>NC_136070.1:1272970832-1274170832 GCF_964261635.1 Lissotriton helveticus | reverse complement strand
GCTTCAAGAGCACCATGTCTCAGACGTCCGAGACTCCCGCTCCCACTCCAACGCAGACCCTGCTGTACGGCTGGAGTAATCAATGCATTACCTGCATGCGGCTGGAAGAGTCGACTTTGCGCCTCTTTTGCTGCCGCCGCATTTACTCCAGCACGTTCGGATTTTCCATGCATCACATCTGTTCACCAAGTCTACACCGACGCTGAGCTTCAGTAAGGAATTGGGCCACATGCTTGGAGAAACGACGCATCACATCCCCGCGCAGTGAGAAACTTACGCATCACCTCCTCTCACAGTAATGAACCAATGCATCACCTCCCCGGCACAGCAGTAAGGAACCGACACATCACCTACCCACGGAGCAAGGAATCGATGCATCACCCTCCCTGCGTGTGAGAAACGGACGCATCGCTTTGCTTTCCGGGACCTCACCTTCCCTACGCCTGTTTTTGTCTTGAGAATTTGACACATTCCCAGGTACTGTAGCATCGTGTTTTTGGATCTTTTAACTGGAGCTTTATTGTGTACTTCCAGTGTCCTCCCTGTCCCTACTCTAACTGCCCTCATCCTGTTCTGACTCCTCCTCTTCCCCTCAACCCACCTAGCTCCGCCCACCCCAGCTACTAGACTGTCAACTGTATTACATCTCCCCCTTTCTTAACAAAATGAGCTTAATGTCTTCAGTGTTCGCAATTCTTCAATCCACCACACGGGTCGGCGGACAGCCTGTTTTTCAAGCTTCAGTAGTGTCGAATCAGTGGTGGGCTTGGCTTTGGTCAATCTTTCTGTTGTCTTGATCAGGGCATTCTTGACCACGTTGCGTGTAAACTGTTTACTCTCACGGTCCGCAGTCCTCATGTTTCCTTCCGGTGGTGTAACTACGGTTGGTTCAGATGCTCGATCTCTTTCACGAGTGGATAATGTTCTGGTCCTCTTCCGAGCACCCGCATCTACTTTTACTTCCTTTTGTCTTGTCCGGCCGAGGGCAACACTGCCCTCCAATTCAGAGTCATGTATACCAGACAGTACGGTGTTACCTGATGAGACTGTCTTGGTTTGGTTCGGTAACTCATTAGCCGCATCTACCCTTACTTCCTTTTGTCTAGTCCGGTCGAGAGCAACACTGCCCTCCAATTCAGGGTCATGTATGCCAGACAGTACGGTGCTATCTGATGAGACTGTCTTGGTTTGGTTCGATAACTCATTCACGGCCTCGGGTTGTCTGGCGAGCTCGTGAGCTATCTGTGCATCGGCATGTTTCTCTCTCATCTGATGATATTTCTCTACTGACATGTCCGGCTTCTGTGCATAGGCATGTTTCTCTCTCATCTGATGATATTTCTCTACTGACACGTCCGGCTTCTGTGCATAGGCATGTTTCTCTCTCATCTGATGATCTCTCTCTCCTGACACGTCCGGCTTTCCTTGCGGAGTGACTGGCTGGTCCCTTCCCATCCGGTTACTGAGGTCCACTGTCTCTGTTTTCCTTTTTTAGGTCCTTTGAGTCAGCCTCGCGGACCCCTTCAGGGGTGACGGTGTCTGATCTGTGTCTGGATATACTTGTGACTGACATGACAGGTTGTCCTGTGGAGTGACTGAGTATTCAGAGACCTTAGTGTGTGACATGTTGCTCTTGACGGGAAGGATGTCCTTTGGTTCCATGGTGCGTTCGGGTGGTTGACGCCATGTCTGTGGTCGGGACCATGGCTCGGTCGACTCACGGGATTGAACAGACGTGCTCTCTGAGTCAGAGAAATCTTTTGTCGACTTCCAGGATCGGGCAGACGCGCTCTCTGAATCAGAGGAGATCCTGGCCATACCCCTTTTAAAGGATCGGACAGACGCGCTCTCGGAACCAGAGGAGTTCCTGGCCATAGACGTGCTTTCTGGATCAGAGAAGTCTTTTGTCGACTTCCAGGATCGGATAGATGTGCACTCCGCGTCAGAGAGATCCTTCTTCCCATTCCTTCTCAAATGTTTCTTTGAAACGGTCTTGGGTAATGGATTTTTGAATTCCGTAGTCCGTGACAAATTGCTCTTTCCCTTTGAATTGTCTTTGAGATGCTTCTCCGTGTGCCTTTGTTGGAACATCTTCAATGCTGTCTCATTTGGGAGGTTGTTTGATGATCCCGTGCTTGTTCCTTGTGCTTGATCCCAAGCTTTTGCCTCTTTGTCCTTCTCGCCTGAAGTTAACAATTTCCTCTCCGTTTCTTCGTTGTCGCGGGAGCCCTGGATGCATGGATCTTTTCTGGTTCGTTGCTGTGGAGGATCAGTCCGTCTTGTGTGACCTGTTTCTCCTTCACGCTTGTTTGATGCTCTAACACCTCTGATCTGGGGGTGATGCGTTCTCCTGCCAGATGTTTCCTTGGACTCGTCTTCACTGCTTGGCGACTGATGTTCCTGCGCCGACTTCCGGTGTTGACCAGTGCGACCCCTTCTTCTATGGTTTGTCTTTCTCTCCCACTTGTTGTGCAGGATGCCCTCTTGTCCAGGAGTGCGATCTGTCCCACTTGACGCTCTTTCCTCATCTGAGTACTGTGTGTCATACTTTGAATGACTCCTTGAGGAACTCCTGGGGGGTGAATCACTCCTTGGAATTGTCTTTTGGATGGTTGACTCTGAGTCATCTGACTCTGAGTAGTCCTTGGTTGACTTTGAGTAGTCGGACGCTGAAGAATCTGACTCTGAGTAATCCTTGTCACTTTCTTGGTCACTGTATCTTTCCCGTTGTCTTTTTGCTGGTCTGCCTTCCCTCTCTCTCCTTTCAGTTTTGTTTGTTTTCTGAGTTCTATCTTCCCAAGTATCTTAATGGTTTGCTCTCAGGTGCACGTCCTTCAATCCGTCTCTTGCTTTGATTTGCATTCCAATTTCGGCCTTCTTGATGATTTCCTTTAACGACCAATGCCCTTGCAGGATCTTGCGCTTTGTGTCGGGGTTTGTGCAACCTTCAACTATCCGAAGTCGAACCGCATCCTCATTTGTAAAAGTGTTGAAGTGGCAGCCTCGTACCAGACTTTGCAACCGAGTTATGAAATTTGGCAAAGGTTCACCTGGTTCCTGCCGTGCTGTATTGAAGACCATGCGATTGTGATCCACATCTGTCTGTGCGTTGAGATGGGCACAGAGCTCCCTTTGGAGTCTTTTATAGATTTCTGTATCCTCTTTGGAAAATGTCCTGATTGGGCATCGGCCCTCAGGACCCACCAGATGGAGGAGTAGTATCAGACATTTTCTCTCTCTTTGCTCACCATTGGCTTTTAGGAAATCTTCCAAGGCTTCGAGCCACCAGTGTCGTTTGAGATCCGAGATCCAATCATCAGTCTGCACCGCTGGGGGCGGTACTTCAGTGTGTGGAGTGACCCGCTGTGCTACGTCTCTTCCCGCCATGAGAGAGATAGATTCTGGTCAAGGTCTTTGGTCTGGTCGTTTGCTTAGAAATTGATAGTCTTTGTAACCGTCACAGTATGCGCCGGTGAATGAACTTGGATGGTTCTACTCTCTCCGGGGTCCTCTGTAGGACTGCCCTCCTCTGGGTCTTCTGCAGTTCTGCCCAGCAGCTTTTCTCCCTTCGGCGCTCTTCGGTTTGCGCTCAGCGTCGTCTTTATCTGTCTCTTGCATTTGCTTATGCTTGTTCCATTGCCTTGTTGTCTTTGCTTGGTCCTGGTGTTCGCTTGTGCTTCTTTTATTTTACAGACACGTGTTACTTCATTACATTCGCCACTGCGCATTCGCTTGCGTTCCTCAATGTTCGCGTTTCCACCCGTGCTGACATTTGTTTTTGTCAATGCATGTTTGTTAAGTCACTCTTGTGGTTGCTCGTGCTTGTTAGTTGATTCACTCTCGTGTTTGCATGTGCTTATTCTGTTTTGGTTGCCAAGACTTGTTCATTGTTGTTCACGCGCCGTTATCCACGCTTATTTACTTGCCTTACCAATGCCTATTTCTTGGCATTTACCAGTGCTTGTTTATTTGCACATACCAAGGCTTGTTGACTTGCATGTACCAATGCTTGTTTATTTGCATGCACCAATGCTTGTTTATTTGCAAGTACCAATGCTTGCTTGCTTGTCTTTGCCGATATTTGTTTGGTCTTCGCCAATGCTTGTTTCATTTGCATATACCAATGTTTGTTTATTTGCATGTATCAATGCTTGTTTATTTGCATGTACCAATGCTTGCTTGTCTTTGCCAATGTTTGTTTGGTCTTCGCCAATGCTTGTTTTATTTGCATATACCAATGTTTGTTTATTTGCATGTACCAATGCTTGTTTGTTTGCATGTACCAATGCTTGCTTGTTTGTCTTTGCCAATGTTTGTTTGGTCTTCGCCAATGCTTGTTTTATTTGCATATACCAATGTCTGTTTATTTGCATGTACCAATGCTTGTTTATTTGCATGTACCAACGCTTGCTTGTTTGTCTTTGCCAATGTTTGTTTGGTCTTCGCCAATGCTTGTTTTATTTCTGCTGCCAATGCTTGTTCCTTTGCTCAATGCCTGACTTCAAAATGGCCGCCTGCAGTTTGCACAGGGAAGGTGTCCCGAAAGTTGCCTGACTCAAAGATGGCCGCCGTGGTTATCTGCAGGCACTACTTTCTCTCTCTTCATTCGACCCCTTTCCTTCACACAGGACTCACCGGCAGTCGTTTTCAGGGTCAGCACACTCCGGATTTGGCTCCCTCTGGTCAATGCCACAGTCAGGTGAGGATGGGGTGGGCTCCCGCCTTACTTTGCAGAGTCCTTCGGCGGGGCGTGCCAAAACCCACGCATCCGGCGTGAGGTTTTCCGACGTCAGAATTCATGCGGGCTCCAATTTTGCCGCGCTTGGCAGCTGACCTTCGTGGGGCAGTCCCCACCAGTATTCACACTTTTTTGGCCACAGCAGTCATCAGGTGAGGTTGGAGTAGGCTCCCAACTCACTTTCTAGGTTCCCGCTCTTCGGCGCCGATAGCGTGCCAAAGCTCACGCATCGGGCGGGACTCGCGCTTTCGGCGCGAAAGGCTTCTTCTTTTTCGAGCGTTTCAGCGCTCAAACGCTCGTGGTAATGGCTCCCTCTGGGCTCCTCACGGTCACTGGAGGGGCAGGGTCACCTGCTGCTGTCCTCTTCTTTCAGGCAGTAGCGCCACACGGCAGCGGGCTCCTTTTCTCGACGCTGCAGGGGACAGGGCACTCTCTTGATTCTCTGTGGGTTGCAGTCATGCAGATCCCACTCTCGTCGCCAGTTGTAGCATCGTGCTACAAAGAAATACAGACACTATTGGATCTTTTAACTGGAGCTTTATTGTGTACTTCCAGTGTCCTCCCTGTCCCTACTCTAACTGCCCTCATCCTGTTCTGACTCCTCCTCTTCCCCTCAACCCACCTAGCTCCGCCCACCCCAGCTACTAGACTGTCACTGTATTACAGGTACTTTGTACTAAAAATGGCACATCCATTGTTTTATATGGACTGAACTGTTTTAAAGCTTTTTAAAGTAATATCTTGATCTGTGTATGTTGGTCTTTTATTGTTTTGATCTTGTTTGGTTTAGATAAAGATTGCTTATTTTTCTAAACTGGTGTGTACATTTGTAGTGTTTTCAATGTGTTACTGCATGTTTATGTGCAAATACTTTACACATTGTCTCTGAGATAGGCCTGACTGCTCGTGCTAAGCTACCAAGGGGTGAGCAGGGGTTATTTTAGCTGTGTAATCTTCTTACACTGACTAGAGAGAAAGGTCCCTACTTCGACAGGGTGCAAGCCACTGCCAACTAGAGACCCCATTTCTAACACTGGGGGATTGTCTCCTGCACTCAGAAAGATAATCTTGTATAGTATAGAGGACAACAAATCTCAGTGTGAACTTTTGTTTTTCTCCAGATAATGACCTGTGGATTATCAAGCCGAGTAGATGCCCAACTAAGACTACTTTTGAGCTTGCACCTGTGGTGATTCATGCATATGACTTTCTTTTATTGCTAGTAGATCCAAGTAGACAGAACTGTAGAACTGGGCTAGGATCACGCAGTGTACACTGTAGAACCCTGCAGCTGTATCAGCATTACTGTGTGCATTATTTCATTTTGCCGAACCTGGAAGTACATAAGTAAGCCAAGCATTGGGCTAAACAGGGAATACTTGTTTCTTTTGGTTGGTGAGTACACAGTCTATACCGTCTCTGCAGAACTAAACCCAGTTCGGAGAGCAAATTAATAAAGTAGTACAAGCAACCCCAGGATACCCGAGACAAACACCCCAACCACCATGGCTCTGGCCTAGAAGGCCCTGCCTGCTATGAGGCCCCCTGAATAGCATCTGACAATTGGTGGCAAATGATGAAAGGCCTGTAGGTTCCTGTTCCAACCTTCTTGAACAGAACTATACATCCAGCCTTAGCAGCCTTGCCTGCACATTGGAGTGGCAGATACAGGGCTGCTGGGATTGGATACAAAGAATGTCAGGGGGCGGGTCCTGAGCATTTTGTGTCAGCAGCGCATGTGCTTGGGCTGCCTTTATGCTTCGACTGATATGATTGGCTAGTGAGTGCCATTCCTTTACCCACTTGATATGGACATACCACTTGCAAGAGGAAGCTGTGGGTGATGGACTGTGAGCACAGACGGGTCTGTGGTGAGTAGATTGCACCAAGTATAGCTTAAAAACATACGTGGAGAGCCTGGGAAGGCCTGACCTGAAGCCAGTGGGCCTGATTCACAGAACTAACTTAAGACAACATTCGAAACTTACTACTTTTGGTATTCACAGAATGCACTTACTACTTTTGGTATTCACAGAATGGATTTACGACTACTAACTTTACATCCGCACTCGGGCTGGAAATTCCGGCCCGGAGGCAGAGCTTCCGGATTGGAGGCAGAGCTTGCGGCCAGGAGGCGGAGCTTCCAGCCCAGAGGTGGAGATTTCAGCCATGGCTAAATACCCACCTCTGAGCCGGAAGCTCTGCCTCCAAGCTGCAAGCTCTGCCTTTGGGCCGCAAGCTCCGCCTCTAAGCTGGAAGCCCCGCCTCCGGGCCGGAAGCTCTGCCTCCAATCCGGAAACTCCGCCTCCGGGCTGGAATTTCCAGCCCGAGTGCGGATGTAAAGTTAGTAGTCGTAAATCCATTCGGTGAATACCAAAAGTAGTAAGTGCATTCTGTGAATACCAAAAGTAGTAAGTTTAGGATTTTGTCTTAAGTTAGTTCTGTGAATCGGGCCCAGTGTGTGTAACTCTATGTATCCAGGAAAGTACAGAAGCCTGAACTGAGACCAAGCAGCTAGAAATGTCTGAAGAAAGTTAGACTGCCACGCCTCATATGTCATCAAAGAATATGTGAGTGAATGTTATTTTCTAGGCGCTGTGTCCTCGCTGGCATCTCCCACACAGATAAGAAGGTGAGCCATTCTGTCTCTTTTTGTCCCATAGCCTGACACAGACGTGGAAGCTGAGGAGCCGGACGACGGGCCTCAAAGTGCTCAAGGACACGTGGACATCATGGACGGTGCAGAAGCAGAAACAGAAGCGCCTCAGGGTGAGAGCTCTGGTGCACGGCGCTATCTGGGAAGAGTGGGAGCCTAGGGGCAGAGAGGCTTCTGGCATGCACAGAGGTGCTGCTGTTCAGGACAGAGAAGCTTTCTGGAAGGGACAGAGGAGTTTCAGGAAGGGACAGGGGTTCTGCTGGTAGGTACACAGGTGCTGCTGGAAAGGAAAAAGGTGCTGCTGGTAGGTACACAGGTGCTGCTGGTAGGGACTGATGTGCTGCTGGTTGGGACAGAGGTGTTGCTGATAGGGACAGAGGGTCTGCTGGTAGGTACACAGGTGCTGCTGGTAGGGACAGAGGTGTTGCTGATAGGGACAGAGGTGTTGCTGATAGGGACAGAGGGTCTGCTGGTAGGTACACAGGTGCTGCTGGTAGGGACAGAGGTGTTGCTGATAGGGACAGAGGTGTTGCTGATAGGGACAGAGGTGTTGCTGATAGGGACAGAGGGTCTGCTGGTAGGGACAGAGGTGCTTCTGATAGGGACAGAGGGTCTGCTGGTAGGGACAGAGGTGTTGCTGATAGGGACAGAGGGTCTGCTGGTAGGGACAGAGGTGTTGCTGATAGGGACAGAGGGTCTGCTGGAAGGGACAGATGAGTTGTAGGAAGGGACAGGGGTGCTGCTGGTATTTACACAGGTGCAGCTGGAAGGGACAAAGGTGCTGCTGGAAGGTACACAGGTGCTGCTGGTAGGGACTGAGGTGCTGCTAGTAGGGACAAAAGTGTTCCTGATAGGGACAGAGGGTCTGCTGGTAGGGACAGAGGGTCTGCTGGAAGGGACAGATGAGTTGTAGGAAGGGACAGGGGTGCTGCTGGTATTTACACAGGTGCAGCTGGAAGGGACAAAGGTGCTGCTGGTAGGTACACAGGTGCTGCTGGTAGGGACAGAGGTGTTGCTGATAGGGACAGAGGTGTTGCTGATAGGGACAGAGGTGCTGCTGGTAGGTACACAGGTGCTGCTGGTAGGGACAGAGGTGTTGCTGATAGGGACAGAGGTGTTGCTGATAGGGACAGAGGGTCTGCTGGTAGGTACACAGGTGCTGCTGGTAGGGACAGAGGTGTTGCTGATAGGGACAGAGGTGTTGCTGATAGGGACAGAGGTGTTGCTGATAGGGACAGAGGGTCTGCTGGTAGGGACAGAGGTGCTTCTGATAGGGACAGAGGGTCTGCTGGTAGGGACAGAGGTGTTGCTGATAGGGACAGAGGGTCTGCTGGAAGGGACAGATGAGTTGTAGGAAGGGACAGGGGTGCTGCTGGTATTTACACAGGTGCAGCTGGAAGGGACAAAGGTGCTGCTGGAAGGTACACAGGTGCTGCTGGTAGGGACTGAGGTGCTGCTAGTAGGGACAAAAGTGTTCCTGATAGGGACAGAGGGTCTGCTGGAAGGTACACAGGTGCTGCTGGTAGGGACTGAGGTGCTGCTAGTAGGGACAAAAGTGTTCCTGATAGGGACAGAGGGTCTGCTGGTAGGGACAGAGGTGCTGCTGGTAGAGACAGAGGTGCTGCTGGTAGAGACAGAGGTGCTGCTGGTAGAGACAGAGGTGCTGCTGGTAGGGACAGAGGTGCTGCTGGTAGGGACAGAGGTGCTGCTGGTAGAGACAGAGGTGCTGCTGGTAGGGACAGAGGTGCTGCTGGTAGAGACAGAGGTGCTGCTGGTAGAGACAGAGGTGCTGCTGGTAGGGACCGAAGTGCTGCTAGGAGGGGCAGAGGTTCTGCTGGTATGGACAGAGGTGGTACTGGTAGGGCAGAGGTGCTGCTGGTAGATACAGAGTTGCTGCTAGGAGGGACAGAACGAACTGTAGCCAGCATCAGTTGTCTGTCCATCGCCCACACTCTTTTCATCAGAACACCTGAGGGCCAAGTCCAAGTAAAGTTCCAGCAGTCATTTTTAACTCCGACTTGACGGTAATATTGATAACTAACTGGTTCATAGTAGGACATACAAAGATTACTGAGGCTCCAACCAACAATTCCGCTATTCATTTTGTGATGGCGCCTTCTTGTTATTGGTTCCATGTGCACGAGACCGGCCCTCACATGCTGAAATCTCTGCTGCAAAGGTGAGGTGTTCTAAAGCTGGAAGCGCATCACCTACTCTTTATTAATGTCATTGTCTCCATGTCAACCTCAACACGTATGTAAACCTTGCAGAGGATACATGCCTACCCGCATGGCAAGCGGTTATTGTTGAGCAGCGGTCGCCCTTGCAGGAGCGCCAGGTAATGGCGTGATATCATTCCTTGAAGGTCTCTTGCCTTGAAGAATGACCTTCAGACCAGCCTCTCCTCCAGTATCTAGCCTCCTCTATAGTAAAGGCATGGATCTCTCCAAGAGGGTTATATGTTCTTACAACGAATTCCGTTGCAACGCATGCCTTTTCCACGCATGCGTTACAACGGAATGGTTTATCAACGCATAACTTTTTCCTCTAATTCATGCGTGGTGACGTCGTACGTCGTTAAGAAGAAACGGAAGTTTCTTTCCGTTTCCTCTTAAACGACGACGATTTCAGGTGAGGTTTTTATTTGGGGGGGAGACCCCCCCCCAAGCCCCCATGTTTATTTTGAACCTTTACCACATATACCTTTACTACATACCTCGTAGTAAAGGTATGCGTGGTAAAGGCTTTCGTGTTAACCACGCATGCGTTGTAATGCATGCGTGGTTAATGTATTCGTGGAAACGGCCGCGTTGTAATGGCCGTTTCCCCTCCAAGAGCTGAGGTTCTTCTAATTTCAAAAGGTTTCTCATCCTCACAACCCTTGGACCAGTTTGATTCATGCTTTCCTGGCCCCTGAAGAAGGACTCCGAATAGCGATGTGGTGCTGTGTTTCAGGTGATAGATGGCGGTCTACCTGAAACTCAGCACCACAAAAACATAACTTCGATTAGAACCTCTTTATACAAATCAATAATTAAATATTACCACTGACTCGTCCTTTGCAGATAGAAGTACTGTTGCATCCATCGCTTCACCCATCCCTGGTAAGACTTCTACTGACTGTGCCAGTCCCATGAGCTCTGCCACTCCCACCAATGCCAAGCCCTTGACTGGCAGTGACTCTCCTGCCACCGGCTCTCCATCGCCCAGCGATAGCACGTCTGATGCCAGCAGCAGGACCACTACTTCTCCCATTGCAGAGTCTGAAAGTACAGTATGTGCCACCACCGATGGTCGTAGAAGTCAGGAAGATAGAAAGCCGTCTTGTCTCAAAAGTTCCTCCATTACCGCCATGCAAGGTACATAGTTCACGTACTTACATAGTTAATATAGTTACACAGTTGTGTTACCTAGTTTCATTGTTCATATAGATTATGGTATAGTTATAAAATTAGCATTTTAATACTGATATTATAGCTACATATTATACATATGCACTTAGCATATTTAAGTTGTAAGCATGATGGTATGGTGTAGCTGTATAAGACCAAGGTAAGAGAGAAGACCCCTCGTGTTCCAGGGAACAGGGTACTAAATGACCAAGCAAGTCTGTGGAATATCCCTGGACTAACTTTAGAACAACAATATATATGGTAATTTCACTAGGATCACACCTCACCCACACATGTATTTTCAGGGAACAGGGCAAGAACTAACATATAACGTTTACAATCTTTTATTGAAATAAAATCTGATCATTTCGGGTTAAAATTTCAGAAAGAACAAATATTCTGAAAGCATACAATGTAAAGACATCTCATACATTTAAATAAAATACATAAAAAAGATTTTTTATAAAAATAGTGCATAAAAAAACCCTAATACAGTAGATACATTTCACAATACAATCATTTTCAATAACAATAAGAATACAGAACATACAAAACACCCCTTGTACTCTGATGGCTCGAATGATGTTTCTACCAATTGGTGGGGTCCAATAGCCTTAAACAATTCATATGATACTACCAGAATTACTAGATTAGCATATTGCTGGTTTCTTCTAGGCTTTGCTTGGATTCTCTATTGCTATGTGCGTCGACGGGTTTCGGTGTTAGTACCGTAGATAGGGTTACACCTTCCTCAGGACAGTTTTTAGCGGGGTCCTCACTTTCATGTGATTGGTATCCTTCTGTGTATAAGAAAGATATCTATCAGTACAAGACACTGTCTCTATATAACAAGCAGTGTCTAACAATTCATCAAAACGCGTCGACGCACAGAGCAATAGACAACCCAAGCAAAGCCGAGAAGAAACCAGCTATATGCTAATCTAGTAATTCTGGTAGTATCATATGAATTGTTTAAGGCTATTGGATCCCACCAATTGGTAGAAACATCATTCGAGCCATCAGAGTACAAGGGTTGTTTTGTATGTTCTGTATTCTTATTGTTATTGAAAATGATTGTATTGTGAAATGTATCTACTGTATTAGGGTTTTTTTATGCACTATTTTTATAAAAAATCTTTTTTATGTATTTTATTTAAATGTATGAGATGTCTTTACATTGTATGCTTTCAGAATATTTGTTCTTTCTGAAATTTTAACCCGAAATGATCAGATTTTATTTCAATAAAAGATTGTAAACGTTATATGTTAGTTCTTGCCCTGTTCCGTGAAAATACATGTGTGGGTGAGGTATGATCCTAGGGAAATTACCATATATATATTGTTGTTCTAAAGTTAGTCCAGGGATATTCCACAGGCTTGCGTAGCTGTATAAGAGCCCTACCCTCACCAACAAACTAGTAGAATATGAAACTTTAAGAATCTGAATGAAAGGATTCTGAGGAAATTCCTCTCAGCTCATCCGATGGGCACTGAGGACAACTTGAATCAAGTCAATAATAAGACCCTTCGGAGCTTTGTCAACGAGGTAGCCCCACCCAACTGCAAAGATGGCCTTAAATTAATAGCTGGTTCACCTCAGACTTACATGGGATGAAAAGAGAACTAAGAAGACCTGAACGCTAACGCCATCATGAAAAGTGAGAGGATAGCTACTGATTTCTAAAACATTTTAGGAGTTGGTAGAAAACATCTATGCCTGAGAACTAGAAGAAAGAGATAACTAATACAACTGCGACAACTAGGAATGTCCCTAAAGAAATATTAAAAACACATATTTCGCTAACACTGATTTATGCGAAGCAATGATAAACGAGGTAAGTGACACTTTACAGAATTATTTTTATGAAAAGACCTTGAATATTGAAGCTAATATTGAGGGAATGCAGGATCTACCCAGTTTAATACAGGTTCTAGTTTGGGAAAATCTATGCCTGGGGGAAATTCAGCCCAATGTGACCTCACTGAAGCTTCTCCATTTAACAGCATCCAGATTGTAAATAGTCTTAATCCAGCAGCCTGCCCTGCAGACCCTCTAACCTGGCAAACCAAAGGAGCAGAAATCCTGCCTCAACTATAGGATATTTAGGTAACCTATTCCACCAGATGGGAGAAATACCTTCAGAATCAAGCTGTAAGATTATAACTTCATTAACATGTTGAAGTGTGTGATTTGTTGTGTTCAAGACCGCGGGGTTTAGGCCGGGACACACACTGAATCCTCTCCACTGTATGCACAGACCTCCATTTTTGACAATATGGACATAAGAGATATGGCCCTTCTTATGGTTTCGGACGTCTATGCGGCATTTCAGCAGACACTAAGGGCCCGATTCACACAACTAACTTAAGAGAAAATCCTAAACTTACTACCATTTTGGTATTCACAGAAGGCACTTACACATTTTGGTATTCTCAGAAGGCATTTACTAATTTTGGTATTCACAGAAGGCAGCTACTCATTTTTGTATTCTCAGAAGACACTTACTCATTTTGGTATTCACAGAAGGCCCTTACTCATTTTGGTATTCACAGAAGGCACTTACTCATTTTGGTATTCACAGAAGGCACTTACTCATTGATGAGTAAGTACCTTCTGGGAATACCAAAATGGTAGTAAGTTTAGGATGTTGTCTTAAGTTAGTTCTGTGAACCGGGCCCTAACGTGATACACAGGAGGAAGAAGGTGGTAGGGATGCCGGATACTGCAGTAACATGGTTCCAATCTTTTATCGAAAACGGGAAAGATAAGCTCATGCAGGGGGAAAGGTAATCTGTACCCAAGAAGTTCCCGTTTCAGATTTCACAAGGATCACATCTCTTCCCGTTATTGGTTAAAAATGACGTAAAGCCTCTACATAGTCTCCAGACCATCCAGAACAATGACGCAAGACTCATAGTCGACCTCCTACGCCTCACCCACATTACCTCACACCTTAGGAAGCTTCGCTGCTCCCCATTCCCAAGCGCAGCCAACTTGAACTTCTCCCGCAAATATATAAAGCCCTACACAGCACAGGACCAGAATACCTAAACAGCTGCACACACTTTCACCAACCCACCAGACACCTACGTTCTTACTTACTCTCACTTGCACACATGCCACGCATCTGCAGACGCAACACTAGAGCTCGCTCATTTTCCTGTATCACACCCAAGACATGGAATGACCTCCCTCGACACATCAGAGCCGCCTCCTCACTTCTTGAGCCCTCCCTCAACATATCAGAGCTGCCTCCTCACTTCTTGAGACCTCCCTCGACACATCAGAGCCGCCTCCTCACTTCTTGAGACCTCCCTCGACACATCAGAGTCCCCTCATCACTTCTTGAGACCTCCCTCGACACATCAGAGCCGCCTCCTCACTTCTTGAGACCTCCCTCAACACAGCAGAGCCTCCTCCTCACTTCTTGAGACCTCCCTCGACACACCAGAGCCTCCTCCTCACTTCTTGAGACCTCCCTCAACATATCAGAGCTGCCTCCTCACTTCTTGAGACCTCCCTCGACACATCAAAGCCGCCTCCTCACTTCTTGAGACCTCCCTCGACACATCAGAGTCGCCTCATCACTTCTTGAGACCTCCCTCGACCCATCAGAGCCTCCTCCTCACTTCTTGAGACCTCCCTCAACACACCAGAGCCTCCTCCTCACTTCTTGAGACCTCCCTCAACACACCAGAGCATCCTCCTCACTTCTTGAGACCTCCCTCGGCACATCAGAGCCGCCTCCTCACTTCTTGAGACCTCCCTCAACACATCAGAGCCGCCTCCTTACATCTTGAGACCTCCGTCGACACACCAGAGCCTCCTCCTCACTTCTTGAGACCTCCCTCAACACATCAGAGCCGCCTCCTCACTTCTTGAGACTTCCCTCAACACACAGAGCCGCCTCCTCACTTGTTGAGACTTCCCTCAACACATCAGAGCCGCTTCCTCACTTCTTGAGACCTCCCTCAACACATCAGAGTCGCCTCCTCACTTCTTGAGACTTCCCTCAACACATCAGAGACTCCTCCTCACTTCTTGAGACTTCCCTCAACACATCAGAGCCAGCTCCTCACTTCTTGAGACCTCCTCAACACATCAGAGCCGCCTCCTCACTTCTTGAGACCTCCCTCAACACATCAGAGCCGCCTCCTCACTGCTTGAGACTTCCCTCAACACATCAGAGCCGCCTCCTCACTTCTTGAGACCTCCCTCAACACATCAGAGCCTCCTCCTCACTTCTTGAGACCTCCCTCAACACATCAGAGCCACCTCCTCACTTCTTGAGTTCCACAAGCCTGGTAATTAGTGCTCTATACAAATCAACATAACATAACAGCTAGTAAAGCGTGTTATCATGATGATGATAAGTTACATAGTTACATAATGGTACATAGCAGTTGCCCAGTGCAATTTTGGCTGACCCAGAGTAAATGTAATTAATGTGGTTTTGGGGGGCCTCAAATAACCATTATACCCCCCAAAGAGTATAACAGCTTTGCATCAATTAACAGTCTAGTCATTCAGTTTCTTCACCATTTTTATTACTTATTTCATAGATCCAATTTCCAATTAGTTGCATTAAGATAATCCCGAGGGGGCTGATTCACAGAACTAACTTAAGACAAAATCCTAAACTTACTACTTTTGGTATTCACAGAAGTTAGGATTTTGTCTTAAGTCTGTCTTAAGCTTGTCTTAAGACAAACTTAAGACAAAATCCTAAGGGCCTGATTCACAGAACTAACTTAAGACAACATCCTAAACTTACTACTTTTGGTATTCACAGAAGTTAGGATTTTGTCTTAAGTCTGTCTTAAGTTTGTTAGTTCTGTGAATCGGGCCCATTGTCACAGCATCATCTCATTCTCATGAGGCAACTGCGCTGCGGACTGCAAGGCGTCCATTTTAACTGAAGGCAGCCATGCTTTGGACGTCTGATGGGCAATTATACAAGTCTGAGAGAATATGGAATTCCAAGGGTTCTTATAGCGTCATCAAGAGTTGCATTTAATATACACGAGAAGTCTACTGCTCACTGCTAGATTATTCACCAAGTCCTAAAGAGGCAAGTTTGGAGGCACTTTTTGGCTGTGATAAATCATTGAATTATCTCTATGAAACTAATCAGGAAGTGGATATATGAAATTAACAATACATAAGGTTGCAGAAACTCAAGGATTTGAGAATTTCTATGTGCAAAGCTGTTCTGCTTTTGAGAGCATTCAATGGTTCATTGAGGACCCCACAAAAACATTATTATGTTTACATGGTTAGCAGAGAACATAGTATATTTGCATTATTTTTAAATAGTCAGCATATATAGATATCCTTTATGATTATTACAATAACTAATTGTCTAGGTACAGAATAGCTGTTCATGGTTAGTACAGTTGCTCAGTTAGCAAAGTTGCATAGTCTGCAGAGTAACCATGGGCGTAGTTCGGGAAGTAGCGCTACGCATAGCTACGGGAAGTGCACTTCGCACTACGCGAGCTACGCGTAGCACTATGCGAACTGCGTAGTACCCTGTTCGCACTGTGCAAGATGCCGTTTTCAATGATTGCACAGTGCGGACAAGCATCCGGCACTGTGCAATCATTGAAAACGGCATCTTGCACAGTGCGAGCTGTAGTTTTCTGCTGCTCGAGAAGAGTTTTACTCGAACGGCAGCTTTCTCAACGCGGACTGGTAGTTTCTCATCGCAAGCGGTCGCGAGCAATGAGAAACCTGACCTCCCCGCGTTGAGAATCTCGCCGGGAGGTTTATTTTCCACGCTCACGATCAGCAAGTTGATGTTGCTGATCGCAAACGAGGAAAAAGTCTCACCAGGATGTCATTTTGCTTGCTCGCGGTCGCCGACTGGACGTTGAGGACCGCGAGCAAGCAAAAAATGACCGCTGCACTACGCTACATGTGTTTGCACTGTGCTACGTGCAGTTCGCGTAGTGCGAAGTTGCGCAAACTTCGCAAACTACGCGAGCGTAGCGTAGTGCTTTGCCCAGGGTTACTGCAGAGTTAAATAAAACAGTTGCACATCTGGTACAATTACGTGCAATAGCTGCACTGTTACTAGAGCTACATAGTTACACATTGAGTTAGATACACTGGGCCCGATTCAAAGAAATAACTTAAGACAAAATCCTAAACTTACTACTTCCGGTATTCATAGAAGTTAGGATTTTGTCTTAAGTTTGTCTTAAGACAGACTTAAGACAGACTTAAGTTAGGATTTTGTCTTAAGTCTGTCTTAAGTCTGTCTTAAGACAAACTTAAGACAAAATCCTAACTTCTGTGAATACCGGAAGTAGTAAGTTTAGGATTTTGTCTTAAGTTAGTTCTGTGAATCGGCACCACAGTCTTGTTACACATATAGACATGGTTAAAACTGCCACAATTAAGTTAGTATATACTGGTCCACAATAAATGTAGGTAGAAAGTATAGTTAGTTGCCTTTAATAAAGTAAGTACATAACTGGTGTAGCTACATAGTTTTTTTTATTTAACATTGGTATACCCAATTAGAGTGAATGTATTTCCATAGTATAGTTACAGTTACTGTGGTATGCATGCATATGGTGTAGTTTGACGATTTTATATTTAGTGCAATAAATTCATAGTTTTAAAGTATAGTTACAAAAATATTGTATTGTAATTGAATTTAAAGGTTTTTTCTTGCAGCCATTGTGCCAAAAGACATTATCCAACTGGTAGCATGTTACAGCATGGTTGAGTGATTGGTTAGTTAGTCGGGACAGTGCTTAAATGCTACGTGGCTGATTAGTAATCATTGTGTTGTTAAGCACAAGTGACCAGTTTGATGCTCTTAGTTCGTCATAGGTTGCAGCGCCTATGTACGTAATGGTTGAAAGAGGATTTAGAGATAAGGTACTGATCTGATTGTTACCAATGATTGGGAGGGTCTCTGTTAGGTCCACCCACGTGTGCCAGGTGAGCAGTATGTGGAAAGCACTGGATACAGACAGTTGCGACAAGGATGCATAATAATCTTCACAGTAATAAAAAAATCAGCTGTCAGACAAGGGGCCTATACAACAGACATGTCAGTGATGTCACCGGTCTATCCCAGGGTGGCCACGGTCAGCCAAGAGACATGCACAGGAGAGACTTAATCATGCCAAATGTTCTTTTCATACTAACCATCAGCAAAAGAGGAGCAACTTAGGTATGCCCTGGATATGTCACTAAATTCAGCGTCTCTGAATACTGTCCATGAGTTCTATCTATGCATCACAGCTGTCTATGATGCACTCATATCCCTCAAAACCTTCGCAACCCATAAATCCGGCATTGGCATTAAACATTAAATCTTGGAAGCACGAGCTGGAAGTTAAAACCCTGAAGTCAAGCAGGTGGAACCTTCAAAAACTCTGGACAAAACCAACAGAGCAATTAAAAGACAGGCATAGAACTCCTCTCAAGAGTTTACAAGACAACCATAAAACATCCCAAAGAAATGGGCAGTCCCAACCAAAAAAAGGCACAAAGGAATGAGCACTTGCAACCATAAAATGGCATAAAGAAGTTAGCAGCCCCATCCAAAAATGGCATAAAGAAATGAGCACTCCCAACCATAAAATGGCACAAAGAAATGAGAACTCACAACCATAAAATGGCACAAACAAATGAGCACTCCCAACCATAAAACGGCACAAACAAATGAGCACTCCTAACCATAAAGCAGCACAAAAGAATGAGCACTCGCAACTATAAAACGACACAAAGAAATGAGCACTCCCCACCATAAAATGACACAAAGCAATGAGCCCTCACTACCATAAAACGGCACAAAGAAATGAGCACTTGCAACCATAAAATGGCACAAAGAAATGAGCACTCTTAACCATAAAACGGTAAAAAGAAATGAACACTCAACTGTAAAACAGCACAAAGAAATGAGCACTCCCAGCCATAAAACCACACAAAGAAATGAACGTTGCAAACCATAAAACAGCGGAAAAAAATGAGCACTCACCACCATAAAATGGCACAAATAAATGAGCAGTCCTATTAAAAAAATGTCACAAAGAAATGAGCACTCACAACCATAAAGCAGCAAAAAGAAATGAGCAATCCCAACCATAAAGCGGCACAAAGAAATGAGCACCCGCACCGCATCAAAGTTGCCTCTGGGCCAATAAAGGAACATCTCAAAACCATCAATGAATCCCAGAAAGGTGACGGCTTCAACAGGACAGTGACACTTTATAACTTCTTAGCACATCACTTGTACAAATCGGCACATGATCTTGAATGGTGCATAGAGAAGAAAAGATAGTCCTCCAGTACCACAACTCCTCTTTTTCACCTCAATCACATCCACGTCATGGTACCAAACCACTGTGCATCAATCCACTGTCCCCTGGTGATCTTCTTAACCTCATCCATGCTGGTGACAAGCTCAGCTCGTCATGAAGTACAGTTGAGCTCCACTCATGACGAACTGAGCTCGTCACGGCCTTTGGAACGTTTGCACACGGGGCTAATTTCCCTGCTGTGCTGAACGTTCCAAAAACGGGTGCGGCTGTGACGAGCTCAGCTCGTCATGAGGGCAGCTCCGCTTTGCCTCCAGCATGGGGGCGCTACGCGCGGCCCCTCCCCCCCGCAGCCCTGTCCATATTTTCAAAATGGCTCTTCTCAGTTCCAGCCAGGACTATTATGAACTGCTCCATGGTGACTGGAATCTTCCTGGCTGAACTTAAGTGACTCATTTGAAACTTATCCATGAAAATCATGTTCACATCCTTCAGACCTTAATAAAAATTATCCAAGAGCCAAAATTCCCTACAAATTAAGCTGATTATAAGATCTGAAGTCCAACAAAGATCAACTTTTGTGGAAGAAAACTGTCTTCTCTTTAACTACCACAAAGGTCCTGGGGTGTGGGACTGAGACATCATTGACGGCAATTTGGGACAACATCAATATATTTGCACCTTTGCTAGAGCACATCTCTGTGCATACAGATTTACAGCTTTTTAAAGAATTGGGTCCATAAAGTTAGGAGCAACAAGCATAAATGTGAAACATACAAGAATGGCCAGAAACCTCGGGTCTGTCACAAATAATCTCAACAGACGTCTCTGAAATATGGCAGTGCATCAACAGATTTACTATTTGTGAATCAGTCATATATTTAGTGCATTTACATATGATATGACTCAGTGTAGTTATACGGAGTAGTTACATCATTTTTATCCTAGTTAGTCGGTATATTAAAGTTGGTATAGTAAACAGTGTAGTCACAGTTTAATAGAAGCTACATATTTAAGTACAAATGCATACGCATTGGTAGCACAGAGACATAGCATAGCAGCGTATGGTTATGTAGTAGTGTTCTATGGGTAGTTATGTTATGTGTATTTGTAAAGTGCACTATCACACGTGAGAGTATCCTGGCGCTGTGCTGGTGTGTGAGGCCAGCCCGCGGAGTGGGGTGGGGAATTACCCAAAGATCCAGGTCTTCCTCTTCTTGTGGCATTCACAAAGAGAGGAAGAGCTCTGATGTGTAGTTGGAACTTGTTCTACGCTTTAGTAGCAATATTAGAGAACACTCAACTGTTGACTCTGCTGTGCAGCGAATGTGTGCGGTGTATGCTGGTAGGAGTACGCCTAATCTGAGGTGCCTAGAGGGTTGATGGAAGTGTGCCCCTGAATATCGAATGAGCAATATTGATGAGAGAGAATATGGAGGACAGTATATTGAAAATAAAGTATTGACAGGTAAGTAAGTCTAGATTTTAAATACCTAACTCCACATATATGTACCTACTTGGTACATATATCTTTAAAGTACATAGATATGGAGTTAAGAATAGTAAATCTATACTGACGTGTATGCACTTACCTTTTGATATTTGGTCCCTTGATATTCTGTCCTGGATATTAGTGTGCCACGACATTCGTTGCTGTCGATATTCAGTAGTACAATTGTTGATGGAAGTGTATGCAGTTGTTTAAGTAGTCTGAGTTGTGTGTGCTTTGCATTTATCGGTGAGGAGCTTGAATTGCTTGCCCTTGTGAATCGGGAGCCAGTGGAACTCCCTCAGGTGTGGTGCGATGTGTGTCCTGTGTGGGAGGTTGAGATAAGTCAGGCTGCTGTGTTGTGGATGTTTTGCAGTCTTCTCATGAGCTTTTTGGTGATTCATGCATAGAGAGAGTTCACATAGTCCAGCTTGCTGGTGGTGAAGCCTTGGCTGTCAGTCTTTCGTGTTTATATCAGTAGCCACTTGCAGGTTTTTCTCAGCATCCTCAGAGTGTGAAAGAGCTAGGCAGACACGTACAGTTTGTTATTGGCGATGATCCAGAGGTTTCTGACATGTGTGTACTGGGTTGGGGGAAGGTCTGTGGTCAGTAGTCCTCCAGGTGGGGTCCAACAGAGAGGCATCCTTTATGATGATCACCTCTTCTGTCTTGTTGGTGTTTAGTTTGAGACAATGTGTCTGCATCCAGGTGGCCACTCTGGAGATGCAGGTGGTGAATTTGCTGCTTGTCTTAGGGCATTGGTCTGAAAGGGATGGTATAACTTGCGTGTCACTTGAGTCAAAGAGACTTTGATGTCGTGGGCATGGATAATGACAGCCAATGGGTCATGTAGACGTTGAAGATGGAATGGCTAACTGATGAGCCTTGAGGTTTTCCGCAGGTGAGTTTTCTGTCCGCTGAAGAGTATGGCACTAGGTTGACAGGTCTGGGTTTTTCCAGTCTGAAGATAGCAGATCCACCGGAGGGCAGGTCTCTGAATGCCCATCTTCTATAGTCACCGGATGAGGATGGGGTGGTATACCGTGTCACGGCACTGAGACTTGCGGTAGGATGAGGGCTGTGGTTTCTCCTCTATCCATGAGCAAACAGATGTTGTCTGGATAGCATAGGTATATAGTAGATTTCCAACAGTATATCATTGCACAATAATAATAAATAGTGTAGTTACATAGTAAAGTTACACAGTATAGTTACACGATGAGTATCTTATATATTTAGTGTATTTAAGCATATCTATTTAGTAGTGTCGCTTATTGGGGCATTTCTGGCCTGGCAGGTGTCCTACCAGCCCGCCAGATAAGAAGAGCCCTGGCCTTCACGCCCATGGTCTAGCTTACTTCTATTGTGAATTTCAGATATCCATCACTAACCCGTGTACTCTCTGCATGCTGCCATTGGTTAACCACGGAAAACATCCATAACAACGCGGCCATTACCCCGCACTGCTATTACAATGCTGCTATTACAACGCAAGTCGCTACAACGACTTGCGCTGGAGGGCGCTGTAGGATAGGGAATAGTTTAATTTTCTATCCAACACCTTCCCTACTGTCAACGTGGGCTGGAGTTGGAATAGAAAATTAAACTATTCCACTATCCAGCGCCCCCAAAGCAAGTTGTTGTAACGACTTGCGTTGTAAAAACTGCGTTGTACTGGCATGCGGGGTAAAAGCCCGCGTTGTAATGCCGTACAACCGTTAACCACATGGCGGCTGCTCCACTGATGCACTACGCATGGCAAAAGTTACTATTTTAAAACTTTTTTTATTCTTCCTTGATAAGCCCAGTCCCTTGCACCCCAGTAAAATATGAGGGGGGTACTTATACTTTTTCCAGCATGGAAAGTGCCCTACTGCTTCTCTTCAAGGGAATAACTTTTACAGCTGGGAAAGAATGTGTTAAACATTTGTAAAGACCCACAAACCTACAAATGTGTGGGTGTTCAACAGTTTTTTGCTGGACAACTGCCCATGAACGTCACCAGTCCCACTCCTGTTTGGAAATTTACTCCAAGTTAGATCGTCCATCAAGGGAGCGGAGGACATTATCTCTACCACAATGAGAAGGTTCTTCTGCTGCCGCAGCCTCACTTGGGTCGTCACGGAATCCTTTCAAGTAGAAGTAGTGAAGTAGATTGCCACCTCAAAGTGATGGCTATCCCACCATGAGTAGGGCAGGTCAACAGTCAATAAATTTCCCTGACTGGGATTGCCATGTGAGTTATAGTAGTTCCAGGCAAGGTAAGTAATCAATCGCCTTTACATGTGGGAGAACTCTGCCTGAACATATGGACATTGCTTTTTTGTTTTACTGAAACAAACTCCCCTTTTGGAGTTTTTGGGGGGGACGTCACCAGCAAGATCCCTCACAGGGGGGTAGGCAGGGAGTCTCAATGTAGCCAATGTGTCTGCGAACAAAATTCTTTACAGCCCTAAAAGCATGTTATTTTTTTAACATGTTGCCTTTCTGTTTTTTTACAGTTGTAAAGGAGATGATGGAGGAAACGGTGGTCCCACAGCAGGAAAAGCCACCTCACAACCACTCCTGGCGCAAAAGTCACCCAGAGAAGCACAAACAAGAAGGTACACAAGGTTTTAGGGGCCATTCAAAGACAATAGTAAGGATGAGACATAACCACGCTGCTCCAAGCTGGGCCTTTCATTGAAATGTATGGGGTTAGAAGGATGCTCTTGGTGTGAGGCAGGAAACTGAGTAACTGCACAAGGGGGTTCATAGGGAGATGATTTGGTATCATGCGGTACGACAAGCTACAACAATCGAACTAGTGGCCGCTGCATCACTAACACAGTGGTTGGAGGGTTCACCTACTCCATGGAAATATTGAGGCATGGTGATGTCTAGGTGACCGACGACAAGTTTGAAACGTCACTCATAAGTTCATTTATCAGGGCAGGTCATGACCCAGAGGGAACACTGCTTCCGGGGCAGAGCCTCCTTCCCATTCAACCCCTCCCACTTGATTATGTACCCTGCTGCCTCAGTGTAGAGACATATGTTGCTACCATCTAGGTGTGTGTTGAATAATTGCAAACACATTTTCCTTCTTGACTGTGGCTTGAAAAACACCCGTTACTATGGTGACCTGGGTTGCAGGTCTTTTAGGGACATTGCGGTAAGAAGGACACATGGAAGTTCCAGTTGGACACTATCCCTCATTTATCTGCAACATCCAAAAATAAAATGATAGATGGAGTGTTGAAACTTATCAAACACTGAACCCCAGTCACAGATCTGGGTTTAATCCATCATTATTTTGCTCGCCAAGTCACCTCAGCTTGGACCCCGCCATATGCAAATCAGTCTTGAAGCTGAGGAACTCCAAGTCAAGGTACTTCTGGCTGCCTAGGGTGGAAGAGACAGTGGAGAGAGATACTTCCCAGGGGTTGTGGGCGGCTCGACAAATGGTCATCTGTGTGAGAAAGGATGATTTGAAGACACAGCAGGTTGCAGCTTGTTCTTTGGTGCCCTTGGCACTGCCTTACTACCACAAGCCTCAGGAGTCATGAATACCGCTTCAATAATACATATGAGGCAGAGCTCCAAAAACTCTGTTTACCTTCTATGGTTTCTACTGCTCGCCCTTCTCCCAGTCACCTCACTGGCACATGGTGTCAGTTCAATATTCTGTGCAAGGTTTCACTCCAACAAGTGTCTGCAAACTTGGTGAAGTGACATCCATTAAAAAGGGCAACATTTGATGTCTGGAATCTGGTAGCATCATGTGAAACTGACAGAGTAGGAGAGCGCGAGGGCTGTGTCAGAGACATCTTAGTAAGTGGTTGCCATAGTCCAGCCTGGTCATTACTGGATGCTACACCACTGTATATAGATAGGTTGGGTACCACATGGGCTGGGTACCAGGTCTTTCATGGTTTTGTAAAGGTGCGGTTAACTGTTGAGGTAGAGGCTGAGGTTATACATTTCCTCCGTACCTCTCTGCCATACTGGGGTTTGACAGGCACTGCAAATCCTCTGCTTCTGTGTGTAGACATTTCCCCTGTTTGTGTCGCATTGTTGTATTTTTTGTGCAGTCTTCTTAATTGCTGATAACAGTGGTGTTGTTGATGTTGAGTATACACGCTGTTGTGTTTTAATATATATATATATATATATAATGGCCCTGAGATATGGGTGTTTGTTGACACTGACTGTAGATGTTGTTTTGTATGTGATGGAGATGATATTTGTGGGGTTTTTGTTGATATTTAGCATCAATACTGTTGTGTAAGTGATGGTCGTGAGTTGTGGGTGTTTCTTGACATTTAGCGTAGAGTCTGTTGTGTATGTGATGGTCATGAAATGTGGGTGTTTGTTGACATTTAGTGTAGAGGCTGTTATGTGTGTGATTGGCACTCAGGTCTGCCAACTTCACAATCCTGGGCGACCTCAACACTCACCTGGACGACCCCACCGACTCTAACGTGAGAGAACTCTCCTCTAGCCTAGGTGCTCTCGAACTACAGCAACTTGTCCTTGGGCCCACTCACCAAAAGGGGCATCTCTTGGACCCCATATTTAGCAACTGCCCTAACCTTCATGTCGGAAACCCCTCCCCCCTCCCCTGGACTGATCACTTCCTTATTCCCTTCACTTGGACCCCCCCAATCACCCTCTACCCAATCCCCCAACTATTCAACAGTCACACAACTGGTCCAAAACTCCCCAGCCACAATGGCGGAACAACCTAGAGCTTACCTTACCCGCCAAAGTTCCCAATCCCATCTTGGGCAACGAGAACTACAATAGATGGATTACCAGCTCTCTAGATCTGGTACTCCCACTAAAACCTACCCACCCCAAGCGGGGAAACCCGACAGCCCCATGGTACACTACTGATCTCCGGGAAGCCAAACGCGCCTGCAAACGAATCGAGAGGAAATGGCGTCTCGACTACCTACCTGTTGACAAAATAACCTACAAAGTAGCTATCAAAGGCTATAAATCCAGCATTAAACTAGCTCAGGCCAAATACTTCGAAGCAAGGATCGACAAGGCAGCTTCTAAACCAAAGGAGATCTACCGGATAGCCAAATCCCTCCTGCGACTACCCGAGGCTCCAAAAGAGCACAACAACACCCAGGTCCACTGTGAGGAGCTAGCAGACTTCTTCTACCAGAAAATAGAAGTCATCAACTCCTCTTTCCCCCAGACCACCACCTCGCCCAGTGACATCGCTGACACAGGCGCTGTGATAGCACCTCCAAACTCTCTCAAAATTATCCCGCCTCTAGATCTCACCAATCTAGAAAATATCATGCGACAGGTTAAATCTGGATCACCTACTGACCCGGCTCCCCCCCGGGCTCTTACCCGATCACAAGTCAGATCTCACCCACCATTCGGGACCTGCTCAACTCCTCCCTCCAAACCGGCATTGTCCCGCCTCTATGGAAGAGAGCAATGGTCAGGGCATTACTAAAGAAACCCAGCCTCGATCAAAACAACCCCTCTAACTACAGACCAATCTCCCTTCTCCCCTGGCTAAGTAAACTTCTTGAGAAGTATGTCAACTCTGTCCTGACGCACTTTTTGGAATCCAACAACATACTTGACTCTACTCAAACGGGTTTTAGGCCCCGTCATGGAACCGAAACTGCCCTGATTGCAGTGACGGAGGAGGCACGAAGGATCCTAGACGGCGGCGGGTCAGCGGCCGTCGTCCTATTGGATCTTAGTGCCGCCTTCGACACTGTAAATCACAATACTCTACTCCACCGCCTTGGCAGGATAGGAATCTCAGGAACAGCACTTACTTGGGTGAGATCCTTTCTCACAGACAGATCCTTCCAGATATTTGAGAAAGACGTCACATCCTCCAGCAAACCCCTCAACTGCGGAGTGCCTCAGGGCTCCTCCCTGAGCCCCACTCTTTTTAACGTTTACCTCAGCCCTCTGGCAGATGTCGTCCGCCCCTTTGGAGTGAAAATTGTCACTTATGCGGACGACACACAGCTGGTGGTAGCACTAGATCCACCTCTTAACTCCCACCACAGCTTACATAAATGTTTGGAAGCAGTTGCTGCCTCGATGTCGGGCTCCTGCTTAAAGCTAAACGGGGATAAAACAGAGGTCATGCTCTTGGGAAACAACATCACCAAATCCATCGATACCATCTGGCCCCTCTGCCTTGGCAGCCCCCCGCAACCCAAAGAACAAATCAAGAGTCTCGGCATCTGGCTTGACCGAACCCTCACTTTCAACCACCAAGCAACTAAGCTTGCTGCCACATGCTTCGGGCTTTTAAGGCTACTGCGCAAAATCCTCCCTCTTCTCCCATTCCATTCAAGACGGATCATGGTCCAAGGTTTGATTCTATCCCGGCTCGACTGCGGAAACGCCCTATACCTTGGGGCCCCACAGACTACGCTCAACAGACTTCAAATCATCCAAAACTGCGCTGCGAGGACCCTCCTTGACATCCCACGTCGAGTCTCAGTCAAAGCCCGACTGAAGGATCTTCACTGGCTTCCGTTGAAAGCGCGGATCGAATTCAAGAGCATGTGTATTGCTCACCGCTCTTACTGGGGAACAGGTCCCGCCATCAACCACCCCCTGGTAAAAGCATATCATCCCAACCGCCCCCTCAGATCTGGGACCTCCTATCTAACCTCAGTACCTCGAATTAGAAGAGCCAGGTGTGGTGGCCGGTGGCTCTCCTACAACTTAGCCAAGATCTGGAACTCCCTCCCCCTCTCAATCAGATCAGAGCCCAAACTGCTTACCTTCCGAAAGCTTCTTAAAACCTGGCTTTTCAATAAAACATCTGCTTAATACTCTTAAAACCTCAAATCCAGCATTATACCTCTTCAGCGCTGGGACGCCTCTGGGTAGCCATCGCGCTTTATAAATTTTCTTTTCATTTCATTTCATTATCATGAGATGTGGGTGTTTATTGACATTTAGTGTACTTGTTGTGTAAGTGATGATCATGAGATGTGGGTGTTGACATTTAGTGTATTTGTTGTTGTGTAAGTGATGATCATGAGATGTGGGTGTTTGTTGACATTTTGTGTATATGCTGTTGTGTATGTGATGATCATCAGATGTGGGTGTTTGTTAACATGTTGTGATGATGCTCTTGTGTATGTGATGATCATGAGATGTGGGTGTTTGTAAACATTTAGTGTGGGTGTTATTGTGTATGTGATGGTCAGGAGATGTGGGTGTTTGTTGACATTTAGCGTGGGTGTTATTGTGTATGTGATGGTCAAGACATGTGGGTGTTTGTTGACATTAATCTAGATGCTTTTGTGTATGTGATGGTCAGGAGATGTGGGTGTTTGTTGACATTTAGTGTGGGTGTTATTGTGTATGTGATGGTCAGGAGATGTGGGTGTTTGTTGACATTTAGTGTGGGTGTTATTGTGTATGTGATGGTCAGGAGATGTGGGTGTTTGTTGACATTTAGTGTGGGTGTTATTGTATATGTGATGGTCAGGAGATGTGGGTGTTTGTTGACATTTAGTGTGCGTGTTATTGTGTAAGTGATGGTCAAGACATGTGGGTGTTTGTTGACATTTAGTGTAGATGCTCTTGTGTATGTGATGGTCATGAGATGTGGGTGTTTGTTGACATTTAGTGTGGGTGTTATTGTGTATGTGATGGTCAGGAGATGTGGGTGTGTGTTGACATTTAGTGTGGGTGTTATTGTGTATGTGATGGTCAGGAGATGTGGGTGTTTGTTGACATTTAGTTTGGGTGTTATTTTATATGTGTTGGTCAAGACATGTGGGTGTTTGTTGACATTTAGTGTAGATGCTGTTGTGTATGTGATGGTCATGGGATGTGGGTGTTTGTTGACATTTAGTGTAGATGCTGTTGTGTATGTGATGGCCATGAGATTTGGGTGTTAGTTGACATTTAGTGTAGATGCTGTTGTGTATGTGATGGTCATGAGATGTGGGTGTTTGTTGACATTTAATGTAGATGCTGTTGTGTATGTGATAATCATGAGATGTGGGTGTTTGTTGACATTTAGTGAAGATGCTGAGATGTGTATGTGATGGTCATGAGATGTGGGTGTTTGTTAACATTTAGTGTATATGCTGTTGTGTATGTGATGATCATGAGATGTGGGTGTTTGTTCGCATATAGTGTTTATGCTATTGAGTATGTGATGATTATGAGATATGGGTGTTTGTTGACATATAGTGTATATGCTGTTGTGTATGTGATGATCATGAGATGTGGGTGTTTGTTGACATATAGTGTATATGCTGTTGTGTATGTGATGGTCAAGAGATGCGAGTGTTTGTTGACATAATGGGGCCGATTCACAGAACTAACTTAAGACAAAATCCTAAACTTACTACTTTCGGTATTCACAGAAGTTAGGATTTTGTCTTAAGTTTGTCTTAAGACAGACTTAAGACAGACTTAAGACTGACTTAAGTTAGGATTTTGTCTTAGGTTTGTCTTAAGACAGACTTAAGTTAGGATGTTGTCTTAAGTTTGTCCTAAGACTTAAGTTAGGATTTTGTCTTAAGTTTGTCTTAAGACAAACTTAAGACAAAATCCTAACTTAAGTCTGTCTTAAGTCTGTCTTAAGACAAACTTAAGACAAAATCCTAACTTAAGTCAGTCTTAAGTCTGTCTTAAGTCTGTCTTAAGACAAACTTAAGACAAAATCCTAACTTCTGTGAATACTGAAAGTAGTAAGTTTAGGATTTTGTCTTAAGTTAGTTCTGTGAATCGGGCCCATAGTGAAGATGCTGTTGTGTATGTGATGGTCATCATGAGATGTGGGTGTTTGTTGACATTTAGTCTAGATGCTCTTGTGTATGTGATGGTCATGAGATGTGGGTGTTTGTTGACATTTAGTCTAGATGCTCTTGTCTATGTGATAGTCATGAGATGTGGGTGTTTGTTGACATCTAGTGAATATGCTGTTGTGTATGTGATGATCATGAGATGTGAGTGTTAGTTGACATTTAGTGTAGATGCTCCTTTCTGTAAGATGACCATGAGATGTGGGTGTTTGTTCACAATGATTGGATGTGCTGCTTTGTATACGATGGCTATTGGGTCTGTGTGTTTGTTGATATTGAGTGTAGATGCTGCTTTGTGTTTGGTTGTCATGAGATGTGGATGTTTGTTGACTTTTAATGTAGATGTTTTTGTGTATCTGTATGAGATGTGAGTGTTTCTTGACATTGAGGGTGGTAACTGTTGTGTACGGGATGGTCATGAGATCTGGGTGTTTGTTGTCACCGAGTTTGAACGTTGATCTGTATGGGATATGCATGTTTTGTGAGGTTGTTGTGTGTCTGTAGGCTGTTGTGTCTCTTATGGTTGACCAAGTTGAGAGAGAGCAATGCACAGGAGGGACAGTGGTTGTTTGTGAATGCTGATGGGGTGTGAAGTTTACCACATGGTCATTCTTATCAACAGGTCACACGGTGTCGCACTCAGATGGCCGAACCCGCAGGATCAGCTACGGTGTGATCATCAACACAGAACGCCTCAAGCATGCCAAACTCCTTGCAGAAAAGGCCATCAAGGTTTGGGGAAACATTCTGCTTTTGAGTCCTTCTACCCTGTCAACTGTCCCATTCACGTTGTGTGTGGTGTATGGTGAGGCTGTGATGAGGCAATGGGCACTTCAGAGCACTTTGAGATATTGCAGACACACAGGAATACAACCACATGCACGAACAATGCCAATTGTGTTGATGTTTGTAGAGAGAAAGGGTTTTTAATAAGCATACAGGAGAACTGCACCATGTGTAGTACTGTAAGACCCCCTAACACAAATAGCAGGTACAGGGCAGGAAGCAAGAGCAGTGCATGGGGCCTCCCACAGACACACAACAGGTACAACACAGATAGCAGCATTACACACTTCCTCTTGCACACAGAACAGGGACAGCATGGGCTGCAATGGTGCACGCTTCACTCGCAAGCACAGTAGCGTTAGAGCAGCAGCGTCAGCAGTGCAAGCTTCTTGACTTGCACAGACTAGAGACACAGCTAGCAGCCACAAGCTTATTTTGTGTATTGTATTGTATTGTAATTGCATTTATATAGTGCTTACTACCCCTGACGAGGCATCAAAGCGCTTTTTCGGTGAGTAGCATGCTACTCCGGAACCCATAAAGGATTAGTGTTCAATTAGTATAGTGAAATATGAAAGTAATGTAAGTGGTGGATACGCTAGTCAGTTATTTGGATTGAGAAGGATAGCGGAAGGATAGAAGAGGGAAAAAGGTTTGTATTTATATAGTGCTTGTTACCCCTAATGGGGTGTTGAATCACTTTTTTGGCGAGTAGCATGCTACTCCGGAGACCCATAAAGGATTAGTGGTGAATTCATATAGTGAAATATGCAAGTAATTTGAGTGGTGGATATTAGTCAGTTATTTGGAGTGAGAAGGATAGCGGAGGGATAGAAGGGGAAGAAAGGTTTGCATTCATATAGCACCTGTTACCCCTTACGGGTGTTGAAGCGCTTTTCTGTTGAGTAGCACGCTACTCCGGAACCCATAAAAGATTAGCATTGAAAATTAGTACAGTGAAGTATGAAGTAATTTGAGTGCTGGATATGTTATTCAGTTATTTGGCTAGTGAAGGGTAGGCGGCGGGATAAAAGAGGGAAAGAGGTTTGTATTTATATTGCGCTTGCTACCCCAATGGGTTTTGAAGCTATTTTTTGGTGAGTAGCACGGTACTCTGGAACCCATAAGGATTAGTGTTGAATTAGTATAGTGAAATATGAAAGTAATTTGAACGGTGGATATGTTAGTCAGTTATTTGGATTGAGAAGGGTTGGGGAGGGGTAGCAAAGGGAAAAAGAGTTAGCATTTATAAAGCGCTTGTAACCCTGATGGGGTGTTGACGCGCTTTATTGGCGAGTAGCACCCTACTTTGGAACCCTTAAAGGATTGGTGGTGAATTAGTATAGTGGAATATGAAATTTTAGAAGTGAACACGTTAGTCTGGTATTTTGATCGAAAAGGATAGAAGAGGGATTGAAGAGAGAAGGATTTAGATATAAATATATATTTTTTGGAGGTCATAGCAGTAGGAGGTGGCTTTTGGATGAGAAAAAGGGGTTGTGAAGGGGAAGAGTCAGAGGAAAGAGTTTAGAAAGATTTGTTTCGGGGGATCGGTATAAGAGGTGTCAGATAATGCAAGGAGGGGTAGAGTATGGCAGAGTCTAGAAATGGTTATTTGGGGATCATAGTAGTGGAATGGGGTTTGGGATAAAAGAGAGTAGATGTAGAGGATATATTGATAGATGTATAGGGTGAGAAATAGGGTAGTGCATTGGAAAGAGTAGTAGAAAAAAGTTTGAGATGAGTCAGAAAGTTGGGCTAGAAGATATATTGAGAGAAATATAGGCTGAGAAATAGGGTAGTGCATTGGAAATGCTAAATTAGAAGAACGTGATAAATATATAGATCCATAAGTACATTGAAAGTATATAGATGCATAAAGGAGGTAAGTATATGTAGATTAAAGGTATTGATAGAGGTACAGGATGAGAAATAGGGTAGTGAATTTGATATGATTTTACAGGAGAAAAGTAACAAACACACAGATCCAAGTACATGGAAGGTACATAAATGCATAATGGAAGCAAGTACATGTAGACCAAAGATGAACCAGAAAACACCGGTTTTCAATTGTTACTGTACTTTAGTTTTTCTTTTTTCAAACGTAATTATTCTACATGTTTATAGAAAGCAATTCACAAAGATCTGTACATATCTATAGTGAAAATGTATGCTTATATACAGTGGGATATGCTGTAAATTTCTGTTTGCGTATGGTGCTTATGTGGGGAAAAGCCAATTCTTGAGTAGTTTTCTGTAGATAAATTGGATGTCTGTGGACCTTATGTTGGGGGTAAAGAGTTCCATAGTTTGGCTGCTTGAACAGAGAAGGATGTGCCACCCATTGTTTTTATTCTTGCATCTTGGGATTTTGAGGTGAGATGCCCCTTTAGAGTGGAGGTTCCTTTGCTGAATGTGTTTGGTGATTTTATTTCTGATGAAGAGCGGTCCCATTCCATGTATTGCTTTGTGGGTGATACAAAGCTGCTTGAACGTGGATCTTCTGGCAACCGGTAACCAATGCAGGGCTTTCAAGGCAGTTGAGATGTGGTCTCACGGTTTGATATGCAAGAGTAGTCTGGCAGCTGAGTTCTGAATCCATTGTAGTCATTTCATGGTCGTTAAAGGTGATCCGTGGTAGAGGCTATTGGCGTATTTGAGTTTGGACAGAACAAGGGAGATTGTAGCCTGGACCTTGTGTGGAAATCCCAAATGAGGAAAAATTGGTCGCAGCGTTTTTATAGTGACAAAGCTTGATCTTGCTAGTTTGTCCACTTGGGCATTCATCGAAGAAATAGACACAGTACAGGAAGAAGGTGTGCAATATGCCACACAAACACACAACAGGATAAGCACAGGCAGGAAAGCCAAGCTTCCCTTTCACAGGGAGGGTCAGGCAGATTGTCACTTCTGTATCAACCCACTGCAGCTGGGTTAGAAAGAGTTTGGGAACAACCATGTTTTAAACCCTTTCCTAAATGTTAGTAGAGAGGTTCAAGTTGTAAGAGAAATGAGTGAGCATTCCGTTATTTAGCAGCCGAGACAGAGAACCCTACCCCCACAGAGGGGCATTTAAATTCAAGCACCCACATCAAAGCTGCTCCCACATCTCAGTCTACACAACTTCAACACAACTGACACTTACACCAAGCTTCTGAAAGATTTACATTTTCACAAAAGGGGAGCTTGTTTCTGAAAAACATAAACCTAATGGCCCCACCACCATAAGAGCTTTTTATGTTTACTGTCCCTCACGGACAGGCAGTGGCGGCTACTGAACTTTGAAAGTGGTAGGGCGTAAATACCTTCTTCAAATTTGATGAAGCAAGCACACAAACCTAGAGAGCACAACCTACTTCAAGGATTCTCCGCTGCAAACATTTTGTTAAACATTAGAACAAAATGTTCAAGTTGGAGCCCAATCGCTTCATTAATCTAAAGGTTTTGAAAGGACACTAATGACATTTTCTAGAATTGTTGTGATGGGCCAGTATGCCTTGTCTTTTCTAGGTATATAAAGACTCACTTGCTGCATTTGGTTGTATTAAGTGCATCACTCTACCATTTTGCCCTTTATCATTTACTTTACTAGGCCAGTTATAGCAGGACCAACTTGGCCCTTCAGCTGTCTGATGATGTAGCAATGGCTGTTGTACATGAGTCAGAAGACATCCCTCTTAGCGCTGCGTTGTACATAGTTGAGGTGGACAGGACAACAAATTAACAGGGATAGCTGGCTCGGATCTCAAATCCCATGCACGAGCAGAGCTGTGAACATATGTTTTGTGTAAATCACACAACAAACAACTTAAAATATGATGAAGTCTCTTAAAAGTTCATAAAAGTGCACAACAAACATTGTAAAATATGATAAAGTCTCTTAAAAGTTCAAAAAAGTGTATTTCTATAACACGTTGAAGCTTTGACATTAATAGGGCACATTATACCACTGAACTATTAAAAGGAATCATTTTGTACATCTGGCAGCCTGAACACACATGTTTGAATGTAATTTCTTTCATACACGATAATGAAATAAAAAGAGTTTTAGTTAAATTAAATAATTGACTAAGAAGACACAATTTAAGCTGCGAAGCCACGTTTATCCAGGTTTTCGGGGTTCCCGTTGTACAATTCAGTTAATGTGTATGTATTTGTCTTTCTTTATGTTAAGGTTTCTATTGACCTCTTAGTGAATTCTTCTGCAGTTTGAAAAATAGGTATTCTATGCATGTGGAGAGTAAGGGCCACTCGTATCATTATTTCAAGTAGCGATTACCTAATTACAATTTTCTCCAAATCGCACTTAGGTAATTGCAATTCCTAATGTATGAACCGCTTTTGAGTTGCATTAGCAATTCCTAGTGGGTCGCAAATAGACCTACCTCATGCATATTAATGAGGTAGGTCTCAATTTGCGACCCATTAGTAATCTACGCCGTCACGGGGATGGTGGCTCGCTGAGGTCAGCAGAACACCATGTCTGTTATTGCTTTTAAATAAAGCAGTCTTTTTTTATGCATCCTGAAAACGGGCCTGCATCACAGAAGTGACTCAGAAGCGGCGCAAATGCGTCGCACGTGCCTTGTAAATCTGCCCCACAATCTGTGTTGAGAAAGAAAGTTAAATAGGATTAGACCTCTATGGAGGTAAAGTGGGGTCACTGCAGACACTAAGGGGCAGATTTATGATGGGAATGCGCCACGTTTGCGTCACACAACTGCGGCGTAAACGTGGCGCATCCCTACGACCCATTTACAACGTGACGCATCTAGGCAGATGCGTCACGTTGTAAAGCCCTGCGCCACTTGTGGGCATTCCGGCGCAGGGTGGGCGTTCCGGGGCAGGTGCGCCTCGCAAAAGTGACTGAGTGAAATCTATAAGATTTCACTCAGTCACTTTCAGGCCAATGCTGCGTCAAAACCCTGCGCCTGCTTGAAGCAGGCGTAGGTCTTGACGCAGCATTGTAAAGATGGGGCACCCCCAAGCCTTGCTGGAGCTGCGTCGCGCTTGCGACGCAACTCCAGCAATGCGCCACCTTTACGGCACAGATGCGTCACGCATCTGTGCCGTTTTTGCCCCATGGTGCGCCGCATTGTAAATGCGGCGCACCATGGGTAGCGGAGCAGCGGCGCAAAATAACTGGCGCATCCCTGGGGATGCGCCAGTTATCATAAATCTGCCCCTATATGCTAACACTACGCATTGCAAAAAAGAAAAGCAACTCTGAAAATGACTTTATATACTTTTCATGCGCCCAGAAATTAGGAAAACTCTTAAAAATAACTGAAAAGAAACTGACCTGAATGCACCTTTCCAGTCAATTTTCTGCAGGCCAGCTTCTCCATAGATTGTCTCCTCTGCTTCTATGCGCCTTCCGAAGCCACGCCTCTCGAGATCAGAAGCTGATTTCTGACTGCCGAATCAGAAGGCTGGATGTGACTGGGGGCTGACCCTTCTTTACTCAGCTGTATCCTGACATTTTACAGGGCATGGGGCGACTGTGCCAACAAGCATTGTTAATGCATCGGTTTTGCCTATGTAATGAATACAAGAGCTGTTTTCATCAATATTCGTCCGGGAGAAGGAAAGAACTCTCTGACAGATAACACAGGAGGGGAGAGGATGTTGCACAGTGGCCAGAGCTGCTGAGTCAAGAGCTGGGGATCTCGGTTTGAGTCTTGGCCCGCTGCACAACGTCCTGTGATTCTATGCAAATCACTTAATCAGTCCGAGTGATATATTGTTATATAAATATAGAGCAAGAGTAAAAGGCAAAACATTATGAAAATATAGTTCCCCCAAAGCAGATGTTAACAGTATTTAGTAGAAGCAGACGAGGAACAAGCATTGGGAAACGCAGAAGAATATGCTACAGCCAATAGAAATGGTGGAAGATAAGTGGCACGCACAGGAACCAATGAGAAGCCAGGAAAGAGAAGAGGCGGGATGTACGTCTCTTTTAAGTTTATTTTAAAAACCATACATTTCTCAAGCACATAGCGCACGCGCTGTGCTGCCAAAACCTAAAAACACGTCACCGCCCGGGCAGGATGCTATCTTTAGACACGCTACACTACACTGGGCATGTGCAGCATATCGAATGGTTTGTCAATGTGAGTCAGGAGCTTAAATGAACAGCACTCCTCACATGAGCAGTCCATATGGACTCCGGCTCTCTCCTGCCCTGTACGTTGACATGCGCACTTTCAGCTGTGCGAAGCGCAGGCCTGGAAAAGTAAACAAACGAATTGTGAAAGCTGTCACTTTGTCTGCTTACATTCCTGTTGCCCGAACTCCAGTGTGCTGTTTCTTTTTCTGTAGATGCTAGCGTAGTGCCTAAACAGCACCCCCCTATGGACCAGCCACCTTTGCCGACAGGTAAGCTGGCGATGACAAAGAGCAAAAAAAGCCATCCAACCATGCGCTCTAAATTGTCCACTTCTTCCCACCATCATACTATGAAGCCTGTGACCCGAGACAAGATAAGAGCACTTGTACGTTCACACACGTATGACACTAAACATACAACACTACACGCTCCTCCAACCACACAGAGCAGCTTGCTATCCGTGTAGGTAGCACGTCCGCACCCCACAAAGGGGTTTTAAGCGCTAAATAAATGCTACAATCATGGATTTGAATCTCAACAGAGCCAGTTTAGCATTTAGCCCTTTCTAACTTGATTAAATAGATTACCGAATATTGGGTAATAATAGTGCCCATTGGTGGAACTGCCGTGAGGAAATCCAGTCTGTGTATTTTGTGCCTGTTAAAGGAGAGAACCTTGGCAGATGTGCCCCGGTGGTGAAGCACCAAAGGAAATAATTCATCCATGCAACCGGTGTCATCGATGCAGAGACCTACTTCCAAGTTCCGGCAACTATGATAGTTACATGCAGATAGAAAGAACTTGTTGTAGAGGAGTAGGGGCCGATTCACAGAACTAAAGACAAAATCATAAACTTACTACTTTTGGTATTCACAGAAGGCATTTAGTAGTAGTAAAGTTAGGATTTTGTCTTAAGTTTGACTTAAGTTTGACTTAAGACAAACTTAAGACAGACTTAAGACAGACTTAAGACAGACTTAAGTTAGGATTTTGTCTTAAGTTTGTCTTAAGTTTGTCTTAAGTCTGTCTTAAGTTTGTCTTAAGTGTGTCTCAAGTCTGTCTTAAGTCTTTCTTAAGTTTGTCTTCAGTCAAACTTAAGACACAATCCTAACTTTACTACTACTAAATGCCTTCTGTGAATACCAAAAGTAGTAAGTTTAGGATGTTGTCTTAAGTTAGTTCTGTGAATTGGGCCCACAATGTGTGGATGACTTGAATGCACATAATTGTTCTGTGGACTATTTTGTAGGCGATACAGATATTGTGACACCACTGTTCAGTTCATTATTTGTTCCTAGTTTTAATTTTCTGCTGCTTCAAAGCTCTCACCAGAATGTCTAGATGTTTTCTACATTTCTGCCTCTGGAGCCTCATCTTTACAAGCCAACCTGAGCCACCTTTTGTCCAAGGTGTGCTCTAGTGAGTGGGGTCTTTAGTCTGGGGTCCCCCAGTAGCTCTGCCTGCCTTGGGACCCAATCTCCTGTTTCACTGTAGTGATCCAGTGATCTCCTGTGGATCCACTGCTTGGGGTGTCTCAAACATACCTTCTCTATTCCACCAGCACAAGAAAATCTTCACCATCCACGGCCCGTACCCGGTGATCCGCCGCGCCCTCCGCAGCAGGGGATGGGTGGAAAAGAAGTCCCCCAAAGTCAAGAAACCTGCAACGAGGAAGGATAAGCCTGCTGACGAGGAAATGGATGACGCGGACGGAGACGACAGCGGGGACGATGACGGTACGTGACCTTGGACAAACTTCTAAAGTTTGTAATAGAGGGAATGAGGGGGCAGGGCTTCTGAGTATTTTTACATATATAAACAAAAGTGTTGGCATTAACAACACCCAATCACATGTTTTAGGACCCACGGGACATTTATGTTATTGTGCTCTCTGCTATGCCCTGTGCTCATAGTATGCTTTCTGGTGCATTTTTGGAAATGAGTCAGGGAATCATGCCATTTTGTAGGATAAACTCACCAAGTCTTACCAAAGGCCTGCCAAGGATTTTGCCGAACACCTTCCATGCCCTCCCGGCACCTCATATGCATGATGTCAGCCTATATATTTAGATATATGGTTTGGCGGACGGGATACTCCATCACAAACATAAGGGGATATTCCATCTGCCATATTACAAGTGCATTATAGGCTACACTGCTTACAGGGAGTTTCCAGGCACTATTGTCCCACAAAAGAATAACAATAAAGTACAACTTTTACCACACTCCATGGTAATACCATAGAATGATAAACAAAAATGGGGGGAGATGGGGGTAGACGTTAGGTTCATCCTCCAGACTGTGTATAGATAACTAATACCATAGAATGTACACGTGGCTGGACAACTTGGGCCCGCTTCACATAACTAAATTAAGACAAAATCCTAAACTTAGTACTTTTGATATTCACAGAAGTTAGGATTTTGTCTTAAGTTTGTCTTAAGACAAACTTAAGACAACATCCTAACTTAAGTTTGTCTTAAGTCTGTCTTAAGACTAATTTAAGACAAAATCCTAGCTTCTGTGAAAACCAAAAGTAGTAAGTTTAGGATTTTGTCTTAAGTTAGTTCTGTGAATCGGGCCCTGTGTCATTAAAAACCAAAATATCTCTGATGTCTGCATCTTTTGCACATGTAGCTTATTATAAATTAATCTGAAATCATGTGTTGCAAAATTATGATGTCCCTTGGTTTCAATGCATTGTTCACTGCAGCTGTGAATCATAAGATAACCCTGAATGTCAATTACAGGTAGCCAGGGGTTGCAGCTGGTGCCCATGACTCTCCTCCAGTCCCCCTGGCACTGCCATTGCCAGCGCTGGGCTCAGGGGTCACGAAGGCAGCTGCAGGAACAGAAAGCAAACAGGACCTTCACAGCCATATTTACTTTCAGTAGCTTCTGCTCCATGCTTTTCTCCTCACTCCTAGCAAGAAGGCTACTTGGGATACTGCAGAGTAAGGGTGGGATAAGGGATCAACCCTGTGACATCATTGGTGGCCAGAGTTGTGACGCCATTTCTGAACGCCCTGGTACTTTGGTGACTTAGCTCCCATGACGTACAATTCAAGAGCACGCCCTGGGAGTAGTGTTTGGTGAATGGAAACTTGTGCTTGGAAATATCTTGGGGCCCAAGGGAGGTAAGGATGAAAGTGGAAAGGTAAACAACTAAATATAAAGAGAGAATACAACAGGGAGGGGACACTGCTAGGCAGAATGCTTGAGGCTGGCTCCAGCCTTGGGTGGTTCCCCAACCTCAAGATGGAAGGATGAAATGAGAGGTAGAGGAAGGGGGTGGAGCAGAGAGTAAAATGGAATGATCGTGGTGGTCCGAGGAATGGTGCAAGCATCTTAGGTGTAACTACATTAGTGAAGGAGCACCCCCTATGCGCTAATGAAAAGGCGCTTTTAACCCTTTTCTAATCATTTGGGGCCAACAAGTTTTTAAAGGGAATAGAGATATATCAATTGGCAGTCAGTGTTTCTGAGTCAGTGGTTTTGCCCCTGGTTGCCCCCTGCTACCCTTATGTAACCGAATGTTACATTGCAGGGCACATTGAACCAGCAAATGTTACATTGTAGGGCACATTGAACCAGCAAATGTTACATTGTAGGGCACATTGAACCAGCGAATGTTACATTGTAGGGCACATTGAACCAGCTAATGTTACATTGTAGGGCACATTGAACCAGCGAATGTTACATTGTAGGGCACATTGAACCAGCGGATGTTACATTGTAGGGCACATTGAACCAGCGGATGTTACATTGTAGGGCACATTGAACCAGCGAATGTTACATTGTAGGGCACATTGAACCAGCGAATGTTACATTGTAGGGCACATTGAACCAGCGAATGTTACATTGTAGGGCACATTGAACCAGCGAATGTTACATTGTAGGGCACATTGAACCAGCGGATGTTACATTGTAGGGCATATTGAACCAGCGAATGTTACATTGTAGGGCATATTGAACCGGGATCAGTTCTTCAGATAAGGAAGGGTGAGGAATTTCTGCTTCTGGTTTTGGGGACATTTTGTAGGTAAACTGTACATTCCAAAGTCCTCAAAGCCGGGCCTCATGGTCCCAACAGAAGGACAACATTTAAAGATCAACCAGTCACGACGTGACACATAACAGGGAATTTTGACACGCATGCCAGTCATCTGTACGTATATATATTGCACACATATGTTGTGCTACATGTATAGATGAACAAACATGGATAATTATAGTAATTTCTACAAAGTTTAAGGAAGAATATATTGATGATTGGGGTAATTCATCTGTTCCCAGTTACAAATGAGATCATTAAGATACCAGCTGTTACTTTTTAGAAACATTAGGCACAAAAACGTCACAGGGCCATGATGACCGTCAGTGGCTCATGGACGGGTCACCTGGCACAGAGCTGGTGACCGTATCATGGATATGATTGGATAACAGAAATAACCTGTCAGCTTCTGTCTAATTTTACATTAAAAAATGTAGTCGAGGAAATTCATCACCACCAAAAAAACACGTGCACAAAACCTATTTAATAATAACTTGTTTTTATATAGCGCTTCAAGTAACACATGCTACTATTACCCAATTTATGGTTCTCAATTGCCAAATCTAGGAAGGATTGGGGTCTTCTCTCGGAGAGTTTGAGCTCATGACCTTGAGAACACCATGTTTGTCAGGGACGAGCGCTCCCCTCATTTGACCATCCTGGCATTATGGCACCAACTCTGCAGATTAGAGGCAAGCAGCTGATTCCAGACTCTTGGTTTGTATCAGTGTGTTTTCCTTGTGAGGTTGAGCCAACATGATGTTTTGCTATTTTGGGGGTCCCATGCCCCTAAAAGCAGCATACTCATAGCGGCCATTGACACTGGTCTGGCTCGCTCCTATGACCATTCACGGTGGTCCGTAAGGCAGCCGCCAACAGCACTGGCACCGCACTTCTGTCCTGGAATCCCAGCAATGTAGCTCGCCTCAAATTTGACCTCCCTTAAACTAAGGACATGCAGCACCTTTTTCACTCTGAAAGGGACACATATGAATGCACTGTTCATTGAGAGGGGGTCTATAAAACCATTGAGTTGGCTCAAAAGGTTTATATATGATAATGCTGTTTTATTTGTCAGTTTTATTTATCATTATTTTTCTATCTATTCTCTAGTATTTTTTTTGTTTTTGTTCTTTTATTTATTATGATGCTTTTATCCAAAGTGCTTTACTTGTTTGCAAAACAGTACACTAACGATGAATACAGATCATGTAGTGGCGCAGATCTAATTGCACGAAAACATAAAGCGTTATGTTAGCAGTTTTTTAAAACTGGCCATTGTAGAGGATGATCTGCTCTATGCCAGCAGTTCAGTCCATAAATTAGGAGCTAACAATATAAAAGAACAAAAGCAATATGATACGCAAGGACGAAGAGGTGTGGTCAGAAGACAGGGTGCAGCCCGCGCTGGAAACGAGATAGAGATGCAAGGATGCAAAGAGCTGGAAAATAAAAATCTTTAAAGACAATACTCAAAAAGCCTAAAGTGAAGGATAAACCGGTTCCTATCCATTAAAAGCTTTTTTTTAAACCTGAAAGTCAGGTTTTAATCATTTTAAACAGGAATTTGACTCGCACGAGCAAGGGCGAGAAAGAACACTTCTACATATTGAAATTCACATGTCTCTGCAACATTGATGGGAGTTGATGTTTGTGAGCAAACAAGAGTATGTTATAAATCTTGGAGAACCAAACGGTGAAAGCTGTTTAACAGCAAATTCCTTTTTGGTTTCTTTAGTTTACCATCCCATGTTTGACTCCAGCTTATGTCCAGGAGGGTCGGATCCATGCCCACAGAAGATACATTTACATTATATTATTTATGTGAATTGTTATATGGAAATCCACCTAAGATAAATTTACCATTTATCATGGATAACCACACAAAATACATGAACATGTTATTATTCATGTAAATGGTAGTCATGGATATTCCCACAACATACATGTACAGCCTAATATGAATGTAAATGGTAGTCATGGATATCCAACCAAGATACATTGACATGTTATTATTCATGTAAATGGTTATCCTGGATATCCTTGTAAGATCAATTTGCATACATGTGAAAGAGGAACCTATCTTATTGCATAGATCAGTAGTTTCAAATACTGTGTCTGTCTGTGTAAATGGTTCTTGTTTGTACACGAATCACCGAGTACAAATTTAGTTCAAGTGGATAACTTCTACACCTGGCAAGCTTCCAACTCTTTTGGGCCTTATAGAAGGACCCTCCTGCTGCTTATTTTCAATCAACCTTCCCCTCTGAGTCTGTCACTCGCAGGAGTTTATTTTTAAATTCTATTTCCATGGTTGAAATCATACACCTTCATCACAAAGAATAGATTTCACAGACTTTCTTTGGAAAATATTGACCTTCCTTTCAGTAAGAGGAGGATTTAAAATCTTTGTCATTGGGCTCATTGTAATCCATCTTAGCATTAATGTGGGACTCTTCTCCTTAGATGATGACGCCGCTGAGGAGGACGAGCGAGACGACGACCCCGATGGGACCTACGACCTCATGGTTAGCTTTTGAGTTAATTTCTTATTGAATGCATTTGGGTCAATTCTTGCTCTGTAATTATTATTGAACAGTCAGATGATGCTGCTTGAACGCCATTATCAATACGTCCCAGGTGCCTGATGAGCACATGTGCCCATTGTTAGCACCCCTGGTCCACCAACACAACTGAGCACACAGTGTGCTGCAGTCTTTGTGTGCTCCTTTCTCTAGCACCACTTTCTTTTCTAACACCTTTCACTGGTACAAAGTTAAGCTCTGCCTAAGGCGAAGGGAGCATTCCACCATTTCCATAGAGGTGTAAACGATTACAAATGAGGAAAGGTTTTTGCGTGTGTGTGTGTGTTTGTGTGAGTATATGTGTGTGTGTGTATATATATATGTGTGTCTGTGTCTATATGTGTGGGTGTATATATGTGTGTATATGTGTGTGTGTGTGTGTGTGTGTGTATATATGTGTGTGTATATCTATATGTAGTAGTGTGTATATATATATATGTGTGTGTGTGGGTATATATATGTGGTATTACCTACTGGCGGTCGCCAGTAGGTATATATAGTTAGGATTTTTTCTCTATGGGATTTTTGAAAATTCTATGTCTAATAACTTTGGCGTTTGTGGACGGAATTGGCTGAAACTTTCAGGAAAATTGCACATTTTGTTTCTGAGCAGCCCTTGAAAATTTGGGGGGGGGTTCGTCAAGGGGGGGCCGAGAAAAAAGGGGGGTCCCAAAACGTGTTTTTAACATTGAGTTTTCCATAGGGCGGTTGGCCTCACTTTTAGCCCGAACGGCTGAATGGATTTGCATGAAACTTGGCAAAATTGTAGGGACTGGTAGCCCGATGTGCCTTTTGTAGGTCTCAATATATGTGCTACAGTGGATTTTGAGAAATTAACGTTTAAAAAAAGATATATATCTGTAACAGCGGACCGGGCAGCGCTCCAGGACGCGTACTTTTCGCGCAACGGAGCTTTGTGAAGCGAAGCTGATTGGTTCTCCGGCGTCTGTCAACATTCCAAACAGTCCGTAGCGGCCGCCATCTTGTCTCTCGGTAGGATCGAGAGACAAGAGGAGGCGAAAGCGAAGGGGCAAATGACCATAAGGGGGAATAGTAGATCCTCGCTGACCCCCTAGGTTTGATGTGGAGGTTTTAAAAGGGCCCCGCGGGGCAAAAAATAAAATAATAATAATAATCGAACGGCTGAATGGATTTGCACGAAACTTGGTAAAATATTAGGGACTGGTAGCCCGATGTGCCTTTGCTAGGTCTCAATATATGTGCTCCAGTGGATTTTGAGAAATTAACGTTCAAAAAAAGATATATATCTGTAACAGCGCTCCGCTTCGCGTAACGGAGGTTTGCGACGCTGATTGGTCATTCTGTCACTGGGCTATAGTTGGGCTACATCTGGCTGATATTTGGGCTACATTTGTTTTTTTTCGTCTCTGGCGGCCATCTTTGGGCTACATTGGGCTACATTGGGCTTCATTGGGCTTCATTGGGCTACATTGGGCTACATTTGGGTTCCAACATATATATAGGCCAATGTAGCCCAATATATATTTTTCAAAGTTAATTTTCGTAAAAACCACTGGAGCATATATCTTGAGACATAGCAAAGGCACATCGGGCTACCAGTCCCTACAATTTTGCCAAGTTTCGTGCAAATCCATTCAGCCGTTCGAGCTAAAAGTGAGTCCAACCGCCCTATGGAAATGAAGGAAATGAATGGGTAATTTGTAATTAGCAAATAGCTCATCGCAAACTAGGAATGGTAAAGAATCGCTATTTATTCCTTAAAGTTCGCTATTTAGGAAATGCAAAAAACTTTGATGATACATATGGCGGTTCATCTCTAACAAGATAAGAAGCATAGGGATAGATTTATGATGACTGGCGCATCACCAGGGATGTGTTAGTCATTCTGTGCCGCTGTTCCGTCACCTATGGTGTGCTGCATTTACAATGCGGCGCATCATGGGGCAAAAACAGCACAGATGCGTGATGTATCTGTGCCGTAAAGGTGGCGCATTGCTGGAGTTGTATCGCAAGTGTGATGAAGCTCCAGCAAGGGTCGGGGGTGCCCCTGTCGCAGGGTTTCTGTTCTCACACAGAACTGTGGACAGAGGATTGGAACCTCGGCGAATTAGGGTGTCCCAAAACTCACCTTAGTAATCAAAAACCCCTTAGCAAGCTAGGTACAGTGTCACATTGGATATAACAAACTCTCAATGTTTAGACAATCCAGAATATGAACTTATAGTACCTCAGGATACGTGGAACTCATGAACAGTCGGTCGTTATATATTTCTTAGAAACCAGAACATGGAGTTAAGAAGAACACATGTGTATTTGAAATGTTTATTTACTAATGCCGTCTTCTCAGGCGTAGTATCTTAGATAATACAAGTACACATATTATCAGTAGCAAAATTACCAGCATAGTTACTAGTACATAAAAAGCGAATGGTGACAGTATGTTAACATGCTGTAAATGAATAAGAGTTAGCAACACTTATAAGCAGCCGCGGGCCGTGGAGGGAGTTACGGTGGGGCAGGGAGGCGGGGAGGGGGAGGGGCAGGGTGGAGAGGGCTCCACCCTGCTTCTCCCCCTCCCCGCCTCCCTGCCTCACCGTAACTCCCTCCACGGCCCGCGGCTGCTTATATCTCACCCTCCCTAATACACATATTATATTATTTGCTAAGAAGGTCTCTTTGTGTTGGTTTAGGGCGTGCCCATACTTTAGTGTCTTAGATTTGAAGGAATCACATCAGCATACACCAGCTCTCTCTTCATGTGAACCGCATCAAGTGTTGTGTATGTGTGTTCGGCAAAGCAATATAAAACCCGCCTCATGCCCAGAATTGGCAGAAGTTGCACTTATGTTATGAGTATGAAGTCGTGGAGATCAGACCTCATAACAATTCTGTATCGTGTTGTTCTTGAAACTTTAGCACTCGCTGTACAGATATAGTTTAACAAGCAAAGCAGATAGTAGAGCAATAACATATTATTCTCATGTAAACCACGATGAACTACTAGGTTGAAAGCTAAAGCAACAACTAAGTGTCGTGTGCAGAAGTTGCAAAAAAGGAAAAATGGCGTTTAAACCGGTAATGAGCCCATGCTAACTTAACACGTTGTAAAGATATCCAGGACGTAGATGACACCTCCCCATGATCCGGAAACGAACTGAATAAGATAATAGAAGTGCCATCTCATGAGAGCAGATTGCAAGTTTATATGTGGACGGTCCGCAAGGTAAAGCATTAAAAACTAGGAAAATTTAATGCTAAAGAAAAATAAAACAGCCAAGTACTTTATCGAGTCTTAAGCCAATAGGCAAGGTAAATAATAAAAACTTGACAAATAAGTCAATGAATTGTCAATGAAATGCTAGTACTCAGCATATCAAACATGAAAAAGGTCTATGACATAACTGTGTATGCAAAATAAGCTGCAACAGCCTCCAATAGGAAGTCACCGTCTTCATCCGAAAACAGTTCAGCCATCCAATTTAAAAGCGGAAAAGAACATACGTGCTCTCCCAGCACCGGATCCTCTATCACCATCAGAGGACAGCTCGGTGGGTTTTCAAGAAAGCTCTGTTCCAAGAAAGACTGTGTTGCCGCCAGTAAATTCCAGGGACCAATTAGTCCATGCATCAATGCCACAGCCATAATCCTTTCGCCAGGACAAACCAACTCGTGAGTAATGATAGGAGTCATCAGCTGATTAAAGTCGACGTCAGGAGAAACCGGTCCGCAGAGACACAAATCAATGGCCCAATCGAAATCACAGGTCAGGCAGTGAAATACAGGCTGGACACAGGTGAAGTAGGAGAATCGAAAAGATAATCCATATGCCGTGCTTAATATCGCCAACGGCATTGTGCCATAATATTCTAGCATGCGATTGCGGAACAGTGTCAGCAGCTGCAGGGCGGGAGGTTGCATAGGAGGGACATCCATATTTAAAAATGTAAAAAAGCACAAGAGCGTCCGCTGGTAATGCAAGTAAAAATGGCAATCCACGAAGCAGAGTGGAAAAAATCGAATGAAAGAAAGCAGGGATGACTCCAAAGATTTTCTCAAATGAAGTCACGAGACCACTGGTAACAACTTTAAAAAAGTGCGCCAGGGCCTTTGTGGAGGATGCGTTAGAGATAGTCCGAACCATCTTGCTGAAATGGAAAGGCAAATCTGAATTGAAAAGGGTCTGCACCTCTGTACGGGTGTTCGCTATGTGAAGCACGAAAGTTTCACGGGCCGAACTCAAGGCCACCTCTCTCTGAGACAAAAGAGCTCTTATTCTTGCCATGCCGTTGAAATCTGCTCCCAAGGTTGGTATTTGTGGCGAGATTGAAAACTCCCTATGTTCATGTGTGGGAGGAAATAGAACATTTCTGCAGCAAATAACCCGTTCACTTACTGTTACGATAAAAGGAATACTTTTAATTAACCCAGAACAATCTTCATTATTGAGCATCAAATAACTACCATTTTCCAACAACTTGAACGTGGGGATGATAGCAGGAACTGGCGTGCCTTGCAACACGCAAGCCATATTTGGTCGGTGTTTGTTGCATGAACCGTGTAACTGTATGTGCCTACACATTAGTGAATGATCTGGCGTCTCAGTGCATTCCTCTCCATTCAGATAAACTTCTTGATCATCTTTGAAACATCTGTATGTGCATGGAAGCGACCAGACCTCATGAAGAAAAGCACTACCTAAAGGTTCATAACGACCTATTGGTATATATTTCATACAATTTGAAAACTTATATAAAGCAAAAGGCAGCGTTATTAAACCATGGATAAGGCACGTTGCCAAAAAACCCGCAATCCTCTGCTGATGATGTCACTGAGCATGTCATGAATGATGTAATATGTGACATCATCAGCAGTGGATTACGGGTAATAGTATCTCTAGTTTACTCCCCTATAGCTGTCTTTCTTTTAACATAAGTGTCTGTTTCCTTCCCTTATACTTACTGTTTTTGGTTCGCTTCCGGTTCGCGTACCGGCGAGCGAACTGGGAAGCGAACTAAGAGAAATAGAGGTTGGCACAGTTCCAAATATTGTACCAATTTTTTAATAACGGGGAGGTAGTTCTGAAAAGAACTTTTTTTTTTATTGTTTTTGTTGTTTTATATTTTTTTTATTATTTTTCGGAACATTTTTTTACTTTTTTTTAATTTTTCTGAACAGTTTTATATTTTTTTGGGTTTTTCTTGGAGGGGGCAATGAAAACGATTCATTGTAAAGGGCTCAACAGGAGCAACAAAACAAAAAAAGAAGTATTTATTATTTTGGGCGTTTCGTACAAACTTGTATATGATAGTCAATAGCTCTGTTGATCAGAGTGATGCTTCTTTCTCCGTAGGAAATGAATCCATCGCAAAATACGCAGATGTGTTTTACTTCACCAAATTTCATTTGTATATTTGGCACCATCTCCCTGCCCTCTGGTCCCGTTACTTCCGGTACAACAGATCTTCTGGCCATAATAGGGAGATTATCTAGGTCGTTCCGAAACTGTGCAGCACTGTAGTTGTTAGGATGCCACCTAGTCATATGGCGATGCATTGTGTAGTTTCCGAAACTGTATTTTTTCTCGGTTCCTCTGGACAGTCTATCTTGACATATAAGGCAAGTTACGTATCTTGCATTTACTTTTTTCTGACCTTTGGGAATTTTAAAAAATTGCCAAATGAAGTTTTCTTTCCGGTGAGACGTCCTGGGCTGCTCAGGCAAAAACTGCCTCTCTTCGTGCTCGTCGTCCTGTTCCTCTTCTTCCTCTTCTTGTTGAATTATAACTTGAGCAGGTGGTCCACTCTTCCTTGGATGTGGTGGAGGTGGTGGGGAAGCACCAGCTGAAGCTACTAAAGAAGCCATTGCTCAGTGATCACAAAGGGTCTTTCTCTCACAATGATGAAAGTCAGAGTGAGGAAAGAAGGAGGGATTTTCATCATTTGGGAAAAACAAGAGTTCTCAACCAATGAAAAGTGTTCATTTTAGATTATATGACCTAGTCTTACATCATTAGGAAACCAAAAGTGAAATGAACCAATGAAAAGTGTTATTACCAAGTCACATGACCTGCTGTGTTTACGTTAAGCGCTTTGCAGGGCCTCCCGGTTTGCTTCCAGAAACCTGCGCTTTGCGACTCGCTTCGCGTACCAGTTCGCTAACGTAGCACGTCATATGACGTATCACGCGACAACGCGAAACGTCATGCGGACGGGAGGCGTCACGATGTTGTTTTCTAACGCGGCAGTTGCGGTAAAGAAACGTTTACCGGCTCGCGGTCTATTTCGCGGCATCAAGGTCAGCTAACGGGAAGCTTCCCGATTCGCGAAGCGGGAACGAAGAAAAAAAAATATTTAAAAAAAAAATTATTCATAAACATATAAAATATATTTTTGGATTTAAAGAAGAATACATTTTACAGCTACAGATATTAGCTGTTAAAAAACCAATGAAATTCACTGAAAAAAACCATAGGTTATAGACCATATATAGTTAGGAATTAGCATTTACAAAACCTTGAAAATTCACTGAAAAAACCATAGGTTATAGACCATATATAGTTAGGAATTAGCATTTACAAAACCTTATTTTACTCACACAAAACCATTGAAATTCCATATATAGTTAGTTGCACTAACTATATATCGCGCACCCGCAATCCACTGCTGATGATGTCACATATTACATCATTCATGACATGGTCAGTGACATCACTGATGACATCACTGATGACATCTCAAATGACATCACTGATGACATCACTGATGACATCTCATTTGACATCAATGACCACATCACTGATGATATCATTCATGTGACAATACAATGCATCTCCGCACATTTTAATATAACCTCTGTTTCACCCAGTGTTAAATACAGAGTATAATTTTTGAAACCATTGACACACCAATACTAGTTACTACATACGCACTCACTGATTCCTACGTCTACACACACATTCACTCATTCACCCATACAATCATTCATACATACAATCACTCATCTTTACAACACTATCATATGCACTCATACACCTATACAGACAGTCACAGTCTGCCACTCATCCATGGAGTTACTCACTCACCTAGTCAGTCATGTAAAGAATCAATGACACTTCCATTTTCTTGTCTATACAGTTAAACATAGAGCACCTTACATTTTCAAACATATACTAACACATACTTACCTTCTTATACAATCATTGATACAAGTACACATTGATCTGCACAGAGTCACACACCTCCCAGCCAGCCACACACACACTCAGTCTCCCATACAAATACTTGGGCAATCAATCAATAACCCATATAGTTACTCATACAGCTACTGATCAACACATGCAGCAGTTTACAGAACAACAGACATAATGATGCACAAATTAAGACAGTTTAGTCACTAACCCATGCACTCAGTGAGACACATTTAATCACTCACTCATACAGTCAGTCATGCACCTACTAAATCCTTCGTCCAGACACTTACACATCCACTCAATCTTCAATATGTAAGACATATTTAAACTTTACAGAAACAAAAAATCACTGGATGTTGTTATCAGTCATGTCATCAGTGATGTCATTTGAGATGTCATCAGTGATGTCATCAGTGATGTCACTGACCATGTCATGAATGATGTAATATGTGACATCATCAGCAGTGGATTGCGGGTGCGCGATATATAGTTAGTGCAACTAACTATATATGGAATTTCAATGGTTTTGTGTGAGTAAAATAAGGTTTTGTAAATGCTAATTCCTAACTATATATGGTCTATAACCTATGGTTTTTTCAGTGAATTTTCAAGGTTTTGTAAATGCTAATTCCTAACTATATATGGTCTATAACCTATGGTTTTTTCAGTGAATATATATATATATATGTGTGTGTGTATATATATATATGTGTGTGTGTGTGTATATATATATGTGTGTGTGTATATGTGTGTTTGTGTATATATATTTGTGTGAGTGTGTATAGGTGTGGATGTGTGTGTGTGTGTTTGTGTGTGTGTTTGTGTGTGTGGGCCATATTTTAGATTTTCTCTAATCCTGGGAGTGGAAGCTGTGCACCTCATTGGGCTGGGGAAGTAAGCGTCACTGAGGTCCACATGGGATAGTCCTTGCCTGTTTTGCTGAATGCATTTGAGATGTCAGCCTCGGGGCACAGTGATTAGGAGTTGGAGAGCCGGAGAGGAGCTCTGTGATTTCTGGGCTAAGAGGAGCTGTAGTGTGAATGATTCACTTACAGAAATTATCTCACAACCCAGACACTTCAGCTGAAAGTGCACACTTATCATTTTTAGAGTCAGATTTGCATGTAGGGAGAGGGGCTGTGGCTGAAGGGGGGCTGTGGGGTGTCTCTGTTGCATGCACGGTTGTTTTTGTGGAGAATAGCAAGGGGTGAAAATTTCTGGAAATGATCCGTCCTCGTTTAACGGGTGATAGTGGGACTTCTAGGGGGCAGATTTTTAAGCCCCTCTTGCCACTTTTGTGTCATTTTTAACATGGGAAGAGTGACGTAAGGGGGGTGCAAGGGACTTGTAAATTAGCCCCTGGATATCCAAATGGGAAACCCCTACCCCATTGAGGTAAAGTTAAAGTATTGTGAGAAGGACAGAGCTGGATGATTAAATCATCTTGTTGTAGTAATCCCAAATGGGTTGAGCAAATCCAAACTCACCAGAGACCATTTGTTTGATTCTATTTTTTTTGTTCCTGGGGTCCCAATTATTATTATTTTTTTTAAACCAAAGTCTAAAAGAAGAAACACAAACAACATACAATTGGCCCCCACTTGGCGCGCAGGCCTGTGGCTTTCTCAAAGGAAGCAAGGGTTGTAACAAAGAGATATACTCCTGGTTAGATACTCTCAAGGAGTCACAGGGGAAATGTGCTCTCAAACCTGGCAGGGCAGTGTTTCACTGTGACGGCTTGTCTGCGAGATCTCCATGTGAGCCGCAAACTTTTATTTCTCGAGATATGTGAGAAAGCAAGTCCTTTCAGGTCGAGGGTTCTGTCATCTCCCGTACTGATGTGGTCACTGAAGAGGCACCTTCTTGCACAGAAACAATCTTAAGAGGCGTTTTCCTCTTTCTATGTGTGTTGCAGAAAGCAGCAGGTATAGAAAGAAGACAATGTGGAGACATAAAGATATTTCTCCTTGTTTCGCTTCACCTCGGAATGTGGAATGATCTGACGCTTCCCCATGTTTACATGATTTTGAATTAAGGAGCAGCTTAAAAATATGTGGGTGTTGCGTGAAAACACCCACTACCACGGCCAAATAACGCCTCCCGAGTGCAGAGTAAGCGCTTCGTGCCTTAATCAGAATTCATGAGGCCAATCAAAGCCACGCACGGTGGCTCTGCGTGGCTTCATAGATCGAAGTCCGAGCCCTGCGTCATGCATATACTACTTTACGTGGTGCAAAAGTGATGAAAGTTTTTCATAAATAACCCCCTCATTTTGTGTGAGTTCTGGAATTACTACCATTGGCGCTGACACTGCATAATTAACAATTTGCATTGTTACCGCCATGATTTTACTCCCTCCAGAATTATAAATCCAGGGCCGAGGTATTGAGAGGGGGTCAAAATCTGCAGTTGTGCCATCCTTATGTGTGCCCTGGCATGCAGTGCTAATTCTAGAACCCAGAGTTATTCATACAGAGGTCCTGCCAACTTCATGGGTACTGGCTGAGTACGTTACAAGAAATGTAAACGTATCCTTGAATTTGGGCACTCCGATATGGTTCGTCAAAAGAAGACAGACTCCTTTGAAGGATAATCAATTGTTTATTCCAAGATATTCTTTTTCTTGGTTGACAAAGAGTTCAAGTAGATCAAGTATTCAGATATGCTTCATTGGACCACATAGAGGTCATTACTGGTAAGTTTCAAAAGTGTGCTCCGATGCATTTCGGGCAAAAGGGTGCCCTTTGTCAAGGAGCTCTGAAAACACAAAATAGAACGCTTTTACGATGCTGAGCGGAGCTCATGAAACAGAGTAACAATTGGGTGACTGGTGTTGATCAGGGTGTGTGAAAAACATGCAAAATTGTGCGAACGTGCAGGAACATTGTGTTGGGTGTCAACGATATAAGAAAAACCTTATAACCCGTAAAAGATCTGAGCAAGGGTATGCGGGGGCGTGTAAGGGTTGTGTTCGATACCGTGGTGTTTAATATTCCTTATAGACTGTGTGGGGTATAGATAAGGAGATTAATGGGGCGAAAAAACGCGGAGTGATAAAGTGACATTACTTACATTCCATAATCATGGAACATAGTTGAGCTTCTGAAACAAAAAACGCGGAAAAGCGTGTTAGTGAGGGTGTCATTCCCGATGCAGTCGGGTAGAAGTTAAGTTGTAGATCAAGACGTGCGGACTTACTTGGTTAGTAGGTTCGAGAAAACAGCAACGAAGTGACTGGTGGGCTCATAAGAAAATAGCGGAGTGTTGCGGAGTGAGTAGAAGAGACACCTCGCGGAGTGGGAGACACGTGATGTGTTGGTGGAAATGGAAAAAGGACTCAGTGAGAATAGTGTGTGGATCGGCCATATTGGAATGGCGTGACAAAGTGAAATATCAATGCTCAAGTATTATAAGCTGGAAATATGTACAAAAGGGAACAGATGTGAAACAAATATATACCCCAAGTGGGTGTTACAGGAAACAACTAAGTTCAATTCGGTCGTTAAGACCATATGGCTTCATCGACTGAAGTCTGTAAATCCAGGATGTCTCTCGTTGAAGGAGTACTTTGTTGTTGTCTTTACCTTCCGTTTTATGAATGATTTCTAACACCAAAAACTTCAATCGGGCCACATTATGGTGAAGTTCATTGAAATGTATGGTAATCCGCCTATCTTTGCATACACTAGGGGTACCAACCTGAAAGAGATCCTATCTAAGAAATCAACTGAACAATCCCCTCATACTGGCACACGTCCATGCCATAACTGCAACAGTTGCAACAACGTCATCAAAGGTAATTGCATAAGTCACCCCATGAGAGGATTTCCAATCAAACTACATGTGGATGCCACCTGTGATTCCACCAACCTTATATATCTACTGAAATGCCCCTGTGGTATGATATATGTGGGCAAAACCACCAGAAAAATTAAAGTCGGCCTAAACGAACATACATCAAACATCCGGACCAGAAATCAGAAATCAAGCATTGCCATACATTTCAATGAACTTCACCATAATGTGGCCCGATTGAAGTTTTTGGTGTTAGAAATCATTCATAAAACGGAAGGTAAAGACAACAACAAAGTACTCCTTCAACGAGAGACATCCTGGATTTACAGACTTCAGTCGATGAAGCCATATGGTCTTAACGACCGAATTGAACTTAGTTGTTTCCTGTAACACCCACTTGGGGTATATATTTGTTTCACATCTGTTCCCTTTTGTACATATTTCCAGCTTATAATACTTGAGCATTGATATTTCACTTTGTCACGCCATTCCAATATGGCCGATCCACACACTTTTTTCACTGAGTCCTTTTTCCATTTCCACCAACACATCACGTGTCTCCCACTCCGCGAGGTGTCTCTTCTACTCACTCCGCAACACTCCGCTATTTTCTTATGAGCCCGCCGGTCACTTTGTTGCTGTTTTCTCGAACCTACTAACCAAGTAAGTCCGCACGTCTTGATCTATAACTTAACTTCTACCCGACTGCATCGGGAATGACACCCTCACTAACACGCTTTTCCGCGTTTTTTGTTTCAGAAGCTCAACTACGTTCCATGATTATGGAATGTAAGTAATGTCACTTTATCACTCCACGTTTTTTCGCCCCATTAATCTCCTTATCTATACCCCACACAGTCTATAAGGAATATTAAACACCACGGTATCGAACACAACCCTTACACGCCCCAGCATACCCTTGCTCAGATCTTTTACGGGTTATAAGGTTTTTCTTATATCGTTGACACCCAACACAATGTTCCTGCACGTTCGCACAATTTTGCATGTTTTTCACACACCCTGATCAACACCAGTCACCCAATTGTGACTCTGTGTCATGAGCTCCGCTCAGCATCGTAAAAGCGTTCTATTTTGTGTTTTCAGAGCTCCTTGACTAAGGGCACCCTTTTGCCCGAAATGCATCGGAGCACACTTTTGAAACTTACCAGTATTGACCTCTATGTGGTCCAATGAAGCATATCTGAATACTTGATCTACTTGAACTCTTTGTCAACCAAGAAAAAGAATATCTTGGAATAAACAATTGATTATCCTTCAAAGGAGTCTGTCTTCTTTTGACGAACCATATCGGAGTGCCCAAATTCAAGGATACGTTTACATTCCTTGTAACTTACTCAACCAGGAATCCACTTTGACGTACATGGACGGTTACGCCACTTGTTGGAGCACCCACAACTCAACAACATTATTAGAACTATTCACAGAATTTCTTCTTAAATTAATCGTGCGCCACGCCTTCTGCCTTCAAATCTCAAACTTCATGGGTACGACATTAATGAGTTTTCAGGGCAGATCCCCTGAGTAATAAGCGTTTATGAGGGAACTCAGTATTTCCAAGCAGATACAGGGGCAGGGGAAAAGTGGGCGCTGGTCCACGGTCCCCTCCTTTCAGGGGGTCGCCTGATAGAGACACATCTGCTCTGCAGGGAGTCTTAACTAGACTCCCTTGAATAATTCTTAAGAAGATTGTTTTAATGACCATTTTCCTTTCATTTATTTTTAATGTGGGTGATGTGTGACTGTCTATTACAGACTAGAAATGTTGTGTTCATGTGTCATGCAACATCCATAAAAAAGATTCTTTTAGTTCAAAACAGGACCTCACATATGAGAAAAGGGAGGGTGTCACAGAGATTATGTGCAGTATTATTAGCAAACTGCTGCTGTGTTACAATATTGAAAATGTACATCAATATCCCTGAATATTAGATGTAAACACATTTAGAATTTGGACGACTGTACTGTCAGTGACCTGACCAAAGAGGGCGTGAAAGAGCTGAAACTGCATCATAAATTCAAAGCTATTCTGAGCAGGGGCTCCCATATACTTGCCTTGGGCCCCCAAAAAATCCGTGCTTGCATACCGTAAACCATGGATCTCTCTTGTGTAAAATGTGCTTCGTGGCGCATGCCCAGTCCAGATAAAGAAAATGCCTACGTGTTAAAGAAGTTGCCAGGAAATTAAAGTGCTCCCCAACTCCACCCCCACTTTGACCCATTACTTTAAATAGCACAGAGGGATCAAGCTTCATTCTCCCTATAAACCTGCAGATGGAGTTACTCTCAGGAACAATTGTTTACAATAGACCCAAATCGTACCTTTGCCATCTCAGTGCTTTGAGGAATTTGGCTAAAATCTAAGGGCCTCATTTATGAAAAGTGACGCATCGCTGTGAGAAAACAGCGATGCTTCACTTTTCATTGCGCCCTCCTTGTGACACCAATGATGCGTCATATTTACAGTATGACGCATCATGACGCAAGGAGTTACAGATACGTCAGTATTTCTGACGTATCTGTCGGCGCAAAAATGACGCATTGCTGGAGTGTGTCACAAAAGTGACGCAACTCCAGCAATGGGTCATTACACATGGGCCAGTCCCATGTGAAATGTGCTTGCGTGAGTCTTACACCTGTCATGAGGCAGGCGCAAGATATTGACGCATTTTCGTCTTAGAAGTGACGCAGTGCAATCTCATAGATTTCACTGCGTCACTTTTACGAGGCTTACTTGCGTCAGAACGCCCCCCCTGCATACATTACACCTGGCGCAGGTATAATGTGGCGCAGGGGTTTACAAAGTGACGCATCTACCTAGATGCGTCACTTTGTAAATATGACGCAACATGGCGTTTTTTTTACCCTGGTTGTGCGTCACAAAAAGTGACTCACCGGCAGCGCAAAAGTGACGCACAGCCTCATAAATAAGCCCCAAAGAATTTTCCAGGCAGTTCTGAAGGGACTCTACTGAACTAAACCATAGAAACCAAGTACTCTCAGGTGAGCCTGAACTTCACCATGGCTGTTCTGAAAGTCACAATCACTCCTCTACAGACTCCCTAGGACATTAAAAAAATAGATAGGGCCAATCTATGCCTTAAAATCCTAGAAGATGCTACAGGCAGTTCTAAAGAGGAGCTTATCAAACATTCCAGTGCTCCCATGGGTGCCAGACATGCCTGGTCCCCCTAGTGGTCGTTAGGGGGGCTAATCTCCCCGCTCTTAGAATTTTTTTAAAATAGTGCGAAAATGGTGCATTGTGCATCCAATGTACCAAAACTTTGTCTAAGAATCTATCGGTTGCGCTGGCAGTTTCAGTTATTATAAACCTTCTCCGAGGAGACATTGCGGAAAATTAAAAGTACCACGCATTTCATAATCTTAGTTCCTGGCAGTTTTCCGGTGTCAGTGTTGGCGCTCTAGTGCTAGCGACGAGGGACAGATTTACTAATATTCGGTGCAACGCGACAGCACCTCCCTGTGCTGCATCAAATAGAGAGGGCAGGAATGTGTGTCTCTGCTAAGCTGTGGTGCCTTCCTCCTCTCTCTCTGGGCTGATGCCCACTGTGCAGCCTCGTGCCAACAGAGGCACCCTTGCACTTGTGTTAGACCCAGAATTGTGCAGGAAGGGGCACATTTCTACACAAAAACAATCCTTTGAGGTTTTATTTCTTTTTCTTTGTGTGCTGCAAAACAAGGAGAAACAAACATCAATCTCCTCGTTGCGCCTCTTCTGGGAAGGTGTAGCATATCGACTGATCCCAGGATTACTAGTGGTTGTAAATTTGGAAATGCGCTATAAACCATGGATGAATGCATGGGAACACCAATGCTCTACCCAAGTAACGCCTTCCCAGGGCAGAGTGGCGCAAGACAACCCTTAATAAATCTGGCGTCTAGTGCCACTTCTATGCTGGTGCCCTTATGCTTATGCCATTTCCAAGTGTTAGTGTCAGTATCCAGGTGTTATAACATACCCCTGTCGGTGCTTCAGTGTGGGTGCCCTTGTGTCAGCACCTTGACACCACGGTTGTGGACTTATCAATGTTCCTATGTCAGTGTCACCATGTCAGTGTCAGTGTCCCAGTACCTGTGTTCCACCATCAGTTCCCCTTTGTCAGTATGCATTTCTTTCTTTAGTTATTCAGTGTTTTCTATAGTGCCAACATGACCCATTGGGTATTAGAGCGCTTCACAATTCCATGTGATCAACCGCTGCAAGTCTCAAACTCTTGTTCTCTCCCTCTTGTCTAGTCAAGGCTGGTTCGGAATGAGATGCCCTATTTCATCTGGACCACGCGGCGGGATTCCTACGACTGCCGCTTCCTGAAGAAGGAGCAGATGATGAACCACTACGCCAGGGCAGGATCCTTCACCACCAAGGTGGGTCTGGTGGCACCGGGGGTGAGATTGGCTACTTCTGCTGGAAGTTGTGGAGCCGTCTCTGGTTGGGATGGTCCATGGCTCTGGTCAGCGTAGTTCAGTTCTCAGTTATTAGTGAATGCCGCTGCTAGTTCAAGGTATTTTTAACCATAGATTAAATGGGGCTAAATTGAGCATTTTGAATCACAATTTTGTCATGGAAAAGTCCTGACCGCTTGTGGACAAGAGGCGGCTGATGCAAGCTGTGGTACTAGTGTCTTATTTCCAGCAGTGATTTAACTGTCACTGTGACTGGGGTGCCGGAAAGTCAGAAGTCCCCCAGCCCTCTTCCTCTATGGCATTCAGAAGCATCCCTGGGGGGTGGCATTTGTGACAGAAGAAAGGAAGCCACCTTGAGAACTTGAGCGCCTAGAAACATTGCGAGTTGCAGGGGCCCCCGCTGGTTGTCAGTTGTTTCGACTTATTAACTCCATACATTTGCTGTTTTGGACCCACTCGATTTCCCACTAAACATTGGGGTTGATATTATGTGTTGGCATGTAGTTTGTGTAGTTTTTGTACCTGCCTCTTCCATGTCTGAACTGGGGTGGTGGAGTGGGCTAAAGAATGGTGATGGATTAAACCCAGATCTGTTGACTTCGGGGTGAGTGTTTGATTTGCTCGAACGCTCCTTCCATCATCCTCTTTTGTTTCGCTTTGTTCGCCCTAAGTTGGCAGGGTATGCTCAGACCTGAGTCCCTTGCTCACTTGGCCAGTGGATTCAAGATAGCCTGGCTGATGAGGATTATGAATCCGAAACCGGTCCCAGGATGCTTGTTTCCGGTCCATGGAAGACATGGCTTGGCAGTTCGGGCTGGACTGTTCCCATGAGGCACAGGGTCAGACTGATTTGCATATGGCCATGTCTGAACTGGGGTGGCTGAGTGGGCTAAAGAATGATAATGGATTAAACCCAGATCAGTTGACTGGGGGTGAGTGTTTGATTTGCTCAAACGCTCCGTCCATCATCTCCTTTGGTATCGCTTTCTTCCATTGTGACTGCTCTGCTTCCCGCCCAGTTTTTCTTGCTTCTCCTTCAAGCTGTTGTCTTCCCAGCGGTCCCCTCCTGGGACTCAGGTTCATCGAGAGCTCCCTCAAGGGCGGGAAAGTAATGATCTTTTTCCTGTAAAACTGTCAGTTAGCATGGCATAGGGAAGCTGCATAAGAATAAATGCATTCATGCCCTGTCCCCACTGCCAGGAGCCTGGACATTCCTCCAGCCTCCTGAGGGTGTTGCACATAGTTCTGAATTCCCTCCTCATACCCCTAAAGTGACTCCTGCAGCCAGCATAGACCAGAGAGTGAGACTGCTCCTGGATTTACCTCCTGTGTTATTTCTCTCTCTACATTTCCCTTTCCCCTTCTCTCATGAGGAGTGCATGGTGTCTGTGGACATTTTCTCAGAACTCCATAAACGAAACCAGGGAGAGGGTTAGACTTGCATCAGACTCAGTTGCCTTTGGCAATTGTTGACACTTTTTTTTTACATAATTTGGACAAAAAGTCATGCCTTCTGAAGGGCAGTCATGAAATAAATATTCCAGTACTTTGATGGTGTGCCAAGCAAGTGTGAACCTCTTGAAAGGTTTTCCATGTTTGCCCTCCCCAAGATTACCTAGAAAAAATGTTGGCAAAATGTTGCATTTTTCAACATCATTTTCCTAACCCTGCTTTGCTAAATTCATTCTGATTAACACTTGAAAATGTAAATAATCTTTGGAGTATAGCCAGAAACCTGACCCACATTAACAAATGCCCCTGTTTGGAAAACAGTTTTTCACCTTGGCAAGAAGGCCTTTCTCAATAACTGAACTTCCATTTTCACAATCAGAAAGGATGTGAGAGGAAAAATAGAATGGGGGCGATTCACAGAACTAACTTAAGACAAAGTCCTAAACTTACTACTTTTGGTATTCACAGAAGTTAGGATTTTGTCTTAAATTTGTCTTAAGACAGACTTAAGACAGACTTAAGACAGACTTAAGACAAAATCCTAACTTAAGTCTGTCTTATGTTTGTCTTAAGACAAACTTAAGACAAAATCCTAACTTCTGTGAATACCAAAAGTAGTAAGTTTAGGATTTTGTCTTAAGTTAGTTCTGTGAATCGGCCCAATGTTCCTGGTTGTTGTCATGTTGTACTTGCAACATATTTGCTGCCACAGCTCCATCACAAGCACAACCAGTGGACCTTTGTGAGGACTAAAAGCAAGCCAAAGTTTATCAACATAAGATACATCTGCCGGCCAGGAATGTAAATACAAAGCCTGCATATTCAGTGGAGATCCTATATTCATGGCTTTGACCCAGCCTCGTGGACCTCTTTAAATCTCCAAAGTATATATCTTAGTTGGATCAGGGTGAAAAAGAACCAGAAAGAGGCAGGAACATTGGGGCATATTTACAGTGGAATTGGCGGAGTGCGGTGTTAGCCTCCTTGGCTTAACGACACGCTCCACCACTTCTGAACGCAGGGCTGAACTGTATTTACAAGAATATGGTGCGGCCCTGCATTAACCCCTGTGCAGGCGCTAAATTTAGCAGCCTATTGCCAACACAGGCACTTTAAATGGCATCTTGAAACTTCTGTGTGGTTTGCTTACTGCAGCACACTTAGAAGTTGCAAAACTTCATTTGTTTTATTGATTATTCATGTGCAGGAAGGTACACCTTCCTGTACATAAACAATCAACGGCCTTTTCCTGTTTCTATGTGTGCTGCACAACGCAACATACATGGAAACAGCAAAACAAGGAGAAATTAAACATTTCTCCTCGTTGTGACTGTTTAAGACTTGGTTTTCCTTTTCTTATTTTTTTGGCGCTGCCCCATATGTACACCGCCCTTATAAATATGAGCCAGCCTCAAAATCAATGGGTGTTGGGGTGGATCGCCCACCATAACACCCACTGCCCACCCCTTTCCCGCTAAGCATTGAGTGAAAGGGGCCCTTATTTCCTAGGCAGCGTTAAGCTACATCAAGCGGCTTAACGCTGCCTTGTAAAAAAGTGATGTTCCTGTGGTGATAGGGGCTTGTAAATATGCCGATAGTCTCTTAACCCCTTGCATGCTGCGCAAATTTTCGCGCTGTGCGGGGTATTTAAATAGTGGGCGGGATTCGGACGGCCCCCGGCCGTCCTCAGCACACGCCCACCGTGATGTCGGGCAGCTGGGGGCAGTCCGAATCATGCAACAGGTTAAACATCTTGTTTACTGTGCCAAACCCAATGTGGGCTAGACTCAAAGTGAACCGTAATGTATGGTTGTTGTTCCACCCCCCTCTGTAACATAGGTTTATGGGTAAACTGTTAGCAACAGCTGAGGATCTTCTGGTCCACCAACTCTTGAAAGTATTGTAATGATTAAAAGTCAGTGATTACAGAAAGAACAGAAGTATCTGTGGATGCCCCAGAGGGTGGGGGAGGGGAAGGAGAGAGGCCTGTCATCATCAGTAGTTCTCAAGATTTCCTGCTCGATGCAGAAAAATAACTAAACTGCGTTGCACAATATCTGGAAGTTGTGTCCAGGGTTACCTTAGCTTGCTCTGATCTTCTCTAGGTGGGACTCTGCCTGAACCTGAGGAACCTTCATTGGTTTGACATGGTCGACCCCGACACGTTCTTCCCCCGGTGCTACCGCTTAGGAGCCGCAGATGAGAAGCGCGCCTTCATTGGTAAGGAGCAAAGGTTCGGATGGTCACTAATTTGTGTTTTATATCTGTGTGTAGCAATGGTCAGGCTACAATGGGAATTCTTCACTTCACTATTTCCACGCGTCTATTGCTAACTTTAGAAAGACTACAAACACATGGAAATCAGTCTTACTGCCCACGAAAAGGGGTTGGCCCAGGGTTGGCCAAGGGGCCCTTCGGGATTGGCCCTGTGATGGCACACTCAAGATAAAATGAATGGAATGGAATACAACTCATGATAATTTCCAGTGGCTCATATTGAGGAATACATTTCTTTTTTATTGCCTGGCGACTTGCTGTAGGTGTTGCAGTTGTGTCGCGAGTTGGCTTCTGACTCAAGCTACCTGGCTAGGGGTTCCCAACATGGTTGATGGACCTGGGGTCCTTGTTTCCCTTCTCTGCAGGGAGTGACATTGCAGTTCAGATTGGACTTGGAGGGCAGGGCCAAGACTGATTTCCAATGGGTTGGCCATTTTTTGTAATGTACCTAAAACAACAAACTGAAGTCAGCGGCAAGGAAATACCAAAGGTTTAGCTGCCTACATAAGCGACTGTGTTATATTCCCAGGAGAAGGAAGAGCAGGCTGGCATGTGTGGAGACTGTTCTGTTTTCAGTTTTTATTGTTTTCTGGATTTCAGTGGTGTTTTCTCATTGTTTTGCAAACACTCTCAAAATCAGTGGCAGTTTTTTTTCTAGTTGCCTAAATCACAAACTAGAAATAAACTGTGTTTTTCCATTGCTTAAAAAACATGTTTTTTTTTTTTTGCAGAGTTTTATATAGCGCAAACTTGACCCGAACCGAATTGGGTATCAGAGCACTTTACATAGCACCAGTTACGTTACATGAGGACTCACATTCATTTTTGTTAGGCACGGGGAGATTAAGTGATTTGCCCAGAATCAGAGGATGTTTTTGGCATCGTTACCGAGACTCGAACCCAGATCCCCAGGTCCGGGGTCGAGCGCCCTAGCCGTTAGGCCAACTTCTCTCCCCAAAACTTTTGTTTTTGTATTGATATTTATGAACCACCTACCTAATTTAAGGGAGATGTAACATAGGGTATATAGTGGCTTCTCTAATGGACATGTGGGGAACTGGTTTACGTATAGAAAGTCTGTGTGTTGCACACTCGCCCACACACTTCATTACGTACTCTCACATCTCATTATTTCTTACACTCACTCTGTCAGGACTCTGGTTTACAGGACTATTAATGGATTACAAAGATAGAAGTGCTATATTCAAATGTTTTGATGAGCAAAGTCAGAACACAGTTGGGGGTCATGCATCTTCTCCTTGCGGAATATTATGAGATTATAGGAGCGGTCAACCCTGCCAACAGCATGGTACATTGTGAAAACATAAAAAATATGAATTACACCAAATTAATGTGTTGCCCGGCATTCTAAGGCACCGGAAACTTAATGTTTCAAGCATGCTCACCACTGCTTTTCTGCACTCTTTGGGCCCGATTCACAGAACTAACTTAAGACAAAATCCTAAACTTACTACTTTTGGTATTCACAGAAGTTAGGATTTTGTCTTAAGTGTGTCTTAAGACAGACTTAAGGCAGACTTAAGTTAGGATTTTGTCTTAAATTTGTCTTAAGACAGACTTAAGTTAGGATTTTGTCTTAAATTTGTCTTAAGTCTGTCTTAAGTTTGTCTTATGACAAACTTAAGACAAAATCCTAACTTCTGTGAATAACAAAAGTAGTAAGTTTAGGATTTTGCCTTAAGTTAGTTCTGTGAATCGGCCCCAGTGTCTGACTACATTAAGTGGTGCTGCTGATGTGTGGACATTCAATGCTGCCAAGTGTTCCCATGGCAAACGTCTCATTTTAAGGCAGTTCTAACCCTTTTAGGAGACATCACATTGATTTCTAGAACTTGAAAGTTTGCAGTTAACTTCCATCTATGATGTCAAAGCACCCAGCAGTAAAGTGCAGTTGTATTAGAAGCTAAGACTAGCTTAAGGTATCACAAATGAGAATGGACACCTTGGCGTTATGAATTTTTTTGGTATGCGGGATGTTTTCATCACATGGTGACAGCACTCCTTTTCACAGTTACCTCTCAATACACCTTGTATGAAAGTGTTTAAAGCCTGGGGTGTTTAGCAGTTGACCTCCTATCAAAATTGACTTGTTAGAAAAGAGGGCTGATGTATCAATAGGTTTTACACATTTTGTGTCGGTGGGTAAATTTGATAGTACATATTGGCCAAGATTCAAATGAGTCAGCCATTTCACCAATCAGAGAAATAATTAATCACTGCCAAAAGATCAAATATAATTTCAATATCCAAGATTCTCTGGTGTATAAAATAAACAGGTCAGACATACAGCTTGCTTCTAAGCACACAAAGCTAGAGCAAAGAAAAGGAAGAAGAAAGGAAGAAAAATAGTATGTTAGTGACATCTCTAAAGAACACACTTTAAGCAGAATAATCTTAGATAAGCGTTTTTGCTTCTTCCTTGCATAACAAGGTTAGTCTGTTGCCCTCTTCAGCAATAAAAATGACTGTTTCTCTCTCACTTTCTTTTTATTGAATGACATTTTAGTTTGTGGTGTGCAGGTGTTTACCAGTGTTACCAGGAGGGCTGCTTCCGTTTTGGTGGGGTTTTATCAATTATTAAAGGTTTACACCTAAAACAGGATAGCCTAGATGAGTAGGGAGATTGGTCTCGAAAGGAAAGCTTAACTGCTCTTATTCCTAGGCCAGGGGTGTGACTAACCCTTCCACGTGGAGAGGACCATCCTAGCAGAACAGAATGTCCACAAGGGCTTGTTCAGGTGTGGGTGGAGCTTGTCCACTTGAAGAAGCAATTTATCTGCACCTAGAATCTGCCTCTTTCCAATGTTAAAAGATAACTTTGTGTCCAGTGAACGTTTGTTAAAAAAAAGTATTAAGTTTAACAACTGGAAGGTCTGGTTCTGCTCCTCTTTGGCTAGCCTTTTCTCCTGGTGCATTACTTGAACCCCATGTAGCAGCTCTCTTCCTCTGAGGGTCTCATGGGGGCCGATTCACAGAACTAACTTAAGACTAAGGGCCGGATGTATCAAAGGGTTTTACCCATTCTGTCTCTATGGGAAAATGTGTTCATTACATATGGCCCATAAGCCTTAACTTACTACTTTTGGTATTCACAAAAGTTCGGATTTTGTCTTAAGTTTGTCTTAAGACAAACTTAAGAAAGACTTAAGACAGGCTTAAGACAGACTTAAGACACACTTAAGACAGACTTAAGTTAGGATTTTGTCATAAGTTTGTCTTAAGACAAACTTAAGACAGACTTAAGACAGATTAAAAAAAGACTTAAGACAGATTTAAGACAAACTTAAGACAGACTTAAGTTAGGATTTTGTCTTAAGTTTGTCTTAAGTCTGTCTTAAGTCTGTCTTAAGTCTGTCTTAAGTTTGTCTTAAGTCTGTCTTAAGTCTGTCTTAAGTCTGTCTTAAGTATGTCTTAAGTTTGTCTTAAGTCTGTCTTAAGTCTGTCTTAAGTTTGTGTTAAGACAAACTTAAGACAAAATCCCAACTTCTGTGAATACCAAAAGTAGTACGTTTAGGATTTTGTCTTAAGTTAGTTCTGTGAATCGGCCCCACTGACCCAGAGACCCTCTTTATCTCAGCTCCAGAAGCATGATGCCTGGGGCTTGAAAGCCAGATGAAGGGCTCCCAGGTGACATCAATTTGCAGGGCTCATACCATAGCGAGGTAAACAGAAAAAAATGTAGCACTGGGGCTCATATTCCTGAAGTCCTTTCCTCTTTGCCTCATCATTGTCCAATCACAGAGCTGTGTTTCTTTCAGAGGTACAGGGCATGGGTAAAGCATCATGGGCATGGCTCTGTCCACAGCTGGTAAGATAAGAGGGGAAAGATTTAAACTAGAGAGCTCTGTCATCTTTCCTGCTCTTTGTATGAAGGGGATGGATGGCTGGAAAAGTCACACAATGGCGGTCCATGAACCACTGTGTGAATAATTGTCATTTACATTCGCTGCAAGTACAATTGCCTCACATGGATATCTTTAAAGTGTGGCATGGATTCAGCTCCTGTGGATCAAAGTCAAACATCCCTGTTTTATGGCCATGACTTGGGGATGAAATGTCAGCACACATCTTCCTGCCTCCACCCAGCCCAGATAGATTTTCAAGCAAATTATTCTGCATGAAAAGACTTCCAAATTTCTTTTAAGCAAGCCCATTGGTTGCTAACGATGTATGAAAATAAACTGTTGCACAAGTTTGAGTGCTGTTTATACTGATTTTCTGTGAAATGGCATAAGAACATTCAAGACTCCTAGCAAAATACAATCTTGCCATTGGAGCACTCCGTGCGCCCAATAATAAGTGTTCCAGGTAAATATGACAGATAACTATCCTTTCCTTAAAGCAGTGCCTTGGAGCTTCCTGGTAAGTCAAACAACTGGGCACAGATTAACACTTTGCACCACTATTTATGTTTATATAGAATATATTTATACAATTAATCGTGGGTCTTCTTTAACATAATTGTCATCGTTTTATAACTTTTCCTTCAAAGATCATCACTCTATTTTAAAAGTAAATTGATAAATCCATACATTTGTCCATACAATAAAAACACGTTAGTGATCTTTACATTTTACAGCTGATTCCATTATTTGACTACTTTTTTTCATAATTAACATATATGTGTTGTTACAACATTTTCTCTGTTTTATCACTTATTATTACTGTTGTATTATTAAAACATGGTTGTCCTTTTTACAAATATTTTCATAATGCTCCTACTTTTTATAGCGCAGCTCTTTATTGCATAACTGGTCCCATAACTTCACTGCCTCTGTTGTGTAATTAAATCGACACCACTTATTATCGAACTCATTTTCTTAATTCCATTTGACGGCTGCCGGAAGGCTGAAGGCGCTAACGCTCTGCTGGCAGCTGTGCCCTTTCAGACGTGAGTCCCTTGCTCATTGCACCATCAGGATTCAAGCAAGCCGGGCCGAAGAAGGCTGTGATGCCAGAAACCGGTCCCCGGAAGCTTGTTTCCTTCCCAGTATAAGAATTGGCTTGGTAGTTTGGTTTGCCCTGTTCCCATCATGCACTGGGACAGGAACAGACTAATTTGCATATAGCCAGGTACTGAGCTGGGATGGTGCAGCAAGCTAAAAAACGGTGATGGATTAAAACCATGATCTATTGACTTGGTAAGAGTATTCTGCATCATTCAGAAACTCTGTCCATCACCACCCCCCTTTTCCAAAATCGGTTTTATCCACACTATGTGTGGGAGGGTATACTCAGACGTGAGTCCCTTGCTCATTGCACCATCAGGATTCAAGCAAGCCGGGCCGAAGAAGGCTGTGATGCCAGAAACCGGTCCCCGGAAGCTTGTTTCCTTCCCAGTATAAGAATTGGCTTGGTAGTTTGGTTTGCCCTGTTCCCATCATGCACTGGGACAGGAACAGACTAATTTGCATATAGCAAGGTTCTGAGCTGGGATGGTGCAGTGAGCTAAAAAACGGTGATGGATTAAAACCATGATCTATTGACTTGGTAAGAGTATTCTGCATCATTCAGAAACTCTGTCCATCACCACCCCCCTTTTCCAAAATCAGCTGTGCCCTTTCCCCCTTTTTTTAAGTCGAACCTTGCGCTGTGTGGTTTGTTAAAGACACCTTAGGGGCATTTGGAAAGCTTCCTTAGGAAAGTATTGCACCCATTGCTTACCATTGGATTTGTGGTTTTAGCTCACAGTTGCTTGCTTTCTTTTTGCTGGCTTTATTTGTTTTAAGCTGTCCCGTTGGAGTTCGTCCCTGGCGAAGAGCATTGCTTATTTACTGTATCCTTCTGAGTGCTCCCTTTCTGGAAACAGGCCTTAAGTCTAGCTCCTATTTTGTCACATTTGCGGTACATTCAAAGACAGAGGCCAAATTGCCCGCTCTGACTCTCGAGGGAGCTTGGTGTTTACTTTTCTTTCTCTGACTTGAAAGTGGGAGGATTTTTGTGACAATCTTGCTGACGAAAGGCTTTTTTTCCAAGCACACAATAAAGTTTACTTGTCTGAAATGAACTGTGCAGACATTTTAGAATATATCAACATTTGGAAAGCACAAATAAAGCAATTATTTTGTATTTCTGAAGTGTGGTGGAAACAAATATTTTAATAAGATCAAAACAGATCACACTAGGTGATGACATGTCCACACCTTATTGTTCGTAGGCTGTATACTTTTATCAGTAAAATTGTATGTAAGGGTCATTTCAATTGAAAATGCGTTGTCTGTAATGGCAGCGCGCTACCACACCATGCATACTCCACTACTCCATTTTGTGCCACTCCACTGTACTCTACACTGCACAACTACACTCTGCTACGCCATTCCACATAACTCCAGTCTGCATCACTGCACTCTACTCTGCACTACTCCACTCTAGGCCCCTGTACTCTACACCGTTCTACTCTAAACCACTGCACTGTGCCACTACACTATACTCTGCAGCACTCTACGCCACTGCACTTTATGCCACTCTACTCTGCACTATTGCATTCTGCGTAACTGCACTCTACACCACTCTAATCTACTCTGCAACACTGCATTTTATGCCACTCTACTCCACTCTCCACCACTCCACTGCATTCTACACCACTCTAATCTACTCTGCAACACTGCATTTTATGACACTCTACTCCACTCTCCACCACTCCACTGCACTCTACACCACTCTAATCTACTCTGCAACACTGTATTTTATGCCACTCTACTCCACTCTCCACCACTCCACTGCACTCTACACCACTCTAATCTACTCTGCAACACTGCATTTTATGCCACTCTACTCCACTCTCCACCACTCCACTGCATTCTACACCATTCTAATCTACTCTGCAACACTGCATTTTATGACACTCTACTCCACTCTCCACCACTCCACTGCACTCTACACCACTCTAATCTACTCTGCAACACTGTATTTTATGCCACTCTACTCCACTCTCCACCACTCCACTGCACTCTACACCACTCTAATCTACTCTGCAACACTGCATTTTATGCCACTCTACTCCACTCTCCACCACTCCACTGCACTCTACACCACTCTAATCTACTCTGCAACACTGCATTTTATGCCACTCTACTCCACTCTCCACCACTCCACTGCACTCTACACCACTCTAATCTACTCTGCCACACTGTATTTTATGCCACTCTACTCCACTCTCCACCACTCCACTCCACTCTCCACCACTCTAATTTACTCTGCAACACTGCATTTTATGCCACTCTACTCCACTCTCCACCACTCCACTGCACTCTACACCACTCTAATCTACTCTGCAACACTGTATTTTATGCCACTCTACTCCACTCTCCACCACTCCACTTCACTCTACACCACTCTAATCTACTCTGCAACACTGTATTTTATGCCACTCTACTCCACTCTCCACCACTCCACTGCACTCTACACCACTCTAATCTACTCTGCAACACTGTATTTTATGCCACTCTACTCCACTCTCCACCACTCCACTTCACTCTACACCACTCTGATCTACTCTGCCACACTGTATTTTATGCCACTCTACTCCACTCTCCACCACTCCACTGCATTCTACGCCACTCTAATCTACTCTGCAACACTGTATTTTATGCCACTCTACTCCACTCTCCACCACTCCACTGCATTCTACGCCACTCTAATCTACTCTGCAACACTGCATTGTATGCCACTCTACTCCACTCTCCACCACTCTACTCCACTCTCCACCACTCTAATCTACTCTGCAACACTGCATTTTATGCCACTCTACTCCACTCTCCACCACTCCACTGCACTCTACACCACTCTAATCTACTCTGCAACACTGCATTTTATGCCACTCTACTCCACTCTCCACCACTCCACTGCATTCTACACCACTCTAATCTACTCTGCAACACTGTATTTTATGCCACTCTACTCCACTCTCCACCACTCCACTGCACTCTACACCACTCTAATATACTCTGCCACACTGCATTTTATGCCACTCTACTCCACTCTCCACCACTCCACTGCACTCTACACCACTCTAATCTACTCTGCAACACTGTATTTTATGCCACTCTACTCCACTCTCCACCACTCCACTGCACTCACACCACTCTAATCTACTCTGCAACACTGTATTTTATGCCACTCTACTCCACTCTCCACCACTCCACTGCACTCTACACCACTCTAATCTACTCTGCCACACTGTATTTTATGCCACTCTACTCCACTCTCCACCACTCCACTGCACTCTACACCACTCTAATCTACTCTGCCACACTGCATTTTATGCCACTCTACTCCACTCTCCACCACTCCACTGCACTCTACACCACTCTAATCTACTCTGCCACACTGCATTTTATGCCACTCTACTCCACTCTCCACCACTCCACTGCACTCTACACCACTCTAATCTACTCTGCCACACTGTATTTTATGCCACTCTACTCCACTCTCCACCACTCTACTCCACTCTCCACCACTCTAATCTACTCTGCCACACTGTATTTTATGCCACTCTACTCCACTCTCCACCACTCCACTGCACTCTACACCACTCTAATCTACTCTGCCACACTGCATTTTATGCCACTCTACTCCACTCTCCACCACTCCACTGCATTCTACGCCACTCTAATCTACTCTGCAACACTGTATTTTATGCCACTCTACTCCACTCTCCACCACTCCACTGCATTCTACGCCACTCTAATCTACTCTGCCACACTGTATTTTATGCCACTCTACTCCACTCTCCACCACTCCACTGCATTCTACACCACTCTAATCTACTCTGCAACACTGCATTTTATGCCACTCTACTCCACTCTCCACCACTCTACTCCACTCTCCACCACTCTAATCTACTCTGCCACACTGTATTTTATGCCACTCTACTCCACTCTCCACCACTCCACTGCACTCTACACCACTCTAATCTACTCTGCCACACTGCATTTTATGCCACTCTACTCCACTCTCCACCACTCCACTGCATTCTACGCCACTCTAATCTACTCTGCAACACTGTATTTTATGCCACTCTACTCCACTCTCCACCACTCTACTCCACTCTCCACCACTCTAATCTACTCTGCAACACTGCATTTTATGCCACTCTACTCCACTCTCCACCACTCTACTCCACTCTCCACCACTCTAATCTACTCTGCAACACTGCATTTTATGCCACTCTACTCCACTCTCCACCACTCTACTCCACTCTCCACCACTCTAATCTACTCTGCAACACTGCATTTTATGCCACTCTACTCCACTCTCCACCACTCTACTCCACTCTCCACCACTCTAATCTACTCTGCAACACTGCATTTTATGCCACTCTACTCCACTCTCCACCACTCCACTGCACTCTACACCACTCTAATCTACTCTGCAACACTGTATTTTATGCCACTCTACTCCACTCTCCACCACTCCACTGCATTCTACGCCACTCTAATCTACTCTGCAACACTGTATTTTATGCCACTCTACTCCACTCTCCACCACTCCACTGCATTCTACACCACTCTAATCTACTCTGCAACACTGTATTTTATGCCACTCTACTCCACTCTCCACCACTCCACTGCATTCTACGCCACTCTAATCTACTCTGCCACACTGCATTTTATGCCACTCTACTCCACTCTCCACCACTCCACTGCATTCTACACCACTCTAATCTACTCTGCAACACTGTATTTTATGCCACTCTACTCCACTCTCCACCACTCCACTGCATTCTACGCCACTCCACTGCATTCTACGCCACTCTAATCTACTCTGCCACACTGCATTTTATGCCACTCTACTCCAATCTCCACCACTCCACTGCATTCTACACCACTCTAATCTACTCTGCAACACTGTATTTTATGCCACTCTACTCCACTCTCCACCACTCCACTGCATTCTACGCCACTCTAATCTACTCTGCCACACTGTATTTTATGCCACTCTACTCCACTCTCCACCACTCCACTGCATTCTACACCACTCTAATCTACTCTGCAACACTGCATTTTATGCCACTCTACTCCACTCTCCACCACTCTACTCCACTCTCCACCACTCTAATCTACTCTGCCACACTGTATTTTATGCCACTCTACTCCACTCTCCACCACTCCACTGCACTCTACACCACTCTAATCTACTCTGCCACACTGCATTTTATGCCACTCTACTCCACTCTCCACCACTCCACTGCATTCTACGCCACTCTAATCTACTCTGCAACACTGTATTTTATGCCACTCTACTCCACTCTCCACCACTCTACTCCACTCTCCACCACTCTAATCTACTCTGCAACACTGCATTTTATGCCACTCTACTCCACTCTCCACCACTCTACTCCACTCTCCACCACTCTAATCTACTCTGCAACACTGCATTTTATGCCACTCTACTCCACTCTCCACCACTCTACTCCACTCTCCACCACTCTAATCTACTCTGCAACACTGCATTTTATGCCACTCTACTCCACTCTCCACCACTCTACTCCACTCTCCACCACTCTAATCTACTCTGCAACACTGCATTTTATGCCACTCTACTCCACTCTCCACCACTCTACTCCACTCTCCACCACTCTAATCTACTCTGCAACACTGCATTTTATGCCACTCTACTCCACTCTCCACCACTCCACTGCACTCTACACCACTCTAATCTACTCTGCAACACTGTATTTTATGCCACTCTACTCCACTCTCCACCACTCCACTGCATTCTACGCCACTCTAATCTACTCTGCAACACTGTATTTTATGCCACTCTACTCCACTCTCCACCACTCCACTGCATTCTACGCCACTCTAATCTACTCTGCAACACTGCATTTTATGCCACTCTACTCCACTCTCCACCACTCCACTGCATTCTACGCCACTCTAATCTACTCTGCAACACTGCATTTTATGCCACTCTACTCCACTCTCCACCACTCCACTGTACTCTACACCACTCTAATCTACTCTGCAACACTGTATTTTATGCCACTCTACTCCACTCTCCACCACTCCACTGCACTCTACACCACTCTAATCTACTCTGCAACACTGCATTTTATGCCACTCTACTCCACTCTCCACCACTCTACTCCACTCTCCACCACTCTAATCTACTCTGCCACACTGTATTTTATGCCACTCTACTCCACTCTCCACCACTCCACTGCACTCTACACCACTCTAATCTACTCTGCAACACTGTATTTTATGCCACTCTACTCCACTCTCCACCACTCCACTGCACTCTACACCACTCTAATCTATTCTGCCACACTGCATTTTATGCCACTCTACTCCACTCTCCACCACTCCACTGCACTCTACACCACTCTAATCTACTCTGCAACACTGCATTTTATGCCACTCTACTCCACTCTCCACCACTCTACTCCACTCTCCACCACTCTAATCTACTCTGCAACACTGTATTTTATGCCACTCTACTCCACTCTCCACCACTCCGCTGCACTCTACACCACTCTAATCTACTCTGCAACACTGTATTTTATGCCCCTCTACTCCACTCTCCACCACTCCACTGCACTCTACACCACTCTAATCTACTCTGCCACACTGCATTTTATGCCACTCTACTCCACTCTCTACCACTCCACTGCACTCTACACCACTCTAATCTACTCTGCAACACTGTATTTTATGCCACTCTACTCCACTCTCCACCACTCCACTGCACTCTACACCACTCTAATCTACTCTGCCACACTGTATTTTATGCCACTCTACTCCACTCTCCACAACTCCACTGCACTCTACACCACTCTAATCTACTCAGCAACACTGTATTTTATGCCACTCTACTCCACTCTCCACCACTCCACTGCATTCTACGCCACTCTAATCTACTCTGCCACACTGCATTTTATGCCACTCTACTCCACTCTCCACCACTCCACTGCACTCTACACCACTCTAATCTACTCTGCAACACTGCATTTTATGCCACTCTACTCCACTCTCCACCACTCTACTCCACTCTCCACCACTCTAATCTACTCTGCAACACTGCATTTTATGCCACTCTACTCCACTCTCCACCACTCCACTGCACTCTACACCACTGTAATCTACTCTGCAACACTGTATTTTATGCCACTCTACTCCACTCTCCACCACTCCACTGCACTCTACACCACTCTAATCTACTCTGCCACACTGCATTTTATGCCACTCTACTCCACTCTCCACCACTCCACTGCGCTCTACACCACTCTAATCTACTCTGCAACACTGTATTTTATGCCACTCTACTCCACTCTCCACCACTCCACTGCACTCTACACCACTCTAATCTACTCTGCCACACTGTATTTTATGCCACTCTACTCCACTCTCCACCACTCCACTGCACTCTACACCACTCTAATCTACTCAGCAACACTGTATTTTATGCCACTCTACTCCACTCTCCACCACTCCACTGCATTCTACGCCACTCTACGCCACACCACTGCACTCTACACCACTCTAATCTACTCTGCAACACTGCATTTTATGCCACTCTACTCCACTCTCCACCACTCTACTCCACTCTCCACCACTCTAATCTACTCTGCAACACTGCATTTTATGCCACTCTACTCCACTCTCCACCACTCTACTCCACTCTCCACCACTCTAATCTACTCTGCAACACTGCATTTTATGCCACTCTACTCCACTCTCCACCACTCCACTGCACTCTACACCACTGTAATCTACTCTGCAACACTGTATTTTATGCCACTCTACTCCACTCTCCACCACTCCACTGCACTCTACACCACTCTAATCTACTCTGCCACACTGCATTTTATGCCCCTCTACTCCACTCTCCACCACTCCACTGCGCTCTACACCACTCTAATCTACTCTGCAACACTGTATTTTATGCCACTCTACTCCACTCTCCACCACTCCACTGCGCTCTACACCACTCTAATCTACTCTGCAACACTGTATTTTATGCCACTCTACTCCACTCTCCACCACTCCACTGCACTCTACACCACTCTAATCTACTCTGCCACACTGTATTTTATGCCACTCTACTCCACTCTCCACCACTCCACTGCATTCTACGCCACTCTAATCTACTCTGCCACACTGCATTTTATGCCACTCTACTCCACTCTCCACCACTCCACTGCATTCTACGCCACTCTAATCTACTCTGCAACACTGTATTTTATGCCACTCTACTCCACTCTCCACCACTCCACTGCATTCTACGCCACTCTAATCTACTCTGCCACACTGTATTTTATGCCACTCTACTCCACTCTCCACCACTCCACTGCATTCTACGCCACTCTAATCTACTCTGCCACACTGCATTTTATGCCACTCTACTCCACTCTCCACCACTCCACTGCATTCTACGCCACTCTAATCTACTCTGCAACACTGCATTTTATGCCACTCTACTCCACTCTCCACCACTCCACTGCACTCTACACCACTCTAATCTACTCTGCAACACTGTATTTTATGCCACTCTACTCCACTCTCCACCACTCTACTCCACTCTCCACCACTCTAATCTACTCTGCAACACTGCATTTTATGCCACTCTACTCCACTCTCCACCACTCCACTGCACTCTACACCACTCTAATCTACTCTGCAACACTGCATTTTATGCCACTCTACTCCACTCTCCACCACTCCACTGCACTCTACACCACTCTAATCTACTCTGCAACACTGTATTTTATGCCACTCTACTCCACTCTCCACCACTCCACTGCACTCTACACCACTCTAATCTACTCTGCAACAGTGTATTTTATGCCACTCTACTCCACTCTCCACCACTCCACTGCATTCTACGCCACTCTAATCTACTCTGCAACACTGTATTTTATGCCACTCTACTCCACTCTCCACCACTCTACTCCACTCTCCACCACTCTAATCTACTCTGCAACACTGCATTTTATGCCACTCTACTCCACTCTCCACCACTCCACTGCACTCTCCACCACTCTAATCTACTCTGCAACACTGTATTTTATGCCACTCTACTCCACTCTCCACCACTCCACTGCACTCTACACCACTCTAATCTACTCTGCCACACTGCATTTTATGCCACTCTACTCCACTCTCCACCACTCCACTGTACTCTACACCACTCTAATCTACTCTGCAACACTGTATTTTATGCCACTCTACTCCACTCTCCACCACTCCACTGCACTCTACACCACTCTAATCTACTCTGCCACACTGTATTTTATGCCACTCTACTCCACTCTCCACCACTCCACTGCACTCTACGCCACTCTAATCTACTCTGCAACACTGTATTTTATGCCACTCTACTCCACTCTCCACCACTCTACTCCACTCTCCACCACTCTAATCTACTCTTCAACACTGCATTTTATGCCACTCTACTCCACTCTCCACCACTCCACTGCATTCTACGCCACTCTAATCTACTCAGCAACACTGTATTTTATGCCACTCTACTCCACTCTCCACCACTCCACTGCATTCTACGCCACTCTAATCTACTCTGCCACACTGCATTTTATGCCACTCTACTCCACTCTCCACCACTCCACTGCACTCTACACCACTCTAATCTACTCTGCAACACTGCATTTTATGCCACTCTACTCCACTCTCCACCACTCTACTCCACTCTCCACCACTCTAATCTACTCTGCAACACTGCATTTTATGCCACTCTACTCCACTCTCCACCACTCCACTGCACTCTACACCACTGTAATCTACTCTGCAACACTGTATTTTATGCCACTCTACTCCACTCTCCACCACTCCACTGCACTCTACACCACTCTAATCTACTCTGCCACACTGCATTTTATGCCACTCTACTCCACTCTCCACCACTCCACTGCACTCTACACCACTCTAATCTACTCTGCAACACTGTATTTTATGCCACTCTACTCCACTCTCCACCACTCCACTGCACTCTACACCACTCTAATCTACTCTGCCACACTGTATTTTATGCCACTCTACTCCACTCTCCACCACTCCACTGCACTCTACGCCACTCTAATCTACTCAGCAACACTGTATTTTATGCCACTCTACTCCACTCTCCACCACTCCACTGCATTCTACGCCACTCTAATCTACTCTGCCACACTGCATTTTATGCCACTCTACTCCACTCTCCACCACTCCACTGCACTCTACACCACTCTAATCTACTCTGCAACACTGTATTCTATGCCACTCTACTCCACTCTCCACCACTCCACTGCATTCTACGCCACTCTACGCCACACCACTGCACTCTGCAGCACTCCATTCTAGACCACTTTACTCTACTCTACTCTACCCCACTGCACTTTACGCCACTCTGCGTCACTCCACTGGATGGAACGTTATGCCACCATGGACCACTCTATGCTACTCTTCATGACTCCACACCACTTTCTCAATTCCACAAATCTTTATGCATGCTGAGCATCAGCCACAATGACGCACAACATGTCTAAAACACACTCGCTAAGTCAATAGCTCTTGCATAGGCGAGACCTATTGGCTTTGCCAATGCTTGTTTCTTACCCTGTCTGTTTCTTACCTTGGCATGACCTCTGTGAGACTACTGGAGGTGATCCATGTTGATTTGTTGATGCCCCACTGCAGCATTCTGCCCGTCTGTGGGTGTGCCCCGGTCCAGAGGGGAGGAGGGCTTGTGCTCTCACTCCAGGATAGGTGGGATTCATGGTTAATGTCGGTGTATTGATAGCCGACGGAGCTCCTTTCAGCCGACCCCCTTGTTGAACATCCAGTTATACCACACAAATGGGCGCCCTTGCTCCAAATGAGCGTTTGCTGTGCACTCGTGTAACGTGACACATACTTGGGGCTCTGTGGCGGTGCAAATGGTGTGCTCTACGACATGATGAATCTAGCCCAATAGGCAGGTTCACCTTGAAATGGCTTTCATCCCTGAGAATCAGGATTAGCCACATTGGAGATCCCATAACTGTCTGGGAGGGTTGGGCAGTCACTGTGATCTACCCAACAGGAGCTCAGGGCCAAGTTCTGCCCAACTACAGTGACCATTTGTTGTGATGTCTGCGTTGTCCTTCGCTTTCCCACAACCCACCTCTTGGTCACTGTGCCTACTCACTGTAGAGCAGACATCCTTGACTAACGCTTGTACAGATGTTCCATGCTCTGATTGGCTGGGGAAATTAAACATGATGGTGGTGCTCTTTCTGATAGGCCCTGGCTTCCTGCCATTTCCCATAATCACCTATTGTGCTGGTGCCTCATACGCATTTGAACTTCCTGAAAAATATTTTCAGTACCAGCTAAGAGAGACGACATGCCAGGAACTGGACATCCCATGGTTGTTCTCTCAAAGTTAGGTCTAATCCTTAGAAGAGATGACCTCCTGAGGTGGTGCTTTCCATTCTTGGTAGATGAGGAGATACCCCCCTGACCTCCAAGAGGAGACAGAGCCAAGGAAAAGCTGATTAAGGCCTGTGTGAGGAACATCTGGAAGACAGGACATGCTCTGAACCTTAAGGCCAGGAAAGCACTGGAATAGGTTTGAAACTGTAAAGAATTGGGCCGACATTTCCCCCTTGACTTACCCAATTACCCTACCCCAAGGACATCTGCCCCACCAGCCTGCAGCGTACCCCCGATGTCACTGTTTCATTGGTTGCCAAGAAGTGTGACCCACAGAAATACTGCCCTAACCCCAAGGCTCAAAGATTAAAATTGGAAATGTATATTTCATACAATTGTGTTCTCAATGGAACTACTTTATGGTTAGAACATAGTGCCTGATTTATAGTTGGATGGATGGGAATTTACTCTATCAGAGCAACGGAGTAAAGTACTCTGTTGACTTCAGGGAGTACCACCCACCAAATTCAGAGATCTCTGCTGGACCAACAGACATGACTTGCATTTACAAGAATAGCCTTCACGGTGGTTCTTGTAAATGCATTGAAAGTTTGATGGACGGCTCCGTCAACATCAAAGTGGGATCTTCTGTTTGAAAAAAGAAAATAAATAACCCCCTCGCCATGCGAGAGATCTCCCATGGCGAGGGGATCATTTTGCAGTTGTCACTAGCCATTACCTTCCAGGCTCTGGCCTGAGGGATCACTGACAGAATATCGACTGACAGAATATCGACTACCCAAAATATCGTTGAGAAAATATCGACAGTCAAAATATCGAGTTCCAATCTACAAACAGGTAAGTACAAAAATATCGAGTACAAAATATCGTTTACAAAAATATCGTTGTAAAAAATATCGACTTTACTAAAAACAATGTTTAATTACATTAATATAAAAAATTAATTACTAAAATATAATTAACAATACTTAAAATAACTTTTAATAATTAAATAATTAATGAAAGTAAAAAAATAAAAAAAAATTCATCATATTTCCTAAAACATATATATATAGTAGCAAAATTTAATTAAATAATAGGCAATATTGTATATGTACCCCAAAAACCCAAAACTGACCCTGAACCCTAAAAATACCCCTTTACCCAAAAACTGAAAACTGACCCTGAACCCTAAAAATACCCCTTTACCCAAAAACTGAAAACTGACCCTGAACCCTAAAAATACCCCTTTGCCCAAAAACTGAAAACTGACCCTGAACCCTAAAAATACCCCTTTACCCAAAAACTGAAAACTGACCCTGAACCCTAAAAATACCCCTTTGCCCAAAAACTGAAAACTGACCCTGAACCCTAAAAATACCCCTTTGCCCAAAAACTGAAAACTGACCCTGAACCCTAAAAATACCCCTTTGCCCAAAAACTGAAAACTGACCCTGAACCCTAAAAATACCCCTTTACCCAAAAACTGAAAACTGACCCTGAACCCTAAAAATACCCCTTTACCCAAAAACTGAAAACTGACCCTGAACCCTAAAAATACCCCTTTGCCCAAAAACTGAAAACTGACCCTGAACCCTAAAAATACCCCTTTAATTTAACATAATTAGCAATTAATCAATTAAATTAAAGTAATTACCAATTACATTTTAATTAATTAAAAAATATTTTTTAATTTACAATTATTTAAATATTACTACCAATTATTACATTTACATATTTAATTAATTATAATTAAATTACTTCCCACCCTATTCCCCTATAAACCCACAACCCGCTACAGAAAATACATTATTTTAATTTACATAATTAGCAATTAATCAATTAAATTAAATTAATTACCAATTTAATTGTAAATAATTAACATATATTATTTAATTACCAATTAATTAATTATTACTACCAATTAATACATTTACATATTTAATTTATTATAATTAAATTACTTCCCACCCTATTCCCCTATAAACCCACAACCCGCTACAGAATAAAATTACACAATAATTTAAAAAAATTATTAATTAAAAATAATAATTAAAAAAAATGACACTTTTCACATATAATATAACATAAAACACTATAAATAATTAAATATTATTTAAAAAACTATATTTTTTACTATCTAGATTATATACTTGGATATTTTCACTGTCTATATTATTTACAGTCGATATTACTTCACTTACCTTAAAAACGATATTTTGACTGTCGATATTCTGTCTAGTCGATATTTTCTCCAAACGATATTTACAACTCGATATTCTTTCCAGTCGATATTTTGGAGTCGATATTATGTCTGTGCACCGGCCTGAGTTTGCCCACTCTAAATAGGGCCGGTGAGCACATGACTTCTGCTATCCCTTACTCCATCGGGCTGTCAGAAGTGTATGTAGGCGGCAAAAACGGAGTAGTCTCTGCATATACATACTGAATTTCCACCCAACTCTAAATGAGGTGGATAGAACTTCCATTTGTTGTAGAGGGTACTCCATTGCTCTTGTGACGTTGTACCCTCTTTGATAAAGTCTAAATCGGGCCTACAGTCTTGACATTAAACTAAGCCTGGGCAGTAAATTCCCTTCCGCTCGCGGAATTTGGGTAATTGCACATTCTGTGTAGAACGTAAAATTGGCAAAAGTTCCGTGGCTTTGCAGAATTATTTGCTTGTTGGCGCTTTCAAAATGCGTGTTCGCAAATGCAAACAGCGTTCGCGAACAAGAAAAAAGCATTACGAACGGGAGGAACACGCAATTCCGCATGTTCGCAAAACTTCGCGTACTCGCTGAGATTTTTTACAGTTTTGCTGAGCTTTGCGTAGCGCGACTACGCAAATTCTGCCCACCCCTATTTAAATGTTTCCCTCATTATAACTCAAGCTTTTGCTAGGAAGGAAAACAAGGTCTCCAAACTTTTTTTATAACAAGCGCTAATTCTGGTCAATACTAATAACTTTAACAGTAGTGACCACTTTATAGACAATCACAATAGTGACCACACCTTACGGATTTACTAATAGTGACCACCCAGGGGTATGTCACAATATTGAGTAATGCCAACATACCAGATACACAATATTGGCTAATACGATATAATGAAAGAACAGATATAGGTAAGTATAGATTTACTATTCTAAACTCCACATCTACGTCCCTTGAAGATATATATAAACTACAAGATAAATAGATGTAGAGCTGAGAATGTAAGTAAAACAATACTTACCTATATATACTTACTCTCATCATTTTGTGGCAGTCTGTATTCCGGGTACACTACTTTACCTGTATGATATTTAAGGTTCGAAATTGTAGAACAACACCCATCTCCCCAAAGCATAAGACAGGTTAACTACAAGTAATTTCAGGAAAATTATCCTCCCGGGGCGCGTACCGGGGATCGTCTCGAGAGCACTATTCCCGCGAACGAAAACAACATCATGATGTTTCGCGTAGTCGCGTAATGCGTCATATGACGCACTGCGTAAGCGCACCCGGAATCACGCGATCGCATACGATCGCGCAACGTCATGACGCGCTTACGCAACGCGCCCCGAGGCGCGTAGCGTAAGCGCATCGGGTCATGTGATCTGAAAATAACACTTTTCATTGGTGCAGATCAGTTTCGGTTTCCAAATGATGAAAGCTTGGATCATGTGACTTGAAAATAACACTTTTCATTGGTCCAGAACACTTTTTTTTCCCAAATAATGAAAACCCCACCTTTTTTCCTCACTCTGACTTTCATCTTTGTGAGAGGAAGACCTGTTTCTGCTTGTTCAGTCATGGCATCTGTAGTAGCTGCAGCTAGTGGACCCCCACCACCACCACAACCACCTAGGAAGGAAGGACCACCTGCACAGTTCCTTCCAAACCCAAAGGAAGAGGAAGAAGAAGAGGAAGAGGAGGTAGAGCAGAGGCAGTTCTTGCGTGAAGAGCCCCGGCAATCCCACCACATAGACAATTTTATATGGCAATTTGTTTCTTACCCTCGAGAGCAAAAAAAGGTCAATGCCCGGTACGTGACATGCCTCATTTGCAATGCAGTTCTGTCCCGCGGCACAGACAAAAAGTATAGTTTTGGAAACTATACTATGCACCGCCACATGCAGAGGTGGCATCCAATCAATTATAGCGTTGTTGAGGTGCGTCACCTCCAGAATAACCCACCAACTCCTGTGGCCAGTATATCGTCACAGGAAACTCTATCGGGACCAGAGGCGAGGGAGACGGTCCCAACTATTCAAAAGAATTTTGTGCACCTGAAGCTAGTGTGCATTTATTGTGGTGCACTAATTTCTTATGGGGAGATGAGTATCATTTTAATTAATAGAGCATTTGAAAACCACAAGTGCTCAAAACACCCCAAGAAGTGGCTCCTGTTGAGCCCTTTCTAATGCCTGTTTTTCGTTGTTCCGCCCCAAAAAAACCAAAAAAAATATAAAATTGTTCAAAAAATACAAAAAAAAAAAAAATGTTCAGAAAAATAAAAAAAATATAAAACAACAAAAACAATTTTAAAAAAAGTTCTTTTCAGAACTACCTCCCATTTATAAAAAATTGCTAAAATGTTTAGCACTCTGGCAATCTCTTTTTTTTTTGATTCGCTCCCCGGTGCGCGTACCGGGCGCTCCCCCTGCGAAAATCGAAAAAAAACTACATTTTTTTTTTACCCGAGGGACCCTTTTATGGCCCCCACATCAAACCTAGAGGGTCAGGGGGGGTGTACCCTGCCCCCTTTTCATTATTTTCCCTTTTGTTTTTACCACCTCCTGTGTCTCGATCCTACCGAGACACAAGATGGCGGCCGCTGCGAACTGTTTCGAATGTTTACAGACACCCGAGAGCCAATCAGCTTCCCGTGCGCAGGTCGCGGGGCGCGCCCGGAGCGCTCCCCGGTACGCGCACCGGGGCGCGCTTACAGATATATACATTTTTTTGAACCTAAATTACTCAAAATCCTCTAAACCACATATCTTGAGACATAGCAAAGGCACATCGGGCTACCAGTCCCTACAATTTTGCCTAGTTTGGTGAAAATCCATTCAGCCGTTCGAGCTAAAAGTGCGACAGACCGCCCTATGGAAATGAACATGGGGAAAACACGTTTTGGGACCCCCCTTTTATCTCGGCCCCCGCTTGACGAATCCCCCCCAAACTTTCAGGGAAGGAGCGGAGCGCCGCGAGGCTAAGTTGCCGAAAAATTCAGGCTGATTCCTCAACCGGCGCCAAAGTTATTCCAAATAGAATGTTGCGTTTTTCCTATGGAAATCAATCCTAACTATAACTACCTACTGGCGACCGCCAGTAGGTAATATATGTATGTATGTATGTATGTATTTATGTATGTATATATATATATATATATATATATATACCAGTAATTTCTTCCGGCAAGAGACAGTATCTTTCATAGAGAGACACGACACTAGACACATACACAACGCATACATACTGAAGTTTCTGGCAGCTCCAGGTATTAGCCATTTTTCAGAAAAATAGATTAAAGTATTTTGTTTTATTTTTAGAGGATTTTTGGCTCACAGCTGCACGTGGGATTCTGAAGTGGGTGATAAAACAAGTCTGGAACGCAGAACCCGCAGCCGAGAATGCGACAGAGATGGAGGGCAGCTCCAACACAAAGCCCCATCAAGGTAAGCCCTTCTTGCCCCGCAGGGAGGTGTAAGGCTTCAGGAAGCACCTGACACTGAATCTGGTCCTGGCCAGTTTAGAGACCAGCCCAGGAGAACAGTCACTTTCTTAAAGTGATCTTTATTTAAATGCTTCGTTTAGTTAGAAGAAAATTTGCCATGCACCCAGTCTGAGTCACGTGTTCCCCGACTCGTGGGAGAACATTGCACCAAATGGTTGGGCCTACTACAGCGTGGAACATGTCGTGCTGTCATTTGAATGAATGCCTGCGCCTTGAAAGCCAAGATGGCGGCAGCCACTGCAGCTCACTGAATATAGGTGCTGGTTGGACGCGGTGTGGTTTCTCAGCTCAAGGCTAACAGTAGTGTGTTGGCAGTGTGCTGAAGAAGCCTCTAGACACTGGGAAGGGTCTGGAGGTAGAGCCAGCAGTGGAGACAGAGGGTAGAAGCAGCTGCTGGAAGTCCAGGTGTTCTGGATTCTATTCTTCCAGCATAGGGATGGTCATTCCACTATGCAGTGATGCTTCCAAAGGAACAGAAAGTAAAGCATGTGACCAACAAGAGTGACTTTTTTACGCCCAACTCTCCAGCCCATGGTGAACCCATGGAGGCCACTTCCGTGGTGCCTAAAAAATCAAAGCTTACCCTCACTCAAGGTGAGTGCCTAGTTCTGTCATCATTCAAGTATCAGGAAGGAATTTCCCGCAGAACAAACATAAACCTTGTGCTGCTGTAGGAATGACTTGCAATGAAGACTCGTCAGATGGACACAGAAAAGAAAGGGTCCTAGCTCTGGAGAAATCAGGGCTGGATCTTGAAGAAGGGGTTAAGGGGAGCCAGAAGTCTGATGAAGACATGTTTTCCTTGATTGCAAACCTTGAATTTAAGATAGAAATGTTGGCGAATACATCAAAGTGGCAGAAGTTGAAATGCGACTTTGAGATTTTGCTTTGTGCTACTGATGACACAAGGTCATCATGATGTTGTGTTGGATCACTTTGAGAGCCAGAACCAAACTCTTATCTTCTTTATTCTTCTTCAGGGGGTAAAAAAATCAGTAAGAAGAAAGCCGGGGGTCGCGTTCCAGGTCGCCTCGTTGAGACGGCGCTGCAGGCCTGCGAGCGGTACCTAAATAGCCTGGAGCACAACGATATCGACAGCGAAGCCTCCTCCGGCATGATGACCAACACTGACTGGGAAGAGTTTCTGCAGAACTACTACAAGGTCATTCAGTAAGTACTGCTAGACTACCCGAGGTGGTGGCTGAACTGCTACAAGGTTATTCAGGAAAGTAAAGCTTGACTACCACAAACGGTGGCTGAACTACTGCAGTCTCATTCAATTAGTACCAGTATTCTACCATGAGCAGGGGCTGAACTACTACAGGGTCATTCAGTAAGTAAAGCTAGACTACCCCAAGTGGTCCATGAACTGCTTCAGGGTCATTCATAAGTATTTATAGACCACCACAAGTAGTTGCAGGATTACAAGAGGGTCCTTCAATAAGAACTTCTATACTACTATGAGTAGTTGCAGAACTATTACAGGGTAATTGAGTAAGTACTTTTACACTGCCACGAGTAGTGGCTGACTACAGAGTTATTCAATGAGTATCTCAACATTACCACGAGCAATGGCAGGACGAGTACAGCATACTTTGACAAGTACTTTTGGACTACCACAAGCCTACTACAGAGTTATTCAATGAGTACCTCAACATTACCACGGGCAGTGATGAGTATGCGTCATCCAGTCAGTACTTCTAGACTACCAGGAGCAGTAGCTGTCTATAGAGTTATTCAATGAGTATCTCAACATTACCACAAGCAATGGCAAGACTAGTACTGGTTCATTCAGAGAGTGCTTCTAGACTACCACAAGCCGTGGTATGATAAATGCAGGGTCATTCAGTACGTACTTCTAGACTACCATGATCAGAGGCAGGACTCCGTAAGGGCACTCAGTGAGTACCCGGACTATGACAGGCCCATTCACTGAGTACCTCTAGAGTACCACAATCAGTGGCAGGTGTAAAACACGGCATTCATTGAGGACTCGGAAACACCCAGAAGCACTGGGAGGGCAATAACAGGGCCAGTAAGTACCGATAGACCATAAAGAGCAGGGGCGGGCCAATGACAGGGCTGTTTAATGTGAACCGCTAAACCTCCACGACCAGTCAAATAAACTTTTTTAATTCTCCTTATACTTTCTCATAAGGAGACTCTATAGTTGGGATAGGGCAAAGTAAAACATCTATTTTTATGTAATATATGAATGTAAATTGATTTTATCTATTTAATTTAAATGAGAATAAAAATGCTACTAGTAACTTAATTTCGAATGACATTTTAATTTAATTACATGCAATTAAATGTAAATTATTTTATGAAGTTTAAATTAAAAATAAATTCCCACCTAAAGTAACTTTTTGATTAAGTTTGTATTATGCATTTTAATAGGTAAAAATATGTAGTATGTAGAATTAACTAAAAATTTTGAGAAATCAATGGTATCTAAGGTAATAATATTTCATTAATTTCTGAAGAGAAATATATAGAAAAACAATGTTTCATAATGTATTAATAGCTTTGCATTTTCTTTATGTTTGTTCTTTTAATATACCTTTCACTGTCTTGGACAGGTTATACCTCAAGTCCTAATGATGATCCAGTAATGTTTGGGGATCGAAACGTCATCAACAAACTCTGTAGACCTGTCCAAATAACAATAATTTGGAGTACACAGGCTGCATACATACTGTGTAGACTATGATACACACATTGCATGTTTGTACCACCTGAGCAAATTCTTTCTTACTCCGCTGCCAATTATATACATAAAAACTATTTTTATCCCAGTCTTTCACTCCCGGAGCTGCTTCATCGGGAGCAGATCTCTCTTCCGCGGCTCAGTGAGACTGAGACGACGGAGCTGGACCTCCCTATTACTTTAGAGGAGATCAATGATGCTATATCTTGCGTGGACGGACGGATTCCCGCAGGCGTTTTACGCGGCTTACCGAGACACACTAGTTCCCCATCTTCTGGAGGTGTACGCTGAGGTGGCTGACAGGGGCTCGTTCCGCATGGAAACTGATATTACCACCATCATGGTGACCCCTAAGTCTCAGCCCCCCTCGACTCACTGCTCTGACTACCACCCCATCTCTCTCATTAGCTCAGAGGTCAAGGTGTTCGAGTCCGTTTTGGCCAACTGCCTGCGACTGCAGTTGACCAAGCTGGTCCATCCTGACCAGTGCGGCTTCATGCCCTCTCGGGGCACCAGACACTGTCTCAGGCACCTACAGCTCGCTCTAGCGAACCACTAGTTGTTGACCCCATACTTGTCGCTCCTTCTCGTTGACTTCGAGAAAGCCTTTGATTCTGTAGACTGGCGGCACCTTGAGGAGATGTTGGCAGAACTGGGATTTGTGAAATACTTCTGTAACCTGGTGAAGATTCCATACAGTAGACCGCGGGCTCGAGTGCTGGTCAATGGAGCACTGTCACGGCCCTTCCCCATCAGGATAGGTTCGAGGCAGGGATGCCTCTTCTCGCCCCTCCTCTTCGCTTTGGTAATGGAGCCCTTCGCTTGCCTCATATGGTCGGACAAGCAAATTATGGGGGGGAAAGACCTGGGCTGGGAGAGGACAAAATTGCTCTCTACGCAGACGATGTTCTGCTCTTTCTGGCCAAGCCATCGCAGTCGGGACCCTGGTGTCTTCGAGCGTTGAGTCTCTTTGAACAGGCCTCCGGCCTATGACTGAACTCTGCTAAGACCGCCCTGGTCCCCTTTCATCTCTCTAGAGATTGCTTTCCCTGGCAGACCACAATACCCCTCTGGAAACAGTCCCTTATGATCTGGGTTGCCCTCCTCCCAAACCTTGCCTGGTCGCTTAATGTAACCCCACTAGTGAAAAGGGTCCGCGCTGACCTCCTCAGATGGCAGGTGCTGCCGCTGAACCCCATTGGCAGAATAGCCTTATTCAAAATGATGATTTTACCCAGGTTCTTATATGTACTTCAGAATATACCCTTACTCTTCTCGCTGACATGGTTCAGGGATATGGACAGTCTAGCCACCAAGTTCCTTTGGGGGGGTCGGAGGCCCCGTTTGGCCCTCGCCCAATGCCAGATCTCACCCTTCGATGGAGGTTTGAGGATGACAAACTTGTATCTCTATTATTTAGCAACCTGGCTTCTCACTATACACGCCTGGTTCAACCGCGGTTGGTCAGACCCAGCACACAGAGTGGAACTACATGCCCTGGGCCTGTCTAGCATCCAGGGAATCCTGTGTGGGGACACCATTCCCAGAACCCTGCCGGCAGTAACACAGGGAGTGCTTCTGGCCTGGAGGGCCTCTCTGCGCCACACCCACTGGTCGGGCAAACTGACTCAATACACCCCACTTTGGCAGGGCACCTGGCTCCAGGAGGTCGCCAACTTATCTGGCTTTAGAGCGTGGGATCTCATTGGTGTCTCACAGCTGGGGGACATATAGGGAGGTGACCGTCTACGTGCCTTTCAGGACCTACAAACCCAGTATTCCCTACACCCTTCACAGTTTTACTGTTACTTGCAATTGCGTCACGTCCTCCGCTCGCACCTCTCAGAGGGCACCTCTCTACTGGAAAACAGCCCACCCGGAGCTCAAATCATGACCGGCAACCTGGGAAAAAGGGGGATTTCCCGCATCTATTATTCCCCCAGGAAAAACACTCCCACCACACTACACCGGCTTAGAGACCGATGGGAGGGATGGCTCAGAACCCTGGAGGATGACGATTGGAGAGACGCACTAATGACACCCAAAGCAATCACAGCCTTTGCGAGGCTTCATTTAGTCCAAATATACTCCTCCACGCCGCCTACCTTACACCGCTGCCCCTCCACCGCGTAGGGCTCCGACCTCACTCGTCATACCCTCGTTGTAGCCAACCACAAGCTGATTTTTTCCACATGGTATGGCTTTGCCCCATGGTTACACGCTTTTGAGAATCTGTGGTGGGGGAACTGACTGAGGTCCTGGGTTGGGAGGTTTCTCTTAACCCACTGAATGTGCTCCTGGGGGTTACCGGGGGGTTGGACGGATCCAGAGCAGACAAATTCTTCCTGAACACAGCCATTATGGTGGCCAACAGGGATATTGCAACGAACTGGCTAAACCCGGTTGCGCCCACCATGACACGATGGCGCAGGGGGGATTGATTGGTACGTGGCGCCGGAAAAGCCCTTGTACGAAGCCAGGGGATGCCCAAAGAAGTATCGCAAAATGTGGGGCAAATTGGTGGGGGTGATAGAAGGTTGACACTCCTCTTGGGCGGCTATGACCCCTCGGTGGGCATTCCTCTGTTTTCTTTCATTTTCTATGCCTATCCAGGATGTATTCAATGCCATAACGACACCATGTTTCTGCTGTGCACTGATGTCTTTCATTGCTGCTGGTCTTTTGTTTCCTTTTTGTTTGTTTTTTCACTAAAAATCAATAAAATTGGTTTTTAAAAAAACCAAACTATTTTTAAATTATTTGCTATTAAAATACTTTTTGCTGCATATTTCTCTTCAGAAATGAATGGAAAATTATTACCTTAGGAACCATTGTTCTCTTGAAATTGCTAATTAAGCCATATCCTGATAGATTCCAGTGTCTCCCTTAGGCTATAAAACATAACATTAATTGAAAGTAATTCAATGAAATTTTAATAAAATTATTGTTCCATTATTCTTAAATTGATAACAGTAAATTACATGCATTTATATTTTTGACTATTTTAAATAATTTATTTTAATTTAACATCATTGCCTATGGACTAATATTTTAAGTCCCTATCTCCATTATTTTCTATAGAAGGGTGTTGAAGATCAGTGGTTGGCCACGTGTAGTGCTGGACCTACTACTGTTTTTTTTGGGCAGTTGTACCTTACATTCGTAAACGTCAGTGCTTTTTTAAGAGGGTGGAGTTGTGTAAGTCTACACTTTTGAGGAACCTTACATTTGGATTTCGTGAATAGTCAAAAGAGGTAAAGTTACCCAAGGTGTAAGAGTCAATTACACATGTAAATTACTCACAAGTACAATTTACCTTTGTGACAAGCCCTTGCTGTTTTGTATATGACACACCGAGAGACAACACATTTGTTGTGAATGCTATTCCTGGGGCCAGTAGGCCGCCACTCCCAGGTTCAGTGGTGCTCCGTGGAGTGGCAAGCGCAGTCATGTGTTTTGACTTTGGCATCTCTTCTTGCAGTGATGGAGCAGTCTTGGACCAGCCAGATCAATATGCAATCCAATGCGAAGAAGTCCTAGAACAGCTGGAAGCTGTGAACCCTCAGCTGAACATCGAGGGGGAGCGGAACATCTGGATTATCAAACCCGGTGCCAAATCTCGTGGCAGAGGTAAGAATGCCGCAGGTGGTACGTGGGAGCTGCCTTTGTCGGGTGGAGACATGGCCCATACACATTCAGGTACAAGGTGTCAGAGGAAGAGTGGCCTGCAGGAACTCAGCATGAAGCCGTACAGACCCTTGGAACTCTACTAGGGCTGAGGAAGCGCCCGTGTCCCTGTAGACTGATCCAACTTTGCAGGCCTGTGTTTGAGGATACCAGCTTTTGTTTCCCATCCTGTTTACATGGAAGCAGGACAAATTCTGGATGAAAGTGATTACAGAAGTATAAATTCCCAGATAATTACAGTGTTCTAAGATACAGAATCCAAGGCTTCTGGAGATGAGGAGATTTGTCCATGATCAACTAATTTGGTCAAATGAAAAATCTAAGATTAGACTCCCAGGTCTCCCGATCCCACACTTAGCTTTAACGACCTGGCTACCTCTTCCGTCACCATTTGCCATCAGAGCAGGGTTACTAGATTAATCCATATAATCAGGGGCCCTGCCTTACTTTTAAATTTTAATTTCACAATCTAATACATTCTCAGTCTTGCACCATGGTTCACCGCAATTGAACAATTTGCCCTAAAGTTGTAGACTATGGTGGTTTAGAGAATCAACATCTAAAATGAAATGTGATGTCCCTCATGACATGGGCTCACCTAGTAGCCTTATATGAGTGTTTCTAGCTCACTGTCATAAACACCATGACAGTTCCATTTTAAATCTCTTCTATTTTTATCCTAAGGTTCCTTTCAAAGCCATTTATCTCTTTTTTTTAAAGTGTGAAGTTCTGAGACGTGCACAAATGTTGGCATCATGTCTATATAGGCTGGCATACTTTATTGTGTTTCAGTTATAGGTGCTGCCATTATGTTATGGACGCTCACTGTGCTAGCTGACATGTTTTTATTGTTTATAGTTATACTTACTTAGATACTGCCCGATATGTCGACCAGGAATGTAGGACAGCAATGAAGGAACTCCAGTTCTCGTCTGTCTTGTGCAAGTTTCTGTGGTTCAGGGTCTTCATTTCTGCTTCCACAGTTCACCTCCAGTGTTTCTTTGGCCTGCCTCTCTTCCGGTGGCGTTCTGGGGGCTGCTGTTGTGATGGAGTATTGTTCTCTTCTGATGTGCGTCCTATCCATTGCTTCTCTTCCGTTGACCTTCTGGCGGTCCATTGGAGAGCTGCTGTTGTGATGGAGTCTTGTTCTCTTCTGATGTGCATCCTATCCTTTGCTTCTCTTCCGTTGGCCGACTGGCGGTCCATTGGAGAGCTGCTGTTGTGATGGAGTCTTGTTCTCTTCTGATGGTGTGTCCTGTCTGTCTCCATCTTTTTCTCCTAATGATGGTGTCCATGCTCTCTTGCTTGCATCTGGTGAGCAGTTCCTGGTTGGCGATAGTTCGCTGCCAGAACATGCGCTGGATTTTTTGCAGTCTACTGGTGTGGAAGGCTGACAGTTTAGTGATGTCACTCTGCAGCATCCGCCCGCATTCTGATCCGTACAAGAGTGTGGATAGAATGTGGTTCTTGTAAAGCCTCATCTTGGTGTTGGTGCGGTGCTGAGATGGCCTTTTCACATTGTTCGGCATCCTGAAGGCATTCCTGGCCTTGTTCAGTCTACTCTTGATGTCACTGCTTGTCCCCCCATCATGTCTGGTTGTGCTGCTTCGGTAGATTGGGCTCGATTCACAATAGTAATCTGAGACAAAATCCTAACTTTACGACTTTCGGTATTCACAAAGGGCATTTAGGAGTAGTAAAGTTAGGAATCCTTTTGTGAATCGGGCCCGTAGTGTTTATAGTTATAGGTGTTATAGGAGCATATAATCAATATGCTAATTGAGATGACACATTTGTCATCTCCCTGTTTAGGCTTGTTGAGACTAGTACAGTTTGGTTTTATAAATAAAGAGATAAGAGCGGTGATCAGATACTATAAAAACCTAGATATGACAATAGGTTAGAAGGACTTCGTAATAGGACTATCCATCGAAAGGTCACGCTAGTTTGCAGTGCCAACCAGTGCAGAAAAGTGGTCTTCAGCCCAGCAGCGATAGAGAATAGCTCAGTTGCTATTTTCGCATCGAAAACAAATATGCCTTGTGACCCATCTTCAGAAACGTGATTCACAGGCTTGCTATTTAGTGCTTTGGTGAAAATTTAGCATAGCACCTAGAAATAGCTTTAGGGTGTTAGGATGTTAAGAACTCGCTCACCATGTTACAAATGCTCTTGCTGCTTCACTGAACAAGGCATGCACCGCTATATTACCCTTTGCATTCTGTATGGTTACTGTTCATATTTTATTCACTACTCTAGGATTTTAAAATAAACATTTTGAGGTATCTCTCCTGTTTGTTAGTGCTATTTTGAGTGTGCTATTCATTGACAAAAGAGCGTTTGGGGTTCCACTGTGTCCCTGAACTTATCTTGCAGAACTGTACATTACCAGAAACACTTCCTGCACAGTATTGCTCAGTGGGTTGTTTATGGGTTGCTGTCCAACTGGATTTCTAAATCTCATTGGTGCATTGAATGAGTCTTTATGCCAGAAGGTTGGAAATCCTACTTCTGATGCTCTGGCGAGGCGGGGAGGGGGGGCAGATCGTACTAAACACCTTGCTGAATGTTAGCCGCTCGCTAAGAGTATAATCGATCATCATTCTGGACTTGTTGTCCTTCAGTCTCTTGTTTCCCTTCTTATCCTCCTTTCCGATTGACACGTTTCTTCAAGGGCGAGAATCCTCCTAAATTAGCCCTATTTCATGAATCGCTTGCCCACTTTCTTGGCCAGGCATCATCTGCATGGACCGCCTGGAGGAGATACTGAAGCTGGTAGACGGTGATGCCATGATCGTGAAAGACGGCAAGTGGGTGGTGCAGAAGTACATCGAGAGGCCGCTGCTCCTCTTCGGCACAAAGTTCGACCTGCGGCAGTGGTTCCTGGTGACCGACTGGAACCCTCTGACCATCTGGTTCTACCGTGAGAGCTATATCCGCTTTTCCACGCAGCCTTTCTCACTGGAGAATCTCGACACGTAAGTGAAAGAGAAAAGTATCGTACAGTGTACGCTGAGCGCAGTTTTGGAAATTTACTCTAAATGTAGACAGACGCCTATGGCAGGACATTTGCAACTAAGTTTTCTAAATCCACACTCAGGACCTAATTTATCATTTGGTGGACGAAGTTTACTCCATCAGGATGTTACAGGACAGCACCTCTGTCATCCATAGGGACCTACACTTGCCAAAGTTAGAGTTGTCTACCAGCTCTGTGGATGAATCTCTACTTTGACAAGAACCTCTGTCATATTGATTCCTGTCAATGTAGGAAAAGTTTGATGAATGGGATTATCAGCCATGGTTGCACCCGTCAAACTTTTAACCCTTTAGCTGCGGCGGCTATTCTGCCGCAGTGCTAAGTGGGAGGGGGGGCGCGCGGCGCTCCCGTGCTCGTGACGGAACCGCTCCGTCACGAGCCTCGGGTGGGCTGTGCTTGTGACGGAACGGTTCCGTCACGGCCCCACCCGCCCAATAGAACCCTCAGCGCAGGTGCGGAATTCGCGCCGCGCAGGCGCGGCGAGCGGGCCGTGACGGAACCGTTCCGTCACCAGCAAGCCCACCCGAGGCTTGTGACGGAACGGTTCCATCACAAGCACCCAAGGGGTTAAAAAGATGTTTGATTTTAAAAAACAGAAAACTAAAGATTTTTGTTTTAAAAAAATAGAAAATGAATGCTCCCCCACCCCCTGGATGTTTACTCCCAGGGTGTGAGGTTCATTATTGTTTTTTTCCTGCCCCTTACCGCTAACTTTTTCCAGGTGGCGAAAGAGAGGAAAAACAAGGCTTGACACTGTCCAACATAAAAGTGTGAATAGTATAAAGCCCTCCTCTGACAGCCCCTACCCTGTCCGGCCATCAGAGCAAGTATTCTGTGGACAGAGCCAACTAAGGCTCTTTCGATGGAATACTTACCAGTCCACTTGACTCCTCATGAGGCAGGTGGACAGAGCGTTTTGTGGACAGGGTACTTTGTCACACTTGCGAAGGAGCGCCTTGTCCACCTAACTCTAAATCAGGGCAACAGTTCTTGTTCTTAGCTAAAACCCTGAAGTGAATAGTAAAAGAAATATAACAGGTAGAAGTTAAGCAAAGTGGGACACATGTAGAATAAATGATATTTTGAGTTTCTCTGGGGTACTTACTAGCTCGTCCTGCTTGTGCCTACCTATTTGGCTCTATTGACCAGGCCATGAACCTCTTGAGATTGTGTGAGTGGTACACTTAAAAAAGAAGTGTCCATGTACCAGCATGCTTTGCCTTGTGAGAGAGCCCTGATGTTCACAACTAAAGCAGCAATATGTTCTCTTCTCGTTCTAGCGCTATCCATCTCTGCAATAACTCAATCCAGAAGCACTTTGAGAACTCCATGAGGCGACACCCCCAGGTCCCCGCAGACAACATGTGGTCGAGTGAGCAGTTCCGGGTCTACCTGCAGGAGCAGGAGTCTCGAGACGTCTGGACGGAGGTCATTGTCCCGGGTATGCGGGCCGCCGTGATCAATGCCATGCAGACTGCTCAGGACGTGGTGGAGTTCCGCAAGAACAGCTTTGAGTTGTACGGCGCGGACTTCATGTTTGGTGAGAACTTCCACCCCTGGCTGATTGAGATCAATGCCAGCCCAACCATGGCGCCATCCACAGCGGTGACGACCAGGCTCTGCGGGAGCGTACAAGAAGATACGCTTCGAGTCGTGATCGATCGCAAGCAAGATCGCAACTGCGACATAGGAGGCTTCGACCTGATATTCAAGCAGGCAAGTGTCCTTGGAGGAATATTCTCAGGAGACTGCACCCTCTTTTTTATGTCTGTTTAGCAAAACATCCCAGTCATGTCTAAGTGACCAACCTCTCCATAGTCATGGTCTAGCTTTCCCTAACTATTCTCTGGGTCTGTTCTAGCTGGCCCTTCGCGTGTACCTGTCCACTGTCCCATCCTTGATATATGTTCTGTTCTTCTTCAGGTTGTTAACCACCCTGTCTATAAGCAGCCATTGGCTCAGTCCTATCTCTCATGTTACATCTGAACTACCATCACTTGCATTTGTTGTAGTTTTTTGTTTATTAATTTATTAATTAAGGAGTTGCTTTTATGAACCTGCCTGCTGGCATTGGGTATCGTCAGAGCGCTGACAGATAAGGAAATACAGCTTGATTGCTGGAAGGGCAAGTGAGTCTTGGCACGGATTCTCGATCTGCTCGCCTCTGTACGACTCCAGGTCGGAACAGGAAGCAGGCAGCCAGGCTCCCACCCCTAAGCCAATCACAATGCTGCAACGCAGCGTTGTGATTGGTCTGAGCTCTGTGACATGGCGGGGCTGGAGGGGTGGACATGTTCTCCGTGCAGGCTGTAATGCAGCCTGCATGGAGAACAGGGAAGTGCGCATGACTGTTTTGGGCTGCCCGAGAGGGCTGACCAGTCATTGCGCACAAGAGTGTTCTACCACTCCTTCCCTCGCCAAAAGTACAACCTTGAGGCAACAGCATTAAGGTGCACAGCCGTACAGGTACCTGTCAGGGCAAGGTGCCATGCAGGTGCATTATGGGTGCTGGAGAGACACGATGAGCACAGGATGTGAGCGGGTGGGGCGGCATTGGGTGTTATGGTGCATCAGATGAGACTCCTCCAAATATGAATTCTTTTAAACAGTGGTTCTTAACCTTTTGACTTCTGGGGACCCCCACTTAATCATTAATGGAACCCGGGAACCCCCACTAAATCATTATTGGAATCTGGGGACCACCCCCACTGAGTCATAACTGGAAGCCGGGGACCCTGGTGTAAGCATTGCCGATGATTTAAACCACAAAACCCAGAAAAAGCATTCATCAAACAAATACACAAATTATAATGCATTTTATTTAATTTGCAAACACATATCAATAAATTTTAAAAAATCAAAATTTTATTTTTAATTAAAAAGTTGGATCTTTTCTAAATTCAGTTGAGGCCACTCATTGTCCATACTACATTCTGTTTGATGCACGTGCACTGCTCCCACAAATCAATCTGAGGGTACTAATTTAGGGGTATATTTACAAGCCCCTTGCGCCACTTTTGCATCATTTTTAACATGGGAAAAATGACGCAAAAGTGGTGCAAGGGACGTGTAAATAAACCCCTTAATTTTTAGCCCCCAATTTCATATTCCTTCACATTTACAGTATGTTTTAAAATTTTCAATTGTACATATAGCTTCTTTATTTGCCTACACTTTATTAATCTTTTAATATTATTTAATTTTCTAAGTAGTCGCGACCCCCTGAGGAGGTCCCCGGACCACAGTTTAGGAATCACTGCTTCAATACAATTTGTCTTTCTAAAACCCTTTTGGGTAATGAACTTTGCTCTACAAATGACCATAACTTATGAAACAGTGAGCCTCTTGTATTGCAGCTTGGGTTTACTTACTGTTTAAATCAATCAGGATTTATAAAGCGGACTAATCGCCCGATAGGGTGTCCAGGCGATTGCAAGTCCTGGAGGCTCATTCGAACAGCCAGGTCTTGTGGGCCATTTGGAATTCCGGAAGTGAGGTGATGGTTAGGAGGTGCGTGGGGAGGCTGCAATGTGGGAGAAGCAGCGTCCCCCACTTCTGCTTCAGTCGATGCGGGGAGTGTGGGCAAGTGAAAGGAAGGCCGAGCATAGTCTTCTCAATGATTGGTGGAAGTTCAGGCGGTGGGTCCTTGGTTGTGTGGAGCCTTGTGTGCGTGGGTCAGCAGCTTGAATTTGCATATCTTCTGTATGGGGAGCCAGTGGAGTTGCCTGAGGTGGGGTGTGATGTGGGTTTGCCGGGTAACGCCGAGGATGTGTCTGGCTGCGGCATTCTGTATGGTCTGAAGTCTATGTACAAGGTGTGCGGCGATTTCTACGTAGAGGGCATTGACCTAGTCCAGTTGACTGGTGATGAGGGCCTGTGTCATGGTGCGTATTGTGTGTAAGGGTAGCCATAGCATGCACAGAGTGACGAAGCAGGTGGGGGACACGGCGTTGATCTGTGATTTCATGGTGTGCTTGTTGTCAGTGATAATTCCAAGGTTTCTGGCGTGTTTGGAGGGAGTGGGTGTGGGTCCAAGGTCTGATGGCCACCTGGAGTCGTTCCATGTGTTGCTGCTGTTGCCAAAGATCAGATCAGTACTTCTGTCTTGTCTGTGTTCAGGTGCAGACAGTTGTTCTTCATCCAGTGCGTGACATTTGTCATGCATCTGTAGAAGTTGGTTCTGATTGTGGTGGGGTCGCCGTTGAGTGAGAGGATGAGTTGGGTGTTGTTTGTGTAGGAAATTATGTTGCGACCGTGGGACCTGATGATGTTGGCCAGCAGGGTCATATATGTGTTGAAGAGGGCGGGGCTGAGGGATGAGCCCTGGGGTACACTGGAGGTGATTTCCTTGGGTTCAGAGGTGAAAGCTGGGTTTGTTCGATGAGGAAGGAAGTTATTTATCTGAGCGTGCCCACTTGGATGCCAATGTGATGTAGTCATTTTATCAGCGTTTGATGGGATACGGTGTTGAAGACTGCCTGATCAGGGCAGTTTCTGTGCTGTGATTGCTGATGAAATTTAGTGTGTAAACCCTCACTGGTAGCTTTCAATAAACATCGGCGGGCAGGGTTTGTCTCCAGTATTCTCCATCCCAAGGGTGCCCATATAGTGGACCATGTCCAATGATGAATAACCTCCATGAGAGTTCATTTACGAGTCTGTGGACAAAAGGTCATGGAGTCAGCAACCTTCATAGCTTCTTCCTTTACAGCATATTTCAGCAGAACTTGATTCAAGGGCCAGGAGATGTTTGCCAAGACAACTTATAAAGGCTATTCCTAGAAACCCAGGCCCACATTCATCACAGTGTTGCATTGCCCTTGCGCTGTACGGGGGTCGCAAGGGCGACGCAACTCTAAAGTCAGATTTATGAACCATGCAATGCCAGCTTGCAGGGCCCTGCATGGATTGATAAATCTGGAATAGCGCAAGGCAGCTCAAACCCCTGCCTTGGGTTATTCTGCCCCCAGGGAGCGTTCCATGTGTGGAGCATGGGTGTTCCTATGCAGGGATGTTGGTGCATTTCTAGATTTAACATGAGTGGTAGATCTAGGAATGCATCAAAATGCTACGCCTTCCCAGGGGAGGCGTAACAAAGAGAGATATCTTTCTTTCTTCTCATTCTGCTAAAGAGAAAAGTGCTTCAGGGGATTGTTTTTGTCAGGAAGGTGCCCCTCTCTCCACAAAAACAATCCTGCTTACAACTCATGCGCCCTTACACCATGATCCAAGGGTGCCTGTATTGGCGCTAGGCACCAGCACAATGAAATGCACTGTATAATGTTAAATACAGCACATTTCTGCCCTTTCACGCAGCGCAGCCAGGTGGCTTGCTGTGTTGCTCTGGGTGAAAGATTGGTAAATTTGGCCCCAGAGTCTCTGATTGTCTTCAAATATTGCTGTTGGTAAGCTTATGGTGTCATGAAACGCCCCTTGAGGGGGAGCAGCTGTGACAACCTGGAGCAATAACATATTATAGTTGAGACACAAGAATACACACATATTACCATATATGTTACATATACTATAGAGCCGGAAATAATGGCTTTCCAGTTATGGTTAAGTTGGTGTTTGTTATGGAAATGTCTTATTTGTTTCTTCTAATAAACTTGGACCTATTTAAGAATTCTGCTTAAAAATGAGCAACGACTTGGAGAAGTGTGGCTCAATGGTTAGAGCGGCAGACCCTGATGCAGAGGTCTGCCCCGGGACCAGGGTTCAAATCCCGCCTCGGCGTGTCTTGGGCTCAATTTCCTCGGACCGATAATTCTCGCCTCAGTGCCAATTCTAATCATGGGTCCCACTCTGCAACTCTGGGCAATAGTTTGCTTAATCTCCACAACGGCCCCAACAGCGCTTGGATGCCTGGCTTCACCTTGGGGGTGCCCAGGAGTGGGCACTTCACAGGGAAAGGCCAGGAAGGGTTCCTCAGCGGTATTCGTACAAGCGCCAAGATGCCTCATGGGTGATTCGTGCGCTATACAAGTACTACAACATTTGCATTTACACCGTTGCAGGTCAGATTGTGGGTTCAAAGTTGGCTCAAAGTTTTGTGCAGATTGCTTGGGTGTAGATGAGAGGTTCAAATGATCCATAAGTACCATCACTGACTTTAAGATTTTAAGCCCAACAGGATTTTATTTTGTTTACCAAAAACTGCGAACAGAGTCCAGAACAAAACTTAACATCATGCAAGAACTTTCATCTGAATGTGTCATTTATTTTGCATTGTTGTGAATCCGTTTGAGAGATTTTTCAAAAGCTAGTTAGGCCGTTAAGAATTCGATTGATGTGTATTTAGACCATTAGTTTCACAAACCTTTTCCAGATCGAAAGTCCTTTAATAGAAGTAGAAGCAGATAGGCCAAGTGAGAGGGCCTGTGTCAGCCTTGAGGCAGGCGTAAGATATCGATGCAATGGGGTGCACTGAAATAGTGTAGATCCCAATGCGCCACTTCTACGTGGCTTTAGCGGGGGATTGCCCACCCTGCATACATTAAACCTGATGCAGGTATAATGTAGCGCAGGGGTTTAAAAATGATGCATCTAGCTAGATTCATCACTTTGTAAATAGAGTGCAACTTGGCGCATTGTTTACGCCGCTGAGGCGTCACAAAAAGTGACGTAACGAGAGCATAAAGGAGTTGCAAGGCCTCATAAATAGGCCCCCATGTGTTTTGTGTGGAAACACCTAAGCACCACCCTGGGGCATACGAATGCCATGCAGTGATTTGAGCTGTGTTGCATTCCCTGGATTTGTCAAGCCATTCAGGGTCTTAAAAGGGGGCCTTGCCTGCCTTGATAATTTGCATCTTGATGATTGCGTTGCTTTTGCATCCGTTACGTGGTGCAAAAGTGATGCAACCCCTTGATAAATGTGGCCCAGGATGTGCCCAGTATTAGGAAGGCAGCCCTTCATCCCCTTAAAGTAATAGAGGGCCCGATTCACAGAACTAACTTAAGACAAAATCCTAAACGTAATACTTTTGGTATGCACAGAAGTTAGGATTTGGTCTTAAGTTTGTCTTAAGAGAAACTTAAGACAGACTTAAGACAGACTTAAGACAAAATCCTAACTTCTGTGAATACCAAAAGTAGTAAGTTTAGGATTTTGTCTTAAGTTAGTTCTGTGAATCGGGCCCAGAGGGAGTAGCCCAGCTCTCCAAGGGACAAGGTACCAACACAAACAGTGTGAAACGAAAATTCCCTTGGATCTAATGTCACCAACAACAACCATTAAACTTTACCATTCAACATTAGATCCATACCAGTGCCACAATAGGAACCACCACAGTTATAAGTATAAACACATCTTAATTGAAACTCACAATTTATAGGAAATTATTCAAATTTATTTCTTGGTCAGTATAAAAAATGTTAAAAACACGATGATAAAAATAAATCACATTAACAATCCCAAAGCAATAATAAAATGATTAAAAAACATCACAAAAAGAGACATTATTTGGTGATTCACTTCGAGAACATCCCAGATAATTAATTTGTTAGAATCTATTGGCAACTTCAGGCTAGTATCAGTTAGTCCCAACACAATAGTCCCTCGAATTTAATCAAAACAATAGCATCGAGAGATGAAAGTCAGAACCAAATAATAGGGCTGCTAACGATTTTAAGGGGCATTCGCAGTTGGAGGATAAACACCCAAACTGTTGGACTGGCTGATCTAGGAAGCCTTTCACATAAGCGCCACATAGGATTATAAACAGAAAGACATTTTGCGGCCATTTGGAAGACCCTATGCAGCTTTTGGCCCTAGGAATCTTGTAGATATATATGAATTTTTAATGTTATAAGAGTAAAAATGAGACAATCAGCTACCCTTGTCTTGAAAAAGGTGGTGCACATCAGGCAGCACACCGAAACGCGTCGACGCTGTTGTTTTGATTAAATTCGAGGGACTATTGGGTTGGGACTAACTGATACTAGCCTGACTTTGCCAATAGATTCTAACGAATTAATTATCTGGGATGCTTTCGAAGTGAATCACCAAATAATGTCTCTTTTTGTGAAGTTTTTAAATATTTTTATTATTGCTTTGGGATTGTTAATGTGATTTATTTTTATCGTCGTGTTTTTAACATTTTTTCCTATAAATTGTGAGTTTCAATTAAGATGTGTTTATACTTATAACTGTGGGGGTTCCTTTTGTGGCACTGGTCTGGATGTAATGTTGAATGGTAAAGTTTAACGGTTGTTGTTAGTGACATTAGTTCCAAGGGAATTTTCATTTCACACAGCCCTTTATCCCCACCTTTATCAAAGCCATGTTTCAGAGACCCTGTCCCCAGTGCCTACTTGACAAATGGAGTGACCTTGGCTAAGCACCATGTACAGGATTCCCTCTGTACTCAGCACAGGGTGTTGTATTAGATCCTGTACCCATGCCTGCAATGACAACCAGACAGAGCCTACGACTGTGTTAAGGGGGCTGTGGGCACAAGGGAAGGCCTTCGTGAACCGCACCCCACCCTGCTTGCTGGGTACAACCCTTGAACTTGCCCAGTGGGCAGTGTCCATATTGCTTGAGGGTTGGTTACGCCCTTTGGCCATACCTCAGCCCCCCAGTACCAGCTAGAGAGAGAACTCGGACGACGTTTTTTGACTTCTGGTTGGTCAGTAGTTCTCAATGGAGAATGCAAAGTCGGCGCCCTTATAACCTCCCCCGCCCCGTTTCCCACACATGCCCCCCACTGACCAATAATAAATGTAAGTGGACATAGAATATTTTAGAGTTTGACAGTTTCTTATAGAAAATTCCAAGTTATAAACATTCCAAACAATCTTTGGCACTCTAACTGCTGCACTACCTGGAGACACACCCTGTTCATGACCAGACCCCATAGGGATAGCAACACAAAGGGAGGTTTATATTTAGGAGTAAGTTAGGCCTAGAGGTAGAGGTAGGATTACGTTTAGGAGTTGAATAAGGTTTAGGGCTAGGAGGAGGGGCCTGTTAGGGAGTAGCTTTAGGTACAGAGGGATGATAGAGGTAGGTTTAGGGTTAAGGTTAGAAGAAGGGTAAGGTAGGGTTAGTGGTATAGAGTTTGGAGAAGGGGCACGGTTACTGAGTGGCTTTACGTGCCCAGAAATAAGTTAGGGTTGAGGCAGGATAGTGTTAGCAATAAAGAGGCTGGGGAAAAGGCGCAGGCAGGGGCTAGGTTTAGGTGCGTGTGGTAGGTTTTAGAAGCCCACCTCATTATCTGAACAGGTACTTCCAAAGCTGTAGTTTGAGAGTCTCTGATTACATCTCTTCCAGGGCAGTGCTAAGAGATAAGGAATGAATAGGTTTGCATGTAAAATGTACAAGTACATGTATTCTTTATGAGAAAGTCAGAGTAAATGTCCTCTCCTTGTCTCCCAGGCTGCAGTGGATGTGCCCCAGTACGTGGGGATCAACCTTATGGTGGAAGGTTCAACCGTCAGGAAACCACATGCTCTATGCCAACGAAATGCTGTCGGCCAAAGTGTCGGTGTGGGGAGTATACGAACCCAGCAGTACAGCTACAAAGCCTCTGCTGCCTACACAACCGCCATGACTGGGCCTCAACACAACAACAAGCATGCCTCCGCTGCTCCTCTGGGCTCCTCCCTAACTTTCGGCAAGTCCGCTGTGGTTACGAGAGACCACCGACCCACCCCAAGCGTCAAGATTGCTGCCCCAGGAAAAGAGAATAAAGCCAAAGTGGAGTCTGAGCCTAAGACCCCAGCAGAGGCCATGGAGCACCTGAAGCCCACGGGCAAGGTGGGATCCCAGAGGAGAAAGGAAATAATGTTACCTCATGGCACCGCAGTATTCAAGGGTGACATCCTGGGGCCACCCCGCCCACGCATGTTGACAGCACCAAAGCTTACCCAAAGAAGCCCCATGGAGAAACCACCAAAGCTAAAGGTCTCACAGGCGCCCAGAGAAGCCTGCTGCTTAGGGGTGAGGTTTGCCAGCTTGGACACAGGGGACTTCCAAGTGCTGAAGAAGGCCCGGTGTACAGGTAAGAAGCTGCCAGCTCCAAAAACACGTGCATTCACATTGGGCGCACCTCCGAGAAAGAAGAGAGCCACTAGAATCATTTCTACGCTTGTGCTGGAGCTGCAGACCAAACGTTTGCACACCTCTCCGCGCAGAGCGACCCGGCCGATAACCACAGTTGCTCATGCCTCCGCGAAAAAGGCAGTGTCCACACCCTCTACGGTTAGTTTAGTGTCGTCGGAGCACCTTGTTGACTCTGACACCCTACTGTAATAAAAGGAAGCGACTTGTCATCACCCTGCAGCTCCCAAAGGCCATTGTGTTCACTGAGAAGTTTTAATAAAATTTATTTATTATTAAGACCAGCCTGTGTGATTACAATTTTGAAAACTGGGCTAAGTCAGAGGGCATCATGAGAGAATTCTGTATTTAATGTTGAGGCTAAATTACTAATTGTGCCAGACTTCATCTCTCTATAATGCCCCAGACTGGGGTGTTGGAGAAAGTAACACCTTAAAGATCACATACATTAGTATATGAAGACCTTTCCTGTGTGTTGAAAATGCAAAGCATTATCAGAATTGACAATGAAGTGCTTAACTACCCCCTGTTGCAATTGCTGTAGAATATACTAAAACCCTCTGCGTTGACAATGATAGAGAGAAACCCCAATGTTGCATGTTGAGAGCATCTGTGTAGCGCCTTAGCCACAGTTATAAAAGCTCTTCTGAATGGAGAAGAAGAGAGCGCAAGTCTGTGTTCTCTTCTTGGAACACACTAACACACTCTTTTAAGCGATGTGTTATGATTCCAAGGGTACTCTTAGGACCGATCGGATATTGATCCCTTCCACTTCTATTATACGTTTCGGTTGGATTTTTGAATTTTGTAGGTCTGGAGTTGGGTTTTCTTTGTCCATTGGTTGATTTAAGTTAGGTGCTCACACCTTGGGGAACTGTGCACTGGTAGGTGGAGCTCTCCCTTGGCTTTTTCCATCTCTTTCCCCAATTCAAGGCTTCCTTAATTGATGGATGTTCGCTTGAAGGGCCCTTACTTTGCCTGCTTGGATCCTGACCATGTCTGTCTTTAAGGGGAGTCTTTTGGTTGGGTGGGCTTCCTGTTTCTTCATGGCATAATCTCCTTTGCATATCTCTTTTCAAGGGTCTGGCCATTGAGTGCAATATGTCTCCTGCTTTGACCTGGTTTCATGTTGAGAACAGAAGGCTACTTGTCCCCTGTCTTCGCTTTGTGATAGAGGCCTGGACTGACCTATCATGGCTAGTAGTTTAACGGGCGATTCTTCGTCTGCTTGGGTTTTCCAGATATTCATTTGGTTGGTCTAAAAGCAGATGTTTGAATATCCCATGGCCCATTTAGTCTGTGCTTAAAATCTCACAATAGTGGGATGTTTTAAGACTGCAGAGCACATAAGATTTTTGGCCATGGTTTGTAAATATATGTAAATAAACCATAAGACAAACAAGTTATGCTAATACCAGACCACATTTACACGTATTGGTTGCTAAAACACGTAAGGAAGGAAATAAGCAAACTCTGAGCTTCGGAGGAAAAGTAAAACTTCATAATATTGGTTCCAAGATGTCTGGTCCTCCTGATAATGAAGCGTAAAAGGTGTGACCGGACCAACCTGCTCGATGCTCTGGCCATTCTGTAAGGAGCCCTTGGGTGTCACCTGAAGCGCGCTCCTCTTCAAGAAGATGGGGGTACCTCTTTTTGAGAAACTGCGAATACCTGTTTCCTATTTGTGAAATGTCTAAAATGTTATGAGAGCTTTCCCATTATTTGAGGCACATGTTTCCATTGGCTATGGTACCTCCTATGACCCGCGAGATGGTAGGCCGTCCAATCCACACAGCAGAGCATGGGCATACTTAGGGTAAAAGAAGAGATTTCCTTAAAAACAATATTAAGAAAGGAGTAGTGCCTGGTAAGAGTTGGAAGTCTGATCAATTGACAATGCTTGTGTGTTAGCACAGGCTTTGATGAGGCACAATCTATATGTAACCAACCTACCTGTGGTGGGCTGGGAAATATGCTTTTATCTACATTTTCTATCTCATGGGTACACTGTGAGCAGACTGTCACCACATGGGGATTTTTAAGATTACAGTTGTGTCCCAGGTTCATTCTAAGCCAGTTTACAGGAAGACGTAAAGCGAGACACGATGATTGGTTGGAGACTTCTTTTGAGGACCCCATCTATTGGATCTCTGGAGTACAGCGATTGCTGCTCATGTTCTCCTTGACCATGTCAAGGTGTTTGGCCAGACCCCCTGGGAGACTTCACACCATACCTAGTGGGTGTCATCTTGGCCATACTCTGCGCACAGTTCCCCCCGGGCTCCAGAGCATGCAGACCAACCCTTCAGCAGGGCCCAGTGGGTGCCGCTTGTTGGGAATGGCCATTGGAAGCTCTTTCAGAAGCACCAGCTCAATATGTGGCCAGCTCTGATCCTGCAGCCTTTTCAGAGCAATCTGTCAGACACTTGATCGACTTCACCCCATCAGTACCTTCCCACCAGAAGCGAAACTGTCAACTTGGCTGGCCCTACCATGAGCATCAGTAGGTGAGCCTGGCAAGTGATAGACTCACCAGTGAGCGGAGCTGTTGACTGTGCCCCACATGGCACGCGCCAGTAGTGTTTGGAAACCCAGGTGTAGGTGCAACTACCGATCCATTTACAAAATTCAGTACCTATGCAATGGACTCTGTGTGACCCTGTGCTTGGGTCCGAAGACGGACTTGGGTGGGGCTGAAGCTTAGCTTCACATTCCATCTGTGAGAAAGTGTTTCTCCTGCACCTCTGTCCTCCAGGCCCTGCAGAGTGAAGTTGCATCTGTGAGAAGGCGTTTATCCTGCACGACTGTCCTCCAGGCCCTACAGAGTGAAGACGGTTCAGGAATGGAACAGGGGCGGCTCCTCCGTTTGAGCAGAGGAGTGTTGCCCCGCCTGCTGCGAGTGCGGCAGACACACACAAATAAGTAAAATAGGGCCATTTTACCTAAACGTTGCAGTGCGAGTGCAGGGAGCGATCTGATTCCTGTAATTTGCAGGGTTACAGCTGCCCCTGCAGTGCGCATGTCGGATTGGCTGGCTCTATTGCTACAGCCAGCCTGACATGCGCACTGTACACCTAGTAATACCACACCTGGTGAAACAGCCGGGGGATTGCTGGCATGGGTCCCCAGCCTCAAAATAAGTGCTGATTTAGCCTGCTCCCACCAATCCTGGAGCTGCTCTCAGCATGAGAGCAGCTGCAGGATTCGTTGTATTGGCGTCCACTGAGCAGGAAGGAAGTCCTTCTCTTTGCTGCTCGTGGATGCCGATTGGCGAGAGAGGTGCTCACCCAAGGGAGCAGTATTTTTATTTATTTACTTATAAAGTTTTGTATAGCGGGGACAAGACCCAGGAGGGTATCAGAGCGCTTCACGGTTGAGGTAGGTAGAATACCAAGGTGTGACAAGAGCAAAACATTACCACTAGGTTCAAGATAAACGTTGCCACTAGGTTCAAGACGAGAGCACAACAACAAAATGACTCAGAACATTTGCAAACCAGATAGGATAGTTCCACCAATAGAAAGGCACAGGCAATGCCCACAGTAAGTGTAGTAGTCTGCCAATCCTATGAAACACCAGATTACACAAAAGTAGCAGAGAGCGATCAAACAATGGGAGAGAGACATGCCATAAATAGCATACAGAGGTGTGGAATGGCCTGTTCCCACTGTTAAACCCAGAAGTGTAACTGTGAACTGGAAAGTCATATCATCAGAGAAGAGAGCAGTATTGGGGCAACTGGCCCAGGACTTTATGGCAGGAATTTCAGCATTAGAATTTTTTCACTTCATTTTTGAAGGAATCAGTGGATGGGATTCGGCGAACTTCCGGTGGAAGGGAATTCCAAATCTTCCGGGCCATGCCCGAAAATGCTCTGCTACTAATTTTCTTTTTGTGGAAGATTTGAGGTTTCAGGAGAAGTGAGTTTGCACTTTGAGACGGACGGCCACCCCCTGATAATTCAAGTTTTTGAGCCAGATAGAAGGGGGTCGTGTAGTGCAGTGCTGTGTGAGTCAGGCAAGCGATCGTTAGTTGAATTCTAGCTTCATAAGGTTACCAGTTAAGGGATTTTAAGGCTGGGGTTATGTGCTCATTTCTTTTAGTCCCAGTAATCGATCAGGCTGCAGTATGAATGGAAGCCGTAATTGTAACCAAGCTTTGTTTGGGGAGACCGCAAAGAGTGGAGCTGCAGTAATCATGTCTTGGTAATACTAAAGCTTGAACCACCCATTTGAAGTCTTCGGGCCCGATTCACAGAATGAACTTAAGACTCAATCCTAAACTTACTACTATTTTGGTATTCACAGAATGCACTTACTACTTTTGGCATTCACAGAATGAACTTACTACTTTTGGAATTCACAGAAGTTAGGATTTTGTCTTAAGTTTGTCTTAAGATAGACTCAAGACAGACTTAAGACAGACTTAAGTTAGGATTTTGTCTTAAGTCTGTCTTAAATTTGTCTTAAGTTTGCCTTAAGACAAATTTAAGACAAAATCCTAACTTCTGTGAATACCAAAATTAGTAAATTCATTCTGTGAATGCCATAATAGTAGTAAGTTTAGGATTGATTCTTAAGTTCATTCTGTGAATCGGGCCCTTCCTGTGTGAGGAATGGTTTCAGATTCCTTAGTAGCCTCGTCTGATGTTTAGCACCCTTGGTTACATTGCTGATATGTTTCTGCAGGTTCAGGTGCCTGTCTAGGGTGATTCCAAGAGATTTAGCAGAGTCCATAATGTGGGGGGAGCAGTTGAAGGCTGACAGGCGATGGATCCAGAGGTCAATCTTGGGGGCATGGCTAGGGGGAGCAATGAGGAGGAATTCTGTTTTGGAGGTGTTGAGCATGAGGTCGTTTTCAGTGAGCCAGTTTTGAGTGTTCATCAAGATGGAGTTGAGTGAAATGAAGACTTCCAGGGAGAAGACTTTCAAATAAAATTGGGTGTCATCTGCGTACATGTGAAAGAGAATGTTCGCTGAGTTCCGGGCATTAGCTAACGGTTCCAAGAATAGATTGAAGAGTATTGGGGAAAGGGCGGACCCTTGTGGAACCCCCATCAGGAGTGTAGACGGCTGAGATAGGGATTGATTCATTTTGACTCTTTGGGATCTGTTGTGGTGAAAGGAAGAGATCTATTGCAAGACCACACCTGATAGACCCATCCGGTGTTCTAGCGGGGAAAGTAGTTTGCTGTGGTTAACAGTGTCAAAGGCAGAAGATAGGTCGAGGAGAATGAGGAAACAGGACTCATTTTGGTCAAGCAACTTTAAAATGTCGTCCAAGATGTGAGTAAGTGCAGATTCTGTGCTGTGGCCTCTCCGAAAGCCTGTTGGTGTTGATCCAGCAGTTGGACTTTCTCGATGTGAGCACAGAGTTGAGATTGCACACACTTTTCTAAGAGTTTCGCCAGTGTGGGTATGTTGGAGATAGGACGGAAGTGCTTCAGATCAGAACTGTCTGCGTTTGTTTTTTTTAGAATGGGCGATACTTGCGCAGCTTTTGGACAGTCGGGAATCCTGCCTTGCAATAGTGAAGCGTTAACCATCTTAGCCCAAATGGGAAGGACGGCAGCTTTAATTTCTTTGAATATGAGAGGAGGTAGAGGGTCATTGAAGTGGTTGGAAGGTTTGATCGCAAGAAGAGTGTTGTAGATGTCGTTTTCACTAAGGGGTGTAAATGCATGCCAGGAGGCATTGTTCTTGGGACTAGTACTAAGTAGATGGTGAGTTTGGCACCGTAGCGCCCCACCTTATTTTTATAGTTGTAGCCACCACCGGAATGTAAAGCTGTCTTCCTAGTGTCAAACCTGACGTTAAGAGTCTGCCTGGAGAAATAAGCAGTTTCACCACAAAAACCAGGGAAACATGTATTGAGGAGAGCAAGTGTTTGTTTTCTTTTCCTAGCCAAAGTTTATATAATGTTTGTCCGACACTGTACACACAAAGCAAACTGGAGGTGTGTGAATTGTGATCTTATTAGACCACGAGCATGAGAAATACTGCTTTGATTTCTTTTTTCTCATACAACATTACTTGTGAAATTAATGTAGTGGGCAGGCGTGTATTCAGCTTGGCAAAAGTAGGAAGTGTGCAGCAAACAATCTAAATGGGTCGATTGTGCCCAAACATGAGAATTAAGGACCAACATAACAGCAAATTACTGTTCTATTTGGAAACTACATTTCATGCTGTTTTGACTGTCACGAGAGAGTGTGTGTGTGAGAGAGAGAGAGAGAGTGTGTCTGTCTGTCTGTCTGTCAGTATGTCTGTATGTCTGTCTGTCAGAGATGTGCTGGGTTTGAAGCCCAGAGCCGGTCATGTCATCACCACCCCCCTTTTGTACCACATACTTTTTGCCAGGATCAATAATTGAGGCAGGTCCCCACAGGACAAACACCTCTTTCATAGGTTAAAGAGGGATATGCTGCAGAGAAAAGGGAAATGCAAAAAGTACAATGTCATACATTCACCCCAGTACAGAGATCTGGGCCTAAATCAATTGTTTGTTTGCTCCCCATGCCATTCCAGTTCAAACCCAGCCATATACAAATCAGTCTCGACCCTGTTCACATGCCCTAACAGCCAGGCCAGGTCCTCCCTGGACTGGAAACAAGCCTCCTGGGACCGGTTTCGGGGCATAACCCCTCATAAGCCAGGCTAGCTTGACTCCAGTGGCATGGAGAGCACGGGACCCACGTCTGGGCATACCCTTCGCTCCTGGGCTGATGAGTGCAAAAAGAACAATTGATGGACAGAATGCAGATCAATGTCAAACATTCACCCACAGTACAGAGATATGGGACTATCATTTGTTTGCTCACCAGGCCATTCCAGAGTGAACCCAGCCATATGCAAATCAGTCTTGACCCTGTGCCTCATGGGACCAGTCCAGCCCGAACTGCCAAGCCAGGTCTTCCCTGGACCGGAAACAAGCATCCTGAGACTGGTTCTGGGGCATAACCCTTATCAGCCAGGATAGCTTTAATCCAGTGGCATGGAGAGCAAAAGAATGATGGATTAAACCCAGATCTTTGTGATTGGGGTAAATGTTTGTATTGTTCAGCATTCTGTCCATCATTTGTTGCTTTGGAAGCTTGCCAGATCCAGCATTTAGTGCTTGTATTAGCTGTGTGTTTCCTAGTGGTATTAGCTGTGTTTGTAGTTCTATCATTAATAAATAGTGCAAACTTGCTTTAAAATCTATAAATAAATGTTACAAGAGGAATGCAGGGCCCAGAAAAAGTGCAAGGCCTGGGGAATAATGACCCTTCTTTCTCTCCATAGCTGTCTTGAGATCGCCCTGGAATGTTTATATGTAAAGGTCTTTGTGCGCCATGAAGACACAAAGGGCAATTGACTTCGGCCTTACCTGCATGTGAAGTAGAGGGAAAGGCCACAAATCAGGCATCCCCAGAGCCTGCTGATGGGAGAATGGTGGTGGGGGAAGAAGAAACAAGATGGGGCGGGTGGGGACAGAAGAAACAGGTAGGGTCTGGTGGGAGGAGAAGAAGCAAGATGGGGCGGGCGAGATGGAGAAGAAACAAGATGGGGCGGGCGAGGTGGAGAAGAAACAAGATGGGGTGGGCGAGGTGGAGAAGAAACAAGATGTGGCGGGTGAGGTGGAGAAGAAACAAGATGTGGCGGGTGAGGGGGAGAAGAAACAAGATGGGGCGGGTGAGGTGGAGAGGAAACAAGATGGGGCGGGCGAGGTGGAGAAGAAACAAGATGGGGCGGGCGAGGTGGAGAAGAAACAAGATGGGGCGGTCGAGGTGGAGAAGAAACAAGATGTGGCGGGTGAGGGGGAGAAGAAACAAGATGGGGCGGGTGAGGTGGAGAAGAAACAAGATGGGGCGGGTGAGGTGGAGAAGAAACAAGATGGGGCGGGTGATGTGAAGAAGAAACAAGATGGGGCGGGTGAGGGGGAGAAGAAACAGTGATGGGGAGGAGACACAGGGACTGGAGGGTAGATGGGAGGGCGGAGAAGAAACAGCATGGGCACAGTTGGGGGGTACAAGAAACAGGATGTTTGCGGCGGGGGAAGAAGAAAAGATATGCAAGTGGGTTGGTGAAGATAAAAAAAAAGTTCTGTGATGCAGCCAGTGTTGACCGCATCATAGTATTTAAAGAAAATAATTATAATATCTGAATCACAACGTGAGCAGCTGATGGCCAGCGGAGGGTCACTAAATAGACTTAATAAATCTGTAGTTGGTCCATGCGCCACCGAAAGAAAAGGAAGTAATGCATGGCAAGCGCTGCCCAATTAGGAGGCAGCAAAGAAGACTGACAACGCTTCAAAAAAGCGGTTAACAACGGGCTGGTTCCAAGCCACAAGAGTCTTGCAAGCAAGAGCGCATGCACTAGCACAAGCTGACGCAGGCAAGATCTAAAAAAACAGTAACCTGCCACCTAAATTGTTGGTTTTGGCAAGAATGCAACAAAATGAATGTACATTTTTTTTTTTTTTTAATAGCTGCAGATTTTTCTTTTTACTATATGTCTGCAGATTGTGACAGAGCATGAGAGAGAAAGAGGGAGTGACGGACTGCGGCGGAAAAAAAATCAATATTAATAAACTCCACACTTCCAGAGAATTGCATACATTTTCCTTTCTTTTATCCGAGGTATTTTGAAAGCACACATCCAGCTCTGGGGAGCAATGGAGCACAGCACGAGATTCCAGGTAGAAAGAACATGCAGCCGACAAAAGGAAGCACTGTGATACAAGACATTGAGGGCCTCATATACAATTTGTTGACGTATAGGTAGTGCTGCAAGCCTTCCTGCTGCATCAAAAGAAAAGGGCTGGAATGAGCTGTATCTATCAGTAACAGCACATTACTGTCCTTGCTCCCTGCGCTGGCACACAAATGGCTGCCATGGGCTAACGCAGGCACCCTGTGTGATTCATTTGTGCAGAAAGGGACACCTTCCTGCGCAAAAACAACAGAATTTAGCAGACATAGAAAGAGGAAACAAGCATTTGCAAAGTAATAGGTCTCACATTTGCGAGAGTTTGAGCTATTGCCATTGTAAATGACTATGCCTTTTATTTATGTGTTAAGAAAACCTGCAAAGTACAAAGTGCATGTTTACGCACCGCTTGCAGGTTTTCTAAACACTTAAATAAAAGGCATTGTCATTTACAATGGCAATAGCTCAAACTCTCGGAAATGTGAGACCAATGTAAATGTTTTTTTGTTTTGTTTTTTAAACCTGAAGGGCGTGTTTATGAAGTTCGACGATCAATGGATATGGCCTGGGTGGAATGAACACACAGCACAGAACTGTGGGGCCGATTCACAGAACTAACTTAAAACAAAATCCTAAACTTACTACTTTTGGTATTCACAGAAGTTAGGATTTTGTCTTAAGTTTGTCTTAAGACAGACTTAAGACAGAGTTAAGACAAACTTAAGACAAAATCATAACTTCTGTCAATACCAAAAGTAGTAAGTTTAGGATTTTGTCTTAAGTTAGTTCTGTGAATGGGGGCCCTGTATGTACAACGAGAGATGAATGTAATCTCCACCTCGAGCTTTCCCTACATGCTAAAAGGTATCACATGACAATTTCACAACCACGGGATAGCTTTTAGCGTCCTTAAAAGAGATGACAGACTCTATGTAGCTCCCCAACTGATTACGCCAGTCGTCGTCGAACAAAAGGTTCTACAAGGCACAAAAGATGGCCACCGTAACCAGCCGTGTGTTTGAAAACTTAAAGTCTTTGGTTTCAAGACTGTCAGAACCGTAGGCGGGTGGAGTCGGGATGGTCATGGCATGCAGAGCAGCTGCGGCACTGGAAGTGCTCTGAGGCAGCCGCGGCTGCAATGGAGGAGAGCAGTTAGTAGCGTCCTTAGGTGCGTTTTGAAGACTCCATCTTAACCCCTTCCCTGCGGGGGTAATTCCCAGGTAATTTCGGGGTGTGAGCGCGGCGCCGCGGTGCTCGTGATGAGACCACTGATTAATTTGCCTGCACAGGAAGGGAATTAACCACGTGTGGGCGGAGCGGAGTCGTTATGACGAGACCAGCTCATCATGAGCACAGCTCCACCGTGACTCATGACGAGCTGGTCGCGTCACAAGCACCGAAGGGGTTAAGCAGTGGTCTCATACCCCGCCTACTTTGAAGAAAATTAAAGCGCGGCCGCTATCGTTAAAGCGCGCCGCTGCTGTAAGCATATAATATTGAAAAAATAGAGTTTGGAGAGTGGTGCCGAAGATAAGAAAGGCGCAGCTCACCAAACTCTATTTTCAATATTGTACGTTTTTGTAACCAATGCAGCATGCCACCTGTGCCGTGCTGATTACTAAAAGCATATAATATTCAGAAAATAGAGTTTGGCGAGCAACGCCCAAGATAAGAATGGCGCGGCTGCCATTGTTAAAGATGAAGGCGTGCCTGCAACAACAGCTAGGAGAAAGTCACAAATCAAATAGTGCTCACAGACTGTAAATAAAACATACCGAGTTCATCAAATCCAACACAGGATAAGGGGGCATATGTACAAGCCCCTATTGCCACGGGAACATCACTTTTTGTGATGTTCCGGTGGCGATAGGGGCCTCGCCTGATTTACAAGGCAGCGCTAAGTAACTTAACGTGGCTTAACGCTGCCTTGCAATTAAGGCCCCCTTTCACACTATGGTTAGCGTGAAAGGGGTGTGCAGTGGGTGTTGTGGTGGGCCTTCCATCGCAACACCCATTTATTTTGACGCTGCCCCCTATTTACAAGGGTAGCGTAAATGGGAGGCAGCACCAAAATTAAGGCCAGGAAAACCCAGGTCTTAAGTTGGCGAAACGCAGAGAAATGCTTTATTTCTCCTTGTTTTTGCTTTCTCCATGTGTGCTGCCTTGTGAAAAAGCAAAAAGCCTTGGATTGTTTATGTACAGGAAGGTAAACAGCACACATAGAAGTTACAAACCTTCCTGTACACAAATTATGTTTCCCCTGCAAGCAGACCCCCTTGCACCATGGTGAACGGGTGCCTGCGTTGGCGCTACACTGCTAAGTGTAGCACCAGAGCAGGCGGAAACGCAATGCTGGACTATATTCTTGTAAATATGGTGCAGCCATGCGTTTCTGAATTGGCTGAGTGAGGCGTAAAGCCATGACGGCTAACACCTCACTCCGCCACTTCAGTGGTACATATCCCCCAAGGTTTTGTACAGAGCGAATCCTGAAGTCATGCATTTCGAGTCCTCGTATATGAATAATGAAGAAAATGGAGGGAAAGTGAAATAAAACTAATGTCTAGGATCACACAATTTGGTAACGTGGGGAAGCCAGGATTATTCCCTGGTTTTATAGTTTCACATTTTGTAAGTCTGCAACTAGATGTATAGGTGTATACCGCTAATGTGCCCCTTCCTACTCCTAGCCCGACCACAACCCCGCTGGCATCAATGCGGCCTTCCACATCACAGACAACACTTTTTGGCCTGGGGGAAAATGTTTGCGTGTACTCATACCTTAGAGCATCTCAGTAAGCTTGGTACACTTTCTTGCCTTCAAACTTTACCAACTGTGCATGTGTGCTGCACTCTACAGTTTGCATACAAACTTAAGCGCTCCGATACCTTCCGGTCAGGCTAGCGCTATATAAAAACTTCGTAAATAAAAAAATAAATAAAATAAATAAATAATAAAGCCTGTCTGAGTGTGGTACTTTGTACTGGACGGGCATCTGACCAGTACACAACCTATCCCAGCAGCACAGGGGGCAAGGGTGTGTGTGTGCCACAAGGCAGCCAAATGTGGACAGCGGAGATAGATAAAGTGCTGTGTCTTTGTAGATATGGTGCTGCTTTGCTTTCTCCCTTTCACGCAATGCAACAGAGCAGCCTTCATTGCTGCACTGCGTTGTCTGCAAAAGGCGTCCATTTGGGTGCTTTTAGTTTTTCAGCATCAGGGGTCTTCCTTACAACCAACCAGGCTTGTATGTTGGTTGAACAGGAGGACGGGATCGAGTATCCACTGTGTGTGATGACTTTAAGGTACAACTGGGTATCACCTGCATAGAGCAGATTCTGAATACCCCACTAAGGGCCTGATTCACAGAATGAACTTAAGACTCAATCATAAACTTACTACTATTTTGGTATTCACAGAATGCACTTACTACTTTTGGTATTCACAGAAGTTAGGATTTTGTCTTAAGTTTGTCTTAAGACAAACTTAAGACACACTTAAGACAAAATCCTAACGTCTGTGAATACCAAAAGTAGTAAGTGCATTCTGTGAATACCAAAATAGTAGTAAGTTTAGTATTGAGTTTTAAGTTCATTCTGTGAATCGGGCCCTCAGTGCCTTATTTATGAGGCCTTGCATCACTTTTACACCGCCGGTGCGGCACCCGCGGTGTAAAAAAAGCACCTTGTTGCGCCCTATTTACACAGTGACCTATCTAGGCAAATGTGTCACTTTGTAAACACCTGCGCCACATTATACCTGTGCCAGGTATAATGTATGCAGCGTGGGCGTTCCCCGGCAAAAAGACTCATAGAGGTGACGTTTTGAAATCTGAGATTTCAGTGCGCCACTTCTAGGACGCCATTCCGTCAATATCTTACGCCTGCCTCATGCCAGGCGTAACACTGAGTTGCGTCTCTTTTCAGATACACCCCAGCAATGCGTCACTTTTGAGCCTACAGAAATGTCAGAAATTCTGATGCATCTGTAACTCCTTGCGACACGATGCATCATAAAGGAAATATGACGCACCCAACATGTCGCAAGGAGGGCGCAGTGAAAACTGTTGCATCGCTGTTTTCACACAGCGATGCAACAGTTTTCATAAATAAGCTCCTGGGAGTTCAACCGACAGTAACGGTGCCAGTTCTGACTCTGGGCCGCACCACAAGCACGAAGGCAAGGGCTGGATTGTAGAGTCGCACCAGTATCACACACCTGTACCCTGCCACAAGTAGGATTCAAGCTGTTGTTGTGTTGTGCTCTGAGTCTTTCTCTGAGGGGGCAGAGGAAGAGGTTTTAGGTGACTGTCCCAAAGCCTGGGGACAGGCCTCAAAGGAGTTGGAGGCCTCAGTTATTTTCATCACTGGTTTTTAGGATGTCTCTACCACTTCCACTGTAGAGGTTTGATTGCTGTGGACAATAATGTTATTTACTTCCAAATAATGCATAGGTACTGATGAACAGGAATTTTCCATTCATGCCTTCTAAGAAAAGATAGCATTCCCAAGAGTTTTGTTTGATTATCTTTAATGATGTAGGAGTTTCACAAGGGCCTGACTTGCTGAGCATGAAGTCTAATGGTTAAGAGGCCACGTTTAGAATGTGATGCAATATTTCAGCAGGAAGGGTGCATTGTTGTTCCTAGCAGGCCCAGCGGGGAGGGTGTAGGTGTTGCTGAGTGCGGTTGCTTCTTGTGCTGAAGGTGGGTACATGTGCATCAGTGTGCAGTTGGCTGAGGGTTGCAGAATCAGCCCCTGATGGCATTGTTGTAAAGGATGGTGTGTAAATGCCTCTTTGGTGAACATGTTTCTATCCCTAGAGAGCTGAGTGCCCTTCATCAGGGTATGCAGTGTGAATGTAGTACTCCCAGAGGGCTGGCCTTTTGGAGTATTGTGTGCTGACACTGGCCGTGGCATAAATGACAGGTCTGCACACACATTTTGGCTACCACCACTGCGATCTGGTGGCGCTGTGGTGCACGCACCATTAGGTTAAGGGTTTCCCACAGTGAAGCCAACGCTTGGACTTTGGAAGCCCAGCAGGACCTCTGAGTCTAAATGAGACGATGGGGCCATCAGTAAATGAGGCATCTGCCTCCATTTTTAAAAAGAAGCATGTCATTGGTAGTAACCAGAGCCACAAAATGGCAATAGTGCACAGTAGGGTCACGGCATCCCCTCCGTGGATGGCTGAAAAAGTCATGGTATTTGACAGGCGACTTTTAAAATTTCAGGAATGTCCTTTCTGCATGCAATCAAGCAATAATACATTATGGGGTATATTTACAATAAAATGTTGGAGTGCGGTGTTACTCCAAAATTGGTAATGCCGCGCTCTGACATTTTTTTAACTCTGGGATGCACCGTGTTTACGAATTACGGTGCACCCCTGCGCTACCCCTAGCGCTGGCGCTAAACAAGCTGCCTAGCTTCGGCGCAGGCACTCTTGCGCCATGCTGCAAGGGTGCCTAAGCTTCAGAGGCAATTGTTTATGTGCAAGAAGGGACACCTTCCTACACATAAACAATCTTTAATGGTGATTTGCTGTTTCTATAAGTGCTTGCAGCACACATACAAAGAGCAAACTCGAAGGAGAAATGAATAATTTCTCCTCGAATCATCATCCTAAGACCAGGTTTAACCTGACCTTAGTTTTTTTCCGCTGCCTCATTTTTATAAATTTGGAGCAGCATCAAAAAGCAATGGCTGTTGCGGCAGAACGGCCACTGCAGCACCCATTGCACGCCCCTTTGCCGCTGCAGACTGCTGTGGAAAAGGGCATATTTACAATTTATGTTATGTTAAGCTGAATTTGTAAAGCGCACTGACACCATAGGTTTCCTTGCGCTAGGTATGTATGTCGAAGGTGCGGCAGAGCCGATAGCAGGACTTAGAGAATAACCAGGTTTTTAAGGTCTTCTGAAGCTCAGTAGGGAGTTGCTGTTCTTGATCGCCATTGAGAGGGCGTTCCATAGCCTAGGGGCCAGATAGGCAAACCTGCGACCTCCTAGCTTTTTCAGTTTGATGGTGGGAGTGACCAGTAAGTGTAGATGGGCCCAGCGGAGATTGCGTGCCGGGCAATGCTTTACAATGAGGTCCTTCAAGAAGTCCGGGCTAGTGCAGTGAAGTGATTTGAATGTAAGGCAGCCTGTCTTAAAGGCGGCTCTTTGAGCAACTGGCAACCAGTGCAGTTCACGCAGCAGGGGTCTCGCCGATTGCCACTTCGGAGTTTTGTAGATTAGTCTTGCTGCCTGGTTTTGGACAATTTGTAGGCGATGGAGCAGAGACTGGGCTAAACCTAGGTAGAGGGAGTTGGAGAAGTCGAGGCGAGATATTACCAGGGAGATCGCAACTTGCACCAGTGCCGCATGCGAGAGCAGATGGGAGATCTTTCGAATTTTTCGCAGCTGAAACATGCTGGATGAGATTACTGCCCCCACGTGACCTTTAAGGGAAAGATCGGAGTCAATGATCACCCCTAGGCTCTTAACCGAACCAGAAGGAGCGGGACAGGGGCCTAGGGCAGCTGGCCAGAACGGTGGGCCCCAGTGTGCCACACTGTTTCCTGGCAGGATGAGTTCCGTTTTCCCTGGGTTAAGTTTGAGTTGATGGTGATTCATCCACTGCTGTATGTGGAGCATCACTGCATGGAATTCTGTTACGGCATTGGGGGGATCCAGGGGGAAGATGATCTGCAGATCATCAGCGTAGTTAAACACCGTGATCTTCCACTTTTTTAGCGAGTGAAGCAGTGGCCGGAGATACAGGTTGAATAATGGCGGTGAAAGGGAGGAGCCCTGAGGAACTCTGCATGCTGTGGGTGCCTTAGTAGCCGTGTAGGGGCCCAGGCGGACTGTTTGTACTCTGCCTGAGAGGAATGACTTAACCCACTCGAAGGCGGGGCCCTGGATGCCAGCCTGTCCGACACGGTGTAAAAGGATGTTATGGTCCACCGTGTCGAACGCAGCGGACAAATCCAGGAGTACTAATGCCTGCGGGACCCCCTTGTCGGCGTTTCCCCTCAGAGCATCCAGAACAACCAAAATGACGGTCTCGGTAGAATGTGCCGGCCTAAAGCCTGCCTGGTTGGATTCAAGGAAGCTAGAGGTCTCTATGAATGTGGAGAGGCACATGGGCCTCAAGAAGTTTTGCCAGGTAAGGCAGGAGGGAAATGGGACGGTAGTTAGAGAGAATGGCCTCCTTTAGAGACCTGGGGACAGTGCCCGTGCTGAGGGATGCGTTCAGGAAGGGGAGGATACTGTGTGGTAGGGAAGAAAAGATGTCCCTGAGAACCGAGGGGGGACAGCAATCGTTGGGAGACCCCGATTTAATGCGGGTTGTAAGCTCTGAGAGGATGCCAAGACTGATGGCGGGAAAGTGAGAAAGGATTAGGGAGAGAGGAGTCCAACGGACTAACGGGGCTGGGAGGGGGAATGGTATTCTTGATAGCCACGATTTTCTCGATAAAGAAGGAATTCAGTGCGTTGCATGTCTCTTGTGTGGGAACCTGAGTGGGTAGAATTCTGTCATCAGAGGAGAGATCATTCATGATTTTGAAGATTTCTTTAGATTTGTTATGGGGAGAGAGGATTCTTTCAGAGACATGTATAGCTTTAGCCATGCTGATTGCACTTTTATATTCTTTGCGGGCCGACACAAAAAGCAGTCTGTCAGAGTTTGAGTAGCCACGTCTCCAATTCCGTTCTAGTTGGTGTAGCTTAAGTTTAAGTTCCTTGAGGTCGCTAGAAAACCATCTGTGTGCATTCCCGTGCCTGGCACGCAAGAATTTAGTGAGGGGGGCGAACATATCACTGGCTTTTTGTAACCAGTTGGCGATGTCTTCCTCCATCAAGTCAACGTTGGAATCGGGGTCGATGATGGGGCAAGTATTGGCCATGAAATCTAAGAAGCCTTGGGAATCGTAGGAGCTCCATTTGCGGGACAGCCCTCCTGCCGGCGTTGGGGGCTTAACCCTCCCTTTAACTATAACGTTGACATCGATCAGGTTGTGGTCCGACCAGATACAGGGGGAGATAATAGGATTGGATAATGCTAGATTATGTGTCCAAATGGGGTCAAGTAGGTGACCCTTGATATGAGTGGGTGTGGTGATTTGTTGGGCCAAATTAAGAGTTCGAATAATTCAGTGGAATGAGGTCCAGCTCGATCGTCATCAAACCAGTAATTAAAATCTCCAAGGAGTAGAATTCTGGTATGGTAGGTCATCAAGTTCGCCATCTGTTCACTCAGGGAAATGGGAAACGAGGGCATGGGATGGGGAGGGCGGTAAATAAGTATAAGCGCAAGAGCGCCTGCATTGGTTTTGAGGTTCATGACTAGGTTTTCCACCTCTGGTAGGGCCAGGGAGGCTGTGGCGATGAATTTGAAATTTTTATGGATGATGGCTGCTACCCCACCCCCAGGTTGACCGGATGAACGATTTACATTAAGAATGTAATACTCTGGAGGGAGGGCGGCCAGGATGTCCGGGGTGGAATCTGAGGTGAGCCATGTTTCGGTGAAGTTGGTGTTAAACCACGTTAAGTGGCTTAATGCCAACTTGTAAATATGGGGTAGAGAGCAACGCCACCGGACTGTCAGAAAAAGTAACGCTCCAGTACTGCCCCTTTGATTGCACTGCGCATGCTGCTCGTATTGCGACAGCCGTGGATTCAGGCAGTCTGACCAATCAGAAGATCCCACCCAAGTGATGTTTTGTTTTTGTTCTTTTCCAGCTCTGCCTGAGATTGCCAGAATGCCCTGCCTCTTCTGCAAGGGAGGGAGGTCGATGACAAACTTGCATCAGCCTTGCACGTGTTCCAAACAGGGGTTGCACGCTTCCAAGACCCCGCGACTGCAGTGGTCCAAAGGAGTCAGCTGGATCAGGTACCAGGACGAGAAAGGGCCGCTGACCGCACGCGGAACGGCCCTCTTGATGTCTCTTCCGCTCTGAGGCGCGGGATCTCGCGCCCATGCCAAACAAAATGGCTGCCCTGAGCTGCTCAAGCGTCCCAGTGCTACGGAAGAGGACAGTGTCAAGGTTGGACAATGCTGGTCCAGGCCTGTCGGAGAGAGGAGAAGGGGGCAGTGTGGCATTTCCAGATGTTGGACTACACGAGCCTCCTTCTGGAATAGTAACTCCTCAGGAGACAAGAAAGATGCTCTTGGGAGAAACGCGTTGTGAAGTCGATCTCTACAGATGTGGCCATGGTTGTGTTCCTAATTGCACTGCACAGTAGATATTTTTGATTATTTTTTCATTAAGACTCACCATAGCCTGTATGATGCTCATTTTAATGTTTGTTGTGCTTGTACAGCACTTACTGCAAACCGAGTGCCTCACGAGCTTTTGCCGTAGGGCAGCGCTGCAGGCCTTCCTGCTACGCTGCCCTGTAGCAAAAGAAAAGGGCAGGAATGCGCCGTTTCTCTCAGTTACGGCGCATTCCTGTCCTTTTCCCCTGCACCGCCACATAATGGACTGCTGTGCAACAACGCAGGCACCTTTGCACCATGGTGCAAGGGTGCCTGCATTGCGGGGAACGATTATTTTTGTGCAGGAAGGGAAACCTTCATGTACACAAACAATCACAAGCGGCTTTTCCCTCTTTCTATGGGGAAAAAGAGGCAAAATAAAGATATTTCTCCTTGTTGTGCCTCCCCTGGGGAGGCATCAGTTTTTGGCCCTGCCTCCGATTGACAATTTCTCATATATCTGAGGCTGTGTCAAAAAGCCATGGATGTTGCTGGGAACGCCCCCAGCAACACCCATTGCACGCCCCTTTAATGCAGAACATTGTGTTAAAGGGAACGATATTTACGAGGCAGCATTAAGCCGAAAAATGTGGCTTAGTGCTTCCTCGTAAATATGGAGCAGGCTCCTGCGCCACGGAACGTCACAAAAAGTAAATTTCTTGAGAGCATTCTTTGGAGGAGTAAATGAACTTGAAGGCAAGCCTGAATATTCCTCGGGGAAGGTTTGTCTAAACACATGATCATATAAGGAGCCTTTTGAGTTCAAAGTGTTTATTGATGGACTAGTGTTGCACTTGCAAGATGTTCCAGAGGCGTGAACCCTGCATTGAGAAAGAACAACGTCCCTACCTCATTGTGCTAAAAGACGGTGCTTGTTTACTGATCACGGTGCTTGGTCGACCTATGCGTGAATATTCATTTCTGACCATACGCTGCACCTTTCCCTCAGTAGAGGCAATAGTTAGAACTTTAAGCTTGACTTGTTGCCCAGCCAGCCTACTTAAATTGCCCCTTGAGACCTTAGTGGAGCAGTGACGTACACCTTGGTAAGGGAAGGCGGCCATTTTAAAGTCAGGCGAGGCTTGCAGAAGGAAATCTGAAGGTTACATGTACATTATGAAGCATGTCCCCTTTGGATGCTTATACAACTGAAGGAAACATTAGATAGACCCTGAAAGGCTTGTAGGGCTGGGCTGTTACCGTTGTTCTCTGTATTCAATCTGATTTCTGTTTTGTTCGCATACCCTTCTACACTAACCTTTGTTGCATTAAATTAATCATTGCCTCCCCATTCACCTCCTCTTAAATAGTTATGTAGCACTATCTTTTGTAAGACTAATTTTTTTTCACTTGTTTAGTCTTTCTGTATGTTACACTTTTCATTCCTTCTTTTGTTTTGTCGCCTTTTTTTTTTTTAAGCTCACCATTTTTTTTCGCTTTCTACACTATAAATTTACACAGTATTCTCAAACTAATCTTGCCAATGTTGTTATTTGGATCTAATACTGTAATATATTGTTGAACATAATTCAAATTATTGCTTAATATGTTGGTTTTCTACAAATGAAATATTTTGCCTACTTCTGGCTACTTTGTTGTAAACTGTCAATCCATGTACTTCTCTGTTACCTCAAATCAATCATGTGTTAAGTATCAATTTTCTATTTATTGTTCAGTTTCACTACAGCCTTCATCTGTGAACCTCACATCCCGTTTTGAGGTTTTCACCCACTTGGGTGCAATGTATGAGGAACTTGTATTTCAAGAGTCAATGACAAAACCAATAGGCTGGCAACTGTTGTTTTTTTACATATATGACAGGCCTTGCAGGTTAAAAAGTAACAAAAATACAAATGTTTCTGCATATATTTACCATAAAAAACTAAGAATGTGTCGTCACAAATATAAATAAATAAAACAAAAACATGAAATAAAAGCAGAAATGAAAGCAGAGATTGGACCACTGGCATTGAAGTGGACTATTTTTAAGATGGAAGTGCACAAGGAAATGCTGTAGTAGGTGAAAGTGTGGTAAATAAATAAATAATACCTCTCTTTTTGAATGCATAAATGAATAACAGATAGCTCAATAAATAAGAGTCAAGATTCGAGGTAGTAGGAGTTTTGCAGGTTTTAATACGGCATAAAGGACAGGAACAGGACAACCTGCACGGGAACAGAATGGTAAGCCCTGGCAGCGCTGCCAGGATCTGGATCGGGACAAGGGATAACTTTTTAATAACAGTACATGGGCATATATACATAACGCAAACACATAGCATTACATTGCAATAGGCGTAGCAGTGGGTGGAGCAATAGGTGTGACGCGTAGCAGTCGCGAAAGATAAGGGTGAAAAAGAGGTGTAACAGGGCGTATACATAGACATGTGATGCGAACGTAACAGAATATGTCATGAATGGGGCGGAAACATGGAGGGGGCTACCTGAGGAGCCGGGACCTCTAACCTGATGGTGCGCGCAAACTGGCAATGACGTATCACTAGGAGAAGCTGGGGGCTATGAACTCTGTGCTAGGAGCAGAGACTGAAGTCTGGAGAGTCAGGGCGACATGTACCTAAGCAGTATCTAGTATCTGATGTTTAGAGAACATGTTGATATGAACTAAGAGTCAGGAGGGGAGAGGCTAACGGACTCTAAGACTGGAGCATGCATTATTCTACATGTAGTGCGTGATGAAGAATATTAAATGACCATTAATACAGTATTTCTCTAACGTGGAGACGTAAAAGCTAGACTATGACGGTAACTATTGATGCGATTCAGTAGCTTTAGGAATGCAGAGGAGGAGGGCTGAACTGATAACTGGAATCATAACATACTCTTGGCAGACTCAGAGGCAGAGCCAGGCTGAGCCGGGCACTGCGAGGCAGGAAGTAAGTGAAGGGTCGAGGATACAGGTGGGGGCTGTATCGCTCCTCAGCGAGGCTTCAGAGGACAGGAGCTGAATCTGGTGTCCGGGCCCTTTTGAGGCCTAGAAACGGGGACTTTACAATGGAATAACGTGCACACTGAGAAACGTGGCAACGTAGCTTTACATAGGCCTGATATTCGTAGTATTCACGAGAACTGGAAACTGGCATACTAGAGGTGGACACAACTATAATTGCGTCTTTAATCGAACATGGGGAATAACATATGCATATTAATCATGCACAGATAACATATGATGGAGGACGCGTAGGGACACAGAACATGGCAGAATTTACTTTTCCACATTCCCTCCTTGTCACTACGTTTCCTTCAGGAAACATCAATATTCATGATACCATCTATCATTTCATACAGTATCATTTGCTCGTCTCGAATTTTCTTGGAACGGGATTTAGAACGGGGCTTGGGACTAGGAATACAAGAGGTAGCACAGATGCCGCAAATCGCAGGGCCACATTGTATACAGAGGCAGCAGCTAAATATGATCGCTACTGCAATACCTAGAAAGGACAAGACTTTCCATCCCCAGGCGGAAATTATACTCCAGAGCCAACCGGACCATGTCCAGGTGCCTGGATTTTGATGTAACAGATGGGCAATTTTATGGAGTCTGGTTATAGCTGAATAAACAGACGGCGCGTTATTAGGAATGAAAATGCAGCAACTAGATCCGATGACTCTACAGGCCCCGCCCCTATCGGCCAATATGACGTCAAGGACGAGACGATTCTGGAGCACGACAATTCTCATAAAGGATTGTTCTTCGGTTAAATTACTTAGAGCAGAAGCAGTCTCAATTACTACTGCTTCGAGTGTTCTGGTTAATCTACGTATCAGTTTACTATTCACGACTGTACCTAAATAAGGGAAGACACCTTTATTGATATCTATATATTGTTCTAGAGCAGTTTCAGTATAATCGACAATCGGGAGGTTTCTCTTGTGTCTAGTATGTACTAGGTGGGAATTCCTATGGTAGTCGGGTGGGGCTAGAAAAACAGGTGGCAGTAGGAAGGCAATGTAACAGGTTCCCTCCCAATCGAGGGGCAGACGGACATATGCAGTTTGACCACAAATAAAATAAGAATGACGTGAAGCTTTGAAAATAGATTTCCCACTGTCACTATACTTGACAATAGTAGTACAATCGCTATGTCCTACGTGTACGGAACCATTATTTCGGACACATAATTCGCCTTTGACTGGTAGTACTGAAATAGCAGGTAAGTCTGGAGTAGTATCAGACTGAACATTCAGGACCATGAAATTCGAAGAATAATTACCTAAATTGTAAACTTCGTTTTCTAGATCTAACCCGGTTCTGTGGGGAAGACCTTGCTTGTCTGGAAAACATGTACTGTTAAGAAAAGACATATCTGTTGAGGATGACGTTATCGTGGACCATGCTCCACACGAACCATTATGTGAAAATGGATAAGGAAAGAGTGGCAGAACTCCCTTCGGTGTCTGGAAAGGGGGGAGTCGACCACACACCCAACAATTAGTGGCATTGCTGGTCTGGTGTGAATAATGTAACATGCGGATGAAAGAATTATTTCGCATAGCGAGGCGGTAAGAGAGTTCATGAGGAGGCAGATCACTAAACGTGTGCTCTACTGTAACATTAGAGGACTTATTTACATGAGAAACTGGAAAATACAAGTAGAATGCATAACTGGTGCAGGAAATCATAATGCTGAGAAATAATATGAAACATAGAAAAACGATACATCGGATTGAGTTTTGACTAACTCTCTCACTATGGGGGTCTATTTTATACATGTCAGAAACAGTCTAACCGTTTCACCTAGGGGAGGACTTAGACAATCAAACTGGCTGACTTATTTTACTAGACCGGAGTTTCAACTTATACTCCTGTTGCGGAGTTTTCTCTAACAGGGAGGGTGCAGTATCATTGTTCTTTGCGGGACAGTCCTTGAGAATAGTACTTTGGTAATCCTTCAAATCCTGGGAAATGTTCTTTGAGACGGGTTTCAGTCCATAAAATTTCTTTACGTGCGAAAGATGCACCCAGCCTTTGCGACCCTCCAACTTCACGGCTGTACGGGTGGCGAGGAGGACCTGTCGGGGCTCCTTCCAGCGTGGCTCCAGCGGACTTGAGCGGTCAAAATTGCGAACCAAGACCATGGATCCTGGAACGATTTCATGCGGTGCCACCTCGGTATTGTCTGGAAATGCGGCGGCAACCTGTGAACGACAAGAGTTGAGGGCAGACATCAAGGAAGCTAGGTAATCTGTCAGCATATTACTTGAAACATCGGTAATACTTCGGGGTCTAGGAGTACCCCACATGTTAGGGGGGCGGCCGAAAACGACCTCATACGGGGACAGACCTGATCTGGAATGTGCGACCATGCGCATATAGAACAAAGCGACTGGCAGAGCTACTAGCCAGTCCACACCTTTCTCCTTACATATTTTTGCGATGCGGATTTTCAGGGTCTGGTTATGTCTCTCTACGAGACCTGCTGCTTCAGGATGGCGTACACAATGGAACTTCCACTGGTACCCTAACAAAAGGGAAACATGCTTCATTAACTCTGATGAGAATGGCTGGCCGTTATCAGAATATACGACCCTAGGAAGTCCATAACGGGGGAAGAACTCACGAACCAACTGCTTGGCAGTGGTCGCGGCTGTGTAATCTGGGACTGGATATGCTTCTGTCCACCTGGACAAAGCGCATACAACTACAAGGACATACTTGAAACCTCGACATCGCTCCATCTGAATATAATCCATCTGGAGGACTTCAAAAGGGTGGTCAGGGGGTTGGAATCCCCCTTGTTCCACCGGGACACTTTTACCTGGATTAAACTGACAACATATCATACAGGTACGGACTTTCTGCTTGGCTGCAGCTCGTAAATGCTTGTTGAACCAAATGTTCTGGATACTGTCTAACATAGCTTTTTCCCCTAAATGTGCTGGACTATGTGCGGTATTAATAATGACTTGAACCATAGAGTCGGGGAGAAACCATGTGGCTTTTCCCTTCGTCACCCATCCTTGATTTGTCTGGACCCCTCCTTGTTCAGACCATTTCTTGATTTCATCGGGAGTAGCATGTAACTGGATATCTATGACATCTTGAGTAGGGTCCTTAACTGTCATACATGTAGTCGGATCTGGAGTGTGTGTCATGTTAACTGGAATGTCTGGAATCTGTGCTGTAAGCTTGGCTGTGCGATCTGCTAGATCATTACCCTGGGAAATAATGTCAGTAACTTTCGTATGTGCTTTGCATTTCATGATAGCAATGGATGTCGGTAAATGTATTGCATCTAACAGAGCTTGAATAAGGAGACCATGCTGAATCTTGGTTCCATGAGAAGTCATGAAACCTCTCTCCTGCCAGAGCACTCCAAAGTCGTGTACGACTCCAAATGCGTAGCGTGAATCTGTGTAAACATTAACTTTCCGGTTCTTAGCGTGTATGCAGGCTTGTGTCAGAGCAACTAGCTCTGCTGCTTGAGCGGACAGGGTGTCAATACGGTGTGTCTTAATAACTTCGGTGTCGGTAGTCACTGCATACGCGGCGACTAGTTCTCCTGTACTTGTTCTCATACATGAACCATCCACATAAAGTGTCAGGTCGGGATCTGGTAATGGAATATCTGTCAGATCTTGTCTTGGCTTTGTCGTAATGTTAACTACTTCCACACAGTCATGTGTGGCAGGATTTAAAGTAACTGATGGTAACAGTGTAGCAGGGTTCAGGATGTTGCAGCGTCTGATTTCTATATGTGGCTGGAACAGTGTCAATTCATAACCTGTTAAACGTGCAATTGTCAAGTGCTGGGTCTGTGTTCGATTTAAAAGAACTTCCACGGAGTGTGGAACTTGTACTGTCAGGGAGTGTCCTAATACTATGGAATCACTTTGTCTGATAGCTAGTGCTGTGGCTGCAACTGACTTGAGGCACGCAGGCAGAGCCTGGGCTACAGGATCTAATGTGCTCGAAAAATAAGCACAAGGCTTGTATTGTCCTGCTTGATCTTGTGTGAGAACAGATAATGCTGTACCTTCGCGTTCTGTGACGAAAAGTGTAAAAGGCTTACTGTAGTTCGGTGTTGCTAGAACTGGAGCTTGGCATAAAGCTTCCTTTAACTCATTGAAGCTAAGTGTATGTTCAGATGTCCAAGGGAGGACAGTCGGTACGGCTGCCTCCTGTGTCGTTAACTGTATCAGGGGCTTGGCTAGAAATGCATACTGAGGAATCCATTGTCTGCAATAAGAAGTAAGGCCAATAAAAGCACGTACCTCCTTCTGGGTCTTGGGCTGAGGAAGACTCGCTATTAACTGAATACGGTCTGGTGTCAACTGCCTACCCCTCTTGGACAGTAAGTGTCCTAAGTATACCACTTGCTGGACACAGAATTGAAGCTTCGAAGGGGACACCTTGTGCCCCATCTCGGCTAGGAAATACAAGACTGTAAGGGATGCTCGCTCGCAAGCACGTTCAGAACGGGCTGTGATCAGTAGATCATCGACATACTGGAGCAGGGCAGTGTCAGTTGGCATGTGAATGTTGTCTAGTTGTCTCTTGAGTGCTTGACTGTAAATACTAGGACTTTCTGTGAAACCTTGAGGAGCTCGTGTGAACATATAGCTCCTTCCATTTAAACAAAATCCGAAAAGGAACTAGCTGTCTGGATGAATGGGGACACTAAAAAATGCGTTCTTGAGGTCTATGACTGTAAAAAATGAGGCTTCTGAATCAATGGCTGTCAATAGGGAAGAGATATCTGGGACAACTGGGTACTGGGGAATAATACATTTATTAAGTTCTCGTAGGTCAATCACTAATCGATATACTGGGGGTGCATTTGGATCAGTACGTTTCATGACTGGAATGATCGGAGAATTGCATACATTGGAGTCAGTTTCTACAACTACTCCTTGAGCGATGAGCTCGTCAATAATTTTGGATAAGGCTGCTACAGCCTCAGGTGGCAATCTGTACTGTCTGATTCGTGGTAACACTACACCTGGCTTGAGAGTCACACGATGGGGTGTGATTTGCATGTAACCTACATCAGTTGGACCTTGCGCCCATAAATGCTGCGGAACATTGGACAATCTGGGATCAAAATCTCGTAATACATAGTGACCCTTGAAGTCACGTAGGAACAGACGTATTCCCTCTGGGGAACAGCATATAACTGCACCTAATTCTTTCAGTGTTTTAATACCTAATAGATTTTCTGGACATGACTTAGTAAGTAACAGATCAGTAGTACGGGACAATGGACCTACTTCTAGAGTAACTGGCTTTGATATTTCATTTACGATAGGTTTTCCTGAAAATCCAAGGGAAACATTTCTTGAGCCTGAGAGCGGAGCCCCTGGAACTTCGGCGTAGCTAATTGTGGTCCTACTTGCCCCTGTATCAATCAAAAACTTTCTGTCTTTCCCTAATACTTGACTGTGAACATAGGGACCTTCTTGATCTACAGGTATCTCGATGAGAGGCAAGCCTACCTCCCTCTCTAGGCTGTTTCATGAATATGGCTGATACTCTGGATACTCAGACTGTGCATACTGGTACATCTGCTGTGTAACATGCTGTGTTGCAGCGATGGGCTGCGGTGCTGTAACTGTCTGTGGTGCATTCTGTGGCTGAGGAATCTGTGAAACTTGTTCTTGTCTAGGCGGACGTGGTCTTTCTTTAGTCTTACCAGTAGCTATGTTGTGTTTCAGAACTGCACACTCGTTTATAAAATGACCTGGCTGTTTACAATAATTGCAGTTCCCTTTAACGGGAGCTGCAGGATGACTGGCTTGATTCGGACCCCTCTTCTGACTGTCTTGAGGAACAGATTGTGCAACTAGTACTTTCATTTTCGTGTCTTTCATACGTTTTCTCTCGTGTTCTTGTTCTTCCCTGATTCTATTCTGGTGGTATTGGAGCATCTGTAACATCTGGGACGGGGTATTAGCTTGCCAGGTACTTTCGACTTTCAAAACTCGATTTTTAATTGGTGGACTTGAATTCTCGACTAATTTAGTAACAAAAAGATGAGGGTATGACTCACTACTTGTCTTGAGGCCACTGTTGATGCTAAAACATTTCTCAAATCTAGAATAAAAATCACTAATGTCTTCGTCTTGTTTCTGTTTACAGGCTGAGATTGCATCCCAGTCTTCCTTTTTCGTTGTTAACAATCTGGGTAAAACTTGAATCAATAATTCAGGTAATTCTTTACATTTTGCTCCAAGACCGGTACCTGGTACTCGTGCCTTGTCTTCAGCTTCTAGAACTGCCCAATCGATCTTTTTCTCTCCCACCTCCCATTCTTTTTCCTTGAGCTTTTCATACACCCCTGCGGGCAGCAGAACCTTTAACATTTTAATTATATCTGGATACGTGTATTCTCCCATACGGAGCATGTCTTTTAATTCTCGATGGAACCCTGCTGGATCTTTATCATGACAGGGGATTAATTTTTTCATCTCTAAGAGTTCCATCTTTGTAATCGGAGTGTAAACAAACACTCGTTCTAGTTCGCCACCCGTTCCTCTAACTGGGTGGACTTCTCGTAACGGATTCTGTCTCTCTATGTAGAATGGTTTACTTTCTGGGGGTGAGACATGAACAAAATGCGGGTTCAAAAACGTTCTATATTTGTGACGCTGTTCTAGAATGACACTAATTAAATCGGTACCTAAACCTTTCCATTTATACTGGAGTAACTCATTCAGGACATCGTGTAACGGACCTGGATCAGAATGTTGACCCTCATACAATGTAATGAGGTGCTGAATCATATACATACCCGCCAGTCGTTGCTCGGCTGGGGGCATTTTCAGAAACATTTGTGCCACTATTTCGTCTGGAAAAGTGGTAGAATCAGTAGTCCATCGGACTGCTGATCGGACTAGTTCTTGTTCACGCATGGTACTTAACTCACTGTAACCGATTCGTGATTTCAGAATGTGATCGGTAGCTTGAAACACTTGTTCTAGAGAACCTTGTTCTGGTGCTGGATGATGGAAAGTTGACTTGTGTTCTAGGCGTAAATGGCGATCTGGGAATCTAGATTTTCCTACATACGCTATTCTGGCGGGATTCTCGTCGTCTACCTCTTCAGTATCAGAGTTACTTTCTTCCTCGCTTACTTGTGCTGCTTTACGCTGCTCGTGTACCCTTATTATTTCTTTACGGATTTTCTTGTACATACTCTCTATACTACTGATGGTCTTGTGCTTACCCTCGGCTATATTATCACTCCACCTTGTCAGGGTTCTCATTTCGGCTTGATCTTTGGTCGGATAATCTTGTTCTCTTATTAAACAATTAATCAAAAACTTTAGTATCATGAGCTGGATCTCGGCTTTCCTTTGAGACATGACTTCGCCAATGCTTTCTGGATCATCCCCTGTACGGATGAAACGATATATTCTGTCTAGATCTTCTTTCATATTCGGTAGGGTGACTAGATACTCGGCCACCTTTCTTACGCGGAATGAATATAAAACCATATTATCCTCGCCTGGGACTGGATCATAGCCGCATTCATTAAGGGCTTTTCTTATTTCTGCTACAGACTGATGTCTGGGCGTACGCTGTGACGCTTGTGCATGTAATTCGGCTGACGTTAAACGCTTGTGTGGCGGCGGGGTCTGAGGAGGACCTCCTCCTGCGGCCCCTAAACTAGAATCGTCGACTGATCCTCTTCGTACTAGTGTGGCAGGAAATTGAAATGCGGGCTGAACTGGTATGGCGGGCTGGACCGGGGGGACCGTAGCAGGTACTGCAAGGGGTACCCCGGTGTCTGGAGGAACGGGAAGTGCCTGATTTACAGGGACTGGCGGAGCGCGAACAGGATTTGCATATTCTGGGACTGTGTCGTCCAAATAGGACGAAATGAAAATATCAGCTGCGGTCGGTTTGTGACGTAGCTTGGTCGGAACTAATGGTGGCGGGAAATTACTGGATGCCTCCGGGGTCGCTTTTGGCAGGCCCTCGGCAAGAAGAGGATACATACCCTTAATAAGAGCATGCCTCTGTCTGTCTGACTGTTCGGTTTTAACTCGTTCACCTATCTCGATTAGTTCTTTTTCTTGGGCTCGTTCCAAGGATTCTCTACTTAATTCAGACTTTCTGATTTCTTTTTCGGTTCTTTTATGAGATTCTTTGCGCCATAACTCGATGGCATCTTTCTGTGACTGTCTGGCTTTCTTTTTCCATAATGCCTCTTCTACTCGCATGATGCACTCGGCATCCCATGTACCCGATACGGGCCATCTATACTTTTCTTCTAACTGTTTGGTATACTCTACCCATAAATCTAGATACAATATGGCGCTTATGCCATGCTTCTGATACATAAAATGACCTGGACTGTCCCTAGGCGGGACAGGAACTGCTGCTTCTAGCAGACCCTTTCTAGTTTTTAACTGACGTAACTTAGAAAACAAGGGCATGACTGGACTGTAATCTAGACACAATACAATACACAATGAACACGATACTTATTCCCCATTCATACCACGACATTAAAATACATGAAGAACATTTAAAATAACAGTTCGAACAGAATACTACCTGGAATACGGAACACAGAATACATGAATTTTCTCGAGAACAGAACTGACTAGAACAGAAACCAGATGCACTGCTGAAACAGTACGAAACTTACCGGTCTCATAAAGAGACACGTCAGGACCCGCATCCACCGAAGTGGACACTTCGTTTGTGGGTCTGTGTACCACCAACCCACGGACCAGAGTCAATCAGATTGACCCTGTCTAGATACTACCCCAGTAACGGTACTCACCGGGCAGCAAGAACGGAAGGCCTCGGACTGGACTGGACTGCTTCGACGACGGACGACGAACTTCGGACTTCAGTTACGGGTGGACCTCCGGATACCTCGGACCTTGGACTCTCGGCTTGGGCTCTGGTCGGGACTCGCCGCGTTCCTCCACCGTCTCGTCTGGATGCTGGACCGCCTCCTCCGTCTCCTCCGTGGGCCTGAGGGATACTTGAAGCAGAAATATCTGCCGGTGCGCAGAAGAGTTCCGTCACGACTGCAGAGGGTCAGGGGGTCGGCGTGGCTTCACCGACGCGTGGGGAAAGGGCAAGTCCCTGTTCGGGCGCCATTATGTGGTAAATAAATAAATAATACCTCTCTTTTTGAATGCATAAATGAATAACAGATAGCTCAATAAATAAGAGTCAAGATTCGAGGTAGTAGGAGTTTTGCAGGTTTTAATACGGCATAAAGGACAGGAACAGGACAACCTGCACGGGAACAGAATGGTAAGCCCTGGCAGCGCTGCCAGGATCTGGATCGGGACAAGGGATAACTTTTTAATAACAGTACATGGGCATATATACATAACGCAAACACATAGCATTACATTGCAATAGGCGTAGCAGTGGGTGGAGCAATAGGTGTGACGCGTAGCAGTCGCGAAAGATAAGGGTGAAAAAGAGGTGTAACAGGGCGTATACATAGACATGTGATGCGAACGTAACAGAATATGTCATGAATGGGGCGGAAACATGGAGGGGGCTACCTGAGGAGCCGGGACCTCTAACCTGATGGTGCGCGCAAACTGGCAATGACGTATCACTAGGAGAAGCTGGGGGCTATGAACTCTGTGCTAGGAGCAGAGACTGAAGTCTGGAGAGTCAGGGCGACATGTACCTAAGCAGTATCTAGTATCTGATGTTTAGAGAACATGTTGATATGAACTAAGAGTCAGGAGGGGAGAGGCTAACGGACTCTAAGACTGGAGCATGCATTATTCTACATGTAGTGCGTGATGAAGAATATTAAATGACCATTAATACAGTATTTCTCTAACGTGGAGACGTAAAAGCTAGACTATGACGGTAACTATTGATGCGATTCAGTAGCTTTAGGAATGCAGAGGAGGAGGGCTGAACTGATAACTGGAATCATAACATACTCTTGGCAGACTCAGAGGCAGAGCCAGGCTGAGCCGGGCACTGTGAGGCAGGAAGTAAGTGAAGGGTCGAGGATACAGGTGGGGGCTGTATCGCTCCTCAGCGAGGCTTCAGAGGACAGGAGCTGAATCTGGTGTCCGGGCCCTTTTGAGGCCTAGAAACGGGGACTTTACAATGGAATAACGTGCACACTGAGAAACGTGGCAACGTAGCTTTACATAGGCCTGATATTCGTAGTATTCACGAGAACTGGAAACTGGCATACTAGAGGTGGACACAACTATAATTGCGTCTTTAATCGAACATGGGGAATAACATATGCATATTAATCATGCACAGATAACATATGATGGAGGACGCGTAGGGACACAGAACATGGCAGAATTTACTTTTCCACAAAAGCAAGAAGTGAATGACGTGAGCAAGTTCATGTACCAACAGAGTCAATGTGTTGCTACTGCACGGGAACTTTTGGGGTATACAGTGTTCTCTGCAGTAGGAGCATTGCACTCATAAGATCTTTTTAAATGCTATCCTTCAGTAAACAAGCAAGAACAGATGTGCTGTTACATTTGTCCATGGTGGCAACGTTTTTAAACAAGCATTTGCAATGCAATAGGTCTCGCATTAGGAAAGTGTGAGCTATTGGTATTGTAAATGACACATTTTTTAAATATGTGTTAGCTTTGAAAATATATAAATTAATAGCATTGTTATTCACAAAGCCAATAGCTTACACTTTCCTAGTGCGAGTCCTATTGGCTATGGCAATGCTTGTTGGTAGCAAGCACGGACAGTGCTGTTGTGGTGCTGAGTGATGATATGGTGGTGTATTAGAGTGAAGTGGTGGTGTCCCCGAGTGATGTGGTGGTGTCCCTGTGTGATGTGGTGGTGTCCCTGTGTGATGTGGTGGTGTTCCTGAGTGATGTGGTGGTGTTCCCAGAGTGAAGTGGTGGTGTTCCCAGAGTGATGTGGTAGTGTCCCAGAGTGAAGTGGGGGTGTCCCCGAGTGATGTGGTGGTGTACCTGTGTGATGTGGTGGTGTTCCTGAGTGATGTGGTGGTGTTCCCAGAGTGATGTGGTGGTGTTCCCCGAGTGATGTGGTGGTGTCCCCGAGTGATGTGGTGGTGTCCCCGAGTGATGTGGTGGTGTCCCCGAGTGATGTGGTGGTGTCCCTGTGTGATGTGGTGGTGTTCCCAGAGTGATGTGGTGGTGTTCCCAGAGTGATGTGGTGGTGTTCCCAGAGTGATGTGGTGGTGCCCCCGAGTGATGTGGTGGTGTTCCCCGAGTGATGTGGTGGTGTCCCCGAGTGATGTGGTGGTGTCCCCGAGTGATGTGGTGGTGTCCCCGAGTGATGTGGTGGTGTCCCTGTGTGATGTGGTGGTGTTCCCAGAGTGATGTGGTGGTGTTCCCAGAGTGATGTGGTGGTGTTCCCAGAGTGATGTGGTGGTGTTCCCAGAGTGATGTGGTGGTGCCCCCGAGTGATGTGGTGGTGTCCCCGAGTGATGTGGTGGTGTCCCCGAGTGATGTGGTGGTGTTCCCGAGTGACGTGGTGTTGTTCCCGAGTGACGTGGTGGTGTCCCAGCGTGATGTGGTGGTGCCCCTGAGTGATGTGGTGGTGTCCCCGAGTGATGTGGTGGTGTCCCCGAGTGATGTGGTGGTGTTCCAGAGTGACGTGGTGGTGTCCCCAAGTGATGTGGTGGTGACCTCGAGTGACGTGGTGGTGTCCCCGAGTGACGTGGTGGAGGGTGGAGGGTGGAGGGTGGAGTGTGGAGGGTGGAGTGTGGAGGGTGGAGTGTGGAGGGTGGAGTGTGGAGGGTGGAGGGTGGAGGGTGGAGTTGGAGGGTGGAGGGTGGAGGGTGGAGGGTGGAGTGTGGAGGGTGGAGTGTGGAGGGTGGAGTATGGAGGGTGGAGTTGGAGGGTGGAGTTGGAGGGTGGAGTTGGAGGGTGGAGTTGGAGGGTGCATTTGGAGGGTGGAGTTGGATGGTGGAGTTGGAGTTGGAGGGTCTGGTCAGAGGAGGATACATTAACAATATACATGCTGGAGTGAAAGGCATAGGGAGCTAACAGCATAGTATGGTTAGGTTTGGAATCATGTCAGCAGCGAATAGTAGCGGAAACAAAGGTCAGGCCAAAGATGTAGCGCTGGCACGCTGAAAAAACGTTCACCTCTTGCACAAAATAATAGTCAAACAAACGCATCACCTAGAAGTCTAGGTTAAATTTAGTGTCCCAGCTAGAACATTTTTAAATCCTTCTGAAAAAAGATTGTTGTCTTTATACAATACATCCACAAATCATACACCTGGAGTAAGAGGGCAACTGTTGATGACGTTTCTGATACTCCAGTACAGCCCGAGTGGCTCTCGGCGGCCGATAGTGTTTAAAAATGCTATAAAACTAAATATACATATAGTGTATCCAAACACATTTGCATTCTAAGGTGGTTTAAAATATGTTTGGAGTCAGATTACCAGAGGCTGGCAGAGCTGCGGTCTCCGGTTTAAACCTGCCCTGGAGGTCGCCACAAATATTTACACACAGGTCACTTATTTGTTGTGTTTTCCAAGGCAAACGTGGTGCATCTAGACTTTACCATTGGCAGTGTACATTTCCACACCGTCCCCACAAAAATAAATGTAAACTATTTTAACATAAGCCTTTCACCAGTCCAAACGTTTAACATTGAAGTAGGGACACTGCTGGCTTAAAATAGGGTAACGTAGCGCAGCGCTACTACAGGCAAACTCCATACAGGCTTGGCATTCAGGACGGACACAGGAGGAAACGAGGAGTGACTATGGGGAAGTACCAAAACAAGCTTTCGGCATTGCTGGTGGTGGTGGTGGTGGTGGTGGGGGGAGGTAGGCAGCCGGGTGGCCGAGCAGCAGTAGCCTTTGATGTGGTGAGAAGAAAGAGTGTAAGTGAGAAATGGCAGAGGGAAAAAGAGCCACTGGGAACGAGAAGTAGGTAGTGAGTGTGCAATGAGAGTTAAGAAGAGACAGAGCGAATGTAAATAAAGAAACTTTGAGTAAGGGGGTGAGCGCTGTCATTTATATAGCGTCCATCACAGAGTCGAAGCCTGGTGGGGGGGGCGGGATGCGAGCGAGTGGGAGGGAACGGGCCAAGCGCGCGCTGGAGAAGCGAGACAGAGCGAAAGTAAATAAAGAAACTTTGAGTAAGGGGGTGAGCGCTGTCATTTATATAGCATTCATCACAGAGTCGAAGCCTGTTGGGGGGCGGGATGCCAGCGAGTGGGAGGGAACGGGCCAAGCGCGCGCCGGAGAAGCGTCACGGTTGAAAAGTTAACATGCATCGTAGGAAATCCGGCTGGTTCAAGAGACTTTGGTTCAGATGTAATAGGTTTCCAGTAATTAAAATTACTCGACCTAAGAAACAAGCATGAACTGCCAATTTCCGAATAATTCATCCATTTCCAGCGCTGCTTAAGGGGCATCTCTACGGTGGAAGCCCCAAAGTTCGGGTGCATAGTGCAGAGGTGCACGTTCTGTCACAAGGGGTGGAGGACGCACTCCTGCCTACTGTAGAAGAGTCGAGGCGTGTGCGCATAGTGCCGAGGTGCACACTCTGCCACAAGGTGTGGAGGAGGCACAGCTATCCACTGTTCAAGAGCAGAGGGCGGCCTGTGTGCATAGTGCAGATGTGCACGTTCTGTCACAAGGTGTGGAGAGGGAACCACACACTTGCATACTGTAGAAAAGTTGAGGCATGTTTCCATAGTGCAGAGGTGCACACACTCTCACAAGGTGTGGAGGACCCACAACTGCATACTGTAGAAGAGCCGAGGCCCGGGTGCATACTGCAGAGGTGTACACCATGTCACAAGAATGGGGAGGAGAAAAGCAACACACGAGGGAGAACAACACTGGTGCGGGAGAAAAGCACACCAGTGAGAAAGCAGCATGAAAAATGGCAGAGCAGTTTAGAAAGTAAGCAGTGGAAGGATGGAAGACTGCCAAGCAAAGAGATGTCAAGCGGGTTACGCAGGCTGACAAATGGTGTGCGCGCCCGGCGCACATGATTGTGATCATTTTTGCGGCCGCTTTGATGTTCTCAGTGGCAGCAAGGCTCACTGAGAACATCAAAGCGACCGCAAAAGTGATCACGCAGGCTGACAAATGGTGCACGCGCCCGGCGCACATGCACTGTACCCGATCCACCTGCAGCCTTTGGGAGCACTTTCAAAAGCCCCTTACTTAATATCTTGCAAAGCATCGCTTGCGCGATAGCTAGGCGAGACCTAAAAACGGACCATGACCATTCAAAAATAGATGGCCACCTTAGGGCGGAGCCTCTGCACTTGGGCAGAATCTCCGCACTCACGGCAGACCCTCCACACTCAGGTGGAGCCTTCACATTCAGGGCAGAATCTCCGCACTCACGGCAGACTCTCCGCACTCAGGTGGAGCCTTCACATTGAGGGCAGAATCTCCGCACTCACGGCAGACTCTCCGCACTCAGGTGGAGTCTTCACATTCAGGGCAGAAACTCCGCACTCGCGGCAGACCCTCCACACTCAGGGCGGAGTCTTCACACTTAGGGCGGAGCTTCCACACTTAGGGCAAAGCCTCTGCACTCGGGGCGGAATCTCCGCACCCACGGTGGAGCCTCTGCACTCGCTGCAGACCCTCTGCGCTCAGGGCAGAGCCTCCAGACTTAGGGGCAGAGCCTCCAGACTTAGGGCGGAGCCTCCAGACTTAGGGCGGAGCCTCTGCCTCTGGACAGAATCTCCAAACTCGTGGTGGAGCCTCCACACTCGCTGCAGACCCTCCGCATTCAAGGCGGAGCCTCTGCACTTGGGCAGAATCTCCGCACTCGTGGCAGACCTTCCGCATTCAGGGCAGAGCCTCCAGACCTAAGGCGGAGCCTCTGCACTCAGGCAGAATCTCCACACTCAAGCGGAGTCTCAGCACTCACTACAGACCCTCCACACTCAGGGCGGAGCCTCCACACTTAGGGCCAAGCCTCTGCACTCGGGCAGAGTCTCCACTCTCGGGGAAGGAGCCTCTGAACTCGGGGCTGAATTTCCGCACTCGCGGCAGACCCTCTGCACTCAGAACGAAGCCTCCACACTTAGGGCAGAGCCTCTGTACTCGGGCAGAATGTCCACACTCGGGTGGAGTCTACACACTCACGGCAGAACCTCCGCACTCAGGGTGGAGCCTCCACACTTAGGGCGGAGCCTCTGCACTCTGGCGGAATCTCCGCACTCGCAGCAGACCCTACACACTTGGGGTGGAGCCTCCACACTTAGGGCAGAGCGGAATCTCCACACTCAGGCGGAGTCTCAGCACAGTGCACCGCATAGAGAACACCATGCGTAGATCCCGCCCCAAGCGCAGAGACTCCGCGCTTGTAACTTTACGCGTCATTAGTCCCTTTATGAATTGGGCCCCATATATCTGTGTCTCTCTTGAACTCCTTCTGGTGGGTCTGCTCAGGACACACTGACAAGGTATCCTAAGGCCAAGCTGGTACAGTAATAACTAAACACAGATAGACAAGCCAATCATCATGGGTGTCACAAAACACCCCAAAGTGTTTAAAAAGTAGATTCTTCATCTCCTCCAAGTTTTTGTTTTGGACTTAAATGCATTATCTGCACTCTTCCTTAGTAACAGAGCCGCTTTGTTCCTGCGTTGCGCAGTGAGAGTAAAAGGAATGAGTGCGCGCTGTAACATATGGACCGGATGTCAGAAAAGATGGCAGCAAATCTCAGGGATGGCGACTCCATGCCTGAAGGAACCAGCCTTTGGTTTTCCAGGAGTGCAGAGGCCTGATTACCTGACAGGCAGGTGCCTAGAAACAGCCCCTAGTGCTGATACAGAGAGCCACTTGGAAGGCAGCGGACTGTGCTTCAGCCCTAGTGCCACCATCTTGAAAGCCCGGGCCTGCCTGATAGACCTCTGACGTGTCCTACAAACGGGTTCATCTGTGGCCCTGGGGGTAGGGCAGCGACAAGGCAGAACCTTAGCTTGGTTGACCGCTGGCTTCAGGGTGCTGGCACGGTGACACCAGAGCGGCGCAACGCAGGGTTCAGTTCAGTTGATGGAGGCGGTGGAGGTCCACAGTATCCCACACCAGGGGCTTCCAGCCGATGACGGCACTTCCAAACAAACCCAAGCCACATGACCTAGGACAGCGGTAAGGCAATGTCAGGCCACGATTGGTTGGTCTGTGGATCATAGCTCCAACTGCATCCTCCGCTGAGAAAAGACTACTACCTCCACCAGAGAGAAGCTGGTGAACTCCTCCTACTCCAAGCGAGGAAGTAAAAAACCTTGGAGGTAGGGTAGACCAGGAACGTAGGGGCATATTTACAAGGGCTTTATCTCCACTTTTTGGCTTAAAAAGACAAAAAAGGAGGACAACCTTACAAATATCGCTAAAGTTCACATTGCGATATTTACAAGGCTGCCCCAGCATTTTAGCACACGTTAGTTTTTGGAGAAAAATGCTGTTTTCTCCAAAAACTAACGTCTGCTAAAATGCAGACTTACCTATCCCTAACATTGAGGTGGATTCTGCTGATACGACCCTGCGGGGCGTATCAGCAAGGTTATTGCCGTTTTGCAGGGAACATCTCTGGAAAACCAGCAATGTTCCCTGCAAAACGGGGATAGACTCGCTATCTCTGGAATTTTTATCGCCCTGGAGAAACGCGTTGTTAATAACACGCTACCAGGGCAATACATTCCAGAGATAGCCTGCGATAATAAAATTATCGCAAAGCATGGCCAGCGATAATTATCGCTGGCCGTTGATAATATGTCCCCTAGTATGAAAGAACAAGTTCTATCCACAACAGGCACCTGTTTTACATGCAACATTTACTGAAGACGGCCAGAAAGACCTTAATACAGGCTCTCGTGGTGAGTCGGTTGGATAATAGGAACGCATTATTGGCCTCCGCCAACGAGTCACTACTGTCTAAATTATAGGTGGTGCAAAACACGGCTGATTTGTCATGGGCCTCCACTCCCAGTCTAAGATCTTTTCACTGGCTGCCAGTAAGCAAAACAACAGTATTCAAAATATGCTGTTAAAGCTCAGCAGGGCAAAGGTTCTAAGTACCGTTGTAAGAGGCTTAAGCGCTATCATCCCACTAGGAGTTTGCGTTCCAGTGATAAGGCGTTACTGTTGATCCCACGCATACGACGAACTAGATGTGGAGGAACAGCCTTCTCTTACTTGGCCTCCTCCCTCTGGAACATATTGCCATTTTCTGTTCGAACCTGCACTGACTTCAGCAAATTTAGAAAATTATTAAAAACAGCATTGTTCTAGAACTGCGTTCGGCTACTTCAGTTTGACTGCGCGCCAACATACCCAGATTCACGTGATTCATGTGCGTTATTAAATCAAATAATAATAAATCTATGCAACATTTAAAAACAAGCATTTGCAATGCAATAGGGTATGCATTTGCAAGAGTGTATTTAATCTATTGGCATTGTAAATGACAATGCCTTTTACTCATCTTTTTTTGATAATTAACACATACATAAAAGGCATTGTCATTTACAATGCCAATAGTTCAAACTCTTGTAAATGAGAGACCTATATAATTTCAAAAAAGAGGCCGCCATTGTCCCGGGCTGCTTGGAAAGTGAAAGCGCACATGGCGTGCTTAATGTTGCTGGAAAGCATGTCGGACCTGCAGTAGGAAAAACTCATTAATAGCGCTTACAGACGAAATAAGACGTACCTTGTAACAACAGAAGTAAAACAGCCAGTCCTCATGGGAGGTTACAAATGAAGACAAGGCAGTACTAAGGAGGGACTAACAAGCCTATTAGCGAATCAGAAGGCAGCATTTTCATAGGACATTGATACAAGCCAATGACAAATATGGGCGGAGCTTCAAATCTATACTCAAATAGAGCATGCCTCGCAGAGCAGTGTATGCGCTGCCCAGACTCGACCCAATAACATACTTTGTCTTTTATTAAAAAAAGCGCAAGGTCACAATACGTTTTTTAATGATAAATAAATTAATGGCGTTGGCCCTGCCTGGGAAATTATATCCTAGCAGTTTTAAGGTACTAAACTGCCCCCTCAACACTACATAGCTGCATTACCTTACATGTAGCGCCCTCTCGGACAGGGGTTATTGCTTCAAGACATGTTATCAGGCTGGTCAAGGGCGGGATCTTAGATGCCAATCCAACCCAAGGGGTGAGCGGATGACCATAGCCCAACATCACCAGCTGTTCCTGCGTCATAAAAGAAGCTAACCGCAGAACACACACTGGCTGATATCAAGTGGGACGAAGAAAGGGCAGTGCAAAATATAATTTAAACAAAAAATGAGCCATGGCCCGGGACACCATCTGCAAGCTACAGCATTGCCACTTGTGGGGAGGGGGGAGAGGTCAACACGTCGAGCGATGTAGTCCAGTGGAACCTTGGAAAGGAAGTATCACCTACACAGGCGTCACATCAAAGAGTTATTACATATTAAACACACATATATATATGTATATATAAAAATGAACGCAGAGGAAAATTCTGGCCTTCTTTTATTTCATTTCATTAATGTCACCGCCCTTAGTGGGTTCCCTTGGCTTTACAGTGCATTGTGGGAGAGATAGTTTCTTGTTTGCCAGACTAAAATTATCACCTTTGTAGGTTCCTCGTACTCCACACTTTTAAAGTTCTATAGAAAAAGAAGGCCAGAATTTTCTTCTGCGTTCATTTTGGCTGTTGACCTCTGATGAAAGGCAGGAGCCTTGAAACGCGTCAGGTCCGAACGAATAACCGAGGAGCAAGTGTGCGAGTCTGTGCCTAAGAGAAAACCGCATGGTGCAGTCCATCGAGAGTGCGCTTTTCAAATGCTTGGGCAGTTGTTTTGAATATATATATATATATATATATATATATATATATTCCTCTCAATTGTCCCCGTCACAGAGGGAACACTTCTGTTGGTGCCCGCGTACAAGACCGGGAGCGTGTCTTAGTTAATTCCAATAACAAACAAGACAAACAAGCATTTACAATGTAATGGTCTCGGCATCATTAAAAGTAGAGCTATTGGCATTGCTCATGACATTTCTTTTTTTTTCCTTAAATCATAAATAACAGCACTCGCTGCTCTGCGCACTCACTGCTCTGCGCACTCACTACTCTGCGCACTCACTACTCTGCGCACTCACTACTCTGCGCACTCACTACTCTGCGCACTCACTACTCTGCACTCTGCACTCACTACTCTGCACTCACTACTCTGCACTCTGCACTCTGCACTCACTACTCTGCACTCTGCACTCACTACTCTGCACTCTGCACTCACCACTCTGCACTCACTACTCTGCACTCACTACTCTGCACTCTGCACTCTGCACTCACTACTCTGCACTCACTACTCTGCACTCTGCACTCACTACTCTGCACTCTGCACTCACTACTCTGCACTCACTACTCTGCACTCTGCACTCTGCACTCACTACTCTGCACTCTGCACTCACTACTCTGCACTCACTACTCTGCACTCTGCACTCACTACTCTGCACTCACTACTCTGCACTCTGCACTCACTACTCTGCACTCTGCACTCACTACTCTGCACTCTGCACTCACTACTCTGCACTCTGCACTCACTACTCTGCACTCTGCACTCACTACTCTGCACTCACTACTCTGCACTCTGCACTCACTACTCTGCACTCTGCACTCACTAGTCTGCACTCACTACTCTGCACTCTGCACTCACTAGTCTGCACTCTGCACTCACTACTCTGCACTCTGCACTCTGCACTCTGCACTCACTACTCTGCACTCTGCACTCACTAGTCTGCACTCACTACTCTGCACTCTGCACTCACTAGTCTGCACTCTGCACTCACTACTCTGCACTCTGCACTCTGCACTCACTACTCTGCACTCACTACTCTGCACTCACTACTCTGCACTCACTACTCTGCACTCACTACTCTGCACTCACTACTCTGCACTCTGCACTCACTACTCTGCACTCTGCACTCACTACTCTGCACTCTGCACTCACTACTCTGCACTCTGCACTCACTACTCTGCACTCTGCACTCACTACTCTGCACTCTGCACTCACTACTCTGCACTCTGCACTCACTACTCTGCACTCTGCACTCACTACTCTGTGTCTGCACTCACTACTCTGCACTCACTACTCTGCACTCACTACTCTGCACTCTGCACTCTGCACTCCCTACTCTGCACTCACTACTCTGCACTCACTACTCTGCACTCTGCACTCACTACTCTGCACTCACTACTCTGCACTCCCTACTCTGCACTCACTACTCTGCACTCACTACTCTGCACTCTGCACTCACTACTCTGCACTCACTACTCTGCACTCACTACTCTGCACTCACTACTCTGCACTCTGCACTCTGCACTCACTACTCTGCACTCTGCACTCACTACTCTGCACTCTGCACTCACTACTCTGCACTCTGCACTCACTACTCTGCACTCACTACTCTGCACTCACTACTCTGCACTCTGCACTCACTACTCTGCACTCACTACTCTGCACTCTGCACTCACTACTCTGCACTCACTACTCTGCACTCACTACTCTGCACTCACTACTCTGCACTCTGCACTCACTACTCTGCACTCACTACTCTGCACTCACTACTCTGCACTCTGCACTCACTACTCTGCACTCACTACTCTGCACTCTGCACTCACTACTCTGCACTCTGCACTCACTACTCTGCACTCACTACTCTGCACTCTGCACTCTGCACTCACTACTCTGCACTCACTACTCTGCACTCTGCACTCTGCACTCTGCACTCTGCACTCACTACTCTGCACTCACTACTCTGCACTCACTACTCTGCACTCTGCACTCACTACTCTGCACTCACTACTCTGCACTCACTACTCTGCACTCTGCACTCACTACTCTGCACTCTGCACTCTGCACTCACTACTCTGCACTCACTACTCTGCACTCTGCACTCTGCACTCACTACTCTGCACTCACTACTCTGCACTCTGCACTCTGCACTCTGCACTCTGCACTCACTACTCTGCACTCACTACTCTGCACTCACTACTCTGCACTCTGCACTCTGCACTCTGCACTCTGCACTCACTACTCTGCACTCACTACTCTGCACTCACTACTCTGCACTCTGCACTCTGCACTCTGCACTCTGCACTCACTACTCTGCACTCACTACTCTGCACTCACTACTCTGCACTCTGCACTCTGCACTCTGCACTCTGCACTCACTACTCTGCACTCACTACTCTGCACTCACTACTCTGCACTCTGCACTCACTACTCTGCACTCACTACTCTGCACTCACTACTCTGCACTCTGCACTCACTACTCTGCACTCTGCACTCTGCACTCACTACTCTGCACTCACTACTCTGCACTCTGCACTCTGCACTCACTACTCTGCACTCACTACTCTGCACTCTGCACTCTGCACTCTGCACTCTGCACTCACTACTCTGCACTCACTACTCTGCACTCACTACTCTGCACTCTGCACTCACTACTCTGCACTCACTACTCTGCACTCACTACTCTGCACTCTGCACTCACTACTCTGCACTCTGCACTCTGCACTCACTACTCTGCACTCACTACTCTGCACTCTGCACTCTGCACTCACTACTCTGCACTCACTACTCTGCACTCTGCACTCACTACTCTGCACTCTGCACTCACTACTCTGCACTCACTACTCTGCACTCACTACTCTGCACTCACTACTCTGCACTCACTACTCTGCACTCTGCACTCACTACTCTGCACTCTGCACTCACTACTCTGCACTCTCACTACTCTGCACTCTGCACTCACTACTCTGCACTCTGCACTCACTACTCTGCACTCACTACTCTGCACTCTGCACTCACTACTCTGCACTCTGCACTCACTACTCTGCACTCACTACTCTGCACTCTGCACTCACTACTCTGCACTCTGCACTCACTACTCTGCACTCACTACTCTGCACTCACTACTCTGCACTCGGCACTCTGCACTCACTACTCTGCACTCGGCACTCTGCACTCACTACTCTGCACTCTGCACTCACTACTCTGCACTCACTACTCTGCACTCTGCACTCACTACTCTGCACTCTGCACTCACTACTCTGCACCATTGCGAAGATTCAGCCTTAATGTATGGACATTCGTACTGTCCAGCATATGTGTAAATGATGCTCCACTTACACGGTCACGGGTATAGATAACCAGCACTACACTTGCATAGAATACTATGAGAAGTCGAACATTCCACAAGGGTTTTAAGCCACTTCTGAGGTACCAGCCAAGTATTTCTGCCTCTTCAGAATCACCAGTGGCACTTTTTGTACATGGTGTGAGGTAAGGGTTACTCTTTTGCTGAGATACAGAATCGCAGAGGCCTCCTAAAAGCAAAGTCGTTCCCCTGTGCAAAACAATTATCTTATCAGGCAGCCCGTGAGACAGTAAGCATGTGCGCAATACGAAGAAAGTGGAACGCGAAAGAATGCAAAATTGGATCGTTTCCCCCGATTTCTGTCGTTTCCCTCAATTTCTGCTTAGGGTCGTGTGACCGAGACTCGAACCCGGGTCCTCTCGGTCCGAGGTCGAGCTCCCTAGCCGTTAGGCCACCTCCTCTCCGCTATAAAAGCGGCATGCGGGGAGCATCTTGTGGTTTTCAAAACCCATTTGTGCGGCCTACTCTCCACCTCCGTATCCCGTGTAATCAGAAATGTGTGGCACCGTCACAAGCCTCTCCGTAATTAGCACCGGGGCTGAGTAACGAGAGAAAGGATTACTCCCTTATAAAGTGCTTGAAACCCGGCTATCGGTATAAAGCGCCACTTAGATAAACAAGGCCACAGTTAATTGAATGTCCTCCATTTTTTAGGTCTAAATTCAATCGCGGGCCCTATGCTTTATCCCGTTCTCAAAGAAAGGGAACTTCGTATCCTTTAATGTAAGTTCTTGAACTGAAAAGCTTATTATTCTTTCAACAGTAGCATGTCTCCCTCTTGTTTAACTCCACCGAGAGTTTCATTTGCAAGAGAGTACCCAAAGCGCTACTGAGAAACTAGGGGCTGTTGCATTTAAATATCCGCAAGCCCAACACCAAGGCTGCCTAGTCTTGAATTTGTCTTGTGCTTTTTTTACTACGGAGGCCGCTAGCAACCCTTCCGCCTTCCGGCCATGTCGGAGGCTGCCCCAAGTATTACATTATTTATCTTGGCGCTGTGCAATGGAGTTTCTTGTTACCCATCTCAACGAGTGTCATGTTATCGACCTTAGACGAATGATAGGCAGGGCAGCCCTACAGGATCGGTGCCTCCTGGTCCTCGTGGTGTCCAGCTGGAGGGCCTACTCTTCAGGGTGCAATTGAGAGACCTGAACTTGCCATCACAACTGTCAGTCGAAATAGGGGGCGGGTTATGCCTCTCACCGTGGCCTCGGTGGCCTGCGCAGTGCCTACCTCCCGGTGCTGGAAGGTATTTCGTGCGTAATAAATTGGACATAAGCTGGGCAGTCTTTAATAAGAGGACGTGCAAGATTATCCCTTTCACCGGCCAAAGCTTATCTCTCAATGGATGGCTGAGGGCCATTGCTCTACAGTTAATTAGCAGCAGAGGTAAATCAGGCTCTGGAAGGAGACGATCTCCACACATCTATCTTTGGAGGGCTTCTTAGGTCAGAGGTCACAAAGGACCGATGTGTGAGGCGGGAGGAGGTCCGAGAAATGAAAGAGCAAACGGCTGGAAAGGATCCCAGTGCATCTGAGAAAACCCAGCGCTGAACACTGTGTATTTCAATATAAACAAGAAATCACTGAGGTCCGTTTTTTTTTTGCCGAGTTTTATATAGCGCAAACTTGACCCGAATCGGGTATCAGAGCGCTTTACAGAGCACCAGTTACGTTACATGAGGACACAACACTCACCTTTAAAGTTGCCGGGGACGGCCGCCGGTGCAATCTGCAGACTGCAGAGTTCACAGGAGAGGAGGGGCTGGGGCCGGGAGGAGCAGCTCAGGCTCGCAGTCCGTAGTCGCAGGCTCCGCTCAGCTTGAAAGGAATTTGAAAAGGAGGAAGTGGGGGGGGGGGGGGGGGGCCAAAGATAAAGGGCAAGATTACCGTGTCACTGTTCTGTTGCATGCAATGGTGTACGCACTCGCACCATCTGGATTGCATTACACGGGCACTCTGACAGCTCGTAATTAAGATTAATCACTCTGCCGTGCTCGTTCTCGCACACAATATGCCACATCGGGCACGCGTAAATTACTTACATCCTATCACGGCAACGCTAATACATACACAGCACAGCGAAGACGAATCACTAGGCAGATGACAAAATACACTAAGGAATGTGTCTGTTCAGACCACTAGAGATCCTTTCTTTCTTCTTTAGCATTAGGAGCTCGAAGCTCCACCCCCTTCGTGGGCGGAGGCCGAGCCCTAAAAAGGGTTCACGCGGCACACTTCTTGGCAGATAAATCACGGTTTATTCACACAGGTCTCTAGCAAAACTCCTACGCGTTTCGAACAAACGTTCTTGGTCACGGCAGTGTTCTACCAAGAACGTTTGTTCGAAACGCATAGGAGTTTTGCTAGAGACCTGTGTGAATAAATCATGATTTATCTGCCAAGAAGTGTGCCGCGTGAACCCTTTTTTGATATATATATATATATATATATATATATACACACACATATATATATAATGTATTATTTTGTAAGAGTAGGTTACATTTTATAGAATGAATAAAGCTGACAAACAATAAGTCTCCTTACTAGAAGTCACTTTTGTGGTTTTCGCTGAAATTACAATAATTAATGTTGGGTGGATCAATGCCCATGGAAATAGAGGAAGGACGTGTGTGTGTGTGTTTGCGAGAGGAGGGGCTTGCATGCTGGTTAGTTCACCGCCTAAACGTATACTTTCCCCATCACCCTGCTACTTTGTCTTTCCCTTTCTTCGTGCATCACCAGCACTAAATTTTTCACAATTCGTTACGCCATATTTCATTAAATAAAGCATGGGCATTCATGTATAAGTATGCGTTGCAGGGGAATATACTTATAAAATAATATTTGCAGATTGCTTTGCGCTAAGAAATAAGTGAAAGATCATTAGGAGCTTTTCCTAAATTGTGCAACAGAAAACCTGCAAAGTGACTATTTGCAGTTAAAATGTTACACATAAATGGGGGAAGTTCACCAGAGGCGAAACACTAAGAGAAGCCTTTCAACGCTCCTGACACTATCACTGAATACAAATCCATCCAAGGTGTACACTGATTTTTAGATTCAATGCACATTAATTAGTAAAAAAAAAAATTGCTCCGACAGCCTTTTAATTTGTGCCGTTATGCAACGCAAAAGGTAGGTGTGCTTTTGTAACCTTGGTCTGAGAAGTTCAGAAAGGGTTGCCCTCCCTGGGGTATTCAGTGTCCCTTGTTTTCACATGGGACAGATTTCTTATTCTATTTACTTTGTTTTTTAAAGTGCTACTAACCCCCCTCCAGTGCTCTAGAGTTGTTTTGTGCATGGATATATCTAATCAAAACAACGGGGATGATGGACGGAGTGTTGAACATAGCAAACACTCACCCCCAGTGAACTGATATGGGTTTAATCCATCACCATTCTTTAGCCCACTCAGCCACCCCATTTCAGACATGTCCATATGCAAATCAGTCTGACCCTGTGCCTCATGGGAACAGTCGAGCTCGAACTGCCAAGCCAGGTCTTCCCTGAACCGGAAACAATCATCCTGGGGCCGGGTCCTCAAACCCACACGTCTTGTTGCAGTCCCCGAATCCACATGCCTTGTAGCGATCCCCAGACTCACACGCCTTGTGACAAATTTCAAGCAATTAATAAATGAATGAATTAAGCATGACACAGTAGAGAAGGACATTTAATTTAGTGTAATATTATAAAACACAATATATATTCCTCTATATATATATATATAGTTACATTAACAGCATATAAATATGTACTATAAAGTTTTAATATGTATAGTCTGCGGTCATGACACAGATCTGCTGTATAGCACAGTCTTCAAATATATTCCTATCCTAAGAGATTTAATTGTACAAAATATTTTACAAATGTATGCGATGCAAAGTGTGAACTGTCGACTATGTCTCCAAGTGTCTCCGTCTGCTTGTACAGTGCTTGTCGCGCTTAGTAAAAATACAACGCATAAGGACATCCTACTGATCCAAAGTACTTACCGACTACTCTGTTTGTAGTAAATGACACCAGAGCAGCGGTTGGTATATCATTTTCAGTTCCAGGATTATATTGATAGGTTATGTAGAGTTAATTTATGGGTCTTGTTATCTGATGACAACCATACCATACAGTCCAATACTACAGCATGTTATTTGACACCAGCCTTGTTATGTGGGTTTATAATAGGCTGTGTTATTTAACACCACCCTTATCATATGGATTATCAGAAAGCACCATGTGAAATAACACCTGTTAGGTTACACAGAATCTAACAACACCCTCATGTTATATGACACGAATGACGTCACATCTTAAAATATAACATTATACAACACCAGCTGTGATATATCAAGTCTTACAAAACAACATGTTATATGACAAAGAACAGAATATATATAGTCACAGAACAAGGCAATATCTTATGAGACAAGCAACGTTACAGTCTAAAAATGCTTCAAGTTGTATGAAGTCAGTCATGCTACATAGTCTTAAAGCGTACCATGTTATGGAGCATCCAATTCACAAAAACAAGTTAGTAAAGCTACACATCACCGATTTCCATCACAAATCCATCATGCGTCCAACACATATTCAAGTCATAGGTTTGCAGGCGCGCTCCTCCTATACTTGCACCATTTTCATATGCTTGGTGGACTCTCCATGTTTATTAGTCACTTTTTCTCCTCCCGGACCTCCAGAAAATACTAGAGTATACTGGGCGCTTGGGTGTTCATTGCATTTCCATTGGGAAGCACTTTATTCCACCCCTTACAATGCTGAAACGCTTACAGTACTGATACATCGTCTGTAAGTCAGTTTTAGAGTCAAAAACTCTTCATATCCTAACTCAGCAAATCAGAAAATGTAATGTGTAACCTAAAATCACTCTTAAAGCATTACAACCACAACAAGTCTTGCAAAGAGGGAGGATAAAGTATGAGGTCTCAGTCACAACATATGATTTTAGAAACGTTACTCACCGTTTCAGATTCATTAAAACCCAGTGCTCTGTGCGTATAAATGTACCGGAGGTCTATGCACATACGTAGTCCTAAATGCCTAATTTTAAACTAGCAAATTGTTTACTAGTACGGGTAGGGTACACATTCAGCTAAATTCTGTCAAACTGTAGGTGAACCATGACAAAGATGTTTAACAAGTTGAATCATTTGCATTGGTGTTCTCTTTTACACATTATCTTCAGACACTTCTGCATTAGTTACTTCCATTGGAACACTCTTACCATCACAGTGTTTTCTTTAATATACAATATGATAAAATATAATAAAATACATTTTAAAAAGTTAATGTTTTAGAACTGATGGGAAGCAAACCAAAAATCCAAGCACCTTTCCAAAGTGGTGCGGATTAAGTGTCTGCTACATGCCAGCTATTCCGAACTCGAAGTTACTTTACTCCGGCTCAGTTCAAGTTACAGCTTATTATCATTTCTGTTTAATGTGGTCGTTATGCACCATGCAGTTTTAAGTTGCTATCTGCTAACTTTTGTTTTTCTGTATTGAACAGGCGTATGGGGAGGCTGCAAATGGATGCGATTTATAGATTAATATAACAAAAACAGTAGAGTGCTTTGTAGAATAATGATCTATAAACATAGGCACTGATAATCCCTCCCAGAGCAGCAGGCCTGGAAGCTTTTCCACAGTTGAGGCACTGGGCAGTGGTACTGCAAGTCTCTTTACAGTTGAGGTAATAGGAAGAAACTCTGCAGGTTTCCAAAGAGCTGGGACATTGGGTAGTAGTACTGCAAGCCTCTCCATAGTTGAAGTACTGGCCAGTGGTACTGTAAGCTTCCTCACAGTTAAGGTACTTGGAAGAACCACTGCAAGCTTTCCCTAGAGCTAAAACATTGGACAGTAGTACTTCAAGCTTCTCCATCATTGAAGCACTGCACAGCAGTACTGCAAGCTTCCTCCTCCCCTAGTTTAAGTCAACAGTGGTGCAAGCTCTTCTGGAGACTATGAGTGGCAGTACTAAATGATTCCCCACAATAACACATGTGACTGTGCTTTGCGACGGAGCTCCTGCTTCACATTCACGTATTCACTGGACTCTGTACTGGACTGCCAACGACTTATGAAGTGCTGCCTCGCCTACTGTTCTTTTGCCTTCCTCTCATTTTCATAATGACTCAAAGTCATGTCTGACCTTTGTTCAAGTACCGTTGATAGTGCCTCTTATCTCTATGCGTTAGGCCACTTCCCCATTGGCCTTCAATCTTTAGCCTATTTCTAGAGTGTCTCACATTTCAATCTGCTTCCAAATGTGTATTTACCACACTCCTTATTGCACAAACTCTCTACAGACGCACCATGCAAAGTTCAAGTTTGCAGAGACAGAAATGTGCACGTACATAGCTGGAACGTTTTTTAAAAAAATGCTGGAGTTCTAACATCTAAAATAAAATAACTCATCTTGCAAGACCTGTTCTTGGAACACGAGCCATTCTAGATAAAACCAGAAAAAAGTAAAGTTTGTCCTTAAAGTCCCACTGCAAAGACTGCAGGAAAGCCAATGGTTTGGCTGAGCAAAGAAATAGACAGAATGTTGGTGGCGCAGAGGGGGGTGAGGATAAGGAGGACGGTAGAGAAGGAATAACTTCTGGATGTTTAGAAGCCAGGAACATACTGAAATGGACGAGGCAGTGGTCACAGCTGGAATGTGGCTAGTATTGCTGGAGTATATGCTGTGGATGCTGGGAAAAGAGGAGGTGCTGCTGAGGGGACTGGGTACGCAACATGAAAAGTAAAAACAATTTGCGAGAGTTTGCCAGATTTTGGAGCAGCCTAACGCATTGGTCACAGAGACAGTAATGATAATTCTACCCTTATTGCTAGGAGGTGTTGAATGCTTAGGATGTTGGATAGTTACTGCTAAAGGAGAGGAATAAAAATGGACAAGAAGGGAGGCTGATGGTAGACAATGAGGGTTAGTACAGGGGAGGAGGGCCGTTCGGGCAACAGAGTCGATGCTAGGACAATGGAGTAGTTCGACCACAGGAAAAGGAGGGGATGACGCGAGAGTGGGGCGGTAGGGGAACTATGGCAAAGATGGTTATTGCTGGGAAATTATTACATTTGGTGCCAGAGATTGAGCGATCCTGCTTGGGGAGGTGGGCAGCTACTTTTATGGGGTGAGTTAGCGCTAAAAAGTGGGGCAATTACTAGTGGAAGCTGGTAAAGGCTGTAAGCAAAAAACCTGGTGTGGATTTAGTGCTGAAGAAAGAGAGATGTCAGTGCCACATGAAGATGGGGATAAATGGGGCAGAACCTTGAATTTCTACATTACAAAGGTATGCACAGGAGAAAGATGGACACTTCTGAATATTTTGTCATTGACATCACAGGGAACAATTATTCTGACAATCTGCAGAATGGTTTACAGCCTACTTTTCCTTTTTTTTATCTGGCATCATTGTTCCACACATCCTAAATCGGACACCAGAAACTTACCCTCCACAATGTCCTGGAGCTGGCGGAGGAGTCTCTGTCTTTCTAGCCTTCATGTTTTGTCTGCTACTGTGTTTCAGCATCCCCCAATCCTCACCGTTGCATATTATAGTGGTGTATGTGGGAGGCATTAACACTCTGCTATATAGACAGGCCTTGGCCAATCAGTAAGGCAAAATGTGGTGACGCCTTCATGTCATTTTCAGAGCTCTAGTCAACCTCTTGCGTCATAAAACCACATCCGAAAATCCTATAAGATATGGCGACTCGCCTCATGCCATTTTAGAGTTTTACTCATCCTTTTGCAGCACAAATACGACAAGGTGAAATTTGTATTACGCCAGTGTAATCATGCACAGTTTTAGTAATTTGGTGTTACTCCTTTTTACGTAAAATTCAAAAAGTATGTTATTATACCACTTTGCATAATTATGCGCCATCTGCAGTGAAAATGTACTGTGAGTGCACTGAAACAATGTGAATGTCAGAATGTGGGAGGCTGTCATTTACTGGAATTGTGCTTTCCTGCACTTTTTTTGTGTGGAATACTTCCTTACATCATAAATGTTTGCATGAATGTGTTTTGTGCTAAAATATAGGACCATATGCCTGCTTCGCATTTTACGTAAGCAGAGTTTTCCTGAAATTATGCAAATAGAAATTACACAAATTTACACTCCTGTAACTCACAAATCCTATAAAATATGGTGCCACCCACAGGTCATTTCAGAGCTTTGCAGAAGTTGTTGTATCATGTGTACTATGGCTCCTAGGAAGACCATGCAGCCTGGTCACTCATGGATATGGAAAGGTGAGCATTAGAGTCCCCTTTCAGATTCATAAAAACAACAGCCACAGGTCATACCTAAGATATAATATGTGCCTCCGCCTGCTCCATTCATCGTTTGTTCGTAACCCTTACTGCCCTCAGTAGAGAGCACTTCATTTCATGCTTAAGTGCAATCGACAAATCAAGTACATCAACCCGCTGTGTAAGAATGCAAATGCTCCTTCCGCAGAGGATGAACCACATTAATCAATAAAAGTGACCAATGCATCTCAGCCGTGGTTGCATTTGCAGGGTCTGCAGATTTCCACCAGAATCTTCTACTGTAACCAAAGGCAATGAAGTGACCAATGCATCTCAGCCGCGGTTCCATTTTCAGGATCTGCTGACGTCCATTTGAATCTTCGACTGTACCCAAATCTTTCTGCAACCACTTTCAAGTGCTATGAATGACTAGTCTCCAGTTGGTAGAAGGCACCAGGTGGGATATAAGATCCATCAATGAATGTTCCCAAAAACAAATATGTTATTAGAGCACCTTTGACCACAAACATGGTGTCGGAGGCCCGCAATGAGTCTAACCGGAATTGGAGATGATGAAAATCCTTGTGCAACCTTAGAACTTCCCCATAACCCCCCCATTCGCTGACATCCATAGGAACGCAGAGCAGCCGTAGATCGCTCCTGTGTTCCATATATTGCATGCTTCCTGGAAGTATATATTACCCCAGCGCGTTGCCTTATCAGCCAGCCAATTGACAACACTTGCTAATACCGAAGCATTCTGCGGCAGCTGTTGGGGAGATAGTCTTTCAGGGCAGCCGTGGGCTTCTCCGGTGTTTGCATCGGCTTCTCTGTTGGATCCAGCTGCAAATCTTGTTCTGTAGCATCCAGCAGCTGTTGCACGTAGCTGGAGGTCCCCAGAAGCACATGTCCCGTGGCCTGCATGGTCAGGAGCGACCAGCGCAGAGCTTCCCTGTGAAGACAGAAGAGAAGAACATCAGGGAAAACGCTAGAGCAGAGGTGGAGGGTAGAACACAGCATCAATTTCTAAAGAAGTCAGGGCTGTACAGTGCTCTGTTGCTCTCTATCAGGTAGTTTGAGTGGGGCCAAGTCTCCAGGTCGGTGGGTGTGGGCAGCGGGGGCTTTGAACAGTAAGGAGAGTGAGGGAGTGTCGTCTGCTGTTAGTTTGAGTGGGGCAATCTCCAGGTCTGGTGGGTGTACGCACTGCCAGGAAAGGCACACTGCAGTCAATCTTAAGTGCTTTTTGCTACTGGGTTCTTTTGAAGTTACCTGCAAGTTTATGAACTACATTTGTATCTACATATTTACTTGTATACTGCACATTTTCCTGGCAGTGCCAGGGCCCCCCTAAAATAAATGAAAAGATCCTCCTCAGTGTATTGCCTTCAACATAGAAGTTTGTTTTTCGGTGTCTTTCTATATTATCCTAACTTGCTCTTCCATAACTTCTTCCATGTTGTGCGAGGGCTGTGGTTTGCAAGCATTTGGAATAAAATTAAATTATATCTAGTGTTAGAAATGGGAGTCTAGTTGGCAGAGGTGGGTACCTTTGCCCAAATAGGGACCCTTGCTTCTAGTCAGGGTAAGGGGGACACACACTTTAGATAACCCCTGCTCATCCCCTGGCGAACTTGGCACGAGCAGACAGATTTATCCCAAAGGCAATGTGTGAAGTATTTGTACTTAGAACACACATTACAGTGATAACACCACAAATGGACACCACACCAGTTTAGGAAAAATCAAGTATCTTTATCTAAACTTCAACAAGACCAAAACAACAAAAATACAACATACATGTAAAGGTTTCAGACAACTTGGCCCATGGAAAACTATGGATGCGTACTTTTCTCACAAAGTACCTGTAGATGCGTCAAAACTCACAAGGGTAAACAGCCACAGAGATGGGAAGCATCAAGAAACAAAGAGATAAGTCCGTTCCATCCCGAGACCAAGGAAGACGATGCAACTGTTCTGCTGCACGCATGAGAAGTGATGCGTCAAATCTGGTCTGTAAGGGGATGTGATGCGTCGACTCCGAGCCGATTCTGGTCAGCGGGTGATTTGTCGGGAAAACTTGCTGCACAGGTGTGATGCGTGGAAATTCGGAATGAGTCAGCGATTGATGCGGCGGCATCAAGCGGCGGTTTCTTCAGCCACGATCCCTCGATGCGGCGGTTCTTGCTATGGCTGTGTCGGGAAAACAGCAGCAAGAAGGGCGATGTGCCGATTTCCTTAGTACTTCAGGTTTCTTCCAGTTCCCAGCAGCAAGCACAACCTCCAGAGGCCCAGAACTGGAACAGGTATCTCCTGGCAGGTCAGAACTCTCAGTAGCAGAGTTCAGGGGAGCTGGGGGTGAAGTTGTTGTGTCCCTAAGACTTCAGAACAGGAGGCCAGCACACACAGGCCCTTGGAGATTTTCTTCAAGCAGGTTCGAAGCAAAGTTCCAGTGTTTGTCCTCTCCTTGGAAGAAACAGCAACTGCAGCCCAACTGCACACAGCAGAGGGACAGTACTCCTCCTCACAGCTCTTCAGCTCTTCTCCGTGGCAAAGGTTCCACTTGAGTCCAGAAGTAATCTAAAGTTCTGGGGTTTCAGGTATAATACTTATACCTCAAATTGTCTTTGTTCTCTTTGTGCAAGGGTCTCAGAGCGCAGTTCAACCCAGTTCTGTCCTCTCTGGTGCAGTTTGACCACAGGGGATGGGGACAGCATTGTGCAATGGAGACAGTCCCCATTCAGGTCCAACAGAATCTCCTTTCACTACTCTAAAAAGCAGCCAAGGTCTATTCAGCTCAGGTGTGAGTCATCCAGGAAAGGCCAGGCACACCTCAGCCCCCCTAGTGGCTGGCTACAGAGAATGCACATCCCCATCTCCCATCACTCCAAAACCATACAATCGCTACACAACCAGGCAGAGGCACACAGAATGGTTAAACAAGAAAATGCCTACTTTCTAAAAGGCAAAAAGGATTAAATCCTAGATTCTTGAAAATATTGCTCACAAAGGAGACTGAACCTTATTTTTTTGCAACTATTGTTGGCATTAATTGTATACTGAGTATCTCTAGTGATTCATACTGAGTACTTTTTGTGATTTATGACAATTCAGTATTTTGGAAAAATGTGCTTATGTATTGATGTCCACTTGAAATAATTTTGACATCGTTTTTCACTTAAAATATCTTTTTTCACTTAAGAATTTCTTTCTTTCTTTCTTTTTTTCACCTGTTTTAGAATCGTTTTAAACAATACGATGTACCATGAAATGACTCGTATGAATTGTTTGTTTCACTCCTGTTACACATAGGTTGTTGCACAACTCAGACAACATATATATGTGGCCATGTTTGTGAAGAACGCTTTCTCTTCTTGGTATAAACATTGTTGTCCATTCTAAAAATACGATTAAAAAGGCGTAAATAATTGCCGAGATGAACGTGATAAAGTTGGTTCATTTCTTCATTTGAATAACACTTGTTCAAATAACGCGAAGTGTGGGTTCTTCTGTTTTGTAAAGCATATATTGGGCCCAACCCCACTTCAGTCCAAAGGGCCATACCCCCCAGTTTTTCAAAATACTTTCTAAAAGTGGAATTTTCAAACACACAAATTAAAAACAATCTCTACTAAAAGTTGTTATTATATATTTAGTTTAGAGAGCCTAAGCTTTATTTCTCCATCTTGTCCCAATTGTAAGTTATACTTGTAAGATGTTACAAAGCATTTCCCATTCCATCCTATGGGGCAAGATAGCCTTTCAATAGTGAAAAATGAAATTGGCAGTATTTAACTATTAGGACATTCAACATACACCAGTACATGTCCTATCGTTCACATACACTGCACCCTGCCAGTGGGGGTGCCTTTGGCCTACAATAGGGGTGCCTTTCATGTAAGAAAAGGGAAGGTTAGGGCCTGGCAAGTGGGTGCACTGGCCAAGTCGACATGGCAGTTCTTAAATTGCACACAGACACTGCAGTGGCAGGTCTGAGATACATTTTCAGGGCTACACGTGTGGGTGGCACAATCAGTGCTGCAGGCCCACTAGTAGCATTTGGTTTAAAGGCCCAGGCACACTTCAGTGCACTTTACTAGGGACTTAACAGTAATTCAAATATGCCAATCAGGTGGCACCTGCTCCTCAGTGCTGGCGGTCCCTGGCAGCTCCTCAGCGCTGGCGGTCCCTGGCAGCCCCTTGGCAGCCCTTCAGCACAGGCAGCCCCCGGCAGCCCCATAGCGCAGGCGCCCCCCGGCAGACCCTCCGCGCCGGCGGCCCCCGGCAGACCCTCCGCGCCGGCGGCCCCCGGCAGACCCTCCGCGCCGGCGGCCCCCGGCAGACCCTCCGCGCTGGCGGTCCCCGGCAGACCCTCCGCGCCGGCGGTCCCCGGCAGACCCTCCGCGCCGGCGGTCCCCGGCAGCCCCTCCGCGCTGGCGGCACCTGGCAGCCCCTCCGCGCTGGCGGCACCTGGCAGCTTCTCACTCAGTCCAGAGCCGTGCATCGGTGCTGCGCCGCTGTACAGAGCAGATAATAATAATAATAATCCACATTTGTAAAGCGCACAATCACCCGTAGGGGTCTCTAGGCGCTGGGGGCCGTCGGGAAGATTAAGCGAGCTATTGCCCAGAGTCACATGGTGCTGGGCTAACCTGCCGCCGGAGCCGGGGATCGAACCCTGATCCCCAGATTCCAGCGTCAGTCGCCCTGGCCGCGGCACCACACCTCTCTCTAGCAGAGAGTTCCCCAACAACAGACTTTGGGGCTCATTATGACTTTGGTGGCCCAGCGCTGGCCAACCCCACCTGATTACTTTTTAGCAGTTGGGCTGGAAAGGCTTTCTTGTCTAAAGTCCTTCTGACGAAATGGGGAGCAATGTTGATGAAGATTGACATTCTGGGCTGCTCTCCATGCCACTGGGGCATGACCGACTATTTTTTACAAAAAACCTCAAAACAGAGATTCATTTCCAGAAAATATCTTTATACTTTTTCTTAATATCAACATCTGAGATGCTTTGCGGCTTCATTCCCAGCACATGGTGACAATATTCATCTATTCCTTCCTGAAATGGCCTTGCTGAACAGTAAATGAAAAGCATTACGTGACGTCAGAATGTTAATGTAATGAGATTTCTAAAGGGCACAGCTACTCAAAAGAGTGTCCCTTTACACGGTATAGTCAGAGAAAGAAGGGGGGATGACAGCCTCTGCGTGAAGAGCCAGGTCTTGAGCTTTTTCTTAAATAATGCTTCATTTATTGGTTGCAATCCAGAGGGAGATTGTTCCAGCCCACCGGGCCCAAAAAGTAAAAAGAGCGTCCGGCAGCCTTAGCCAGTTGCTGACCTAAAGGGGAGGGATGTGGCTTCTGACACAATGCCAGCCAGTGGCTGTGTGGTGCACGGTGGGTTTCCGGTGGTGGTGGTGGTGGTGGCCTTCTGTAGAAAAGTGGTTTCACTACCTCTAGGTGAGATGAGGGAGCCAAGTGACAGCAATATAACCTTTCACAAATTTCTAAAGGATGGTTAGGTGTTAAAAAGGGAGTGTTGTTTCAGAGTCTCGGGCCAATGGTTGTTTTCATTGCCCTGGTACACCGTGCCACTGGATTTACGCAATTGTGTGGCCCCTGCGTTTTTCACATAATAATAGATGTGCCGCATTTGCCATATAATCCATCATCTGCTGCTTAATCTGCAGATTTTAACAAAACAAAAAGGTTTCTAGCTCATACGGTTCAAACGTTACTAAAAATACAGCAACACACAGTGGAAGGCCCTTTGCAATGGTTAACTGGTCACCTTTCTGTTGCTTGTTGCTAAATTTGGGTGTTAAGCGGATTTTAACGAGGTGTAATAAATGTTCAGACAGTGGTAATAAATGTAGAAATGACAAAATACTGAAATTCTATATAATAATGTGCCACATTACGTTGCATGTTTCTCAACCTTGTAAGGCACTTGCTAAAGGCATTTATGGTAGTAGTTTTTCATGCATTTCCAGAAGTGGAAACAATCTGTGAAAGCCGCAAGCCCCCCAGTTTGTGAGGGTTCATCAACTCCTGGACAATCTTTGCCTATTTAGATTCTCTGGCTGCATTACATACTGTCGACCATTAGGTGGCATCATTCAACGTGATCAGCTTGGAGCTGCGGCTGTAAAATGATGCTCATGTGAATGATTTGTTGTTTTGGTCACTTTTTAGGTCTCGCCTAGGTAGAGCGTGCGCAGTCTCTTCGAGACATGCTACATCTAGGATATGGGCTTGAAAAACACCCATTTTTTTTATTGGTTCCTCTGGCTGATCTTTAGAAATGCTGGATTTTCATTGGTGAATACACTTAGTAGATCTTCCTTTTGGAATTGGGTAACCTCCCATGAGGAATGGCCCCCTTACATGTGTTCTTACTGTTCGGTTAGAATTTGTATGGCTACTGCTTAGGTTGCCCACCTAGATTGCTTTTCCACTTCATTTCTCATATATGGGGTGTATTTATTCAGCAGCAGCAGGATCCTGGAGTTAAAAAAAAGAAAAAAACATGAGTACTGCCCGGGTCAGTAATTCTAGTTCTTTCCATCTGGAGTCCTTACACTCACTCAACACTATCCGTCCATGGCATATGTTGCCATATGGATTACAGGTCCCGATCCCCCCTCTTTTGTGGTGTACATATGCTGCTCCCCTGAACAGAACAGATTGGTTCAGAGTACCCACCTATATGTTTTAGTCTTAATAAGAATTACCTTTCGGCATTACACCAATCCCCATCCACCACACTGCCAGGTGATGTACCTCATAACAGGACAACTGTACTTCCGTCGTCATTGCACACAACATGTAAACACCGCATCGGCTCAAACCAAACACAGCTCCTTTCTATCCACACACCCTCTGCAGTGTAAAGTGTTGTCAGTCTGGGCAAGTGCTTCACTTCCCCACATAAGGGTAGTGAGCTCTGTAAAAATGCTACGATACAATACAATTTACTCCAGAAACCCCAGTGTTCGTTACCAGTCAGTGGTTTAGCAAGGGTGCCATTGGCACTTTCAGAGTAGTGAACATTGGTCCTACCTGCTGTCTGCATGGTTCGTAAAAGACTTAGCACAAGGTGTCAGGGGGTACTTTATCTCAGTTATGTCACTTTACCGGCTGCACAAATGAGCAACACCCAGATTGACTTATCCCAGAATTCCACCAATGCTCTCTCTGTTTTACAGATCTATCAGATATATTCGCAGATCATTATTCTGTGAATCAGATGGTTGGAGTATCCCACGCAGAAATCAATTTGCGCATTCAAACGTTTCATTAATATGCACAAAAACTTTCCATATTACACGTTGGATCTTCTCTATAATCAGCATAGTCCAGGCTCCCCCCACCCTCCCAGACAAACTGTGGGCCCAATTCTCCAATGCCGCTCTTCTACACCCACCTGGAGATGCCCAAGGCCAGGATGACCATCAAACGCCTGTCGCAGACCCGGGAATCACATTCAGCAGGATTTAATGACCGTAGCAGACTCGCCTATTAACACACTGTGAAAATTTGCCATTTTACTCAACTTTGTTGCCATAGTCTGCTCACTCTGTCATCTAATTTGATCAAAAGTGTCTTCGCACACATGAGAAGTGCCGAGAGGCCATCGGGACCATAATTTACATGTTACACGCCACATAAATAAATATTACATTTAAGAAAAAATTAAGATGGTCATTCAAGAACAGAACACATGGCCTTCCTGATGCACCACATTAGTCGCTATCTAGTCCCGAGCTCTGCGCGGGCTCTTACGTCAATATTACAGGTGCTACAGGCCAGTTTTCACACTGTATGCAGGTAGAGTGCCTTAGCGCACAGATTGTAACCACCCACTCACTTCATGAGCCGCTTCGCTCCGTAGCACTGCAGGTTGTAGGACAGCGTGTAGCTGCCGTAGAGCGTCGCCTTCACATTGAGGCAGCCGATGAAATCGCGAGGATGCAGTTTGTATAAGTCGAAGCTGACACGCGCCACATCAATTCTTCGAGGCTGCTTCTGGCTGAGGGAGAGGTGGTACCCAGAATTCTGTGGACAATGAAAAAGAATTGAGATACCATGGAGAACCAACTATTCCAACAATGGACGCTTGTGTAATGCACACTTTTCAATGGAATTCAACCTTGTATTCAACCACTGTTCTAGAGAAGAGCAGAAAATACTACTCCGCCTTATTTTGAATTTAATGGTAAACAACCTTTACAACGCAACTTTTACCATGCAGTGCCTTTACGACGCAACTTTTAACAACACAAACCATTACAACGCATTGCGCTGGGGGGCGCTCTAGGGTAGGGAATGTGTTTAATGTACTATCCAACACCTTCCCTACTATCCACGGGGACTGGAGTTGGAATAGTAAATTAAACTATTCCCTATCCAGCGCCTAAAGGCACTATGCGTTGTAATGGTATGCATTGTAAAAACCGCGTTGTAAAAGCATGCGATGTAAAAGCATGCGTTGTAATGTCATACATCCGAATTTAATGCATGGTAGCTTGTTTTTGTCCTAGGATAATCCACATTGCATTTGTATTAATCGCAAGAAATATCATTTCTACAAGAAACTGTAGATAGAAAACCCACGACACAGGAAGCTATCATCGGCTGAGTGGGTACTTAAGGCTGGGTGGGTAAAGGTAACGAGGATAAAGAAGGTAACAAAAAGCAAAACAATTCATTCATTTTGTACTTTAAGCCATCAGAGAGGGGCAAGAGTTTGGGGGTGTAAGGAATAGCTTGAGTACAGCAAGACGTTGGATACGTTTCTGTAAGAGAGACTTCCTGTTGAGAACTGAGACTTCCTGTTGAGGTGCAAGACTTCCTGTTGAGGAGGTGGCTTCAAGAGCAGTTTTGAATGTGAGTGGAGAGGCTACACCCATGAGGTCCATCAGGTTGGCATAGCAGAAGAATGTGGAGTGATCGATGGACCCTGCGGAGGATTTGTGGACAGCGAGTAGGTGAAGGACACCCGAGCACAGGGGATGGGTGGGCATTGGCGATATAAGGGTCTTGTGAACACACTTTGCAATGCACTCGAGGAGCTGGAACTGACACAAACTCATGGTCAGTGGTCAGGGGAGGGAGGTGGAGTGAAGGCAGAGTAAACAGCAAGAGGAGGACTTTCACAAGGCAGAAAAAGATCCACTTGCACCATGTGTACACTTTGACCGTGGTCCATCGTGCTCGTATTGAGTGCGCTCACGAGGGACTTCACCGAGTGGAGGGGGTGGTTAATCCATAACCGAGCCAAAGCTCTCAGGCTGCACTGTGTGTGGAGGAAATGAAGAAACCAAAGTGCCCTTTGTGTTCAGCAGCACTCGCAGGCCTCTGGCAGAGGGAGAACAAGGAGGAACAAGAGAGAGAAAAGAGACTAGTAGAGGCCAGGTCAGGGGAGGCCAGAAAATACATTTCTGTGTTCAAAGACTCGAGCATGAGGGAGGAGATGTGCATCGGCCCAGAGCCACCCAGTGCCTAATAGTACTGACCCTCGCGGAGCAGAGCCCACCCAGTGCCGCGCAGAGCCCAACCCAGTGCCGCGCAGAGCCCAACCCAGTGCCGCGCAGCGATGTGACACCCAACGTCTATCAGCATCGAGTCATTTATTGCCTAGCAAAAGAAACACATATGATGGACGGAATGCAGAGCAAATCAAACGCTGGGTTAAATACATCGTATTTTTGCTCACCATGCCACCCCAGTTTGGACCCAGTCATATGCAAATAAGTCTTGGCCCTGAGCCCCATGGGAACAGTTCAGCCCGAACGGCCAAGCCAGGTCCTCCCTGGACAGGAAACAAGCTACCGAGGACCGGTTTCGTGGCATCATTCAGTCCTTCAATTGTTCTTTTTGCATTTGTCACCCAGAGTGGGACGGGTATACCCAGACATGGGTCAGTGCTCTCCATGCCACTGGAGTCAAGCTATCCTGGCTAATTAGGGGCAATGTCCTGAACCCATTCCCAGGATGCTTGTTTCCAGTCCAGGGAGGACCTGGCTTGGCAGTTCGGTCTGGACTGTTCCCATTGGGCAGAGGGTCAAGACTAATTTGCATATGGCTGGGTCTGAACAGGAATGGCATGGGGAGCAAAAAACTATGGAATTAGACCATTACTGTTGTGAATGTTTGAAATTGTGCAGGATTCTGTCTATTGATTGTTCTTTTTGCATTTATTGTCTAGCAGCCCTGAGCCAGCTATTGACTAATAGTGCGGAGCCACCTAGTGCCTTACAGCTTTGAGCCATCTAGTGCCTGACAGCTCTGAGCCAAACCAATGCCTAACAGCGCTGTAGCTCAGTGCTGAGCCACCCAACGCCTAGCAATGCTGATCACCCAATACCTAGCAATACTGAGCCCCCCAATGCCAAACAGTGATGAGACACCCAGTGCCTAACAACGCAAAATCATTTATTGCTTAGCAGCGCAGAGCCACCCCGTGCCTGGCCGCGCAGAGCCACCCCGTGCCTGGCCGCGCTGAGCCACCCAATGGCTAGCAGCGCTGAGCCACCCAATGGCTAGCAGCGCTGAGTCACCCAATGGCTAGCAGCGCTGAGAGGGATGGGAATTGGAGTGTGAAGCTGAGGTGTGAAAGAGAAGAAGGAGGAGTCATTTGTGATCAGCGCAGAGATGACAAAAAAAGGCCAACGATGGTGATAAAGAGGACGGGAACTGGAGGACTGGGCCCCAGACCGTTATGTGGGGACATGCACACAAACAGGTGGGGACAAGCATTACATCAGTGCCACTCATGAGGCGCTACATCGGTGCCACTGATGAGGCGCTACATGGGTAAAGTCCACATTTGTAAAGTCCACATTTGTAAAGCGCACAATCACCCGTAAGGGTCTCTAGGCGCTGGGGGACGTCGGGAAGATTAAGCGAGCTATTGCCCAGAGTCACATGGTGCTGGGCTAACCTGCCGCTGGAGCCGGGGATCGAACCGTGATCCCCAGATTCCAGCGTCAGTCGCCCTGGCCGCGGCGCCACACCTCTCCCTATGGGGTGCCACTGATGAGGCGCTACATGGGTGCCACTGATGAGGCGCTACATGGGTGCCACTGATGAGGCGCTACATCGGTGCCACTGATGAGGCGCTACATGGGTGCCACTGATGAGGCGCTACATCGGTGCCACTGATGAGGCGCTACATCGGTGCCACTGATGAGGCGCTACATCGGTGCCACTGATGAGGCGCTACATCGGTGCCACTGATGAGGCGCTACATGGGTGCCACTGATGAGGCGCTACATCGGTGCCACTGATGAGGCGCTACATCGGTGCCACTGATGAGGCGCTACATGGGTGCCACTGATGAGGCGCTACATCGGTGCCACTGATGAGGCGCTACATCGGTGCCACTGATGAGGCGCTACATCGGTGCCACTGATGAGGCGCTACATCGGTGCCACTGATGAGGCGCTACATCGGTGCCACTGATGAGGCGCTACATCGGTGCCACTGATGAGGCGCTACATCGGTGCCACTGATGAGGCGCTACATCGGTGCCACTGATGAGGCGCTACACCGGTGCCACTGATGAGGCGCTACATCGGTGCCACTGATGAGGCGCTACACCGGTGCCACTGATGAGGCGCTACATCGGTGCCACTGATGAGGCGCTACATGGGTGCCACTGATGAGGCGCTACACCGGTGCCACTGATGAGGCGCTACATCGGTGCCACTGATGAGGCGCTACACCGGTGCCACTGATGAGGCGCTACATCGGTGCCACTGATGAGGCGCTACATGGGTGCCACTGATGAGGCGCTACACCGGTGCCACTGATAAACACCACATCCTCAGTACAATGAAGAAGGACACCTGCCTTAATTTTCAGGATACATATACCTTTTTGCCTCCTTGTCCACTTGGACGTGGAGCATTTACTCTGTTGAAAAACTCGCTGATTCAACTGAAGGTTGTACATGGCGCAACAGCATCTCTGGGTATTGGAAAAGACAAGCTCACACCGAAGTCAGGTTTCACAGAAAACCAGGATTAATACAAGTAAGAGCAAACCCCAGAGGACCACACATCTCTACAAGCAGATCCAGAGCTCTCGAACCCATGGCCACTCATTAGGACAGAGTCACCCGTGTGCATCACTGCACTCCTAGCTTTCAGGCTCCCTGGTCGCACCATCAGCAGCCTAATGGAATTGTGCCTGCTAATAAAAGCGCAAATCACATGACAGACCATGATACCCTCACGAGCATCAGGAGTGGATTGGCAATGGTGTGAACTGCTACACATCAGAGTAGAAAAGAGAGCGCCCTGTGTGCCGCACTCCGCTCACATGTCTCACCTCACCAGGTTTCCACTTCTGTCCCTTCTCGAGCACGACAAACACGGTCCCGTTTTCCAAAGACTGGAAAAACTCCTCCGTGTCCACACCCGTGCCGTCCTCGTCCAGAACCAGGGTGATGGCGCCGGTAACCAGCAGAGCGTCTTGAACCTAGAGGTGAGGCGAAGACAAGACAAGACGATGGTGAGGATATTGAGACAAGAATGAGGGCAGCTTCACCCAGTAGAACATCAGACGAGGATGAAGGAGAATGTAAAAGAGACAACTAGAAAAGCTAGGAGAGAGATGTGTAAAGGCTAGGCACAAAGAGAGAATGAAGAGAGGGAGGTGACAGGATGAAAAGTTGGCTTGAACCAGTCTGAATTCAAACAACTGGATTTGAACTAATGCACATACACAAGAGTTGTTCTGAACTAATAAACATACAGAGGAGTCAGTCCAAACTACCAATACTTGCATGAGATGAGTTAAACTAAAAAAAACACACATATGCAAGAGAGGAGTTGAACCAGGGAACATATAGAGTCGTCAAGACATTGGTAATGCACAGAGAAGTTGGCCTGAACCAGTCAAGAAAAGTAAGAGATGGCTTGGACTAGTAAACACAGAAGAGTCACCATGAACCGGATAACGCTGCGATGGAGACGCACAGTGCGTACACTCGCTATACGCACCTTGTTGACCAGATCTTCCAAGCTGTCGGCCATGACTCCTTTCCTGATGCTCCGGTCATAGTTATTGACACGAAAGGGCCGAGGTTTCGGTGGAGGGCCGGATAAAAGTTGCTGGGTCATCGAGGCGCTAACGGAGACGCACCTGTTGAAGAGAAGGAAACCGTATGAGGAGGACATGCAAGGAGATGGACAGGCAGATTGAGATAGTTTTATTACTACATCACCCCAGCCCCAGACCTTGGAGTATAATGTGTGTACAGATGTGCACCTATTGTGTGAGGGGCTCTATCTAAAACAAGTTATTCTTACTTAATAAATTACAGAAGAAATACAAAGAGACTACAAGTACTACAGAATGAAAAAGACAGCATTGTATTGTATAGAGCTTACGGCCAGATTCATCAAGCCGAAATCGGCTCGCAGAGGGCCAGATTCTGAGAATCTGGCCCTTTGCGAGCGCTATTTCTGCATTTGGGATTCATCATCCCAAATGCAAAAATCGCATTTATAGAAATCGCAAATTTGCGAATAATTGCATTTAAGGAATCTCAATTTGAGATTCCTTAAATGCAATTCATGAACCATTTAAAAATTGCGAATTCGCAATCTGGGGCCGCTATTTACCGCGAAGTCTGACTTCGTGGTAAATAGCGAAAACTTAGAAAAATGCACTTTAGTGCATTTTTCTAAGTTGTATGTTACACACACACATGTCCTTTGGACATGTGTGTGCGCAACACCAGTGTACATGAGCATTTCAGGGGTGCTACAGGGTATCCTTTGGGCACCCCTGAACCCTTGAAATCGTTTCCTTATTTGCGATTCGCTAATTGCTAATCGCAAATAAGGAATGACTCCCCATTCATTCCTATGGGCCTTTAGGCCCATAGGAATGAATGGGAAAGCCATTCCTTATTTGCGATTAGCAATTAGCAAATCGCAAATAAGGAGACAGTAGAAATCGCTATAATTATTGCGATTTCTACATGAATCCCGTTTTGCGAGTCTTTAATAGCGATTCTTTAATAATCGCTATTAAGGACTCGCAAAAAGGGACTTTGATGAATCTGGGGGTTAGTCCCTATGTGGGGTGCTGCTGATGCGGGTACCCACACGGATATCACACTACACTGTGGAGGTGTGTGGTGGAAGGGTGTTACCTTTGCTTTGAGTATACGTGGGAAGTGTTTCCATATCAAGCATGACGACCACTGAGGTGCGGTCACCTAGTTATGGGACGCAGTGCTTGCTGGTGAGATGAAGGACATTTGAGAGAACGCAGTTTATGGTACGCTGGCAGCTCTCATTAGCACTGTAGGTCCCTTATTGTGTTTGTAATTTTTTGGGTATGAAGTTAGCTAAGACCTTTTGGTTTTAGTAAAATTATATATACAATATACTTACATATGGGAGTTTATTTGTGTCATTCACATATTTTTTCATTCTACACCAACATAAACTGTAAGCAGTGGGTCAGCCCACTTGAGACACGGACTAGCTTCCCTGTGAGCGACTGCGCTCTGCTCTTTCACAAGAAGCTCACCCACACAGCGGTTCCTTCAGTGTCAGGACAATGTGTGCTTTGAGGCAAAGCCTACTTTTGCTTTAAGCGAATGTCTTTTTCTATTAACGTGGCCCCACATATCCCCCAACAATAAAGTTTTAGGAAAACTTTGTCAAAATAAGCACTGGCAAAGCCAAAAGCTGGACATTCAATGGCAAACCTATTGGCTTTGCCAACGCTGGTCTTTTAAGTTCCCAGTACGATTTCCTATGTTGGCTGTGGCACGGACGCGGTCCTCTCTGGGACGGTATAGATTGGGTGGAGGACACAGGTGTGTTGAAGAAATGAGAGCAATACCTGGATAACCTGTCCCAGTCCTCTTTTACGAGAAGGCGGTTATGAGACATCAAGTAAGAAGATTTGCAAAGATGCACTTATCATTCACAATATAAGATGTCGGTGCTGATGATATGCGACTGTTCGCAACTTGCAGGGTAAACTATGCGACAGTCCTCTGGTGACCAGTAATGTGGGGAGATCACTCGGGTCTCTTCAGACCTGTGTGGTTGGTATTGCGTGGTTAGTGGAGCGGGCTGGTAGAATTTGGATCAATGCCCTCCAGTCGGAGACAAGGTTCCGCAGGTCCTCTATAGGGCTGTCCAGCTAATGATGGAGGGTCAGGTAGTGAATTGGTCTAAGATGTCATATGGTGACACAGATTATATCAGGTTAAGACATGCAGACCATCAAGAGGACTAGCTTTACTCTACTCCAGCTTCTAGTTAGAGGTGGGAGGTAATGCATACATGGTTTGCTAGGTCATGGATGTGTTTTGGGGTGAGCTATGGTGGAGTCCTTCATCTCAGCAGTCACGAAACAAAGCGCTAACTGCTGAGTAGCAGCGGGACTTTCTAACATGGAGTGGAAAGGCATATCGAGCGGTTTGGATGTCTCAGTTATTCTATTCTGTTCATATGTCGAGATCATTGCGAGGCCATGGTGGATGGAAGTCCACGGGTTGGGTAGGTTGTCTCTGGGTTTTCTCTGCATGGAGTGCTGGCCAGTGACCGTTCTACAGCTCTGGATCATACTTCAACCGATAGGAATGACAATCATTCCAGGTCACCATCCCACATTCTTGCCTTGTTGACCAGCTCAGGTAGATTGGTATCTGCGACCTTGCATTATGTTGCCGATTTCCTTCCTGAGCAGTAGATCTCAGGCACGGCAGCTCAAAGCTTTTAGAAGTTGTTGTATATTCAGACTTTCTTCAATATGGCTACTTGGTGTCTGTAGTCCTTTCTTAGTGTTTCTATCTTCTAACCTAAGAGTGTTCTTTCTGTGATGTGAAGAATCCAGCCTTGGCAGTTGATGGTCTGGTCAGCTGTGAGGTTTACTGCTCTGCTGCCTAACTTAATAAATATATCTTAATAACCTGAAGACGTGTCTTGCTGCCTACCTAATCTATTTACAAGAGAAGTGTTGGGTCAGCAGGGCTCCATTTTGAACCCAGCATTCAGACATCTGATTGACACCTACTGCCAAGCTAATTCCTAGTTTTGGTTTTGTGCTGCTTTCGTAGGAGGACACACAAACTGTGGCTACCTTGAACGAGGCCCGAATAGGTCTAGGTAGAAATTTCTCAGCTGCATTTCATCTGCTGCTGCATGTCATCAGCAGCAGATTGGATGAGGCAACATTCACTTGAATTAAACGGATACAGAACTCATCGACTTCTTTTTGAGGGAGTCTCTGTGACTGGGTTCCCTGGATGGTGGCCTTCAGAGCTGGGCCCCGCTCCCAAAGAGGCAGTTCGAAATCTTGGAAAGACGATGGGCAAGTCTCTCGCCTATCAAACAAATTAACTCTATCAGATCTTCCTGCTTCTATTACTTGAAATTTGCATTGAAAGTTATTCGTGTACTTTTGGGAACTGAGTGGAAGACAGGGGTTTCTGCTCTCATTTTGTCGCACATGAATTATTGCAAAATGCTTTACCTGGGCTTTCGCAACAAGCCCATCCAGCAATTTCAACAGGTTCAAAATGCAGGGGAGAGAGTACTCTTCAACTTACCTCCCCGCTGTCAGACATTTTCTTATCTAAAGGAGCTGCATTGGTTACCGGTTCATCAACAGGTTAAGTTTAAGATGCTGTTGTTCTGTTATCAAGCGTGCACAAGAAATAACCATTGTTTGTTCACACCGAACAGTCTCACTTCTCCGATCCATGAGATATTGTAACCGCCAGCTGATGGCTGTGCCGTGTATCAAACATGCAACACGGGGCAGAGGAGAGCATTTTCACTCTTCGGCCCTAAGCTGTGGAATCCTCTTACCCATGACTTATGGTCAGAAGATAGTTTCCCATTCTTTCACACAAAGTTAAAGACCGGGCTATTTGTTCAGCACGGATCTTCTTAGCTTACTTTTGTGTCTTCTCTCGTTCGTGTCAGGATGCTCCAAAGGAAGCAGTCGGTACAAAAAGGGGGTGGTGATGGACGGAGCATCTGAACCAATCAAACACTCACACCCAGTCAACAGATCTGGGTTTAATCTATCACCGTTCTTTAGCCCACTCTGCCACCCCAGTTCAGACATGGCCATATGCAAATCAGTCTGACCCGGTGCCTCATGGGAACAGTCCAGCCCGAACTGTCAAGCCATGCCTTCCCTGGACCGGAAACAAGCTTCCTAAGACCGGTTTCTGGCATTCCAGCCGTCTTCAGCCAGACTTGCTTACATCCAGTGGCAAAGTGAGCAAGGGACTCACATCTGAGCATACCCTGCCAACTTATGGCGAACAAAGCGATACAAAAGGGGGTGGTGATGGACGTAAGGAAGCAGTCTGCACTTTACAAATTCACTTTATTAATTTATTCATTCTCTGTTCCAGGGTCAGCAGTTGATGTAGTCATCTCAGGAAAAGATACATTTTTTTGTGTTTTTGAAAGTTTTGAATCTTGGCTGGCAAAGAGCTCGAGGGTTTGGCCACATGACATGAGAAAGGGGCGCCTTCGAAGGATTTCTTATTGTAAGGTGGCAGGATGAATGAACCATGGCGCTGTAGAAGCACAAAGTGCTGTTGTCTTTATATGACTTCAATTTTATTTGGAGGGATGTTGGATCTTTTGTTGGAAAGCTCTGGTGACGATGCAAAGTGCCTTGATCATTAATTGTCTAGGTACGGGTAGCCAGTGGAGAGCTTGCAGGACTAGAGTCATGTAGTCTGCCTTTATGGGACTTAATTGCATTCCTGTTGTGATAAACTTAAATGTAAGATTCTGACAGTAGTCCAAATATGTTATGCATAAAGGGACAGTCCTAGCTGATACTTAAATGAAACAGAAGTACTCAATGAGAACCTAAAAGGCAATTAATTGTGGGACTTTGAGGTTCTTCTGAGTTTCAAAGAAATTTCTAATTTAGGAATCTTGAGTTAAAGGTTTCCTGTATAGTCAGAGCTGGAGACTGGTCAATGGCTTGTCAACAGGGTTTCAATATCTCTCTTACCTCTAGTTGGTGCTCTAATCCCTTAGTGATCCCTTTTGTAAAGGATTGCTCCACCCGTCACCCTCATGATGCTACAGATCATTTATAGTCCAATGCACGCTTTTTGGGGGAAACAAAATATCATTTTGTAGTCTGTGTGACTCGTCAGTATAGGTATGTCGAACATGTTTCGCCCCTTCAGACAGGTACCGTAGAAGGTCTTCATCCTAACTGGTAGAACAAATTACCAATCGTCAGGATCAGCATTTGGGACTTTGTTCATTACAAGTGCTCTTGTGAGTTCAAGGTATAATGCAGCAGGGTCAGGAGCGCCAGCTTGCGTCACTCTTGCTCACCCACCGGACAAAACGAAGATTGCTTTCTGCCTTGTCCCCGACAGAAGGGTTGAAACGTCGTTGATAGACAAAAAACAATGGTTCACACAGAGTACAACACTGCCATATAACCTTAAAGCATATATACTGTTGGCTTGTGGTGTATAAAACACATGGTTTTTGAACTACAAATGTGTTGTTTGTTTCAGTATCCCTGCATCATCAACACTCACTGTATACAGAATAGACAGTGTCTCCATTCACTATAACAATACTTCTATACCTTCTAATGCAGTATAGCCTAAGAAAAGAGAACTGAACATTGCACAGAGAAGAACAGCTCCTAAATTGCATTTAAAGTACTCCATCGACAGCTTTTTTTCTCTCTTCGCCTTCAGTAACCCTCAAACAACAATTTTATAGAAGCAAGAAAAAGTAGTTTACTGGCTTACCACAGTGCCTCGCGGGCAGCCGCAGCTGGGATTTCGTCACTCTCCTGTGTTATCACACTGCTCACTAACGGAGAGTGTCGAAATCCTGTCTGTGGTTGTTGGCATTGCACAGGGACTTGGTATAAATGCCAGGAGACTGTTTTTATACAGACCTCAAAAACTGACCAAACAAATATCAGATCTGAAGTGGAAACTTACAGCCAAATATAGCATTCTTTCACCACATTAATGCCCACCCAAAACACCCCAGTCCTAGAGAGGTTTCATCTTTATTAAGATCTCCAGGATGAGAGGTTTGTCTTTAAAGATGGCAGCCGGCTGCCTTCCTTACTTTCCCCAGTTGGCACTTTCTATATACTCTATAAACATGCGCTGGGCACCATCAATGCTCTTAAGATGCCAAGGGCAGTGAAACCCATGTCTAGGAAAGATCATCCTACCGGATGAGGAAATTAGGTGGGCACCATGGTGTCCAAGTCATAGGACAGTGGCATGGTCTGGGGAGGGCATGAACAAAGCCTGCTGCAGTTTAGCAACAGTGTTGAGGCAAGCATCACTTTTGCAAGACCTCAAAATTGACTACAATTCCAGCGGGGCAGGGAAGAGGGCGAGTGCTGTGGTGTTTGGGGAGGGGGGTGGGGCAATATTTACATTTTATATTTTGTGAGTGGGTGTTCTGCTCTATAGACAAAACTTTAATTTAAAAAAGGTACTCCTTTTTTTTCCATAAAGGGAAGGCATGTCATCCTGTAGCCCACAGTGACCCATAAATAACCACAAAATAGTTAACCTGCTCTCCAAAGAAATAAAAATACACCTCACCTTACAGTGGTCCACTAAAATTGGTTCCTAGCTTCTCCCCACCTATATTATTTGTAATGTTCTACTTTGAAGCCGTGACTTGAAGTCTTTTTACTCTTTCTATAGAAGCCCTTCTCAGACCCACCAAACATTGTGCACCAGAATCACAATATGGCACAACGGGCAGCCTGGGAGAAATAGATTAACACCACAAGGGTCTGTGCTGTGGACACCTAGTCAAGCTCTTGGTGACAACTCAATGCACCAAATGTCCACAGCTTCAAAAATATGATTACCCATTTGTGGGTGTCTTTAATTAATTTGACCTATCAGGGGAAACAAACCCAGCTAAATGCAAGGCATCGATCAGGATTTGTGGAGCGCTGCTGATCACCCATGAGGATATCCAGGCACTGGGGTGGGGGGGGGGGTCCCCGCTGCAGAGTAGATTAGTCAAAGAGCCAGGTGTTCAGGCCCTTCCTGAATTCCTGTAGGGAGGGGGCTGTTTGGAGGTGTGGCTGTTCCAGGATCTGGCGGCCAGGTGAAAGAAGTTGCAGCCGCTGCTCCGATGAATATGGGGCAAGTGGACGATGCAGAGGGATACAGATCATAGATTACGGGTGGGCTGGTGGAAGTTCACCTTGTGGCTGATGTATACGGGTCCCTTGTTGTGTAGGGCTTTACAGGAGTGGGTGAGCAGTTTGAACTGGCACCGTTTTCATGACTCCCGGAAAGAGGTCAAAGCATTGGATGCATTTATGATGGTGGCAAGTTCCTTGCTGATGCTGCTGTTGCCGAGGTTGAACATGCAGTGGGGGTATGGATCCCTGGGTGCTCCAGAGTGAATGGAGCCCATGATGGTGGTGGTTATATGCATGGAGAGTGGTTCCCAAGGGGTTGGTGAGATTGGAGTGTGTGTGTGTGTGTGTGTGGGAGGGGGGGGGGGTCAGTGAGGTTGAGGACATTGTTGAGTTCGGTTGCAGAAGATTGGGGGGGGGTCGAAGTTTTCATAGACGGTGAGGATTTTGTTGTAGACGTCTGCGAGGTAATTGCAGAGCTTCTGAGAGGGGGTGACTGTGTTCTCAGTGGATGTGGGGGATGGAGAATTCCTTGATAATGCTGAATAGTTCTTTGCTGTAGTTGGAGCTGGCTCCAAGGCAGGGGGGCTAGAGCGATGTTCTTAACTCTTTTGAGTTGGTGATGATACCTGTTGAGGGCTAGTTGGAAATTGGATCAGTCAGTGTTTGTTTTGCTGGTGCGCCAGATCCTTTCAAGTTTTCTGCAGGTGCGCTGGAGTGACTGGACATTTGGGGTGAGCCAGCTGTGGTGTTGGGGAGGGTTTGGTGGGTTTGAGGGGTGCTACTATGTCGGCGTAGTGATTCATCCATGCGTTTAAGTTTGACTACCACTTTAAGGTCGGTGGTGGTGTCGCGGTGAGGGAGGTTGTTCCAGAGGTTTTTAGTCACTTTGCTCCAGGTAGGAGAGCTGAGGGGTGGGGGAAGGGGGGAGGGGGGGGGAGTGATGTGCGAGTGGAAATGGATGATGGAATGGTTGGACTAGGTGATTTATGTGGCTTGGCTGTACTTCATTCTTTTGCTGGCTGAGTATGGGGTCCAGGGTGTGTCTGGCGATGTGCGTGGGGTCCATGACTAGTTGAGAGAGGCAGAGGATGTCCATGCTCTCGAGTAGGTTGGTTGTGTTGATGTCTTTGGGATCTACCAGGTGAAAGTTGAGGTCTCTGAGGAAGAGGAAGTGTTCAGTATTGATGGCTAAAGAAGTGATGAAGTCGGAGATGGCCTCGCAGAAGGTGAGGCATGGTCCTCGGGGCAGGGCCGGTCCTAGGCATGGGCGGTATGGGCAGCTGCCCAGGGCCTCGCGCTCAGGGGGCCCCGCCGCCGGCCCCGCAGAATAGACCACAGAGCAGGGGGCCCGATATGAAATGCAGGAAAAGCGCTGCGCGCACTCGCGCAGACAGTAAGGCACTTAGAGGGGCCTCACATCTTCCCTTTCGCCCGGGGCCTCAGAAGGCCTAGGACCGGCCCTGCCTCGGGGGTCTGTAGGCGAGGGTGCCTCTGACCGATGTTTTGCGGTCGGTATTAATTTGAAAGTTGATGTGATGGGGTGGTGCGGTCGGCGGTGGCTGTGCACTTGAGGGACTCCTTGTGGATGATGGCTATTCCACCTAATCACTAGGCCTGGGCAGTGAACTTTGCTCCGTTCGCAGAGTTATCTGCACTTCTCGGAGTGCAGAAAACTCCACTTTGCAGCAGAGGTTTTTCCCCGCTCGCGATCATGAATGGTAAGTTTGCGATCGCAATCAGTAAGTTTGTGAGCGCGAGCTGCCACTTGGGTAGTATTTACCCGAGCCGCAGGAATACCAGCACAAACTGCAGTTCTCACTGCACTCCGCCACTCGCAGAACTTCACTGAGTTTTTTTTGTAACTTCGCGGAGTTCGTGTTGCAAAACTCCACGAACTACGCCCAGGCCTCCTCATCACCGCATCAAAATGTTCATCACCGGAGCGAAGGGAAAAAAAAGGAAATCTTACTGACTATGAAGCCAAGAGAACAGTGACCAAGAAGTGATTTTACCGTGGCAGAGTCATGATAACCTGTGGTGTGTAAAAGAAACCAATTTTAATTAAAGAAAGTACAACGATTTTCTCAGTGTCCAAATCCAATGTGTAGTTGCATTTGAACCATGGGGCACTTTGGAGTACTCTGTGGGACAGATAAGAGTACCACTAAATAAATAGAATGTAAACTATTGGTTTATCCAGGGTTAAATGATACCTAGGGAGAAGGTAGAAAGAAGAACCGGATATACATGGCATGAGTAGGCCTGGTCAGTGAACTTTGCTCCGTTCATAGAGTTTTCTGCACTCTGCTTCACGATGTGCAGCGGAGTTTTTTCTCCACTCGTAATCGTGAATGGTAAGTCGCGATCGTGAGCTGCCGCTTCGGGTAGAATTTCTACCAGAGCGGCAGGAATACCAGCACAAACTGCAGTTCGCACTGCACTCCGCCACTCGCCAGGCCAGGGCATGAGTTAGAGACTTCTCTGCCAAAATGCAAGCAGCATAAAGGGGCAAGGAGCGCTCAAATGGGTCAGAGGGAACGGCAGGCATCTGCACAACTGCAGATTTGTACTAGAGTGCACAGGGAAAGAAAACATTGTGCATGAATAGATTTCCAGCACCCCATGCAGCAACCAGGGGTGCTTCTCACAGGAACAGAAGGCATTAAACAACAAGAAAGGTTGAAATGACTATGGTAGAATGAAAGTTAGGACCACAGAAACCTGCAATAATGCCAATTAATCCAGCAAGTCTAAAAGCCCTTGTGAAAACAAACACTTGTGCACAAGAGTGCAGTGTGACACAAAACTAAATCAAAAGCATTATTAACCCGTTTGCTGCTCTGAACATTCCGCGCCAGTGTGGAACGTTCTATTAAGCAGGCGGGGCTGCGTCGGCCAACGGACGTGCGTAGCACTACCGAGGTAGTGCTCGCGGCGGCCGTAGGCCGACAGCAGCAGCAAACGGGTTAAAGCAGGGCAGAAGGAGGAGGCCAGGTAGGAGATAGAGCAAGAAAACACATGCACTCCCAAGGAGTGCTACAAACAAAAGTAAACAAGCATAGTCAAAGCCAATAGGTCTCACCTCTGAGACTCATTAGCTTTGCCAATGCCTTTTGGCGATGCTGTCCAACGTCAGAGGTCGATACAATGAGTACAATTGAGTTGGGTAACAATAAACAATTGTGCGCCAAGATGCCCTTCTGAGTGAACGCGCCCTTTACAGATATACAAAATAAGCCAAGTAGCTGCCGTCCACCCACTGCCCTGTCAGCCCTCTGCCGCTGCATGGATTGGCCGCGGAAGCTGCCTATTTTCTGTTAAACTTCACAAGCTCTGCACTTCACAAAGCTCTTGAAGTTGAAAACAATGAGATGCTGCAAGATAATATATTTCTGACTTTATAGTTTTATTGGTAATAGAAAATTGGTGATTTGTGTACACTTTAGAAAATAAAAATGCCTAAATGACAACACCGTGCACTGGCCAGTGGTCACAGCATTAAAACTGCAGTGACACCCTGCAGTTGTGACCGTGTCTCCCAAACTGACCAGAGCTCACAACACCATAGAATAATCTGCAGTTATTGAACGACTGGATCACTGTTTGCTTGTGTTGAAAGATTCATTCAACGAAGATGTTGGGCTTTGATTTCTGAACCAAAGAGACACCCAAGGCCGCACTGAATCAGTCCAGACCCAGAGGCTAAGGACTCATTGAGGTGCTAAAATCACGTGACCTGAAGAATTGTGTTTCTGGGGCTATATGTGTTTGTCCTGACAAACGCAGCATAGGTCTTAGCCTCAAGCACCATCTGCTGGAGAGAGTAGGTATTGCACTGGTGCATCTCCCCTGGAAAGGCTTTTTATAACCCTGGGCAATGAACTTGGAGATTTGTTAACTACACATTCCATTAAAAACACGGAATTCAGGCAGTAACTCCGTTCTCCACTGCACCCACAAATGCTTTGATAAAGCAACTTTACATGCTAAAAAGCATATAGCCAATTCACAAAAGTGAACTTTGAAAAAGAAAACTATCAGGCAATGAAAGAGGTGATGATTTTCAGGTCCCCCCTAACCTAGGAGGAGGACCAAGCAGATGCCTTGAACACAGAGCATATTATGCTGAACAATTCAGTGGTGGTCCCGTCCTCTTAGGACCACCCCAAGCACAGTTATGGGCAAGAATACAATCCCAACCAAAGGCCCTGCAAAGCATTATGGGACGAGATTAGCAGTGGGCAGTGAATATTATAGTATCCAATATAAAAATATTCCTCAAGGGGCAGCAGCTCTCAGGCTCAGCTGAGAGCTAATATAAATTCTACGAAGAGCTGCAGTTCAACTAGTCGTTGCTAGGTGTCCCTCAAACTCATGAGGGACACCTAGTAATGACTAGTGGAACTGCAGCTTCATGAAAGGGTTTCAATGCTTTTGTATTGGACTCGTGAGGGACACCTAGTAACGACTAATTGAACTGCAGCTCTTTGTAGAATTATTTTGATATTGGATACTATAATATTCACTGCCCACTTCTAATCTCCTACCAAAAGTATATGCGGTCTCTGTTTTATTAATTGGGAGTCTGATGTAGCCAGGAATTCATAGAGTTTTTGTTCAACTTCGTGGAGTTCCTCGTAGTAGTACTCCGCCAACTACGCCTACCGCGAACTCGACCCGAAGGTATTACAGCGCTTTACATGAGCACCAGTTGAGTTGCACAAGGACAGATTCACTTTTGGTAGGTACTGGGAGTTTACATGATTTGCTAAAAAAATATATATATATATATATATATATCACACAATGTTGGGCCGAGGCCTGAACGTGGTCCCCCAGCTCCAAAGTCGGATTTCTGGCTGTTAGGCCACATCCTCCCACCAGGATCCTCCCACCAGGTTTGCATAAGTGACACACTTTGCAGAATCACAAGGTTGAAAAGGTTTCTCTGCAACATGTCTGCACGTTTTGAAAACTGTGGCCCTTCATAAACTTCATAAAGCTTGAAAGGGTTGAGAAATTTCACGAAGAGGAAATGTGTACCCTATCGCATACCTGAACTGAAAAACACGCTTCAGGCTGTTATCTGACAGGTGTGCACGTGAGAACCCCCAATCAGAGAGCAGCTGCCCGTGAGCAGAGAAAGGAAGTGGTCAGGGATACACCCAGACTAGGATTGGGACATTTCTCACAGGTGAACGAGTTCAGCTGGTTTAAAGTCCACTTCCTGCGTGGCACTGAATAAACACAAGTGTTCCTAAAGCCGAAGGGATGGCTCAGCGAGTTAAAGTCTCATTCCTTAGATTTGCGTTCATCCGCAGGTCACGCGTTTGAATACTGGCAAGGCCAACCCAGCCTTCAATCCTTCTGAAGTCGCTAAACTGAGTACCATCACATGGGTTAATAATACAACAGGTTAAATATGATATAAATGCAATATGAATCATCAGAAACCGACTCTCAAACGCACAACTGTGCCTTGCTACTGGCGGACTGTGCTTCATGTATGTCAAACAACAACTGAACCAGAAAACAAGCTGGCATTATTATAAATCAGAGCGTCTGGCCTCTCACCATTTCAGTGTCAGGGACAGAGCGCAGATGGTTGGCACCTGATGGGCGCCAATGGCAAAGACTTGCTCACATCACAGAAATTACTCACAATGTGCAGAGACGTTTTGAGGCAATGACAAAGTGGGCTCTGGCCCAGGTCCCCAGCCTTTCGGGGGGGCCCTGATAGAGCCAGCTCTGTTCTGCAGAGAGTCCATAATTCTTAAACAGTGGGTTTTAAATAGCGTTCTCCCTTAATTTATTTTTAATGTGTGATGTTCAGAGTCTATTACAGACATTTTGCAAAGACATGTTGTGCTTACGTTTCATGCAACACCCAGAAAAAGGTTCTTTTATATCAAAAGAGGACCTCACATATGAGAAATGGAAGGGTGTCATCTAGATTATTTGAAGTAATAGGAGTGAGCTGCCGCTGAGTTACAATATTGAAAACACACATACATCCCTATCTCGGAATAATAGATGTAAACAGATTTAGAATGTGGACGAGTGTGCCGGTCGGTAACCCGGCGAAAGAGGGCATGAAGGAGCAGAAACTGGAGCAGAAATTCAAAGCGGTTACGAACAGGGGCCCCCTTAATATGCTTGGCCCCAGGGCCCCAAAATCCTTAAGATGTAAATGTAGAGTATTTATATATCGCACTTCTGCCCGGAGGCCTTGTAGCACTGTATTCATACCGCTGTGGAACCCTTCCTGGCTTTTCCCTGTGAAATGTCCACTCCTGGGCACCCCCAAGGTGAAGCCAGGTATCCAAGCGCTGCTGGGGCCGTTGTGGAGATTAAGCAAGCTATTGCCCAGAGTTGCAGAGCGGGACCCATGATTGGAGTAGGCACCGAGGCGAGAATTATCAGGTCCGGGGAAATTTAGTCCAAGAGCCGCTGAGGCGGGAATTGAACCCTGGTCAGACCTCTGCATCAGGGTCTGCCGCTCTAACCATTGAGCCACTATGTCCCTGGTGATCCTCCGAGCAGGGGTACGAGATAAGGAGTATTGTACCGTGCCACTCCTAGTGAGGGCTAAAGTGAAAATCTCTGGCCTAGTACCAGTTCAAGAGGGAAATCTACAGACCCAGCAGCGACAGACGCTGGAGCCATAGGACGTCACTCCATATCCGGCACCCCCCACCCTCCTCCTCCACTCACCGATAGCACCCACGCCTCGCTTATCAGGGGCCGGCCTCACAGAACCCTTGAGGGCTCGGGTCTGTGGCTACCTGGGAGTACCTTGTACTGGGTGGCCTGGCCTCTATCCCCAACGTGTCGCCACAGAGAAATGAACCCAGCCACCTCCCTGGTCACGTCTGCGGGTGCCAGGACAGAGTGGCTTAAAGGGGGTGTGCTGGCACGATGTAGAACATCAACATAATTCAGTAAATGTGGGTTATTTGCATTTTTTAAAAGCTTAATCTAATAGGAGCTCATTGCATTCATAGGGTTTTGTTGCAGTAGTTTCCAGCGCGTCTCAAGTGTGAGAAGGGTTCAACGCTTGGCGATTAGACCAGAATCAAGGAGACGGAATATGATGCTGGAATGAAAGGCAGGGTGGATGAAGGGGGTGGTTGACATGTTCCCTGGTGTGGCAGGTAATGGCACATCATATCACGTGCTACACCAATTCACTGAGTCCACCAGGGGGCGCATATGCAATGATTTGTATTGGAGGCATATAACACCGCTGCATTCGCCTCCACTATCTCTCCCTATCTCCTCTTCCTTTCCCTACCTTGCTCTGTTCTCTGCCTTTTTTGTGCCCTCCTAATACTCCCTCGCCCATACGCAGGGACATGTTAAGGATTTTGAGGACTCTGGGCCACACGCCTTCTGGGGGCCCCTATTCAGAACAGCTTTGAATTTATGATCCAGTTTCTGCTCTTTCATGCCCTCTTTGGCCAGGTCACTGACAGTGCACAGGCACACTAGTTCAAATTACAAATACAATATTTATCACTATCCCTGAATAACGGGTATAAAGGCAACACAGAAGCATAAATCTATTATTACTGCAAATAATTTATGCGACGCCCTTCCATTTCTCACATGTGAGATACTGTTTATCAAGAAGAAACCGTTTTATGTATGTTGCATGAGACGTAAGCACTACTTTTGTCTACAAAGGTCTGCAGTAGACTTTCACGCATCACACACATTAAAAGTAAATTAAAAGAAAACTATTTAAAACAATCTGTTTAAGAATTATACAAGGTCACCAGGGAAAGGGTCTCTCCAGAAGAGAGCAGACAATCGGGGCCCCCCTCAAAGGCTTGGGCCCTGGGCCAACTTTACTCTTGCCTTAAAACATTTCTGGCAAAGTGCAGCATAAGAACATTGCCTCAGAAGAAGACGATTGTAGGCTCTGTAGAGTTAGATTGATTATGCCAGCATAAACACAATCTGAGCAGTGGAAATGTGTTGTATTCTCTGTACTTATGTTTTACTGTATCTCTTTAAGTCTAACATTCTTTTTCCATGATGTCATCCTCCACTGTATTCTCTCCAGTCAGTTAGCTCCCTGCTTTCTGATGGGACCACCAGTTATTCTCTGTAGTACATAATAAATACTTTATATCCTTTTATTGACTATATTACATCATTTACAACACATGGCGACGATAAGCAGAGTGAGCTGAAGAACTACAGAGGGAGAAGACCTCCACTGGTGGGAAAGGGACCACGCGAGTTTGAAAATAGAAAAATTGAAAACGGAAGCTGTTACAAGGAAAAGCTGCAGCCAAGAGAAGAAAATACTGCCCCTCAAGACTAGGAACTAAAGCCACAAAGAAAGAGATGCCAGTTTCACATCACAGCAACAAGGAAAAACTGTAGCCAAGAGAAGAAAATATTGCCTCTCAAGACTAAGAACTAAAACTACAAAGAAAAACTACAAAGAAAGAAGAATCAATTTCTAATCGCAGCAACTGGTGAGTTGCAGAGATTTTTAGACTCTGCCTGCTTCAAAAGACTAATTTTGCTAACCTGTGAGCATCTAGACGACAGTTTATGTCCAATCCTAGCAAGAGTCTAAGGAAAAGAGATCACGAACCAAGACAGAGACTGTGAACTTGTGCGTCTTGTGCAGTGAACAGAAAGCGCAACTGTGAGTAAAAAAAAAAAAAAAAAAATTCTTTTAAATTTGCCCGTAGCTCGACATACATAGTAAACATGCATTAATCTTAACGTCTTTTGAAAATAGACTCGAGCAAAGAAACGCTCAAAATCGGCTGTAGCTCGAGCAGAAGTAAAGCGTCTTTTGAAAAGTGACTCGAGCGGTGAAACACGAGCTTACTCACAGTTGGAACCTTTAGACGACATCTTCAGAATTGAACCATCGGAAGAAGAAGCGAGCGAGCGTCATGACAGGAAGCAGCAGTGACATAACGACGCTGTGTAATGACGCTACGTGGCGGCCATCTTGAGACAATGTTTCGTAACTAGGCAACGCGTTTAGCCGGAACGACGCGTCCTGCAGAGACCACGAATCATTCAAGAACTCGGTGAGTTTAGCGGCGAGAAGCGCTGCTGTTCACAACGAGTATCCCAAAGTAAAGTACTATCCTTTAGGAAGTGTACACAGTATTGTATAAACTGCACAACAATGTGTAAACTACAAGTCTTATTTCTCTGTTAGGCTACACTTAACACAACTGACAATGAACCCTCGAATAATTTATTTATTGTACCATAAAGCAATAAAACACACAACCTACTTGAGGAGGAAGTCTAAAAAAAAAATTGTGAGTAACATAACATTCATCCAGAAGGATCTTCACATATAAAGATACTGATCACCAGTGCACACGAAGAGTGACACCTATACTATATAGGTGACAGAGGAAGGGATTAGTTTGTAAGATGGAGAATCTTAACGTAATTGTACCTCCTATGTTTCTGCAAACAACTGGCGATCCACCCATTGAGTGGGATGAATGGATAGACATTTTTGAGAATTACATAGAAGCACTTGATGGAAAGGATTTTAGCGCGACTAGAAAAAAAGCCCTTTTGTTAAGTGCTTTGGGCAAAGAAGGTCAACGTTCTTTCAAATATCTTCCTTTAGGACTAAGTCAAGATGGAAGGGCAATAACCAATGTGTATACGGAAGCAAAAGCTCGCATGAAGAAGCAATATGCAAAGGAAGTAAATATCGTCATGGCAAGACATAAATTTTACACTCAACCACAAAGGAATGAGGAATCTGTTGACCAATTTGTGGCTAGGTTACGCGAATTGTCCATCAAATGTAATTTCGGAGAGATAAGAGACGAAATGATACGTGATCAATTAATAGTACAATGCCGGAATAAAAAGATGCAAGAAAAACTATGGGCAGCCAAAAATCCTACCTTACAAATGGCTATAGACATAGCGAAAGTGGTTGAAGAATCGAATGCATGCATGAGAGAGATGGAGAGAAAAGATAATACTAGAGAAAATGTTCAAGGGAATAGAGTTTCTTGTGTTGAACCTGTCGAAGTTGCTGCAATACACAGAAAAAGTGTAGATCTGGGTGACAGAGGTCCAAGGAGATACAACAATGGGTTTTCAAGTAATGACAGGAATAGATTCCAAGGGAGGATGTGCAGCAGGTGCGGTAGTACTTTCCATAACTCAGATTTCAGGAAGTGCTTTGCCATCGACCAAGTGTGTAGGAAGTGTGGAAAGAAAGGGCATTTCGCCAAGATGTGCAAGAGTACAAATGCTGACAAAGTGGCTGTTGTGGAAAACAAAGAAGTCGCAAGAGACATTATTGGTGTTGAAGGTGCCAACAAAATATTGTGTTTAGGAGAAGGTAGTATGAGTGAAAGTGAGTCTGGTAGAAGGAACAGACCTAAAGCACAATTTCTTATTGATAAGATAGAAGTCCGGTTGATGGTCGATCCGGGGTCATTGTGGACTATTATCCCCAAAGATATGTACCTAGAAAATTGGAAAGACGTGCAATTATTAGCTAGTGATATTAGTCCCTGTGGGTATCAAGGTGAGAGTATAGATGTGGTCGGATTTATGGAATGCACATTGTCATTTAAGGGCCGTTCTGCAAGAGGGAAGGTATATGTAGCCAGATCTGGTCCTGCAATTTTGGGGTGGGAGCAACAGTATGACCTTGGTATAATCATCAATCCTAGAGCAGCACAACAAGTAATGGTTGTAGATAGTATAACCACAGATTCGATTGTGGAGGGGATGAATGGTTTGTTTGACGAACACATAGGAGAACTTAGAGGGTATGTACATAAAATTGTACTGCGTGATAATGCCATACCTATGCAACACAAGGTGAGAAAGGTTCCATTTATTGCACGTGAGGAAGTGAAGAAGATGTTGAAGGAGATGTTGGACCAAGGGGTGATAGAACAAATCGAAACGTCACCCTGGATTTCTCCCGTAGTTATCACGACCAAATCTGACGGAAAATTCCGTTTTTGTGTGGATCTTCGCACCTTAAACCAGAACATCATAGTAGACAACTTTCCATTACCGAACATCAACGAGTTGGTTTTATCACTAAAAGGAGGAAAGTACTTTTCTAAGCTGGACCTTCGTAGCGCATATCACCAAATAAAGCTACATCAAGACTTCAAGGCGTTGACAGCTTTTATAACAACTGAAGGGGTATATCAATTCACACGTATGCCCTTCGGACTGGCTTCTGCAGCCGGAGTGTTTCAAAGAATGATGGGAGCTGTACTGAAGGGTGTGAACAACGTGGTGTATTTTCAAGACGATGTCTTGATATTTGGGAAGTCTGTTGAAGAACACAATTTAATTTTAAAAACTGTGTTAGAAAGGATGGAACAAGCTGGTTTAACACTAAAGAAAGAGAAATGTAAATTTGCGGTAGAGGAAGTTGAATACCTTGGATATACTCTGTCTATTGATGGGGTCAAACCCAAGAGAGACTTATTAGACTCTATCAGGAAAGCACCAGCTCCATGTGACAAGGATCAGTTGAGGTCTTTTCTCGGCCTCATCGAGTATTATGCTAAATTCGTAAGAGATTTTGCAGAGAAAACCGAAAAGATTAAGGTGTTGTTGAGAAAAGGATGCAAATTTGTATGGGGTATGGAACAGGAAGAGTGTTTTAAAATGATCAAGAATGAAATTTGTGAAGCAGGCATTTTAACTCCGTTCGACACCAACCGTAAGTCAGTCTTGACGGTAGATGCAAGTGCTGTGGGGGTTGGTGCGGTTTTAGCTCAAGTACATTGTTCTGGACTCAAGACTGTAGCTTTTGCTTCAAGAACACTCACAACGGCAGAGAGAAATTATTCTATAATTGAACGAGAAGCTTTGGCTGCAGCGTGGGGTTGTGAGTATTACAGAATGTACTTATGGGGGTTCAAGTTTACATTGTTAACTGATCACAAACCCTTAGTTAAAATCCTTTCACCTGGAGGGGCTGGCAAAGGCTCTGCAAGGTTAGCCAGACTTGCTGCTAGGATTCAAGAGTATCTATACACTGTTGAGTATATTCCAGGTTGGAAGAACTGCCAGGCTGATGGACTTTCTAGACTTCCATTACCTTGGGAGACAGTAGACAAGTTAGGAGTAGAATCACTCAATTCAGAGGGGTCTGTGGCTGCTGTGGACGAAGTAGTGGATATGTGTGCTGGAGCGATTAGTAAGAGTTGGTGGAATACATCCATGACTAAAGATGTGGTGTTGAGCGAAGTGAAAGACCTGATTGTGAAGGGTGCAAGGAGAGAAAGTTGCTTATCCCCTGCACTTCGCCCTTATTTGAAAGTCTTGGAACAATTGTCTGTATTAGACAAAGATGGTTTCATGATTTTGATGGAAGATAAAATTATTCCCCCACAGGAAGTGAGATTTACTTTATTTAAGTTAGCCCACGAGGGTCACCTAGGACAATCCCTCACTAAGAGGAGGATTAGGGAGAATTTTTGGTGGCCCGGAATGGACTTGGAAATCTCTCAGTGGGTGGAAAAATGTACAGACTGCTTGGAAAGCGAGAAGAGACTTAAAGTTGGCAGTCATGTTGGTTGTGGCTCAATAGTTGACCCAGGAAGTCCTTGGCACACCATATGTATGGATTTCATTGGCCCGTTTTATCAATTAAGTCAAGACATGAGGTTTGGGTTAGTAGTAGTAGATGTTTCTTCAAAGTGGTTAGTAGTCAAATTCATGAAGGAGATTACTACGAGCAGTACGATTTCCATGTTGAGTGACATTTTTAGAGAGGAAGGTTTTCCGTCTAGGATTATCACTGATAATGGGACGCAATTGACTTCCCAAGAGATGACTAATTTCTTGAGGAAGTGTGGCATTACACATTCCAGGACCTCACTTTACAATCCCCAGGGGAATGGAATAGTTGAGAGGGCAAACAGGATGGTTAAGGGTGCGATTCAAATGGCGATCTCTTCTAGGACAGATGTGAGAGGATTGGTTAATGACCTGGTTTGGGCCTACAGAACTACGGAAAATGGTGTGACTGGTATGGTTCCTTTTAGCATCATGAGAGGGCGTTCAGCTGGTACCAAATTAGTCGCTGCATGGATGAAAGAGTATATGAATGCTGTTCCTGTTGACCCTGACAATTCTGACAGTGTGAGTGAACCAGAAGGTGGGTGTAAATTGGCAGTAAATGATTGGGTGAAGGTCAAACCTGGCCGAGTTGGTGTTGGGTTAACGAAATTCAGGGGGCCATTTAAGGTTAAGTCTGTCCACAAAAGGTTTGTGACTTTATTTAATGGTGAAAGTTGGAATTTGAGACGTGTAGCACTCTACAAGAAGGCTGAATGTGGGGGTAATGCCCCCCCAGTGAGGTTGGAACGAATAGAACTCAAAGAGTAAGAAGACCACCGGATTACTTACATGATTTTGTTTGCAAGTAACGTTTCTTTCTGTAATGATGGGCATGTACTTGTATTTTGTTTTTTTTATGTTTTTCTTTATGTGAAGGGAAGAGGATATGTTGTATTCTCTGTACTTATGTTTTACTGTATCTCTTTAAGTCTAACATTATTTTTCCATGATGTCATCCTCCACTGTATTCTCTCCAGTCAGTTAGCTCCCTGCTTTCTGATGGGACCACCAGTTATTCTCTGTAGTACATAATAAATACTTTATATCCTTTTATTGACTATATTACATCATTTACAACAAAATGCTGCTCAGGGGATCGCTAGTGAAAGAAATACTGCGGTTAACTGATAATGCGGTAATCATCGCATAGGCTAATAGCCTCCCTTCATTAGTGGAACACTATCAACCAGGGCAAACCCCAAGGACACCGACTTGCCCACACCCCAGGCAAGCAAACATAATCAACACAGGGATTTGTCATGGTTTATGGATAAATTAAGATCACTAAAGAACAAAATATTGAAATTACAAAAGATTAAAACCAGCACCAGGTGGTGGCTAAATGTCTTATCACCAAATTGAAAAGAGAAAATAGTGCAAAATGTAGGAAAGCAAAATCACGTTTCAAAAGCAAAAGATGGCACAATATCTGTAAATGACCAAGGACCAAGAACAGCACTGAATTTTGGAAAATGGTCTGGTAATCGTATGGCCCTTCTCCAGGAATTAACAGCATTGAAGAAGAGACCTCAAGAAATACTATTGCAATTGTACTATGCCAAGGAAAACGTGTTAAGCAGATATACCGGAAAACTATCGTACAATAGCCCTGTTGAACTCTGAAGCTTAAGTTTTCGTAAAATTATTGCCGACTGATCTTGAAATCTGGATTAACTCACTTAAAATCTTACCATTCTGTCAGACAGGGTTTAGAAAAGATAATGAAACCCTGGATAACGTAAGTACCATCATTCTTTTGGCTAAAAATGCAATTGCTCAGAAGTTATCATTGTAGAGTTTTTGGGCCATAGTATGGCTTTTGATAAAGTCAGTCAAACCACTTTTTGGTGGGAGCTGAACAATTGGAAAAACAACAGGATCTTTGTTCCCAGCCATTCGACTACTAAATTGGGGTTTAGAGTCAGAATAAAATTTATGTGGCAATGGCACTATTATATCTAAGAAAATTAACACTAATCAGGGCCTAAAACAAGGTTGTGTCCTGTACCTGTTCTATTCAATTCGTACACATCAGATCTTCAACAAGTGCTACTAGGTCAGGGAGTATTTCCTCGGAAACTGATAAGTCAACATCTCCCACTGCTTCAATACACCATCAATACAGCACTTTTAGATGCAACAGAAATTGGGCTACAAAGGGCTTTAAATGACCTGTTTGTCATGTTTAGTTTGAAGTATTTTGCCGAAATATACTCAAAGACACCAATAATAAAATTTGGTCTTGCGAAATCCAACTTTCTTTTTGCGACTTGAGATCAAAATGTTCAGAGGACACAATCCAAATTCCTAGGTAGAGATAAGATTGACTTAAAACTCACATTTAAAAACCAATTGAAAGCATTAAGGAGCAGAGCACGGTTTCTGCAGCATTAATTAAGATCGATAAGTAACGGGCTGTATAGCTCCACCGGAACGAGCCTGCTGCATGTTTTTAGAGCAGAGTACGAACCGGCCATTATTTATGGGGCTCCAACCTGGGGTACCAAACTGCACCCTGTCCTGGTACAAATACAATCAGAGGAAATTAGGAAGAGGTTGGTCTACTCAAGAGCACGCCGGTTAGTCAATTAGAGTTTGGAATGGTCGACCTCTCTACAACCACGGACACACAATTTGTGAAGCATTATTACTGTTTGAAATATGGACCGATGGCATCCTTAAAAGCATGCCTCTGGAAAGAGCATCAAGACCATTCCAGAATTCACAGAGATAACAGAATGGTAAATTTACAAAAATTGTTAGTGGACTTGCAGTTATATGAGCTCTGGTACCAACAGTGGGATTATGGAAAGTTCATATTAAAAGTAGAGCAAGCACCCAAAGCGTATACTCTTACATCGAAGACATCGAGGTGTTTGAAAGATTGGTGAGGGCGAACTTCTTTTAGCGTCATGTCAGACACCCAGACTACAACCTTACCTTTATTTACGCATGAAACACTCACGATGAGCAAAATCTATTAGGATTGAGGTTTTTACTTACACCCCTTAAGACAACTACGTGGTGGGGCTACCAGCACTCACGCACATGTTGTAGAGGCTGCGGGCAGCACCCAGCATCGCTTACTCCTCATTTGTATATACCCATATGTAATGGCCCTAAGAAGGCGCTACTACGACCAGCTTTATCCGGCTTGGAATAAGGACTCTGGGGCAGCAGGGCCAGCCAACCTACAGCCATTGGCCAGGTTCATCAAGGTCTTGGAGACGGCGGTTCCCATGCTGCGGTCTTTGTCAGCAGATAAGCATGGACTGCCCTGTAGCCGGTCGATTCAAATCCCTGTGTTCCCAACATTGAACTCTGGACACTTTGTAGGTAATGAACAACCGGCTCTGGAGAACGGCTCCATTCTGCTGCTCCAGTGAAGCACCGTCTGCATATATTCCAGGCTGACCTCATCTGTAGTGGTCAGACCTGCCGCTTACTACATGGCGCCATTGAGTGTTAGACGCGGGCGTAGAGCTGGTAGTGTACGTCGTGAAAGCCAAGCCACCTCACAGTTAGGAACTAATCCAGACTTTTCACTACTGCACTTTAGCAATCCCTAATAACTTTATGCCACGTCCAAGATTAGTACCATGTCTGTCGCGAAAACAATGGCAATTTAATGCCTAAAATGATGAATCGCTTCTAACTAATGCACTTCAGCCGTTTCTAATGTCGTCATGTCATATTTTATCAAGTTTTCATCTTGTTACTGCAACTTTTAATTAGTTTTGACTGGCCAGTTTCTATGTGTTTGACCGAAAGTATAAGATGTAACAATAGGCAACTGGACGGCCAATGTATGTGCTCACATATGCACAGTGATCAGATGATTTCTAATGGGTTTCAGTAAGTAATCGATACATTTGCCAGCTGTGAACCCCGAGTTTGGACCTGGGAGCACAGTTTGGTCATCCACAAATGCAGGATTTACTGTTTGAGACCAAAAGCTTCTGGGCACCGCGGAAGACTGGCAGAGGCGGTTGAACAGTTCACTGGCCACACCTCAGAGCTGCCTGCAAAGCCTCTGTATTTTCAGCCAACATATTAAAAAGCACTCCATGTTTTCAGACAGCAGAATGCTCCACTCCTTCCCAACCCCTCTAGGGAGAGACACTCGCTTCCTCTGCCCGCGTGAGGGTGGTACACGCGTTTTCTGCCAGGGCTGCTTTGGGTGCAGGTGTCTAGCGCTTCTTTTAAGGAGTTCCCTCTTGGCACTTCAATGCAGACAAGCAAGTATAGGTACAAGTCGGTTTAAAAAGCTCCAGTCAGCACATTTGGGACATGAACCCTCCAGCAGGTTAGAAGAGGCTTCCAGTGCTAGTCTGAAGCAGAGCCACTCTGGCCAGACAATGGGAGCGTGACCTTTCAAGGCAGAGGTCGAACACATTCGGATAAAAAGCCAGAAGGATCCCCCTAAATCTACACAGACTACTCCCTCCTGGCCGCATGTCAGATCATCAGAGTTACAAATATCGTCTGAGAGAAGTGTTGCGTCCTACATAGGATTTACAACAAACACACTGTCGGAGTGAGTGCAGATTTTGTTCTCTCCAGTGGGACCACATTTATGAAAACAGTATTTTGAACACAAGGTTTATGCACCGATGCATTCTGACCCTGCTGTTCTGGTGCCACAGACTCGCTCCCACGGGGCTCGGGTACCATACAGACGTTTACGTAAAGCGTAGATGGAGAGAAGGCATGATACACACGGTAACATACAACACCGATCCATGCAGGCTAGCACAAGGTCCCTCCCAGGGTCTAGTGTTCCTGTGCCTGACCTCGGCCTCAGAAGGATGAAACCCTCTAGTTCTGAAGGGGGAGTCACCTCCAGGTTCTCATGCATGCTTGGGACACGAACGGTCACCCCCATAACTCGGCTTACTGCGATCTCCACTGATGCACTATGCAGACTCAGCGAACAGCTACCAGAGGCAGACGCCACTTGTGATCTCCGAACATCACCCGAGAGGTAGTGCTCACTAGCTCCATGATTACAGCAACATCAGTCCAATCGAGGACTGATTCAATCGGTGCTGGCTTTCGGGCTGTGCGACCGGTGCCACCGCACCGGGCACCGAGCTTGGAGGGGTGCGCCATTTTGGAATATCTTATAGGTTTAAAACCACCTGCTGCAGAGTTCCTTGTGTGTCCAGCAATTTCTTTTTTAAAAACTTTATCAACAAAGCTCGAGAGACCATGCCGTACATTAGCAATTGCCATAAATACATCATTTATCGAACACAGAGAATCGGTAGCAACACATTCAAGTATAAAGCGGTCAGGTGGGCTAACCCCCATCACATCGCTAGTCCCCTGCTCCCAGCCCTCTTTACCTCCACCACGGCGACCACACTTTTTCCCCATTTTTAGGCACATCTCCTACTTTTATAGACTGCAGCAATTCTCAAGCAATGATACAAATGTCACGATTACTCTGATGATTAATGTACCTGCTATACTGATCTGGGTTTTGTTGAGTTGCACTTTTAATGCATTATAAGGTAGAGCAGAAGGTTATGTACCTGCTAACAAGCACATTTAGTATGTAGTAGGAATATTATTTTTGTAGATAGCTCAGTGGGTTACTGCTTTTGTCACAGTGATCCTTTTGTTACTTGCAGATCATAATCCGTCTCATATAGCACAGTGAGCTATGAACTGGAGTCAGGATATTCATGCAACTGCAAGGCGTAGGTTTGGAACCTTATTTACCCCATCTTTGATTATCCTAGTGTTGTGAAAGAGGTTTCCTTTAGGTAGAAATACTCTTATTAGTAAACCAAATCGAAACTACTATGTTAGTTGTTAGGTTTCGCCTGGCGTTCGCTGCGCAGCAGCGTTCGCGCAGGCGAAATCTTTTGAGAAGCAGTATGGGGCTTTGTCCCGCTTCTCTGTTCCATTGGCTAGCTCCATAAATGGAGGCTAGCAATTGAAGAGAGATCTGTCAGTCATTGCCCGAGCAGATTCGTGGGCGTTCCGGCGATTTTTACTCATCCCGCCCCTTTTAGTACGTCATGCGGCGGTGGGCGTTTTTTTTTTTTTTTTTTTTGGGTCTCGGCATGTTTGTTTCATTTCCAACGTGTGCTTTGCAGGGGTGGGCTGCGCGATTTCACTTTCCTTGATGTGCAGATAAGCGGCATTTTTTACTACTTTTTTTATCCCATTCCCACCCCTCCTCCCGCTGTCCGTGTGCCCGTTCCCGCCCCCCCCCCCGCTGTCCGTGTGCCCGTTCCCGCCCCGCCCCGCCCCCCCTTCGCTGTCCGTGGGCCGTTCCCGCTCCCCCTCCCGCTGTCCGTGTGCCCGTTTCCGCCCCCCTCCCGATGTCCGTGTATATATTAGAAAACAATAAAGGTACCCTTGCAGGTTATACTGCACGTGTAGCACGTCATGGAGACATCGCAATCTGGCTTGGGGACAACTTCCTAGAAGAGCGCCGCAGCCTTGGGGGTGCTTGGAATACGCCTTGGGGGTGCTTGGAATACGGAATAGAGCCAGCAAGAGAGCCCTGGAAGAAGCGACCTCGAGAGAATGCGGTAGCCACACGCAGCCGGGGAGACGGATGAGCACGAGCCGGTCCTGTCACCAGGCGTGCTCAGGGGTCAGGTCAGGCACGCTTTAGGCCCATGAGCCTTTCACCGGGGCAGGGCTTCCCGCTGTGATTCTCTTTCGATCAATATTCGAGGTGCTTTGGCTATCGAGCGAAGCAAAGGGTTGCAGCTAAACTATGCAGTACAGGGAAGTGCAGCCTCGACTGTTCCTCGTAGCGCCGGCCGGATCCCAGCTTATGTTTATTCAGTGAGCGTCCCCTCCATGTCAATGACCACATTATGCAGATCACCTCTCTCTAAACCTTTCCCGGTAGATGCTCTTCAGCAGTGCCGCGGGGGCTCTCTCTGCAACCTACACAACATTTAAACTGGAAATAAAGAATGGGTGTATGTGAGGGTGAGCGAGGGGTGATAGTTTTCTTTGTGCGCTGAAATGCCTTGTTGATAAGTGTGCCATGAAGGTGTTAAATGCGCGATATAGCACATACATGATAGTCACGCTTCTAGCAGAAAAAGCACATCTCTGTTTTCATCCCAGACTTCTAATCCCTGCAGAACTAGAGGCCTTGTTAAAAGACCAGTGCATCCCGTTTTAGAGACAGGGACGTGAAAAAACACTTCCTCGTCCTATCACGACTACCGTATTTCCACACTTCCAGCACAAATAGATTTGCCTTTTTTTCTATCACCTTAGAAGGGTCCCAGAGGTTGAGGTTACTCAGCACGAAGCATTATAAGCAAGAGACTTCCAATCACAGTTCAGGTTTTTGGGCAGTGCACGAGGTGTCACCATGGATCACCTGGTTCATGAAGTCACCGAGAAGCCTGGGAGAAGGTGTTTCAACTGAAGGGCTGCAGGGCAGAATCCGTCCCCGGCCCCTGATGAAAGGCAGAGCGGGTCCGTGGGTGAAAGGAGGAGCTCCGCCGCCCCCGGGGGGTGGCAGAGCCGCACAGGGCACCTCACCTCCGCAGGGTCCGTCCCCACCATGACGGTCCAGTTGTCTCCGGTGACTGGGCTGAGGTTCGGTGGATGAAAGGGGGAGCCGGGGAGAGATGCGAGACAATGAAAGAGCCTCCGAGGGGGCAGCGGCAGCGGGCACTGCGCATGCGCACAGCGCAGGATCCGACCGGGGGGCAAAACCAGCGCAGCGCGGGGGACAGACACTGATCCCCACACACCACATACAGCTCACCCCACACAGCTCACAACACATTGATGGATCACGAGACACAGCTCATCACACACAGCTCACCACACACTGCTCACGAGACACACTCACCACACACAGCTCACTACCATGCATGCCAACATTTCAGAAGAGCAAAGTGGGTGTGTGTGGCTCTGGGTGGGTGTGTGTGGCTCTGGGTGGGTGTGTGTGTGTGGCTCTGGGTGTGTGTGTGGGGCTCTGGGTGTGTGTGTGTGGGGCTCTGGGTGTGTGTGTGTGGGGCTCTGGGTGTGTGTGTGTGGGGCTCTGGGTGTGTGTGTGTGGGGCTCTGGGTGTGTGTGTGTGGGGCTCTGGGTGTGTGTGTGTGGGGCTCTGGGTGTGTGTGTGTGGGGCTCTGGGTGTGTGTGTGTGTGGGGCTCTGGGTGTGTGTGTGTGTGGGGCTCTGGGTGTGTGTGTGTGTGGGGCTCTGGGTGTGTGTGTGTGGGGCTCTGGGTGTGTGTGTGTGGGGCTCTGGGTGTGTGTGTGTGGGGCTCTGGGTGTGTGTGTGTGTGGGGCTCTGGGTGTGTGTGTGTGTGGGGCTCTGGGTGTGTGTGTGTGTGGGGCTCTGGGTGTGTGTGTGTGTGGGGCTCTGGGTGTGTGTGTGTGTGGGGCTCTGGGTGTGTGTGTGTGTGGGGCTCTGGGTGTGTGTGTGTGTGGCTCTGGGTGGGTGTGTGTGTGGCTCTGGGTGGGTGTGTGTGTGGCTCTGGGTGGGTGTGTGTGTGGCTCTGGGTGTGTGTGTGTGGGGCTCTGGGTGTGTGTGTGTGTGGGGCTCTGGGTGTGTGTGTGTGGGGCTCTGGGTGTGTGTGTGGGGGGCTCTGGGTGTGTGTGTGGGGCTCTGGGTGTGTGTGTGGGGCTCTGGGTGTGTGTGTGTGGCTCTGGGTGTGTGTGTGTGGCTCTGGGTGTGTGTGTGTGGCTCTGGGTGTGTGTGTGTGTGTGGGGCTCTGGATGTGTGTGTGTGGGGCTCTGGGTGTGTGTGTGTGTGGGGCTCTGGGTGTGTGTGTGTGGGGCTCTGGGTGTGTGTGTGTGTGTGTGGGGCTCTGGGTGTGTGTGTGTGGGGCTCTGGGTGTGTGTGTGTGGGGCTCTGGGTGTGTGTGTGTGGGGCTCTGGGTGTGTGTGTGTGGGGCTCTGGGTGTGTGTGTGTGGGGCTCTGGGTGTGTGTGTGTGGGGCTCTGGGTGTGTGTGTGTGGGGCTCTGGGTGTGTGTGTGTGGGGCTCTGGGTGTGTGTGTGTGGGGCTCTGGGTGTGTGTGTGTGTGTGGGGCTCTGGGTGTGTGTGTGTGTGTGGGGCTCTGGGTGTGTGTGTGTGTGGGGCTCTGGGTGTGTGTGTGTGTGGGGCTCTGGGTGTGTGTGTGTGTGGGGCTCTGGGTGTGTGTGTGTGTGGGGCTCTGGGTGTGTGTGTGTGTGGGGCTCTGGGTGTGTGTGTGTGTGGGGCTCTGGGTGTGTGTGTGGGGCTCTGGGTGTGTGTGTGTGTGGGGCTCTGGGTGTGTGTGTGTGGGGCTCTGGGTGTGTGTGTGTGGGGCTCTGGGTGTGTGTGTGTGTGGGGCTCTGGGTGTGTGTGTGTGTGGGGCTCTGGGTGTGTGTGTGTGTGGGGCTCTGGGTGTGTGTGTGTGTGGGGCTCTGGGTGTGTGTGTGTGTGGGGCTCTGGGTGTGTGTGTGTGTGGGGCTCTGGGTGTGTGTGTGTGTGGGGCTCTGGGTGTGTGTGTGTGTGGGGCTCTGGGTGTGTGTGTGGGGCTCTGGGTGTGTGTGTGGGGCTCTGGGTGTGTGTGTGGGGCTCTGGGTGTGTGTGTGGGGCTCTGGGTGTGTGTGTGGGGCTCTGGGTGTGTGTGTGGGGCTCTGGGTGTGTGTGTGGGGCTCTGGGTGTGTGTGTGGGGCTCTGGGTGTGTGTGTGTGTGGCGGTGTGTGGGGCTGTGGGTGTATGGCTGTGGGTGTGTGTATGGCTGTGGGTGTGTGTATGGCTGTGGGCGTGTGTATGGCTGTGGGCGTGTGTATGGCTGTGGGCGTGTGTATGGCTGTGGGCGTGTGTATGGCTGTGGGCGTGTGTATGGCTGTGGGCGTGTGTATGGCTGTGGGCGTGTGTATGGCTGTGGGCGTGTGTATGGCTGTGGGCGTGTGTATGGCTGTGGGCGTGTGTATGGCTGTGGGCGTGTGTATGGCTGTGGGCGTGTGTATGGCTGTGGGCGTGTGTATGGCTGTGGGCGTGTGTATGGCTGTGGGCGTGTGTATGGCTGTGGGCGTGTGTATGGCTGTGGGCGTGTGTATGGCTGTGGGCGTGTGTATGGCTGTGGGTGTGTGTGTGTGTATGGCTGTGGGGGTGTGTGTGTATGGCTGTGGGGGTGTGTGTGTATGGCTGTGGGTGTGTGTGTATGGCTGTGGGTGTGTGTGTGTATGGCTGTGGGTGTGTGTGTGTATGGCTGTGGGTGTGTGTGTGTATGGCTGTGGGTGTGTGTGTGTGTGTGGCTGTGGGTGTGTGTGTGTGTGTGGCTGTGGGTGTGTGTGTGTATGGCTGTGGGTGTGTGTGTGTGTGGCTCTGGGTGTGTGGGTGTGGCTCTGGGTGTGTGGGTGTGGCTCTGGGTGTGTGGGTGTGGCTCTGGGTGTGTGGGTGTGGCTCTGGGTATGTGGGTGTGGCTCTGGGTGTGTGGGTGTGGCTCTGGGTGTGTGTGTGGCTCTGGGTGTGTGTGTGGCTCTGGGTGTGTGTGTGTGGCTCTGGGTGTGTGTGTGTGGCTCTGGGTGTGTGTGTGTGGCTCTGGGTGTGTGTGTGTGGCTCTGGGTGTGTGTGTGTGGCTCTGGGTGTGTGTGTGTGTGGCTCTGGGTGTGTGTGTGTGTGGCTCTGGGTGTGTGTGTGTGTGGCTCTGGGTGTGTGTGTGTGTGGCTCTGGGTGTGTGTGTGTGTGGCTCTGGGTGTGTGTGTGGCTCTGGGTGTGTGTGTGGCTCTGGGTGTGTGTGTGGCTCTGGGTGTGTGTGTGTGTGGCTCTGGGTGTGTGTGTGTGTGTGTGTGGCTCTGGGTGTGTGTGTGTGTGTGTGTGGCTCTGGGTGTGTGTGTGTGTGTGTGGCTCTGGGTGTGTGTGTGTGTGTGTGGCTCTGGGTGTGTGTGTGTGTGTGTGGCTCTGGGTGTGTGTGTGTGTGTGTGTGGCTCTGGGTGTGTGTGTGTGTGGCTCTGGGTGTGTGTGTGTGGGGCTCTGGGTGTGTGTGTGTGTGGCTCTGGGTGTGTGTGTGTGTGGCTCTGGGTGTGTGTGTGTGGCTCTGGGTGTGTGTGTGTGTGGCTCTGGGTGTGTGTGTGTGTGGCTCTGGGTGTGTGTGTGTGTGGCTCTGGGTGTGTGTGTGTGTGGCTCTGGGTGTGTGTGTGTGTGGCTCTGGGTGTGTGTGTGTGTGGCTCTGGGTGTGTGTGTGTGGCTCTGGGTGTGTGTGTGGCTCTGGGTGTGTGTGTGTGGCTCTGGGTGTGTGTGTGTGGCTCTGGGTGTGTGTGTGTGGCTCTGGGTGTGTGTGTGTGGCTCTGGGTGTGTGTGGGTGTGTGTGTGTGTGTGTGTGTGTGGCTCTGGGTGTGTGTGTGTGGCTCTGGGTGTGTGTGTGTGTGTGGCTCTGGGTGTGTGTGTGGCTGTGGGTGGGTGTGTGGCTCTGGGTGGGTGTGTGTGTGGCTCTGGGTGGGTGTGTGTGGCTCTGGGTGGGTGTGTGTGGCTCTGGGTGGGTGTGTGTGGCTCTGGGTGGGTGTGTGTGGCTCTGGGTGGGTGTGTGTGTGGCTCTGGGTGTGTGTGTGTGGCTCTGGGTGTGTGTGTGGCTCTGGGTGTGTGTGTGGCTCTGGGTGTGTGTGTGGCTCTGGGGGTGTGTGTGGCTCTGGGGGGGTGTGTGGCTCTGGGGGGGTGTGTGGCTCTGGGGGTGTGTGTGGCTCTGGGGGTGTGTGTGGCTCTGGGTGTGTGTGTGGCTCTGGGTGTGTGTGTGGCTCTGGGTGTGTGTGTGGCTCTGGGTGTGTGTGTGGCTCTGGGTGTGTGTGTGGCTCTGGGTGTGTGTGTGGCTCTGGGTGTGTGTGGCTCTGGGTGTGTGTGTGTGGCTCTGGGTGTGTGTGTGTGTGTGTGTGTGGCTCTGGGTGTGTGTGTGTGTGTGGCTCTGGGTGTGTGTGTGTGTGTGGCTCTGGGTGTGTGTGTGTGTGTGGCTCTGGGTGTGTGTGTGTGTGTGGCTCTGGGTGTGTGTGTGGCTCTGGGTGTGTGTGTGTGTGTGGCTCTGGGTGTGTGTGTGTGTGTGGCTCTGGGTGTGTGTGTGTGTGGCTCTGGGTGTGTGTGTGTGGCTCTGGGTGTGTGTGTGTGGCTCTGGGTGGGTGTGTGTGTGGCTCTGGGTGGGTGTGTGTGTGGCTCTGGGTGGGTGTGTGTGTGGCTCTGGGTGTGTGTGGCTCTGGGGGTGTGTGTGTGGCTCTGGGGGTGTGTGTGTGGCTCTGGGGGTGTGTGTGTGGCTCTGGGTGTGTGTGTGGCTCTGGGTGTGTGTGTGGCTCTGGGTGTGTGTGTGTGGCTCTGGGTGTGTGTGTGTGGCTCTGGGTGTGTGTGTGGCTCTGGGTGTGTGTGTGGCTCTGGGTGTGTGTGTGTGTGTGTGGCTCTGGGTGTGTGTGTGTGTGTGGCTCTGGGTGTGTGTGTGTGTGTGGCTCTGGGTGTGTGTGTGTGGCTCTGGGTGTGTGTGTGTGTGTGGCTCTGGGTGTGTGTGTGTGTGTGGCTCTGGGTGTGTGTGGCTCTGGGTGTGTGTGTGTGGCTCTGGGTGTGTGTGTGTGTGGCTCTGGGTGTGTGTGTGTGGCTCTGGGTGTGTGTGTGTGGCTCTGGGTGTGTGTGTGTGGCTCTGGGTGTGTGTGTGTGTGGCTCTGGGTGTGTGTGTGTGTGGCTCTGGGTGTGTGTGTGTGTGGCTCTGGGTGTGTGTGTGTGTGTGGCTCTGGGTGTGTGTGGCTCTGGGTGTGTGTGGCTCTGGGTGTGTGTGTGTGTGGCTCTGTGTGTGTGTGTGTGTGGCTCTGGGTGTGTGTGTGTGGCTCTGGGTGTGTGTGTGTGTGGCTCTGGGTGTGTGTGTGTGGCTCTGGGTGTGTGTGTGTGGCTCTGGGTGTGTGTGGCTCTGGGTGTGTGTGTGTGTGGCTCTGGGTGTGTGTGTGTGTGTGGCTCTGGGTGTGTGTGTGTGGCTCTGTGTGTGTGTGTGTGGCTCTGGGTGTGTGTGTGTGGCTCTGGGTGTGTGTGTGTGGCTCTGGGTGTGTGTGTGTGGCTCTGGGTGTGTGTGTGTGGCTCTGGGTGTGTGTGTGTGGCTCTGGGTGTGTGTGTGTGGCTCTGGGTGTGTGTGTGTGGCTCTGGGTGTGTGTGTGTGTGGCTCTGGGTGTGTGTGTGTGTGGCTCTGGGTGTGTGTGTGTGTGGCTCTGGGTGTGTGTGTGTGTGGCTCTGGGTGTGTGTGTGTGTGGCTCTGGGTGTGTGTGTGTGGCTCTGGGTGTGCGTGGCTCTGGGTGTGTGTGTGTGTGTGTGTGTGTCTCTGGGTGTGTGTGTGTGTGGCTCTGGGTGTGTGTGTGTGGCTCTGGGTGTGCGTGGCTCTGGGTGTGTGTGTGTGTGTGTGTGGCTCTGGGTGTGTGTGTGTGTGGCTCTGGGTGTGTGTGGCTCTGGGTGTGTGTGGCTCTGGGTGTGTGTGGCTCTGGGTGTGTGTGTGTGGCTCTGGGTGTGTGTGTGTGGCTCTGGGTGTGTGTGTGTGGGGCTCTGGGTGTGTGTGTGTGGGGCTCTGGGTGTGTGTGTGGCTCTGGGTGTGTGTGTGTGTGTGGCTCTGGGTGTGTGTGTGTGGCTCTGGGTGGGTGAGTGTGTGTGGCTCTGGGTGGGTGAGTGTGTGTGGCTCTGGGTGGGTGAGTGTGTGGCTCTGGGTGGGTGTGTGTGTGTGTGTGTGTGGCTCTGGGTGTGTGTGTGTGGCTCTGGGTGTGTGTGGCTCTGGGTGTGTGTGTGTGTGTGTGGTAGTAATTGCTGTCTGCTGAGCTCGTCCGTAGGGTACAATAGGTCTCACATTTGCGAGAGATTAAGCTAATGGCAATGTAAATGACAATGCCATTTCTTCATCTGTTTTCAAAACCAACACATAAATACAAAATTTGTCATTTACAATGCCAATAGCTCTAACTTTTCCAAAGGCGAAACCATTGCATTGTAAAAGCTTGTTAAATCATGAGTTTGTGCTTCTCCAGGCCACAGACTCTCAAAATATGCTGCTTTCCAGTGAGGACGGCATGTGGCTACTACACTGCATAGTGCTCACTGTCGTATGTAACGTTTCTTATACATTGATTTACACACTTGTATAGTTCACTGTCTCTGTGTAATGTGTGGTGTAAAGTGTTCTGATACACCACATTGGCAGGAGTTGTGACGTAAAATTAATCAAATATATGGGTGAGGAGTTAAGGATCGGTGCGGCACACCTTTGGAGGGTGGTACTGAGGGAATCCGTGAAGAAATGGGTCATGGGGGCACCAACATAGATTGTCGCACCAGGCACCACCAGTGCTAAAGATAAATTCAATACACAATTCCAGCTGCTGATGGGAAAGTCCACATTCTTATACACTCTGACCACAGGTCTTCCCCAGCACCATCGCTTCATTGGAGCGCGGGAACGAGGACCAGCGGCGCGCTGGAGGGCGGGAGCGAGGACCAGCGGCGCGCTGGAGGGCGGGAGCGAGGACCAGCGGCGCGCTGGAGGGCAGGGAGCGAGGACCAGCGGCGCGCTGGAGGGCAGGGAGCGAGGACCAGCGGCGCGCTGGAGGGCAGGGAGCGAGGACCAGAGGCGCGCTGGAGGGCAGGGAGCGAGGACCAGAGGCGCGCTGGAGGGCAGGGAGCGAGGACCAGAGGCGCGCTGGAGGGCAGGGAGCGAGGACCAGAGGCGCGCTGGAGGGCAGGGAGCGAGGACCAGAGGCGCGCTGGAGGGCAGGGAGCGAGGACCAGAGGCGCGCTGGAGGGCAGGGAGCGAGGACCAGAGACGCGCTGGAGGGCAGGGAGCGAGGACCAGAGACGCGCTGGAGGGCAGGGAGCGAGGACCAGAGACGCGCTGGAGGGCAGGGGCGAGGACCAGAGACGCGCTGGAGGGCAGGGAGCGAGGACCAGAGACGCGCTGGAGGGCAGGGAGCGAGGACCAGAGACGCGCTGGAGGGCAGGCAGCGAGGACCAGAGACACGCTGGAGGGCAGGCAGCGAGGACCAGAGACACGCTGGAGGGCTGGCAGCGAGGACCAGAGGTGCGCTGGAGGGCTGGCAGCGAGGACCAGAGGTGCGCTGGAGGGCAGGAGCGAGGACCAGAGGTGCGCTGGAGGGTGTGGCTCTGGGTGTGTGTGTGTGTGTGTGTGGCTCTGGGTGTGTGTGTGTGTGGCTCTGGGTGTGTGTGTGTGTGTGGTAGTAATTGCTGTCTGCTGAGCTCGTCCGTAGGGTACAATAGGTCTCACATTTGCGAGAGATTAAGCTATTGGCAATGTAAATGACAATGCCATTTCTTCATCCGTTTTCAAAACCAACACATAAATACAACATTTTTCATTTACAATGCCAATAGCTCTAACTTTTCCAAAGGTGAAACCATTGCATTGTAAATGCTTGTTAAATCACGAGTTTGTGCTTCTCCAGGCCACAGACTCAAAGTATGCTGCTTTCCAGTGAGGACGGCATGTGGCTACTACACTGCATAGTGCTCACTGTCGTATGTAACGTTTCTTATACATTGATTTACACACTTGTATAGTTCACTGTCTCTGTGTAATGTGTGGTGTAAAGTGTCCTGATACACCACATTGGCAGGAGTTGTGACGTAAAATTTATCAAATATATGGGTGAGGAGTTAAGGATCGGTGCGGCACACCTTTGGAGGGTGGTACTGAGGGAATCCGTGAAGAAATGGGTCATGGGGGCACCAACATAGATTGTCGCACCAGGCACCACCAGTGCTAAAGATAAATTCAATACACAATTCCAGCTGCTGATGGGAAAGTCCACATTCTTATATACTCTGACACCACAGGTCTTCCTAGCACCATCGATTAATTGGAGCACGGGAACGAGGACCAGAGGCGCGCTGGAGGGCAGGAGCGAGGACCAGAGGTGCGCTGGAGGTCAGGAGCGAGGACCAGAGGTGCGCTGGAGGGCAGGAGCGAGGACCAGAGGTGCGCTGGAGGGCAGGAGCGAGGACCAGAGGTGCGCTGGAGGGCAGGAGCGAGGACCAGAGGTGCGCTGGAGGGCAGGAGCGAGGACCAGAGGTGCGCTGGAGGGCAGGAGCGAGGACCAGAGGTGCGCTGGAGGGCAGGAGCGAGGACCAGAGGTGCGCTGGAGGGCAGGAGCGAGGACCAGTGATGCGCTGGAGCACATGAGCGAGGACCAGAGATGCGCTGGAGCACACGAGCGAGGACCAGAGACGCGCTGGAGCACACGAGCGAGGACCAGAGATGTGCTGGAAGGCAGGAGCCTGGACCAGGGATTCGCTGGAGGGCATTTCTTACAAAAATCATTCTTACTTGGACAGTGACTTAGGCGAGAGGAGACTCAAGGACTTCATGGCGTATTCCATCCTTGTCAGCACCACTTGTTCGTACCTGGAAGAGAGAAACGAGGTGATGAGAGGGTGTTGGTATTTAAACCTTTTTTCAAGAACAAACAAGCATTTGCAATGCAATAGGTCTTACATTACTGATAGTTTGAGGTATTGGATTTGCAAATAATAATGCAAATGCCTGTATAGTGAGCCAGGAACCAGCATTGTTTGACTCAGTGCAGAACCGCAAGCTGCTCCTAGAGGTCCCTGGTGAGCAAGACATCAGCACTGCATATCTACAAAGTTGGAGTTATTGCCATTTTTAATGGCAATGATTTTTTACCTAGCCATGTTACAGGGTGCAGTACCATATGTGGCCAAAAGGGGACCTCTTTTGGCCACATATGGTTCTGCACCCTGCAGAAGATATGGTATATCCACCCTACCCATAATGCATTGCATGCAAGACAGTACTAAGAGTTGATTCAAATAGCTATGTCCATATATACATTTAGAAGCTTGAAATGCGACAAAAGAATGATTACATTAATTTTGGATTAGGTTGTACTCTGTGAGGAGCTGATGATGGGAAATGTATAGACTGTCTAATATAAATATGAGATGTTCTAGTGAGTGAAGTAACCACTGCCAGCCTAGGTTAGGACCAAGTGGGTGTCCTGCCTGAAGCTTTTTAAGAAAATAGTGCCTCGAGGCTCTAATTTAAACCTAGTTAGAAACACATGTAACTGGGAGTGCCCTCATGGGATGTTACAAGAAGAGACAAGGTGGTGCTAAGGAGGGACTACTAAGCCTATTGGCCAATGAAAAGCCACCAATTACAAAGGACAGGGGCCAATTAAAAAGATGGACATAAAGTGGGCGGAGCTTTATGCCCATATCCTGAATACAACATGTCTCGAAGAGACAGCGCAAGGGCTGCCGAGGCGAGACCTAAAAAGGAAAAATACGCAATGGTGCAAATGCACATCTTCCCGATATCCACAGAGTTTCTTATCTGCAATCTACAAATGTTAGGGGAACAGGTGGACGCATGAAAATGTGAGCCGCGTACATGCCCCCGTCCTGCTTCTGGGGTTTGTGTTGACATGGAAGACTTATAAAAACCCACAATGAATTGATCCAAGTTTATGCTTCGAACATGTAGAACTTTTTTCTGTGAATTGGAACCGGAGTCGCTGCTAAGCGACTCCTGGTCTCTTTGTGTTTCTAGTTTCTTTCTGCTAGACACATTTAGTATTCTGTCTCCTCACTATGTTGGTTCTCACTACTGTTGCTTATGTTTCATTGTTAATGTGTTATTTTGTCCCCTGTTCTCTGCTACAATACTTTGGCTTTTCTGACTTTGGATCCCCCTGTTTTTCATGTATCCCTAATTTTTTTTACCCTGCAAGATTGCCTCCTGGGTATTAATTATGTTTCAGAATACAACATTCCTGCATATGGGACGCTTTCTTTTTAACACTTCTTTTCCTGGCTCTAGGATGGGGTCATTTATTCAGTGCTCTCACTCCTTGAGTGAAGCCTTAGGAGTCTTGGCCAATCCCTTAGTTCTTTCCATTCTGTAGTTCGTTTACAATTAATTATTTTGTAGGTTTATGGATGTGGCTATTAGATACTTAAATATTAAGCAAAACGTAATGGATTTTATTATATTATTTTGTAGAAAGAAACATTTTAATGCAAATTCATAAAATGTGGACAGATCTAAATGCTTACCAACCTTGCCCCCTCCACGCGTTATTTTTAAATAAAGGACCAATGATGGAGCCACCCGCATCATCAGCCATTTCGATTCATCCCCAGATGCTTCCTTGAATGTAAGAGGGTGCTTTTACATTTTAATTTACAATTTTACACTTTGTTATGATTTTTGTTCAAACAAATAAAGACCTTGAAATATTATCCCGTTGCATGGTATCGCTTCTTGAAAAGAATGAAGAGGTTGGTGCAGTTCAATGTCCTTCCTACCCCATTCAAGTCAAGTCTCTTCAGGTATCAGTAAGTTGTCGATCAGCCTTCCCTCTTGGCCTCCCAGTTCCTGGTCTCAGCTTCCCAAACCTTTCCTCGCCATCCAAGTCCCTAACTCTCTACTTCCAAACCCCTTCCTCCATCCAAGTCCCTTACTCTCTACTTCCAAACCCATTCCTCCATCCAAGTCCCTTACTCTCTACTTCCAAACCCTCTCCTCCATCCAAGTCCCTTACTTTACTTCCAAACCCTTTCCTCCATCCAAGTCCCCTACTCTCTACTTCCAAACCCCTTCCTCCATCCAAGTCCCTTACTCTCTACTTCCAAACCCCTTCCTCCATCCAAGTCCCTTACTCTCTACTTCCAAACCCTCTCCTCCATCCAAGTCCCTTACTTTACTTCCAAACCCTTTCCTCCATCCAAGTCCCCTACTCTCTACTTCCAAACCCTTCCTCCATCCAAGTCCCTTACTCTCTACTTCCAAACCCTTTCCTCCATCCAAGTCCCTTACTTTACTTCCAAACCCTTTCCTCCATCCAAGTCCCCTACTCTCTACTTCCAAACCCCTTCCTCCATCAAAGTCCCTTACTCTCTACTTCCAAACCCTGGTCTTCTCCATCCAAGTCCCTAGCTCTACTTCTAAACCCAGTCTTCTCCATCCAAGTCCCTTACTTTCTACTTCTAAACCCTTTCCTCCATCCAAGTCCCTTACTCTCTACTTCCAAACCCTGGTCTTCTCCATCCAAGTCCCTAGCTCTACTTCTAAACCCAGTCTTCTCCATCCAAGTCCCTTACTCTCTACTTCCAAACCCTTTCCTCCATCCAAGTCCCCTACTCTCTACTTCCAAACCCCTTCCTCCATCAAAGTCCCTTACGCTCTACTTCCAAACCCCTTCCTCCATCCAAGTCCCTTACTCTCTACTTCCAAACCCTGGTCTTCTCCATCCAAGTCCCTAGCTCTACTTCTAACCCCAGTCTTCTCCATCCAAGTCCCTTACTTTCTACTTCTAAACCCTTTCCTCCATCCAAGTCCCTAGCTCTACTTCTAAACCCAGTCTTCTCCATCCAAGTCCCTTACTTTCTACTTCTAAACCCTTTCCTCCATCCAAGTCCCTTACTCTCTACTTCCAAACCCTTTCCTCCATCCAAGTCCCTTACTTTACTTCCAAACGCTTTCCTCCATCCAAGTCCCTTACTTTACTTCCAAACCCCTTCCTCCATCCAAGTCCCTTACTCTCTACTTCCAAACCCTTTCCTCCATCCAAGTCCCTAGCTCTACTTCTAAACCCAGTCTTCTCCATCCAAGTCCCTTACTTTCTACTTCTAAACCCTTTCCTCCATCCAAGTCCCTTACTCTCTACTTCCAAACCCTTTCCTCCATCCAAGTCCCTTACTTTACTTCCAAACGCTTTCCTCCATCCAAGTCCCTTACTTTACTTCCAAACCCTTTCCTCCATCCAAGTCCCTTACTTTACTTCCACACCCTTTCCTCCATCCAAGTCCCTTACTTTACTTCCAAACGCTTTCCTCCATCCAAGTCCCTTACTTTACTTCCAAACCCCTTCCTCCATCCAAGTCCCTTACTCTCTACTGCCAAACCCTTTACTCCATCCAAGTCCCTTACTTTACTTCCAAACGCTTTCCTCCATCCAAGTCCCTTACTTTACTTCCAAACCCCTTCCTCCATCCAAGTCCCTTACTCTCTACTGCCAAACCCTTTCCTCCATCCAAGTCCCTTACTTTACTTCCACACCCTTTCCTCCATCCAAGTCCCTTACTTTACTTCCACACCCTTTCCTCCATCCAAGTCCCTTACTTTACTTCCAAACCCCTTCCTCCATCCAAGTCCCTTACTCTCTACTGCCAAACCCTTTCCTCCATCCAAGTCCCTTACTTTACTTCCACACCCTTTCCTCCATCCAAGTCCCTTACTTTACTTCCACACCCTTTCCTCCATCCAAGTCCCTTACTTTACTTCCACACCCTTTCCTCCATCCAAGTCCCTTACTTTACTTCCACACCCTTTCCTCCATCCAAGTCCCTTACTTTACTTCCACACCCTTTCCTCCATCCAAGTCCCTTACTTTACTTCCACACCCTTTCCTCCATCCAAGTCCCTTACTTTACTTCCAAACCCTTTCCTCCATCCAAGTCCCTTACTTTACTTCCACACCCTTTCCTCCATCCAAGTCCCTTACTTTACTTCCACACCCCTTCCTCCATCCAAGTCCCTCACTCTCTACTGCCAAACCCTTGCCTCTCCATCCTAGTCCCTTACACTCCACCTCAAAACCCTTACTCCCTATTTCCAAACCCTTTCCTCTCCATGCAAGTCGTTACTCTCTACTTCCAACCAAACCCGGACTTCTCCATCCACGTCCCTAACTCTCTACTTCTAAACCCGGTCTTCTAGATCCAATTTTCTTACTCCCTACATCCAAAAAACCAGCTTTCCGCTTCAGAAATGGCGCTCAGTGGTGTCTGAAGCACTGAGCGCAAGCTCTGAAGTTTCACTCAGTACTTCTGGATGTTTCCTCTCAGCTTCCTAGCACCCAGTTCTGAGCTTCTGAACCTCCCTCTCCATGCTCCTGAACCGCTCACCCTCGGATTCTAAACCTCTTGCTCATAGCTTTTGAAAGTCCCCCTCTGAGATTCTAATTCTCCTGCTTCTGAACCTCCTGCTCTTAGCTTCTTTACATTCCCTTCTCAGCTTACTCTAAGCTGCTAAAGCCCCCAAGCTCAGCTTCTGAACTTCCCACGCTCAGCATCTCACCCTCCTGCTCTCAACTTCTAAACCCCCCTCTCTTGGCTTCTGAACCCCTGCTCCAGAAGTTTCCCCGCTCATCTTCTGAACGTCCTGTTGTTGTCCACTTCCAGAACTCTCCCACTTTGCTTATCACTGCCCTGAGCTTTTGAAGCCCCACGATCCAAGCTTCTGACCCTCTCCACTCTCAGCCTTGACTCCACCACTCTCAGCTGAGACGCCACCACCCTCAGCTGCGACGCCACCACCCTCAGCTGCGACGCCACCACCCTCAACTGCGACGCCACCACCCTCAACTGCGACGCCACCACCCTCAACTGCGACGCCACCACCCTCAACTGCGACGCCACCACCCTCAACTGTGGCTCCACCACCCTCAACTGTGGCTCCACCACCCTCAACTGTGGCTCCACCACCCTCAACTGTGGCTCCACCACCCTCAGCTGCGACTCCACCACCCTCAGCTTCTCAGTTCCCCGCTCACACCTGCTCATTCCCTCGCTTCTCACCCACCCCATCTTGACTCCTCCACTCTCGGCTTCTCACCACTTCCCGTGACGTCAGGACGAGGGGTAAGTTACCTACCATACGGAGCACCGCCTACTGCTCCTAGGTACGATAGTGCGCGACCTTCCTAGCCATAAGCACAGGGGGCATTCGCCCACACCATTAGGTTCATCCAGAAGGTACACAGTAGGTCTGTATCAATTACACAACACTACAAAGCCAGCATCTCAGGGCACGGTATCGCACAGACACACACTTTCACCGTCCCTACATGAGTAGACAAGGACCTCCTGGTCCCGATGAAGTGCCAAGATCCCTCGGACTATGAAAGGCATGAAACATGTTGACCCCTTCTCAGAGTCCCCAATCTTGGTTTCCACTTTCCCCATTTCTGCTTCTATTTCCTCATTCTCTTCTACCTCAATGCCTGATTTTTGTAAGACCCAAACCAGTCCGGTAGGGAATCCAGTCCTTTGGCAACCTCTCAGCCCATGTACCCCCTTACTCTCCGCTTATCCTCGGCAAGGGTCAGAGGCGGCAGCGACCTGTGCACGAGGCAGCAGTAAAGAAACACTATTTCAAAACGCGACAAGACACGAGGGATTTAAATGATGGTTGACAGACATGGCCAAGTCCAAGACTATTGTGTGTGTGGGGGGTGGGTGTTTCTACAAGTGCTGCAATACGTACCATCGTTTAAATATTAGATGCCATGCCCTGTGGGCTACATAGTACAGGCAGTGTCAGTGAAATCGCTGCTGTTCAAGATGGCGACCTAAATTGATTCCCATACCCACTCCACTCACCGCCATCTGGACAGCCCTGGATTCAGTTGACAAAAAAGGTTTGTTGACGTGGTCTATTTTGTAAGCTGGCATACTACTTTTCTTGGTTTCTTTTCCGCTCGTAGTGCCATGAAGCAGCCAAAAGCGGTACAATAGGAGGTGGTGATGGACGGAGCATCTGAATCAATCAAACACTCACACCCAGTCAAAAGATCTGGGTTTAATCCATCACCGTTCTTTAGCCCACTCTGCCACCCCAGTTCAGACATGGCCATATGCAAACCATGCCTTCCCTGGACCGGAAACAAGCTTCCGAGGAACGGTTTCTGGCATTTCAGCCGTCTTCAGCCCGGCTTGCTTGAATCCAGTGGCAAAGTGATGCAAGGGACTCACGTCTGAGCATACCCTGCCACACTTATGGCGGCCAAAAGCGGTACAAAAGGGGGTGGTGATGGACGGAGCATCTGAATCAATCAAACACTCACACCCAGAAAGATCTGGTCCTGGGAAGCTTGATTCTGGTCCAGGGAAGACATGGCTTGGCAGTTCGGGCTGGACTATTCCCATGAGGCACAGGGTCAGACTGATTTGCATATGGTCATGTCTGAACTGGGGTGGCGGAGTGAGCAAAAGAAAGGTGATGGATTAAACCCAGATCAGTTGACTGGGGGTGAGTGCTTGTATTGTCAACTCTCCGTCCATCACCACCTTTGGTTTTTCTATGAAGCATCCAAAGGCCAACATGTGGAGATGAGTGATAAATATAATCTAGAGAATTACAATTTAAATGAATACAAATTAATACCCTAGACGGTAATAAGAAAACAGGAGTGGGGGTTGAGGAGCACCCTAAAACAAATCCGATAAAGGACAAAAAAAAAAAAAAACACAATTCTTTTACAGCTCATTGGGTGTAGGGTTGAGGAGGACGCTCTGGAAGGAGGCATTCTACAGATGTAGTCCTTTTTTTTCTCTAAATATCTGCCTGGAACGACACAGATTTTCGAAAAATAAACCAGTTTCCCCTTCGATGAAGCAGCTAGGACCTGTTCACTCTGGAGAATAACCCTAACCCAGGCAGAGGGTTGCCCCACACCGGAGAATGCACCCGGGGGACATGAAATGCCAGCTCAGCCCGGCCAGACGGTCGCAAGAGAATTCAGAATCTGAAAAAATACTCACACTCCAGACATTTTGAGGCGATTCCAAGCAGGTCCCGGGCCCAATGCGGAGGCTTAGGATAGTGTTCCGAAATCAAAGCTATTTCTGATATATACGCTTATCCTGCCGGCGCGCGCCCTTTGACTGAGAGAGGCTGGCGCAATCACATGCGGGGCAAAGGGCGCTGCCAGCCTGGCAGCTCTTGTGCAATGCCCCTGTAAAGACGACTGACACAGAAGGTAAGTGTAAGGTCTTTATTATAATAACCTGACACCAGGGCACATCTGTTCGCTGCCACCATAACCTAGTAACTGACAATCAACTGCCAACCTGCCGGTGGTCAGTTAGACATACTGACGTCACAATGCACCGGCAGGTCGCTCGTGCAGAGACATGGCACGAGAGCAATGCATTAGAGGAAAGAACTTTATTAATAAACACAACACATCTCCCTTCCCAGAGCAACTTGTCAGAAAGAGAATGTCCTGGTGAAACATGAGGAAGGGAGGAATGACCACTGCTAATCACAAATGTAATCTTGTAATTTAGCTGGTGGTTTCACCACCCTTCCGTACCTGCTCACAGAAGGTTCATCCTGACCACTAGTGTCTTGCGCCATAACATCTTCATAAATTGAGTCATCGGAATCAGAATCTGCTTCACTGTTTGTCTGGTACCTATATTCTTCACTTGCCTCCTTACTCAGACTACTACCACTGTCTTCTACCCGAGAAGCGTCCGAATAATTCTCACTACCCGAAGGTACATCATTCATACCCAGAGATACAATATTGGTACCACTCGGTTGAGAACCTTCCCCGTCCTCTCGGTCTAGAATCCACTCATAGTCTTGAGAACCGGAAGCCCCTTCCTCATCAGAAATGGATTGAAAGTCAACCATTCCTTTCCTTTCTTTGCATAATGATAAAGCAGAAAAATGCCAAGTTTTCCCATCACTCAAAAGGGCGGAATTACAAAACACTTCTTTAACTTGCAACGGTTGTGAGTAGTGGTGTTTCCCATTGATGACACTTTTGTTATTCCTCACTCTCACATAGTCTCCTGCTTTAATGTTAACCTCTTTACATGAATGTTTTTTGTCATAGTATTTTTTTTCTATGGTTTGACATTTTCTTACATTCTCCTTTATCTCCTCTGGAGACCACATTACTCTTTTGGGAGTAACCCATCCTACATTATCTTTTGTAATGGGGGTCCTCCCTCTCAGAATCACAAAAGGACTAGTACCAGTAGACACACATGGCGTAACTCGGAATGACCAAAGGTTTTTCATAAGTTGCTTCCTCCATGACATGTCATTCTGATTAGCCAATTGAATTATGCCTTTGATCACCCGGTTAAACCTCTCTACAGCTCCGTTCCCTGCCGGGTGATACACAGATGTGGTTTTATGTTCTATTCCTTGGTTTCTCAGGAACTCTTTAAAAATTTTAGACTTGAATTGTGGACCATTATCTGACACCATGCAATTGGGAAGGCCTTCTCTAAGGAATAGCTTCCTCAAAAATCCTACAACACATTTAGCATCAGCTTCCTTCACCACCTCCACCTCTGGCCACTTTGAGAAATGGTCTACTAACACTATTAGGTACAGCATCTCACCATGTTCATGAATAGGCCCACAAATGTCAATTCCCAATCTTGTCCAAGGCATATCAGGACATGACAACGGTTGAAGGGGTGGTCTCAACGTGTATTTTGTCTTGTCCGAGTTTTCACAAGCTGTACACTCTCTGACACCCCTTTCGATTTCCAAGTCATACCCAGGCCACCAGTAAGAATTTCTGACCCTGCTCTTGGTTTTTCCAATGCCAAGATGTCCCTCATGGCAAATATCCAACAGTTTTTTACGTAACTTCTCGGGTGGAACTACTCTTCCATTTCTCAAGATAAGATCCCCCTCTACAGATAACTCATCTCTTACTTCCCAAAATGGACGCAAAAGGGGAGACAATTTTTTCTTTTCTGGCCACCCTGTTCTTATTTTCTCCTTCACTTCAATCAGAATGACATCTTTTCCCATCTGTTCACTCCACTCTGCCCCTGAGATACATGGTACTTCTTCCGTGATATTAGCTACACAGAAGGTGTCAATGTCCTGAATTTGGTCATCTCTGATTGGAAGAGGTAGACGGCTTAGACAGTCCGCCACCTTGTTTCTCACACCCGGAAGGTATTCAACTTCGTAGTTGTATTCTAACAATTTCATTGAAATTCTGGACAAGCGAGGAGAAGCAACCTGAAGACCCTTGGTAGAAAGCACTTTCACCAAAGGCTTATGATCACTTCTAAGGGTGATTTTGTACCCCCAAATGTATTGCCTGAAATAGTTCAAAGCCCAAGCACAGGCTAGTGCTTCTCTCTCAATCACAGAATATTTTTCCTCTGTGGTAGTGATAGAACGAGAAGCAAAAGCAACAGTGACCTCTTTGCCGTTTACATCAATTTGTGACAGGACTGCACCCAAACCCTTGTTACTTGCATCAGTTGTCACTATGCTTTTTAGAGAGGGGTTAAACCCTTGAAGAGGTGGAGCCTCACAAATATCCTCTTTAATCTTCTTGAATGCCTCTTCGCACACAACATTCCACTCAAACTTGTTTTTCTGTTTTATTAGTTCCCTGAGGTGTAAGGTCTTAGATGAGAAATTCTTAACGAATTTTGCATAAAACTCTGATAAACCTAGAAATGCTCTGACTTCTTCCTTATTCTTAGGTGAGGGAGCTTCCCTGATGGCTGACAGTAGTTCTTCTTTTGGTTTAATGCCATCCCCATCAATCTCGTGCCCCAAATATGTGACTTTATTAGTTGCAAACCTGCACTTACGCAGATCGGCTGTAAGTCCATGATGCTCTAGCAACCCTAGGACTCTGTTTAATTTAGCATCATGTTCACCTCTACTTTTGCCCGTGATCATGATGTCATCTTGGAAAATTAATAGATTTTTCTCCTTCTTGAATATTTCACTCATTAACCTCTGAAACATGGCCGCAGCAGAGGCCAGTCCAAAAGGTACTCTTTTAAACCTAAAACATCCCAGAGGAGTTACAAATGTAGTCAGGCTTCTACTCTTGGGATGCAAAGCCACCTGGTGGTAAGCAGAGCTAAGATCGATAGTTGAAAACCACTTAGCACCATTGGTAAGGGACAGCATCTCATTAATCTTTGGCAAGGGAAATTGATCTACCAATATGTTTTTATTTAGATCGCGAAGATCAATGCATAGCCTGAGCTTGCCGTTAGGTTTCTTCGCGATAACCAAAGGTGAAACCCACTCAGCCGATTCAACTGGCTCAATAATGCCCTCCCTTTGTAATCTCTTCAACTCATCCTCCACCTCACTAATTATAGAGAACGGTATGTTCCTAGACTTGTGTATGCAAGGTATGGCATTTTTCTTAAGCTTGATTTCATGTACAAACCCTTTTAGTTTCCCTATGCATTCTGTAAACACCATAGGATACCTTTTTTTAAAGAAATTGTTACAATCTTCCTCAGTTTGTAATATGAGAACTGGGTCAGGACTGTTCGGATCAAGTATTATACCTAGTTCCCCTTGGTCCATCCATCCCAACACTGATGGACCGACCTTGGATATATAAAGCTTGCCCATAGCTTGGCGTGATTTAAATATGAACTCCAGTTCCCTGTAACCTAGCATTTCAATTGGTTCGTAATTAAAAGACTTAGGGGAAATATCAGGTTTCTTCAATCTTGTTCCAATGGTTGGAACAAATTTCTCTAACCATACCTTTTCATTTACAATAGTATACGGCGAGCCTGAATCCGCCACAATTGACATGTCAACCCCGCCAATGTTCATGTCGCAAATAGGTTTTTTCTTCTTAGTAACACTGTCTTCAACATTTAACACAAACAAATTCATGTCATATTCATCTGAGGATGTACAATCTTCTTCTTCCTCATAAATTACAGCTTTTACATTCCTCCCTCCTTTTTCTTTCTTTGGACACATAGCACCAAAATGCCCCACCATACTACAATTTGAACACTTTTGCCTCACTGCTGGACATGACCTGTCATTGGCCAAATGGTATCTACTGCCACATCTGTAACACCTCCTGTCATCTGAGAGTTTACTCTTACTACTAGAATCACTACGTTGTGCATACCTTGAACCCGGCATACTACTTGACTTTTTAGAACTAATCACTTTTGCTACCATGGACTTATCCTCCGTAAAGGATTTTTCCTCTTGTAAAACAGCTTTGGCACACCTTCCAGTTAATTCTGTACATTTAACTATTTCCACAACCTCTTCCAATGGTAATTCTCCCTTCGCCCACAGTTTCTCTTGAACATGTTTATTTGAGGATCTCATAACAACCTGGTCACGAACCAGTTCGTCATGTAATGCCCCAAACCTGCATGTTAATGCCAAACTCTTCAGCGCAGCAACATAATCCTCCACAGACTCTTCCTGTGTTTGCCTGCGTTGAAAAAATTTGAATCTATTCACCGAAATGGAAATAGTAGGTTTAAAATACATCGTTAAATCTTCCAAAGCAATAGTATAAACATCTCCTGGTCTTGCTCTTTTGTTTATGCGATTGTAGATTTTCATAGCCTTTGCCCCCAAACAATGAAGAAGAATATTTTTTTTCTTTTCAGGAGTCAATTCATCTCCCTCAAAGGTGGATAAATAGTTTTCAAAATACTCTCTCCATTCTTCCCATTTTAGGGCGTCATCCCCCGTAGATGGTATGAAAGGTAAAGGTGGAGATAGATTCCAAACATTCCCTGAAGCCATAGTCAATACCTAACCTTAAGCGGTAAGTACTTATTTTCCAATTCAACTTTAAGCTGGAGAACACTTATTCTATTAAATGAGGATAGTAGTCCTTCTTTTATTTTTCCACGTTTTGCTATTTATGACAAACTTATGTGTTCCCTGTCCACATAGTCCACACCAAGAATAACTTCCAATGGTGTGCGTGTCACCGCTGTAAGTAACACGCAATTAGAACATTTCTTTGAAAACGGCGCGTTATTTGCTTAAAAAAAAAACGCCTCCTCTCTCTTTTAATTTTCCTCCGTGAAACTGACTGAAACTCCTTTGCCGGATGACAGACACGCATAAAATGGCCGCCCAACGTCGTCCTGCGTTGCGTTCCACTGACGTCACTCTGCCGGCTGACAGGAATCTCTCCTCAGGTTACCGTGCCTGCGCAGAGCACAACCGCTGAGGTGAAATCTTCCAGAACTTCTCACACGCCGGAGACTCGACTCGCTCTCCCCAATTATCCTCACGCAGCTGTACAACAGTACAAGTGCACTCCTATGCGCAACAGACAACCAACAGCGCAAGGATGCGGGAGAAGGACCGCTCTTCAAATTCTGACCAAAAGTCACAATTGCGGAATCTTCATGCGGAACACTCAACGCTCGCAGCGCTGGCACCGAAGGCTGGGAAACACTGACTCACCCTATTTAATGGCGTTCAACAAGACCTCCAGACCTTCTTTCCTTCCAGGCGTGTTCCAGGAATGAACACAAAACTGCAAAGCCGTTCGCCGATCCCCGACTCACTCCCACATGCTCAACGTGCATGTATAGAAAAGCTGCATCCTGGAAATTCCGCGGAGTGCGGAAAACGATAAACAGGTGGACACCACTGCGCCAGATGCACCCAACACAAACCGGTCCAATGGCCTCCCTGTGGGTTCTTCGTGGTGTCAGGAGCCTCGTCGCCAAGTTGTAAAGACGACTGACACAGAAGGTAAGTGTAAGGTCTTTATTATAATAACCTGACACCAGGGCACATCTGTTCGCTGCCACCATAACCTAGTAACTGACAATCAACTGCCAACCTGCCGGTGGTCAGTTAGACATACTGACGTCACAATGCACCGGCAGGTCGCTCGTGCAGAGACATGGCACGAGAGCAATGCATTAGAGGAAAGAACTTTATTAATAAACACAACAGCCCCATGCAGATAAAATGCTGCACTCCTCCATACATACAGGGCGGTCTGTAGTCACCGTCATTACGTCAAGGTCACGTGCTGGCATTTACCAGGTTTGGTCCCAGCAAAGGCTCTTATTGACTCAGAGAGGAAATGTGACCGCAGCTCAGCGGATCAGAGCTGGTACAGTGCGGAACAGAGAGAGAGAAAAAGATGCAAGTGTATTAGAGAGAAAGAAAAACCAAAATAGGGACATCAAAACAAAGAGACCGAAAGTTGTGGATTGAGAGACACGAACGGAACTACAGAAAATAGAAAACAGGAGAGACAAAGTGAGAGACAGAGAAAAGGATAAAAGAGGAGAGAAAGATAAACCAAAAGAAAAAAAAAGTGTATGACATACTAAGTCATTTAAAGAGTGAGCAAAAAGAGAGATCAAGTGTGAGAGATGCAAAAGTAAGAATTAAAGACAGCAAGATAAGGTCGAAACAAAGCAGAGAAAGAGTAACAGAGAAAGGGGAGCGAGGGAAATGGAAAGGGACTGGGAGGGCAAACCCACAGATTTCTCACAAGTTCACTCCATCACCTCATACTGCTCTTTGCTTCTCCTCTCGGCCACCCCCAGCTGATGCCCCTGAAGTTACTCCAGAGATCACATCCAGAGTGAAACCTTCACTCCACTCCTCACCCCTCGGCCTGTATCCCGTTCCTGTCACGACTCCCACTCTAATGATTCTCACCGCTTCATTTTCCTAAACATTAAAAACAAAGAAATCAAAAAAAATTAAAACCTAAAAAATAAATGTATTTGTAGGTCCTTAAACAATTTAAGAAGGTTCTACTCCACTTTCCATAGGTATTGTTACTGGCAGGGTTGGAGTGGCCTACAGTGCAGCCTGGCAGTGCCAGAAGGTCTGGTCTGATTGCCCAGTTTGGGCTGTTTTTCTGCTGTTTGTGGGCCTGTGTTGTGGTCTGCTTTCTACTGGTGACTTGGGTGATATTACTATAAACATGGCCTGCGGCAATGTCAGCAGCGCATAGAGTCTCGCTCACCTCACAAAACACCTGCACAGCCTCTTTACAAGCTCAAAACTGCTCCGATTTGCAGACGTGGGCCACTTTTTTAGCTCCCTGGTTCGCTCACTTGGGGCCCTTTTCTATTGGTGGCCGGCTCGACTTCCGGTCCCTGTCGGACGCGGGTCAAGAGCCGCCTTTGGCTTCGGTCTTTGTCCATCTGGTCAGGATGGGCGGTCACCGGCCCGGCTCTATCATCCCTTTGTGGAGAGCACCAGGCCTGCTGAGGTTCAAAAGAAGGCCACGGGTGGGCCTGAAGGAGTTAACAATGTTTTTTAATGATCCCGGCTATCCTTGGATCTCACTGCCTTGTCTTCTGCACTGTGGGCAACTCACAGGAGTTCATCCCATAGCTATGCATTGTGTGATCTTCAGCACATGCACCCTTCCCACCACAGCTGGTGTGTTGGATCCATTCTGTATCCTCCTACGGCCCACACACATTAACATTACATTAAATTAAAGTCCTGGCCCTGTGTGCAAAGTATCTACTATGGAATATTTTGCTGCATAAGCCTTTTAAGTTTCCCACTTACAACACAAAATTGATCTTTTAACTCTTTTCCCTACACCTTGACTTTGCCAGCACAACGTAATTCTGCTAATGCCGTCTGTTCAGCAAAGAGACCCCACTCCCAGCTTTCATACAGTTGTGGCCAAAGAGACTACCTCTCTTTCTAGGGCAGCTGGAGGCAACACACACAAAGTCACTCAACTATTATCAAACACTTCCTCTAACAAAAAGCCAGACTGGTTGGATTTGCCAGTGCTTGTTTTATTTGAACAACAGCAAGTTCACAACAATCCTCGGTCACCAGCGCAAGTGTAGAGAAAAACAGGGTGCAAAGTCACCTCACATGGCACACCAGTGCATGCTACTCACGTGTTCGAAAGTGTTCCGGTCACTTACATCTTGAAAGGAGAACATACATACGTGCCTTCAGATTAGCAAGGGACTTCTCTAAGTTAACATGCTGACCATACATCGCTGTATCAGGTTTAGGAAAACCCATCTATAAATAGACTGCACCCACAATATTGGCTATCACTATACCAAGTTAAGGTATTTAGAGAAACAGTCAATTACTGTTCTGCATTCACACCTACCTACCTTGATGATATAGTAATATAGCATGTCCGCCATAATGTTGTCGTGAGTTCCTACACGGCTCATTGTCGTTTTCACTAGGTTAGCCTAAATATGCATGTTGTAGGCCGCTTTTCGTTCGAACACGTTACCAAATATCACATTTGTTTTTGTGCCACATTATATTTTCACACATAGTAGGCACATGTTTTTACATTTAGTTCTTTTCCTTGGATTTAGTCTGAACAGCCTAGGCAAGCTCAAGCATAGCTTCTGGTCATCTCTGAGGTCGGACACTAGCACCTAGACAGAACAGACACCCAGCTGCTGTTTTAGAACACGCATGTTTTGTCATATAACCAGGGACGTGTTGTTATAAAAACACAGAGCAGAGACTTGCGGGCAGAGCAAAGGTCCAGAGTCAGCTGGGATGAAGAGCAACTATCTATGTATGCTAAAATATGGGGTCAACCACTCACACCCAGCAATCTATAGTCCATAATCTATAATCACTTAGCTTCTGTAGGGAGGGTACGTTTAGGCAAATCTGTCAGCTAATATGACCGGGCTTTTCATTGCACATGGTCTGCTAATCATGCTAATGACACGACTGACCTGTATTTCTTTTCTAGTTGTGGGACAATTATTGTATATCAGAGCACGATAGTTTAAATAAATATTGTATACTTCTTTCGTGTCTCTTTTCTGTTTATTGTGGACAGGTACGAGCGAGAAAATGAAACGGGGTGAACTGCTACTGCGATCCCCGGAAGAGTCGAGAGTGTTGTGTTCTGGGGTGCCAATCGAGTGCTCTCTCCGGAAAGGTTAGGAGGGCAAGTGAGGCACTACAGCTAGTCGGATTTGAGCCCTTCGATACTGAGGTGGTATGGGGACTCAGTCCCTACATGCCGAGGTTCTATGGCCCCAAGCTTAGTTCTGTTCCTGAGCAGAATCCCTGCAACAACGTTTATATAGAAGACCAAGGTTAGGGGTACGGTCTGTGCAGACAAAATGTTTGAAACCAGATGAAACTTATTTTAAGAATTTGCCAATCCCACAGACTTTTGGGAAGGGTGAAGGGGCACGAAAAACTAAAAACATGAGCAAGGGCTCTCATGAACTCACTCTGGATTTGAAGAAGGGATGAGATTTGAAAAATGAAATACGTGATTTGAAGGCAATAGTTTCCAGTTTCATTGAAGCTTTTGAAATTATACTCAACATATTACTGGGTGAAAATATCAAAGTAATAAAAATGCTGAAAGTATCAATGAAACATGTAGAATGGTTTCACATGTTCCTATCAATGATAGTATGTACATGTTATGAACCCTACTGGGTGCTGAGTAGCTACTCCCCTTCCTGCACACTTGGGGTGTCCAGTACTGCCAGTTCCCAGGACTGGGAGACATTTTAAGTAGTACAACCATAGTTAATTTACAATAGCAGGATCATGCCTGGACCCAGTTTGTGAATCCACCGTACCCCAAGGGGAGCCTGCGCTCTCGCCGCCCCGGGGCGAATGCCAGATTGCCTGCTGACCAATACTAAAGTGCATAAAAGCAGCTCGTAGCGATAGGACTTTATCAAACACAAAAGGTTCTCGCTTCATTGTCCCCTCGCTGCCAGGAATGGTTCCCGCAGGCTTAGCTTGGACTTCTGGCTGCGCAGTGGAAATAAATGGAGTTAACATTTAACGCTGGAAGGCTTTATTATTGTCATAGCACGTTGCAAGGTTTGCAGGGTGGAAAGTTAATAATCAATTATTTGATTATTTGTTATGTTAATTGTGTAATAATTATATTTTTAACATTTTATTAGCAGGCTGCTGGCTTTGTCGGGTTATAGGGTGGGAAGTTAAGTAAGAATGTATTCAGTAACATTGTAAATGTATTTATTATTAAGCAAGTAGTGTAATTTTATATTTTAGTGTGTGGACTGTTGGGTTTGTAGGGGTGTATATATTTTCACAACAAAACACCTACTGCTACTTCCTATTAGGGGTGGGCGGAATTTGCATAATCGTGTTACGCAAATCTCTGCGAAATAGCAATAAATCTCCACGAACACGCGGAATTGCTTGTTCGCGATGCTTTTCAACTGTTTGCAATCGCTGTTTGCGTGTTCGGGGGGGAAATATCTCACGAACACGCATTTGAGAACGCGAACAAGCAAAAAAATTCACGAAGTCGCGGCAGGCAGAATTTTGGGCAATTTCGCGTTCTCCGCGGAATGCGAAATTACCCAAATTCCGCAAGTTCGGCGAGAGGAACGGAATTTACCGCCCAGTCCTACTTCCAAGGCGGCGAAGAAGGAGAGATGGACCACTGCATACAGGCAAGATGTTTATTTGAACCAGTTAATCCAGCATTGTCTGATGACGCGTTTCGGGCTCGCAAGCCCTTGTTCACATAGAGACTGTGTTTGCTGAAGATTATATATCTCCTACTAGCGGTCGCCAGTAGGTAGTTATAGTTAGGACCTAATTTCCATAGGAAGAGCATTTTTATGTTTTGCTTATAACTTTGGCGTCGTTTGATGAATCTTCATGAAATTTTCTAAACTAATTCTTTGTTCATATCAGCTCCTATGTTGAAAGTTTGGGGTGATTCGTCAAGGGGCGGCCGAGAAAAAAGGGGGCCCCAAAACGGGTTTTCTCCAGGTTAATTTCCATAGGAAACTTTAGACAAGGTTACAGGTCGAACGGGTGAACGGAATTACCCCAAATTTGGCAGGGAGAAGAGTCTTGGTCAAGAAAGCACGCTTTTGTTTATTTGGTGTAAATCCATTCAGTAGTTTGAGAAATATCGAAAGTTTCAGATATTGATATTTGGGCATTCTGCCATCTGATTGGCTGAGGCGTTACTAGCACGAGCTTGCTGCGGATTGGCTGCGAGCGGTGCAAGTGGTTGCAACTAGGAAGTGTTGGTCACCATTTTGTGATTCCGTTGAAGTGAGTAAGGAGAAAAAGGGTGAAAAAAGTAGGAAAGGAGGGTAGGAGCACTGTACCCTATGTGGCGTGTTTATGGTGTTGTATGAAGGGGATGCGAAGCAAAGTATTCACCCCTACCGCTGTGAAAGTGCTGGGCTACGGAAATTTAGTGAGGTATTGCGTAGAGTCTGATGTTGGTGAGGTGAGGTTGTGAGGAACTCGGAGATTAAAGCATGAGCCCAAACTGTGTATCTTATGCTGTGAAGTCATGTGCCGTGGACGCTGCACTACAGCTGTGGAAGCAGTGTCAGCATGTGTTTATACCTACTAGGATGAACTACTGATCCGTACTGGTATGAAAGTCCTGGGGTACGGAATGTATGTGAGGTACTGTCTAGAGTCTCATGCTGCTAAGCTGAGCTGCTGCCGGACTCGGGGATGAAAGCGTGAGCCCAAACTGTGTGTCATATGCTGTGAAGTCATGTGCTCTGGCTGCTGTGCCACATCTGTCCAAGTAGTGTCAGCATGTAGCTATACCTACTCGGAGGAACTTTTGTTTCGAACAGTGTAACTGGTGTATGGTGCTTAGGGGGTGTTATATAGGGAGTGCGAAGGTACATTCACGCGTATCAAATGAATTCGGGATTTCTAAAGTGGAAAGCACTGACTCCTACTGGTCTGATTGCAGTGGGGGCGTAGGTTGAGGTGCTGTTGGAGTTTGACATAAAGCACTGACCCCTATTGTGAACTTTTAACCTGCATGTGCCGTTAAATGTTTGATAAAATGTTGCAAAACTAGATCGTAAGGTTAAAAAAAAAAAATGTATGAACTTTTAACCTGAAGGTGTCGTAGAATGTTCCAGAAAGTGTGGTAATAAAATGGTTGAACTTGTGACCTATTGGTGTGGAATATTAAGTAGATTTTCGTATGGAAAATTCAAAATTAACCAATGGAGATAAGTTTTGGAATGTCGTTGAAGGAATGAAGTATTCTGATTTGTTCTTTACATGTATTTGTGTGTGGAGCGACAGAGAAATTGGGCTGTTACTGGTTCCGTTCTTGATGAAAGCGGTGCTTTACATGTACCGTGTGACAAAGAAAGAATTGTATGCCTGTGTGACATTTGAAATCTGCATACAAGCTACAAAGGTGAGTTAGAAATGAACAAGGTGTGCTTTGTGTTCTGTAGTAGTGATTAAGTATTTGAGGCGATGTTTAAGTTTGAAAGTATTTTTATTTCAAAATAATATAGTGTTAGTAAAGTGTGGTGTTTGTTATTGGTTATAAATTATGCATTAAGTTTGACCTGTTAAATAAGTACTTTATATAAGTTTAGGAATTTTTCATAAAGAAAAAGTGTAGTTTGTCTTCTCTAAAGGACTGTATGGTTTAGAAAATGAGGTACAGCGTGAATTTGGGTTTGTAATGTATTCTGGTGAGAAACAAAATGTTGTAGGTTTGCTTCTTATACTTTGTGAAAATAGTGGGGTGGTCGTGGTGGTAGGAGATGTATATGTTATTAAGTTAAAAGCAATAAAATGAAACCCAGAAATGTTATGTGGGCAGGTTGTACTCTCATTTTTGACATTAAGCGGTAGATTTGAATGTAAATCGAGGTAGGTTGTTGTACTGTGAGGCCATCTAGAGTGTTTGGAGATTACATGGAGAGGAGATGGAGATAGTGAAAGTGATACGTTCCTTTTATATGTAGGCATAGTTTGAATCATTTGAGATATAATATGAACATGGTTTCTGGTTTGCATTTGGGTATAGTTAATAGTTTCCGTAGTTGGACTAGTGAATAATAAAAAGGTAGAGAGACTAAAATATATGGTAGTAAACTTATTAATGATGGTCTGTTCTTATGGAATATAAGTGGTTGGGGAGTGCTTCTTTAGCGGAGATGTTTTATAAAAATGTGTGAGAGATAAAAAAGAAATGAAAATGTGCGGTATATTTGCTGTGTCCCTGTGGTGGATATACGTAGGTGTTGAAGTGGTCCGGGTTTTACTGGTGCTCAGCTTCACTAGCCCTTTTGAGACTCGCGTCAATTTTTCCATGGAATGTCTTTAATATAGATGTAGTAAAGGGACGGTATATCAAAAGTTGGGGAATTACAATTTTGTTTAGTCTCCCCATCCCCTGGTATACACGCGAAAGAGTGTTTAAACAACTTTAGTCACATAATTGTCTAGCTAGTAATGGTGGTGTCGTTCCACTGTTCCCATTTATAACCGTGCTATGGGAATGGTTTATATTTTACCCGCCAATTTGCAAGTTCAAATACTTTTTGCTGATAAGTGTTCCAGCAGACACCTTTTAAAATTAACGTTGTACATGGGTATAGTGGCGCTACTGGAAATGGTGGGGGTTTCTGTTTGATTTCGTACTGTTAAACAAGGGCGGGGGTGGGGTAGGTGGGTATGTTGGGGATTAAAACACAGAAGGTAGTAACGTAGAGATGTTGAGCTACTAAAGGTGATGTAGTACCACTGGGAGCACTTATAAAGCGCCCTATGGTATGGTTTATATTTTACCCGCAATTTTGCATGTTTTAATACGTTTTGCTGATGAGCGTTTCGGGAGACATCAGTTGAAATTAAGCCTCTGTATGACTATAGTGGCGCTTCTACGTTTGCTGGGGCTCTTTATTTTATTGCGTAACGTTAAGCAAGGGCGGGTGTGGAGGTGGTGTAGTGGTACTGAGACTATTTATAAACCGTCTTATGGTATGGTGTATGTTTTAGGTGCAAAATTGCAGGCTTTAATAGCTTTTGCCGATGAGCGTTCCTGCAGACATCTGTTGACATTAAGTCTATGTATGGCTATAGTGGCGGTAACAGGAGTGCTGAGGCTCGTTGTTTGATTTCGTAAGGTTAAGCAAGGACATGGGTGGGGGTGGGTATGTTGTTGATTATAACACAGACATGTGTAGCTAGTAAAGGTAATCTAGTGCCACTGGGCCAGTTTATAAACCGGGCTCTGGGATGGTTTCTGTTTTACCCGCCAATTTGCATGTTTGATTACTTTTCGTTGATAAGTGTTCCAGCACACACCGGTTAAAATTAACCCTGTGTATGGGTATAGTGGCGCTACTAGGAATGGTGGGGGTTTCTGTTTGATTTCGTACAGTTAAGCAAGGGCGGGGTTGGGTGTGGGGGAGGTGGGTATGTTAGTCATTAAAGCACAAAATTTAGTAACGTGCAGATGTCGAGCTAATAAAGGTGAGGTAGTACCACTGGGAGCACTTATAAAGCGCCGTATGGCATGGTATACGTTTTGCCCGCAAATTTGCATGTTTTAATACGCTTTGCGGATGAGCGTTCCGGCAGACAGTTGTTGAAATTAAGTTCCTGTATTCCTATAGTGGCTCTACTAGGTTTGCTGGGGCTCTTTCTTTAATTTTGTAAGGTTAAGGAAGGATGGGGAAGAGGGTGCTGTAGTGGCAGTGTGTCCATTTATGAATCGCTTTATGGTATATGTTTTTATGCCACATTCCCACATTTTTATACCTTTTGTTGACTAGTGTTCCAGCAGACAGCTACATAAATTACACCACATTTCTGTGGATAACAATCTTTGTGTTGATAGACACTCTTGCACTGTAGTAGAAGGCTGCCAGCGTTGATGGCAAATTATGAATCTTGGTGCCATTGTAGATTTCAATGGAAGCTTAGACTATTTCTTTGTTACTATGTTGTAGTCAGGGTTTTAAGTGGGGAAAAAAAGTGGGGGTAAACCTCTTAAAGGGGCGTGGGCTATGCTAGTAGGCACGTGGTCTAAATCAAGATAAGTAGCATTGTGTGCTTTAAAAAATCCCCTCCAATTATCCTACGTTCGGAAAAAAACATTTAAATGATTTCCCTTCCTTCTACAACGTGGCTTACTTAGCATGATGTCTCTAGTCCTCAGTAGTGAGCAAAATCAGTATGCGTACCTCGATGTGCATGCTCTCACTGCAGTGTAATAAAATTAAAAAATTGACTATGCTTGCGAGGGCTGAAAGTAGAGCCTGATAGAGACCCGTTTGGAGGCTCCCTGAAAATAAGGGCCGGTGCTCAGACCCGGCCTAATTAAAGCCAGGCATCCATCCATCCTAAGCACTGCACTATCCAACCATAGTTTAATTGATGTATACATTCCTACTTATATACATACATCTGTTCCTGCACTAATCTTAAGGTATGGTAAGCACCGTGCCATCCATGCAGCCATACGCCTATATATCCATAGATACATCTGTCCCAGAACCAATCCGAAGGGATGTATGACGTTAAAACGCATACTTTTACAACGCATACCGTTACAACGGGACTTTTACAACGCAAATACTATTACAACGCATGTATTTACAACGCATTTTTTTACAACGCAGGTACCTTTACAACGCATACCATTACAACGTAAGTATTGGTAAGTATATATAATTTTTTTAATTGTATATTATTTAAAATTATTTTTATTTAATGTAATTGTATTTAATTTAATTTTATTTAATTAATTTAATTTATATTTATTTTTATTTTATTTTTTTCTTGTACCCCTTTATCTAAAATTCCCAAAACTGACCCTGAACCCTAAAAATACCCCTTTACCCAAAAACCCAAAACTGACCCTGAACCCTAAAAATACCCCTTTAAAAAAAACCTAACATATAACATTTTAAATATAATTATATACTTACCAATACTTACGTTGTAATGGTATGCGTTGTAAAAGTACCTGCGTTGTAAAAACATGCGTTGTAAATAAATGCGTTGTAATAGTATTTGCGTTGTAAAAGTTCCGTTGTAATGGTAGTGCGTTGTAAAAAATGCGTTGTAATGGGTGTTTACCAATCCGAAGCATCTATCAGCCCACCCATCTATCCTAGGTACAGGTCCATGCCTTCATTTATCCTTCCATCCATCCATACATTGATACATCCATTCATCCATCCATCTGGCCATGCATCTACTCGCTCTTTATTCAACTATACGTTCTTATTTCCGTGCACCCGCTGCCCCCGATCCTAAATATGTCGTGTTATACTCATCCACCCAGCCTCTTAAGGGGTCGAAAAGGCTGGCGATAAGCATTGGCAGGCAGATGTTTCTTGTAAAGAACAACAAAGGTTTGAGTTGCTCTTTGTGGAGCATAGGTCACCGCCCTTCTCTGGTGGTGTTTTAAACAAAGATTCATCTAGCGAAAGAAATGTAAGGGAGCTTTTTAGTGTAAGACGTTAATTTAGAAACATAACGTTTTGTCCAGTTGTATATAGGAACACTGCTTTAAAGTGGCTGTGACTCAAACATACTGAATACCTGTACTTCTTACATTTCAGAGAGTATACACCAGAGAGCTAATTTGAGGTGGTGAGAACCTGCAGTTCTATATTTCCATGTGAAGCACAGTATAAGAATATAAAAGCAATTGCAAAGCTTTTATATTCATATTAAAGAGGGGGAGTGAGTCAGGCAAAGCGTTTAGCACTAAAACAAGACAGTGTGTAAGGTTAAAGTCGGGTCATGCTGGAGTTGCCTGCTTGTGGTTGTTTGCAGAGGCACAACCAGAGCGAAATTTCGGGGGAGCTTAATTCTTTCAGGAATAGGCAGAGTGGGGATGTAGGGGCTGTAAAAAGGGGTGAAAAAGAACAGTCTCATTTACAAAAAAATGGTCTTTTCCAGACCTGCGAAGTAGTAGGGTGCGGCTCTGTTTGTGCGCCCGGGAAGCTATCTCAGAGTCCGGGGAAATGGGCGTTGCACGCCTGGTGGTCTGTCTGCTGATCACCTTACGATGATGTTGCTCCTGCGTTGCAAAAAGAGAAGGGAAATCCTGCGAGAAAATGGCTCTCGTTAAAGGATTTCCCTTCTCCTACAATGCGACTCACCTGGCATGATGTCTGCACTTCACAGTAGTGAGCAATGTGCATGCTCTCAGTTTCACTGCAAAAATTAATTTTTTTTATTTTTTTTTTAAAAAGACTACTTTTGCCAGGCCCGGAAAAAGAGCCCCATAAAGATCTGTTTCGAGGCCCCCCAAAAATAAAGTGCTGGTGCTCAGACCCCCACAGACAGCCTCCCTTCCCCCCTCCCCCACCCCCCCAATTAAAGCCCTGAGTGTAGTGTTATGTTTGTGAAGTTGTAGATAAAATTGTTAGGCGAATAATGGTAATTTTTGTGTGTGCCGTTTGGTTGATAATATCCTCTTAAGTACATAGATTACAATTTTAAAAAATTCTGTCTATAAAGTAGTCTGTGGTGGGTTGCAGATAGATTGCTGTGGGGTGGTGGGGTGCGGCAGAGAGGTGAAAAGTATGACGTAGTGCTGTTACATATAAATTGTAAAGAAATTAATAAATACTTGCTGTATGTTCTATGGCCATACTTGTCATTCTATTGCTCCCCTGTCGTGCTCTACCACGTTGCTGCACTGGGTCTGAAGTCGTTAGTAGAAGTTTTGTAATTGTATGTTATTATTTTAACATAGTGAACAGATCTAAAAAATAATTGAATCTATTTTTTTGTTTTTCAGAAAATTGTTTTGTTTGGATTAAAATTTGAAAAATGCCTAGAAGTGAAAAAAAAAAAAAAAAAAAAAGAAAGAAAAATATATATTTGACCGTTAGGAAACATCTTGAATTAGAGAAAAATGAGAGCAGCAGTACAGAAACAGTCGAGCATTAGTGACCAGAGCACCACCCTTTGCCAAGAGACTGTTAGACAATCACAGATTCTGCTCATGAGGTAGGACAGAAGGTAGAGGAAAAGAAAAATATATTTGAACGTTACCAGCAAAAGAATACATAATGTGATGCACAAAAAGAGACAAGTTCCAAGACTGAGCCGAGTGCGACATCTACTGGTGGAAAGAGAGAGGTGTGCCAAAAGATTTCAAACACGGGAGGAGGCGGTGGTGGTGGGGGGGGGGGGGGGGGGGGAGAAGATTGATCGATGCCCAGAATGGAGCTCCAGGTGAGCCCAGAAGCCTGATGGGGGAAGACTACGGGAGGAAAAGTAGTCAAGAAACTGTGAAGTGTCTTGGAAAAGAGACCTGGGCACTGGCAAAAGGGAGAGCAAGGGTCTGAAGCACTTTTTTTTTTTTTTAACGAGTAAGACAGCAGCAGATTTTAAACTTTTTTTTGGGTGGGGGGACAGGGAGAATATTTTGGAAGAAACAGTGGTGATAAAAGTCGAACAAAACTAGAGGCATTCTTCCTAACGCCTTCTCGGCGTAGTAGGCGTGATATAAATGCCATTACAATTACTTTAAATAGGAAGAGAGTGGGGTAGAGGAGAGTGAGAAGGGAGAAAAGAGGAGTGTATGGTAATGTGTGGAGAGAGAGTGGGATGCCTTTTTTTTTTCCACGAGGTAGGATAGCTCAGGAGGCTGCTTGCCAAGTGACAGATGGCACCTAACCTTGTATGTGACCGGTGTAAATATAACTTCTCTCGCACAACAATTTTACTGTCTACCAGATTTTATACAGCGCTTTCCATGCCCACAGAAGAAGATTGCAGCGCTTAATATAAAAGTTAAGAAATACTACATATTCAGAAGGGTAAATATTAATGAGCAGAGGTGTCTACATAACAGAAAGGAATGTAGTGACAGCACACTGAGTGAGAGTAAAGACAAATTAATGCACTGCCCCAAAACCTGGGCTTGAAATTGAAAAACAGAACTGCAGGTACCCTTAACCAGAGTACCTGCTTACACCTGAGAAGTCCTGGTACTCTCCAACCGAAACTACTGCACCTCTGCTGACTGCAGGTGCTATCCCTAAACAACAACAAAAAACAAAAAAAGACGTACAGGCTCCAGTACCGGACAGTATCAGCACATCCAGAGCACCGGGTATCATGTTACTTGGAGTCTCACAGAGTAATCGAGGGTTTTGGTGTTGCTCGTCGTCTACAACAAACTGTGGGGATAGAAAAATGTGCACCGTGATCAATCTCGGCAGACCCTCTTAGGAGTTGAATATTGTTTTGCCAACTGTAATTTTGTAGATATTATTACTTTTTATAAGTATTTGATGCTTACCTTATGGGGAAGATAGTGGTCAGTTCAGAAAGTCTGGGTGGTCTTGGTGACAGGTCATTGATAAAGGCGATAGGCCTGATTGATTCATTGAGAACAGTTACATCAAAAGGTCTCATTTGTGTAATCTGAAGTTACAAGACAGGCAGTGTTGTCAAATTATTTATAGTGAAAACAAAAATAAACGTTAAACCGATATGCCTTTAAGGTAGGATTGTAATTACATCGTGTTAAAGCATGCAGACAGCTATTTTGTTGCATAGAATCTCAAAGATCCCAGCAGTAGACAAGGGTTTTGGTGTGGATAACACCCTCCAAAAACCCAGAGAAGCTTTGCAGGGACAATCCTTGCCACACGCTTTTAGAAAGGGCTATACAATACTTTGACAGCTGTCATTTTGGAAATATTTATACCTGTAGTATTTGGTTGTGTGTGTGTGTATTAAAGTATGTGTAGATGAAGCCTGGCAGCATTACATGTCTACTAAGAGTGGGCGGTAAACTCCGCTCCACCTGAAGAGTTTTACCACTCTGCACTCCGATTGGAGCATGGAGTTTGGCAAAACCTCCCCTACCGATGTGTGGTGGAGTTTACTGCCTACTCCTGGTTTAAAAGGTGGTGACATTTCCAATCACAATACTGATATAAGAGGCTGATGGGGTATTTCTTGCCTAGGCGTGGGGGTGGAGCACCCCTGGCTTTAAAAACAAACAGCAATCACTGGAGCGCGGTACGCATGGTCTTCGAGAAAGCAGAATAAGATAATAGAGCAGGTTACCACATTCCCTGCTCGCGCACAAGCCCTGCAGCAGCAATCTTTTGTGTGCTGTGCATGCAGTCTTCAAGACTGAAAACTGGTACTATGCCTCGTAATATGAATTTAAAAACATAATGAAAATGAAACAGTGTCCTACTACACAAAGTGTTTTTCACTAACATATGTACTGTGTGTAACTAAGCGGCATATGTGGAGCAACACTGGACAGGTGCATCAACCACACCCTGCTTCTGAGCATGCACATGTCCTGCCAGGCAAAGGACCGGCGGAAACCGGAATTAGCTCCGGAGACAGGGCATATTATTATTATTATTAAGCGTTCTTATATAGCGCTCGATTACCCGTAGGCATCTCGGCGCTTGCCTTGGGAACCCGTCCTGGTTTTTCCCTATGAGATACCCGTACTGGGCATCCCCAAGGTGAAATCCAGGCATCCCGCCGCGGGGGGCCATAGTGGAGATTAAGCAAGCTAATGCCCAGAGCTGCAGAGTGTGAACCTGTGACTCAAGTAGGCACCGAAACGAGAATTATCGAGTCCGTTGATTTTTGGGCTCAAGACCCTGCCGCGTCGGGAATTGAACCCTGGTCCCGGGTCTGACCTCTGCTTCAGGGTCTGCCGCCTCTAACCAGTGAGCCACACTTCTCCACTCCACATGAGCCAGGCCCTGCAAGAGATCCAAGGGGAGGCGAATGATGTGCATCAAAGTTGTACGTCACTGTTCTGGGAAGCTTGTCTGTCGGCTGTCAGCCGGGGCCACAAGCCTCAGCCAGCCCTCAAAAGCTCCATGGAATAATGCAGAGTTTTCGGTAACTGCATGAAATTCCGAAAGGTGAAACTCTGCAAGCGCCGCACAGGCCTAATGTCTACTACAAGCTAGTAATAATAATTAAAAACACACCACACACAAACATAAATAGAGGGGGCTTTAGGTTAACCCGCTCAGACACAGATCTGGTTAGTGTCTTTCCCATCCTGCTTCCACCGAGACAGCTTATAGGCATATAGCGTAAGGGAATGATCAGCTTACTTCAGCCAATGGCTCCATGGCCGTATAAGTGGCAACATTTTGCTTTACCTTATGTGCACATCTGCCTAAACATAAGTGAATTTTCTCCTCTGAAAGACCTCTTTTCATGTCTTTTCTTTTTCATCTATTATTTTTTAGAGCTCACAGGCAGAGCAGCTGGGCTGCTTGCTTTCTGCTCATTTCATCTGCTGTGTGCCACATCTTGTGCTGTCGCAGTTTCTAAAACTGGTGACTTCTAGACCAGGCAGCCTTAGGGTGGTCTTACGCGCAACTTTTTGCCTGCCTCCTCCACTTTCCCGACCTCGAGTTTGCTGGCATTAGGACTCTAGCACTGATTCGCAGTGGTAAAGTGTGCAAAGTGCTTGTTTTCTCTCCCCTAATCATGGTAATATTGGTTCATCCCTAATTGGCATAATTAGTTTACATATCAGTCTCTAGAAAAGTGGTACTCCCTGTGCCCAGGGCCTGTAAATTAAATGCTACCAATGGGCCTGTAGCAAGGATTGTGCCAACCACTTATGTAGCCTTTTAACAGTGTTTCAGGTCTGCCACTGCAGAGCCTATATGTGATGTTTATATTGCTAGTTCGACAGGGCAAAATAATCCCTTTGCCAGACTCAAACCTTCCCTTTTTATACATAGGTCATCCCTAAGGTAGGCCCTGGACAACCCAGAGGGCAGGATTCACTGTATTTAGAGGGCAGGACATGTACTTTTTAATTTTGCATAGCCTGATAGTGAAAAACTCCCCAAGTCGATTTTCCCTTAGGATAACATTGGAATTACCCGATTACATTTTCTGAGAGTACTTTTCCAAATGGGAAGATAGAACTGGTTCAAGGTTGGTGTCTCTGGAATCACAATTTAAAAACAAAAACTTAGGGTGAAGTCGGGTTTTAAAATTGCAATTCTAAAAATGCCACTTTTAGAAAGTCATTTGTTTGCTGTAACACTTTGACCCAGGTGCGATGGGCATGCCCAGATGTGGGTCCCTTGCTCACTGTGCCACTGGATTCAAACTAGCCTTGCTAAAGAAAGGTGACATACCCTGAAACCGGTCCCAGGATGCTCATTTCCGGTCCAGGGAGGACCTTGCCTGGCAATTTGGTCTGAGCTGTTACCATGGGGCACAGGATCAAGACCAATTTGCATATGGCTGGGTCCAAACTGGGGTGTCGTAGTGGACAAAAGAACAATGGATTTAACCCAGATCTTTTGGTTGGGGAGAAGCTTTGCATTGTCAGCATTCCGCCCATCATTTGTTTGCTGTAACACTTTTAGAAAGTTGGCAAGTTCTTAATTTTGCTATTTAGTGCCTGCTGCCGGTCTCTGATCACATGTCTGGGGTGGGTGACAATGGTCTTTGTATATTCCTCTTAGACAGACACACACAATGGGAGCTTAGATGTAACCTGATGGGCCATCCTGGCAGGATGGGAGGGAGGAGCTGGTTCCAGCCTTACTTACACTGAATAGGATTTTTCCTGACCTCACACAAATGGCTGCATATTCCCTGTAGTGAGTTTAGAGGTAAGAAGACCTGGGTGCAGTTCAGGGGTTTGTCTTTGAAGTTCCCCCATTTCAAAGGCCCAACTAGGTAGAAGTACTGCACCCCTGACACCACTACTTCAGTACACCTCTAGACCGGTCAAGACTCTGCCAAGGACTGCTGTGCTTCTTAAAGGACTACCACTCTGCTGGACTCCTGCCTTGCTACACTGACCTGTTGCCTTCTTGCCTGGATGAGGGAACCAGACCTGGATCCTTTGAAACCAGAGTGACTCCAAGGACTATCTGGCTGGCCTTCCGATTAGAGGTCACAGGGACAAAAAAAACAAAAAAAAACCTTCCAATTTACCGGCTTCTGCATCTAAAATTCTGCCATCAGTGAGTCTACCCTGCCAAGTGGTGCCACCCCAGCCCTGGACCCTTGGATTACTTTGTGGGACGGGCACATCCTCTGCTGAGCAACGTATCCACAAGCAGAATGGACATATATCCTCAGCTGAAGCAGCCCTCATTCAAGCTGAACTCATGCCCCGCCACTGTTGCATGGATTGGGATTGGACCGGTCACAAAAGACTTGCATCACTGCTGCATCTCGCACCTTGGAACTGATGCGTCACCTTCTGAACCGCCACTGTGTGACGCTTTAACCGGCATAAGCTTCTCCTATCCCTCATTGACAGCAGCCTTGACAACGACATTGACCCTCTGCCTTGCAGGTTCGCTGCATCTCGCATCCTGGACACTGGCCTTCGCATTGCAAACCTCGTCGACAGGATTCTCAAATCAGACACATCAGGACCTCGCCCCACAGCCTTGTTGCATCTTGCAAGCAACGTATTGCCTCTGCTACATGATGCATCTTCAATGCATATCCACGCATTGTTCTGCAACCAGAAGGATGGTCCTTTTGTTCAGCTGGCCTAACTAGGTCCCTGTAGCCAGCCCACGCTCCATCGCAGTCAGCCTCAACGTTTAACTTTGTCTCAGTCCGGCACGACCAGCGATCCCAAATTGAGCTTTTAGCTTCCAAGTGGGGGTGCATTGAGCATTAGTGGTTACAAAGAGACACAGGTCTCTTTGTATGTGGTGCCCTGCTTGGATGGCAAGTGTCAGTGTCCCATTATCTGCGTCGTTCCCTGGAATGAAGGTGCAGCAGGTCACTTCAATCTTCACACACACACCGTTCCCTCCATTGTGGCCATTAAGTCCAAAACATATCAATGCTGTATTACCATAAGGCAGATTGCATGCAGTTCTTCCTTGATTTAATTAAGGCAGAGCTCGGTTATCATTTTAAGCATTTCCAACCTGTTTATTTGCAACCAGCGGGCTTTGGCTTTTATCTACAAAGTGAAGAAGGGTATTGAGCCTTGTGCTGAAACTTGTGTGTCAGTGACCAGTCTAAATTCTTTGGGAATGCCCTAAATGTCCTAATCGCACCCTGTCTCACACCCAGGTGCCACGTGAACCATCTGTATCATGACCAGCGGTCAAGGGACCAACATCTCTCACTCTTTTAGGATATCAATGGTATTAAGACACCGGTGGCACTGAGAAAACCCTTTTAGACTAAGAAATATGAGATTGAGGTGTCAAGGCGCAGGAGGGTGTGGGGGTGGGGGGGGTTCGCAGGTTCCAGTCCATCAAGGAGTGGGTCTGTCGAAGAGCCATGTTTTGAGGTTTATTGCGAAGAGGGGGAGCGATGTTATATGTCCGAGGTGGAGCAGAAGGTCGTTCCAGGCTCTGGCCGCGCAGAAGGAGCGGCCTCCTGATCTGGTCTTTCTGGTGCGGGGGACCACGGCGTAGGAGAGCCGAGCTGATCGTAGGGTCCTTTGGGGAGCGTGGAATTAGAGTCGGCTGTACAGGTATGCTGGTCCGGTGTCATGGAGGGCCTTGTGAGCGTGGGTTAGCATCTTGAAGGTGACTTTAGCTTCGATGGGGAGCCAGTGGAGTGTGTGCAGGTGCTGGGAAATGTGTCAGTGTCCTGGCAGGTTGAGGACCAGTCTTGCAGCAGCGTTTTGGATGTTCTGTAACTTGCGGGGGACGTTTTTGTTTATTCCGGCATAGAGTGTGTGTGTTGCCGTAGTCGAGCCTGCTGGTGACCAGGGCGTGAGTGACGGTCTTTCTGTGTTCGAGGGGGATCCATTTGAAGGTCTTACGTAGAAGGCAGAGGGTGTGGAAGCAGGATGAGACTGAGTTGATCTGGCGGTCCATTTTAAGCTGATAGTCCAGGATGATTCCCATGAACATGAAATACCTTGAAAAAACAATAGGCGTTTTGGGAGAGAAAAAGGAGGACTGTAGCGGCTGGTGTGCAGGCGGAGTGACAAGACGGGGGAACAAACAACAAATAAACATTTTAAAAAAAAAAAAAAAAAAAAAAAAAAAAACTTACATTATGCATACTGTCTGATGCACTTTTCCATGTCCTTGCTGCAGCAAAGACTCCCAGCCTTCCCTGTGGCCAATCCTGATGCTGCTCTCATGTTTGAAGGCAGCGTCACAATTGGCCCAAGTGCTGGGAATTTGCGTTCACAAAGAGACTGGGTGCCTGTGCTTTGCGGTCTCCAACCCAGCCATTCAGCTGGGCTGGAGACCGCTCAGTGTGCATGTTGGTTTGGCCAGCCTGACATGGCCGGCCAGACTGACACACACACACTGACAACAGTGCACCACCTCCTCTTCCCTCGCGATGGCCCCACCCCCAAGTCTCGCCTAGTCCTCAGAACCTTGAAAATAAAACAATAATAAAACGGTTTTATTATCTTTTTAATTTTCCAAGTTTAGGCTGGCGGGGGTGAGGTGGGGTGTTAGGAATACCGCCACTGAAACGGGAACAGTTTGTTTAATTAATCCTTGCAGCCAGAAAATCAGTTCCAGGCATAGGGTCTGAGGACGGTCTCAATTTGCCATCGATCTGAAACAATCTTATATACAGTCCATTGTATGCCATAAAGGATTACGGTGATCCTTGTATGGAAAGGAATGCAAGTCGCTGCCTTTTTTAGTCATAAATGACTCGTTCGATAGATAATCCAGGTGGGCCTCGACCTTGCGTTGACACAATGTGGCCAGTTGGTAACGTGTCTAGTTGTCTGGCATGGGGAGCGCAAGTGACGGTCGCTGCACAATAACAGTGGGTGGGTAATGAAAGAACACACACCCCGCCAAAAGACGCCATGGTGCTAGACTCCCGCTCTCTGGGAGGGTGACAAGCACAGGTTGCCCATCCAATCCAGACGCTGCTCTCATGCTATGAGAACAGCGCCAGGATTGGTCTGAGCAGCCTGATCTGCCACTCAGACGCTGCCTGGGAGCCTGCGGCTTTTCTCCAGCTTGACTTGGAACACAGCTGGGTTGGAGAAATAGAAGCGCTCATGTCCGTGCAAACTTTCATGCACACTTCTAAGTGCCCACCACTTCTGTCGGTCGTAGCCCATCCCCGCATGCACGCACCATCAGCCAGAGGCCCTCACAGAAAAATAAAATTATATTATTGTTTTATTGGTCTGCGGCTGACAGACCAGTGGGGTAACGCTCCTCCGCCATTAGGGAAAAGCCGCCCCTGGGGAGCGCATGATCACTGCTTGTGCTGGGTGTGTGTCCCGATTGGCTATATGTTCCCAACTCATGCGGCATCTGACTTTATGGTGTTTTGGGAGTGTGTGTACCCCCTGCGGCCAGGTGCGCTTTATTGGGGCCAATCTAACTGGTCTATTGTGGTGCAGCTGCGCGTATCTGTGAGATTGATCTGGGATTTCCTGTTTGTGCATTTGTCTGCCGGCTAGTGCCAGAAATTTGTGTAAAAAAAAAAAAAATTTAAAAAAATAAAACATTAAAAAAAAAAAAACACACACACACACACACACACACACACACGCATACCACACCACATGTGCTCTTGTTCACATAAACTAATGTAAGGATGTTCATATCAGCATCAACTTGTTCCATATTAACAAAAGTATACAGTAAACATGTTTTAGGCAACGGGAGGGACGCACTGAACCTGGAGAGCCTAAAGCAAATAGAAAGTAAGCAAATGTGTGTTAAAAAAAAAACACAAAGCCAAGGGCACTCAACGAGCGGAATGCTTTCCTAGGTCAACTTTCTGAAGGTCCCCAAGATGTCTTTAGCAAACCAGACGTGGGCGGAGACCTAAAAAGCAGCATTCACTGTGCTCTGCAGAGCAACAGGAGTGTGTCTCTAGGAATACACCTATGCACAAAGGTTTGCACAGTAACACAAGTGTGTGCAGCAACAGGGTGCACTCTGGTCTACACATTAACACGTGCTTGTGTTATTATGGATGCACAACAACGTGTGCTTTGCTCTTCATATTACCACAAGCATGTAACAAACTTGTCTGGAGCGGTCGTCACAACAAAACGATTTGCATTCAATAACCTAAGTGTTTTAAGTAATGTGCACAGTAATACAAAGGTGAGCAGCTAACACCCCCAAGTAGTGCGGTCTGCACAGTGATACAAGGGCTTGCACAATCACAGTTGTGTTCAGTCGCTGTCACAGAAATGCAAATGTGTGCGATTACTCACTCAGGTGTTCTTGTTTTCACAGTAACACCGGTGTGCACAGTTACAAAATATACACAGCAACACAAGTCAGGATGACTGAAGTCTGCGGTAGTGAATAAACAGTGACACTATACACGTATAGTCGTCTGCCCCGAGACGTAAGGGGCTGCGCAGTAAGACAAGCCTGCACGGGGTGGGCACAGAAATATATGTATGCGTTTTGCAACTGTCACAGGAGCCCATATTTGCGTTCAATCATTGTGTTGCCGATGCACAGTAACAAGTGTGCATACAGCAACAACGGTGCATAGCGACAAACACTAATACAAGCCGGCCTACCAGAACACAGGTTTGAACAAAGATCCCAGTGACATCACCAGTGACATCACCACACATCCGACTTTCACAACCCCTAGGGTCGAGCCAAGGAAAGGGCCACGTTCATGGGCGGGAGGCGCTACATTTCGCGCAAGTGTGTGAAGAGATTCTACACTCTGTGACAAATCTCTTTAGCACCCTGCCATAAAACCCAATAATACCGTGCCCTGTGACGTCCCAATGGCCGCAGGTCACGAGGTCACCCTCAGGCCGTCCTGGAGTCAGATGACACCACTCTGCACAGGTGCAAGATTGTGCACGAACAGCACCAACCGGTCGAGTCGGGTATTTTAAGCTACACCCTGGAGTCTTTTCGGCACACACATGTAAAGAAAACTACACGTCCCAGAATTCATAGCGCACCTGCCAAAATGCGAGGAGATGGCGAAAGTGACTCTCGCTTTAAGGCGTTTGAAACTGATCCCAAATCACCGTTAATAGTGTTTATCACAAGTCACAAACAAAACACCCATTCATTCATTCATCATTCATTGTAAACTTGGGGCCCGAGGCATGCTACAAACATAGAAATGTGTTAGAGAGAAAAGTAAAGCTGTGCTGTGTGAAGGTTATGCTTGTACATGAATGAAAGGTGTCCTGTACCGCGAGCCTAGCACAGGGCATCGAAGCGCTGCACAGGGCATCGAAGCGCTGCACAGGGCATCGAAGCGCTGCACGGGGTGAACGACAAGCTCATGCATTCGAGTGATAGGAGAGGATGCTCGGGTGCGGATGAGTAATTAGATAAACACTATCCCATCACGCCGTCCTGGGGTGGGGGTGGCCCCCAGCCCCCTCGGCCTGGTGTTAGTACACAGCACAGAGAGGTTTTAGGACAGTTTTACGTCTTGGCCTCATTTCCTGCTTCCTGCCCTCCAGCCTCCTAACCGCAGTGAAGGACCCACCGGAGGTACTTACCGGTGGTGAGCAGAAGCCAAGGTTGGGGGGCGCTCCACCGCCTGCGGGAGATGCCGGCCCTCCGTGCCTCCTGCCTCTAGTCCCAGCTGTAGTAAAACCCTCTTACATACTCCCCCCTCCTCCCATGCAGCTCCTCCTCCCACCCACAGCCCTGCACCGAGCCCAGTCCGGCCCCTCCCCCTCCCTCCCTCAAGCACCAGCGAGGCCACCAGCGCTCCTCCCTGCACTGGTCTGCCTGGGAGCACTGGGGCAGAGGTCAGAGCCAGGGGCCCCTGGGCTGGGTGTGTGAGGTGGCAGTGTGCGAGGGCAGCGCCTGGAAGGGGGGATTAGCAACAGCTGCCACCCTTGACCTCACTTCTGTAGCTCCTCCTGCAGCAACAGAGGCTTCAAAGAGGAACGAGTCTGTGCAGGTTACAGACACTCACCTGGAAGAATGTACCGAGGGGAGGGTGCGGGGCAGGGGCCCCTGGGCCGGGTGTGTGAGGGGGCAGTGTGCGAGGGGAGCTCCTGGCAACAGTTGCCACCCTTGACCTCTGCAGCGCCTCCTGTAGCAACAGAGGCTTCTAAGAGGAACGAGTCTGTGCAGGTTACAGACACTCACCTGGAAGACTGTACCGAGAGGAGGGTGCAGGGCAGGCGCCAAGGGTCCCTGGGCCCCAGGGCTAAGACGGCTTTACAGTAAACCTGTCCAGATAACCCTGGTGATTAATGCTCCTGCTGGAGAGCAGTCTTTTGTCTGTTTGTAGTTTTGAATTCCAGATAAACTGTAGTTTATGTGGATAGCTCAGTGGGTTACTGCTTTGTTACAGATGTCCTTTTTAGGTCGAGCTGGTGTAAGCAGCGCGAAGCGCTGCTGTCTCCAGCGAGCTCTATTGTTAGTGACTTGCTTTGGAAGTAGGACAGGAGATGGGCATGCGCATTGCGCTTTGAGCAGGTGTACACGCACGTACACGCACGCGCTGTGCACATCTCCTGTCCCGCATCCGAGGCAAGTCAGCCTCTCGCAATCGTGCACACACACACACGCACGCACACACACACACACAGGCACACACGCACACACCCTCCACCCCACTCACCGGGCTACTTTGTCGCTGCGCTGGTGTCATCTCCTCCGCATCATCTGGCACACGCGGGGCTTCCTCACTCATGGGAGCCCCGCAGTTGCATCGGCGGCCTTAGGCACCACTTATGCTCCTCCTTACGTCTGCTGGCACACGCGGGGCTCTCCCTCTGGCATGGGAGCCCAGCGTCAACACTGCTCCCGTCACACCTGTCGTGGGCAGAAGTCCCGCCCCATGACAGCCGTGACGCTCCCGAACTTCCGGTTTTCGGGCCGGCGGCGGTGAGCAACGCTGTAGACCTGGGTCTACCGGTCTTCACTTAGTCTTTACTGAGTCAATATTCCTTTACATACGATAAATGTAAATTAATTATTGTTATATATTACATGCTTGTAATTTTATTTATGTTTTGTTGCGAGTCGCGTGAAAGCATGCAACTCGTTCCACCCATACCTATTATTCATTCAGTGTTCTAGAGTCATGCCTTACTGCCGTGAAGATTCCTCAGGAACGTTATTCTGAGCGCTTTCTTCTTCATGACTGGACGGCTCTGGTTGTGGGTGTTTCCTGTATTACAATAAACCTACTTTTCAACTTCAATCAAGCACCTCCTGTCTTCAAAAACTTGATGACAAGCGGGAACTTCTCCGCACCCACCGCCAAGAGCCAAACCACTTTCCATGGAAAAATTTCAGGACATCAGCAGCTGATCGTCTCAGAGCTAACCGCTTGAAAAGACGACGTCATCGCTGCTAATCACCCGGGAACCTGATCTTCAAAACCTCCCCGCATTTTTAAGGTCGTATTTACCTCATTTACTTTGAACTCAAGCTTGTGGCAGTTTGTTTGCAGTCAGCCTCTTGCGCTCTGCTGTGCGCTGTTCAAATCTACGCACGCGCATTCAACATTGCTGACTCTTACGTCATAGCACAAGCTTCGCTCTTCAAAACAAGGCCACTGGCTTTCGAAAGTCACGCATAACCGTAACCTTGACAACGGCGTCAGTCTGCCATTTAAAAAAAAGATTAATGCGAAGTTTTTCGATACTTACAATGATAGGCATGCTTCATTGTTTACATTGCCTATCATATTCCATCTTTACAACAGCGATAGGCACGCTTCTATAATTTTATCAACAACGTCCTTGAGCACAGTCATTTCCTCATATTTCATCATATATGCATTGTCTGTTGGTAGTTCATCGTCATCACAGCGATAGGCACACCTGTAAACTATATAATTGACTTGCTTTTGATCTTCATATTGCAGTGTAAAAGCGTCAATGCAAATAGCATTTTGTGTAACGCATCACAGCGATAGGCACGCTATTATATAAATTGCCTATTGTATTTCAACATTTTCAAAGCGATAGGCACACTTTTCACTTCCACATTATAAACACGTTTTTTGATCTTCATATTTCAACATGAAAGTGTCAATGCTTATAGAATTTTGCATAATGCATCACAGCGATAGGCACGCTATTATATAAATTTGCCTATTGCATTTTAGTATTTTTAAAGCAGCTACAGACACGCTTTTGCAATTGGCACTCTTCATCTTCAAGTATTTGTACGCTTTCTTCATTTGACAAATCTTTATAAAGTAGCGTGTGTAATGATGTATGTGAGCGCACTAGTAGTTGGGGGGTGGAGACGTGGGCAGGACAGGAAAGGGAGGTGGCTAGAAGGGAAAGGGGGCAGAAGAGCATAGGGACTTGAAGGGAACAGTATTGCAGAATAAAGCACGTTCTAAGATACCATAGTCAGTGTCCAGTTATTGTAGTCTGGACGCTACATCTGGCGACGAGGATGGGATGAGGTAGCGCATAGATTGATCGTGCTGCTTCCCGACTTCAGAGGAACTGTTACCGCGACGCCACAAGTGTGGTGTCGCCGCCGCGGTGAGAGCGGTAATCTGGGTGCCCACCCCAGCCGAGCTGCCTGTGCTGGGAGAAACTGCCGGCGTTGGTTGCTGATCCCGATTGATCCCCGAGTTCACAGGTCCGTGAGCAGCGGGGAGTGGTGCCAGTCAGCACAGATGTGCGCCGGGATCTGGGTGCCCACCCCAGCCACGTGTGCTGCCCCAGGAGCTAGCTGATTGCTGCCAGGAGCCCACTCCGGTCTTACCTGTTGCCTGGGAGGTTGCTGATTGCTGCCAGGAGCCCACCCCAGGCTTCTTTGCTGCTTGAATAGCCGCGATCGTCTGCCCGATGAGTGCCTGCCAGTGTCTGCCGAGGCCCCGGGGTTGTGAAGCATTGAGCCAAATCTCGCGGGAAGCGAGATTTCGCCGACGGCGGCCATTTTGACGTCAGGCACCTGCACCTATCCCCTGCCAAGGATATCCGCCGGCCATTTTTAAGTCAGGCAGCAGTGGTCCCACCATCAAGCACATTCAAATGCAACCCCGAAAACTGCATTTTTGTGCCACAAGACTGCGTCAAAACCATTGCTTTACATCACGGTGAAGGAAAACGGGCATTCCAATCGCACATCGCCCTTTCGGTGGATACATACAGTGAAATATCCAGTGAACCCAGCAAGTGCGTAACGGAGCGCATCTGGTACCGCCGTGAGTGACTATTTGAAAGTACAAGTGTGTCAAAAAGCTGTCTATAAGAATGTCAGGATCACCGTCACGTCGAGCTCAAGCCTCAACTGGTACCAGCCGACCAGGCATGATGGGTGTATCCTTTCTATGCCCACCAGAACCACTAGCACTTGTGGCAGGAGGAGGAATGGGCCTTCGATGGCAGGAGTGGCTTGAAGACTTTGAAGACTTCATGCAAGGGTCTCAAGTGACGGAAGAAGATCAGAAATTAATTGCATTACGTAACCTCATAGGAAAAGAGGTTGGTCAGCTCATAAAGGAACTTCCCACTGGGGATGCTGTGTCATATGCCAAGGTGAGCGACGCACTAAACAGGAAGTTTCTACACAAAAAGAATGTTGACTACGAAAGGTATACTTTCAACCTAGCCTCGCAAGAGAAGGAAGAACCCATGAGCACATTCATCACACTGCTTCGACGGTTGGCTCGATACTGCTAATTTGACTCGTTCTCGACCGAAGATGCTCTTAGACTTCGCATCATAGAAGGTTGTCAATCGGAGTCACTGAGAAGGCGACTACTAAAAAAGAGTTACACCTTAGATGAAATTGAAGAGATGACTAGAGTACACGACCAGGCGGAGGAACACGCTAAGAAGATGGAAGCCGGGCGGAGTGAGAAGCGAGAACAAGCCTTCCGACTTCAATCTCGCACCACCCGCAGGTCCTCTCATGGTAGACAAAGGTCGTCTAGACCTAAAACTCATCATCAACACACAGGTCGCAGACGTCGCAGCTCAAGTAAAACAGAGAAGAGACGGGAACGTCAACTCAAGTGTTATCGGTGCGGATACGACTTCCTTCACACTGATGCATGCCCAGCCCTTGGGCAACAGTACCGGAATTGTGGGAGGGACAATCATTTTGAAAATATCTGTGGAGAGTCTCGGAAAGACAAGCAGAGGGACTATGGTAGGTCATCTCGTCCAGTGACTACGCGTCATCACGCCAAAGCAGTTCGAGATCACGAAGATCGTCCACTGGATCCTCACAATCAAGCGGTGTATCGCACAAGTCATATTGGTCGAGGAGGTCGCCGTTGCAAGAATCGAGGTCACCATCGCCTGCGTCACAGGACAGTGATGAATACATCTGCCTGGTAGCAGACCCTGATCAACTCAAGAAATACCAGCGACTTGACATCCGGGTGGGTGATCATGGAGCTAAGTTTGTGCTTGACAGTGGCGCATCCTTAAACTACATTCCAGTGACAGAATATCGCAGAATGAATCCACCCCCTCTGCTGAGCCCGGCACATGTGATGGTGAACACATGGATGTCGAGAAAACCACTTCCCTGTCTAGGAAAATTTGCAACCACTCTCACCTACAAGGATCACACTGTGTCCGCTCACATACATGTGATCGAAGGACCAGAGGCAGATTGCCTTCTCAGTCTTCCCACTGCTGAACGACTCAGACTGGTGGAGATCCTCTACAGCAGTGGTTCCCAAACTTTTAACTCCTGAGGACCCCCACTGAATCACTACTGGAAGCCATTTGTACAAATGAAATTTCAAAAAATGAAAACAGTCATTCGCAAAAAATACACAAACAAGTACACAGCAAATAAATACTTGCATTACTAAAGGTTTTATTTTATATTGAAAAATTTGTAAAAATCAAAACATTTTAATGGGAAGGATGGTGCTGCATCTTGGCCTCATTAACAAGCAAGTGGTCTTTTAAAGACCTGTGATGTACTCTGGTGCGACTGTATGTCAGCCCAGGAAGCTGTCTCAGCCCGGGCTGCCACACACGACAGGGGAGGAGGGGGGCTGAAGCCCTTTGAGCCCAATGGGCGTTGCGTGCCTGGTGTGCACTGCAGAAGGTATGGCCTGAGGCTGGAGCCCAGTGCCAGGAACTCACACTATTGCAGTTTAAAGTAGGTAAGTGCTTGTGATAACCTATGAATGCTTGAAGTGTAACTCATAGTATTTGAATGTCACTTAAAATTACACTGAAATTCGGCCGCGCTTGTTCGTCATTATCTTCTGTTCACCCTTTGTTCCTTTCTTCCCTCGTTTCCCTTCTCCCCAGACACTACTTGCCCACCTTTCTGTCTCTTGACAAAGTCGACCTTCTTTCATAATACCTACTTACCTCACACTTCCCCCCCCACCTTTCTTGCAGTCTTTCATGCCTTCTAGGTCTTGCGTTTGCAAAGATTTTGGTTGTAGTAATGCTTTGTTGGACGGTTGCCCCATTCACAAGTCAGTGTGCCAGCCCACTTTAGCTAATCTCACTCAGTAATTTGCACATAGTACTTATTTCCAGACTGTAATAAATGTGTATTTCGTGACACAAAAGCTTCCAACCAAAGATGTTTTTTAATATTGCCTTGTCCCCCGGTAGCTCCCTAACAAAGTTTTACAGAGAACAATATAAGCAATGACAAAGTCAAGACTCGCAGGCAGTGCCGGGCCTACTGACTATGACAATGCTTAGTTCTTCTAGCTTCCTCTTGATGACGTCTGGGGGCCCACTTTAAATGTTTTACGGCACCTTTTCTTCAACATCAGTGTCTATTAAGTGGTCCTGATAAGGGAGCATATTCCACAACCGTTCAGGCATACACAAATAGGTGTTTTACACAGGGGCAGCTTGTAGCTCCCTGAAGACCCTAGCGACTGGTTCCTCCAGGTTCAGACCCTTTTTGTTTTTTGCATATTTTGTATAGCCCGAACTCGACCCGAAGGTATCGGAGCTCTGTACATGAGCACCGTATTTACATTACACATTCAGGCACGGGGAAATTAAGTGATTTGCCCAGTAGCAGCATAACACAATTCGCTATTTTTTGCAAGTATTCCTCATAGACTTAAACAGCTATTATTCCCTCTAGTTATTACCCTCACATAGACTAACTCCCCTGCATAAATGTAAACAGATGTCCTCCCATGATGCTATTTGTAGTGACTGCAGCTCTGCTCATCTTCATGCTGTCGCTCGTCTTTAAAGTAACCAGATTGCAATCAGGCCAATTAGGAGGCTGGAATACCGCAGTACAGAGAGCTGGGTGATTGAATGATAACGTGACCTGCTAGGCCACGCTGCAGCTGCCAATATTAAACCTGAAGACATCAGTATATTATCATAAGAGAAGAGAAAACGCACGCACTGCTGTCCGAGTGTGACTTCAATCACCCTTCAGCTTGCACTAAAGCGGAATGGTGATTGGCCAGTGTGGTGTTGCTGCAATTCTATTGTAGACTTGCCGCCTTGGCGCCAGCTACTTTCACACCTCTTAAGTGCTGTGAGGGTGCATGGGCGTTTCGTTTTTTTACAACAACAGTAGGCAATCAAGTCCTGCGGACCCCCTGGGAATGTGACACGGACCCCTGGGGATCCGCGGACCACAGTTTGGGAAACGCTGCTCTACAGTGTAAGTGACGACCCAGGCATCATACACAAGCCCAGGAAAGCTGCTAATCCTGCTGATTACATGTCGAGACATCCCAAGGTCACAACTACATCTGGGCCCTCCCTAGCTGAGGAGTACATTCATTTCGTGGTTGACCACGCCAGACCAACGGCTGTTCCGCTAGAAGCCATCCGGGATGCCACTGACCAAGACGCTATCTTGCAACTGGTGAAACACCGCCTTCGAACAAACAGCTGGCGGCATTTAGATGAGAACGAGCTAAAGGAACCGAGTGAAAGGCAAGAACTGATTTTGTTCAAACATGTGAAAGACGAACTATCCGTAGCTGAGGATGGACTTGTGCTCCGAGACCAGAGGATAGTCACCCCCATACAACTTCGCCAAGGTGTTAACAACCTGGCGCATGAAGGACATCGTGGAGTGGTGGCGACCAAGAGAGCCCTCAGGGAGAGAGTGTGGTTCCCGTTATTAGATCAGATGGTAGAACTGACGCTGAAAGACTGTCCCCAGTGTCAACTGGTGAGCCAGGGAGAGCCCCCCACTCCCCTTCAAATGTCCACATTGCCCAATGGTGTCTGGCAAGACGTTGCCCTGGACTTCTTTGGTACTCTTCAATCTGGAAAATACATTCTGGTTATCATGGAGGAGTACTCGAGGTTTCCAATCGCCCAGTTTGTCTCATCAACAAAGGCTGCTATCACCATAGCAGTCCTCGGTGAAGTGTTCGCTGCATGGGAAATACTGAAAACAATCAAAACGGATAACGAACCGCCATTCAACAGGCAGGAGTTTGGGGAATTTGCCAAACATCTTAATTTCAAACATCGCAAGATTACCCCTCTCTGGCCACAGGCCAATGGAATGGTCGAAAGGTTTATGACCACCCTGAAGAAAACACTCCAACAAGCGGCACTCGCCAAGAGGGATCCACAAGCTGCATTAAATGAAGTCTTACGAGCATATCAAACAACCCCACACACTACAACTGGCAAGTGCCCCGCTACTCTAATGTTGAGACGATCCATAAGTACCAGGATACCAACTCTGGATGATGCCCTACAATCTACAACGTATGAACTTGACCATGACGATCTTGCTGCAACTGATCAGAAGACCAATGAAAAGATGAAAACATATGCGGACAATCGGAAGAACTCCGCCAGAACTCCGTCCATTCAGGAAGGGGACCGGGTATTGTTCAAGCAGGAACAACAGAGGAAGACGGACTGTCGGTATCGAGCTGAGCCATTGATGGTCACTCAGCAAAAAGGAACTATGATCACTGCGGAATCTGAAAACAAGAGGATCACGAGAAACGTAACACACTTTCAGAAATGCCCTCCTGCAGTCAAGGATGCTCTCACCAATTTATCGAAAGTCATGGCTGGTGAGAATGTAGCAGCTGTCAGCGCTCCGCCAGGGCCCTTGAATCACGTCGAACAAGAGAGTGAGAGCCCAGAAGTTCATCTAAGGCCGCGACGAACAATCCGAAGACAAGTGAGGTTGATTGAAGAACTGTAAATATGTGCACACTATCGTTGAGGTAACAGGCAGTTACCAGCATAAATGACTGATGCATTTGTTCAAGAAAGGGGGAGATGTAATGATGTATGTGAGCGCACTAGTAGTTGGGGGGTGGAGATGTGGGCAGGACAGGAAAGGGAGGTGGCTACAAGGGAAAGGGGGCAGAAGAGCGTAGGGACTTGAAGGGAACAGTATTTCAGAATAAAGCACGTTCTAAGATACCATAGTCCGTGTCCAGTTATTGTAGTCAGGACGCTACAGCGTGGTTAGCAGCCGAGCAAGATGGCCGAAACCGACTAGAGCTCCGTGATCGAGCAATACCCCCAGATAAATCTGACAACTAATCCTGTGTCCGCAAGAGCACTGTGCGGTAGAATACCGATCAGCAATGTCCGTTGCCCCAGGAGAGCCGCTCCAGAGACCGGTAGGAGCAAAAATGGCAGAGAAACGTCCGGCAAAGAAGGCGGGCCTGAGTTCCGACCTGGAGCCGGGGCCTCCAGTGGTGCGGTGACATGCGAGGGAGTGATCCGGAGAGGGCGCGAGGACGGAGCAGCAACAGAGATGGAGGCGGCGGGTTAGAAGCAATCACACAGGCGACCGAACGCGCGCAGTATGTCCCCCTGACGCCCTCACAAAAACTGTGCGGTACGATACTAACCAGCAGCGTCCACGGCCCTGGGAGGGTGGCTCCAGAGCCCGGCGGGTGTGCCGGCGGCGGAGAGAAGATCGGCAAGGAAGGTGGGGGATGAGATCCATCGGGAGTCGGGGCCTAGCGTAACACCGCGATCAACGAAGGAGTGACCCGAGAGAGGCGCAAGGCGGTGGGAGACCGGTGAAAGAGGTGGAGGCCCAGCTGCAACCAAACAGACAGTCGCGCATCGGTACGCGCACAACCCATAACTCGGCCAACCTCTCAACCAAGGAAAAGAGGGAAGAAACGCAGCGTGCAGCTCCCGAAATATACAGCCGGTAAGTTGGGAACCGGCCCAGACCCAGAACCCCGTGACAGGTAGTGGGGGCAGAACTGCGCATGAAAAGGCTGATGAAGACGGCCCTCTGCCCCTTAAAAAGGACAGCAACGCCCATATTTCGGCTGGAGACACTGCACGGGGCTGGCAAACCCACCCAAAGAAATTGCAAGAAACGTTGGCCAAACCTCCCCCCAAAACACAGCGGATGGTATCCCTTGCTGCCCTCTGCACAGTCCAGTGTTGATCCTGGGGAGATAGGCCTTGCCCGAGTGCGACCACGGTAAGAGCAGCAGTCACGGTGCGGGGAGACGCGCGACGCCCATTTGCCAGGTGTGGGGGGCAGGAAACCTGAAAGGCCGGGTGCGGAAGCAACTGACCAGCAGGCAGCAGCGATTAATGGCCACCACACAGGACTGCACCAGCACTGGACGTGGAAGCTGAAATGGGAGGCAGGGGCCCAAAGACACAAACAATAACCAAGCTGGACAAATTTGCGTACACGAAAGACTCTGACCAAGCGCACAGAGATACATTGCGCGCGGCCAACACAGCAGAGGACAAACCGGGTTCATCAGAGGAAGTCACCCTCAAAGATGTAATGGCGGCCTTGAATAATGTACAAACCTCCATTGGATCAATATCTACAGACATTTCCCTGATACGGGCTGACTTTTCTAAAATGACGGAGAGGCTTGTAGACGTTGAGAAGAAGGCGGCCACGTTGACCACTGACATGGCTACCCTACAACAGCAAATGAAGCGCCTGGAAGCGGACAATTAATTGATTATGGCGACACTGGACAATCAAGAAGGGAGCTCCAGATGCAATAACGTACGCTTGGTTGAGGTGCCGGAAAAGACGGGCGGTCCGGCCTAGACCTCTTCGTGGAAAATCTTATCAAGAACCATCTGCAGCCCCGTGGATTGTCCTGCTTCTTTTCGGTAGAAAGAGCACATCGTGTACCAGGAGGCAGACCACGCCCTGGGGCCCCCCTCAACCTATACTAATGAGATTTTTCAATTTTTGCGACCGCGATGCCGTATTACAGGCGGCAAGAATTTCACCCCCATACGAATAGACAATGGAGTGGTTCAATTTTATCCGGACTACACGGCGGTGGTCACTAAGCAGAGGCGCGGTTTTCTAGAGATAAATAAAGAGCTGCGTGCAAGAGAACTCAAATACTCGATGCTCTTCCTGGCAAAATTAAGAGTGGAGGCGGAAGGAAAAACGTGGTTTTTCACTACACCGGAAGAGGCGCAGGAATGGTTAGAAGGATGGCGTCCGGCAAATGGTCCCAAAACACATGGTGGAAACCAACGCAGGAGAAAGGAATCACAACTCTCAATGACTGGGGAACAGAACGAATCCGAAGAATGATCAAACGTAAGAACGCATCTTCTGAACCTGAGAGCGGCTGTCTGAGGAGGGCACCCGCCGCAGCCTAAGTCTACAGATCAGACACGTTATGGATGGCTTGAACTGCACAAGAACTTTTATACGCCGTAACGTATGGGGGCCGGGGATGCAATTTCAGTATGGTATGAGATGACTCAATTTTTACGCTCTGTGGCGACAACTGCATTGCTAAGGGGGACCTTTTGAGAGATCACAGATAGACTCACCCCCACGTGACATGATACAAGTTGTAGAATCGAAGCACTCTGCTCAGTTGGGGAGTCGTGAAGTTTCAGTACCGCCGGGCAGGGAGGGGGTGGGAACGGGGAGACAGTTGGGGATGTCAGGGTTTTGGTTATATTATGCTCTCCTGCTATGCATGTACACTGGTAAAAAATCCCCGCACGACAAAGAAGATGAGGGAGGGTGAAGTTCGAAGATTACGTTTCTGTTGGAAGTTAGATGTATTGTTTTTTCTCCATGGCAACTTGGTAGGCATTGACCGCTACACAATCACACACTGTTTGTCTCACAAACGACTGTATCGGATAAAAGCAACACCCAAGTATGTGTACGATATCGCAGCAACCTGATGGCATAGAAACCCACCCAATAACACCGGCACAGCCAACCCCTCCCCTAACTGTAATCTCCTGGAATGTTAATGGGCTGGGTAATAAGATTAAAAGGGGATTGGTACTTCAATACCTAAAACGTAAGACACCGGTGGTGACACTACTCCAGGAAACACACCTTATGGGCTCAACATGCAGGGCACTTGATTGATGGGGGTTTAAGATGGTGGCCCACTCAGCATTTACCACAGGATCCCGAGGGGTGGGATTACTAGTCCTAAAAAGCTCACCGCTGATTATAATAGGAACATGGACAGACGACCAAGGCCGATTTGTAGCACTGTCCTGTCAATGGGAAGGGAAAATGTACAATATGATATCGATCTACATTCCCCCTACACTCCACCAAACGGCGTTCCAGGATCTAATTAAGTTTCTACTGGACCTTCCAGAGGGTGAACTGATTATAGGGGGTGACTTCAACACAGTAATGGACACTGCCCTAGATAGATGCCCCCCCCAGGGAACCCAATAGGACCAATCAACTACTAAAGGACTTTATAGACTCCATGGGACTGATAGATATATGGCGCAGACTGCATCCTGCGGAACGACAATATACATTCCACTCAGGAGTACATAACAGTCTCTCGAGGATAGATTACATTTTAACATTGGCATTCACACAAGGGAGACGTTTAGAGATAGCTCACCTACCCAGGAGCATATCAGATCACTCGCCGGTAATACTTAGATGCATTTCTTAAGTAGAAGGCGCACTTCCCCAATATATCCCGGATACTTGAAAGTTCCTACGATCGTCATGGCATTGCTTAAGTCTACAAAGCAGTACTTCGTAGAAAATGAGAGATCAGTAGACTCGCCGAGTATACTACGGGAGGCATATAAAACAGTGATTAGAGGACAGGCCATATCATTAATCACAAGTCATAGGCAGGAACATAGACAAAATATAGAGGCGCTGGAAGAGAAAGTCAGACAGGCAGAAGAGGCACATGCAGCAAACACCACAGACACCACTACACATGACCTAGCGCTAGCTTGCCAAGAATTTAAGACATTCGCCTCGGCAGAAATTAAAGCTAAACACACAGCCACAAATCATCTGATATCTGAGATAGGGGACAAAACAGGTAAACTGCCGGCTTGGCTAGAGAGACGTGAGAAGGCAAGCCGCTGGATTGGCCAGCTGACAAGGGAAGATGGCACCAATACAACAGATCCACAGCAAATAGTGGAAGAGCTAGCATCCCGTTATGAAAAAGTGTATACGCCTACGACTACGGCCACAGTGGACGAAAACCTGGACTTTCTGTGCGGCATAAAGCTGGCCACGCTGTCGCAAACGGAAAGTTTGGGTCTAGAAAGGGCATTGACTGCGGATGAATTGGGTAAGGCACTAAATGCACTCCATACGGGGAAAGCACTAGGACCCAATGGACTGCCGAAAGAATTACACAAAAAGCAGCAGTGCCGCTCTTGCCCCGACTACTGAATATGTATACCGAGAGTATGGAAAAAGGCACACTACCAAGAGACCAGCGCTTGGCTACTATAGTGGTGATCTATAAGCCGGGCAAACCACAATTAAATTGCTCGTCTTATCGCCCGATATCCCTAATGAATGCAGAGGCCAAGATTTTAGCAAAAGCCCTCGCATCCAGCCTGTAGCCATACCTTGCGACATTGATTCACCCTGACCAATCTGGGTTCATGCCGGGACGCAATACCGCCTTAAATCTGAGACGTCTTCACAGAGTACTGGCCCGGAAATCGGACATACAGGAGGATGCAGCGATGCTATCATTAGACGCAACAATAGCGTTCGACCTCATTGAATGGCCGTTCTTGTTTGCTGTCCTCTAGAGGGTAGGTTTTGGTCCAAAATTCTGTGCTTGGATTAAATTGCTGTACACAGCCCCTTTGGCACAAGTAGTAGCAAATGGACGTATCTCAAAAGAATTCGCATTAGGAAGGGGCACAAGGCAGGGCTGCCCCCTGTCGCCTCTCCTGTTCGCAATGGTACTAGAACCGTTAGCAACTTGGATAAGACAGGACGAGGTGATCCGAGGGATAAGATGGGGAGCGACATGGGAAGACCGCATCTCGCTTTATGCGGATGATGTGCTGATATACTTGACATCCCCGGCACGATCACTGAGCTGCCTGCTGAATATGTGCACTGTATACGGGAAGGTATCGGGATACAGAATTAATTGGACAAAGTCGCTTCTTTATGTAATGCACGGCCCCACACCACAGCTTCCGCAGGGATGTGAGCTACAGGTCTCAACCTGGGGATTTAAATACTTGGGAATCTATGCTACGACACAGCAAACATTATTTGTAGACGAAAACCTCATAAAACCACTACTGAAATTCCGACAGGACGTCACACATTGGAGGTCTCTCACATTGACACTTTGGGGGAGGGCTGCCCTCTTTAAGATGATTGCCCTGCCTCGGTTTTTATATGCCCTCCAAAATACTCCATTTCCGGTCCCCCCACAAATTTTAAAGCAATTGAAGCACATGTCTCCACGCTACTATGGGGCGGCAAGACAGAGCGAATAGCACAACACAAGCTGACCCGTAGTTGGTTTGATGGAGGGATTGCCATGCCTAACATAAAATTGTATTATTGGGCGGCTCAACTTATGGTAATAAATCACTGGATACATACACCGCAAGACGAACCAGCCTTTCGGATGGACAGATTCGTTCTGCCTGCGGACCAGTTAATGAGAGCCCTCTACACCACCAAAAGAAAGACTACACTTACAGGCCCCACAGCACACACAATTAAAATCTGGCATGTGACGCAACAGGCGCTAGGCTGGGAGGGAGTACTGACGCAGGCCACCCCCCTATGGGAGACCCAGAAACTAGGGAACTTGTCAAGAACGAAGGGTTTCAAGAAATGGGACCTCATTGGTATCAGTAAAATAGGGGACCTATGCTCAAAAGGGGAGGTGGTTCCATTTGCAACACTGCAGGAGAAATATGAACTAGCAGGAACCGAACTGTATAGATACACCCAAATCAGACACGTCCTTACAAGTGCCATTCCTCAAGAGACACAATTACCGGAGACCGCTCCCTTAGAGGACAGACTCCTCACTGACCATATGGACAAGAAGGTTATTTCCCTAATGTACCGTAAGATCATAAATAACTTACCTGACCCGACGACGGCCTTAAGGGAGCGATGGCAGACGCATGTGGGCGACATGGAAGACTCTGACTGACAGGATGCATTGGCATCACCACGCGAAGGGGCAATACCATCCAAACTCAAACTAGTACAGCTAAAGATACTTCACCGCATGTACTTCTCCCGCACCACGCTACATAAAATTAGCCGCGCACCTGACTCACTGTGCTTGCGAAACTGTGGACTCCCAGGTACATTCTACCATATACTATGGGAATGCCCATGGATACAAATATACTGGGGCAAAATCATGAGTGTGATATCACAGGCAGGGGGGGTGGGGGGGTAGAGGTCCTGCCAAACCCAAGAAGGTGTCTCCTAAACGTGTAGGAACTCACGGACTTGAACATGCAGTTGCAAAACTGGGCTACATTGAGGAGGACAATTGCTAGAAGGAATATAGCTAGGAACTGGGGAACAGATGTACTGCCCACATACCAGCACTGGAGAAATTATTTATATGAGGCAATGGTGGCGGAAAGGGCAGTTTTCACACACAGGGGATGCCCCATGAAATGGACCAAGATTTGGGGGAAATGGAACAAATTTAGGGGATACATATACGAACCCCCGCAAACAGAATCAAGCCCTGACACAAGACCGGGATGATGGCAATGGAAGAGACAAGGCCCGGTCCGGATATACGACACTATAGCAAGAAGGGAGGAGGCGAAAAGCAAAAATCTGATGCAAATATGGTAGGGTGGGACGAACTGATTATCCAGATAACCAATATGGCTCATTGTAAAGGAATCACGGTCAACATAATAGAACATGATGTAATGGAGAATGTTTTGATTTACTATGCAAAATTAAATAAAATAATGTTTAAAAAAAAATCTTTATGAAGTACATTTTCTTTACGTCACAAGTGTATACTCTTCCGCATGGCTTCTTCTCAAAAATTTCAAACACCAGCTCCATTTTTACAAGTTCCTGGTAAACCTTCTCTCAAATGGCGCAACTGGTTAAAAGGCTTTGAGAACTATTTGGTGGCCATTGATGCTACCAAATATTCTCCAGCTCGCAAAGTTCCTATTCTCTATGACTGTCTAGGTGTTGCTGCTCAACAAGTTTTTGAGAACCTTCCAGTATTTCCTTCTCCTCCTGATGCAGGTGATAATTGGGATACTTACCAAGGAGCTCTTGCACGTCTCAATAAGCAATACGACGATGAACCTAGCATTGTTTTAGAACATCACCATTTTTTCAAACGTAAACAGAACGTGGATGAAAGCGTGGAAGACTACATTGCTCAACTCTGAATTCTAGCCTCTACTTGTGATTTCGGCCCAAGTACTGACATTTCTATTAGAGATCAGTTCATTTTTGCCTGTTTTTCAAAGAAAATCCAAGAACGCCTACTACGTTGTAAAAATCCCACTCTAACAGAAACAGTAGACATTGCTAAAGGCATTGAACGTGCAACAATTTCGTCTACAGGAGTGGCTCAAGAAGTCATCTTGGCAATTCCCCTAATTGCACTGCATCTGGAAAAAAATTTCCTCGTGTAAGAAAGTTGGTCACTTCCCATCTGTTTGCAGAGGTCGCAAAAGATGTACCAGAGTTAATAAGATGGAACTTAACGAGAATCTAGAGTCTTGTTCGACCGAACTTAATGATGTTTTGTTGTCAATTGAATGTAATTCTGTTAAATTGTCTAAAGTGAAGGATCCATGGTGTGAGTTGATTATTGGTACAATCTCTCTACAAATCAAAGCTGATTCAGGCTCACTGATCACCATTTTATCAGACCTTACATTTTACGCAAATTGGGGTAGTAGTGTTACTCTCTGCAAGTCTGATGTCAACCCTAAGGCATTTGGGGAACAAGATATAGATATGTTAGGCTACTTTCATTGTGATATCGCATGTCTTGGCAGATACACTTTTACAAAAGTCTACGTTGCCCTTAAAGGCAGAAACATTTTAGGTTGGTTGGATCAAGCCAGGATGGGTTGAATTCTCAAGCCTGGTTCTGATCAACCTATTGCCTTAGGTGATATTCCACTGGATTATTACACTAGTCACGAACATGGAAACTTAAATGTTGCTGAGTTCTCATTGCCCAGTCATAAAGTTGATAACTTACTCAAGTTATTTCCCAATGTTTTTCAGAATAAAATAGGTTAGGTGTTGGGTTTTAAGCATGAAATTTGCTTGAAGCCCAATGCTCAACCAATCATCCATAAAGTTTGTCGTCTTCCTTTAAGCGCAAGGGATGAATTAAAGAAAGTTTTGAAAAACTTGTGTGATGAGGGGATTATTACACCCTGTGATTCATCTGAATGGGTTTCTCCCATAGTTTTGGTGCGCAAAAAGTTCGGCGAAGTGAGATTATGCGCCGACTTACGCTCCTTTAATAATAACATCATCGTGGACTGCCATCCCCTACCCAAAATTCACGATTTATTATCTAATCTGGGTGGGGCCAAGTATTTCTCCCTTTTGGACCTGAAGTCTGCGTATCATCAAATTCCCTTGCCCCCTTAAGTCTCAAGAATTAACAACTTTTGTTACGCCATTTGGGGCCTACAAGTACTTAAGACTCCCATTTGGTTTAGCTTCAGCAGCTAGCATTTTTCAAAAGTTAATGGATAATTTATAGCAAAACATTCCTGGGGTACAAGCCTACCAGGACAATATCCTAATTTTTGCCAATGACATTTCTGAACATGATCAGACTCTTGCTAAAGTGTTGGGAGTTTTTCAGAAAGCTGGAATGACTGTCAGGCATGACAAATGCAAGTTTGGTGTCCAAGAATTGGATTATTTGGGCCGTTCTCTTTCTCCCAATGGCATCAAACCTAGGTTTTCACTAATAAAAGCTATTAAGGATGCCATGTCTCCCAAAGATAGGGACTCCCTTCGCTTGTTTCTCGGTCTAGCAGAGTATTATGCTAGATTCGTTCATGGCTATGCTCAAATTGTTGAACCTTTGAGGGCGCTCTTGAGAAAGGGAGTTAAGTTTTCATGATCAGATGACTTACAAAAAGTTTTTGAGCATGTAAAGAAACTCATCGAGGACTCGCCGGCTCTGCATCCTTTTTCGGATGGTTCGAAGTGTTTTATCACTGTTGACGCCAGCCTCACTGGTTTAGGAGCTGTCTTGGGACAATGGGTGGGAGGCAAGGAACATACGGTTGTCTTCGCATCCAGAACACTTCTTCCAGCTGAAACTAGGTACAGTACAATAGAAAGAGAGGCACTGGCTTGTGTTTAGGCTATACAGAAATAAATTCAAGTCATATATTTGGGGTCGTGAGTTTGAAATTTACACGGACCACAAACCTCTCATGCACATTCTTTCAGACAGCACTTCTAACAGGGCTTCTGCAAGACTTGTTCGACTTCTGTCCAAACTTCATGAATTTCACTTTACCATCAACATATTTCTGGGGGCAAAAATTTCAGGGCAGATTGTCTTTCAAGAATTTCTTAAACAATAATTCTGTTGTTGATGATGACATTGAATGTGTTGTTGCTACAATTGATGCCATTGCGGAATGTCAACCCCTTTCTGAAACTGAATGGAACTCGGCCTACAATTATGATCTTACACTTTCCAGGGTCAAAGATTTTATTGTTAACAAATGGCCTGAGCGTAGAACCCTTTCTCCAGAGTCAAAAGCTTTTGCGAATGTTTGGAAAGAACTTTCAGTAGTCAACAACATGGTCATGCTCAATGATTTATTTATTCCACCTGAGTCCCTACGGAATTTGATCATTCACTTTAGCTCATCAAGGACACCTGGGTGTTATAAAAACATGTCAACGCATCAAACAGTTCTACTGGTGGCCCTCCATGGATGCACATGTCAGGAGAATGATCGATAATTGTACACAATGTCTTCTCTCTGACAAACATTGGAAAACTCTTTCCACTCCTTTATGTCCTGTACCACTTCCTGCAGGCCCATGGGACAAAGTAGGTTTGGACTTTTCTGGTCCTTATGACATTTTACCAACTGAGCACAAATATTTGATTGTTTTGGTTGACTACCATACCAAATGGTTATACTATTCTTTTTGTAATGCAGCATCAACTGATAATGCTGTCAAATTTTAACAAACCTTGTTTGACGTTGAAGGTTTTCTCAAAACCATTGTCACTGATAACGGAACACACTTTGTTTCTCAAAAGATGTGCTCTTTTCTCAAGACACATGATATTTCTCACTTTAAGGTTGCATTGTATTCCCCCTCTTCGAATGGATTGGTTGAGAGGAGTAATCGAATCATCAAGGAGGGAATACAAACCGCAATCTCTGCTAGGTTAGATCCTTTGTCTTTTGTACATGACAAAGTTTGGGCATACAATACCACTCCACATGCTACTACAGGTATTGCACCATTTACTTTACTTAGAAAAAGAAAAGTGCATACGCATCTTAATCCAAGTTGGTTACATGAAAATAGTTATTTTTCTGTTAATTCTCACTCTATCCAAGAACATGTTAAAGCTAAACAACATGCCATCAAATCACGCTTTGATGCAGGAAAACACTCCTTAGATCAGCCTTTACAAAAAGGAGATTGGGTACTCATCAAAAATCCTAAAAAAGTCCAAAGGACAATCTCAGTTCTCTTCTCCAACGTTAGTAACGCATGTCAGTAAAGCATCTGCCCTTCTTGATAATAAAGGGTGGTAGAACAAGAGGGCTCTTGTCAAGATATCCCCTTCTCAGGCTAATGTCATCAGAGAACATTCCTCTTCAGAGTCAGAACATTGTGACTGGTTTGATTTGGTTTGTGAGCAACCTTCTTCTAGTAGGGTGTCAGAAACACCTAAAGGTCAATTCACACAATCTGTTGCTTCTGACCATTTACCATTACCCTTGGATACAGCTTTTGGTGAATCTTCTGAGGCGACAGATAAAAGAGCATCACGTTTAAAACAGATCTCTTGCAGGTTAAGAGACTTTGTGTTGGAATAATAGTCCACCTGTATTCTACTTTGCATTTCAGGGTTTATCCTCTTGTTTTAATCTTTGTATTTGATTTATTTGTTGCCGTTCAAAGGAGAAGATGTTATATATTACATGCTTGTAATTTTATCTATGTTTAGTTGCGAGTCGCGTGAAAGCACGCGGCTCGTTCCACTCATACCTATTATTCATTCAGTGTTCTAGAGTCGTGCCTTACTGTTGTGTAGATGTAGGAAGGTGGATATCGGACTATGGTTACCCCCAAACTTTTTGCCTGGTGTTTAGCTGCTTTTTTACTTTAGTTGGCCTGGGATCCTGCTATTCAGGGCCCCAGGCTAATTGCTCTCTCCTTAAAATGGACTCCATGTACCTTAGGTACATACACAATTGGACCTGGTTCACCTTATTGGCCCCTGTAACAGTGTACCCCAGGTACCCAGGGCATAGGTGCTTTCAAGGCCTACCAGGGGCTGCAGCACGTATTGTGCCACCCCTGGCCTGGCCTCCATATTTGACACAACTGGCTGATCACTCAGCAGTGGAGAAGTGTGGCTTAGGGGTTAGAGGCGGCAGAATCGGAAGCTGAGATCAATCCTGGACCAGGGTTCAATTCCCCGCCTCGGCGGTCTTGGGCTCAAAAAAATTCCACGGACTTGATAATTCTCGTTCCGGTGCCTACTCGACTCACGGGTTCACACTCTGCGACTCTGGGCAATAGCTTGCTTAATCTCCACTACGGCCCCTCGCGGCGGGATGCCTGGCTTTCACCTTGTGGATACCCTGCTGGGGTTATCTCACAGGGGAATACCAGGACGGGTTCCCAAGGCAAGCGCCTTGATGCCTTCGGGTGATACGTGCGCTATATAAATCGCAATACATTTACATTTACATTTACTCAGCTGGGGTAAGTTGGTGTAATCACCCCTTACTTAGGTATAGTATGCCTATACCTAACCTCAAATGGACACATATGTTCCTATCAGCCACTCCTATGGAAGGCCTCATCAATCCTGGAGGCAGAGTGCTTGGAAATATGTGAGATGGTGCTTTGGCATGAGCTGAGCCTGTCTGCAGCTTTCGGAACCAAGTCGTTTAGCTGTTTCATGATACTGCCATACCATATACTCTTAAGTGCATTATGAACCTTGCGGTTAAATGCTAACTTTGGTTTGGCTTTATCAAAACATGTCGAGTAAGGTGTCATACGAATTGGAATACTACCCCCTCACCAGTTCTGGCGACGTGGGTAGCATTCCACCCTTTTAGAGGAACACGACATGTACCTAACCTGAATCCCGGTTAAAGTTAAACGTGAGCCTTAGCATCACAAAATGGATGCTGCCACCACAGACACAAGTCTGACCTCCTGCTGCTGGGAGTCCTTCCAGCGAGGGAGGCTTGGACAAAGGGTTTCCTGCCTTGGGAGGTGCTAGCACCACCCCAGACAGGATTTTGTGTATTGGGTAGGACAGGGCTGAATAGAATCAGACATGCCTGGGGCACACAAGGTGTCCCTGTGCATAGGCCAGTTCAAACCGGTGCTGGGGCTCTCCAGCCCCAGTCTTGGCGCGAAGCTGGACAAAGGAAAGGGGGTTTAACCACCCCCCTTCCTGGTCCCACCCAGAGGAAGGACCTAGCAGGTGATCCGGCCCCTAGAATTGGAATAAGAGTAGGAGCTGTGTCCCAGGACTTCAGATCATCCTGAACTCGACTTGAAACTAAGAAGAAAACTGGACTTCGACATTCTGCTGCACAGAAGACTGAAGAGAATCTCCCTTGTGGCCAAGGAGTGACCACCCTGTGAATACAGGCACCAACCAGCAACTCGACGTCTGCTTTGCCGCCGCCTCCCGCCGGAGCCCGAGCCCAGAGCCTGACAAGACCCAGACATCTCAGAGCCCGATCCACAGTCCCTAAAAAGAAGAGACCCGTGGAGGCACCGAGAGACGTGGGACCGGACCCCTTGAAAGACCCCCGAGCAGCTGACTGCGCAGCACCCGAGGCACCCTCGATGCTGTGCTTTGGGGTTTGAGAAGCCCCAATACCGAGCAGCATTTGCACCGAAGATCAGCCCCACAGCATCTCCACGATCTGTGTGGGGCCCTTTTGCACTTTGCCACTCGACGCGCCATCCCGGCCACTTGCCACGTGGCTAGCGGCCATCTTGGCGACGAAAACTACGAACAACACCGCTGGTCTGGTTGCTCCAGACGGGCCCTTGCTCCCCTGAAAAGGAGCACCCGCTCTGACCTTGCTGGTCCGAGTGAGAAGCTTGCATCGATTTCTGCGTGGCTTGCATTAGCCAAGGCCTGTTTGCTCCGATCAAGAAGCCGACACCGCCAACAGCGAGAGCCTTCGTGGGACAGCTCGTTACCAACGCCTGGACGTCTTTGACCTCTTCGTGTCCATGTGGCTGCAGAGACAATCTTCACTTGTTTGTACCCGACATTGCCTGGTTCCATCCTGGTTCCACGGTAGTCACTGGCTAGTGACTTTGAACATTGTCCCCTCTGCTTTCAGGTCTTAACCTCTTCAGATCCACTCTTGGATCCACCGGAACTCTCCTCAACGACCCGCCTGCAGCATCTTCATCTCCAGGCACCATCGACCTGCGTGACGAAACCCGACACTACTTCGCACCTGTGCACCCGCTTCCTGTCGGTGAGGTAACTCAGCAACGCCGGTGTTCCCACACTGGTATACACCTCTAGTACCTGTGTCTAAAATTTTGTCCTTGTAGGTCCATCGGAAGGTTCCTTAAACACTAACTTTGTAACTTTTACGCACCATTGACATTGCATTGGTGCATGCGTGCGCTTTAAGCGCTGCACCCGAGTCTCGCGGGCCTTTCCCGACTTCATCACTGTTAGTCCCGAACAGCTCCAGCGATTCCCCAGGCCCTAGGCCTCTTTCCTTTCCCCATAGTGGTTCTTATACCACTATTTTAGTATATGGTTTAGGTGGCCCCTAGGGCTCATCCAAAAGTGCAACTTTTGTATATTTAAACTGTGTTTTGTTTTAACGCATTTGCTTCTGTGCTCATAAAGAGTATAGGGGATATTTGTAGTAAATAAATATATATATATTTTCAATATATATCTGTGTGGTGTCCTTTCATTTGGTATTCAAGGGGATTGTGTATGGTAAAACAGCTTGCTTCACATGCCTTTACAGAGTTTAGCCTAAGACTGCTTTGTCCACGCTACTAGGATAGCTGGTCTATAAGGTTGACTTACAACCAATCATCATAAGGGTTGCTTGGCATGGTACAAGGTGATCACTAGAACTAGTGAGCAGCATATACTGTAAGGTATTGTATTTCTTCTACTTCCATTAATGCTCACTGCTTTTGTTAGGTCATGTATTCTTAACCTTCTATGTTCTATGCCCCACATCCTCGCAGAGAGTGTTCCTTCAAACATGTTTATGTTTGAAGGTGCATCTCTCGAGGATGCAATGTCAGTTTAACTATTCCTTTGCTTCTCTGTGTTTGTAAGGTTTCATTCAACTGTTGTACTTACTACGAGCCAGTGGCGCTCCCGTGTGATGCTGATTTATTTGGATTAAAACTCCTTTTGGATTATTACCTACGCCTGTTATTCATTCTTTCTGAATAACCAACCACCTCTTTACATTTGGCGACGGGATTTGGCAAAATCCAACCATTTTCACTAATTTCTTGGTTTGTTAGCTGTTCTAACTAACGATAACTCCAAGAATATATTTGCTCCACTGTGCCTAATTTTAAAAGAAACGTGCGTTTCTCACCGACATTTTTAAATGGATCTTCAACGAGGTTTCTTCGTCATTTTATGAATTTTTCTCTGAATCTGTCATTTTGCACGGAGCTATCTGAGTCCAAACCACGCGAGAGGAGTTTCCGGTGAAGTCATCGCGCAACGGAAGCACTTTCAGATGAAATGAATGTCACCGTCTGCGCTCAACGGAAGTATTTCATTTCTGAGGCTGTTTCATTAAAGGAAACACTACGCGTTTGATTCCTCTTCCCTTTAAAACCCTTGTGCAAGTGTTGGAAACCTTCAGAAAAATGGTATGTGCTTTTTATTGACATTTCTCGAAATTGGTAGATTTCATTAGCACATCGGAATGTTACTTTGTTGCGAAGACTGATATTTTTATTATTTAAAAACCTCAAGAGTTCAAGTTCAATTCATATACCTTCAACCTATTCGAACATAATTTACTTTTTCTACAAAGAGTTATTTAAACATGGAAAATAATCAACAAGTGATTATTTGGAATACATTTTTAGCAGTTAATGGAAAGCCAGTCGAACCTTGGAAAATATGGTTTAAAAGCTTTGAGAATTATTTAATAGCAATTGATGCGGAAGAATACACAGCTAAAAGAAAATTAGCCATTCTTTACAGCCATTTGGGGAGAGCTGGAAGAGAAATTTTTGATAACTTACCCCCTGCTGTTCCACCTCCAGGCAGAGGTGATGGATGAAATGTTTACAGGGATGCAGTTCATAGACTAAATATAACATTTTTGGTACAGCCAAATGTTATTCTGGAACGTTATAATTTTAGGAAGAGAAAACAAAACATGGAGGAAAGTGTTGAAGACTTCATTTCTGTATTAAGGAACATGTCAGCTGAGTGCAACTTCGGAGCTGATTTAGACATTTATATCAGAGATCAATTTGTTTATGGTTGTTGCCATAAAAAGTTGGCTGAAGTGATAGATATGGCTAAGAGCATCGAAAGAAGCATAGTTTCTTCTAGAAGTATTTTACCTGAGAACAGTGTGCCTGTTAATTTTGTTCAAAATGATTTATCAATTAATGCTTTGGCAGTTAAAAACAAATTCAGCAAACCTCAACAAGCTCGTTCTAACACATTTTGTTTCAGGTGCGGTTCAAGAACACATCTTAGCAATAGTCCAATATGTAATGCTCTTGGTAAGAAGTGTACAAACTGTCATAAGTTTGGTCATTTTAATAGTGTATGTAAAGCTAGACGCACCGTGCATGTTAGGACTGTTGAAACACATGAACCTGATCACTTTGATGGTTTATCAGGTTTTTATGTTGTTCCATTAGAATCTGATATGCAACGTTTAAACATCAATACTATAGAATTACCAACAATGTCAAGTGAGGTCAAAGAAATGTTGGCGTTTGACTCATGTGGAAATTTAATTGATGGTGAACGTGTTCCTGATCCTACTTGTCAGGTGTTTATTGGTAAACACTCGCTTGACATGATGGCTGATTCTGGTGCACCGGTCACAATTGTTTCTGATGTCATTTTTAACAAGTTATGGGCTCCTTCAACTGCTTTATGTAAAGTTGACATTATATACCAAAAGCATACGGAGAAAAGAATATTGATATGCTTGGTTTCTTCATGTCTGAGATAACATGTTTGGGTAGGAAAACTTACACTAAAGTTTATGTAGCCATTAAAGGAAAAAGTATAGTTGGTTGGCAGGATTTAGCTAAGATGAGCTTAAAACTTGTCCCTGGGTCTAAATATCCAGTTCAATTGAATGATGTTGAAATTGCTTTGGTGGAGGGAATTGATGAGTCTTTTATTAATGATATTATAAAACAATTTCCAGAAGTGTTTAATTCAAATGTGGGTAAAGTTGAAAAATTTGAACATCTTATTAAGTTGAAACCTGGTGCAATTCCAGTTGTGCACAAACTTAGGGCAACTCCCCTTAGTGTTAGGGATGATTTAAAAAAAATTATTAGATGACATGGTTGCTGACAAAATTATTGAGCCTACAAACTCATCGCAATGGGTCAGTCCAATTGTTATTGTTCGCAAAAAGGACTCTAGTATCCGTTTGTGTGCAGATCTTCGGTCTTTAATAAAAAAATATATTGATTGATTGTCACCCCATTCCTAGAATTCAGGATCTCCTTACTGGTATTGATGGATGTAAGTTTTTTACGCTTTTAGACTTGCGCAGTGCTTACCATCAAATCCCATTATCCTCAAAGTCGACTGATTTGACCACATTTATTACACCGTTTGGTGCTTATAAGTATTTGAGATTGCCCTTTGGCCTAGCTTCAGCCGCTAGCGTCTTTCAAAAGTTTATGGATTCTTTGCTGGGCAAAATAAAAAATGTTCAGGCATATCAGGACGACGTCCTTATTTTTTCCAAAAGTATTGAGGACCATGTTAGCACTTTAAAGGAGGTGCTGTTATGTTTCAAGAATGTTGGCATTACTTTAGGAAGGGATACATGTAAATTTTTAAAATCAGAAGTCGATTACCTAGGTCACTGTATTAATTCAGCGGGCATAAAACCAAAATTCTCGCTCACAAAGGCCATTTCAGATGTCCCAACTCCTGATAACAAAGATTCTTTGAGGTCGTTTCTTGGCATGATAGAGTATTACTCTAGATTTGTTTCAAGTTACTCACAGATTGTTCAACCTCTACGGGATCTGCTTAAGAAGAATATTAAGTTTGAGTGGTCCGATAGTGTAAATAAGTCATTTGTCACTATTAAGGAAGCGATCTTAAATTCTCCAGCTTTGTCATCTTTTACCCCAGGAATTATGTGTACGATTTCGGTTGATGCCAGCCAGTTAGGTCTAGGCGCAGTTTTATGTCAACACACAGGTTCTCTTGAGCGTACAGTAGGTTTTGCTTCAAGGTCCTTGTCCACAGCAGAGAGGAATTATTCAACAATTGAGAGGGAAGCATTGGCTTGTTCGTGGGCTGTAGAGAAGTTTAAAAGTTTTATTTGGGGCACACACTTTGTGTTACTAAGTGACCACAAACCGTTACTCAATTTATTGAATGGTAATGGTACTGGGAAGGCTTCAGCACGTTTGGTGCGTTTACTTTCTAGGTTGCATGAATTTAATTGTACAATTCGTCATTTGTATGGTGGTCTCAATGTCAGAGCAGATTGTCTCTCAAGACTTCCGCTCCAGGAGGATTATGTAGAGACGAAATTTAGTGATGTGGAATGTGTAGTAGCATCTATTTCTGATTCAAGCGAGGTTTTTCCATTTTTAACTCAGGATTTATGGTTCAAAGCCTACAGTGATGACAAAATTTTACAAGCTGTGAAAAACATGGTTATTAATGGTTGGCCAAGGGAACGTTCTTTACCTGCTTCCATGAAATCATTTGCTCAGGTTTCTGAAGAACTTTCGATTATAAATGGGATATTGATGCGTGGAGATCAATGCATTCCACCTTTTTCTACACGTACGAAGTTGGTGGAATGCGCGCATGAGGGTCATTTGGGCATTGGAAGCACTTCCAGAAAACTAAAAGAGTTTTTCTGGTGGCCTGCATTAGACAAGGATGTTGCCTTATTTATAAATAAATGTGATTCTTGTCTCTTATCGGATAAACACTGGAGTCAGTAAGTTGCCTCTTCATCCTGTGTCTATTCCAGATGAGGCATGGTCTAAAATTGCCCTGGACTTTTCTGGTCCTTTTGATTTATTACCAGCCAGTGATCGCTTTATAATAGCTTTAATTGATTACCATTCCAAATGGGTGGAAATAGATTTTTGTGAATCTCCATCGTCATCTTCTGTTATCAAATTTTTGGAAAGAGTTTTTCATACAGAGGGTTATCCAAAATGGTTCACATTTCTGTTCCCTGGCTATGCAAGAATATTGTAAAGCACACGACATTAAACATTTAAAGGTAGCACTTTATTCCCCTGCTGCTAATGGTCTAATTGAAAGATTTAATAGATTTTTAAAAGAGGGTGTGCAAACAGCTCTTGCTAGTAATTTCCCAGTTAAAGATTTTTTGAAGAAGGAAATTTGGTCTTATTTAATCACTCCACATTCGACTACTGGGATTTCTCCGTTCAGGTTATTGAAGAAAAGAAATCCGAATGGTGTGATTTGTCCAAATTGGTTGAAGGATTTAAGGAAGGACACTTCTTCTTGTGTTTCCTGCCATGATAAGAGTATTTTTAAGGAGAATGTTATGCAGAAGCAAGCTTTGCAAAAGAAGTACTTTGATACTTCCCATTTTGTTATGAAAGATTTTCAGGTAGGTGATTGGGTTTTGTTTAGGAACCCTAAGAAATGTGTAAAAGGAATGTCAAAATGTTCTTCTCCTTTTCAGATTGTCAAGACTTCAAAAGGGTCAGTTTTTCTCGAAGAAAAGGGGTGGTGGAGTAAAAGAGCTTTTGTGAAAATTTCTAATGATCAGGCTAAAAGAATTTGTGTATATAAAACTGATTCCAATGATGTTGAATATTCACATTTTCCTTTAGGTACTCCCTCTGATTATCCCCATATCAATGCTTGTTCTTCTGTTATTCCTTCCACTTCATCTGCAGGTATAGTTTTGCAAACTTCACCAATGTCCTCTCAAACGTCTTCTATTTCGAGTGAAACGTATGAACCTATTAGGCCAAACCGTAATTGTTCCATTCCTTCTAGGTTCAAGGATTTTTATATGTCTCCGTTTATTTGTGTGTTTTACTTTATTCTTTATTATAAAAAGGGAGATGATGTAAGGTATTGTATTTCTTCTACTTCCATTAATGCTCACTGCTTTTGTTAGGTCATGTATTTTTTAACCTTCTATGTTCTATGCCCCACATCCCCGCAGAGAGTGTTCCTTCAAACATGTTTATGTTTGAAGGTGCATCTCTCGAGGATGCAATGTCAGTTTAACTATTCCTTTGCTTCTCTGTGTTTGTAAGGTTTCATTCAACTGTTGTACTTACTACGAGCCAGTGGCGGTCCCGTGTGATGCTGATTTATTTGGATTAAAACTCCTTTTGGATTATTACATACACCTGTTATTCATTCTTTCTGAATAACCAACCACCTCTTTACATATACCAGGCCAACTTCTCACAGTAGATACCTTAGGAACGTTATTCTGAGCGATTTCTTCTTCATGACTGGACGGCTCTGGTTGTGGGTGTTTCCTGTATTACAATAAACCTACTTTTCAACTTCAATCAAGCACCTCCAGTCTTCAATAGTACGCTTTTGTAACCTGCACACTTGTCACTTTTTCCTCCTGTAATGCACAGTTTGCTACCTCTTGTATTTTGTTTGCTCACGATTGTCACTTTTGCCTCGTGTAACTTAATGTTTGCTTTTGTAATTTGTTCACTTGTAATTTCTCCTCATCTATCAGTTCTGTTCCTATTGTGAAGCGCTCTGAAGCCTTTGGGTAAAGTCCTACATAAAATCGCATTAAATAAATAAATAAGAATATTAACATGGCCTCTCGGCAGTGTTTCTCTGAGCCCTCCGCCTCCGGGAGACGTGCGGATCCAATGGCTGGCGGGAGCACCGACCCCTGCGGACCGAGCTCCCTGTCCGAGGCTAAAGCCCGCGACCCCGGGTCCGCCTGTCACCCGCCCCTCCCCACCAGCCCACAGCCTACAGTACAGACTGCAATAACGGGACACAGAAGACAGACGGAAGAACTATCAGGATATCACTTCCGGGGCAGCAGGGGCAGCCACTTCCGGTGCTGCGGCAAGCGCTGTGGTCTCCAGAGGAGCAGCCGGGCGGTGTCTTCCGGTACAGCTGCTGTGACGGCCTCTTCCGGCTGCAGGGGGCGGTCTCTTCCGGAGCAGGGGCGGTCACTTCCGGTGCAGCTGCGGACGCTCTCTCTCGTGATTGGCTGGCCTCTTGTGGGGTCCGTCATTGTTTTTGGCCCCCCCTGCAGCCTCGGTCCCTCCCTGCGCCGCCCCTCCGGCCTGTCAGTCGGTCGCCGTCCGAGCCCTCGTGGCCTGCAGCGGGTCTGGAGCCGGGGAGCTGCTGTCGGAGGTGAGGCCCCCACGGGAGGGAGGAGCTGCTCCTTGAGGGGGGTCAGGGAGGTGAGCTCCGTTCATTCACCTATTCACCCGGGTGTGGCGGAGGGGTAGCAGCACCCCTCTAATGTCCGTGCACCTCTCTTCACCCCCTGTGCCCCCTGCAGCCCTCTTCGCCCCCTGCAGCCCTCTTGTGTATGTGCCCCCTGCAGCCCTCTTCGCCCCCCTGCAGCCCTCTTCGCCCCCTGCAGCCCTCTTCGCCCCCTGCAGCCCTCTTGTGTATGTGCCCTCTGCAGCCCTCTTCGCCCCCTGCAGCCCTCTTCGCCCCCTGCAGCCCTCTTCTGCATGTGCCCCCTGCAGCCCTCTTCTGCATGTGCCCCCTGCAGCCCTCTTCGCCCCCTGCAGCCCTCTTCGCCCCCTGCAGCCCTCTTCTGCATGTGCCCCCTGCAGCCCTCTTCTGCATGTGCCCCCTGCAGCCCTCTTCTGCATGTGCCCACTGCAGCCCTCTTCTGCACGTGCCCCCTGCAGCCCTCTTCTGCATGTGCCCCCTGCAGCCCTCTTCTGCATGTGCCCCCTGCAGCCCTCTTCTGCATGTGCCCCCTGCAGCCCTCTTCTGCATGTGCCCCCTGCAGCCCTCTTCTGCATGTGCCCACTGCAGCCCTCTTCTGCATGTGCCCCCTGCAGCCCTCTTCTGCATGTGCCCCCTGCAGCCCTCTTCTGCATGTGCCCCCTGCAGCCCTCTTCTGCATGTGCCCACTGCAGCCCTCTTCTGCATGTGCCCCCTGCAGCCTCCTCTTCAATCCCTGCAGCCCTCCCTTCTACCCCTGCAGCCCTCCCTTCAATCCCTGCAGCCCTCCCTTCTACCCCTGCAGCCCTCTTCTGCCAGTGCCCCCTGCACTCCTCTTCTGCCCAAACACTGGCTGCAGAAAAGGTACGAGCCCCCCACCCGCCATACTGGGAGCCGATGAGACACGAGAAGCCTCTGGGGGCAGATGAGGCACGAGGAGCCTTAGAATGACGCCAGGCATAGGGTCCCATGAGACACAAACGGCCTCCCACTGATTGATACCTCTTATGCATTTCAAAAAGGGCTGTGAGAGAGCAGCTTGTCATTTGAAAGGGATAAAGGTGACTTGAAACGAGAATGCAGGACAGTGAGTGCCCCGCAGTACCTCTGTGCTGCAGCACGACAGGAGCCATTTGTGCAGGATAATTGGCTACAATAGTTGAGCCCCAGGGGTGAGCCCACCCATGCTTCATTGCTCAGGGTTAAGTGCATAGAGCTGTTCCTGAGAGCCACTGCCTTCTTCGGCTGTGCATTCTTGCTTTGAGGCGGCGGCAGATGCCTGCAGAGTGGAGACTGTTCTGTAGAGTGCAGTGTCCTTGTGTCCTCGCGTGCCACGTGTGCTCATGGCTTGTTACTTGGCATTTATAGTGTACTTATAGCCAGGGCCAGCGCTGGGTATGGGCAGGGTGGGCATCTGCCCAGGGGCCCGCAGTCATCCCCCAACTTGGGTACTTGCACCAATGCCTATCAGTCAGGCCACAGCATGAAAGGTGCCACCTTGCAAGTGCACCACCTTAGGGCCCCCCCTCCCCTGGCCTCACTGCTATGGTGTAACGAGGAGAACCCTGGGGTGAGAGGCAGTCCCACTTGCAAGAAGGCACATTCCTGTTTTGTCCTGCAGTTAGGCCTTCTGCCCCCACCCACGCAGAGCCGCAGCGTGAGGACTATTGTCGGCTGTTTATCTCCCTGGCAGTCCCATAACACCCTCTAGAGATAAGCAACCCTGTTAGACGGACCGGGAGGGTCGGCCGAGGATAAGGGGAGAGGTCTCCGGGGAGAGCCGTCTCCAGCGAATCGTACAGACAAGTAACTTCCCCCCCCACAGACGGACACCACACAAGGATAAAGTTCAACGATACTTTATAGGGAATTCTTCAAGTACGGTAGAATGGTACAAGGAGGTCTGGACTCAGGGGTCCCCTCTATTCTGGTCTCTGTTTGGGAAGAGGGTAGCGGGACAGTCTTGTTACCAAAAAGATGGCAATAGCTCTCAATCCTCGAGCTCGGGGGTGTAGATGAACGGGCCGCGGCGGAGCCAGCAGGTCCCGAGATGGATGAAGGAAGACGACGGTCCGCGGCAGAGCCAGCAGGTCCCGATGAAGGTGGTGGTTACAAACGGTCCGCGGCCACACCAGCAGGTCCCGACGACGATGAAGGATAGGGTAGTTCCAAAAGCCGCGGCAGCGCCAGCAGGCAAGACGAGGGTGCACAAGACAGAGCTACGGCAGCGCCAGTAGTCCGTCAAGGATGAGTTCTTCTTTGCGTCTCTCGACTCCAAGATACAACTCCCGTCCTGCTCTGGAGCTGCCCCAGTTATAGGGCTGGTGTGCTTTGATGTCCGGACCCTCGCACTTGGAGGTCGGGAGGTCCGGGATGAGGGAGTTCAGACACCCAGCAGGGGGGTGGAGCCAGCGCCCGGGGAGGCGATGGGCGAGCGGTACTTGGCGGGGGAGAGCCATCGACACCTCTTGCTCCCATTGACTGACCAAGTAGCCCGCTCACCTCCTGGGTGGATGTTGGTGCCGGAATGTCTGAGGCCTGGCCAGGCCCAGGGTTGAGGTCGATCGGGGGCCAGGCGGCCTCGTGGTGGAGTGTCCAAGATGGCGCCCAGGATGGGCGCGCAGGCCGGTAGTGGGTCGGCCTACGCGGTCAACAGGTTCGAGTGTAGGGGTCCCTGCGGGGACGGTGGACGTGCAATGGTGGTGTGTGGTACTTGCGTGGCTGGCTCGGGCCTGGTTGGGCCGGGGGAGAGCGGCCCTTCATGTGGCCTGTCCAACATGCGTCCCCCCCAGCTGAAGGCGGGGAGAGTTACCCATTCTCTTGGGGACTCTTCTCGTCGAGGCGGAAGAACCGGGACAGGCCATCTGCGTTGGCGTGATCTGGCCCAGGCCGATGTTCAACTGTGAAGTCCATCCCTTGTAGGGAGATGGACCAGCGTAGTAACTTCGGGTTTTCCCCCCGCATCTGCATCAGCCACTGCAGGGGTCGGTGGTCGGTCTGTACCCGAAAGGGTGTGCCAAAAAGGTAGGGCCGGAGCTTCTTGAGGGCCCATACCACCGCGAAGGCCTCCCTCTCTATGGTGCTCCAGCGTTGTTCCCGTGGTAGGAGTCGCCGGCTGATGAAGGCCACCGGTTGATCACGGCCTTCGGTGTTCACTTGAGACAGGACTGCCCCAATGCCATGGTCGGAGGCATCCGTCTGGACGATGAACTCCCGGCTGTAGTCGGGGGCCTGGAGCACAGGGGCGGAGCACATGGCGGCTTTCAATTGTTCAAATGCAGCTTGACACTCTGGGGTCCAGTTGACTTTCTGGGGCTGATTTTTTGACGTGAGTTCTGTGAGGGGCCTCACGATAGTACCATAGTCTTTCACGAACCTTCGGTAATAGCCCGTGAGGCCCAGGAAGGCTCGTACCTCGGTCTGGGTAATGGGGGGCTGCCAGGACTGGATGGCGGCAATTTTTAGCTGCAGAGGGGCCACCAGGCCGCTTCCCACCTGGTGCCCGAGGTAGGTTACAGACCCTTGCCCAATTTGACATTTGCTGGCCTTGATCGTGAGGCCAGCTTGCTGAAGGGCGTGCAGCACTGCTCGGAGGTGGTGGAGGTGCTCGGACCACTGGTTGCTGTATACAGCGATGTCGTCTAGGTAGGCGGCGCTGAATCCTTCGAGCCCCGCCAGGACCTGATTGACGAGCCGTTGGAATGTTGCTGGGGCATTCTTCATGCCGAAGGGCATGACTGTGAAATGGTAATGGCCATCGGGAGTGGAAAAGGCAGAACGTTCTTGTGCCCGGGGTGTGAGGCCGATTTGCCAGTAGCCCGCCGTCAGGTCGAAGATACTGAGGTAGCGGGCAGCTCCCATGCGGTCGATTAGTTCATCTGCCCGGGGGATGGGATGTGCGTCTGTCCTGGTGACCGCATTCAAGCCCCGGTAGTCGACGCAGAACCGGAGTTCTGGTGTGGTGCCGGGGGCAGCTGCTTTGGGGACCAGTACTACAGGGCTGGCCCAGGGGCTGTCTGAGGGCTCGATGACCCCGAGCGTGAGCATTTTGGCTACTTCCTCCTGGATGCAGGCCCGTACCCGATCTGGCACGCGGTAGGCCCGGTGGCGGATAGGGGGGCTGTCCCCCGTGTCCACATCGTGCGTACACCAGGAAGTGACACCTGGGGTGAGGGAGAACAGGCTGGCGAATTGTGACAGGAGAACTTGGCACTCCTGGTGTTGCTCTCGGGTGAGGGCCTCTGAGAGTCGGACCCCATCTACGGAACCGTCTTTCTCCCGCGTTCGTAGGAGGTCCGGGAGGGGCTCGGAGTCCTCTTCAGCCCCATTGTCTGTGGCCATCAGGAGGCTGAGTTCTGTCCGTACAAAGTGCGGTTTCAGTCTGTTAGCGTGGAGGACCCGGAGGGGGTTCCGGGAAGATTCCAAGTCGATGAGATAGGTAGCCGGACCCTTGCGCTCGACCACTTTGAAGGGCCCTGTCCACTTGTCTTGTAGGGCGCAGGGTTCGGTGGGGGACATCACCCATACCTGTTGCCCAGGTTCAAATTCGATGGAGGAGGCATTCCGGTCATACCACCTTTTCATGTCCTCTTGACTGGCCTCTAGGTTGGCTTTTGCTAGTTCTCGGAATCGCCGGGTCTGGTTGCGGAGTGTTAGGAGGTAGCGGAAAACATCTGGTGGGTTCTTTAGAGGGGGCATCTCCCAGCCTTCCTTAACTAGGCTGAGCGGCCCGCGCACGGGGTGTCCATATAGCAGTTCAAATGGGCTGAAGCCCAGGGACTTCTGGGGAACCTCTCGATATGCGAAGAGGAGGCACGGCAGCAGCACATCCCACTGGCGACGGAGGGGCTCTTCCAACCCCCCGATCATCCCTTTGAGCGTGCGGTTGAACCGCTCAACGAGTCCGTTTCCTTGAGGGTGATAGGGGGTCGTGAACCGGTAGGTAACCCCGCACTGTTGCCAGAGAGATTTCATATATTTCGAAATAAAGTTCGTGCCTCTGTCACTGACGACCTCCCGGGGGAAGCCCACCCGGGAGAAGATCCCCATCAGAGCCCGGCCGACTACCGGGGCTGTCACAGTCCGCAGGGGAACAGCCTCCGGGTAGCGGGTGGCGTGGTCCACTAGCACCAGGATGAATCGATGGCCTTGTTTTGTGCGCGGGTCCAGGGGCCCTACGATATCGATTCCGACCCTCTCGAACGGGGTGGTGACCACGGGAAAAGGTTGCAGGGGGGCTTTCAGTTTGCGGCCGCTCTTCCCACTGGCTTGGCACGTGGGGCAAGATCTGCAATGCTGGTGTACATTGTCCCTCATTTTGGGCCAGAAGAAGTGGGTCACCAGGCGGCTATAGGTTTTGTCTTGACCCAAGTGTCCTGCCAGGGGGACATCGTGGGCCAGGTTTAGCAGAAAGTCTCTAAAACGGAGGGGTACCACTAGGACTCGGCTGGCCCCCAGCTCCGCGATTCTTTGCTCACTGTACAGCAGATCATTGTCCCAGTAGACCCAGTGAGTTCCGGAGGTATCCCCTGCGCTTTGGGCTAGCGCTTGCTGGCGGAGTCCCTCGAGGGAGGGACAGGTCTTTTGTTCTTGGCGAAATTGTTCTTGCGTGGGCCCCCCCTCTTGAGGCCACTGGTCGAGGTTAGCGAGGTCTGGAGGTTGAGCTGGTTCGGGGGGGACGTCACGGTCGGTGGTTTCGGCGGGGGCGACCGGAGGCGGTGGCGCCGGCCATTCGAGTTCCTCTGGGCGGGTGTTGGCACGGGCGGTCATGGACCGGGTGGTGACGCACGCCCAGTCCGGGACGCCCAGCATCCCCAGGTGCTCTTTTCGTTCGACTGCTGCCCATGGAGAGCTTTCCAGGTCATTACCCAGGAGGCAGTCTACGGGGGCATCATCTCGGACCGTCACCTTCAACATGCCGGAGACCCCTCCCCATTCGAAGGGGACGCAGGCCATCCGACACAGACTTTCTGAGTTATCGGCTGAACGTACAGGGCAGAGAATGTTTGGTAAGTATTGTTCGGGGGTCACCAGGTGACAGCGGACGGCTGTTACACTGGCCCCAGTGTCACGAAGGGCTTCAGCCCGGCGTCCATTGATGCCCACCCATTGGCTGTACTTCTGGGTATTAGCGGGTAGGGGGACCCGCGGGACCATGTCTCTCCCCCCTAGGCAGGCGAGAGCCATGGCGGCTGGCTCCCATTCTTGGTGTTCCTGTTCATATTCTTCTTGTTCCTCTGAGATCTGTTCCTCCCCCAGAGCAGCAGCGGCTACTTGGCGGGGTCTTGGGCTCTGGTACTGGGGGCAGTTTGGGTCGTTTGCATAGTGACCGACTCGTTGGCATCGATGGCAGGTAACATTGGCTCGATGTCCCGGTCGCGCTGGGGTGCTGCCCCGGTTGGCCGGGGGGGTGGGGCTGGTAGTGGGGGTGACCGGAGCGTTGCTTCTTCCGCGTCCTTGGCCTCCACCTCCTCGGGGACGGTGCTGACCATTGTTGTTCCGGTTCTGTTCGGAGGACCCATTTCGACTCACTCTGGTGATCTCCCACCGGTCTGCTTCGGCTGCGAGCTGCCGGGGATCCGTTAACTTGCTGTCGAGGAGGTGCTGGCGAAGTTCAATGAAGCAATTGTTCGACAGATGCTCCCATACCATAAGATTGAACAGTTGTTCGTAGGTTGTGACCTTGCTTCCTTTGATCCAGCCCTCGAAGGCTCGGCTAAAGTAATTGACATAGTCCACCCAAGTTGTACCTGGGATGCGGGTGCAGTCTCGGAACCTCTGACGGTACATCTCGGGTGTGAGGCCATAGCGGGTGAGGAGTGCAGCTTTCATATGGTCATAGGAGGTCATCTGGTGGTCCGGGAGTTGCAGCAGGGCGTCGCGGCCCTCATTGAGGAATCTCCCCCACAGACCGGCCCCCCAATCGCTTCTATCGATCCGGTGTGCAGTCATAGCGATTTCATAGGCCTTAAACCATTGCTGGATGTCGTCCTCTCGGAAGTATTCTCGAACAACATCCTTGGGGATGTGTACCTTCTTCTCTGTTGCCCCTGGAGTGTGGGGTTGCTCGGGCACCCCTGCTTCTTTATTCTGTTTGCGTAGGTCGATTTCAGCTAATTTCCGCTCATGTTCATATGCCAGTTTCTTTTCCTCGAGCTCCCTTTGTCTCTGTTTCTCCTCTCTTTCTTCTCGGAGACGCAGGTGCTCTAAGTTGATTTTCTGTTCGGCCAACTTCAGTTCAACGTCCATTTTGAGCCGGGCCATTTCCAGCTCGTGTAGTCGGGTTCTTTCTCGTTCCTGGATCTCGTCTGGCGAGAGACCCGTTCTTCGTTCTTCAGGGGCCATGGGGGTTTGTGCTGCGATGTCTTGATCGGGGGTTCCGGCAGCCCCGGTTTCTGCCCAAGATTCTAGGGCCTGCTTAAAGTCATCTTTGGTATTTAGTCCGGTGGTAGCGATACCTAATTCGATACAGAACTGTTTAAGTTCACGATGGCTGTACTCGTCCAATTTCTCCATCTGGAATTTCTCCGTTGATCCGCTGTCTTTAGTTGACATCGTGATTCGCCGTGGGGTGAGCTACTCTCTGTACGGTTTATGCGGTGATTCGGATCCCGTCGCTGGCCACCAATGTTAGACGGACCGGGAGGGTCGGCCGAGGATAAGGGGAGAGGTCTCCGGGGAGAGCCGTCTCCAGCGAATCGTACAGACAAGTAACTTCCCCCCCACAGACGGACACCACACGAGGATAAAGTTCAACGATACTTTATAGGGAATTCTTCAAGTACGGTAGAATGGTACAAGGAGGTCTGGACTCAGGGGTCCCCTCTATTCTGGTCTCTGTTTGGGAAGAGGGTAGCGGGACAGTCTTGTTACCAAAAAGATGGCAATAGCTCTCAATCCTCGAGCTCGGGGGTGTAGATGAACGGGCCGCGGCGGAGCCAGCAGGTCCCGAGATGGATGAAGGAAGACGACGGTCCGCGGCAGAGCCAGCAGGTCCCGATGAAGGTGGTGGTTACAAATGGTCCGCGGCCACACCAGCAGGTCCCGACGACGATGAAGGATAGGGTAGTTCCAAAAGCCGCGGCAGCGCCAGCAGGCAAGACGAGGGTGCACAAGACAGAGCTACGGCAGCGCCAGTAGTCCGTCAAGGATGAGTTCTTCTTTGCGTCTCTCGACTCCAAGATACAACTCCCGTCCTGCTCTGGAGCTGCCCCAGTTATAGGGCTGGTGTGCTTTGATGTCCGGACCCTCGCACTTGGAGGTCGGGAGGTCCGGGATGAGGGAGTTCAGACACCCAGCAGGGGGGTGGAGCCAGCGCCCGGGGAGGCGATGGGCGAGCGGTACTTGGCGGGGGAGAGCCATCGACACCTCTTGCTCCCATTGACTGACCAAGTAGCCCGCTCACCTCCTGGGTGGATGTTGGTGCCGGAATGTCTGAGGCCTGGCCAGGCCCAGGGTTGAGGTCGATCGGGGGCCAGGCGGCCTCGTGGTGGAGTGTCCAAGATGGCGCCCAGGATGGGCGCGCAGGCCGGTAGTGGGTCGGCCTACGCGGTCAACAGGTTCGAGTGTAGGGGTCCCTGCGGGGACGGTGGACGTACAATGGTGGTGTGTGGTACTTGCGTGGCTGGCTCGGGCCTGGTTGGGCCGGGGGAGAGCGGCCCTTCATGTGGCCTGTCCAACAAACCCTCACACCTTCAGCCCTTGATGGGCTGTTAAGAGGTGCTTTAGGTGGCTGAGAGGGAGGGGCAGTGGCTGCAGCTTCAGGAGCAGGGGCATCTACTGAGATGCAGTCAGCCTTGAATGGGTCAGGTCTATGCAAATCAGAGGGGCCTCGCACAAGGCCCCAAAAATCCTAGAACCAGCCCTGCTTAAACCATTAGATTGTGTATTCCATTCTGCGATTTCCTGCCGGCCAACATTTGTCATCTCTCCTGTAATCAGGGTATCTGAATGACAAGTTTTTTTAATTCTCATTTTGTTAGCGCATAGGATTACAGAGGGTGATGTTTGTTGACCCACCAATTAGCTTCCTAGACATTGCATAGAAATTTGTGATGGCCTTCATAGCTGTAAGCCAGGCTTTGTCTTCTGACAAATTGCTGCTTATTTTTAGGGCTCGCATGCGAATGCAGCGCAGCTGCTTCGCTAACGAGCGCTATTGCTGCTGCTTTGGTGTGTGGAGGGAGACAGGAGGTGGCACGAGTGGACAGGAGATGTGCGCGCGTACGGACAGGAAATGTGGTCTCCGTTCGCGTGCACATCTCCTGTCCCCGGAGGCTGGAGTTACACCGCGCGCGCGTCGCGCCTTTCAGTCACCCTCCCCAACTCCGCTGGCTCCACGGAGACAGCTTGTTATTGCTTGCTACCCTTCTGCTGTGGCTCAGGAAATGTTTTACAAACGCATATATTCGGGTGGGCTGGAGTCGTTACCAGGACTCGTCTTGTGTACCAGCTTTCCCCGTTTTGATATTATTTTACGGAACTTGTGCGTTTGAAGCCCAAGGTGTCTTTCCTCAATGATGCGGCGCATTAAGCGCGTGCGACTGTCATGCAGGAAAGAGCCAGCCACATCTCCCTCGGTGTCTCAGGCACAAAACACTGCAGATTGGAGACGTGGAGCTAGCTTCCAAGATGTCTGTCAGCGAGCACGTTCCTGACGAGGAAGCAAAAGTTATGAGGCAGCCGCATTCTCACATGTCTCAGTCCTCCAGGGTAGTAACGCATCCCCTTCTCTCGCCCCAAGCACGCGCTCTCCTTACAAGAGAAAAAAAAATCATGAGATTTTCTTAAATAATAAAAAGCAGCTTTCTTTAAAAAAAAAAAAGTCGCTTCAAGGTATTTAGCGACTATGTTATGGCAGTATACGTAGATGAATGCTGTATTGTAAGGGTGCTGTAGGCGTGCTAATGTGCCAAAGAAGAAAATGAATAACACGAGTTAAAAGCGTTAGAATTCTGTGAGAAGCCTCCCTCCTCTGGTTGATCATTAAAACTAGTGTGGTGCTTAAGAGAAGTGTTAGCACAAGCACACTCCCACAACACAGACAAGCTGTTCTTTCCTACACATTTCAGCTTTCCGAATTTGATTAGCCCCTAGTGCACTGGGCTGTACGTGCAACCGTTATGAGGTAACTGGGCTTCAGGATATATAATGTTATGTGCCCAGTATCACACAATGCCTAACGGCTGGCATAATGTTTATCGTGAGTCAGTATATTAGGAGTTTCAGCATGGACAGGAGTGCCTGTGCATTTTAGGTTATGTTTGCCAAGATGGTGCATTTGTTGAAACCCTATGGCGATTAGGACCCGGATCCCCAAGCATGCTCCCCGCTCCCTCCTTATGACTTGACAACCCACATGAGAATCAACCACAGAGATTTGTGTGGGTGTAAAAAACGGCCATGTTTAATATTTTGACATTTTCATAAACATGACAAGGCATTTCAAAATTCATTAAATGCAGTTATCTACACAATTTTATTCTTGTCTTCCTGATCTTCTTTCGCCAGATACAGCTTCTAAACCTCCAACACCAAGTGGGGGGGACTTCCGGCTCCCCTCTTCCATGCCGTGCATCCACGCGAGGTGCAACCCACCTGCGACTCCTGAGGAGAGGGCCCCCAACCTCTAATCCTTGTCCGCCTTCTCCAGGGGCCCACCCTCCGACCACCAGGCTGACCAGGGACCCAGGAGGCTCGTAACCTGTCGCCCTAGCCTCCCCAGCCGGGGCCCTATTTCACAGCGGGGACCTTACCGTCTCCCCCCTCAGTGCTAGCCTAGGGAGTACGCAAGGCGGACTCCCGTCCATTCCGTCGGTCAATTGTACTGTTCCAAGGTCTTTCTACCGCCACAAAGGTGACCAGGGCCCACAGGTCCGTCACCTTCCCCACCTGCACTCTGCGTGAAAGACCCTAATGTTCTCACCTGGCTCAATGTACCGATGCCTGATAACTGCACCCCATCATTGCAATACCTCACCTTACCGGAAAAAACCATCCGGTGCGGAATGTGACACCAGCAGCCCTTCACTGAGCCCACCTGGTCGCTTCCAACCCTTGTGATACCTCACCTCTCCGGAAACTGGAAACCATTCAGGTGGAATGTTACCCCAGCGGCCCTACACTGAGCGCTACTTGGGCAATTCCTACTTGAGCCGCCTCACCGAGACATTCCAGGCTCTCAACTTCATCCCAGGGCCGGCTGCCCAGACACAGGAAACCTGGTCCCTTCAGGCCTTCTGGCCATACCACTCGCCCTCGCCACGGTCACCTTACTGCTTGCCGCATGGACGAGTGCCTTGTGGCACCACCACCTTCGTGGGTACACTAATGAACAGGAGAGAAATAGAAAAGTCAAGTATGGTCATTGGCAAATAATCGGCAATTCTGACACCACCATTCTGGTCCAACGGGTCTCCGCCACCGCAGGATGACCAGCGCCCGACATTGCCCGTTGTGCCGCCTCTGCAGTGGTTATCTCCTCCGGCACACCCGTGGTATAACAGATTTGTACAATCGGAATCCTTGTTATGCCCTCCTAGGATAGGCGGAACACTAATTTGACATCTGACTGTCTATGCATGTTATGAGGCCTCACTCTGTTACTTATGGCAATAAGCCACCAATTATTGCTACAGGTCCAATTGATTCACAGGAATAACATAATTCTGTGTCCGTAGGCCTGGATTCTTTATTATTCCGAAGACAAGGCATGCCACGTATGTCAGCCTAGACCGAATAATTGCGAAAAAACATACCTCTGTGTCAACCGGCTGTTATTTCTAATACTAAAACCTACCGATAGGTAATTTGTCCCACCAAATACCAGACTGCCCTAGTAGGGAGTGAATTTTTCGTGTACTGATTCCTACTAAATTCGTTTATATGTATGCCCGGATCTTTTCATGTTTACCTTTTAATCATCCGATAACACACCCCTACCCACCCCACATATCCACAGGGCCTATGGGTCTACTGTGTTCAGAAATGGTCTATCATTTATCCTCTGCTTTCACCCAGGACCACTATCTGCCTCGGGAAATTGCTCAGACTGTCTCAGTCATTGGCTGCCTTGCTTATTGCGCCCAGCAATGCTAACGGTGTGCTGGCCCCTCGGTTCATCTGCGGTGATCCACCTTACACGTGGTCATTCCACTAAGAATGCAAATTATGGCATGCAACTGGTCGACGTCATTCACTGTCTTCCCCCCCCAATATGACCGATATATTGATACCCATTGTGATGGTCGTGCTTTAACCGCCATAGTATAGACTATTTCCCATCTAATTGCCAAATGGACCCCCTCTGCTCTAGTCCTATTTTAATGCAACATATGTTGCGTGTACAAGGCATCCTTTCCCACCTGCGTAGCTTTTGTTGCTGAATTTGGGTGCATTTTCTTGCCATTGTGTCAGAGGCTGACTGGGAAGCTAAACAGTGCATCGTTGAATTGATACGAGTGCCATGTGATTTACAGAGTGCGTGCCCAATTGATACTTGTGTACCCCCACGTAGGACAGAAAAGGCGCTTTCATACTTAACAAGCCAGACCAATTGATATCGCCAAAGCGCGTTAAATGTAGTTGTACTGGAGAGACCACTATACATTAACTCGTTCTCCGGTGTTATAGAACGTCTATATTTCCAAACTTTTTACGTTCCCCGGATGCCGCTCAGCTGAAGATATCCTGAAAAAACTGGGACTGTAAACTCCTAATGTTTGAGAAGAACCAAAAATATGAATGAAGGCAATTTCGCACAGGGATGATGCCCACTAGGACGTGCCTTAATGCTAGTGCCACGTGCTTTCAAGGGTCACGAATTCTCAGTCTGAAGAGTGACTGTTAAAATTGGCTTAGCGGATGATAGCACCTTCCATATGACTGCTGGGTAATGACCTCCCACGTTTCCCAGTTGAGCCAAGCATGCATTACCACCCAGTTAGAGCCCCTTTTTAAACAAGCTGACTTGCCGGCACGACCAAATTATTCCATAGTATGCTGAAACACCTCAAATCATCGAGTGTTCGATAACGTAGGACATTGCACGTTCAAAATTATTATAAGAACCTTATTACAATAAAAGTTTCCATTACCCCCTTTGTATCATAATCGTCCTATATGTTATGTACCAGTTCTAGACCTTACGTATCTCTTATCTTTCTGCTGCTGTATCGTGGGCTCAGACTCCCGCTGGCCAGATAATGGGTGAATGTGCCCTTTATACATACACATATTATGTTAATGTAACAATTAATATAGCTAGCAAGGAGCCATGTTACCCGCCAGAAAATCACATAACTTACAAGAAGCACGTCGCCTTTCGTAACGATAAAGGCCCCTGTTCCGCTTTATCTCCGCGCAGTCAATTACCAGAGCGGTTAGCGCAGCTATCAGCTTAAAGCGCTGAATTGTTCAACCTTGTATTAAACCCAGAAAGTCCGGCTCCTCCCGGCACTGCCCAAACAGGCGCGGCGGAGGAGTTGAGGAGCAAGGAGCCCTGTTAACAATGTCTAAACAGGCGCTGCAGGGGAGTTGAGGCGTTTTAATTTACTATGAGATGCCCTCAATCACCTCCGTGTCCAGTCCACAAATTCTCCCTCGAAGCGCAGCTGTACAACAACATTTCATCTCAACCCCTCTTATTTAAATGTGCACGGAGCAATTATGTAACCTATCCCTCAGCGTTCAACACTTTGAGAAGTCCCCCAGACTGCAGCCCCCGCCGTGTCAAACTGATATCAATATAACTTCCAAACTAAGACATGTTTTATGAGGACACACTCTTGACGAGAACCCCGTAATGCATGTATGCATACTAACACTCTACAGAAATAAGGCACTTCAATGCACATTTTTCCGCTCAGATCAAGATTTGGAACTAAGGCACTTTATAATGCACATTTGGACGCTCCGATCAAGATTTGGAAATAAGGTACTTTATAATGCCCGTTTGGACGCTTAGATCAAGATTTGGACAATATAGAAATACCATAAACTTACAAAGCATTGCTTCCAAGTTGTTGCCGGCCGCCACCTGACATAGCGCTCCCAAACAAACTTTGCCAAGCGCAAGTTAGTACCCAGGTCCTAGCAACTAATGCGGCGATCTGCAGGACCCCAGCACAACTATCGGCACACTGGTCCCAGCATTCCCTCGCACTGAGGTCGGGAACCAAACTAAATGCCCCTCACAGATGTGCAACGCGGCCCTGCCGAGGGAGCACTGTTCTCACTCCCCATCACTCGAGACTCCCATCTAATCAGCAAGGGGACGCGATGCAACTCCCGCCCTCGGATCGCCAAGCAGTTCTCATCCACTGCAAGCAACAGAGACGGTATAGAGACGCCCCCACTCCCTGCACTAAACCTGACTTCCAAGTACGACATGGCGTCCTCAATAGACCAGAGCCGTGTCCGTTCCCCAGACCAAACTCATCCGGAGCCAATTCAAAAGGCTTCACGATGGACGGAGCAGCCTCAATTCCCTGCCCCAATCCCTAAGCTATCTAACCCGACAACTCACTGAACAGTGCAGCCTGCATTGCGTGAACCATCCCTCGGCTACCTCATACTCGCTGCGCACGCATGAATGTAGTGTGATACTGGGAAATTACTTCACCGTCCGGTACCCCAAAAAAGTAAAGTTGCACAATGGAACTGTAGAGATGTGATGCAACTCAGATGTACTCTGCCCTACACATATTCCGGTCGGAGCACCGAGAGGACGTGAGCCAAGCTCCACTTCCCCGCATACGCTATATCTTCACATACAGCACCACAACCCTATTGCCTATCTAGGTTCCCCTCGCCAAAACGAGCGCCCACCAGCGCGAGAAAGCAAGGAAGAGCCCGTCAGCACGAGCCCGAATGTACCACATCAAGAAATATCCATTACATCGACCCGTGCACTGTACCGCTGCCTCGATCCCTGTTATGATCTCCCCCCGGTCCACGTCGATACACGAGGTGAACAGCACGCCCGAGGGGCCCCCGCCAGCAGCCGAAACCACCCAATCCGGACACCCTCAGTCCGCCATAATTACTTTGCCATCCACGGCTGCCCCCCAGGCCCCCCGAGCCCACCTCCCACTTCACCTGGCGCGATGCACGTCTCCCGACGCCGAGGCCGCAAAATCCGGCCCATTCTCGTCGCCGCCATCATCCACGAGGACCTGAGACACATCTACGCTGATTCCTGAGGCGAAAGACCGCCGACCTCCGACCCAACGCGAGGAGATACAGTTAATAAAGGTGGCCCGTGATCAGTTTACTCTCCGCCCCCCCTTCAGCCCGCCCACGTCCACCAGGAAGGAGCCCGCATGCCCAGGAGCCCTGCCGGCAGCCGCAGATCACCGGAGCCGGCCTCAACCCATCGCCCGATACCCCTCCCGCCATCCGCGGCTGCCCACAGGCCCCCCAGGCACCCCCGACTCCTCACCTGGCGAGATGGACGGCTGCAACTCGACGCGCCTCTCCTCCTTGTCGCCTCCCGCCACGCACTTGGCTGGGTTGACTCGCGGCCCGATGACCTCCAGCTCCGGACGAGGGGATACGGGGGCATTTAAAACTAAAGAAATTTACAACTAAGGAACTTTAAAACTAAGAGTTCAAACTTCAGGGAGGCCGGGTCCTAAGGGATTGCGCTTGCCGATGCTCGGCTCGCGCTTGGCAAAAGCGATTTAACCAAGGTCCCACAATTCTGTCATTCGGGGAAGGCCGGGTTGGAACCAGGTAGCCCCGATCCACGGCCAATTCAAGCTGGCCAAATCGTCATTCCCGTGCAAATCCCTTTAAAACCTGCATGGTTGGTTTTATATCCGTATTGTAAATATGCAATCTTTCCCTTAAAAAAAACAAAAATCCTTTGTAGGAGTAAAATAAACCACCACTTTTTTAGTTCTCCCTTTGAAAATAATTCTAGATAAACCAAGTTTTTTTATAACATGACAGTGCCATGTTGTGTTTCGCAAAAAAAATGTCGAGCTTTGTGCTGGAATGGCGCCGGTGTCTGGCTGAAGATGGCTTTTAACCCCTTTGTTTCTCTTTGGGTGGTGGGAAGGGTGACCATTGTAAGCGGAACCCCTTCCGCCTTTAGGATTCTGTGAGTCTCGTCCTTTCGACGTGTGGCTCTTTTTGCCCGCCTCCGGCAGACCCAGTGTCTTTTCTCTTGTTTGATTTTGGCAGCCAAACACATGCCCTCGCGATCTAACTTCCAGGCCTAGAGTTTACATTCACTAGACAGGTGTGGGAGCAGAGCATACTCGGCCAACGTATGACCCACAAGGTCACGTGCAAACGCCTCCTATATGCATAGTTTTCCATCAAGCCTAATTTAGTGATACAGGGCCTGATGTGCGGCCGCTTTTACAATGCAATAGGTCTCGCATTATTAAAGTTTGAGCTATTGGCATTGCTAAATAATGCAACACCAATAGCTCAAACTTTAATAATGCGAGACCCATTGCATTGCAAATGCTTGTTTTAACAATGGTTTGGTGTTTTCAAACTCCTCTCATTTTGCAGCCAGGGAAAGGAAAGTGAATTATGTGACACTCATGCTGGGTACAGGGAGAGGTAAAAGGAAAGGCTGTCGTATGACATTTTTTGTAACCCACAACAAAAGGTAAATAAATTAACTGTACACATTCAGCAGTTAGAAAGAAAAAAGTAGCACATTTTTTGTAATTCTGAAGTGTGATGTAAACAAAGATTCAAATAGGATCAAACCATCAAGATACTTTTACTTGGTAATGCACACATGATGAATATTCACTGAAACCTGATTTCAAAACGTTATCATTTGTGTGCATAATAGTTTTATCAATAAAACTGTGTCTGGGCAAGTTTAGTGGCCATTTCTATGGAAAATGTGCTGTATGTGAATGACACCGTGCTACCACATGATGCTTTATTACATTTAAAAAAATCACCCACCTCATGCTTATTAAAGGTAGGTGGGTTGCACAAGTTTGTTGTTCTAAAAAGTGGGTCATGGTTCTAAAGTGTTTGGGAAGCACTTTGTTAGGGTGACCAATTCCCCTATATAGGGGGGACGGGGACGGGGGGGGGGGTGGAACTGTGAAGTCTCCTTTTTAAGGACAAGTTTGATTCCTTAAATAGAAATCCGGAGAACAATTTGCAAGAATCTACATTTAAATCAGACATAGAGGACCCTACGCACAAGACAGGGTACACTCTTGATTTATTATTTACCATAGACCATACAGTCTATTGACACTTACGTTGCAGAGTTAATCCAGCATAATTTACAAGGAATTTCAGTCCTCCTATGAAACGAGATTATTGTTCATTGGAAGTAGCTGTAAATGAGCTTGCAAAAGCTATGACTAAGACTGGATTCTTGTGCCTTGCAGGAGTTGAGGAATTCTACCAGACAATCCTTATCTGCAAAGTGGTATACTAATGAGCTCAAGAAAGTAAACTGGTAAAGTAATGCTCTTGAGCATTGATGACCGTAATCTAAGGGCTTTGGAGGACCAGCAGGCCAAGAATATCGCACTAAAAGTTTATCACAAACAGCTCAGACAAGCAAAGAGACAATGTTTTGTAAAAAGATTGGAGGAGAATAGTGGCTCATTTTGGGTGCTATTTAAAATAGTTAAGGGGGGCACATTGACGTTTTGAGCAAGTCAATCAGAGTTGCAGTCAGACGTTGTGAGGAACTGGCTGCCTTCTTTAATGAGAACATTGATTCTATATGTTCGAGCTCTGAAAATCGACTCCCTGTGGATGAGAATCTTTTTAGAGGTACCAGTCCTCACCCAAGGGTGGTTTTTGGACATAACGATGGAGATGGTGGAAAAGACTATGGCAAAGTTGAAATCTGGTTCACGTTTGAATCCATGCCTGCATTTCATCTATTCTAGTTTGGCCCCTATATTAAGCCCATATTTCACACTGCTTTTTAATAAATGATCAAAGAATGCAGTGTATCCCTCTGCCTCAAAGCATGGCCTGGTTTTGCCATTGGTGAGTAAAGCTGGTGTGGGTGCTTCTACCATGTCCATTTACTGCCCTATCTCGCTTCTGCTATATATGGCAAAGATGCTGGAAAGATAAGTTAATGTCCAACTATCAAACTTTTTTTTAGAGAGAAACAAGCTGCTTGACCCCACTCTGGATTTGGGTCTAAAAAATGGCACTGAATCTACCATGTTGGCGTTATTGGACAGTATCAGGTCAGGGGTCAATCCGGGTAAAGCCGCTGCCTTTATCCTAATAGACCTGTCCGATACTTTCAACAGTGTCTCTCATAGTCTATTGCAGCAGAGTTTGCACGGAATTGGCCTGCACTTTTTTACCTTGCAGTGGATTGGCTCATTTCTGAGCAACAGATCTCAATCGGTACAGCTGACCCCTTTTAATTCTAAACCACATTGTTTAACATATATATTTCATCTCTGGTGGCCATTGTTATGGCTGGGGGTTATAGACCCTTACGTACGCTGATGATTCTCAGCTCATTATTTCTATCGATGAGAGACATGCAGAGACACGAAGTAGCAAAGTTGATACAGGCACATTGTCTGAAACTCGACGCGGACAAAACCGAAATCATGCTCTTTTGTGGGGCTTGTTGAGTTTGGCACGACTCCTGGTGGCCTATGCTCATAGGCCTTGTTCCAAGACCAAAGATGGTAGTCGGGAATTTAGCTTTCTAATCAATGATTCCTCCTCTATGCAGGATCAGGTAAATGCTGTGTGCAGGGTGTGTTTTGGACTCCTGCGCTTGTGCAGGTGGTTTCGGTGGATCCTCACGGTGTGGCAGAAGAATGTTGTACACACATTGATTATGAGCAGACTAGATTACGGCAATGCTCTATATTTAGAAATGGCTAACTACTCGTTCATCCACCTTCAATCTGTTCAAAATTCAGCAGCAAGACTGATTTACTGATTTGTAATGTTACCAAGAGGAGTTGGACTACGGCCTGTCTGAATTCTTTCCACAGGTTTCCTGTGCGCAAGAGAGCCACGTTCAAGTTGCTCTGCTAACATATAAAACACTCTGACACCAGTCCCAGTTGCTTTTTACAAACTAGCGCGGGCTCTCTGCTCTTCGGAGCAGGCCCAGTTATATGACAGGATAATTGAGAACTCCAGAATGGGTGGCTTGTCTTTTGATTACTTAGTGGCCTCTCACTGGCATTTCTTGCCTCTTATTCTTCACCTGACTTCGGCTCTGCAAACTTTTCGGAAGATATTGGCTGTTTCCGCTTTAACCCCTCCCATGCTCATGACGAGGTCGGCTTGTCATGAGCCACGGTGCTCGTGTGCTCATGATGAGCTGAGCTCGTCATGACCTTTGGAACGCTCGCACGCTGCTCTAATTCCCCTGCTGTGCGAGCGTTCTACAGGAACAGGTGTGGTCATGACGAGCTCAGCTCGTCTTGAGCACACGAGCACCGTGGCTCATGACGAGCTGACCTCGTCATGAGCACCGGGGCGCTGTGCGCGTCCCCCGCCCCCTAGCCCAGCGGGGGAATCAGACCCGCGGCCAAGGGGTTAATGGCCTTACCGTGCATGAAGTTCATGTCAATGAGGTCTAGTGCCGCAAAATATCGCCCGGGGGATGAGGATGCGCTTAGTGAAAAGAAAATAGTATGGACGATGGGGCCCTCAATTGAATTCAGAAAAGTTCCAACCTTCCCATTTCTTTATATTTGTTTGTGAATTAAATAACATATTTCATCCTTTGTGTACTTCTTTGATGAATGCAGGTTTATGTATTTTTGTTGTTATTGCTTTTCTGTTTAAATAATTGGAAATGCTTAGGTCCAGATCCCTGGCTTCCTCTAATGATTCAGTGGGGGTCCCTAGATTCCATTAATGATTCAGGGGGGGGGGGGTTCACAGAAATCAAAAGAATAAGAACTACTGGTTTAGATTCATTCTTATCTTTAAAATGTTGGCCTCAATATTGAGTTTTATGTGATTGCTTTTATTTTATCTTTGTATTTCTTTTAAATCTTAACTGAAACTGACGATACTGCTTTGAACCTTGCTTGCTAAAGCTGTGTTTTTTTGGGACGTTATCATATAAAAGAGCTTAATGTCTATCAAAGAAACAGAGGCAAATGTTAGAATGCTTTACTTTCAGTATCTCAACAGCAAGAACAAACCATAACCTGAATCCACTACGATACCCATGAACTCTGGGAGGATTTTCTTACATAAATATATGACCACTATCTCCAGTAGGTATACCCCTCCCCCCTCCTCCTTCCCCCTCCCCCTCCGCCCTGATGATGGAAAAGCTGGTTAACTGCTCATGTCAGTGGGGCCAGACATTCAGATTAAGGCTTTACACCGTATGTCAGGAAGGCTATAGATCCAAGTCTTTAGTAATTTCCTAAAGACTGATTCGGAGGTGATTTGACGAAGAGGAGGGGGGAGTTGATTCCAAGCCTTAGAACCTATGACTGCCAGAGATTTCCCTCCCTTTGTGATCAGTCTGAAGGTGGGAATGATCAGCAGGTTTGCGTTGGTGGATCTCAGGTTGCGGGATGGAAAGTATCGCATGAAGCTCTTTTGAAGATATTTGGGCCCTCGTGAGTGAAAGGCCCTGAAAGTGATAACTAGGTCCTTAAACAACACACGCTTATGAATAGGTAGCCAGTGGAGGGCGCCCAACGCCGCTGAGGCCGAAGATTTCCTGGGCCAGCTCAGCACCAGTCTGGTGGCTGCATGCTGGACCATCTGCAGCTTGTGCAAAACTGCTTTGTTCGTTCCTGCATATAAATTATTGCAGTAGTCCAGCCGAGATGTTATAAGGGCAACTGCCACCATTTGTCTGGCTGAGAGTGGTAATAGGTCAAAGAATTTCCTCAGACCTTTAATGATGTTGAAACAGGTACCAGCCACGCCTAAGGCCTGTTGCTTGAACGACAGAGTGGCATCAAACTTGATTCCTAACTGCATTGATTGTGTTAGGGGGTGCAATGGCTTCTTCAGGCCACCACTGCTTTGGACTGAACTGGTTTTGTTGCCCGAAAGGCAAAATTTCAATTTTTCCTGAGTTACACCTCAGGTGGTTGTTACTCATCCATTCAAAGGTGGCTGAGAGGCAGTTTTTAAGATTTTCTTCTGCTTCTGTTGTGACGTTGTCCAGCACCAGGATGAGCTGCGTATCATCCGCAAAGGAAATGGTGTTGATCTTAAAGGATATTAGTTCAATCAGGGGGGCCATATATACGTTCAAGAGCGTCGGGCTTCAGCGGTAAGGAGGAGAGCTGACTCTGTGGAGTGTTGGGCTCTAAAACCCGATTGGTTGGGGTGCCAAACATTGTTTTCCTCCAGAAAGGTCGTGAGTTGCCTATTCACAAATTTCTCGTTTAGCTTGCACAGGACAGGTAAAAGCGAGAATGCCAGTAAGTTTGAATGGGTCCCCGCCCTGTGCTTTGCCCTTCTTTGCACTCAGTGTCACCAAATCCAGAACATGCCAGCATCCAACTGGATGTTGAACATCTGCATTGACAGCAGCACTCCATGTGCCCCCTCACTGATCTACAGTTCTTATTAACTGAAGAACATTGGTATACAAAAATACAAAACTCCTCAGAAAAGTGGATGGGGCCCACAAGACTATTCTATCACATTTATCCCCTTTCAAATAAATCATTGTCACTGTAACATGAACATTAAAAAGAAAAGGCTGCAAATATTCATGCAACGTTCGAGGAGTTGTGTTTGATAATAGGGGCCGTGAGCCATTCGATTGGGGTGGTAGGACTGATTCATAACCAGTCTACTTGGGGTAGCTTGAGGGTTGCCTCCGAAACTTTTTGGGATTAAGAACAAGGGGGCCTTGAGGTTCCGTCTGCCCTAACCTCTTCCTCAGGAAACATTTCTGGTAGATGGTTATTAACAAATTGTCCTTTCCATTGGCTGTATAGCCAATGAAACTATGGTGGCTTGCTTATACGGAAAACATGTTTCGTCTTCTCAAATTGGTCTTTCTGAAAGAGTGAAGCTCCTTTGCCTCCTTTCTGTGATGTAACAGGACCCTATGACAGGACCTTTGTGGCCCGTTGACAGGCCTGCCCTTGGTCACTGCCTGCACCTCATGTGGGTCATCCAGTACATTGGACCCATTAGCCCTTCATTAACCTTCGGTGAAGATTTGGACGCTGCCCTAGAACTTCCACTAGGGTGGCTTGGTGGAGTGGAAAAAAGAAACACAAAATCCTATTTCTAATGAAGTGGCAATATTACCTCAAAGACTGACAAGCATATCTTAATCTGCTTTGTGTATATAGTGCTTCATACCCTATGCCAGCCATTTCCAAGCACTGTAAATAACACATTTTACTATTCCTCAATTTATGGTCCTCGTTTTGCAGAGTTTGTAAAGCTGCACGTCCGAATCTGCTTTCCTGGTATTCAAACTCCTACTCTGAGGGACACTGTTCAGATGCAACACTGTTTTATATTTATGTGCAGACATCTGTGTCGACATTTTGCCTGGGGATAAGGGTGTGTTCACAATGCAGAAATGATTTTGTCCATCCCAATTGCAGGCCCATTAGCTTAAGCATTGTCCTGAGTTGGGACATGTGTGCCACTCCACATGACAGCCAGCAGGTTTTATGTGCAGGCAACTGTGTCATCCGGGAACGGAGGACTGACATATTTAAAGTTGTGTCACATAAATGATTGTACCTTGCCACTCACAACACTTGTTAAAAGTTCTTCATGTTTAGAATGTGTTCATTTGTCGAATTGTGGAAATAACACTTATGTGCCTGCATGATAGATGTCTCACAAGGTAGTGCACACAAAACGACATTTCCACTTTTATGGAAGACGCTGGCACCTTTTCAAAGAAGCCAGTGTTAGCGATAAATGGTGTGGCTTGATCTCCATATGCATGTTCCCACAGTGGTCTTGAGTTCTTGAAAGTCCTTTGTTGTCGATGATACAAGCTAAGGAGTTTCAAGACATCAAGACCTACGTTGGTCCATGTAAGTGGACATTCTGCAACGCCATTTGTTTCTGACAAGTTTTTATTTGGAACAGTGCCAGCTTTTTCAATGAAGGTGGAAATGTTTTTTAGTGTGCACTTCCCTGTGAGACATATTTCATGCAGGCACATAAGTGTTCTTTTCACAAAATGGCAATTTACCACATTCAATACATGTCGATTGTGTAAAGTATCATGAGTCCCAAAGTACCAACATTGAAAAAAAATTTTTTATGACAAATGTACTTACAGCGCTCTGAGTGTGGTGACACCTTGGGGAGTGAGGTGGGTTAGTTTGCCCTGAGGGGCAACACTACTGTTTCTTTCATGGTGAACAAGAGGTGGCATCACTTCATTGTATTGATCTGCTCTCCTGTAAACAAAAACTAGCTTCTCTGGGTATTTCTCATTCAAGTTGTGGCCTGGTGTGTTCTTTGGATCCTTGTGTCCAAGTAGCATTGTGTCTAAACCAACTGGGCAGTAAAGGGCTCAAAGATGAGCAGAGGTATCTGGCTGTTACTCATGATGCATGGCATGATTTGCACTGTTGTGGTATATAAATAAATAATACCGGATCTAGGTTTGTCTAGACTTAGCAATAACAGATAGCTCAATAAATAAGAGTCAAGATTCGAGGTAGTAGGAGTTTGCAGGTTTATTACAGCAGAAAGGACAGGAACAGGACAACCTGCACAGGAATAGGATGGCAGGGCCTGACAGGGGGGCCCCGACAGGACTAGCGTGGCCCGGCAGCTGCCGGGGCTGGATCTGGGATGAGCGCGCTAACATTTAATAACAATACACGATCATATATACTAAAACAGTTGCATTATAATACATACGATAGGCGGAGCAGTGGGTGTGGTCAATAGCAGTCGCGAAAGATAAGGGTGAAAATGGGTGTAACAGGGGCGTATACATAGACATGTGATGCAAACGTAACAGAATATGTCATGAATGGGGCGGAAACATGGAGGGGGCTACCTAAGGAGCCGGGACCTCTGACCTAATGGTGCGCGCAAACTGGCAATGACGTGTTACTAGGAGAAGCTGGGGGCTACGAACTCTGTGCTAGGAGCAGAGACTGAAGTCTGGAGAGTCAGGGCGACATGTACCTAAACAGTATCTAGTATCTGATGTTTAGAGAACATGTTGATATAAACTAAGAGTCAGGAGGGGAGAGGCTAACTTGATTCTAAGACTGGAGCATGCATTATTCTACATGTAGTGCGTGATGAAGAATATTAAATGATCATTAATACAGTATTTCTCCAACATGGAGACGCAAAGGCTAGACTATGATGGTAACTATTGATGCGATTCAGTAGCTTAGGAATGCAGAGAAGGAGGACTAACTGATAACTGGAATCATAACATACTCTTGGCAGACTCAGAGGCAGAGCCAGGCTGAACCGGGCACTGTGAGGCAGGAAGTAAGTGAAGGGTCAGGGATACAGGTGGGGGCTGTATCGCTCCTCAGCGAGGCTCAGGAGACAGAAGCTGAATCTGGTGTCCAGGCCCTTTTGAGGCCTAGAAACGGGGACTTTACAATGGAATAACGTGCACACTGAGAAACGTGGCAACGTAACTTTAAAGAGGCCTGATATTCGTAGTATTCACGAGAACTGGAAACTGACATACTAGAGATGGACACAACTGTAATTGCGTCTTTAATCGAACATGGGGAATACATATGCATATTAATCATGCACACATAACATATGATGGAGGACGCGTAGGGACACAGAACATGGCAAAATTTACTTTTCCACATTCCCTCCTTGTCACTACGTTTCCATCAGGAAACATCAATATTCATGATACCGTCTATCATTTCATACAGTATCATTTGCTCGTCTCGAATTTTCTTGGAACGGGATTTAGAACGGGGCTTGGGACTAGGAATACAAGGGGTAGCACAAATGCCGCAAATCGCAGGGCCACATTGTATACAGAGGCAGCAGCTGAATATGATCGCTACTGCAATACCTAGAAAGGACAAGACTTTCCATCCCCAAGCGGAAATTATATTCCAGAACCAACCGGACCATGTCCAGGTGCCTGGATCTTGGTGTAACAGATGGGCAATTTTATGGAGTCTGGTTATAGCTGAATAAACAGACGGCGCGTTATTTGGAATGAAAATGCAGCAACTAGATCCGATGACTCTACAGGCCCCGCCCCTATCGGCCAATATGACGTCAAGGACGAGACGATTCTGTAAAACGACAAATCTCATAGCAGATTGCTCTTCAGTTAAGTTACCTAGAGCAGAGGCAGTCTCATTTACTACAGCTTCAAGGGTTCTGGTTAACCTACGGATTAGCTTACTATTCTGGATAGGTCCTATAAAGAAGAAGAAACCTCTATTGAAATCTGTATACTGTTCTAGAGCAGTTTCAGTATAATCGACAATTGGGGACTCAATCTCCCTTCTATGTCTAAGGTGTACTAGATGTGTGTTTCTGTGATAATCAGATGGGGCTAGGAAAACAGGTGGCAGTAGGAAGGCAATGTAACAGATTCCCTCCCAATCGAGGGGCAGACGAACATATGCGGTCTGACCACAAATAAAATAAGAATGACGTGAAGCTTTGAAAATAGATTTCCCACTGTCACTGTACTTGACAATAGTAGTACAATCGCTGTGTCCTACATGTACGGAACCATTATTTCTAACACATAATTCGCCTTTGACTGGTAGTACTGAAATAGCAGGTAAGTCTGGAGTGGAATCAGACTGAACATTCAGGACCATGAAATTCGAAGAATAATTACCTAAATTGTAAACTTCGTTTTCTAGATCTAACCCTGTTCTGTGGGGAAGACCTTGCTTGTCTGGGAAACATGTACTGTTAAGAAAAGACCTATCTGTTGAAGATGACGTTAACGTGGACCATGCTCCACACGAACCATTATGTGAAAACGGATAAGGAAAGAGTGGCAGAACTCCCTTCGGGGTCTGGAAAGGGGGGAGTCGACCACACACCCAACAATTAGTGGCATTGCTGGTCTGGTGTGAATAATGTAACATGCGGATAAAAGAATTGTTACGCATAGCGAGGCGGTAAGAGAGTTCATGAGGAGGCAGATCACTAAACGTGTGCTCTACTGTAACATTAGAAGACTTATTTACATGAGGAACTGGAAAATACAGATAAAACGCATAACTGGTGCAGGAAATCATAATACTGAGAAATAATATGAAACATAGAAAAACGATACATCGGATTGAGTTTTGACTAACTCTCTCACTATGGGGGTCTATTTTATACATGTCAGAAACCGGTCTAACCGTTTCACCTAGGGGAGGACTTAGACAATCAAACTGGCTGACTTATTTTACTAGACCTTAACTTCTTCTTATACTCCTGTTGCGGAGTTTTCTCTAACAGGGAGGGTGCAGTATCAGTGTCTTTTGCGGGACAGTCCTTAAGAATAGTACTTTGGCAGTCCTTTAAATCCTCGGAAATGTTCTTTGAAACTGGTTTCAATCCATAAAACCTTTTGATATGCGAAAGATGCACCCAGCCTTTGCGTCCCTCCAACTTCACGGCTGTACGGGTGGCCAGGAGGACCTGTCGGGGCTCCTTCCAGCGAGGCTCCAGCGGACTTGAACGATCGAAATTTCGCACTAGGACCATGGATCCGGGAACGATTTCATGCGGTGCCACCTCGGTATTGTCTGGAAATGCGGCGGCAACCTGTGAACGACAAGAGTTGAGGGCAGACATCAAGGAAGCTAGGTAATCTGTCAGCATATTACTTGAAACATCGGTAATACTTCGGGGTCTAGGAGTACCCCACATGTTAGGGGGGCGGCCGAAAACGACCTCATACGGGGACAGACCTGATCTGGAATGTGTGACCATGCGCATATAGAACAGGGCGACCGGCAGAGCTACTAGCCAGTCCACACCTTTCTCTTGACAAACCTTTGCAATTCGAATTTTCAGGGTCTGATTATGTCTCTCTACGAGACCGGCTGCTTCAGGATGGCGTACACAATGGAACTTCCACTGGTACCCTAACAAAAGGGACACGTGTTTCATGAGTTCAGATGAGAATGGCTGGCCGTTGTCAGAATATACGACTCTAGGGAGTCCATAACGGGGGAAGAACTCACGAACCAACTGCTTGGCAGTGGTCGCGGCTGTGTAGTCTGGAACTGGATATGCCTCCGTCCACCTGGACAAAGCGCATACAACTACAAGGACATACTTGAAACCTCGACATCGCTCCATCTGAATGTAATCCATCTGGAGGACTTCAAAAGGGTGGTCAGGGGGCTGGAATCCACCTTGTTCCACCGGGACACTTTTACCTGGATTAAACTGGCAACATATCATACAGGTACGGACTTTCTGCTTGGCTGCAGCTCGTAAATGCTTGTTGAACCAAATATTCTGGATACTGTCTAACATAGCTTTTTCTCCTAAATGTGCTGGACTATGTGCGGTATTGATAATGACTTGAACCATGGAGTCGGGGAGAAACCAAGTGGCTTTACCCTTCGTTACCCATCCCTGATCTGTCTGGACCCCTCCTTGTTCGGACCATTTCTTGATTTCCTCGGGAGTAGCATGTAACTGGATATCTATGACATCTTGAGTGGGGTCCTTAACTGTCATACATGTAGTCGGATCTGGAGTGTGTGTCGGTGTCTTATCAACTGGAATGTCTGGTGTCTGAGCTGTAAGTTTGGCTGTGCGATCTGCTAGATCATTACCTTGAGAAATAGTGTCAGTAACTTTCGTATGTGCTTTGCACTTCATGATAGCAATGGATGTCGGTAAATGTATGGCATCTAACAGAGCCTGAATAAGGAGACCATGCTGAATCTTGGTTCCATGAGAAGTCATGAAACCTCTCTCCTGCCAGAGCACTCCGAAGTCGTGTACGACTCCAAATGCGTAACGTGAATCTGTATAAACATTAACTTTCAGGTTCTTGGCGTGTATGCAGGCTTGAGTCAGAGCAACTAGCTCTGCTGCTTGAGCAGACAGGGTGTCAATACGGTGTGTTTCAATAACTTCAGTGTCAGTAGTCACTGCATACGCGGCTACTAGTTCTCCTGTACTTGTTCTCATACATGAACCATCCACATAAAGTGTCAGGTCGGGATCTGGTAATGGAATATCTGTCAGATCTTGTCTTGGCTTTGTCATGATGTTAACTACTTCCACACAGTCGTGTGTGGCAGGATTCAAAGTAACTGATGGTAACAATGTAGCAGGGTTTAAAACGTTGCAGCGTCTGATTTCTATGTGTGGCTGGAACAGTGTCAATTCATAACCTGTTAAACGTGCAATTGTCAAGTGCTGAGTTTGTGTTCGGTTTAAAAGAACTTCCACGGAGTGTGGAACCTGTACTGTCAGGGAGTGTCCTAATACTATGGAATCACTTTGTCTGATAGCAAGTGCTGTGGCTGCAACTGACTTAAGGCACGCAGGCAGAGCCTGGGCTACAGGATCTAATGTGCTCGAAAAATAAGCACAAGGCTTGTATTGTCCTGCTTGATCTTGTGTGAGAACAGATAATGCTGTACCTTCACGTTCAGTGACGAAAAGTGTAAAAGACTTACTGTAGTTCGGTGTTGCTAGAACTGGAGCTTGACATAAAGCTTTCTTTAACTCATTGAAACTAAGTGTATGTTCAGATGTCCAAGGGAGGACAGTCGATACGGCTGCCTCCTGTGTCGTTAACTGTATCAGTGGTTTAGCTAGAAATGCATACTGAGGAATCCATTGTCTGCAATAAGAAGTAAGGCCAATAAAAGCACGTACCTCCTTCTGGGTCTTGGGCTGAGGAAGACTCGCTATTAACTGGATACGGTCTGGTGTCAACTGCCTACCCCTCTTGGACAGTAAGTGTCCTAAGTAGACCACTTGCTGGACACAGAATTGAAGCTTCGAAGGGGACACCTTGTGCCCCATCTCGGCGAGAAAATACAAGACTGTAAGTGATGCTCGCTCGCAAGCACGTTCAGAACGGGCTGTGATCAGTAGATCATCGACATACTGGAGCAGGGCAGTGTCAGTTGGCATGTGAATGTTGTCTAGTTGTCTCTTGAGTGCTTGACTGTAAATACTAGGACTTTCTGTGAAACCTTGAGGAGCGCGTGTGAACATATAGCTCCTTCCATTTAAACAAAATCCGAAAAGAAACTGGCTGTCTGGATGAATGGGGACACTGAAAAACGCGTTCTTGAGGTCTATGACTGTAAAAAATGTGGCTTCGGAATCAATGGCTGTCAATAGGGAAGAGATATCTGGGACAACTGGGTACTGGGGAATAATACATTTATTAAGTTCTCGGAGGTCAATCACTAATCGATATACTGGGGGTGCATTTGGATCAGTACGTTTCATAACAGGAATGATCGGAGAATTGCATACATTGGAGTCAGTTTCTACAACTACTCCTTGAGCCATGAGCTCGTCAATAATTTTGGATAAGGCTGCTACAGCCTCAGATGGCAATCTGTACTGTCTTATTCGTGGCAGGACTACACCTGGCTTGAGAGTCACACGATGGGGTGTGATTTGCATAAAGCCAACATCAGTTGGACCGTGCGCCCATAGATGCTGCGGAACATTAGACAATCTTGGATCAAAATCTCGTAATACATAGTGACCCTTGAAGTCGCGTAGGAACAATCGTATTCCCTCTGGGGAACAGCATATAACTGCACCTAACTCTTTCAGTGTCTTAATGCCTAATAGATTTTCTGGACATGACTTAGTAAGTAACAGGTCAGTAGTGCGGGACAATGGACCTACTTCTAGAGTAACTGGCTTTGATATTTCATTTACAATAGGTTTTCCTGAAAATCCAAGGGAAACATTTCTAGAGCCTGAGAGCGGAGCCCCTGGAACTTCGGCGTGACTTATAGTGGTCCTACTTGCCCCTGTATCAATCAGAAACTTTCTGTCTTTCCCTAATACTTGACTGTGGACATAGGGACCTTCTTGATCTACAGGTATCTCGATGAGAGGCAAGCCTACCTCCCTCTCTAGGCTATTTCATGAATATGGCTGATACTCTGGATACTCAGACTGTGCATACTGGTACATCTGCTGTGTAACATGCTGTGTTGCAGCGATAGGCTGCGGTACAGTAACTGTCTGTGGTGCATTCTGTGACTGAGGAGTCTGTGTAACTTGTTCTTGTCTAGGCGGACGTGGTCTTTCTTTAGTCTTACCGGTAGCTATGTTGTGTTTCAGAACTGCACACTCGTTTATAAAATGACCTGGCTGTTTACAATAATTGCAGTTTCCTTTAACGGGAGCTGCAGGATGACTGGCTTGATTTGGTCCCCTCTTCTGACTGTCTTGAGGAACAGATTGTGCAACTAGTACTTTCATTTTCGTGTCTTTCATACGTTTTCTCTCGTGATCTTGCTCTTCTCTGATTCTATTCTGGTGATATTGAAGCATCTGTAACATTTGGGACGGGGTATTAGCTTGCCAGGTACTTTCGACTTTCAAAACTCGGTTTTTAATTTGTGGACTTGAATTCTCGACTAATTTAGTAACAAAAAGATGAGGGTATGATTCGCTACTTGTCTTGAGGCCACTGTTTATGGTAAAACATTTCTCAAATCTGGAATAATAATCACTAATATCTTCATCTTGTTTCTGTTTACATGCTGAGATTGCATCCCAGTCTTCTTTTCTAGTTGTCAATAACCTAGGCAAAACTTGTATTAATAATTCTGGTAATTCTTTACATTTATCTCCAAGACCGGTACCTGGTACTCGTGCCTTGTCTTCCGCTTCTAGGACTGTCCAATTGATCTTTTTCTCTCCCACCTCCCATTCTTTTTCTTTGAGTTTCTCATATACCCCTGCGGGCAACAGGACCTTTAACATTTTAATAATATCTGGATACGTGTATTCTCCCATACGGAGCATGTCTTTTAATTCTCGGTGGAACCCTGCTGGATCTTTATCATGACAGGGAATTAACTTTTTCATCTCTAGGAGTTCCATCTTTGTGATCGGGGTGTAAACAAACACTCGTTGCATTTCACCACCGTCTGTCTTAATTGGATGCACTTCTCGTAACGGATTCTGTCTGTCTATGTAAAAGGGTTTACTTTCTGGAGGTGAGACATGAACAAAATGCGGGTTCAAAAACGTTCTATATTTGTGGCGCTGTTCTAGAATGACACTAATCAAATCGGTACCTAAACCTTTCCATTTGTACTGGAGTAACTCGTTCAGGACATCGTGTAACGGACCTGGATCAGAATGTTGATCCTCATACAATGTAATGAGGTGCTGGATCATATACATACCCGCCAGTCGTTGCTCGGCTGGGGGCATTTTCAGAAACATTTGGGCCACTATTTCGTCTGGAAAAGTGGTAGAATCAGTAATCCATCGGACTGCTGATCGGACTAGTTCTTGTTCATGCATAGTACTTAACTCACTATAACCGATTCGTGATTTCAGAATGTGATCGGTAGCTTGAAATACTTGTTCTAGAGAACCTTGTTCTGATGCTGGATGGTGAAAAACTGGCTTGTATTCTATACGTGAATGGCGATCTGGAAATCTAGATTTTCCTACATACGCTATTCTGGCGGGGTTCTCGTCCTCTACCTCTTCAGTATCAGAGTTACTTTCTTTCTCGCTTACTTGTGCTGCTTTACGTTGTTCGTGTATCCTTATTATTTCTTTACGAATCTTCTTGTACATACTCTCTATACTACTGATGGTCTTATGCTTGCCCTCGGCTATATTATCACTCCACCTTGTCAGGATTTTCATTTCGGCTCGATCTTTGGTCGGATAATCTTGTTCTCGTATTAAACAATTAATCAGAAACTTTAATAACATGAGCTGGATCTCAGCTTTCCTTTGAGACATGACTTCACTAATACTTTCTGGATCATTCCCTGTACGGATGAAACGATATATTCTGTCTAGATCTTCTTTCATATCTGGTAGGGTGACTAGATACTCGGTCACCTTTCTCACGCGTAATGAATATAAAACCATATTATCCTCGCCTGGAACTGGATCATAGCCACATTCGGTAAGGGCTTTTCTTATTTCTGCAACAGACTGATATCTGGGCGTACGCTGTGACGCTTGTGCATGTAATTCGGCTAACGTTAAACGCTTGTGTGGCGGCGGGGTTCCTGGAGGACCTCCCCCTGCGGCCCCTAAACTAGAGTCGTCTACTGATGCTCTTCGTCCTGGCAGAGTGGGAAATGGAAATGCAGGCTGGACTTGTATGGCGGGCTGGACCGGGGGTACCGTAACAGGTACTCCGGTGTCTGGAGGAGCGGGAAGTGCCTGATTTACAGGGACTGGCGGAGCGGGATTTGCATATTCTGGGACTGTGTCGTCCAAATAGGACGAAATGAAAATATCAGCTGCGGTCGGTTTGTGACGTAGCTTGGTCGGAACTAGTGGTGGCGGGAAATTACTGGATGCCTCTGGGGTCGCTTTTGGCAAGCCCTCGGCAAGAAGAGGATACATACCCTTAATAAGAGCATGCCTCTGTCTGTCTGACTGTTCGGTTTTAACTCGTTCACCAATCTCGATTAATTCCCTTTCTTGGGCTCGTTCCAAGGATTCTCTACTTAGTTCTGACTTTCTGATTTCTTTTTCGGTTCTTTTATGAGATTCTTTGCGCCATAACTCAATGGCATCTTTCTGTGACTGTCTGGCTTTCTTTTTCCATAATGCTTCTTCTACTCGCATGATTCACTCGGCATCCCATGTGCCTGATACAGGCCATCTATACTTTTCCTCTAACTGTTTGGTATACTCTACCCATAAATCTAGATACAATATGGCGCTTATGCCATGCTTCTGATACATGAAATGACCTGGACTGTCCCTAGGCGGGACAGGAACTGCTGCTTCTAGCAGACCTTTTCTGGTTTTTAACTGACGCAGTTTTGAAAAGAGCGGCATGACTGAACTATAATCTGGACACAACACAATACACAATAAACACGATAATTACTTCACACTCATACCACGACATTAAAATACATGAATAACATTCAGAATAACAGTTCGAACAGAATACTACCTGGAATACGGAAAACAGAATACATGAATTTTCTCAAGAACAGAACTGACTAGAACAGAAACTAGATGCACTGCTGAAACAGTACGAAACTTACCGGTCTCATAAAGAGACACGTCAGGACCCGCATCCACCGAAGTGGACACTTCGTTTGTGGGTCTGTGTACCACCAACCCACGGACCAGAGTCAATTAGATTGACCCTGTCTAGATACTACCCCAGCAACGGTACTCACCGGGCAGCAAGAACGGAAGGCCTCGGACTGGACTGGACTGCTTCGACGCCGGACGGACGAACTTCGAACTTCTGTTACAGGTGGGCCTCCGGATACCTCGGACCTTGGACTCTCGGCTTGGGCTCTGGTCGGGACTCGCCGCGTTCCTCCACCGTCTCGTCTGGATGCTGGACCGCCTCCTCCGTCTCCTCCGTGGGCCTGAGGGATACTTAAAGCAGAAATATCTGCCGGTGCGCAGAAGAGTTCCGTCACGACTGCAGAGGGTCAGGGGGTCGGCGTGGCTTCACCGACGCGTGGGGAAAGGGCAAGTCCCTATTCGGGCGCCATTATGTGGTATATAAATAAATAATACCGGATCTAGGTTTGTCTAGACTTAGCAATAACAGATAGCTCAATAAATAAGAGTCAAGATTCGAGGTAGTAGGAGTTTGCAGGTTTATTACAGCAGAAAGGACAGGAACAGGACAACCTGCACAGGAATAGGATGGCAGGGCCTGACAGGGGGGCCCCGACAGGACTAGCGTGGCCCGGCAGCTGCCGGGGCTGGATCTGGGATGAGCGCGCTAACATTTAATAACAATACACGATCATATATACTAAAACAGTTGCATTATAATACATACGATAGGCGGAGCAGTGGGTGTGGTCAATAGCAGTCGCGAAAGATAAGGGTGAAAATGGGTGTAACAGGGGCGTATACATAGACATGTGATGCAAACGTAACAGAATATGTCATGAATGGGGCGGAAACATGGAGGGGGCTACCTAAGGAGCCGGGACCTCTGACCTAATGGTGCGCGCAAACTGGCAATGACGTGTTACTAGGAGAAGCTGGGGGCTACGAACTCTGTGCTAGGAGCAGAGACTGAAGTCTGGAGAGTCAGGGCGACATGTACCTAAACAGTATCTAGTATCTGATGTTTAGAGAACATGTTGATATAAACTAAGAGTCAGGAGGGGAGAGGCTAACTTGATTCTAAGACTGGAGCATGCATTATTCTACATGTAGTGCGTGATGAAGAATATTAAATGATCATTAATACAGTATTTCTCCAACATGGAGACGCAAAGGCTAGACTATGATGGTAACTATTGATGCGATTCAGTAGCTTAGGAATGCAGAGAAGGAGGACTAACTGATAACTGGAATCATAACATACTCTTGGCAGACTCAGAGGCAGAGCCAGGCTGAACCGGGCACTGTGAGGCAGGAAGTAAGTGAAGGGTCAGGGATACAGGTGGGGGCTGTATCGCTCCTCAGCGAGGCTCAGGAGACAGAAGCTGAATCTGGTGTCCAGGCCCTTTTGAGGCCTAGAAACGGGGACTTTACAATGGAATAACGTGCACACTGAGAAACGTGGCAACGTAACTTTAAAGAGGCCTGATATTCGTAGTATTCACGAGAACTGGAAACTGACATACTAGAGATGGACACAACTGTAATTGCGTCTTTAATCGAACATGGGGAATACATATGCATATTAATCATGCACACATAACATATGATGGAGGACGCGTAGGGACACAGAACATGGCAAAATTTACTTTTCCACACTGTGACCTATTGATTTTGTGCTCAGATGTATACAGGTGACATGCATTTCTGTTTCTTCTCCTTGCCCACAGAATCCTCACCTGAAACTGGAGGAGACTGCTGCACGGACCAGGAGGAGGGACCCAGCCACAGTGCCACCAGCGTGGAGGAGTCCGAGGGAGCCAGTGGCATGGAGGGTGAGGGGAGTCAGTCTGCGGACCTGTTGGGAGGCAACACTTCATCCCACGCCGTTGGATCCGATTCGGACTTCCATGAGGAGGGAGAATATGCAGCAACACCTGGCAGCATCACCAAGTCTGTCCCCGCCTCCTCCAGCACCATCTCCACCCTCCCAGTTGCTCCTGTCCCTTCTGTCCGTGTAGCCCCCTACGTCTCCATCAGCCCCGGCACCGCAGCCCCTGCCACCCCTGATGCCCTCAATGCGGAGTTTCAGGACTTACTCCGCCAGTTACAGGTTGGTCAGACATCGATGCTGAATGTCGTCCAAGCCAACACTCAAATCCTGACACAGTTGTTGTCTTTCATGGAGGGCATGTCAACAACGATGTCTGACGTACGTCAGATTATGCAGTCCATAGAATCATCAATGACGGCAGTAGTTTCCCTCGTGGAGCAGTCCGCCCCGCCCCCCTCATAAGGACCCATCCACACTCCCCTCTCCCATATCTGTCCCACGGACACGCAGGAGGGCATGACCACGCATCCCAACAGACACAGGCAGCACACCCCCACATAAGGTGAAGCGCACACCTCCTGGCACGCACACTCAGGGGGCTGCAGGTACACACACAGGGGCTGGGGTTAGACTGCATACACGCATCCAGAGTCACAGTCCGCACTCCTCACAGCCCTCTTCCCTCCACTCCAATAGTGTCCTCCGGTGCAGGGGTTGGGCTGGACTAACTGGCTGCAGTGTGCTGCGCAGTGTATATGTCCACTTTCGGCGCTGCACCACCCATTGAGGTGGATGCGTCCACCCCTGAACCCACCACACCTACCCTTACCACTCCTGTCCCTGCGGTGCCTGGTCCTGCCCCTGATAGTGCCCCCCCCCCCCAAGGGTCAGCATCCCATGAGGTACTCCATGTGCAGGCAAGTTAGGGTTAGACGGCCTACCCAACGTCCCCCACCAAGGACATTTGTGTGAACTGGCCATTGGCCTTATTTGGGCACGGACTCATATTTTTAACATCCTATTTTTTTCCAGCTGAATAAAGCCTTTTATTTTACGTTCACCACTATTGCATTTCAGGTACTTGATGTTGGTGATGAGGTTCCTGGAGTTGGTGTCCTGCTAATGTTTTGGGGTTCGGAAAGATGTTTTTTGTTAATGGTCATGTGGTGGACCATGGTATCTGTGTGCCATCACAATGTCTCTGCAATTAATCATTGGTTGTGTGTGTTCAGTTTGGCTTGAGGCATTGTCCCAAGGAGTGTTCCTTCCTCTGTGGCACCTGACATCTTCACTGCAGACAGTTGCACAATTGTTGTGCTGACATGTGTGCACATTTCCTTTTTTGGTGACGGTTCCCTTCAACAATGGCCATGCCTGCTCACAGATGTCTACTGCTCATTCGTCTGTGCCATCCTTGCTACTCACTGTACTTGTATTTTGAGTATGTACAAATGCCTTCAGGGGCACATTCACACTTTTCACCACTATGCACGTGTGTAATCACAGTCTACCCCTATGATGGGAATTGTTATGCAGGGTATTTGGGCACATGACTCTCAAGTTTGTGCATTGTATCTAAGGGGATTCAACCCTATTCCTTCCATGAGAGACTACATCTTGGGTGGTCTGAACACCACCTGGCCATTCATATCAGTCCTGGGATGTGCGAGACAGTGTGTGTTCCCTTCCGCTCTCTTTGTTTGGTAGGCAGTTACATCACTGTACACTATTGTGTCATGATGGTAGGGTGTGTATTTAGCCTGCAGCCGCCATGGGTGTGTATGCATGTGGATTTTGACATCACACCCACATGTGGGGTGTCACGCAGTGTGTGAAAGTAATCCATCCTCCAGGTAGTGGGACACTGCTGTAAGTCATGTGTTGCTATGGCACTATCATTATAGTCACACGTTAGGGATGTGCACATACCCCCATGTAGTTGTGATATGCTGATGATGATGTACCCCCCCATTATCTGAGCACTGCTGGTAGTCCTATCCACCCACCCCTCATATGGCTGGCCACTGCTGGGAGTCATATCCACCCACCCCTCATATGGCTGGCCACTGCTGGGAGTCCTCTGCACCCACCCCCATATTGTTGGCCACTGCTGGGAGTCCTCTGCACCCACCCCCATATGACTGGCCACTGCTGGTAGTGATGTACACCCACACCCCCTTGGAGCTGGACACTGGTGGGCCAGACCTGCACATACCAATGTGAAGGTAATATGCAGGGCCAGATTGACGTGTACCCTTCTGTGTGTGCAGTACGCAGGGGTTGCTGGACACGCACCCCAGGTAACCGGACATTGGTGGTGATGTATGGCATACAGATTATGGGGTGGGACTTTGGTATGGGTGATGTTTCCCGCCCCTCAACCCCCCTAGCCCCTGGTTGTTGTTCTCGCACCAGGTCCTAGGCATACAGGACTGGGGTGACACAGACGATGGGGTTGATGGCGTGTGTGTGCCTCATATCACTATTGCAATGGTGCCATACGCGAGCGCACCGCACCCCTACATTCCGGGTGTGTGTGTCTCGTATCACTATTGTGATGTTGCCATACGCGAGTGTGTGAAAAGCACCGTACCCCTGCATTCGCATCAGCGTGTGAAACGCACCCTACCCCTGCATTCGCATCAGCGTGTGAAACGCACCATACCCCTGCATTTGCATCAGTGTGTGAGACGCACCGTACCCCTGCATTCGCATCAGCGTGTGAGACGCACCATACCCCTGCATTCGCATCATCGTGCGACACGCACTGTACCCCTACATTCGCATCACTCACACCCCATTACCCAAGCCGGCCCACTGTCAGCTTCAGGTGGGTACACAATGCAGCTTGTTGGGAACTCTCAGACACACACCCCTCTAACGGGATTGACTAATCTGTGCCCCTGCCTGGGGAGTTATCAGCCATCACTTGCCTTTCACCTGCACTTATCAAGGGCTGAGGAGAGCTTGAGATTCCCTGTACTTTCCTAACAGCATATACTTTAGAACATAAACACTACTATTTCCAAGCACCTGCTTTCAAAGCTACACAGGAGGTTTCAGCATCTAATTTTGTATGCAGGAGAAGAGTGCTGCGGGTGGTGGAAATGGACCTCCCTTTGTACTTCTAGCGTTTGTTGTTATTCGCAGCTGCAGGCCACCTAAAAACCTGCATCCTCTCCTGTTTATCCAAGACTTGAACTCTTTCAGCCGGCATCCGCCAGGGGGATGCTAGGTGGGTGACGGCTGCTTCTCCACTGGTACTGGTTTGGTGGTCTCAGCTGTCCACACCCGCACATCAGAAGTGTACCAGGTGCACAACAGTGATCTGTGGATGCCTCCCACAGGCAGGCAGTTTACCTAGGAGTGGAACGCTGCAGAAACAGTGGGCATGCAGCCCTGGGAGGCTTTCTCCCATCCCCTGCCTGTTCCAAGCGCGCACAGCCAGCCTTTCAGGATCACTGACCTACCTGTTCCCAAGTGCGTACAGCCAGCCTTTCAGGATCACTGACCTACCTGTTCCAAGTGTGCATGGCCAGTCTTTCAGGATCACGGACCTACCTGTTCCAAGTGCTGACGACCAGCCTTTCAGGATCACTTACCTACTTGTTCCAAGCGCACACGGCCAGCCTTTCGGGATCACTGACCTGCCTGTTCCAAGTGCACACAGAAAGCCTTTCAGGATCACCGACCTTCCTGTTCCAAGCGTGTCCAAGCGCGCGCAACCAGCCTTTTAGGATCACTGACCTACCTGTTCCAAGCGCGCACAGCCAGACTTTCATGATCAATGACCTGCCTGTTCCAAGAAAGCACAGCCAGCCTTTTTTAGATCACTGACCTACCTGTTCCAAGCGCGCACAGCCAGCCTTTCAGGATCACTGACCTACCTGTTCCAGAGGCGCACGGCCAGCCTTTCAGGATCACTGACCTACCTGTTCCAAGCGCGCACGGCCAGCCTTTTAGGATCACCGACCTACCTGTTAAAAGCGCGCACGGCCAACCTTTCAGGATCACTGACCTACCTGTTCCAAGCGCGCACAGCCAGCTATTTGGGATCACGAATATTAAATTCCATTTGCATGCATGTTACTCGTTGGAGGAAAGCAGCATGATTGGAAGAAGGGGTAAATTATTTGCTCAGCACCAGTGCTCTGCTACAGGAAACCCGGAATCTGTGTCTTGGCATCCTTAGCACCCCGAGAAACACATGCCACCAAAGTGCATGAGGAGCCTGGGTTCAAGCATGTCCAACCTCCACGTCACATAAAATGGGGGTTAGGGGATGGGAAGAAAGTGTCCCTCAAAAACAAGTGCAGCATTCTGCACTGAGACAGAGAGATTCTGAGAAACACCCCAAGCACCATGGTCTAAGGGTGTTCGATTTCATCACTCTAAGAAACAGGGGTTCCAACATAATATGCGCACACACACACACACATCCAAGCGCACACACATGCACACACACACACACACACACACACACACACACACACACACACACACGTACCACATTCCAAATTGGCTCCCCTAGAAATAAGGGTCACTGGCAGCGCACTGAATACTGCATTCAACATCAGAAGCCCCAGAAACAGAGGTCACTGAAAGGCCCTCCAAGCACACAGGTGTACCTCAGTCTCATCATGGAGTCACTGAGGAACCCTGACCACATATGAATATACTCCTTTCACAACAGGAGCCCCAGAAATAGGGTCACTCAAGAAGGCCTGCAGCACACGGGTATACCGCATTCATCATCAGTTCCCCCCAAAATAGGGGCACTGAACAACACCCACTGCAGCCGACATCAGTAGCCCCAGGAACAGAGGTCACTAAAGAACACGCACAACACTTAGATCTAATGATACCAAACCCTCAACCCCAGAAAAAGAGGGGCCAGGAAAGAAAGCCCAGGGCACCTACCTCCAATAACACACAGAAATACAGTGGCTTTTCAACTGGGAGTCCCCAATAAGCATTCATATAGCATAGGCCTGAACATCCTTAAACTCGCACCCTGAGAAAAGGGGTTTCCCAAACAAAACTAATTACACACGGATTCAACCAGAGTCAACCTGCAAGTAACAAGGGCCACCAAAAGGAAACCCAGGATCCAAGGTTCTAACTAACTAGTCCCTGCACCCCAAACACAAGTAAATCAATTTCAGAACACCCATAGTAACACAGAACCTCCAGCAGCAGTACCTACTGGGAAGAGAGTACTGAAACTCGTCACTTACAAGAAGGGGTTACTAAGTAACAGAGAAACGCATCCATACACCAGGCACAGCTAAACCCCACAATACCCAGCACGATACAATCGTATCCTGAGAGAGAGGATTTATCTAAAATGTGTGTTTGTGAGTGGAGGGGCAGACTGCGGGTGCTGGGCACTGTTATGTCTTTGAGCATTCTAGTAGCTGGGTGTGGGTGTCATGGGGTGGAGGAAGAGGCGGGGCACGAACAGGAAAGAATTAGTTAGAGTAGGGACAGGGACGATGAAGGAGTGTGTTAATAAAGCTCCTTGAACATCAAGTAGTGTCTGTCATTATTGATGCACGACACTACAGCTGGCGACAAGGGAGGGATGAAATAACCTGCCATCCCCACATTGAGGAAATGAGTGCCCTGTCCCTGGGCAGCACCGAGAAGTAGTCGCCGTCACGACACGTGTGCCCCCAGAGAAGATCGCCGCCTGAGGACCCAGGCCAGCGACAGCTGTGACAGCTCCACGATCCGTCGATCGTGTGGAGCGCTGCCGAGTGAGTACTAAAATAAGTTTGCTGCCGAGAAGTCACTTCGCGCCAAAACGGGAGCTCACCCCAGATGCGTGCAACTTGGCAAGGCATCGGAAGTGACAGCGAGCGAAGCGACAGAATCGCAAGCCTACCGTGACCCCTTCGCGAAGAAGTTCCAGAGAAAGCAAGTGGAGCGCGGCTGCTACAGTGCTACTGACAAGAATTTGAATTTGAATTTAAAAACATTTATAAAGCGCTCATATACTAAAACAGTTTCTTGGCGCTGGGAGCTACAGTGGTAAAAACAAGCAAACAGGGGGACACGGCTAACCAGTAAACGCTTGCTGGAACAAAAGGGTTTTTAAGGCCCTACGGTATTCCATATAGGACGATAGGAGTCTTATTGAAGGGGGAAGGGCGTTCCAAAAGGTGGGGGCCAGAACTGAAAATTTCTGACCACCAACTCTTTTCTTCTTAAAGCGTGGTACTACTAGCAAGCCCAGAGAAGAGGAACGAAGGGCTCTCGGCGGGCAATAGTTTGTAACGGCAGAGTTGATAAATGCCGGGGCAGTGCCCGCTCGGGCTTGAAATGTGAGACATCCTAATTTAAACAGTGCCCGTTGCTTAATAGGGAGCCAGTGAAGGTTTTTTAAAAGGGGGGAGGAATGGTGCGACTTAGCCAGGCCATAAACCAGGCGGGCCGCCTGGTTCTGGACCAGCTGAAGACGATGAAGGGCATATGCGGGGGCACCATTGAAAACGATGTTCCCATAGTCAATTTTTGACAATACCATGGCCATGACGATCAGTTTGAGGGCGGAAACAGAAAAAAAACGGGAAATTTTCCTAATAGTCCGTAGGGAAAAAAAACAAGAAGAAACAACTGAACTAATATGTGAGTGGAGAGTGAGTTGGTGATTAAGAGTAATGCCCAGCGTTTTGACTGAAGGGGAAGGAGTAGGGGGGGTACCTAAAGATGGGGGCCAAAAGAGGTGACCATGGATTTGCGACCCCGCCCGTCAAAACCAGCTCCGTTTTGTCCGGATTTAATTTGAGATGGTTTGTGTTCATCCAATCACGGATAAATAACATCACGGACTGGAAGCTGGTTTGACCTGGCGAGGCCGGGGATAAATCAAAAATAAGTTGGAGGTCGTCGGCATAATTGTACACCGCGACCTCCATATGCTGTAAAGCAAAAATGAGAGGGAAAATGTATAAATTAAAAAGTAAAGGGGAGAGGGAAGAGCCCTGAGGGACCCCGCACGTAATTTCATGAGAAGGGGCAGCAAATTCTGCCAGATGGACAGCCTGGGAGCGATCAGACAGAAAGGACTCCAACCAGGCCAAAGGGGGGCCCTCGATGCCCGCCAACCTGACACGGCGTAAGAGGATGGAGTGGTCCACCGTGTCAAAGGCGGCGGACAGATCTAATAAAACGAGGGCCTGGGGTACGTTGGAGTCCAATCCCTCCCTGAGTCGGTCCAGAACTGAAATGACCACCTTCTCTGTGGAATGACGGGGGCGGAAGCCCGCTTGGCAGGGGGCGAGATAATTGCTATCCTCGATAAAGGAGCTTAAGACCTGCGTAAGATGGGACTCGGCAATCTTCCCCAAAAAAGGGAGGAGGGAGATTGGTCGGTAGTTAGCCGGGACGCCGGGATCCGCCCCGGGTTTCTTCAGTATCGGGATGATTGTGGCGGCCTTGAAGGAAGGCGGAACAGTGCCCTGTTCAAATGATTTGTTTAGCAGGGTAAGGGCAGGGGAGGGACAGTCTAAAAAGATCTGGCTTAATATGTGAGCTGGGCAAACATCAGCAGGGGAACCAGATTTCACCCGTCTGAGAAGAGGGGGAAGTGAGTCCAAAGTCAGGGGGGGAATATAGGCCAGGGACTGGCTATTGATGGGAATAGAGCCCTCGCAGAAAGAAGGTGAAGGGGGGGGAATATTTGCCTTAATGATGGCCACTTTTTCTACAAAAAACTCGTTAAGAGAGTTGCATAAAATCTGTGAGGGAGGGATTTTTGACTGAGTCCTGTCGGAAGCCGCTAGCTCGTGGACCATCGCGAAAATCTCTCGAGGCTGATTCTCTGCCGCCAGGATGCGTCCAGTGTAATAGTCTTTTTTTGCGGCTACAATGTCTCGTTTGTATTCAGACAGGACTAAAACATAGAGCTGCCTGGCTAGTGGACAGTAGGCACGACGCTAGGTGCGTTCGGCTTGTCGCACTGTGAGTTTCTTGGCTTTTAAAGCTGGGCCAAACCACTTATTAGCGTTGTGAACACGGTTAATGGTTACCCGTTTGAGGGGGGCTATATGATCACAAGTTGTAACAAGCCAATCATCTAGTGTGGTAGCATGAGAGTGTAGGGTCAGACCCTCAAAGGTCGGAAGGGAAGCACGGAGTGAGCTGCACAAGATGGAGATGTCAACTCGACTCCAGTTCCGGGTCCAAATGTTTTTAGGTTTACGTAAAGGGGCTGGGATGTCAAGGGCCAGCGAAAAGGACAGGAGGTGATGGTCCGACCAAGCGCATGGTAATACCGAGGGCGCCGAAATGGGGATGTTAAGGGACCATATCTGGTCGAGTATGTGCCCCTGCCTATGTGTAGGAGTGTAGACGTGTTGTGAGAAGTTCAGGCTGAGGAGTAGGGCAGTAAATTCCTTAGATAATGCATCCTCAGCAGGATCACCGGGCCAAAAATTTAAATCTCCGAGAACCATCACTGAAGCGTTATTAATGGACGGAGTGCCAAGGAGTTCCTGCTGTGCAGTAATAAAACCGGGCGAGGGTTGGGGAGGGCGATAAACCAATACACAGGTAAGAGGAGTTTTAAAAGAAGTGGACCGTACTACTAGACAGTCAGATGTTGGCAGGGGAGAGGAAGCCAGTGTCTGGAAGTGTAGCCCCTCGCGCGATATTAGAGCAACCCCACCACCCATCTTTCCGTTTGATCGGTCGGCACGGAGGGCGGAGTACGAGGGGGGGAGGGCCGCCAGGACGTCAGGGAGAGAGTCCTGGCGGTACCAGGTTTCCGTTAGGAAGAGCAAATCAGGGCTCTCCGTTTCCAACAAGTGGAAAATTTCAGTTTGATGTCGCACTGCAGATCTAGTGTTCAGCATGACAGCGGAAATAGTGGGGATAGGGACAGGGACACATGGGCTGGGGGTGGGTAGTATGGTGAGCGAGGGATCAGGCCTGAGCCCAGGCAGGCAAGCACCAGGGCGAGCAATGCCGTGTGCTGTAATACATGCAAGTATGGCAGGGTCAAGTACATAGCCAGCATTTAAAGAATGTAGTACCTGCGAAGAGTAAGTACAGGCATGGGCATGATGGTATGGCCCTGGTCCCGGCCTGGCGCGGACGGGCGCAGACGGGCAGGACTTTGGCACGACTTCGGCGCGAAGACAAGATCGGCGATCCGGTGAGTCTCAGTAACTGGATCGGAGTGAGGAGAATGAATGAGGTTGAAATCTCGTGGGAGCTGAGATTTCACTAGCGGCGGCCATCTTGAAGTCAGGCAGCCCGCAGGACAATCCCTATGTGCAAATGGGAAGTGGCCATTTTGAAGTCAGGCGGCTCACGGCTCCAGCAAACAAGCATTGGTGAATGCGAAACAAGCACTGGTAAATGCAGAAAACAAGCACTGGCAAACGCAAACAAGCAGTGGTAAATGCGAAACAAGCAGTGGCACCTTAAAAAGGGTTTCGACAAAACGACTGGCACCAGTAAGATAAAAGGTGTCGTAGCCAATCGCGCTCAAGGATGTCGAATCCACCGCAAGAGAATGGCCATGCTGCCGTGGCTACATCGACTGAACCTCGAATATCACACTTGCGTCCCCCTGAACCACTAATGTTGGTGGCTGGCGGAAGCATGGGCCCTCGATGGCAGGAGTGGCTAGAAGATTTCGAGGACTATCTTGAAGGTTCAAAGGAAACACCCAAGACTTTCCAAGTGTACTCGCTTGTCGATCTGAACTGCATCTACCATGATGCCCAGGGGCGACTCTGCTGGGAGGTGAAGCAGTGTGCTCCCACACCAGTTTCTTACTTAAAGGCTCCCTCAAGCCGCTTTGAGCTGACGAGCTCGTGGAGAGGCACCTGCGCGCCTGGAGAGATACTACGTTCCAAGAATACGGCAGCCTGCTCAGCAAACCCCAAATAATTTTGCCTAATCTCTGCTGATGACGGATAATAATCCAGAAACACGTGTCCAGAGATGGCCAGCACTAATCTGCACCCACCTGGTGAAACACCCAAGACTTTCCAAGTGTACTCGCTTGTCGATCTGAACTGCATCTACCATGATGCCCAGGGGCGACTCTGCTGGGAGGTGAAGCAGTGTGCTCCCACACCAGTTTCTTACTTAAAGGCTCCCTCAAGCCGCTTTGAGCTGACGAGCTCGTGGAGAGGCACCTGCGCGCCTGGAGAGATACTACGTTCCAAGAATACGGCAGCCTGCTCAGCAAACCCCAAATAATTTTGCCTAATCTCTGCTGATGACGGATAATAATCCAGAAACACGTGTCCAGAGATGGCCAGCACTAATCTGCACCCACCTGGTGAAACACCCAAGACTTTCCAAGTGTACTCGCTTGTCGATCTGAACTGCATCTACCATGATGCCCAGGGGCGACTCTGCTGGGAGGTGAAGCAGTGTGCTCCCACACCAGTTTCTTACTTAAAGGCTCCCTCAAGCCGCTTTGAGCTGACGAGCTCGTGGAGAGGCACCTGCGCGCCTGGAGAGATACTACGTTCCAAGAATACGGCAGCCTGCTCAGCAAACCCCAAATAATTTTGCCTAATCTCTGCTGATGACGGATAATAATCCAGAAACACGTGTCCAGAGATGGCCAGCACTAATCTGCACCCACCTGGTGAAACACCCAAGACTTTCCAAGTGTACTCGCTTGTCGATCTGAACTGCATCTACCATGATGCCCAGGGGCGACTCTGCTGGGAGGTGAAGCAGTGTGCTCCCACACCAGTTTCTTACTTAAAGGCTCCCTCAAGCCGCTTTGAGCTGATGAGCTCGTGGAGAGGCACCTGCGCGCCTGGAGAGATACTACGTTCCAAGAATACGGCAGCCTGCTCAGCAAACCCCAAATAATTTTGCCTAATCTCTGCTGATGACGGATAATAATCCAGAAACACGTGTCCAGAGATGGCCAGCACTAATCTGCACCCACCTGGTGAAACACCCAAGACTTTCCAAGTGTACTCGCTTGTCGATCTGAACTGCATCTACCATGATGCCCAGGGGCGACTCTGCTGGGAGGTGAAGCAGTGTGCTCCCACACCAGTTTCTTACTTAAAGGCTCCCTCAAGCCGCTTTGAGCTGACGAGCTCGTGGAGAGGCACCTGCGCGCCTGGAGAGATACTACGTTCCAAGAATACGGCAGCCTGCTCAGCAAACCCCAAATAATTTTGCCTAATCTCTGCTGATGACGGATAATAATCCAGAAACACGTGTCCAGAGATGGCCAGCACTAATCTGCACCCACCTGGTGAAACACCCAAGACTTTCCAAGTGTACTCGCTTGTCGATCTGAACTGCATCTACCATGATGCCCAGGGGCGACTCTGCTGGGAGGTGAAGCAGTGTGCTCCCACACCAGTTTCTTACTTAAAGGCTCCCTCAAGCCGCTTTGAGCTGACGAGCTCGTGGAGAGGCACCTGCGCGCCTGGAGAGATACTACGTTCCAAGAATACGGCAGCCTGCTCAGCAAACCCCAAATAATTTTGCCTAATCTCTGCTGATGACGGATAATAATCCAGAAACACGTGTCCAGAGATGGCCAGCACTAATCTGCACCCACCTGGTGAAACACCCAAGACTTTCCAAGTGTACTCGCTTGTCGATCTGAACTGCATCTACCATGATGCCCAGGGGCGACTCTGCTGGGAGGTGAAGCAGTGTGCTCCCACACCAGTTTCTTACTTAAAGGCTCCCTCAAGCCGCTTTGAGCTGACGAGCTCGTGGAGAGGCACCTGCGCGCCTGGAGAGATACTACGTTCCAAGAATACGGCAGCCTGCTCAGCAAACCCCAAATAATTTTGCCTAATCTCTGCTGATGACAGATAATAATCCAGAAACACGTGTCCAGAGATGGCCAGCACTAATCTGCACCCACCTGGTGAAACACCCAAGACTTTCCAAGTGTACTCGCTTGTCGATCTGAACTGCATCTACCATGATGCCCAGGGGCGACTCTGCTGGGAGGTGAAGCAGTGTGCTCCCACACCAGTTTCTTAGAAGATTTCGAGGACTATCTTGAAGGTTCAAAGGTCACTGTAGATCATGGGTACTCACAAACTTTCTCTCGGGGGCCAAATTTACATTGTGGTTTGGGTCCGAGGGCCGCACCGGTGGGGGCGGGGTCAGTGGGGGAAGGGGCGGGGCTAGAGCACAACAAAAAAACTCTGGCCATGAGGTTGAACACAGGTCCTTGCAGCGGACGCCTTCGTCCACTGAGCCACCAGACCCGGCATACACACATCTCTCTTTCTCTCTCTATCTCTTTCTCTCTCTCTGTGTCTTCCTCCCTCCATCCCTCTCTCTATCTCTGTCACACTCCCTCTATCTCTCTCTCTCTCTCTCCCTCCCTCCCTCCATCCCTCTCTCTCCCTTTCTCCCTGTCTCCCTCTGTCTCACCCACTCTGACTCTCTCTCCCTCACTCTGACTGTCTCACTCCCTCTCTCTGTCTCCCTCTCTCCTCCCCTCTCCCCTCTCCCTCACTACCCTTCCTCCTCTCCTCCCTCACTCCCCTTCCCACTCTCCCTCTCTCCCTCCCTCACTCCCCTTCCCTCAGTCCCTCCGTCACTTCCCTTCCCACTCTCCCTCTCTCCCCTTCTCCCCTTCCTTCCCTCCCTCCCTCACTCCCCTTCCCTCTCTCCTTCCCGCACTCCCCTTCCCTCTCTCCCTCCCTCACTTCCCTTCTCTCACTCCCTCAGTCACTCCCCTTCCCTCTCTCCCTCCCTCACTCCCCTCCCCTTCCCTCACTCCCTCCGTCACTCCCCTTCCCTCTCTCCCTCCCTCACTCCCCTTCCCTTACTCCCTCCCTCACTCCCCTTCCCCCGCTCCCCCTTCCCTCTCTCCCCTTCCCTCACTCCCCTACCCCGCTCCCCTTCCCTCTGTCCCTCCCCACTCCCCTTCCCTCCATCCCCCACTCCCCTTCTCTCTCTCCCTCCCCTTCCTCACTTCTGCTTCCCTCCCCCGCCTCCCTCACTCCCCTTCCCTCACTCCCTCACTTCTGCTTCCCTACCCCGCCTCCCTCCCTCTGTCGACCTCTGCCCTCTGTCTGTCTCCCTTTCTCTGTCTCCATTTCTTGGTCTCTCTCCCTCTCCCTTCCTCCCTCGACGTAAAGAGTTTCACTAACTTCAGAATGCTCTTGCCCCATGAACTCCTATTCAATAGGACTAATTCTCAGCAGTGGCTAATCTTGATTCATTTCACTTTCTGGAAGTAGCATCTCTTACGTGCCCTCACTCCAGACAGTGCCACCAACCATGTGAACCCTGAGGTGTTCCGAGACCCTTGCCACACTATGATGCATTATTTTCTAATGCTAAAATCATTGCATGTCTCTCCAAAAGCAGCATAGACAAATGCTCTTCTTGGGCACTCCAGGATGAAGAAGCGCATGACCCTCACCACCATATCGGAAACTGCCCTTGACTCGATACTGAAGGAATTAGCTGCATTACATTTAGAGCAGTGCAACTCTGTGGTAAAATGTCACCTTGAGTAGACTGCTAACATGACTGTGTCTGCCAGGGCTGAGAAAGCTTCCCGCTTCCAGCCGCACCCGAGCACTTCACACGTCTTTAGAAAGACCATTTGCATGTTAGTGGAGCTTTGTTGATTTCACCTCTTCTTAGGCCCCTGCAGCTCCGCTCTGTGGGCGCCGGGTGATTAATTCCAGTGATAGGCAGAGCGGAGCTGCAGGGGCCTAAGAAGAGGTGAAATTCACAAAGCTCCACTAACATGCAAATTGTCTTTCTAAAGACGTGTGAAGTGCTCGGTTGTGGCTGTGTGTGTGTGAGAGACTCTGCTGCTCTGCCTATCACTGGATTGAATCACCTGGCCCCCTCAGAGCAGCAGAGTCTCTCTGAGTGTCGCTGCTGCACCCGGCAGTGTTTGCAGACATTCTTTAATAAAAATGTGTTCTTAAAACACGGGTACGAGGTCCGCGGGCCACCAGGGCAGGCGTGCCGGGCCGCCACCGGCCCGCGGGCCGTACTATGAGTACCCCCTGCTGTAGATAGAGAGAAACTCATTGCACTGTGTAATTTAGTTGGCAAAGAAGTCAGCAAAGTGATTAAAGAGCTGCCAGAATATGACAATGGGACTTATGCCAAAGCAAAAGAAGCGCTGAATAAGAAATTCATACACAAGAGGAACGTGGACTATGAGAGATATGTTTTTCATCAAGCTCGTCAAGACAAACAAGCATTTGCAATGCAATAGGTCTCGCATTAGGAAAGTTTGAGCTATTGGTATTGTAAATGACAAATTTTTAATTTATGTGTTGGTTTTGAAAATAGTGAAATTAATAGCTTTGTCATTTACAATGCCAATATGTTCAACTTTCTCAAATGTGACACCTATAGCATTTGTAATGCAATATGTGTTGTATTTACGTGACTTAGGTGTATTGATCTTACAAATAACAATGGCTTTTATTTTTTTAAAATAATTAATACTTAAATGAAAGTTATTGTAATTTATAATGGCAAGAGCTTAAACTTTTGTAAATAAGTTTTGTGAAGTGAGGGCGATAGATAGGGCGAGGGCGATAGATAGAGCGAGGGCGATAGATAGAGCGAGGGCGATAGATAGGGCGAGGACGATAGATAGGGCGAGGACGATAGATAGGGCGAGGACGATAGATAGGGCGAGGACGATAGATAGGGCGAGGACGATAGATAGGGCGAGGACGATAGATAGGGCGAGGACGATAGATAGGGCGAGGACGATAGATAGGGCGATAGCTAGAGTGAGGACGATAGATAGGGCGAGGGCGATAGATAGGGCGAGGGCGATAGATAGGGCGATAGATAGGGCGAGGGCGATAGATAGGGCGATAGATAGGGCGAGGGCGATCGATAGGGCGATAGATAGGGCGAGGGCGATAGATAGGGCGAGGGCGATAGATAGGGCGAGGGCGATAGATAGGGCGAGGGCGATAGATAGGGCGAGGGCGATAGATAGGGCGAGGGCGATAGATAGGGCGAGGGCGATAGATAGGGCGAGGGCGATAGATAGGGCGAGGACGATAGATAGGGCGAGGACGATAGATAGGGCGAGGACGATAGATAGGGCGAGGGCGATAGATAGGGCGAGGGCGATAGATAGGGCGAGGGCGATAGATAGGACGATAGATAGGGCGAGGACGATAGATAGGGCGAGGACGATAGATAGGGCGAGGGCGATAGATAGGGCGAGGGCGATAGATAGGGCGAGGGCGATAGATAGGGCGAGGGCGATAGATAGGGCGAGGGCGATAGATAGGGCGATAGCTAGAGTGAGGACGATAGATAGGGCGAGGACGATAGATAGGGCGAGGACGATAGATAGGGCGAGGACGATAGATAGGGCGAGGGCGATAGATAGGGCGAGGGCGATAGATAGGGCGAGGGCGATAGATAGGGCGAGGGCGATAGATAGGGCGAGGGCGATAGATAGGGCGAGGGCGATAGATAGGGCGAGGGCGATAGATAGGGCGATAGATAGGGCGAGGGCGATAGATAGGGCGAGAGATAGGGCGAGGGCGATAGATAGGGCGAGGGCGATAGATAGGGCGAGGGCGATAGATAGGGCGATAGCTAGAGTGAGGACGATAGATAGGGCGAGGACGATAGATAGGGCGAGGACGATAGATAGGGCGAGGACGATAGATAGGGCGAGGACGATAGATAGGGCGAGGACGATAGATAGGGCGAGGACGATAGATAGGGCGAGGACGATAGATAGGGCGAGGACGATAGATAGGGCGAGGACGATAGATAGGGCGAGGACGATAGATGGAGCGAGGACGGTAGATGGAGCGAGGACGGTAGATGGAGCGAGGACGGTAGATGGAGCGAGGACGGTAGATGGAGCGAGGACGGTAGATGGAGCGAGGACGGTAGATGGAGCGAGGACGGTAGATGGAGCGAGGACGGTAGATGGAGCGAGGACGGTAGATGGAGCGAGGACGGTAGATGGAGCGAGGACGGTAGATGGAGCGAGGACGGTAGATGGAGCGAGGACGGTAGATGGAGTGAGGACGGTAGATGGAGTGAGGATGGTAGATGGATAGATGGAGTGAGGACGGTAGATGGATAGATGGAGTGAGGGCGGTAGATGGATAGATGGAGTCAGGGCGGTAGATGGATAGATGGAGTCAGGGCGGTAGATGGATAGATGGAGTCAGGGCGGTAGATGGATAGATGGAGTCAGGGCGGTAGATGGATAGATGGAGTCAGGGCGGTAGATGGATAGATGGAGTGAGGACGGTAGAGGGAGTGAGGGCGGTAGATGGAGTGAGGACGGTAGATGGAGTGAGGACGGTAGATGGAGTGAGGACGGTAGATGGAGTGAGGACGGTAGATGGAGTGAGGACGGTAGATGGAGTGAGGACGGTAGATGGAGTGAGGACGGTAGATAGAGTGAGGACGGTAGATAGAGTGAGGACGGTAGATGGAGTGAGGACGGTAGATGGAGTGAGGACGGTAGATGGAGTGAGGACGGTAGATGGATGGATAGATGGAGTGAGGGCGGTAGATGGATGGATAGATGGAGTGAGGGAGGTAGATGGATGGATAGATGGAGTGAGGGAGGTAGATGGATGGATAGATGGAGTGAGGGAGGTAGATGGATGGATAGATGGAGTGAGGGAGGTAGATGGATGGATAGATGGAGTGAGGGGGATAGATGGAGTGAGGGAGGTAGATGGATAGATGGAGTGAGGGCGGTAGATGGATAGAGTGAATCTGTTTGTCACAAATTAAGCACTAGGAAAGCAGCACCAATTCCAAAGGCCACACAAGAAATTCTGTAAAGACACAAACCGTGAGCAAAAGGCAGGACTAAGAAAATAAAAGTCACATTGAGCGAACAAATGTACCTGTTTCCCCCCCGCCTCCCCAACACCACCTTAGGAAGGATGCTGTAGGCGGTTATATGTAGATGGCAGCATTATTGCCTTATATTTCCACAGCATAAGCCTGTGTGGGCACCACAGAGAAGCACCGCAAACCGCGGATACAACTGTGTTCTGTTAGTGGCATGGTGAGCGTTAAAACGGGTGTGTTCATACAGCGAGAGTAACGCTTGCCCAAAAGGATATAGTTTTAAAAACAGAAATTGATAATTTGGTGGGGGAACTGGGTCACTAGCACCACTGCAGTCCTTTATTAACTACTACACATGTCTGTCTTCATAAACATATTACTTACCTGTAACCTGCCCCATAAATCTATATTTACATTCACATGTAAATCTATGTGGCATTGTGTGTCCGGAGAGCACCCAAAAATGTTGCTGGGTTGACGAAATTATGTGCCCCAAAAAGTCAAATTTACTGAAAACAGCTGCCGCTAAAATCCTATTAAAGTTTAGTCCATATACTCTTCTTTCAGGTACATTTCCCCCCCCCAAAAAATCATATTGTGAAGCTGCTGCCTCATGAAACACCGCCACTTCATTATTTGCAAATTAAGCATTACGAAGGCAGCAGTAGCTACGTGTTTACTGAGCAATGTAACTAAAAGGTTTACGAAACTAAAAGCCACATATCAAGTTTAAAGGGCACGCCTAAAACATTAAAAGCAGATATCGTGAACAAAGGCACAATACACAGTGAAGTGTAAAAGCCAAACGTTACGTCCAAAAGACTCGTATATAGGTAAAGAAGGTTTGTGTGGCCTGAAAAGGACACATTCGGATTCCAAAGAATGCACAAGAAGCACTTTAAAAGCACAAATGGTGAGCATAAAGCACATATAAGACAAAAAAAACTCACATATAGCAAAGAAAAGTACATGTTTGGCCTCCCCACTTTAGGATGCAGTAGGCTGTTAGGTGTACATGGCAAGCCCTATTACCCTTATATCTCCACAGCATAAGCCCTGTGGGCACCACAAGGAAGCACAAAGTACAGCCGCTGAATAGAAAGCAAATACAAGGACTGTGGTCTGTTTCTGGGATGGCGAGCTTTAGGCAGGGTGTGTACATACAGCACGACTAGCATCTGACCAAAAGGTTGTTGGAGAAAACTCTGTACACGGTTAATGCGGTGGGGGGACCGGGTCACTAGCACCATTGCACTCCTCCTTCATTAACTACTCCACATGCCTGTCTTCAAAAGCACATTACTTACCTGTAACAGTAGCTTTGCAACATAAATCCTGATGTCCATTTGTGTATATTCCAAACATCAATATATCTGTAAAGCCACTGAAATTATATGGCTGACGACCACCCAAATATATGGTCGGGTTGACTAAATTATGCACATTAAAAATGACAAATTTACGGTGCCTTGTCTGTATGCTAAAGATCGCAATGCAAAACCCGTAAACACATATCGTTTTCAAAGTATAAGTTGTGCATAAACCATTCACAAGCACTAACAGGGCGGCAATAGCTAATTATTCCCATCTACATACAAAATAATTTCATAGCATAGCACCACTTGCGTTCAAATGTATTACATGTATCAAAATTAACAGTACTTCGTCCACAATAAAAGATGAATAACTACAACTAAACAATAAAAAATATTTGCCAAACTCGTACGGTGCCACTTTCACCCTTTAACAACATCCCACCCTTATTTCTACAGTTTATATGCTTTATGTTGTGCAAGCTAAACAGAAAACACCCTGTGTGAAGCTACCGCATAATTAAAACGCATGCATCTCTTCTCTTAGAAATTAAAGTGTTAAAGCGGCAGTAGCGGAGGCCCTATTAAAATTCAGATGATCAACTCTGTGTAACGCAAGTTACAAATTAACCAGTACCAAAACGGCTATACCTACATGTTTGCAGCTACACACCAACCATGTTTGTAGCTTTAAATTGAAACAGAATCAATTTGTTAAATTAAACTTAAAACTTCGTTTTTTTTTGTTTACAAAATTGCTTTCACGAGGTTTGTAACTGTGTTAATTACATAAAATACATAAACATATGTTATGGGGAAGAGAGCAGGCTCAAAGTCTGCTGTAGTGTAAGTTTCGGTGTAAAATTCTACACTTCAGAAAGGATTCCAGCACACGCTAATGAAGCGTAAACAAGCTGAGCAAGACATTGTGAAGTAAAGATAAGAGAAAACTAGCCAGAGTCCACGAAAGTCTCTTGTTACAGACACAGGCTACAGCGTGGGAAACAAGCACCGTTTGTGAAGCATCACCATACAAAACCTGACGGCGATCATGCATTCCATTCAGACTTGCATAATCACGGTTTCACTCCCTCAGTCCTAAACGCCAAACGGATTGCAATAAGCCTTCGGTGACATTTACTCAAACACACGCAGTTAGCAGGGGCGGAGCGGGGAGAGGGTGTTAAGCAGCAGGGGCCTTTGAAGTGAAGCTTCACTTCAAAGGTGTGGGAGGAGTGCGGCAGAGGGAACAGACGGCGATTTGGTGATGTGCACGCGCATTTTAGGTCAATGCGCAAGCGCATTGACCTAAAAGCCACGGGCACAGCACCAAATCGCCAAGTTGGGTAAAGTCTGTTTAGGCCCCTATAGAGCTTCGCCAGCTAGGCGCATGCGCCCAGCAGGCGAGCCCTAAAAAGAAATGATGAGCACCTTCATCTCCAGGTTACGACGACTGTCTCAGTACTGCAATTTTGATGCGTTTTCAACGGAAGATGCTATCCGACTGCGAGTGATTGAAGGCTGTCACTCCGAAATACTCTGGAGGAGGTTGCTAAGAAAAAGCCATAACCTTGATGAGATAGAAGAAACGACAAGGGTACGTGATCAGGCGGAGGAACACGCCAAGTGCATGGAGACAGGAAGAAGCGAGAGAAAAGAACAAGCCTTCTGGACGCACAGCACCAAGACTCGCAGGAGGTCAGGTGAACAGCAGAGGAGGTCCAGACCGGCCTCTCGTCATCAACACAAAGGACGCAGACGCTATGAGTCTAGCCAGAGAGCCAAGAAGGCTGAATATGCAAAGAAACTGGACAGGTCTAGAAAGTGCTATCGATGTGGATACGATTATCCGCATTCAGACGTCTGTCCAGCGATGGGTCAACAGTGTCACAAGTGTGGGCGCAAGAACCACTTTGAAGCAATGTGTGGAACGTATAACAAAGAAAGGAGAGGTGAAACGAACAGGCGGCAGTCTGACCCCAGAAGACACCACGCCAAAGCGGTGCAAGACCGGGCGATGTCATCCTCTGGATCGTCCCGCTCCAGCCGAGACTCTCGTGAATCTCAGTGGACCAGAAGGTCACCGAAACGATCACCGTCGAGAGAGTCCAGATCGACGAAGGCAGAGTCTAATTATACTGATGAATATGTCTGCATGGTATCAGACCCTGATCAACTAAAAAGGTATCCTCCATTGGACATAAAAGTGGGGACTCATGCGACACAGTTTATGCTTGACAGGGGGGCATCCCTGAACTACATGCCCATGACCGAATATAACAAGATGAAATCACCACCTCACCTGAGCCCAGCGCACGTAAGAGTTTTCACCTGGATGGCGAAGAAACCACTTCCATGCTTGGGCAAATTCAAAACAATTCTCACACACGAAGACAAATCGGTGACAGCATATATCCATGTCATTGAAGGTCCCGAGGCGGAGTGCCTCCTCAGCCTGCAGACGGTGGAACGTCTCCGCCTGTTGGAGATCCTTTACAGAGTCAGTGATGATCTGGATTTAATCCCCAAGTTCCCCAAATTATTTACTGGGCTAGGCAAAATGAACAAATGCCAGATCCGCCTCCACATCAATGATCAAGTGCGCCCTGTGGCTCATCACCCTCGACGAGTGCCTTTTCATCTTCAGCAAGCGGTGGAGGAGGAAATTCAGGAGCTGTTACAAACTGACATTATCGAAAAGACAGATGGTCCGACGCCATGGGTGTCTCCTGTCGTCATAGTCCCAAAGAAAGGCACTCCAGACAAAGTGCGCCTATGTGTAGACATGAGACTTCCCAATACTGCCATAGAGAGAGAGCGTCACCCAGGACCCCACCTGAGTGACATGATAACCGCCTTGAATGGAGCCCGAGTATTTTCCAAACTTGATCTGAACAAGGGCTATCACCAGCTGGAACTCCATGAGAAATCGAGATATATAACGACTTTCGCTACACATTTAGGTTTGTTTAGATACAAGAGACTAAGTTTCGGCATTTCATCAGCAGCTGAAATCTTTCAGGAAATGATTCGGCAGTCCATCAGACATATACCCAACTCGCTGAATTACAGTGATGACATCCTGGTATATGGGTCAAACACGCAGGAGCATGATAAGGCGCTGGATCGAGTATGCCGTGCTCTTCTGGAGGCCAACTTGACTCTCAATAAAGATAAGTGTGAGTTCCACCAATCCACTCTCAAGTTCTTTCGCCATGTGTTTTTGGGAACCGGCATGAGGCCTGACCCGAAGAAAGTGACTGCACTCAACACCACCAAGAGGCCCCAAGATGTCAGCGACATTCGTTCCTTTCTGGGCATGGCGAGCTATTGTGCCAGATATATCAAAGACTATGCCACCATCAGTCATCCCCTGAGGGCTCTCACCAAGCAAGGACAACCTTTTGTGTGGAGTTCCCAATGTGAGAGGGCCTTCCTGGAAATCAAACAGGCTGTTGAGGCTGCAGACAATCTGGCATACTTTAGCCCCAAGAGAAAGACTGAAACAACAGTGGATGCCAGTCCAGTAGGTCTGGGTGCCATCTTGGCCCAGTATGACAAAGACAATAATCAACGGCACATCGTGGCCTACGCCAGTCACAGTCTGACTGAAACAGAAAAGGCCTATTCTCAACCAGAGAAGGAGAGTCTCGCAGTTGTCTGGGCTTGTGAGCACTTTCACGTCTTCATCTATGGCAAGCATTTCACCATGATAACAGATCATCAGGCGTTGGTCACCATATTTGGCAACCCTCATGCCAAAATGCCACCTAGGATAGAACGTTGGGGCCTGCGCCTACAGGAATACACATACACAATCATACACAAACCGGGGAAAGGGGAGAATCCGGCGGACTACATGTCCCGACACCCTCAGGAATCCCAGACCTCGCCTCCGTCAATTGCTGAAGAATACATCCATTTTGTAGTAGGATCAGCCCGACCTCCGGCCATTCCCTTAGAAGCAATCCAGGGGCCACTGCCCAAGATGGCGTACTTCAGGAAGTCATGCGCCGACTGCGCACCCATCGATGGAGACACGACAGTGAGGAGGAGCAGACCGATCCTCAGGTCCGCCAAGAAATGCAGGCGTTCAGACACATCTGTGAAGAGCTATCCGCCACCTCGGAGGGGCTCCTCCTGAGAGACCATCAGATTGTCATCCCGAGGCAGTTACGACAAGGAGTCATTAACCTGACCCATGAAGGTCACCGGGGAGTGGTTGCAACCAAAAGAAATCTCCGTGAGCGAGTCTGGTTCCCGCTGCTTGATACCATGGTGGAGGCCACCCTCAAAGACTGCCCTCAGTGTCAACTAGTCAGCCATGGAACACCCCGCCCCGCTTCAAATGACTAAACTACCAAATGGAATCTGGCAAGAACTAGCCATGGACTTTTTTACGGACCCCTTTAATCGGGCAAGTATGTGGTGGCTATCATGGATGAGTACTCAAGGTTTCCGATAGCCCAATTCGTGTCCTCCACTAATGCCTCCTGCGCCATCGCAGTTCTTGATGAGGTGTTTGCCGCCTGGGGTGTCCCAAAGGAACTCAAAACGGACAATGGTCCTCCTTTCAATGGCCAGGAGTTTAGTGAGTTTGCACGGCACCTTAACTTTAGACATCGAAAGGTCACGCCTCTGTGGCCACAGGCTAATGGCACTATTGAGAGGTTCATGGCAACTCTGAAGAAAACATTCAAACAAGCCACGCTTGAAAAGAAGGACTTGCAAGTTGCCCTCAACTAAGTCTTGCGAGCCTACCGGACTACCCCACATGCCACCATAGGAAAGTGCCCGGCCACTCTCATGCTGGGGCGACCCATCAGAACCAGAATCCCGACATGGGAAGGTGCTCTGCGATCAGTGTCTCCGACACATGTCCACCAAGAGGTGGCTCTTGCTGATCGCACCAATAAGAACAAGATGAAATCATATGCGGACCATCGACGGCGAGCCAAGTCTCCTTCCTTGCAGACGGGGGACTGTGTGGTGGTCAAACAAGAACAATCCCGCAAGACAGATTGCAGGTTCAAAGACGAACCGTTGGTTATCACCCAACAAAAGGGCACCATGGTCACTGCGGCATCTGACAAGAGAAAGATTACCAGAAATGTGTCTCACTTTCAAAAATGCACGCCGGGCCTGAAGGAGGCTCTTGAACAAGATGGAGACATACCGGACACACAAGGACCCAGTCAAGTGGGCACAATCCAAAGACTTGATCAGCAGACTGAGGCTGAATTGGATGCTGGCGGTATGAGTCTGAGACCGAGAAGGAACATTCACAGACCTAAAAGACTGATTGAAGAACTTGAATAAAGTTAGTTCATTCTTTTGTTAACAACGGGGGAGATGTTATGTCTTTGAGCATTCTAGTAGCTGGGCGTGGGTGGAGTCATGGGGTGGAGGAAGAGGCGGGGCACGAGCAGGAAAGAGTTAGTTAGAGTATGGACAGGGACGAGGAAGGAGTGTGTTCATAAAGCTCCTTGAACATCAAGTAGTGTCTGTCATTATTGCATGGACGACACTACAGGCACAACTCCAGTTATTTGATTTTGGGAGGAGGAATGCAATAAGTAACGTGCAATAAGTAGCACTGAACATCAGTTTGTGCTGCAGCTGCTGCTTTGAAACAGAAATAGAAACAAGAGGAAGTGAGCAGGAAAGAGGAACCAACAAATGCTGGAGTTTGTGAGGGCTTGAGAGTGTGTGTGTGTGAGAGAGAGAGAGTGAGGAGGAGAGTGAGAGAGAGACAGGAGGGGAGAGAGAAATGAGGTGACGGAGAGAGAGAATGAGAAGGAATCATGAACGAATGAAAGTGCTCGAGGGAGACAGATAAGAGAGGGGTGACAGAGGAAGCTAGATGAGAAGGAGGTCAGAATGTGATGAAGAAAGGAGTATACCAGGGTATGAGAGAGAATGCCAAGTGGAGGTTGTATGAGGGAAAAGGCGAGCACATGGGAGGGGAGGTTTAGCAAGAGAGGAGAGAAAGTGAGTGCATGTGCGAGAGGAGGAGTCAGAGGAGGTGATGCAGGCGAGTGGAGGATTTTTAGAGGGCAGGTTGTGAGCAATTAGATTATTATATATATAATATTATTGAGTTAATAATTAAATTGTGTGGTCATCTCTAAATTAGCCAGACAGCTCCACCTTGTGGCAGACTGTCACGCCGGTGCTGACAATTAGGAGCCGGTGCAGAGCACCGGAAACTACTGACTCAAATTAAGCACTGCAATGAATTTTTTTTTAGTTGTGATATCCTCAGCGCTCACTTTGTAAACAAGCATTTGCAATGCAATAGGTCTCGCATTAGGAAAGTTTGAGCTATTGTTATTGTAAATGACAATTTTTGTATTTATGTGTTGGTTTTGAAAATAGCGAAATTAATAGCTTTGTCATTTACAATGCCAATAGTTATAACTTTCGCAAATGTGACACCTATAGCATTTGTAATGCAATATGTGTTGTATTTACGTGACTTAGATGTATTGATATTACAAATAACAATGGCTTTTATTTTTTTTAATAATGAATACATTATTAAAAGTTATTGTAATTCATAACTGCAATAGCTTAAACTTTTGTAAATAACTTTTGTGAAGATTATGTTCATTGTATTTTATTGCGACGAAAATCCAAGAACAGAAGTGAAATATTAAAATCTTTTTGTGACATTTGTAATAAAGCTTGAAACATTGAGAGAACATATTTGAACCAGTTGTTGTTGAATGGTTGCACACTTTGATGAGGTGGTGGCGCTGAGTGATGTTGTGGTGGCGACGAGTGATGCAGTCGCGTTCAGTGATGCTGTGGTAGCGCATAGTGATTTTGTGGTGCCCCTGAGTAATGCTGTGGTGGTCCTGAGTGATGCTGTGGTGATGCGATAGATCGATAGAGTGAGTGCGATGGATAGAGTGAGTGCGATAGATAGAGTGAGTGCGATAGATAGATAGACGGAGTGTGATAGATAGATAGAGGGAGGGCGAGAGACAGATAGAGGGAGGGCGAGAGATAGAGGGAGATAGAGTGAGGGCGACAGATGGATAGATAGATAGAGTGAGGGCGATAAATAGATAGACAGCGTGATGGCGATAGATAGATTGAGTGTGATAGATAGACTGATAGAGTGAGGGCAATAGATAGACAGAGTGAGGGCGATAGATAGAATGAGACGAAGGGATAAAGAAGAAAATGCAATGACACGGTGAACGAAGGAGAGAGGGGAGCATGTAAACGGGTCTAAAGGGGCGTTAGTAAGAGAGACAGAACAACAGAAGTGAGTGGATGGCAGAATGTTGAGAGGAGGAGAGAAAATAGAGAAATATGAGGGGTTAGTGGGAGAAGAAGGGAGGGGACAGCGAGGCAGAAAGAAGGAAAGAGGAATAAAAATGGAGCACGAGGAGGCTGGAAAAAATTGTAAAAGGGAATGAAAAGACATAAAAATAACAAGCTGCAAGTTTCCAAACATTAGAAAGAACACAAAGCAACCAGTCACATTTTGTTTAACAGTGGTAGTTGCGCTGGACAATTTTTTAACTGCGTGTACTTGAAGGTTTGCGCTTATAAATTGGCTTGACCTAAAAAGAGGAGGAGGATGTAAAAACACGGAGAGCAAGGAAGAAGTGGAGGTAAATGAGGAATAGAAGGAGAAGCAAAAAAACATGATGAAGTGATATGTAGAAAGATGGAGCAATACAAGTGATAGTTGAGAAAGCAGGGCAGTGAGATGAAGGGGAGAAGGGAGATTAGTGCAGAGATTATTGTTAAACTGTGACATGGAGGCAAAAGCAGTTAATAAAAAGAGAGCGCATTACAGGCCACAAACAGCTTTAAATTACTCTGCGTATTGCTAGGCGCGAGCAGGCAGGAGAGGTGTGTGGGGAACGAGAAGGGGTGACGGGGGTGTGAGGGAGAGGGCAGGGGAAGGAGCGGGGGAGAGAGGAAGGGAAATGTATTAGTACGGAGGAGGGGGAGAATGGGAGAGGGGAAGAGAAGGCCGAGAAGAGAGGAAGTGGGGAGAGAGGGTCAGAAAATGAAGGTGCACAAAATGCTGCAACTGTGTAACCCCACCCCCCTCGCAGTCCTCCCCACCAGCACTGAATCAAAGGCATTAGGGTAAGTAACAGAGGCGGCGGGCCAGCGCTAAGCTGCCAGGTTGCGCGCTTCCTGGGGCAGCTGAATAAAGCAATTAGCAGCTCCCCTGGAAGCCGCGCGGCTGATCAGTGTCACGTACATGCCTCAATATCGTTATCAGGTCAGAATATCGGCAATGATGCTGATGTACATTGTGTGAGTACAGCCTATAAGGCGTTACGGTTTCATTTCATTTTAACCTCATGCCAAAAATGATTTTTCTGCGAGGTGCACTTTTTTTCAATCGAAGAGACTGCCCTTTAAAACAAGAAGGCATTGCACTAGGGGCAGGCACGAAAAGAAAGACGGTACTTCTTATACACGTTTCTGTGAACCGCAGTAAACAAACAAGAAAAAACACAGAAGCACTACATTTCAGTGATCGCGATCACAAAAACAAACAAGAACAAGGGATGCGGGTGCTTGCACACTCTGCAAGTTCAAGAAAAGGAAACTTAAAAGATGACTTCTGTATGTTGCTGTAAATCTGGGGTAAAAACTGCACGGGTCAAAACGTACATTCAAGATATTAAGTAAATATACAATACAATATTAAGTAAATGATGCCTTCGACTCTAGTACCGATGAGGGAGCACTGCAAGTGACAATACAAATGCATGTCTCTTGTCAGATCAATACAAATACAATCACTACTAGCTAGGCTCTTTCTTTCTGAACTTGATTGCGAGAAAAAAGTGTAGCTAAAAGACGACTTAGTAATGCAGGAAACTTTAAAAAACAAGGCATGTGGCATAGAAGGATGCTGGTAAAAACAACAAGCCCTCGGCATTGCGCGCTGGGGAAAATTCACGCTTGAATGCCTGAAGTCGGAAGGGTGGGAGGGAACCTTTGAAGTGTGAAGCTCTCGGCATTGCTGTGGCGGGTCTGAAGCGCGTGCACGGGCACATGAACTGCATGTAATCCGAATCCGCGCTTGGTTCAAAGAGTTTGTTTCAGCTACAATAGATCAACATCTGCAATGCGCAAGCGCATTGGCAGAGGTCGCCCTAAAAATGAAGTACCAGGTCCATTCTTGGAAGCCCACTGCAGCCTCACGATGCATTGCTCCTGCCAGCACTGCCAGTGGCAGTACCAACATAACACCTAACCTTCGCACTCCTACCAGAGTGACAATTTAGACTATTTCAGGCCACACAAAGCTAGAATGGCATGAGAGGCTTGCATTATTCATTTTCAAAGTATATCGATATAATAAACACTTGTGTTCTGCTCATTTCAAAATAAACAGACCGTGCCACCATGTGGTGATCTGTCACTAGAGCCGGTACTGCCAATTAAGTGCGGGTGCCGAGCACCGGAAACCACCAGCACAAATTAAGCTCAGGATATCCTCAGTTTAAATAACCTGAAAGGAGGCAGGTCCAGCTTTACCTGTAAACTGGATTCAAGAAATCTGAGCCAGGTTTCCCGCTTAAAAATGGTGCATCTCCTCCTGCCCCATCCGGAGCACAGCATTCTGCTTTTGCCCTGGGGTCTGCACCACCCAAACTTCAGGGCACAGTGTTTTGAAATTAATTGAAGGATTAAAGGCACAGATTTCAGAGTTCCTTGTGTGCCGCCAATTATTAGGCAATAATAATGAAACAGCAGTTTAACTCTGGTGATTAATGTATCTGTTGGAAGGATCCCAGTTTTCCCTAGCCCCAGTTTTGACATATACAGTAGTGCAGAGGATTAATGTGACTCTTGCAAAGCACAAGTGTAATGTGAGGATCAAAGACCTCCAGCCAACATGACTAGGGGCCAAATAGGAGAACGGCTGTTCATTCTCTTATTTGGCCCGAGTCTCTGGAATAATCTTCTATCACACCTCCCATCCATAGTTGATCATAGATGCTTCCAAAGAGAAATAACTAAAATCCTGGCTCTTTTCCCAGTAAGCTGTCCTTCACTGTCTTTTGCTGTTGTCCGTCTGCTGGTGTTGCTGCCCAGCGCCATGAGACCTCCCTGGTGATATGTGCACTTTACAAGAACATTTGACATTGACATGAGACTCAGCCACAACCTGGAAAGGTTTTCCTACTCTGTCAGGTGAGGAAGAGAATACGAAAACAGGCTGCATTGGTGCAGGGCCTACTCTGCCTCACATCCCCCTGTCCAGGCCGCTGCCTCTGGGCAGGGGACCTATCCTAATAGTGATGGGACCCTTTTTTAATTGGACTTGATCTATTTCCTCATTTCTCCTTTCCTTGGGGCTAGATGCATTCCTCTCTGCTAACCCTATCTTAGCCAGGGCAACCTCCAGCTTACCTAAAGAGGTTACCCAGAACTGGAGTAATACCACCATGACCAGCAGGGTCAGGGGGCCTGTCTTGATATGAGGTCAGACCACCATGGCAAGGACAGTGCAGCCATGAAAGCTAATACTCAGCAGTGGCTACTGACAGCTGTCAGCACCCAGACCATACCTTTAGCTCACCACTGATCGGTGGATGGGCTAACACATAGATTTATTTGGGTTCAGGGGTCCTACTGCTATTTTGGAGTGGGGGTTACTACATTTTGAAGAAAATACCTTCCATTCACTCTCTCTTCTGCTAGCTGAGGGGCCACAACCTCTTGCTGAACAGTTGCTGGACAAGTTAGGACTTTTTGTGGGGCAGGTAAGGCTTTACCAGTGCAAACGTTCTACCTTACCGGAGCCGAATTTTATTGGCACACTGGAACTTTTTCTAAAAGTTGCCCACCTTTCCTCCTCTTGCCTTTCCCCTGGGGCCTAATTTTACCAACTGTAGGTTCAGCACCTCTGGAATCCTTGGGAGAGGACTGACACTAGACCAGTACCTCTTATGGGCTCAGACCAACATCTGGGATGTCATTTCCAAGGAGACAATCAAGGGGGAGGTCTGAACTGACTATCACCCTCTGCAAACTAAGGGACCCAGCGATCTCCAAGGATACTAACACCAGCGGCATACCAGTTAGCTCACATGGGACAGCCCTTACTTTTCTAGTCTCTGCTGGTAAATACTGATCTGGGGATACCAGCCTGTCATGCACAATGGTGAGACTGTCACAAGTATCCCTCAGGGCAGTGATTGGGATTCCATTCATCTTGAGGTGATGGAAGTGTCTGCTTCCCTCAGGAATCATCCACTTACCTTCTGCGCCCTACTTCATAGTTAAAAGCTAAAAGGATGTCCTCATCTGAGGAGCAATCCTCAAAGGCTACACTGACCATCCCACTGCCTACCTTTTTTCTAGGGAAAAGCGAAGTCCCCTCTGTAGTGCCCAAGCTGCTGAAAATCAAAGCAGGCCCTACTGTCTATCAACTTTTTAAGCTTAGGGTCCCCACTACTCTGGTGACCACTAGAGGTGGGGTTGGATGTTCTATCCATTTTGTTAGGGGCCTGGATCTCTGAATGAACTTCTTTGGAGGACTTACCACTTCCTCCTTTTCCCTTCTGTGGGTCTAACCCCCTTTCTTGGAATTACCCCCGCCCCCTGATGCTTTTTGGGTCTCTTTGTCCTAACCAACTTGACAGCTTTCTTAGCCAGCTTGCTGGGACTAGACAGTGATGTATCTATTAAATGCTGATATAACTTTTCTAATGTACGATTCTCAAATGTGATCCTTCATAATCAACCAGTAGAGCCCTTCATAGTCCTGCACCTTGTTACCTTTCAGCCATCAACCTGGTATCTTGACTGAGAAGTGAACAAAATAAACCCAGGTCTGACTTGAGGCTTTGTAAGTCTCCCTGAACTTAACCCTGTAGTCTTCAGTGGTGAGTCCAAAGCCCTCAATGGGGGGCTCTTTTGTGAGGTCATAGGACTCCGCATCGGTCTCACTAAGTGTCAGGAGGCTGTCCCCGCACTTGTATGAGAACAACTCCTGGAGTAGAGCGCACCAATGTTTCTGGTGGAACCTTCTGATTCTACAAGCCCTCTCGAGGGCAGAGAACCAGTTGGTTATTTCATCCCTTTGGGGATTTTAGGGTCAAAAGCTTCATCTTTCTCCCTATTTAAAAATGTGCTGGCACCAGAGTTAGGTCCTTCTCAGCTCTTTCCTTTTATAGGGCTAAGATTTTCGCCTCAAGGGCTACTCTCCTCGCTAGTTTTTGAAGATCAGGGTATTCCGCTTCTATTTCATCTGGGGGACTACCAGAATTACTCTCAGTAAAGGTGCTGTCAGTAGGGGAATTTGAGGATACATCATCCTCACTGAAAACTCCCTCCCCTGGTTCATTAGGGCGTTCTTCCATTGCCCTGGCTCTATCATGTCCAGCAAGCAGGTTCTTCAGACGAGCCTTTGTAGGTTTAGACCCCATGGCAAGGTTCCATGCATTGCAGAGGTCCTCAAATTGGGTCAACGTAAGTTTCTTGTAGGGTTCAGGTTGAGCACCCGATTGGTACCCTCTACTCAGATATGGTATTGGATCCATTGGGACCTTTATAGAATATCAAGAACAAATCTATCCGATTATTTTTCTTTTTAGCTGTCTCGGACACTTTTAAAATTTTAATACAATTGGACTGGGGGACTTAGCCAAGGCCCTAACAGTTCAAATTTAGAAAAATCGACAAAAATTATAAAATAATGTTTTAACTAATGTCAATTGCGGATTTACTTTATGGAATCACCTATTGGCCAAGTGGTATCAGCAAATGCAAAGTCTTGGAACCCACAGCTGCCACCAATGGGAAACAACCATTATAAAGCAACTTTTACAACGCACTACCATTACAACGAAACTTTTACAACGCAAAAACCCTTACAACGCATGTATTTACAACGCATGTTTTTACAACGCAGGTACCTTTACAACGCATACCATTACAACGTAAGTATTGGTAAGTATATAATTATATTTTAAATTTTATATGTTTGGGTTTTTAAGGGGTATTTTTAGGGTTCAGGGTCAGTTTTCAGTTTTTGGGTAAAGGGGCATTTTTAGGGTTCAGGGTCAGTTTTCAGTTTTTGGGTAAAGGGGTATTTTTAGGGTTCAGGGTCAGTTTTCAGTTTTTGGGTAAAGGGGTATTTTTAGGGTTCAGGGTCAGTTTTCAGTTTTTGGGTAAAGGGGGTATTTTTAGGGTTCAGGGTCAGTTTTCAGTTTTTGGGTAAAGGGGTATTTTTAGGGTTCAGGGTCAGTTTTCAGTTTTTGGGTAAAGGGGTATTTTTAGGGTTCAGGGTCAGTTTTCAGTTTTTGGGTAAAGGGGTATTTTTAGGGTTCAGGGTCAGTTTTCAGTTTTTGGGTAAAGGGGGTATTTTTAGGGTTCAGGGTCAGTTTTCAGTTTTTGGGTAAAGGGGTATTTTTAGGGTTCAGGGTCAGTTTTCAGTTTTTGGGTAAAGGGGTATTTTTAGGGTTCAGGGTCAGTTTGGGGTTTTTGGGGTACAGGGGTATTTTTAGGGTTCAGGGTCAGTTTTGGGTTTTTGGGTAAAGGGGTATTTTTAGGGTTAAGGGTAAGTTTTGGGTTTTTGGGGTACAGGGGTATTTTTAGGGTTCAGGGTCAGTTTTGGGTTTTCGGGGTACAGGGGTATTTTTAGGGTTCAGGGTCAGTTTTGGGTTTTTGGGGTACAGGGGTATAAGGTAAAAATAAAATAAAATTAAATTTTAATTAAATCAATTAAATAAAATTACATTGAATTAAATTAAATTAAATTATATTATTTTCAATTATTTTAAATTAAAAAAAATAATATATACTTACCAATACTTACGTTGTAATGGTATGCGTTGTAAAGGTACCTGCGTTGTAAAAACATGCGTTGTAAATACATGCGTTGTAAAAGTTTTTGCGTTGTAAAAAATTCGTTGTAATGGCATGCGTTGTAAAAGTATGAGTTGTAACGTCATACATCCGCCACCAATGTAGGAAGATGGCTTTTTATATAGTGGGCCAAAATGAGGTACACTGGGTAAAGAGCCCAGGCAGCCCTTATTGGTTTACAGAAACAAAAATGGTAACACTAAATGCTCTCTTTTGTGGCAGTGTTGGAGAGCAGTTTATGCTTATTAGAGGGTAATGATAAGCATTTGTTTTACTCACAGAGGCATTAAATGAGATACACATTCAAGAATAAATCCTAGACCAATTTATAAAAATAAGTAGTATTTTTATATAAATTATTATACCAAGAACTTTATTTTCAAGTGAGTACTTTTCTAAATATCGATGTATACAAGTAAATAAAATGTTCACTTAAATGCGTCTTTAAGCAGCAGTGCTTTCCTACAGGAAAGAAGGCCTATGTTGCATACAGTTATTTGTGGTCAGTTTCTGGGGGTCTCCTTCTGGACTGAGTCATAGAGGGCCAAGGTCCAAAGAACCACCAGAAGTTACTCATTACCTGCCCTGGGGTGCTCGGGTGCAGAGATGCTGGTCAGGTTGGTAGATTTGTGCGCTACGGTGTTGGAAAGAATTGGGGGTCACCTGGAAACAGGTTGCAGAGGGGGATTTGGGGACATGTCTGGGAGCTCCCAATGGAGGGCTCTGGTCACAAGGGATCAGAGATCAAGAAACACAGATGATTCTCGGGTAACCGGGCTGAGACGGTCAGGTGCAGATAGATAGATCGGCTGGGTTTGGTGCATGAAAGGCCCATGTGATTGTCAGTCTCGCCGGTTGTGGGAGTAAAATCAGGACAGCTGGGCCACTCTGGAAGTGGGTCTCTATGGTGCCGAAATCCCTCAATGGCTGCTCATTCTGGGTGCAGTAGGAGTCTGGATTGGACTCACATGGGCTTTGTTTGCTACAAGAGGTCCGGTACCATGCCACTTGTTAGACGGGGACCCTGAGGGTCGGCCGGATACTGAGGGAGAGATCCCCGAGTGGGACCGTCTCCTGCGATCGTACAGACAAGTTACCTCCCTCCCCACAAACAGGCACCACACCAAGTCGAGTTCAATGCTTTATATAAGGTTCTTAAGGCAAGGATATCAGCGATACAGGATATCTCGGACCCGGGGGTCCTCTCACTTCTAGTCTCTGTAGGGAAAAAGGGGGTAGCGGGACAGTCTTGGTACCGGATCGGTACAGGTAGTGGTAAGAGGCGAGCTCACAATCCTCGAGCTGGAGTGTCTGTGGATCGGGCCGCGGCAGCGCCAGCAGACCAAGATGATAGTCTCCCTAGGTAGGGGGCCGCGGCAGCGCCAGCAGGCCAAGTCGATGGTTTCACGAGGCAGAGGGCCGCGGCAGCGCCAGCAGGCCAAGACGATGGTTTCACGAGGCAGAGGGCCGCGGCAGCGCCAGCAGGCCAAGACGATGGTTTCACGAGGCAGAGGGCCGCGGCAGCGCCAGCAGGCCAAGACGATAGTTTCACGAGGCAGAGGGCCGCGGCAGCGCCAGCAGGCCAGTCACAGATGAGTTCTTCTCGGGTCTCTCGACTCCAGGATACAACTGGTTTCCTGGTCTGGTCCTGCCCCAGTTATAGGTCTGGTCCCCTTTGATGTCCGGACCCTCGCGCCTGGGGGGCCGGGAGGTCCGGGATGAGGGAGTCCAGACACCCAGCAGGGGGGTGGAGCCAGCGCCCAGGCGGCCGGGGGCGATCGACACCTGGCGGAGGAGAGCCGTTGACGATTCCTTTCTCCCATTGACTCGCCAAGTGGTCACTCTGCCTCCCGGGGGGAGGTTGGTGCCTCGATGTCGGGCCCGGCCGGGCCCAGGGTGAGGGTCGAGTTGAGGCCACGCGGCCTCGTGCTGTAGTGGCCCAAGATGGCGGCTGGGCCGAGGCCGTGGTGTGGATGGTGACCCGGGCCAGCTGGGTTCGGAGCTGGTGTCTTGTGGGTGAGGAATTGCAGTGTACTTCGGGTGGTCGTCGGGGACTCTGGCTGGGGATGCAGGGGGAGCCAGGGTCCAGGTCCCATTGCGGGGAGGGGGCAGCCCGACCATGCGGCCTGTCCAACATGCGTCCCCCCCAGCTGAAGGCGGGGAGAGTCAGCCATCTTCCTGGGGACTCTCCTCGCTGAGGCGGAAAAAGCGTGACAGGCCGTCGGCGTTGGCGTGGTCCTGGCCTGGACGATGTTCCACCGTGAAGTCCATCCCCTGCAGGGAGATGGACCAGCGTAGCAGCTTCGGGTTCTCCCCCCGCATTTGCATCAGCCATTGCAGGGGTCGGTGGTCTGTTTGCACCCGGAAGTGGGTGCCGAAGAGGTATGGCCGGAGCTTCTTGAGTGCCCAGACTACGGCGAAGGCCTCCCTCTCAATGGTGCTCCAGCGCTGTTCTCGGGGCAATAGGCGTCTGCTGATGAAGACCACTGGCTGGTCGATCCCTTCGGCGTTGAGTTGGGAGAGGACGGCCCCCACACCATGATCGGAGGCGTCCGTCTGCACAATGAATTCCCGGCTGTAGTCGGGAGCCTGGAGCACGGGGGCCGTGCACATGGCGGTCTTTAGCTTTTCGAAGGCCGATTGGCAGTCCGGGGTCCAGTTGACGGTCTTGGGGCTCTTTTTGGAGGTGAGCTCCGTGAGGGGCCCCACGATGCTGCCATAGTCCTTCATGAACCGCCGGTAGTATCCGGTGAGCCCCAGGAAGGCCCGGACCTCCGTTTGGGTCGTAGGGGGTCGCCAGGCCTGGATGGCAGCAATCTTGAGTTGGAGAGGGGCCACCAGCCCGCTTCCCACTTGGTGTCCTAGGTAGGTCACGGACCCTTGGCCCACCTGGCACTTGCTGGCTTTGATGGTGAGCCCGGCTTGCTGGAGGGCGTGTAGAACCTCCCGCAGGTGGCGGAGGTGGTCGGTCCACTGGTGGCTGTACACAGCAATGTCGTCCAGGTAGGCGGCGCTGAAGTCTTCCAGGCCCGCCAGTACCTGGTTTACCAGCCGTTGGAACGTTGCCGGGGCGTTTTTCATGCCGAAGGGCATGACTTTAAAGTGGTAGTGCCCGTCTGGGGTAGAGAAGGCGGATCGTTCTTGGGCCCTAGGGGTGAGGCCGATCTGCCAGTAGCCCGCTGTTAGGTCGAAGATGCTCAGGTAGCGGGCGGCCCCCATCCGGTCAATTAGCTCGTCTGCCCGGGGGATGGGATGAGCGTCGGTCCGGGTAACTGCATTCAGCCCCCGATAGTCCACGCAGAACCGGAGCTCAGGGGCAACGCCCGGGGCAGCTGCCTTGGGAACTAGGACGACTGGGCTCGCCCAGGGACTGTCTGAGGGTTCGATCACTCCTAGGGTCAGCATTTTGGACACCTCGGTCTGGATGCAGGCTCGTACCCGGTCTGGTACGCGGTACGCTCGGTGTCGAATAGGAGGGGTGTCCACATCGTGGAGGCACCAGGGGGTGACTCCGGGGGTGAGGGAGAACAGGGAGGCGAACTGCCTCAGGAGCGTTTGGCATTCTTGGTGTTGCTCCGGGGACAGGGCCTCGGAGAGCTGGACCCCTTCCACTGAGCCATCCTGCTCGAGGGCCCTCAGTAAGTCCGGAAGGGGTTCAGAGTCTTCTTCTGTCCCATTATCGGTAGCCATCAGGAGGCTGAGTTCGGATCGCACAAAATGGGGTTTGAGCCTGTTGGCATGGAGGACCCGTAGGGGGTTCCGGGCAGTCTCCATGTCGATTAAATAGGTGACGGGCCCCTTGCGTTCGATTACCTTGAAGGGCCCGGAGCATCTGTCTTGGAGTGCACAGGGCTCAACCGGGGACATCACCCAGACCTGTTGTCCAGGTTCGAACTCAATGGAGGACGTGTGCTGATCGTACCACCTCTTCATGTCCTCCTGACTGGCCTCGAGGTTGGCTTTGGCGGCGTCTCGGAACCGCCGGGTCTGGTTGCGGAGAGCCAGGAGATACCTGTAGATGTCCGGGGGAGTTTTCTGGGGAGGCTGCTCCCAACCTTCCTTGACTAGGCTGAGGGGGCCCCGGACGGGGTGCCCGTACAGGAGTTCAAAGGGGCTGAAGCCGAGGGACTTCTGCGGGACCTCCCGATAGGCAAACAGGAGGCAGGGAAGTAGCACGTCCCACTGGCGTCGAAGGGGTTCTTCTAGACCCATAATCATCCCCTTGAGGGTGCGGTTGAATCTCTCGACCAGTCCGTTTCCTTGCGGGTGATAGGGGGTCGTGAATTTGTAGGTGACCCCGCATTGTTGCCAGAGGGACTTCATATATCTGGAGATAAAGTTCGTGCCCCGGTCACTGACGACCTCCCGGGGGAACCCCACCCGGGAGAAGATCCCCATCAGGGCCCGGCCCACCACGGGGGCCGTCACGGTCCGAAGAGGGATGGCCTCGGGATAGCGGGTGGCGTGGTCTACAAGGACCAGGATGAACCGGTGTCCTTGGGCTGTTCGAGGGTCGAGGGGCCCCACAATGTCTATTCCCACTCGTTCAAACGGGGTGGTGACGACAGGAAAGGGTTGTAACAGTGCTTTGATTTTTCGGCCACTTTTTCCGCTGGCCTGGCAGGTGGGGCAGGCCTTGCAGTGGTTGGTGACATCCTTCCGCATGTGGGGCCAGAAAAAATGGGTCACCAGGCGGTCGTAGGTTTTATCCTGCCCCAGGTGTCCGGCAAGGGGGACATCGTGGGCTAAGTTCAGGAGGAAGTCTCGGAAGCGAAGGGGCACCACCAGCACCCGACTGGCCCCTAGTTCTGCAACTTTCTGCTCGCTGTAGAGCAGGTCTTGGTCCCAGTAGATCCAGTGGGCCCCCGAGGTATCCCCGGTGCTCTGGGCCAGGGCTTGCTGCCGGAGTCCTTCGAGAGAGGGACAGGTTTTCTGTTCGGCCCGGAATTGTTCCTGCGTGGGGCCTCCCTCCTGCCGCCATTGTGCCAGGTCAGGGACGTCCCGAAGCTGGTCGGATCCTTCTTCGGTTTGGGTCAATGGACTGGCTTCTGGGGCGGCCTCCTCGGGGATGAGCGCGGGAGGAGGTTCTGGCCACTCGGGCTCTTCTGGGCTGGGGACCGCACGGGCGGTCATGGACCTGGTCGTGACGCAGACCCATTCGGGGAGGCCGAGCATCCCCAGGTGCTCCCTCCGTTCGACAGCTGCCCAGGGAGAGCTTTCAAGGTCGTTTCCTAGGAGGCAGTCCACGGGGGCATCATCGCGGACAGTTACTTTTAACATCCCTGTTACTCCTCCCCACTCGAAGGGGACGCAGGCCATGTGGCATAGGCTTTCGGAATTGTCGGCTGATCGGACAGGGCAAAGAACGTTCGGCAAGATTTGGTCTGGAGTGACGAGGTGGCGTCGGACCGCCGTTACACTGGCCCCGGTGTCGCGGAGGGCTTCCGCCCGGCGGCCATTAATGTTGACCCATTGACCGTACTTCTGGGTGTTGGCGGGAAGGGGGGCCCGCGGAATCATGTCTCTCTCCCCTAAGCAGACCAGTGCCATGGCGGCGGGTGCCCATTCAGAGGGATCGGTCTCGTACTCTTCCTGATCTTCCGGGATTAGTTCTTCCCCTAGGGCCGCCGCTGCAACTTGGCGGGGGGTAGTGTTCGGATTCTTTGGGCAATTGGGATCACTGGCGTAGTGGCCGGGTCGCTGGCACCTGTGGCACGTAATGTTGGCCCGGAAACCGGCCCGGACGGCAGGGCTTCCTCGGCCAACCGGGGTCGAGGGGTTTCTGGGGGGTGACGAGGGGCCGGGGTCTCTCCCCCGACCCTGACTTCCTCCTCCCCCTCGGGGGCGATACGGTCTGGATAATTCGCTGGGTGCGTTCCGGCCAACTCGGGTGCTTTCCCACCGGTCGGCTTCGACGGCGAGTTGTCGAGGGTCGGTTAGCTTACTGTCCAGGAGGTGTTGCCGGAGCTCCACGAAGCAGTTGTTCGACAGGTGCTCCCATACGATAAGGTCAAAGAGTTGTTCGTAGGTGGTTACTTTGTTGCCCTTGATCCACCCCTCGAAGGCTCGGCTAAAAAAGTTCACGTACTCCACCCAAGTTGTACCCGGAATCCGTTTGCAGTCGCGGAACCGTTGGCGGTACATCTCCGGTGTGAGCCCGTATCGAGTGAGGAGGGCGGCCTTCATGTGGTCGTAGGAGGTCATCAGCTGGTCCGGGAGTTGTAGCAGGGCGTCCCGCCCTTCGTTGACAAACCTCCCCCATAATCCGGCTCCCCAATCGCTTCGGGGAATCCGGTGGGAGGTCATTGCCACCTCATAGGCTTTAAACCACTGCTGTATATCATCGTTCTTGTGGTATTCCCGGATGACATCTTTGGGGATGTGAACCTTGGGTTCGGTCGAGGCAGACGGGGTCGGTCGTTCGGGGAGCCCGAGGTCTTTATTCTGTTTCTGGACCTCCAGTGTTTTGAGATTGCGCTCATGTTCGTACTCTAGTTTCTTTTCCTCTAGCTCTCTCTGTCTTTGCTTGTCTTCTCGCTCTTCCCTGAGCCGTAAGTGTTCCAGGGTTATTTTTTGTTCTGCCAGCTTGAGTTCTCCATCCAAGCGAAGTCGGGCTAGTTCTAATTCGTGGAGTCTGGTTTTTTCTCTTTCTCGGATCTCTTCCAGGGAGAGACCCGCTCTTTCTTTAGTTGGTGCGGGGCTCGTCTCGGTTGTTTGTGTTCGGGGTACGGCCGTACCCGTTTCCGCCCAGGCTTCTAGGGCTCGTTTGAAGTCTTCCTTCGTACTCAGACCCGTGGTTGGGAGACCAAGTTCCATGCAATATTGCTTCAGTTCTCGGTGGTTGTAATCTTCCAATTTTTCCATCTGGAATTTCTCCGTTGTTCCGCTCTCTGTTGTCATGGTGGTCGTGTGTCGTGGGTCGGGTGACTTTCTGTACGATTATGCGTAGGTTCGGATCCCGTCGCTGGCCACCAATGTTAGACGGGGACCCTGAGGGTCGGCCGGATACTGAGGGAGAGATCCCCGAGTGGGACCGTCTCCTGCGATCGTACAGACAAGTTACCTCCCTCCCCACAAACAGGCACCACACCAAGTCGAGTTCAATGCTTTATATAAGGTTCTTAAGGCAAGGATATCAGCGATACAGGATATCTCGGACCCGGGGGTCCTCTCACTTCTAGTCTCTGTAGGGAAAAAGGGGGTAGCAGGACAGTCTTGGTACCGGATCGGTACAGGTAGTGGTAAGAGGCGAGCTCACAATCCTCGAGCTGGAGTGTCTGTGGATCGGGCCGCGGCAGCGCCAGCAGGCCAAGATGATAGTCTCCCTAGGTAGGGGGCCGCGGCAGCGCCAGCAGGCCAAGACGATGGTTTCACGAGGCAGAGGGCCGCGGCAGCGCCAGCAGGCCAAGACGATAGTTTCACGAGGCAGAGGGCCGCGGCAGCGCCAGCAGGCCAGTCACAGATGAGTTCTTCTCGGGTCTCTCGACTCCAGGATACAACTGGTTTCCTGGTCTGGTCCTGCCCCAGTTATAGGTCTGGTCCCCTTTGATGTCCGGACCCTCGCGCCTGGGGGGCCGGGAGGTCCGGGATGAGGGAGTCCAGACACCCAGCAGGGGGGTGGAGCCAGCGCCCAGGCGGCCGGGGGCGATCGACACCTGGCGGAGGAGAGCCGTTGACGATTCCTTTCTCCCATTGACTCGCCAAGTGGTCACTCTGCCTCCCGGGGGGAGGTTGGTGCCTCGATGTCGGGCCCGGCCGGGCCCAGGGTGAGGGTCGAGTTGAGGCCACGCGGCCTCGTGCTGTAGTGGCCCAAGATGGCGGCTGGGCCGAGGCCGTGGTGTGGATGGTGACCCGGGCCAGCTGGGTTCGGAGCTGGTGTCTTGTGGGTGAGGAATTGCAGTGTACTTCGGGTGGTCGTCGGGGACTCTGGCTGGGGATGCAGGGGGAGCCAGGGTCCAGGTCCCATTGCGGGGAGGGGGCAGCCCGACCATGCGGCCTGTCCAACACCACTCCAGTTTGGACCCAGCCATATGCAAATCAGTCATGACCCTGTTCCTTGTGGGAACAGTCCATCCCAAACTGCCAAGCCAGGTCCACCCTGGACCGGAAAAAAGCATCCTGGGACCAGTGAACGGTGGATTTAACCCAGATCTCATGACTAGGGGTGAATGTATGATTCATTCAGCATTCCGTCCATCATTTATTGCATAGCAGCCTGTATTCTCATAGCCACTGGAATTATGCGATTGTGCGGCTGCACTGATTTTCGCATAATTACAAAATGTGCCACATAATTTATCAACCTATCACCTGCCCCTCCCCACCAACAGCAGTGCGGACTACAGTACAGCCTGCATTAACTCGATGCAGAAAACCGAGACGGAAGAACTACCGTGCTATCACTTCCGGTGCAGCAGGGGCAGCCACTTCCGGTGTGCAGAAGGCGCTGTGGCCTTCGGAGCAGCAGCCGGGGAGGTGTCTTCTGGTGCCGCTGTAGTGACGGCCTCTTCCGGCTGCAGGGGGCGGTCTGTTCTTGAGCAGGGGCGGTCACTTCCGGTGTTGCTGCGGACGCTCTCTTTCGTGATTGGCTGCCTGTTCCTGGGGTCGGTCATTGTTCTTGAGCCCCCTGAAGCCTCGGTCCGTCCCTGCGCCGCCCCTCCGGCCTGTCAGTCGGTCGCCGTCCGAGCCCTCGTGGCCTGCAGCGGGTCTGGAGCCGGGGAGCTGCCGCCGGAGGTGAGGTGCCCGCGGGAGGGGGCGCTGCTCATTGAGGGGGTGAGGCCCCCGCGGGAGGGGGCGCTGCTCATTGAGGGGGGGGTCAGGGAGGTGAGCTCCGTTCATTCACCTCTTCACCCGGGTGTGGCGGAGGAACAGCTGCACCCCTCTTCTGCCCATGCACCCTGCCCCCTTTCCTGCCCTCTGCCTGTCTTTCCTTCACACTTCTTCTGTCCGTTATTCCTGCACCCCTCTTCTGCCCCATAACCCTCTTCACGCCCTGCTCCCCTCTTCACCCCCTGCACTCCTCTTCACCCCCTGCACTCCTCTTCACCCCCTGCCCCCTCTTCATGCCCTGCACCCCTCTTTACCCCCTGCACCCCTCTTCAACCCCTGACCCTTCTGCCCGTGCACCCCTCTTCACCCCCTGCCCCCTTCTCCACCCCCGCACCCCTTCTTCACCCCCTGCACCCCTTCTTCAACAACTGACCCTTCTGCCCGTGCCCCTGCCCCCTTCTTCACCCCCTGCCCCCTTCTTCACCCCCTGCCCCCTCTTCACCTCATGCACCCCTCTTCACCCCCTGCACACCTCTTCACCCCCTGCACACCTCTTCACCCCCTGCACTCCTCTTCACCCCCTGCACTCCTCTTCACCCCCTGCACCCCTTCTTCAACAACTGACCCTTCTGCCCGTGCCCCTGCACCCCTTCTTCACCCCCTGCCCCCTTCTTCACCCCCTGCCCCCTCTTCACCTCATGCACCCCTCTTCACCCCCTGCACACCTCTTCACCCCCTGCACTCCTCTTCACCCCCTGCACCCCTTCTTCACCCCCTGCCCCCTTCTTCACCCCCTGCCCCCTTCTTCACCCCCTGCCCCCTCTTCACCTCATGCACCCCTCTTCACCCCCTGCACACCTCTTCACCCCCTGTACACCTCTTCACCCCCTGCACACCTCTTCACCCCCTGCACTCCTCTTCACCCCCTGCACTCCTCTTCACCCTCTGCCCCCTTCTTTACCCCCTGCACCCCTCTTCAACCCCTGACATTTCTTCTGCCCGTGCCCCTCTTCACCCCCTGCCCCCTTCTTCACCCCCTGCCCCCTCTTCACCTCATGCACCCCTCTTCACCTCATGCACCCCTCTTCTGCCCATGCACCCTGCCCCCTTTCCTGCCCTCTGCCTGTGTTTCCTTCACACTTCTTCTGTCCGTTATTCCTGCACCCCTCTTCTGCCCCATAACCCTCTTCACGCCCTGCTCCCCTCTTCACCCCCTGCACTCCTCTTCACCCCCTGCCCCCTCTTCATGCCCTGCACCCCTCTTTACCCCCTGCACCCCTCTTCAACCCCTGACCCTTCTGCCCGTGCACCCCTCTTCACCCCCTGCCCCCTTCTCCACCCCCGCACCCCTTCTTCACCCCCTGCACCCCTTCTTCAACAACTGACCCTTCTGCCCGTGCCCCTGCACCCCTTCTTCACCCCCTGCCCCCTTCTTCACCCCCTGCCCCCTCTTCACCCCCTGCACACCTCTTCACCCCCTGCACACCTCTTCACCCCCTGCACTCCTCTTCACCCCCTGCACTCCTCTTCACCCCCTGCACTCCTCTTCACCCCCTGCACCCCTCTTCAACCCCTGCACTCCTCTTCACCCTCTGCCCCCTTCTTCACCCCCTGCCCCCTCTTCACCTCATGCACCCCTCTTCACCCCCTGCACACCTCTTCACCCCCTGCACTCCTCTTCACCCCCTGCACCCCTTCTTCACCCCCTGCCCCCTCTTCACCTCATGCACCCCTCTTCACCCCCTGCCCCCTTCTCCACCCCCGCACCCCTTCTTCACCCCCTGCACCCCTTCTTCAACAACTGACCCTTCTGCCCGTGCCCCTGCACCCCTTCTTCACCCCCTGCCCCCTTCTTCACCCCTGCCCCCTCTTCACCTCAAACACCCCTCTTCACCCCCTGCACACCTCTTCACCCCCTGCACACCTCTTCACCCCCTGCACTTCTCTTCACCCTCTGCCCCCTTCTTTACCCCCTGCACCCCTCTTCAACCCCTGACCTTTCTTCTGCCCGTGCCCCTCTTCACCCCCTGCCCCCTTCTTCACCCCCTGCCCCCTTCTTCACCCCCTGCACACCTCTTCACCCCCTGCACACCTCTTCACCCCCTGCACTCCTCTTCACCCTCTGCCCCCTTCTTTACCCCCTGCACCCCTCTTCAACCCCTGACCTTTCTTCTGCCCGTGCCCCTCTTCACCCCCTGCCCCCTTCTTCACCCCCTGCCCCCTTCTTCACCCCCTGCACACCTCTTCACCCCCTGCACACCTCTTCACCCCCTGCACTCCTCTTCACCCTCTGCCCCCTTCTTTACCCCCTGCACCCCTCTTCAACCCCTGACCTTTCTTCTGCCCGTGCCCCTCTTCACCCCCTGCCCCCTTCTTCACCCCCTGCCCCCTTCTTCACCCCCTGCCCCCTCTTCACCTCATGCACCCCTCTTCACCCCCTGCACACCTCTTCACCCCCTGCACTCCTCTTCACCCCCTGCACTCCTCTTCACGCTCTGCCCCCTTCTTTACCCCCTGCACCCCTCTTCAACCCCTGACCTTTCTTCTGCCCGTGCCCCTCTTCACCCCCTGCCCCCTTCTTCACCCCCTGCCCCCTTCTTCACCCCCTGCCCCCTCTTCACCTCATGCACCCCTCTTCACCTCATGCACCCCTCTTCTGCCCATGCACCCTGCCCCCTTTCCTGCCCTCTGCCTGTGTTTCCTTCACACTTCTTCTGTCCGTTATTCCTGCACCCCTCTTCTGCCCCATAACCCTCTTCACGCCCTGCTCCCCTCTTCACCCCCTGCACTCCTCTTCACCCCCTGCCCCCTCTTCATGCCCTGCACCCCTCTTTACCCCCTGCACCCCTCTTCAACCCCTGACCCTTCTGCCCGTGCACCCCTCTTCACCCCCTGCCCCCTTCTCCACCCCCGCACCCCTTCTTCACCCCCTGCACCCCTTCTTCAACAACTGACCCTTCTGCCCGTGCCCCTGCCCCCTTCTTCACCCCCTGCCCCCTTCTTCACCCCCTGCCCCCTCTTCACCTCATGCACCCCTCTTCACCCCCTGCACTCCTCTTCACCCCCTGCACTCCTCTTCACCCCCTGCACTCCTCTTCACCCCCTGCACTCCTCTTCACCCCCTGCACTCCTCTTCACCCCCTGCACCCCTCTTCAACCCCTGACCTTTCTTCTGCCCGTGCCCCTGCACCCCTCTTCACCCCCTGCCCCCTTCTTCACCCCCTGCACCCCCTCTTCGCCCCTACACCCCTCTTCTGCCAGAGCCCCCTGCACTCCTCTTCTGCCCAAACACTGGCTGCAGAAAAGGTACGAGCCCCCCACCCGCCATACTGGCAGTTTAAAAGACACAAGAAGCTTCTGGGGGCAGATGAGGCACGAGGAGCCTTAGAATGACGCCAGGCATAGGGTCCCATGAGACACAAGCGGTCTCCCACAGATTGGTACCTCTTATGCATATAGAACAAGCATTTGCAATGCAATAGGTCTCGCATTAGGAACGTTTTTGGTATTGTAAATGACAATTATTTTATTTACGTGTTGGTTTTGAAAATAGCGAAATTAATAGCTTTGTCATTTATAATGCCAATACTTTTAACTTTTGCAAATGTGACATCATTACGTTTGTAATGCAACATGTTTTGTATTTACGTGACGTAGATTTATTGACATTACAAATAACAATGGCTTTTAATTTTTTTTAAATAATCAATACTTAAATAAAAGTTATTGTAATTTATAATGGCAATAGCTTAAACTTCTGTAAATAACTTTTGTGAAGATTATGTTGTGTATTTTATTGCGACGAAAATCCAAGAACAGAAGTGAAATATTAACATCTTTTTGTGACATTTGTATTAAAGCTTGAAACATTGAGAGAACATATTTGAACCAGTTGTTGTTGAATGGTTGCACAGATTGATGCTGTGGTGGCGCTGAGTGATGTTGGGGTGGCGACGAGTGATGCTGTGGCGTTCAGTGATGCTGTGGTAGCGCATAGTGATGTGTGGTGCCCCGGAGTGCTGTTGTGGTGGTGCTGAGTGATGCTGTTGTGATGTGATAGACAGATAGAGGGAGGGCGATAGATAGGTAGAGGGAGGGCGATAGATAGGTAGAGGGAGGGCGATAGATAGATAGATAGATAGATAGATAGATAGATAGATAGATAGATAGATAGATAGATAGATAAATAGAGTGAGGGCTACAGATAGATAGACAGAGTGAGGGCGATAGATAGGTAGCATGGTAGGGTTTCTAAGCCATATAAAATAACATATAATACATACATTAATAAATAATGACTAAAAGTACTCAACTGGTGCTTCTAAAATACGCCTACCCCGGTGTACCTAACCTAGGGCTAGTACGAGGGAAGAAGTAAGTGAGGTGTAGCTTAAGTTTAGTATTCTTTTGCCAAGAATCTATTCCAAGAACTCTCTAAGGGTCTAATCAGCTCCGTACCTTGGTTTAGAATGAAGGAGGTCTTGTATCTCTCTCTCAGGACTCGATTTCCCAGCAACCCGCAAGGGTAGCCTGGAAACACTGGAGCTGGATTTCTCGGCAGGAGAAAGGACAGCGTCTCTCTCAGTGTGTCAGCTGGAGGGTCGGCTTCCTTCGGCACTTGCTGTAGAAGGGCGTTGGGCAAGTAGATAGTCGAACTACTCCAAACCACTGTGTGTTTGCCTGGGCAAATGTGGGCATATTTATACCTGGAAGGTGCCAAGCTTGATGTAAGGTTGGACATAATAACGTCATCAAAGACTCAGTTCTTTGAAAACTCCATGAGTTCTTGGATAAATCAATATTCAAGCAAGGGGAAGTCCCTGACTGCTGAAGGAGGGTTTTTCCAAGAAATCCTTGTGGATTCTAGGAACTAGTGGAAGTAGCCATGCTGTATTTGGGCTGCATAGGTTAAGTCTAAATATGGTTATGATTCCTATGCCTATATAATTATAGGGTGATTTATACCTATATATGGGCATTAATCGGGAAAATTACAATAGGGTCCTAAATTCATATACAACAAAGTGAGGGCAATAGATAGATAGATAGAGTGAGGGCTACAGATATATAGCTAGAGTGATCCTAAGATCCTGAGTATAACTCACAATACTTTGTATAACAACGGGCCTAAATGCCTCCCAAAGAAACTTAATTGGTATTGTTAGACGGGGACCGGGAGGGCCGGCCGAGCACAGTGATCGCACAGACAGGTAACTTCCCCCCCACAGATGGACACCACACAAAGATTAGGGTAACACCTTTTATAGGCACTTCGGGTAGTAGTGTGGTACGATACAAGGCGATCAGGACACGATGATCCTCTCAATTCTAGTCTCTAGCAAGGGAAGGGGGTAGCGGGACAGTCTTGGTACCCACGGGTACGGGTGTGTAACGGTGATAGCTCACAATCCTCGAGCTCGGTGTTCGGATGGGTCAGACCGCGGCAGCGCCGGCAGGTCCCGAAGAGGTCGTAGGTGGCAATGGGCCGCGGCAGCGCCAGCAGGTCCCAACGAGGATGAAGGTTACAACGGGTCGCGGCAGCGCCAGCAGGTCCCACGAGAATGCAGGTTGCAACGGGCCGCGGCAGCGCCAGCAGGTCCCAACGAGGATGGAGGTTACAACGGGCCGCGGCAGCGCCAGCAGGTCCCACGAGGATGCAGGTTGCAACGGGCCGCGGCAGCGCCAGCAGGTCCCAACGAGGATGAAGGTTACAACGGGCCGCGGCAGCGCCAGCAGGTCCCACGAGAATGCAGGTTGCAAAGGGCCGCGGCAGCGCCAGCAGGTCCCACGAGGATGAAGGTTACAGAGGGCCGCGGCAGCGCCAGCAGGCAGGACAATAGTTCACAAGGCAGGGCTGTGGCAGCGCCAACAGTCCGTCAAGGATGAGTTCGTCGCGGTGTCTCTCGACTCCAGGATACAACTCCCTTCCTGTCCTGGGGCTGCCCCAGTTATAGGTCTGGCGCCCTTTGATGTCCGGACCCTCGCTCTTGGAGGTCGGGAGGTCCGGGATGAGGGAGTCCAGACACCCAGCAGGGGGGCGGAGCCAGCGCCCGAGGAGGCTGGGGGTGCTCGGCACCTGGCGGGGGAGAGCCATCGACACTTCGTACTCCCATTGACCTGCCAAGTGGGCCGTTCACCTCCTGGGTGGAGGGTGGTGCCGGGATGTCGGGGCCTGGCCAGGCCCAGGGTTGGGGTCGGGCTGAGGCCGCGCGGCCGCGTGGTGCCGTGTCCAAGATGGCGGCTGGGCCGAGCAATGGTGCTGACGGTGGCCCGGGCCCTGTCTTGCGGGGAGGGAGCGAGCCCTTCATGTGGCCTGTCCAACATGCGTCCCCCCCAGCTGAAGGCGGGGAGAGTCACCCATCTTCTTGGGGACTTTCCTCGTCGAGGCGGAAAAAGCGGGACAGGCCATCCGCGTTGGCGTGGTCTTGGCCAGGGCGATGTTCCACAGTGAAGTCCATCCCCTGCAGGGAGATGGACCATCGCAATAGTTTGGGGTTCTCCCCCCGCATCTGCATGAGCCATTGCAGGGGCCGATGGTCCGTCTGTACCCGGAAATGGGTTCCGAAGAGGTACGGCCGGAGCTTCTTGAGGGCCCACACCACCGCGAAGGCCTCTCGCTCAATGGTGCTCCAGCGCTGTTCTCGGGGCAGTAGGCGTCTGCTGATGAAGGCCACTGGTTGGTCCACTCCCTCGGGGTTCAGTTGGGAGAGGACGGCCCCAATACCCTGGTCGGAGGCATCGGTCTGCACGATGAACTCGCGGCTGTAGTCGGGGGCCTGGAGCACAGGAGCGGTGCACATGGCGGCCTTCAGCGTCTCGAAGGCTGCTTGACAGTCGGGAGTCCAGTTGACTCTTTTTGGGTGGTTCTTAGACGTGAGCTCCGTGAGGGGCCCCACAATGCTGCCATAGTCCCTTACAAACCGCCGGTAATATCCGGTGAGCCCCAGGAAGGCTCGGACCTCGGTTTGTGTCTCGGGGGGTTGCCAGGACTGAATGGCAGCTACCTTGAGTTGGAGGGGGGCCACCAGACCGCTCCCCACTTGGTGTCCGAGGTAGGTCACGGACCCCTGGCCGATTTGGCACTTGCTGGCCTTTATGGTGAGGCCGGCCTGTTGGAGGGCCTGCAGGACCTCTCTGAGGTGGTGGAGGTGATCCGTCCAGTGGCGGCTGTATACCGCGATGTCGTCCAGGTAGGCGGCGCTGAATTCTTCGAGGCCTGCCAATACCTGGTTCACCAGTCTTTGAAAAGTGGCTGGAGCGTTCTTCATGCCGAAGGGCATCGGGGTGGAGAAAGCGGAACGTTCTTGGGCTCTGGGGGTGAGGCCGATCTGCCAGTAGCCCGCTGTCAGGTCGAAGATGCTTAGGTAGCGGGCTGCCCCCATGCGGTCGACTAGTTCATCTGCTCGGGGGATAGGGTGAGCGTCGGTTCGGGTGACCGCGTTCAGACCCCGATAGTCAATGCAGAACCGGAGTTCAGGGGTGGTGCCCGGGGCCGCGGCCTTGGGGACCAGGACGACCGGGCTGGCCCAGGGACTGTCCGAAGGTTCGATGACTCCGAGGGCGAGCATCTTGGAGACTTCTTCTTGGATGCATGTACGTACCCGATCCGGTACTCGGTACGCCCGGTGTCGAACAGGAGGACTGTCCCCCGTGTCCACGTCGTGCAGACACCAGGAGGTGACTCCGGGTGCGAGAGAGAACAGGTTTGCGAACGGCAGCAGGAGGGCCCGGCAATCTTGACGCTGCTCTAGGGTCAGGGCCTCAGAGAGTCGGACCCCGTCCACCGAACCATCTCTTTCCCGGGTCCTCAGTAGGTCAGGGAGGGGCTCGGAGTCTCCTTCTGCGCCACTGTCGGTAGCCATCAGCAGGCTGAGCTCTGAGCGCACGAAGTGGGGTTTGAGTCGGTTGGCGTGGAGGACCCGGAGGGGGTTCCGGGGGGACTCCAGGTCGATGAGATAGGTGACGGGGCTCCTGCGCTCGATCACCTTGAAGGGCCCCGTCCATTTGTCCTGCAAGGCACATGGTTCGATGGGGGACATCACCCATACCTGCTGACCCGGTTCAAACTCGATGGAGGAGGCATGTTGGTCGTACCACTTCTTCATGTCCTCTTGACTGGCCTCCAGATTGGCTTTAGCGATCTCCCTGAATTTCCGGGTCTGATTACGGAGGGTCAGGAGGTATTTGTAGACGTCCGGAGGGGTCTTTAGGGGGGCCATTTCCCATTCCTCCTTCACTAGGCTGAGAGGCCCGCGAACGGGGTGTCCGTACAGGAGTTCGAAGGGGCTGAAGCCGAGGGACTTCTGGGGGACTTCTCGGTAGGCGAAGAGGAGGCACGGTAGTAGCACGTCCCACTGGCGGCGTAGGGGTTCTTCCAGCCCCATGATCATCCCCTTGAGGGTGCGGTTGAACCGCTCGACCAGTCCGTTCCCCTGGGGGTGATAGGGGGTGGTGAATCGGTAAGTGACTCCGCACTGCTGCCAGAGGGATTTCATATACTTTGAAATAAAGTTCGTACCCCTGTCGCTGACGACTTCCCGGGGGAAGCCCACTCGAGAGAAGATCCCCATCAAGGCTCGACCCACTACTGGGGCTGTTATCGTACGAAGGGGGACCGCCTCAGGATAGCGGGTGGCGTGATCCACCAGGACCAGGATGAAGCGATGTCCCTGTGCTGTTCGGGGGTCCAGGGGCCCCACAATGTCTATTCCCACCCTTTCGAACGGGGTGGTCACCACGGGGAATGGTTGTAGGGGTGCCTTGAGTTTGCGGCCGCTCTTCCCACTGGCCTGGCAGGTCGGGCAGGACCGGCAATGGTTGGATACGTCATTTCTCATTTTGGGCCAAAAAAAATGAGTCACCAGGCGGTGGTAGGTCTTGTCTTGGCCCAGGTGCCCGGCCAGGGGGACATCATGGGCTAGGTTCAACAGGAAGTCTCTGAAGTGGAGGGGCACCACCAGCACTCGCCCGGCCCCCAGTTCTGCGATTTTCTGTTCGCTGTACAAGAGATCATTGTCCCAATAAACCCAGTGGGCCCCGGTGGTGTCTCCTTGGCTCTGGGCGAGCGCTTGCTGTCGCAATCCCTCGAGGGAGGGGCAGGTCTTTTGCTCCTGCCGGAATTGTTCCTGGGTGGGCCCCCCTTCTTGACGCCACTGAGCCAGGTCGGGAAGCTCGGGGGGCTGTGTGGACCCCTCTGGGGTGGGGTCCGGGTGGTCGGTCTGGAGGAAGTCTTCTTCTGGAGTGATCGAGGGCGGAGGTGCTGCCCATTCTGGTTCTTCTGGTCTAGGGATGGTGCGGGTGGCCATGGACCGGGTGGTTACGCACGCCCAGTCTGGGAGACCCAACATCCCCAGATGCTCTCTTCTTTCCACAGCGGCCCACGGGGAGCTCTCGAGATCGTTCCCCAGGAGGCAGTCTACGGGGGCATCGTCACGGACAGTTACTTTCAGCATGCCGGACACTCCTCCCCATTCGAAGGGGACGCAGGCCATCCGACACAGGCTCTCCGAGTTATCTGCCGATCGGACGGGGCAAAGTACGTTTGGTAGGATTTGTTCTGGGGTCACCAGGTGACAGCGGACGGCCGTCACACTGGCCCCGGTGTCACGCAGGGCCTCGGCCTTGCACCCATTGATGCTCACCCATTGGCTGTACTTCCGAGTGTTGGCGGGCAGGGGAGTCCGCGGGACCATGTCTCTTCCTCCTAGGCATGCCAGGGTCATGGCGGCGGGTTCCCACTCGAACTGCTCCGACTCATAGGTCTCCGTGTCTTCGGAGACTTGTTCTTCTCCCAGGGCGGCGGCCGCCATCTGGCGGGGCCCGGGGGCCTGGTTCTTCGGGCAGGTCGGGTCACTGGCATAGTGGCCGACTCGCTGGCATCGATGACACGTCACGTTAGCTCGGAACCCCGGGCGCATCGGGGGGTTTCCCCGGCCTGCTGGGGCCGGGGTGGCGTTAGTGGGTGCGGCCGGGGCGGCGTCTCTGCCCCGGCCCGGGCCTCCTCCTCCTCCTCGGGGACGATGGTGACCTTGGTTGGTTCTGTTCTGCTCATTCGGCCCACTCCGGGCCACTCGGGTGCTCTCCCACCGGTCAGCCTCGGTGGCGAGCTGCCGGGGTTCAGTCAATTTACTGTCGAGGAGGTGCTGCCTGAGCTCGACAAAGCAGTTGTTGGAGAGGTGCTCCCACACAATGAGATTGAAGAGTTGTTCGTAAGTGGTTACGTTGTTACCCTTGATCCACCCCTCGAAGGCTCGGCTGAAATAGTTCACGTATTCCAACCACGTCGTACCTGGGATCCGGGTGCAGTTGCGGAACCTCTGGCGGTACATTTCGGGTGTAAGTCCATATCGACTGAGGAGGGCGGCCTTCATGTGGTCATAGGACGTCATTTGATGGTCCGGAAGCTGCAGCAGGGCATCACGACCCTCGTTGACGAATCTCCCCCATAGACCGGCTCCCCAGTCACTTCGAGCGACCCGGTGGGCGGTCATGGCAATCTCATAGGCCTTGAACCACTGCTGTATGTCGTCGTTCCGGTGATATTCTCGGACCACATCCTTGGGGATGTGGACCTTCTGCTCGGTAGGACCCGGGGAGTGCGGTTGCTCGGGCACCCCTAGGTTTTTGTTCAGTTTGCGTATTTCTATCTCCGCTAGTTTGCACTCGTGCTCGTATGCCAGTCTTTTTTCTTCGAGGTCTCTCTGTCTCTGTTTTTCCTCTCGCTCTTCTCTGAGCCGTAAGTGTTCTAAGTTTATTTTTTGTTCCGCCAGTTTCAATTCTCCGTCTAATCTGAGTCGTGCCAAGTCTAACTCGTGTAATCTATTTTTTTCCCGCTCTTGGATCTCTTCATGGGAGGGGCCTGTTCTCCGTTCCTCCGTCCGGGTGGTGTTGACTTCCGGGGCTGCGGGGTCCCGGGGGGTTGCGGTATTTGTCTCTGTCCAGGCCTCTAGGGCGTTTTTGAAGTCTTCTTTTGTGCTTAGCCCGGTGGTAGCAATGCCTAAGTCCATGCAAAATTGTTTGAGCTCTCGGTGGTTGTATTCTTCCAGCTTTTCCATCTGGAACTTCTCCGCCGATCCGCTCTCTTTGGTCGTCATTGTGGTTTTAGTCGTAGGGTGAGTTACTGTCTGTACGGTACGCGTTGGTTCGGATCGCGCCGCTAGCCACCAATGTTAGACGGGGACCGGGAGGGCCGGCCGAGCACAGTGATCGCACAGACAGGTAACTTCCCCCCCACAGATGGACACCACACAAAGATTAGGGTAAAACCTTTTATAGGCACTTCGGGTAGTAGTGTGGTACGATACAAGGCGATCAGGACACGATGATCCTCTCAATTCTAGTCTCTAGCAAGGGAAGGGGGTAGCGGGACAGTCTTGGTACCCACGGGTACGGGTGTGTAACGGTGATAGCTCACAATCCTCGAGCTCGGTGTTCGGATGGGTCAGACCGCGGCAGCGCCGGCAGGTCCCGAAGAGGTCGTAGGTGGCAACGGGCCGCGGCAGCGCCAGCAGGTCCCAACGAGGATGAAGGTTACAACGGGTCGCGGCAGCGCCAGCAGGTCCCACGAGAATGCAGGTTGCAACGGGCCGCGGCAGCGCCAGCAGGTCCCAACGAGGATGGAGGTTACAACGGGCCGCGGCAGCGCCAGCAGGTCCCACGAGGATGCAGGTTGCAACGGGCCGCGGCAGCGCCAGCAGGTCCCAACGAGGATGAAGGTTACAACGGGCCGCGGCAGCGCCAGCAGGTCCCACGAGAATGCAGGTTGCAAAGGGCCGCGGCAGCGCCAGCAGGTCCCACGAGGATGAAGGTTACAGAGGGCCGCGGCAGCGCCAGCAGGCAGGACAATAGTTCACAAGGCAGGGCTGTGGCAGCGCCAACAGTCCGTCAAGGATGAGTTCGTCGCGGTGTCTCTCGACTCCAGGATACAACTCCCTTCCTGTCCTGGGGCTGCCCCAGTTATAGGTCTGGCGCCCTTTGATGTCCGGACCCTCGCTCTTGGAGGTCGGGAGGTCCGGGATGAGGGAGTCCAGACACCCAGCAGGGGGGCGGAGCCAGCGCCCGAGGAGGCTGGGGGTGCTCGGCACCTGGCGGGGGAGAGCCATCGACACTTCGTACTCCCATTGACCTGCCAAGTGGGCCGTTCACCTCCTGGGTGGAGGGTGGTGCCGGGATGTCGGGGCCTGGCCAGGCCCAGGGTTGGGGTCGGGCTGAGGCCGCGCGGCCGCGTGGTGCCGTGTCCAAGATGGCGGCTGGGCCGGGCAATGGTGCTGACGGTGGCCCGGGCCCTGTCTTGCGGGGAGGGAGCGAGCCCTTCATGTGGCCTGTCCAACAGGTATGTACCCAAAAGACCCTTAAGGACTAGCAATAAATCATTTCTGATCCAACCACGTGTCCGGACCTCCAGATACGGTCATCGTTCTTTTTCCTACCTTGCCCCTTTGCTCTGGAACAAACTGCCTCCCCACCTCCTATCCAACACTGAACACAAACAATTCCGTAAAACTTTAAAAACCTGGCTCTTTCCAAAGTAGCCCTGGCATAGTGTATACAGCCTCATATGCGGTCAACCGTTTTTGTGCTGCAAGCGCCTTGAGACCTCACGGTGATAAGTTGCGCTATGTAAAAACCTTTGACATTGACATTGAGGGCGACAGATAGATAGAGTGAGGGCGACAGATAGATAGAGTGAGGGCGATAGATAGATGTGTGTTGTTGTTTGGGTGTGTGTGTGTGTGTGCGTGGTTGTATGTGTGTGTGGTTGTATGTGTGTGTGCGGTTAGAGAAGGATGTATGTGGAAGAGAGCAGCAGATCAGCACAGCAGAAGAGAACAGGGAGTTAGAGAAAGAGGCGGGTGGACGAGAACAGCAGATTAGCACAGGAGAAGAAAACGGAGTTAAAGAAGGAAGCAGGGTGCAAGAGAGCAGCAAATCAGCACAGGAGAAGAGAAGAGAATAGGGAGTTAGAGAAGGAGGTGGGTGGAATAGAGGAGCAGATCAGCACAGCAGAAGAGGACAGGGAGTTAAAGAAGGAGGTGGGGTGCAAGAGAGCAGCAAATCAGCACAGGAGAAGAGAAGAGAATAGGGAGTTAGAGAAGGAGGTGGGTGGAATAGAGGAGCAGATCAGCACAGCAGAAGAGGACAGGGAGTTAAAGAAGGAGGCGGTGGAAGAGAACAGCAGATCAGCGTGGGAGAAAAGAACAGTGAGGGCGATAGATAGATAGAGTGAGGGCGACAGAGTGAGGGCGATAGATAGAGTGAGGGCGATAGATAGAGTGAGGGGGACAGATAGAGTGAGGGCGACAGATAGAGTGAGGGCGACAGATAGAGTGAGGGCGACAGATAGAGTGAGGGCGACAGATAGAGTGAGGGCGACAGATAGAGTGAGGGCGACAGATAGAGTGAGGGCGACAGATAGAATGAAGACGACAGATAGTGAGGGCGACAGACAATGAGGGCGACAGATAGAGTGAGGGCGAAAGATAGAGTGAGGGCGATAGAGTGAGGGCGATAGATATGTGTAAGGCCAGATTTTGTTAAAGCCACGCCCTTAAGTACATTGATCACGCCACTTTGAGAATCCCCCTCCAGTTCATCCCACTTAAAGCCTTGCTGAAAGGAGCACCCCAACCTGCAGCCTTTATCGTATAAGCTTCTGCAATAAATGTGGAAATGTGTGCACGTAAGCTCAAGCAAAGCCTGCGCGTTTACAACCACCTTTAGAGCTTCAGAAAGACCACAAGACCAGCTCTTTCTGTGAGAATGTAGTGCTCCGATGTTAAATGGGAGAAGCTTTGCTGATTCACTGCTGATGAGGAGGTTGCCCGGATATTGTTTGTATATTTACCTCTGCCATGACACCACGTCTTCGCCATGCATACTCATCAGTCTCTTCCAAAGAAGCGGTCAAACAAGTGGGACATCAACGTGCTACCCTGTTTGTGAGTGCGTGTGTTTGTGAGTGCGTGTGTTTGTGAGTGCGTGTGTTTGCGTGTGTTTGTGAGTGCGTGTGTAAGTGCGTGTGTTTGTGAGTGCGTGTGTTTGTGAGTGAGTGCGTGTGTTTGTGAGTGCGCGTGTTTGTGAGTGCTTGTGTTTGTGAGTGCTTGTGAGTGCGTGTGTTTGTGAGCGTGTGTGTTTGTGAGTGCGCATGTTTGCGAGTGCGCGTGTTTGCGAGTGCGTGTGTTTGCGAGTGCGTGTGTAGCTGGAGCCCGTGATTGATTGAAATGGAGGGGGGAGGGAGAGCGGTGGGTGAAAGCAGAACCAGCGCACCGCTTTGAAGTCCCCATAAAGTCTTTCAACACAGATGCCAGCAGCGCGGAAGGATTGTTTGTTGCCTTAGTAGCTCATGAGCTTAGAATCCTCCAGGAATATGATGGATACAAAATAATCCATCCGAAGAAACATATTGAAAGTGTCTTTCGGTTACCAGTGTATATTAGTGTATAATAACGAGCGGGGGAAGTGGGAAATGTACCTCTCGTATCGTCCTGTGGTTTGGCCAGACTCTCCACGCCCTTAATTACATTGACCACGCCACTTTGAGAGCCCCCCCCAGGTCATCCCACCTAAAGCCTTGCTGAAAGGAGCACCCCAACCTGCAGCCTCTATCGTATAAGCTCTGCAATAAATGTGGAAATGCGTGCACGTGAGCTCAAGCAATGCCTGCGGGTTTACAACCACCTTTAGAGTTTCAGAAAGACCACAAGACCAGCTCTTTCTGTGAGAATGTAGTGCTCCGATGTTAAATGGGAGAAGCTTTGCTGATTTACTGCTGATGAGGAGGGTGCCCGGATATTGTTTGTATATTTACCTCTGCCATGACACCACGTCTTCGCCATGCATAATCATCAGTCTCTTCCGAAGAAGCGGTCAAACAAGTGGGACATCAATGTGCTACCCTGTTTGTGAGTGCGTGTGTTTGTGAGTGCGTGTGTTTGTGAGTGCGTGTGTTTGCGAGTGCGCCTGTTTGCGAGTGCGTGTGTAGCTGGAGCCCGTGATTGATTGAAATGGCGGTGGGAGGGATAGCGGTGGGGGATAGCAGAACCAGCGCGCTGCTTTGAAGTCCCCATAAAGTCTTTCAATACGGATGCCAGCAGCGCCGAAGGATTGTTTGTTGCCTTAGTAGCTCATGAGCTTAGAATCCTGCAGGAATATGATGGATAAAAAAAAATCCATCCGAAGAAACATACTGAAAGTGTCTTTCGGTTACAAGTGTATATTAGTGTGTAATAACGAGCGGGGAAGTGGGAAATGTACCTCTCGTATCATCCTGTGGTTTGGCCAGACTCTCCACGCCCTTAATTACATTGACCACGCCACTTTGAGAGCCCCCCCCAGGTCATCCCACCTAAAGCCTTGCTGAAAGGAGCACCCCAACCTGCAGCCTCTATCGTATAAGCTCTGCAATAAATGTGGAAATGCGTGCACGTGAGCTCAAGCAATGCCTGCGCGTTTACAACCACCTTTAGAGCTTCAGAAAGACCACAAGACCAGCTCTTTCTGTGAGAATGTAGTGCTCCGATGTTAAATGGGAGAAGCTTTGCTGATTTACTGCTGATGAGGAGGGTGCCCGGATATTGTTTGTATATTTACCTCTGCCATGACACCACGTCTTCGCCATGCATAATCATCAGTCTCTTCCGAAGAAGCGGTCAAACAAGTGGGACATCAATGTGCTACCCTGTTTGTGAGTGCGTGTGTTTGTGAGTGCGTGTGTTTGTGAGTGCGTGTGTTTGCGAGTGCGCCTGTTTGCGAGTGCGTGTGTAGCTGGAGCCCGTGATTGATTGAAATGGCGGTGGGAGGGATAGCGGTGGGGGATAGCAGAACCAGCGCGCTGCTTTGAAGTCCCCATAAAGTCTTTCAATACGGATGCCAGCAGCGCCGAAGGATTGTTTGTTGCCTTAGTAGCTCATGAGCTTAGAATCCTGCAGGAATATGATGGATAAAAAAAAATCCATCCGAAGAAACATACTGAAAGTGTCTTTCGGTTACAAGTGTATATTAGTGTGTAATAACGAGCGGGGAAGTGGGAAATGTACCTCTCGTATCATCCTGTGGTTTGGCCAGACTCTCCACGCCCTTAATTACATTGACCACGCCACTTTGAGAGACCCCCCCCCCAGTTCATCCCACTTAAAGCCTTGCTGAAAGGAGCACCCCAACCTGCAGCCTTTATCGTATAAGCTCTGCAATAAATGTGGAAATGCGTGCACGTGAGCTCAGCAATGCCTGCGGGTTTACAACCACCTTTAGAGTTTCAGAAAGACCACAAGACCAGCTCTTTCTGTGAGAATGTAGTGCTCCGATGTTAAATGGGAGAAGCTTTGCTGATTCACTGCTGATGAGGAGGTTGCCCGGATATTGTTTGTATATTTACCTCTGCCATGACACCACGTCTTCGCCATGCATACTCATCAGTCTCTTCCAAAGAAGCGGTCAAACAAGTGGGACATCAACGTGCTACCCTGTTTGTGAGTGCGTGTGTTTGTGAGTGCGTGTGTTTGCGTGTGTTTGTGAGTGCGTGTGTTTGTGAGTGCGTGTCTTTGCGAGTGCGTGTCTTTGCGAGTGCGTGTCTTTGCGAGTGCGTGTGTTTGTGAGTGGGTGTGTTGGTGAGTGGGTGTGTAGCTGGAGCCCGCGATTGATTGAAATGGAGGGGGGAGGGAGAGCGGTGGGTGAAAGCAGAACCAGCGCGCCGCTTTGAAGTCCCCATAAAGTCTTTCAACACGGATGCCAGCAGCGCCGAAGGATTGTTTGTTGCTTTAGTAGCTCATGAGCTTAGAATCCTCCAGGAATATGATGGATAAATAAAAATCCATCCCAAGAAACATATTGAAAGTGTCTTTCGGTTACCAGTGTATATTAGTGTTTAATAACGAGCGGGGGAAGTGGGAAATGTACCTCTCGTATCGTCCTGGGGTTTGGCCAGACTCTTTAATTAATGGCGAGTTGTGTCAACATTGCAACAGACGTGGCTTCCATCTGGCACCAAGGGTCGCAATCGTTGATTCTTGGGAGGGGAATGAGGCCTTGCCAATTGCTCCCCCCCACGGCCATCCTTGTTGGGCAAAGGGAGGGGCGGAAGGCTGCAGCCAGAGGCCACCATCCTCGCAAACACACAGTCGTGCAAGAAAGTACCACTATCCCCGCTAAAAGCCAAATGAGTGTTGTGCCAAATGAATGTTGTGTAATCGTGCCATGGACGTGCAGTCAAATGCGCTCGCCACTCTCTTTGAAAGCGTTTATAGAGGAACACTCTATTAAGTAATGAGCTTTGCAAACTAAAAAAAACAAGAGATAGAAGTGTTGCAGAGAAAGAGCATGTCAGAAAAGATGCCGCCAGTGGCATAACAAGCAGCTACAACAATACGCCGTTTGCGAAGAAGGAAAGGGAGCACTACTCAAGCATCCACAGTGCACTTGCGGGCAAAGAGATAGTGTAATAAAACTATCACAAACGTTTAAAACACATCAGTGCAGGAGTCATGCACGAGCCGTCGTTAAATTATCAATGCAGAGTGGTAGATTGTTCGGGTAAGTGTTATGGGTGCATTTTTGTGAGAGACGGTTGTTATGCGGTATCTTAACGAGGAATTCCAAATGGGTGCTGCTATAATAGGGTCGTGAGAGGGCAAGTCAAATATTGGGCTGGTAGGATTTTATGCCGTAATGGTAGGCGCATTTGTGCAAGAATAACGGCTAGGAATGGGCATTGTATAATCGGCTTACTAAAAGGGATCGTGTGGAAGGTGAGGTTATTCTAAGAGGGAATAATAGTTTAGTGCAGGCAGGGAGGGTGTTGCGGCTAGGTGTGGGCAGTAATCGTGCAAACGTTGAGTTTGGTAATGTGAGCAATTACAAACAAGCACTCGGCATTGCTGTGGCGGGGGAGTGCATTTCTTTCAAATCTGATGCAGGGGCAGGGGAGCGGCAGCCTTTGAAGTCTGATTGGGGGGGGAGCAGCAGCCTTTGAAGTCTGATGCCGAGGCACAGACAAATGGTGGTGTGTGATGTGGCTGACGTTGTGCACGCGTCTGTCTCACATGAACTGTGTCTAATCCGCAGCTTGGTTAGACTTTTCTGACAGCTTACTAGAATCTCGCCGGAGCAATGCGCAAGCGAGACCTAAAAATACATTAATTTGTCCTTTTGTAATGTAACTGGTGCTCTTGTAAAACACTCATGTTCTCGCTATATAAAAATGCCCCAAATATGGTTCAAGTATGAATCGATTGGTTTACGATGGTTTTTCGCCATTGGATGCATTCTAGTAACCACTTATGCAATATTTGTTGCAGTTGAGTAGACATTAAAAGGTGGTGGCAGGGCAACTGATGCACAAAGATGGGGCTGCAGGACACAAGTACATTGCAGGCAGACAATGTTTGGTCTGTTAGAAGTGGGTGCTATTTCACACCTGCCCCACATAAGCAGATGTCTTGAAATAGATTACTTAAGCACCCTTCCCCCACTCAAACACGTGCACTTAATTCACGGAAGTAGTAAAAAGTTTAGGGGTTTGGCGGTTTTTAAAAGGTAATACAACCTTTTTATATGACCCTTGCAATGTTACAATAACACACATTGGGTTTACACTTTCGTTACGTTGTCAATGGCGTGTTGGCATGACATGTTTTAATGCTGTTTAGTTGCAATGAGAAATTATTTTTTTCACGCATTGTCCATAAACGATACCATATTTACAAACTATATTAAACTTGTTGTGTTATAACATTGCCAAAATATGCCGAGGAATTAGGATGACAACAATTTTACCATCTGAAAAACACAACAAATCACTTGAAGCAGAACCCGGAGTGTTCGAGAGGTGCGGGGCAAAGGGGAGGGGTGATGTCTGAAGCTAGTGAAGACACCTCTTCACTCACACGTTAGCCCAATGGTGTCTTACACTGTATATATGTCTCCTTCTGGGCGTGGGACGCTGTGCAGTGATGGTGAAGCAGGAGAAAGTGTATGTTGGGTGGAGGGGTTAGTTGCGCATCCATGAGGCTGGCAAGACATTTCTTCGAGTTACTTTGAGTGGAGGGGCGGCAGCCTCCTTTGACCTGATGTAGAACACCAGCACCAAGCAGAGGAACCCACTGCCACAGAATCCTCCATAGCTGCTGCAATTTGAGTGCATTAGAACCAGAGAGCTGAGGAGTCCAGACCTCAAACCCTCCCAGAGATGTGCAGAACACCAACAAAAGTAGTTTCACATTGCTGCATTTGTGTGTCCCTCTTTTCACTGCGTTTTATGACTCTCAAATAGAAGTTTTCAATAGCTCTTAAACATGTGTAAAGGAAAATCAGATCGGGCTGCTGAGAAATAGCGAGTAAATTAAGCAATCAAACCAGCTTGTCCCGGTCGGGAGAAAGGGAGTGGCTATCAGTGGTGGTATTTGGGGCTGGCGGCAGCAGAGGCCATTAAGCAGCTTTTATTGGCGGTCAGCCTCTCTGGCGGACTCGCTTGTGTTACAGCCACAAAACTGAGGAGGAGCGAAGGAGGGAAGAGTCCACTGTTGACCTAGTAGGTGTTAGAAAGCTAAATAAACAAATGAGAGCAATAAAGCAACAAGCTAGCGGCATTGCTGTGGCGGGGGAGCGCATTCCTTTGAAGTCTGAAGCGGGGGCCGGGGAGCTCATTCCTTTGAAGTCTGAAGCGGCGGTGGGGGCGGGGAATCAGAGTGGCCGCGGTCGCTTTGATGTTCTTGACCTTCTTGCTTTGTGGGAGGGGTAGGGGGAGCGAATTGCTGTGGACGCGCCTGGCTCACATGAACTGTACGCGATCCGCAGTGGGTAGACTTTTGAGGTCCGCTTACTATAAATCTCGCCTATCATCCCTTCGGGATCGAATAGGCGAGACCTAAAAAAGGGCTGTGAGAGCAGCTTGTCATTTCAAAGGGATAAAAGTGACTTGAAACTAGAATGCAGGACCGTGAGTGTCCCGCAGTACCTCTGTGCGGCAGCAGGACAGGAGCCACATTTGCAGAAAAATGCTGGATAATTGGCTACAATAGATGAGCCTCAGGGATGAGTCCTGCCATGCTTCATTGCTCAGGGTTAAGGGCCTAGAGCTGTTCCTGAGAGCCACTGCCTTCCTCAGCTGTGAATTCTTGCTTTGAGGTGATAGATGCCTGCAGACTGAAGTCTGTTCTGTACAGTGCAGTGTCCTTGTGTCCTTCCGTGCAACGTGTGCTTATGGCTTGTTACTTGGCGTTTATAGTGTACTTAAACCATTAGATTGTGTATTCCATATGGTTCTGCGATTTCCTCCCGGCCAACATCTGTCATCTCTCCTGTAATCAGAGTATCGCTGTCTCAATGTCAACCGTTTTTTTTCCTGCTCATTTTGTTAGCACATCAGATTACAAAGGCTGATGTTGATGACCCACCAATTAGCTGTATTTACTTTAATGTTAGATCGCTTCCTAGACGTTGCATGGAAATTTGGGATGGCCTTCATAGCTGCAAACCAGATTTAGTATTCATCACAGAGACATAGCTTAATAACCATTCTATGCCGGATCTGGCTTTTGGGTTACTGACTGGATATAGAGTAAACAAAGGCGATCGTGATGCAAGAAAGAGCAGGGGTATTCCAATCATTTCCAGAAATGCTTACAAGTGTGTTAGGCCAAGGTTTCCCAGTCGGTGGGTCGTGTCCCACCAGTGGGTCACACACTGATTTTTGGCGAGTCCTCTAAGCAATAAATGAAGATACCTTTAAATTCTGTATTTATCTTGTCACGTTTGCTGTGTTTCAAAGACCAGTCCAATGTCAGGCTTTGTCTTCTGACAAATTGCTGCTTATTTTTTTAACAATGGATGGATTGGTGTTTTCAAACTTCTCTCATTTTGCAGTCAGAAAAAGGAAAGTAAAGTGAATTATGTGACAATCGTGCTGGGAAACGGGAGTGTTTAAAGCAAAGGCTGTCGTATGGCATTTTTTGTAACCCACAACAAAAGGTAAATAAATGAACTGTACACATTCAGCAGTTAGAAAGAAAAAAGTAGCACATTTTTTGTAATTCTGAAGTGTGATGTAAACAAAGATTCTAATAGGATCAAACCATCAAGGTACTTTTACTTGGAATTGCACAAATGATGAATATTCACTGAAATCCGATTTCAACACGTTATCATTTGTGTGCATAATAGTTCTATCAATAAAACGGTGTCTGGGCAAGTTTAGTGGCCATTTCTATGGAAAATGTGCTGCCTGTGAATGACACCGTGCTCCCACATGATGCTTTATTACATTTAAAAAAATCACCCACCTGTAGAAGACAGGAAATGTCTTAATAAAAGCAAGGACTCCAGTGTTGATTAAAAGGAAGCTTAATCCATAGGTTCCAACCACAAGAGGAGCGCCTCATCAATCTGGAGTCCGACAAGCAACTGAATATGCCCAACGAACACCAGACTTCAGAAGGCTCCCCACACTTAAAGGAATACATTCTGTGCATGCGATAGTAAAGGAATACATTCTGTGCATGCGATTGTGCATGCGATACAAACACATTCTAAACACATTCTAAACAGTACATTCTAATTACATTACACTACATCACCTTCCCCCTTTTACAGAAACAAAAAGAAAACATCAAATTCAATAAAAGATAAATTCATTGAATCTTGCTGGAGCTTTCCTGATCCGGCCACTATGACTGCAAGAAGGAATGGCAGGAATGGCAGCCCTATCAGTACTGCACGAGGGAGAAGAAGAAATTTCATTTGTTGAAGTGGAAGGATGAGAATCCAACCTAACGTCCTGATGTAACCAATGCATCCAATCACACCCATCCTGAGATAACAAACTTTTCCTCTTACAGATAAGAGCCGCTTGATCTACAGACAATTTCACCAATTGTCTAACATTCCACCAACCTTTCTCTCCCAAGAAAACAGTATTTTTACTAACTTTAACAACTTGAACAGGACTCGTAAAAATTGAATTCCCTTTAGCCACCTTGAAGGGTTTCTTAATCATAACCCAGTCCCCCACAGATATTTGAGTATCTTTCACATTTTTGACTCTATCAAAATTTTCCTTCATCACCGTCTGCTTTTGTCTAACAGTAGCACTAAGATCATCATGACCTACTTTACTCAGACTAGAATCCATTTTACAAAGCCAAGAAGGAAATAAAGAAGAATGTAACTTCCTTCCCCTCAATAATTCAAATGGAGACACCTGAGTTGTACAATGTGGTGAGGTGTTATAATTCCAAATTTTCCTCTCAAGAAACTTAAAAACATCTAGCCCTGCGGCCAACGCAGTTTGGATACCTTCTTTCAAAATCTTGTTCCCACGTTCAACCAACCCATTGGAAGACAGGGAATAAAGCGCCACTTTAAACTGTTTGACATCGTGTACATTCAAAAACTTGCGCATTTTGTCCGACACAAAATGTGTCCCATTATCCGTTACCAAAACCTGAGGTGCCCCTTCCAGCAAAAACACCCTCTCCAAAAAAGAAATAGTAGTATCAGAATTAGGAGCCTCCACAAATCTGTAATACATCCACTTCGAAAAGTAGTCAATGGCCAAAATAAGATATATTTTCCCCTCAGGTAGCACGTTATACGGGCCTGAAAAATCCAGGCCTACCTTCTCCCAAGCAACTCCAGGGAATTGGGTAGGCTGCAATGGAGAATTGTGTGTTTTCCAATGTTTATCAGACAACAAACACTCCTCACAGCTGTTCAATAAAGCTCTTACCTGAGCATCAATGCCAGGCCACCAGTAATGAGATGTAATTCTCATGCACGTTTTCGTCACACCCAAGTGACCCATGTGCGCCAGCTTAATAATTACATTTCTCAAACCGCTAGGTGGGACAAAGTTATCTCCTCTCAACAAAACGCCATCCTTCACAGAGAGTTACTCAGCTATTTGAGCAAAATTCTTCAAATCCCCATATAAATTCCTCATATCAGGCCATACTTTGGAAGAAAACTCCAAAGCTTGAGACAAAATGACATCTTTTAAACGGTGTACAGTCATAATATCGAGTCAATTATTTCGACTGGACAGAATATCGAGTAAAAAATATAGAATGGACATAATATCGACTAGACATAATATAGACAACAAAAATATCGACTAGAGAAAATTAATATCGAATAGAATGGACATAATATCGAATCAAAAATATAGAATGGACATAATATCGACTAGACATAATATAGACAACAAAATTATCGAATTTAAGGTAAGTTAATAATAATTTTTATTTTTTGTGTAATATAAGTCTGTAGCGGGTTGTGGGTTTATAGGGGAATAGGGTGGGAAGTAATTTAATTCAAATTAATTAAATATGTTAATTTATTTATTGATATATATTTAGAATTAATTGTTAATTAATTATTAATTGGTAATTAATTAAAATATAATTGGTAATTAATTATAATTGATTAATTGATAAATATTTTAATTTTAGTAATTTATTTTCTGTAGCGGGTTGTGGGTTTATAGGGGAATAGGGTGGGAAGTAATTTAATTATAATTAATTAAATATGTTAATTTATTTATTGATAATAATTTAGAATTAATTGTTAATTAATTATTAATTGGTAATTAATTAAAATATAATTGGTAATTAATTATAATTGATTAATTGATAAATATTTTAATTTTAGTAATTTATTTTCTGTAGCGGGTTGTGGGTTTATAGGGGAATAGGGTGGGAAGTAATTTAATTATAATTAATTAAATATGTTAATTTATTTATTGATATTTTTTAAAAATTAATTGTTAATTAATTATTAATTGGTAATTAATTAAAATATAATTGGTAATTAATTATAATTGATTAATTGATAAATATTTTAATTTTAGGGTTCAGGGTCAGTTTTCAGTTTTTGGGTAAAGGGGTATTTTTAGGGTTCAGGGTCAGTTTTCAGTTTTTGGGTAAAGGGGTATTTTTAGGGTTCAGGGTCAGTTTTCAGTTTTTGGGGTAAAGGGGTATTTTTAGGGTTCAGGGTCAGTTTTCAGTTTGTAGGTAAAGGGGTATTTTTAGGGTTCAGGGTCAGTTTTCAGTTTTTGGGTAAAGGGGTATTTTTAGGGTTCAGGGTCAGTTTTCAGTTTTTGGGTAAAGGGGTATTTTTAGGGTTCAGGGTCAGTTTTCAGTTTTTGGGTAAAGGGGTATTTTTAGGGTTCAGGGTCAGTTTTTAGTTTTTGGGGTAAAGGGGTATTTTTAGGGTTCAGGGTCAGTTTTCAGTTTGTAGGTAAAGGGGTATTTTTAGGGTTCAGGGTCAGTTTTCAGTTTTTGGGTAAAGGGGTATTTTTAGGGTTCAGGGTCAGTTTTCAGTTTTTGGGGTAAAGGGGTATTTTTAGGGTTCAGGGTCAGTTTTCAGTTTGTAGGTAAAGGGGTATTTTTAGGGTTCAGGGTCAGTTTTCAGTTTTTGGGTAAAGGGGTATTTTTAGGGTTCAGGGTCAGTTTTCAGTTTTCGGGTAAAGGGGTATTTTTAGGGTTCAGGGTCAGTTTTCAGTTTATGGGTAAAGGGGTATTTTTAGGGTTCAGGGTCAGTTTTGGGTTTTTGGGGTACAGGGGTACTTTGTAAAAATAAAGTAAAATTACATTTAAATTACATTTATTTAATAAAATTAAATTATATTAAATTATATTATAATATTTTTTATTAATTTATATTCAAAAAATTATTATATACTTACCAATACTTATGTTGTAATGGTATGCGTTGTAAAGGTATATGCGTTGTAAAATATGCGTTGTAAATGTATGCGTTGTAAAAGTTTTTGCGTTGTAAAAGTTTTGTTGTAATGGTAGGCGTTGTAAAAGTATGCGTTGTAACGTCATACATCCCTGGAGTGGGAATAGTAATTTTAACCTCTACGCTATCCAGCGCTTTCCCTACTGTTGCACCCACTGGAGTGGGAGTAGTAAATTTTACCTCTACGCTATCCAACACTTTTGCTAATGTTGAACTCACTATAGTTGTAACAATAAATTTTAAACATTTTCTAAAATGTTATATATGTTTATTTAATAATATGTTTAATATATATATATATATATATATATATATATATATATATATATATATATATATATATATATATATATATATATATATATATATGTGTGTGTGTAATTTTTGGTGATATAATTGTTTTAATTATATAAATTATTTATTAAAATTATGTTTTTTTAATAATTATTTCTAAGTTTATATTAAATATATTTATTACTATATTAGTTTTAACTTACTTTTAAGACATTTTAAAAAATCGATATTTTGACAGTCTATATTTTTGTAAGTCGATATTTTGGAGTCGATATTTTGGTACTTACCTGTTTGAAGATAGGGAGTCGATATTTTGTCAATCGATATTTTTGACTCGATATTTTTGTATCTCGATATTTGTGTCGTCGATATTATGTCAGTGATCCCTTTTAAACATGCTTCCTTCCAGTCTTCCTCTGAAATAGCAGAACTCCATTCATCAATGGCATCCACCACAGACACACATTCTACATCCTCCTCTACCAAATCATCTTCATCATCTTTATCCATCAACATTCTGGATAAACAATCTGCCCTGAAATATTTACCCCCGGCAATATGTTTCAATTCAAAATTAAACTCTTGAAGTTTAGAGACTAGACTGGTCAACCTTGGAGACAGACTATTGGATCCAGTCACCTTGCAAAAAATAAAAGAAAGAGGTTCATGGTCCGATAACATCACAAACCTACGACCCCAGATGTACATTTTAAATTTCTGAGCGGCCCACACGCAGGCCAAAGCCTCTCTTTCGATTGTACTATAATGTTTCTCGAAATCTTTCAAAGACCTTGAAGCAAAAGCTACGGTTTGTTCCTTACCATCCACCTGCTGACTCAACACCGCACCTAATCCTTTCATACTCGCATCTACCGAGATAACACAAGTACAGTCGTCTCTAAATGCATGCAAGGCCCGAGCCGAAACAATCAACTCCTTAACCCTAACAAAAGATTCATCTAAATCCTTAGTCCATATGAATTTATGTCCTTTGTTAAGTAACAGACGAAGAGGTTCCACAACTTGAGCATAATTTTCCACAAACCTAGCATAATATTCTGCCAGTCCTAAAAAAGAACGCAAAGAATCTTTATCCCCCGGAGGTTTGGCTTCTTTCATAGCTCTTACCACAGAAAACTTTGGTTTAATGCCAGACTCTGATATCATATGACCCAAGTATTCCAACTCTGACACCCCAAACTTACACTTGTCTTCTCTCACGGTCATTCCTCTACCTCCTAGAATGGATAAAACTTTCCTCAATAAAATGTTATGCTCATCCATTGGTTTGGCAAATATTAAAATATCGTCCAAATACGCTTGGACCCCCACCAGGTCTTTGAATAAGGAACCCATCAATCTTTGAAAGACACTGGCTGCTGATGCCAACCCAAACGGAAGCCTCAAAAATTTAAAAGCGCCGAATGGGGTAATAAAGGTAGTAAGTTCTTGAGATTCCTTTGACAAGGGGACCTGATGATAAGCTGACTTTAGATCCAAAATTGAAAACCATTTGGCTCCACCTAGATTTGCTAATAAATCATGGATCTTTGGCAGGGGGTGACAGTCTACCTTTATATTTTTTTTAAGACCCCTGAGATCCGCACATAATCTGATCTCATTATTCTTTTTTCGAGCTACGACGATGGGGGCGACCTATTGGGAGGACTCAGAGGGTTCAATAATTTTATCATTACATAAATCTTCAAGCATTTTTTTAAGTTCCGCTCTGACACTCAGAGGAACTGGACGAACTTTATGAAAAACTGGAGTTGCCCCAGGAATTTGTCTAATCTTGTGTTCAGCCCCATTTACCAAACCAATTCTATTGGTGAAAACATTCTTAAATTCATTTAACAGATCCAAACGATCTATTTAATTTTTCTTTTTAAAACACGCTAAGAAAAAGGCAGAGAAGAAAAGGTGTGTGAGTCACCGAAGTTATCGCACGAAGAAATCCATTCGAGTCACTGACATCAACTCCTGTAGTAGAAATCCTCAACTCCGACTTCTTTGGAAGAAGTACGTAGAAATCCCTTCAAAGTTTACCCAAGATGGCCGCCAAAGTACGTGAGAGCATATTACGTCATACGCTGATCCCAGAATGCAACAGGAGCAAAGTTACTCGAAGAAAGGAAGTTCCGAGCAGGCACCAAGGAGAACGATGAAGATTCTGAGCTGGAATCTCCCAGGTATTTACATTTGAAAATGTTGTTGAGCGAATGCAGCCAAAGATAGTCAAAGGAATAACAATGACACGAAGTCACACAAATGCCATAAAACTCAGGAATCGGAAAATAATTGTCAACAAAAGACGAATAAATCCAGGCAGATTCCACAAGTTGACGCACAGAATTCCGATTAGTTTTAGGCTAGGTTAAGTGCCGTGTGAAGTTTAAAATCCAGTATAATAGTCACAAAGTTGTAGAGAAGCAAGGAGATGTGACAAAATCAGGAATTAAACCAACCATGACGGCAAAATCCAAATCCGAGCATGAAATTAATTTCTCTGTGCTGCGTGAAGTAAATTTTTCTGAGCTGCGTGGGTCGCTGGTTGGAACGAAAATCCCGATCGTCGCCAATATGTAGAAGACAGGAAATGTCTTAATAAAAGCAAGGAATCCAGTGTTGATTAAAAGGAAGTTTAATCCATAGGTTCCAACCACAAGAGGAGCGCCTCATCAGTCTGGAGTTCCGACAAGCAACTGAATATGCCCAACGAACACCAGACTTCAGAAGGCTCCCCACACTTAAAGGAATACATTCTGTGCATGCGATAGTAAAGGAATACATTCTGTGCATGCGATAGTAAAGGAATACATTCTGTGCATGCGATAGTAAAGGAATACATTCTGTGCATGCGATAGGGCATGCGATACAAACACATTCTAAACACATTCTAAACAGTATATTCTAATTACATTACACTACATCACCTCATGCTTATTAACGGTTGGAGGGTTGCACTATATTGTTGTTCTAAAAAGTAGGTCATGGTTCTAAAATGTTTGTGATGCACGTTGTTAGGGTGACCAACTCCTCGATATGGGGGGGGGAGGGGGTAACTGTGAGGTCTCAATTTTAAGGACAAGTTGGATTCCTTAAATAAAAATCTGGAGAGCGAGTTGCAGAATCAGGACCCTATGCACAAGGCAGAGTACACTCTTGATTTGTTATTTACTAGTCTAACTATGGTAACCTTACAGTATTTTGACACTATTATTTTGTCAAATAATTTTTTTAATACATTTTCCTTCACTCGATCAAGTGGTTCTTCAGACAGATATAGTTCAACTTCTGCTTTAGGGAAATTATGGAGGAAAGTTAATCCTGCATCATTTACAAGGAATTTCAGTCCTATGTTAAGAGAAGATTGCTCATTGGAAATAGCTCTAAATGAGTTTGCCAAAGCTATGACAGAGGCTGTGGGTGCTTGTGCCCTGCAGAAGTTGAGGAATTCTACCAGACAATCGTTATCTGCAGAGTGGTATACTAATGCGCTAAGGGAAGTAAAGCGGAAATGTAATACTATTGAGCATTGATAACAGTACTCTAAGGGCTTTGGCGGACCAGCAGGCCAACAATATCACACAAAAAGCTTATTACAAACAGCTCAGACAAGCAAAGAGACAAATCTTTGTAAAAAGATTGGACGAGAATAGTGGCTCATTTTGGGTGCTATTTAAAATAGTTAAGGAGGTGGTCCACCCTGACGTTTTGAGCAAGTCCATGAGAGCTGCAGGCAGGCGTTGTGAGGAACTGGCTGCGTTCTTTAATGAGAAATTAATTTTATATGTTCGAGGTTTGAAAATCGACTCCCTGTGGATGAGAATCTTTTCAGAGGTACCAGTCCTCACCCAAGGGTGGTTTTTTGACATAACGATGGAGAGGGTAGAAAAGACTATGGAAAAGTTGAAATCTGCTTCACGTTTGAATCCATGCCCGTATTTCATCTATTCCAGTTCGGCCCCTATATTAAGCCCATATTTCACACTGCTTTTTAATAAATCATCAAAGAATGCAGTGTATCTCCTGCCTGAAAGCATGCCCTGGTTTTGCCATTGGTGTGTAAAGCTGGTGTGGATGCTTCTACCTTGTCTAATTACTGCCCTATCTAGCTTCTTCCATCTATGGTAAAGGTACTGGAAAGATTAGTTCAAGTCCAACTATCAAACACTTTTTTAGAGACTAACAAGCTGCTTGACCCCACTCAAACTGGGTTTAGAACTAAAAACGCCCCTGAACCTACCATGCTGGCGTTATTGGACAGTATCAGGTATGGGGTCAATCCGGATAAAGCCGCTGCCTTTATCCTAATAGACCTGTCCGATACTTTCAACAGTGTCTCTCGTAGTCTATTGCAGCAGAGTTTGCACGGAATTGGCCTGCACTTTTCTACCTTGCAGTGGATTGGCTCATTTCTGAGCAACAGATCTCAATCGGTACAGCTGACCCCTTTTAATTCGAAACCACATTGTTTAACATATATATTTCATCTCTGGTGGCCATTGTTATGGCTGGGGGTTATAGACCCTTACGTACGCTGATGATTCTCAGCTCATTATTTGTATCCATGAGAGACATGAGGAGACATGCATATTGTCTGAAACTCAATGCTGACAAAACTGAAATCCTGTTCTTTGGTGGGGCTTGTTGAGTTTGGAATGACTCCAGGTGGCCTACGTTCATAGGCCTTGCTCCAAGACCGAAGGTGGTAGTCGGGAATTCAGCTTTCTAATCAAGGATTCCCTCTTTTTGCAGGATCAGGTAAATGCTGTGTGCAGGAGGTGTTTTGGACTCCTGCGCTTGTGCAGGTGGTTTCGGTGGATCCTCACGGCGTGGCCGAAGGGTGTTGTACACACATTGATTAGGAGTAGGCTAGATTACAGGAATGCTCTATATTTAAAAATGGCTAACTACTCGTTCATCCACCTTCAATCTGTTCAAAATTCAGCAGCAAGACTGATTTACTGATTTGTAATGTTACCAAGAGGAGTTGGACTACGGCCTGTCTGAATTCTTTCCACTGGTTTCCTGTGCACAAGAGAGCCACGTTCAAGTTGCTCTGCAAACATATAAAACACTCTGACACAAGTCCCAGTTGCTTTTTACAAACCAGCGCGTGCTCTCTGCTCTTCGAAGCAGGCCCAGTTATATGACAGGAGAATTGAGAACTCCAGAATGGGTGGCTTGTCTTTTGATTACTTAGTGGCCTCTCGCTGGCATTTCTTGCTTCTTATTCTTCACCTGACTTCGGCTCTGCAAACTTTTCCGAAGATATTGAAGACCTGGCTGTTTCCGCTTTAACCCCTCCCATGCTCATGACGAGGTCAGCTTGTCATGAGCCACGGTGCTCGTGTGCTCATGATGAGCTGAGCTCGTCATGACCTTTGGAACGCTCGCACGCTTCTCTAATTCCCCTGCTGTGCGAGCGTTCTACAGGAACAGGTGTGGTCATGACGAGCTCAGCTCGTCTTGAGCACACGAGCACCGTGGCTCATGACGAGCTGACCTCGTCATGAGCACCGGGGCGCTGTGCGCGTCCCCCGCCCCCTAGCCCAGCGGGGGAATAAGACCCGCGGCCAAGGGATTAATGGCCTTACCGTGCATGAAGTTCATGTCAATGAGGTCTAGTGCCGCAAAATATCGCCCGGGGAATGAGGATGCGCTTAATGAAAAGAAAATAGTATGGACGATGGGGCCCTCAATTGAATTTAGAAAAGCTCCAACCTTCCCATTAAAATGTTATTTTTTATATTTGTTTGTGAATTAAATAACATATTTCATCCTTTGTGTACTTCTTTGATGAATGCAGGTTTATTTATTTTTGTTGTTATTGCTTTGCTGTTTAAATAATTGGAAGTGCTTAGGTCCAGATCCCTGGCTTCCTGTAATGATTCAGAGGGGTTCCCTAGATTCCATTAATGATTCAGTGGGGGATCCACAGAAATCAAAAGAATAAGAACTGCTGGTTTGGAACGCATTCTTATCTTTAAAATGTTGGCCTCCATATTGAGTTTTATGTGATTGCTTTTGTTTTATCTTTGTATTTCTTTTAAATCTTAACTGAAACTAACCATACTGCTTTGAACCTTGCTTGCTAAAGCTGTGTTTTTTGGGACGTTATCATATAAAAGAGCTTAATTTCTATCAAAGAAACAGAGGCAAATGTTAGAATGCTTTACTTTCAGTATCTCAACAGCAAGAGCAAACCATAACCTGAATCCACTACGATACCCATGAACTCTGGGAGGATTTTCTTACATAAATAATTTGACCACTATCTCCAATAGGTATACCCCTCCCCCCCTGATGATGGAAAAGCTGGTCATCTGCTCATGTCAGTGGGGCCAGATATTCAGATTAAGGCTTTCCACCTTATGTCAGGAAGGCTATAGATCCAAGTCTTTAGTAATTTCCTAAAGAATGATTCGGAGGTGGTTTGACGAAGAGGAGGGGGGAGTTGATTCCAAGCCTTAGAACCTATGACTGCCAGAGATTTCCCTCCCGTTGTGATCAGTCTGAAGGTGGGAATGATCAGCAGGTTTGCGTTGGTGGATCTCAGGTTGTGGGATGGAAAGTATCGCATGAAGCTCTTTTGAAGATATTTGGGCCCTCGTGAGTGAAAGGCCCTGAAAGTGATAACTAGGACCTTAAACAACACACGCTTATGAATAGGTAGCCAGTGGAGGGCGCCCAACGCCGCTGAGGCCGAGGATTTCCTGGGCCATCTCAGCACCAGTCGGGCGGCTGCATGCTGGACCATCTGCAGCTTATGCAAAACTGCTTTGTTCGTTCCTACATATAAACTATTGCAGTAGTCTAGCCGAGATGTTATAAGGGCAACCGCCACCATTTGTGTGGCTGAGAGTGGTAATAGGTCAAAGAATTTCCTCAGACCTTTAATGATGTTGAAACAGGTACCAGCCACGTCTAAGGCCTGTTGCTTGAACGACAGAGTGGCATCAAACTTGATTCCTAACTGCATTTATTGTGTTAGGGGGCGCAATGGCGTCTTCAGGCCACCACTGCTTTGGACTGAACTGGTTTTGTTGCCCGAAAGGCAAAATTTCAGTTTTTCCTGAGTTACACCTCAGGTGGTTGTTGCTCATCCATTCAAAGGTGGCTGAGACGAAGTTTTTGGGATTTTCTTCTGCCTCTGTCGGGTCATTGTCCAGCACCAGGATGAGCTGTGTATCATCCGCAAAGGAAATGGTGTTGATCTTAAAGGATGATATTAGTTCAATCAGGGGGGCCATATATACGTTAAAGAGCGTCGGGCTCAGGCCGGATCCCTGAGGGACCCCTGATGTGAGCTGTTTTTCCTCTGAGCTGAACTGCCCTAACGTGATCACTTGCTGCCTGTTATTCAGAAAGTTCTGAATCCAGTCTAATACCTTTCCTGCTATGCCAGATGTAGCTAGACGGTCTATAAGGATGGCACGAGAGACCGTATCAAAGGCCGCGGACAGGTCTAATAGTACCAGAACAGCCTTCTTGCCTTGGTCCATAGCAGCACGTAAGTTTTCAGCGGTAAAGAGGAGAGCTGACTCTGTTGAGTGTTGGGCTCTAAAACCTGATTGGTTGGGGTGCCAAACATTGTTTTCCTCCAGAAAGGTTGTGAGTTGCCTATTCACAAATTTCTCGTTTAGCTTGCACAGGACAGGTAAAAGCGAGAATGCCCGTAAGTTTGAATGGGTCCCCGCCCTGTGCTTTGCCCTTCTTTGCACTCAGTGTCACCAAATCCAGAACATACCAGCATCCAACTGGATGTTGAACATCTGCATTGACAGCAGCACTCCATGTGACCCCTCACTGATCTACAGTTCTTATTAACTGAAGAACATTGGTATACAAAACTCCTCAGAAAAGTGGATGGGGCCCACAAGACTATTCTTATACAAGAATCCCCTTTCAAATAAATCATTGTCACTGTAACATGAACATTAAAAAGAAAAGGCTGCAAATATTCATTCAACTTTCGAGGAGTTGTGTTTGATAATAGGGGCCGTGAGCCATTCGATTGGGGTGGTAGGACTGATTCATAACCAGTCTACTTGGGGTAGCTTGAGGGTTGCCTCCGAAACTTTTTGGGATTAAGAACAAGGGGGCCTTGAGGTTCCGTCTGCCCTAACCTCTTCCTCAGGAAAAATTTCTGGTAGATGGTTAGTAATAAATTGTCCTTTCCATTGGCTGTATAGCCAATGAAACTATGGTGGCTTGCTTATACGGAAAACATGTTTCGTCTTCTCAAATTGGTCTTTCTGAAAGAGTGAAGCTCCTTTGCCTCCTTTCTGTGATGTAACAGGACCCTATGACAGGACCTTTGTGGCCCGTTGACAGGCCTGCCCTTGGTCACTGCCTGCACCTCATGTGGGTCATCCAGTACATTGGACCCATTAGCCCTTCATTAACCTTCGGTGAAGATTTGGACGCTGCCCTAGAACTTCCACTAGGGTGGCTTGGTGGCTAGGGTGGCTTGGTGGAGTGGAAAAGTGAAACACAAAATCCTATTTCTAATGAAGTGGCAATATTACCTCAAAGACTGACAAACATATCTTAATCTGCATTATATATAGTGCTTCATACCCTATGCCAGCCATTTCTAAGCACTGTAAATAACACATTTTACTATTCCTCAATTTATGGTCCTCGTTTTGCAGAGTTTGTAAAGCTGCACGTCCGAATCTGCTTTCCTGGTATTTATTTTTTTATTTATTGCAGAGTTTTATATAGCGCGAACTAGACCCGAACTGAATCAGGTATCAGAGCGCTTTACATAGCACCAGTTACGTTACATGAGGACACGGTATTCAAACTCCTACTCTGAGGGACACTGTTCAGATGCAACACTGTTTCATATTTATGTGCAGACATCTGTGTCGACATTTTGCCTGGGGATAAGGGTGTGTCCACAATGCAGCAATGATTTTGTCCATCACAATTGCAGGCCCATTAGCTTGAGCATTGTCCTGAGTTGGGACATGTGTGCCACTCCACATGACAGCCAGCAGGTTTTATGTGCAGGCAACTGTGTCATCAGGGAACGGATGCCCATGTGAGGACTGACATATTTAAAGTTGTCACATAAATGATTGTACCTTGCCACTCACAACACTTGTTAAAAGTTCTTCATGTTTAGAATGTGTTCATTTGTCGAATTGTGGAAATAACACTTATGTGCCTGCATGATAGATGTCTCACAAGGTAGTGCACACAAAACGACATTTCCATTTTCATGGAAGACGCTGGCACCTTTTCAAAGAAGCCAGTCTTAGCGATAAATGGTGTGGCTTGATCTCCATATGCATGTTCCCACAGTGGTCTTGAGTTCTTGAAAGTCCTTTGTTGTCGATGATACAAGCTAAGGAGTGTCAAGACATCAAGACCTACATTGGCCCATGTAAGTGGACATTCTGCAACGCCATTTGTTTCTGACAAATTTTTATTTGGAACGGTGCCAGCTTTTTCAATGAAGGTGGAAGTGTTTTTTTGTGTGCACTTCCTTGCGAGACCTATTTCATGCAGGCACATAAGTGTTCTTTTCACAAAATGGCAATTTACCACATTCAATACATGTCGATTGTGTAAAGTATCATGAGTACCAAAGTACCAACATTGAAAAAATCTTTTTTATGACAAATGTACTTACAGGGCTCTGAGTGTGGTGACGTGTGGAGTGGAGTGGAGAAGTGTGGCTCACCGGTTAGAGGCGGCAGACCCAGAAGCAGAGGTCGGCCCAGGACCAGGGTTCAATTCCCGACGCGGCAGGGTACGGAACCAATGTCAGCGGGCTCGATAAATCTCGCCTCGGTGCCTCTCTAACCATGGGTCCCACGCTGCAACTCTGGGCAATAGCTTGCTTAATCTCCACAACGGCCTCCTCGCTGCTGGGGATGCCTGGCTTCACCTTGGGGATGCCCAACAGGGACCATCTCACAGGGAAAGCCAGGACGGGTTCCCCAGCGGCACACAGCGCCAAGAAACCATGTGGTGAACGTGCGCTCTACAAATTCAGACTAACATAACATAACACCTTGGGGAGTGAGGTGGGTTAGTTTGCCCTGAGGGGCACCACTACTGTTTCTTTCATGGTGAACAAGAGGTGGCATCACTTCATTGTATTGATCTGCTCTCCTGTAAACAAAAACTAGCTTCTCTGGGTATTTCTCATTCAAGTTGTGGCCTGGAGTGTTCTTTGGATCCTTGTGTCCAAGTAGCATTGTGTCTAAACCAACTGGGCAGTAAAGGGCTCAAAGATGAGCAGAGGTATCTGGCTGTTACTCATGATGCATGGCATGATTTGCACTGTGAACCTATTGATTTTGTGCTCAGATGTATACAGGTGACATGCATTTCTGTTTCTTCTCCTTGCCCACAGAATCCTCACCTGAAACTGGAGGAGACTGCTGCACGGACCAGGAGGAGGGACCCAGCCACAGTGCCACCAGCGTGGAGGAGTCCAAGGGAGCCAGTGGCATGGAGGGTGAGGGGAGTCAGTCTGCGGACCTGTTGGGAGGCAACACTTCATCCCACGCCGACGGATCCGATTCTGGCTCCCTGGAGGAGGGGGAATATGCAGCAACACCTGGCAGCATCACCAAGTCTGTCCCCGCCTCCTCCAGCACCATCTCCACCCTCCCAGTTGCTCCCGTCCCTTCTGTCCGTGTAGCCCCCTATGTCTCCATCAGCCCCGGCACCGCAGCCCCTGCCCCTGCCACCCCTGCTGACCTCAGTGCGGAGTTTGAGGACTTACTCCGCCAGTTACAGGTTGGTCAGACATCGATGCTGAATGTCCTCCAAGTCCACACTCAACTCCTGACACAGTTGTTGTCTTTCATGGAGGGCATGTCAACAACGATGTCTGACGTATGTCAGATTATGCACTCCATAGAATCATCAATGACGGCAGTAGTTTCCCTCGTGGAGCAGTCCGCCCCGCCCCCCTCATAAGGACCCATCCACACTCCCCTCTCCCATACCTGTCCCACGCACACGCAGGAGGGCATGACCACGCACCCCAACAGACACAGGCAGCACACCCCCACATAAGGTGAAGCACACACCTCCTGGCACGCACACTCAGGGGGCTGCAGGTACACCCACAGGGGTTGGGGTTAGACCACATACACGCAGCCAGAGTCACAGTCCGCACTCCTCACAGCCCTCTTCCCTCCACTCCAATAGTGTCCTCCGGTGCAGGGGTTGGGCTGGACTAACTGGCTGCAGTGTGCTGCGCAGTGTATATGTCCACCTTCGGCGCTGCACCACCCATTGAGGTGGATGCGTCCACCCCTGCACCCACCACACCTACCCTTACCACTCCTGTCCCTGCGGTGCCTGGTCCTGCCCCCGATAGTGCCCCCCTCCCTCCCCCAAGGGTCAGCATCCCATGAGGTACTCCATGTGCAGGCAAGTTAGAGTTAGACGGCCTACCCAACGTCCCCCACCAAGGACATTTGTGTGAACTGGCCATTGGCCTTATTTGAGCACGGACTCATTTTTTAACATCTTATTTTTTTCCAGCTGAATAAAGCCTTTTATTTTACGTTCACCACTATTGCATTTCAGGTACTTGATGTTGGTGATGAGGTTCCTGGAGTTGGTGTCCTGCTAATGTTTTGGGGTTCTGAAAGATGTTTTTTGTTAATGGTCATGTGGTGGACCATGGTATCTGTGTGCCATCACAATGTCTCTGCAATTAATCATTGATTGTGTGTGTTCAGTTTGGCTTAAGGCATTGTCCCAAGGAGTGTTCCTTCCTCTGTGGCACCTGACATCTTCACTGCAGACAGTTGCACAATTGTTGTGCTGACATGTGTGCACATTTCCTTTTTTGGTGACAGTTCCCTTCAACAATCGCCATGCCTGCTCACAGATGTCTACTGCTCATTCGTCTGTGCCATCCTTGCTACTCACTGTACTTGTATTTTGAGTATGTACAAATGCCTTCAGGGGCACATTCACCCTTTTCACCACTATGCACGTGTGTAATCACAGTCTACCCCTATGATGGGAATTGTTATGCAGGGTATTTGGGCACATGACTCTCAAGTTTGTGCATTGTATCTAAGGGGATTCAACCCTATTCCTTCCATGAGAGACTACATCTTGGGTGGTCTGAATACCACCTGGCCATTCATATCAGTCCTGGGATGTGCGAGACAGTGTGTGTTCCCTTCCGCTCTCTTTGTTTGGTAGGCAGTTACATCACTGTACACTATTGTGTCATGATGGTAGGGTGTGTATTTAGCCTGCAGCCGCCATGGGTGTGTATGCATGTGGATTTTGACATCACACCCACATGTGGGGTGTCACGCAGTGTGTGAAAGTAATCCATCCTCCAGGTAGTGGGACACTGCTGTAAGTCATGTGTTGCTATGGCACTATCATTATAGTCACACGTTAGGGATGTGCACATACCCCCATGTAGTTGTGATATGCTGATGATGATGTACCCCCCCTATATCTGAGCACTGCTGGTAGTCCTATCCACCCACCCCTCATATGGCTGGCCACTGCTGAGAGTCATATCCACCGCCCCCATACTGTTGGCCACTGCTGGGAGTCATATCCACCCACCCCCATATTGTTGGCCACTGCTGGGAGTCCTCTGCACCCACCCCCATATGACTGGCCACTGCTGGTAGTGATGTACACCCACACCCCCTTGGAGCTGGACACTGGTGGGCCAGACCTGCACATACCAATGTGAAGGTAATATGCAGGGCCAGATTGACGTGTACCCTTCTGTGTGTGCAATACGCAGGGGTTGCTGGACACGCACCCCAGGTAACCGGACATTGGTGGTGATGTATGGCATACAGATTATGGGGTGGGACTTTGGTATGGGTGATGTTTCCCGCCCCTCAACCCCCTAGCCCCTGGTTGTTGTTCTCGCACCAGGTCCTAGGCATACAGGACTGGGGTGACACAGACGATGGAGTTGATGGCGTGTGTGTGCCTCATATCACTATTGCAATGGTGCCATACGCGAGCGCACCGCACCCCTACATTCCGGGTGTGTGTGTCTCGTATCACTATTGTGATGTTGCCATACGCGAGTGTGTGAAACGCACCGTACCCCTGCATTCGCATCAGCGTGTGAAACGCACCCTACCCCTGCATTCGCATCAGCGTGTGAAACGCACCATACCCCTGAATTTGCATCAGTGTGTGAGACGCACCGTACCCCTGCATTCGCATCAGCATGTGAAACGCACCATACCCCTGCATTCGCATCATCGTGCGACACGCACTGTACCCCTACATTCGCATCACTCACACCCCATTACCCAAGCCGGCCCTCTGTCCGCTTCAGGTGGGTACACAATGCAGCTTGTTGGGAACTCTCAGACACACACCCCTCTAACGGGATTGACTCATCTGTGACCCTGCCTGGGGAGTTATCAGCCATCACTTGCCTTTCACCTGATGTTATCAAGGGCTGAGGAGAGCTTGAGATTCCCTGTACTTTCCTAACAGCATATACTTTAGAACATAAACACTACTATTTCCAAGCACCTGCTTTCAAAGCTACACAGGAGGTTTCAGCATCTAATTTTGTATGCAGGAGAAGAGTGCTGGCGGGTGGTGGAAATGGACCTCCCTTTGTACTTCTAGCGTTTGTTGTTATTCGCAGCTGCAGGCCACCTAAAAACCTGCATCCTCTCCTGTTTATCCAAGACTTGAACTCTTTCAGCCGGCATCCGCCAGGGGGATGCTAGGTGGGTGACGGCTGCTTCTCCACTGGTACTGGTCTCTGGTTTGGTGGGGTCTCTCTCTCTCTCTCTCTCTCTCTCTCTCTCTCTCTTTTTCTCTTTCTCTCTCTCTTTCTCTCTTTCTCTCTCTTTCTCTCTCTTTCTCTCTCTTTCTCTCTCTTTCTCTCTCTTTCTCTCTCTTTCTCCTCCCTCCTCCCCCCCCCCCTAGAAATAAGGGTCGCTGGCAGCGCACTGAATACTGCATTCAACATCAGAAGCCCCAGAAACAGAGGTCACTGAAAGGCCCTCCAAGCACACAGGTGTACCTCAGTCTCATCATGGAGTCACTGAGGAACCCTGACCACATATGAATATACTCCTTTCACAACAGGAGCCCCAGAAATAGGGTCACTCAAGGAGGCCTGCAGCACACAGGTATACCACATTCATCATCAGTTCCCCCCGAAATAGGGGCCACTGAACAACACCCACTGCAGCCGACATCAGTAGCCCCAGGAACAGAGGTCACTAAAGAACACACACAACACTTAGATCTAATGATACCAAACCCTCAACCCCAGAAAAAGAGGGGCCAGGAAAGAAAGCCCAGGACACCTACCTCCAATAACACACAGAAATACAGTGGCTTTTCAACTGGGAGTCCCCAATAAGCATTCATATAGCATAGGCCTGAACATCCTTAAACTCGCACCCTGAGAAAAGGGGTTTCCCAAACAAAACTAATTACACACGGATTCAACCAGAGTCAACCTGCAAGTAACAAGGGCCACCAAAAGGAAACCCAGGATCCAAGGTTCTAACTAACTAGTCCCTGCACCCCACACACAAGTAAATCAATTTCAGAACACCCATAGTAACACAGAACCTCCAGCACCAGTACCTACTGGGAAGAGAGTACTGAAACTCGTCACTTACCAGAAGGGGTTACTAAGTAACAGAGAAACGCATCCATACACCAGGCACAGCTAAACCCCACAATACCCAGCACGATACAATCGTATCCTGAGAGAGAGGATTTATCTAAAATGTGTGTTTGTGAGTGGAGGGGCAGACTGCGGGTGCTGGGCACTGTTATGTCTTTGAGCATTCTAGTAGCTGGGCGTGGGTGTCATGGGGTGGAGGAAGAGGCGGGGCACGAACAGGAAAGAGTTAGTTAGAGTAGGGACAGGGACGATGAAGGAGTGTGTTAATAAAGCTCCTTGAACATCAAGTAGTGTCTGTCATTATTGCATGCACGACACTACAGCTGGCGACGAAGGAGGGATGAAATAACCTGCCTACCCCAAATTGAGGAAACGAGTGCCCTGTCCCTGGGCAGCACCGAGAAGTAGTCGCCGTCACGACACGTGTGCCCCCAGAGAAGATCGCCGCCTGAGGACCCAGGCCAGCGACAGCTGTGACAGCTCCACGATCCGTCGATCGTGTGGAGCGCTGCCGAGTGAGTACTAAAATAAGTTTGCTGCCGAGAAGTCACTTCGCGCCAAAACGGGAGTTCACCCCAGATGCGTGCAACTTGGCAAGGCATCGGAAGTGACAGCGAGCGAAGCGACAGAATCGCAAGCCTACCGTGACCCCTTCGCGAAGAAGTTCCAGAGAAAGCAAGTGGAGCGCGGCTGCTACAGTGCTACTGACAAGATCGGCGATCCGGTGAGTCTCAGTAACTGGATCAGAGTGAGGAGAATGAATAAGGTTGAAATCTCGTGGGAGCTGAGATTTCACTAGCGGTGGCCATCTTGAAGTCAGGCTGCTCACGGCTCCAGCAAACAAGCATTGGTGAATGCGAAACAAGCACTGGTAAATGCAGAAAACAAGCACTGGCAAACGCAAACAAGCATTGGTAAATGCGAAACAAGCAGTGGCACCTTAAAAAGGGTTTCGACAAAACGACTGGCACCAGTAAGATAAAAGGTGTCGTAGCCAATCGCGCTCAAGGATGTCGAATCCACCGCAAGAGAATAGCCATGCTGCCGTGGCTACATCGACTGAACCTCGAATATCACACTTGCGTCCCCCTGAACCACTAATGTTGGTGGCTGGCGGAAGCATGGGCCCTCGATGGCAGGAGTGGCTAGAAGATTTCGAGGACTATCTTGAAGGTTCAAAGGTCACTGTAGATCATGGGTACTCACAAACTTTCTCTCGGGGGCCAAATTTACATTGTGGTTTGGGTCCGAGGGCCGCACCAGTGGGGGCGGGGTCAGTGGGGGAAGGGGCGGGGCTAGAGCACAACAAAAAAACTGTGGCCATGAGGTTGAACACAGGTCCCTGCAGCCACCAGACCCGGCATACACACATCTCTCTTTCTCTCTCTATCTCTTTCTCTCTCTCTGTGTCTTCCTCCCTCCATCCCTCTCTCTATCTCTGTCACACTCCCTCTATATCTCTCTCTCTCTCTCTCTCTCTCTCCCTCCCTCCATCCCTCTCTCTCCCTTTCTCCCTGTCTCCCTCTGTCTCACCCACTCTGACTCTCTCTCCCTCACTCTGACTGTCTCACTCCCTCTCTCTGTCTCCCTCTCTCCTCCCCTCTCCCTCACTACCCTTCCTCCTCTCCTCCCTCACTCCCCTTCCCACTCTCCCTCTCTCCCTCCCTCACTCCCCTTCCCTCAGTCCCTCCGTCACTCCCCTTCCCACTCTCCCTCTCTCCCCTTCTCCCCTCCCTCCCTCACTCCCCTTCCCTCTCTCCTTCCCGCACTCCCCTTCCCTCTCTCCCTCCCTCACTTCCCTTCTCTCACTCCCTCAGTCACTCCCCTTCCCTCTCTCCCTCCCTCACTCCCCTCCCCTTCCCTCACTCCCTCCGTCACTCCCCTTCCCTCTCTCCCTCCCTCACTCCCCTTCCCTTACTCCCTCCCTCACTCCCCTTCCCCCGCTCCCCCTTCCCTCTCTCCCCTTCCCTCACTCCCCTACCCCGCTCCCCTTCCCTCTGTCCCTCCCCACTCCCCTTCCCTCCATCCCCCACTCCCCTTCTCTCTCTCCCTCCCCTTCCTCACTTCTGCTTCCCTCCCCCGCCTCCCTCACTCCCCTTCCCTCACTCCCTCACTTCTGCTTCCCTACCCCGCCTCCCTCCCTCTGTCGACCTCTGCCCTCTGTCTGTCTCCCTTTCTCTGTCTCCATTTCTTGGTCTCTCTCCCTCTCCCTCTCCCTTTGTCTCCCTTCCTCCCTCGACGTAAAGAGTTTCAGTAACTTCAGAATGCTCTTGCCCCATGAACTCCTATTCAATAAGACTAATTCTCAGCAGTGGCTAATCTTGATTCATTTCACTTTCTGGAAGTAGCATCTCTTACGTGCCCTCACTCCAGACAGTGCCACCAACCATGTGAACCCTGAGGTGTTCCGAGACCCTTGCCACACTATGATGCATTATATTCTAATGCTAAAATCATTGCATGTCTCTCCAAAAGCAGCATAGACAAATGCTCTTCTTGGGCACTCCAGGATGAAGAAGCGCATGACCCTCACCACCATATCGGAAACTGCCCTTGACTCGATACTGAAGGAATTAGCTGCATTACATTTAGAGCAGTGCAACTCTGTGGTAAAATGTCACCTTGAGTAGACTGCTAACATGACTGTGTCTGCCAGGGCTGAGAAAGCTTCCCGCTTCCAGCCGCACCCGAGCACTTCACACGTCTTTAGAAAGACCATTTGCATGTTAGTGGAGCTTTGTGAATTTCACCTCTTCTTAGGCCCCTGCAGCTCCGCTCTGTGGGCGCCGGGTGATTAATTCCAGTGATAGGCAGAGCGGAGCTGCAGGGGCCTAAGAAGAGGTGAAATTCACAAAGCTCCACTAACATGCAAATTGTCTTTCTAAAGACGTGTGAAGTGCTCGGTTGTGGCTGTGTGTGTGTGAGAGACTCTGCTGCTCTGCCTATCACTGGATTGAATCACCTGGCCCCCTCAGAGCAGCAGAGTCTCTCTGAGTGTCGCTGCTGCACCCGGCAGTGTTTGCAGACATTCTTTAATAAAAATGTGTTCTTAAAACACGGGTACGAGGTCCGCGGGCCACCAGGGCAGGCGTGCCGGGCCGCCACCGGCCCGCGGGCCGTACTATGAGTACCCCCTGCTGTAGATAGAGAGAAACTCATTGCACTGTGTAATTTAGTTGGCAAAGAAGTCAGCAAAGTGATTAAAGAGCTGCCAGAAGATGACAAAGGGACTTATGCCAAAGCAAAAGAAGCGCTGAATAAGAAATTCATACACAAGAGGAACGTGGACTATGAGAGATATGTTTTTCATCAAGCTCGTCAAGACAAAAAAGAAATGATGAGCACCTTCATCTCCAGGTTACGACGACTGTCTCAGTACTGCAATTTTGATGCGTTTTCAACGGAAGATGCTATCCGACTGCGAGTGATTGAAGGCTGTCACTCCGAAATACTCTGGAGGAGGTTGCTAAGAAAAAGCCATAACCTTGATGAGATAGAAGAAACGACAAGGGTACGTGATCAGGCGGAGGAACACGCCAAGTGCATGGAGACAGGAAGAAGCGAGAGAAAAGAACAAGCCTTCTGGACGCACAGCACCAAGACTCGCAGGAGGTCAGGTGAACAGCAGAGGAGGTCCAGACCAGCCTCTCGTCATCAACACAAAGGACGCAGACGCTATGAGTCTAGCCGGAGAGCCAAGAAGGCTGAATATGCAAAGAAACTGGACAGGTCTAGAAAGTGCTATCGATGTGGATACGATTATCCGCATTCAGACGTCTGTCCAGCGATGGGTCAACAGTGCCACAAGTGTGGGCGCAAGAACCACTTTGAAGCAATGTGTGGAACGTATAACAAAGAAAGGAGAGGTGAAACGAACAGGCGGCAGTCTGACCCCAGAAGACACCACGCCAAAGCGGTGCAAGACCGGGCGATGTCATCCTCTGGATCGTCCCGCTCCAGCCGAGACTCTCGTGAATCTCAGTGGACCAGAAGGTCACCGAAACGATCACCGTCGAGAGAGTCCAGATCGACGAAGGCAGAGTCTAATTATACTGATGAATATGCCTGCATGGTATCAGACCCTGATCAACTAAAAAGGTATTCTCCATTGGACATAAAAGTGGGGACTCATGCGACACAGTTTATGCTTGACAGGGGGGCATCCGTGAACTACATGCCCGTGACCGAATATAACAAGATGAAATCACCACCTCACCTGAGCCCAGCGCACGTAAGAGTTTTCACCTGGATGGCGAAGAAACCACTTCCATGCTTGGGCAAATTCAAAACAATTCTCACACACGAAGACAAATCGGTGACAGCATATATCCATGTCATTGAAGGTCCCGAGGCGGAGTGCCTCCTCAGCCTGCCGACGGTGGAACGTCTCCGCCTGTTGGAGATCCTTTACAGAGTCAGTGATGATCTGGATTTAATCCCCAAGTTCCCCAAATTATTTACTGGGCTAGGCAAAATGAACAAATGCCAGATCCGCCTCCACATCAATGATCAAGTGCGCCCTGTGGCTCATCACCCTCGACGAGTGCCTTTTCATCTTCAGCAAGCGGTGGAGGAGGAAATTCAGGAGCTGTTACAAACTGACATTATCGAAAAGACAGATGGTCCGACGCCATGTGTTAGACGGACCGGGAGGGTCGGCCGAGGATAAGGGGAGAGGTCTCCGGGGAGATCCGTCTCCAGCAATCGTACAGACAAATAACTTCCCCCCCCCACTGACGTACACCACACAAGGATAAGGTTCAACGTTACTTTATAGGCAATTCTTTAAGTACGGTGAGGTGGTACAAGGAGGTCTGGACTCCGGGGTCCCCTCTATTCTAGTCTCTTGGTTGGGTAAGGGGGTAGCGGGACAGTCTTGTTACCACTCTGGGGGATATGGTGGTAGATGAATTAGCTCACAATCCTCGAGCTCGGCGTTCTAGATGATCGGGCCGCGGCGGAGCCAGCAGGTCCCAGGATGGTTGAAGGTAGCGACGGTCCGCGGCGGAGCCAGCAGGTCCCGGTGAAGATGGGTGCAGAGAGCCGCGGCAGCGCCAGCAGGCAGGTCGGTAGTTCGCAAGGCAGGGCTACGGCAGCGCCAGTAGTCCGTCAAGGATGAGTTCTTCACTGCGTCTCTCGACTCCAGGATACAACTCCTTCCTGCTCTGGAGCTGCGCCAGTTATAGGTCTGGCGCCCTTTGATGTCCGGACCCTCGCATCGGGAGGTCGGGAGGTCCGGGATGAGGGAGTCCAGACACCCAGCAGGGGGGTGGAGCCAGCGCCTGGGGGAGCTGGGGGCGATCGGCACCTGGCGGGGGAGAGCCATCGACACCTCTTTCTCCCATCGACCTGCCAAGTAGTCCGCTCACCTCCTGGGTGGATGGTGGTGCCGGGATGTCGGGGCCTGGCCAGGCCCAGGGTTAGGGTTGATCGGAGGCCACGCGGCCTCGTGGTGCCGTGTCCAAGATGGCGCCCAGGCCGGGCGAGAGGGCCGGTAGGGAATCGGGCCCACGATGTGGAGATGTTCAGGGGCAGGGGCCCTATAGGAGACGGAAAATGGGTTGTTGTTGCGTGTAACACCTGAGGAGCGGGGCTCGGGCCTGGTCGTGCGGGGAGGGAGCCAGCCTTACACGTGGCCTGTCCAACATGCGTCCCCCCCAGCTGAAGGCGGGGAGAGTCACCCATCCTCTTGGGGACTCTCCTCGTCGAGGCGGAAAAAGCGTGACAGGCCATCTGCGTTGGCGTGGTTTTGCCCGGGTCGATGTTCCACAGTGAAGTCCATCCCCTGCAGGGAGATGGACCAACGTAATAGTTTCGGGTTTTCCCCCCGCATCTGCATTAGCCATTGCAGGGGTCGATGATCGGTCTGGACCCGGAAGTGGGTGCCGAAGAGATAAGGCCGGAGCTTTTTGAGGGCCCACACCACGGCGAAGGCCTCCCTCTCGATGGTGCTCCAGCGCTGTTCTCGGGCCAGGAGCCGTCTGCTGATGAAAGCCACTGGCTGGTCAAGTCCTTCGGGGTTCAGCTGGGAAAGGACTGCCCCCACGCCATGGTCGGAGGCATCTGTTTGGGGGCCTGGAGCACCGGGGCGGAGCACATGGCGGCCTTCAGCTCCTCGAAGGCCGCTTGACAGTCTGGGGTCCAGTTGACCTTCTTGGGTTGGTTTTTGGATGTGAGTTCCGTGAGGGGCCCTACAATGCTGCCATAGTCCCTCACGAACCGCCGGTAGTAGCCTGTGAGTCCCAAGAAGGCGCGGACCTCGGTCTGGGTGATGGGGGGCTGCCACGACTGGATGGCAGCGATCTTAAGTTGCAAAGGGGCCACCAGACCGCTTCCCACCTGGTGCCCGAGATAGGTCACGGACCCCTGGCCAATTTGGCATTTGCTGGCCTTGATCGTGAGGCCAGCTCGTTGGAGGGCCTGTAGCACCTCTCGGAGGTGGTGGAGGTGGTCGGACCAGTGGCGGCTGTACACAGCGATATCGTCCAGGTAGGCGGCGCTGAATTCTTCGAGTCCTGCCAGGACCTGGTTCACTAGCCGCTGAAACGTTGCTGGGGCATTCTTCATGCTGAATGGCATGACCTTGAAGTGATAGTGGCCATCAGGAGTGGAGAATGCAGATCGTTCTTGGGCCCGGGGTGTGAGACCGATCTGCCAGTAGCCCGCTGTCAGGTCGAAGATGCTGAGGTAGCGGGCAGCTCCCAGGCGGTCGATTAGTTCATCTGCTCGGGGGATGGGGTGTGCGTCTGTTCTGGTGACCGCATTCAAGCCCCGGTAGTCGACGCAGAACCGAAGCTCCGGCGTGGCGCCGTGGGCGGCCGCTTTGGGGACCAGTACCACTGGGCTGGCCCAGGGGCTGTCTGAGGGCTCGATGACCCCGAGCGTGAGCATCTTGGCCACCTCCTCTTGGATGCAGGCCCGTACCCGATCTGGTACACGGTAGGCCCGATGGCGGACAGGGGGACTGTCTCCAGTGTCCACGTCGTGTAAGCACCAGGGGGTGACCCCTGGGGTGAGGGAGAACAGGGTGGCGAACTGCAGCAGGAGGTCTCGGCAGCCTTGGCTCTGTTCCAGGGTGAGGGCCTCCGAGAGTCGGACCCCGTCCACGGAGCCGTCCTTCTCCCGAGACCGTAGGAGGTCAGGGAGGGGTTCGGAGTCCTCCTCGGTTCCATTGTCGGTTGCCATCAAGAGGCTGAGCTCTGAGCGTACAAAGTGGGGTTTAAGTCTATTAGCGTGGAGGACCCGGAGAGGGTTTCGTGAAGATTCCATATCGATGAGATAGGTGACAGGGCTCTTGCGCTCGATTACTTTGAAGGGCCCCGTCCATTTGTCTTGCAGGGCGCATGGTTCGGTGGGAGACATTACCCACACTTGTTGGCCGGGTTCAAATTCGATGGAGGATGCATTCTGATCGTACCACCTTTTCATGTCCTCCTGACTGGCCTCCAGGTTTGCTTTTGCCATCTCTCTGAACCGTCTGGTCTGGTTGCGGAGGGTCAGGAGGTACTTGAAAACATCTGGAGGGTTCTTTAGAGGGGGCATTTCCCAGCCCTCTTTGACTAGGCTGAGCGGCCCTCGCACCGGGTGCCCATACAAGAGTTCGAACGGGCTGAAGCCGAGGGACTTCTGGGGGACTTCTCGGTAGGCAAAGAGAAGGCACGGTAGTAGCACATCCCACTGGCGACGGAGGGGCTCTTCCAACCCCCCAATCATCCCTTTGAGCGTGCGGTTGAACCGCTCAACCAGTCCGTTTCCTTGAGGGTGATAGGGGGTCGTGAATCGGTAGGTGACCCCACACTGTTGCCAGAGGGACTTCATGTATTTTGAAATAAAGTTTGTGCCCCGGTCGCTGACGACTTCTCGGGGGAAGCCCACCCGGGAGAAGATCCCCATCAAGGCCCGGCCGACTACCGGGGCTGTCACAGTTCGCAGGGGAACAGCCTCGGGGTAGCGGGTGGCGTGGTCCACCAGTACTAGGATGAACCGATGTCCTTGTGCTGTACGGGGGTCCAGGGGCCCCACAATGTCTATCCCCACCCTCTCGAACGGGGTGGTGACCACTGGAAAAGGTTGCAGAGGTGCTTTAAGCTTGCGGCCGCTCTTCCCGCTGGCCTGGCACGTGGGGCAAGACCGGCAGTGTTGGAGTACGTCGTTCCTCATCTTGGGCCAGAAAAAGTGGGTCACCAGGCGACTGTAGGTTTTATCCTGACCCAGGTGGCCAGCCAGGGGGACATCGTGGGCCAGGTTTAGCAAGAAGTCTCTAAAGCGGAGGGGCACCACTAGTACTCGACTGGCCCCTAACTCTGCGATTCTCTGTTCGCTGTACAACAGGTCATTGTCCCAATAGACCCAATGGGTTCCGGAGGTATCCCCTGCACTCTGGGCGAGGGCTTGTTGGCGGAGTCCCTCGAGGGAGGGACAGGTCTTCTGCTCGTGGCGAAACTGTTCTTGGGTGGGCCCCCCCTCCTGACGCCACTGATCCAGGCCGGGAAGGTCCTGATGCTGAACGAGCCCCTCGGGAGTTTGTTCTGGGGTGACGGCACGGTCGGTGTCTGGAGCGACCGGGGGAGGGGGTGCCGGCCATTCAGGTTCTTCGGGTCGGGGGATGGCACGGGCAGCCATGGACCGGGTGGTTACGCACGCCCAATCCGGGATGCCCAACATCCCTAGGTGCTCTCTCCTCTCTACGGCGGCCCACGGGGAACTCTCAAGATCATTTCCCAGGAGACAGTCTACGGGGGCATCATCTCGGACCGTCACTTCCAACATGCCGGAGACTCCTCCCCACTCGAAGGGGACGCAAGCCATCCGACATAGACTCTCCGAATTGTCGGCTGAACGGACAGGGCAGAGGACGTTCGGCAGAATCTGTTCTGGGGTCACCAGGTGACATCGGACGGCCGTTACACTGGCCCCGGTGTCACGTAGGGCTTCGGCCCGGCGTCCATTAATGTTCACCCATTGACTGTACTTCCGGGTGTTGGCGGGTAGGGGGACCCGCGGGACCATGTCTCTTCCCCCTAGGCACGCTAGAACCATGGCGGCTGGTTCCCATTCCTGGCGTTCTTGCTCACATTCCTCATGTTCTTCGTAGCTTTGTTCTTCCCCCAGGGCGGCGGCAGCCATCTGGCGGGGTCTCGGAGTCTGACTCTGTGGACAATTCGGGTCGTTGGCGTAGTGGCCGACTCGCTGGCATCGGTGACACGTGACATTGGCTCTGTATCCCGGCCGCGCCGGGGTGTTGCCCCGGTTGGCCGGGGGTGGGGTGCTGGTAGTGGGAGCGGCCGGGGCGTTGTCTCTCCCTCGTCCCTGGCCCCCTCCTCCTCCTCGGGGACGGTGCTGACCGTGGTTGTTCCGGTTCTGTTCATGGGGCCCAGTTCGGCCCACTCGGGTAATTTCCCACCGGTCAGCCTCGGCGGCAAGCTGTCGTGGATCAGTTAATTTACTGTCGAGGAGGTGCTGCCTGAGCTCGACGAAGCAGTTGTTCGATAGATGCTCCCATACCATGAGATTGAAGAGTTGCTCGTAAGTCGTTACGTTGCTTCCCTTGATCCACCCCTCGAAGGCCCGGCTGAAATAGTTCACGTATTCCACCCAAGTTGTGCCCGGGATCCGAGTGCAGTTTCGGAACCTCTGGCGGTACATTTCGGGTGTGAGCCCATAGCGGGTGAGGAGGGTAGCTTTCATGTGGTCATAGGAGGTCATCAGATGGTCTGGGAGCTGTAGCAGGGCATCGCGGCCCTCATTGACGAACCTCCCCCATAGACCGGCTCCCCAGTCGCTTCGATCGACCCGGTGGGAGGTCATAGCGATCTCGTAGGCCTTGAACCATTGCTGTATGTCGTCCTCTCGGAAATATTCTCGAACGACATCCTTGGGGATGTGTACCTTCCTTTCTGTTACCCCCGGGGGGGCGCGGTTGCTCGGGCACTCCTAATTCTTTGTTCTGCTTGCGTAAGTCTATCTCAGCTAGTTTGCGTTCGTGTTCGTACGCCAGTCTCTTCTCTTCAAGCTCTCTTTGTCTCTGTTTCTCTTCCCGTTCTTCTCGGAGCCGCAGATGTTCCAGATTTAGTTTTTGTTCAGCTAATTTGAGTTCGCCATCCATTTTGAGCCGGGCCATCTCTAGCTCATGTAGTCGGTTTCTTTCCCGTTCTTGGATCTCATCTTGCGAGAGACCCGTTCTTCGCTCCTCGGGAGCCGTGGTGTCTTTCTCTGCTGTTGCGAGATTTTGGTCCGGGGGTCTGACGGCCCCGGTTTCTGCCCACGACTCAATGGCGTGCTTGAAATCGTCTTTAGTATTCAGACCGGTGGTAGCGATACCTAGTTCAATGCAGAATTGTTTCAACTCACGATGGCTGTATTCTTCCAATTTCTCCATCTGGAATTTTTCGGTGGATCCGCTTTCTTTGGTTGACATTGTGGTTTTGTCGTGGGGTGAGCTACTCTCTGTACGATTACGCGTTGATTCGGATCCCGTCGCTGGCCACCAATGTTAGACGGACCGGGAGGGTCGGCCGAGGATAAGGGGAGAGGTCTCCGGGGAGATCCGTCTCCAGCAATCGTACAGACAAATAACTCCCCCCCCCACTGACGTACACCACACAAGGATAAGGTTCAACGTTACTTTATAGGCAATTCTTTAAGTACGGTGAGGTGGTACAAGGAGGTCTGGACTCCGGGGTCCCCTCTATTCTAGTCTCTTGGTTGGGTAAGGGGGTAGCGGGACAGTCTCGTTACCACTCTGGGGGATATGGTGGTAGATGAATTAGCTCACAATCCTCGAGCTCGGCGTTCTAGATGATCGGGCCGCGGCGGAGCCAGCAGGTCCCAGGATGGTTGAAGGTAGCGACGGTCCGCGGCGGAGCCAGCAGGTCCCGGTGAAGATGGGTGCAGAGAGCCGCGGCAGCGCCAGCAGGCAGGTCGGTAGTTCGCAAGGCAGGGCTACGGCAGCGCCAGTAGTCCGTCAAGGATGAGTTCTTCACTGCGTCTCTCGACTCCAGGATACAACTCCTTCCTGCTCTGGAGCTGCGCCAGTTATAGGTCTGGCGCCCTTTGATGTCCGGACCCTCGCATCGGGAGGTCGGGAGGTCCGGGATGAGGGAGTCCAGACACCCAGCAGGGGGGTGGAGCCAGCGCCTGGGGGAGCTGGGGGCGATCGGCACCTGGCGGGGGAGAGCCATCGACACCTCTTTCTCCCATCGACCTGCCAAGTAGTCCGCTCACCTCCTGGGTGGATGGTGGTGCCGGGATGTCGGGGCCTGGCCAGGCCCAGGGTTAGGGTTGATCGGAGGCCACGCGGCCTCGTGGTGCCGTGTCCAAGATGGCGCCCAGGCCGGGCGAGAGGGCCGGTAGGGAATCGGGCCCACGATGTGGAGATGTTCAGGGGCAGGGGCCCTATAGGAGACGGAAAATGGGTTGTTGTTGCGTGTAACACCTGAGGAGCGGGGCTCGGGCCTGGTCGTGCGGGGAGGGAGCCAGCCTTACACGTGGCCTGTCCAACACCATGGGTGTCTCCTGTCGTCATAGTCCCAAAGAAAGGCACTCCAGACAAAGTGCGCCTATGTGTAGACATGAGACTTCCCAATACTGCCATAGAGAGAGAGCGTCACCCAGGACCCCGCCTGAGTGACATGATAACCGCCTTGAATGGAGCCCGAGTATTTTCCAAACTTGATCTGAACAAGGGCTATCACCAGCTGGAACTCCATGAGAAATCGAGATATATAACGACTTTCGCTACACATTTCGGTTTGTTTAGATACAAGAGACTAAGTTTCGGCATTTCATCAGCAGCTGAAATCTTTCAGGAAATGATTCGGCAGTCCATCAGACATATACCCAACTCGCTGAATTACAGTGATGACATCCTGGTATATGGGTCAAACACGCAGGAGCATGATAAGGTGCTGGATCGAGTATGCCGTGCTCTTCTGGAGGCCAACTTGACTCAATAAAGATAAGTGTGAGTTCCACCAATCCACTCTCAAGTTCTTTCGCCATGTGTTTTCGGGAGCCGGCATGAGGCCTGACCCGAAGAAAGTGACTGCACTCAACACCACCAAGAGGCCCCAAGATGTCAGCGACATTCGTTCCTTTCTGGGCATGGCGAGCTATTGTGCCAGATATATCAAAGACTATGCCACCATCAGTCATCCCCTGAGGGCTCTCACCAAGCAAGGACAACCTTTTGTGTGGAGTTCTGTTGGACTTTGGCCCTTAGGGCAGGTTCACCCCTAGACTTTTTGCTTGAAATGGTGACCTGGAGATGGTGATTTTTGGATTGTGCGCACTTTCACTGTGTCCCAGTGGAAAGTGCGTGCGCACTCTGAGTGCATGTGCTGAGCTAGGCCTGCCCGCCCATAGGAATGCATGGGGAATGTATGTGTCCCTGGTAGTTCCTGATGCGTGGGGTGTACAGGCTTGAGTCTGGTATGTGTGAACTCGTGAGAGTGAATGCTGCGAGATGGTGTATGCAGCATGTATGTGTCTAGTAGCGAAGCGCCATTTCTAGACATGGCTGTACGTGTGCTGTGAGGGTGCTGGCGTGTGATTGGCTGGAGCTGGCTGGCATGCCAGGCTCCAGGAAGTCTGGATGGGTCTGCCCGGTGGTGAGTGGGAGATTAGCATGAGTAATGTGTGGGAGGAGTGTACCTGTGTCCTGGATGGGCTGGGTTTTCCCCACACAATGCTGGCTCCGCCCCCCTGTGGTGTGTCTAATGACCCAAGCCCTGCCAGTGAATAGAGAGGGTGGTTGAGGTAAACAGAGTACTCAAGAACCAGCTGCGACTGGTTCCGCCCCCACTCTGCACCCTCAGACAAAGGAATGCACTGTATAAAAATGGGGCTGTGTCCCCACTGAAGTTGTTCTTTCTTGATCCTACTTGAGGGGGCTGCTGCTGCTGCTGGGGCCAGGAGGAACCGCCACTTGGACTGCCTCCCTGCCTGGAGGGCCAGTGAGCTGGCCCCTGGCCCAGCCTTGCCCCCCCCTGCCTGCCAAGGAGGACTTTTGCTGGACTTGTGTTTCCCCTGAAGCGCCTGGAAGCGCTTTATTTTGTCTGCCAGCGCTGGGAGCGCTCTATCTGCCTGAGGGCACCTGGGAGCACTGTGTCTGTGCTTCTAGCGCTTAAGAGCGCTTTATTTTGTCCTGGCGCTGTAGTTTGTGCCCACAGCGCTTGGGAGCGCTTTATTGTCCAGGAGCGTTGTTCATCGTCTCAGAGCGCTTGGGAGCGCTTTCTGTAAGGCAGGTGCCCACCCTGCATTTCGCTGCTCGAGCGGCTGCCCACGCCGCATATTTGTTTGATTTATTTAACACGGGAGCCCACTCCGTGTGAAATCACCGCTGCAGCCCGGGAGACCCGGCCGGGCCGCCGCGCTGCCTACGGCGACCCGGAAGTCCCGCCTCCTTCCTCCCAGTGCCGCGCTGCTATTGGCTGCAGCCGCGACCCGGAAGACAGGCACAAGACGCCCGGACGAGGGCAGGACCGGCGAGGTTCCCTTCTGCTTCCCCCGGTCTGGGGAAGCCTAGGTGAAGACAGAGGTTGGCCCCAGCCGGCGGGGCCCCCGCAGCGGAGCCGAGAAGCAGCCTGCCGAGGCTCCCGAAGGAGAGAGGAGCCCCGCAGCCCGTGAGGAGAGCAGGAACAGCCGGTGAGTGAAAGCCGGCTAGGGGAGAAGTGCGAGGTCGCGCACCTTCCCCCCCCCCCCTGCCTCTACTCGAGCGGCCCCCACTTGACAGCGGGCCGCTCCACCAAGGCGCACCTTTGCCCCACGAGTCCCCCGAGCCGGGACTCCAACGGTTGGGGGCAATTACTGGATCTCGAGTCCCCCAGAGGGGGGGACCCCCAAGAGGGCGCCAATTGTCGTGAGAGCCCAGCGAGGCTCTTGAGAGGGCATTTCTTTGTGAGAGCCCCGAGGGCTCCAACCAGGTGGAAAGTTGCTTTGCGAGCCCTGAGAGGCTCTTGGGGGCACATCAGGAGTTAAGAGCCCAGAGAGGCTCAGGCGACCCCATTGTTGTTTAAAAGCCCCAAGAGGCTCAGGGGCCATTTGTGTATTCAGAGCCCAGCGAGGCTTCAAGGGGACAGTCATTCTGCAGAGCCTGTGAGGCTCCCCCAGCGTGTTGGCCCCATCATTGTGCTACCAGTTGCCCAGCACTTTGTGGGCAACTGCCACGTTTAGGCCCTGACATTGGACACAGGGCGTCCTAGCCCCAGAGAGGCCAGTTGGCCTAGGGACAGTCACAGGTGGTGACTTACGTGAGTTTGGCGCAATTGTTATTGTTTTTGCACCTCTGAATGTATTGTTTATGCGTCATGTGCCTTTACACCTCTGAATGAATGTTATGCATTGCATCATGTGTTTTCCTCTTACACCCCTACAGGTATTGTGATACATAGGTGGTTGTTTTCTCCCTAGTACAGGTGGTGCTAGTGAGATCCTGTTACCAGTAGTTACTGGTTGTGTGCTATTCTGTGCTAGATTCTATGTTCTAAGTGCTATTTCTGAAAGTGCTACTTCTGATTCCTGACAGTGGTCCAGGTGGCCCTGTCTTGTAAATATCCCCCTGTAAATTCTGCCCGTGCCTCTGGCACATTGTAAAGTGTGTGTTTTATCTAATGTGTTTTGGTGTAATACAAAGGCTATTTTTATATAACCTTGTGTGGAGTTTCCTTTGTGGTGGGCCTTTGGTTGTTGTTGCTGGGGTGCGTGCGCAAATACTTAACCTACATCGCCTCCAAGTTTAGCCTTGCTGCTCGCGCCACGTTACCTAGAGGGTGAGTAGGGGTTATCTTGGCGTGTAACTCCCTTGCCCTGACTTGGGTGTGGTGGTCTCTGACTGACTTTGGCGAAAGCCCTGGCCAGCCGGGGATCCCATTTCCAACATTGGCGGCAAGCGGTGGGATAAGGATTTGTGTTTGCGTTGTACCTTGGTAGCAGCTGGCTGCACCACAAAACTCTGCATTTTAGATGACCACATTTTAGGGGATTGTTTTTTTTGAAGTTTCATATTTTCTTCTCCTGAAGGTATCATTGTGCAATTGTGTCAGTACATTTGTCCCCTACCCTGCGCCCAGAGTCTGGTACCTGTGTCACTTGTGGTCAGGTTGAGAAGTCAGGGGTGGTAGAAACTGCCTTACTAGTCCGAGGGGGGGGTTGTGTGTGGATGAATGGTGTTTGGCACTAGGCAAGTGAGTGGAGTTCTCTGGGATAGAGAGCTTGCTGATACCTTGTGAATTGTGTACTCCTGTGTTAGCTCAGACCCCTAGGTTCCCTGTGTGATCTCTTCTCTAGAACGTCTGCCAGAATGGAGCCTGCTTTTGATGTCTGTGATCTGTTTAGATACAGTATGGGAGAGTTGGTAAGGTTCTGTGAAGAGAGAGACATAGGGGTGGACGAGTTAGACACTCAGTCCGAACTTAGGAGCAGCCTGATCCTATGGCAAAAGTGTCAGTGGGACCTTGAGCGCAGTGAGGAAAGGGCCCGGGCTTCACACCAGGAGGGTGGTGGGTCTGTGGGGAGCCCTGAAGATTCAGAAGAGGAGGAAGAAAATGATAGCACAGGGACGCCAGCAGATAGTGAGGACCCCATAGATAGGGAGTCCCTTGCTGGGTCCAGCATAGGAGGCAGCGCCTCATCCCTTTCCCTGTCCCCAGAGGAGCTGGAAGATAGGAGGAGAGAAAGGGAGCACCAGCTGGCTTTAGAAAAGCTCAGGTTGGAGCATGCCCAGGCTATGGCACAGCTGGGCATTAGAAAGCAACAGCTGGAGACCGAGAGGGTCTTAGCGCAGGAAAGGATAGAGGAGGCTGAGAGGGCCGCCACCAGAGGCAAAGTAGCTCTGGAGGGTAGACTATCCCCTGCGCGCAGTGTTGAGTTTCTGGATCCCCCAGGGAGGGTTGGGTCCAGTGGTGGCAGCTATTTAAATCTCAGTCTAGAAAGTCCCAGTTCCCAGAGTATGGTTCCTGTTTCCCCAGAGGAGGAGAATAGGTTGAGGTTTAGGAACCTTAGGAAACCGTCTCATCAGTCTTGGGAAGACTTTGAGGATGACTGTTGTGAAGCCCTGTGTGATTGGGTACGGGAGCCCACGAAATGTGATTGGGACCTATTGTTCGATATGCTTCTCAGAGAGCAGTTGCTCAGTTGTTGTTCACCAGGGTTGCGCCAACACCTGTTAGGGTGTGGATTGTCTGAACCATGTGAGCTGGCAGAGGAAGCAGACCGCTGGGAAGGGACCAGAGGTTCTGTAGAGTCATTGGTGAGTGACTCCAAAAGTAGTGGGTCAGGGATCTTCCAGCCCAGCGTGGTGGAAGAGGCTCAGTGTAGCCCAGCTAGGTCCCTGGTTAGTGAGAAGGGTGTAGGGGCTGACTACCTGGCTCAGTGGAGCAGGAGTCAGTGGGTGGCTGAGAGCCCCCAGAGGCCCGAAGCCCTGTCTCAGAACCTGGGTGGTTTCTTGAGGGAACACCAGGTTGGGGACCTAGGCTGTCCTGTTAGTCCACTTGAGGAGGATCTCCTAGTGAGTAGAGGACCTGGAGTGTCTGTAACCAGAGCTCCTGTGGTTCTAGAGTCTGGCAGTACCGCTCCGGTAGGGAGGGTACAGGAGTCCAGAGGGAGGAGTGATTGGGGGAGTTCCCCAGTGGAAGGACCAGTGGGTCAGGGACTACCCAGTTGGGCTAGGTTCCCGTGTAGTGACCATGGTAACAACACTTCTGGTCTGGGGGATCGTCACGCACTGTCAGGTGGACAGAGGGCGGGAGATCTGCGCCAGACAGACAGTCACACAACAGATGTGACATTTGTTAGCCTCAGGGGGATGGAGTGTAAGTCCCCAGAAATCCTGGAGTGCCAGGCAATTGTTCCACCGAAGGTTTTAGACCAGAGGTTGGAAGGCCAGGTTCAGGGTCAGCCTGACCTGAAGGGTAGGACGACTGTAACCAGTGTCTTGACCGGTTCTTCTTCCAGAGGAACTTCTCCAGGTGGGAGAGGGCAGACCTCTGGAAGGGGGTGCAGAGGGTGGGAGAGCCCACCTCTGACCCCGGTGCAACCTGAGTGGATAAGTCCTGGGTTGGAATGGCGTTCTAGGGGTACCCCTCGCAGAGGGAGGAGGAACCCTAGGAGAAGAGGTAGGGGGAGGAGAGCCTTCCCCGAGACTCCTGGTCCGCCTGAGGTTGTAGGCCCTCGGCTGGAGTACCAGTGGCAGTCTAGTCCTGTCTTGCAGACAGGAAGAGTGGAAAATGGCTCCTATGTGCCAGGGGTTACTACCCCCCGCTCTGCGAATTGGCATGGACCCGTGGCACCTGGGTGGCCCAGGGCCTGGTCCTGGCCGCGGACAACTTGGGAGTACCAGTGGGGTAGCCCAGTTGGTCCAGACAGTGTGTTGAGAAGGAATCCCATGGGTTCACCGTGGCATAGAACAGGAGGGTGTCCCTGCAGTTGCGGGCCCGCGTCCGTGTTCTATCGCCCCAAGCAGGGAAGTCCATCACGGTGGTGATTGGTCTCCCCTGCGTTTTGGCTGGAAGGGGGTTATGTTGGACTTTGGCCCTTAGGGCAGGTTCACCCCTAGACTTTTTGCTTGAAATGGTGACCTGGAGATGGTGATTTTTGGATTGTGCGCACTTTCACTGTGTCCCAGTGGAAAGTGCGTGCGCACTCTGAGTGCATGTGCTGAGCTAGGCCTGCCCGCCCATAGGAATGCATGGGGAATGTATGTGTCCCTGGTAGTTCCTGATGCGTGGGGTGTACAGGCTTGAGTCTGGTATGTGTGAACTCGTGAGAGTGAATGCTGCGAGATGGTGTATGCAGCATGTATGTGTCTAGTAGCGAAGCGCCATTTCTAGACATGGCTGTACGTGTGCTGTGAGGGTGCTGGCGTGTGATTGGCTGGAGCTGGCTGGCATGCCAGGCTCCAGGAAGTCTGGATGGGTCTGCCCGGTGGTGAGTGGGAGATTAGCATGAGTAATGTGTGGGAGGAGTGTACCTGTGTCCTGGATGGGCTGGGTTTTCCCCACACAATGCTGGCTCCGCCCCCCTGTGGTGTGTCTAATGACCCAAGCCCTGCCAGTGAATAGAGAGGGTGGTTGAGGTAAACAGAGTACTCAAGAACCAGCTGCGACTGGTTCCGCCCCCACTCTGCACCCTCAGACAAAGGAATGCACTGTATAAAAATGGGGCTGTGTCCCCACTGAAGTTGTTCTTTCTTGATCCTACTTGAGGGGGCTGCTGCTGCTGCTGGGGCCAGGAGGAACCGCCACTTGGACTGCCTCCCTGCCTGGAGGGCCAGTGAGCTGGCCCCTGGCCCAGCCTTGCCCCCCCCTGCCTGCCAAGGAGGACTTTTGCTGGACTTGTGTTTCCCCTGAAGCGCCTGGAAGCGCTTTATTTTGTCTGCCAGCGCTGGGAGCGCTCTATCTGCCTGAGGGCACCTGGGAGCACTGTGTCTGTGCTTCTAGCGCTTAAGAGCGCTTTATTTTGTCCTGGCGCTGTAGTTTGTGCCCACAGCGCTTGGGAGCGCTTTATTGTCCAGGAGCGTTGTTCATCGTCTCAGAGCGCTTGGGAGCGCTTTCTGTAAGGCAGGTGCCCACCCTGCATTTCGCTGCTCGAGCGGCTGCCCACGCCGCATATTTGTTTGATTTATTTAACACGGGAGCCCACTCCGTGTGAAATCACCGCTGCAGCCCGGGAGACCCGGCCGGGCCGCCGCGCTGCCTACGGCGACCCGGAAGTCCCGCCTCCTTCCTCCCAGTGCCGCGCTGCTATTGGCTGCAGCCGCGACCCGGAAGACAGGCACAAGACGCCCGGACGAGGGCAGGACCGGCGAGGTTCCCTTCTGCTTCCCCCGGTCTGGGGAAGCCTAGGTGAAGACAGAGGTTGGCCCCAGCCGGCGGGGCCCCCGCAGCGGAGCCGAGAAGCAGCCTGCCGAGGCTCCCGAAGGAGAGAGGAGCCCCGCAGCCCGTGAGGAGAGCAGGAACAGCCGGTGAGTGAAAGCCGGCTAGGGGAGAAGTGCGAGGTCGCGCACCTTCCCCCCCCCCCTGCCTCTACTCGAGCGGCCCCCACTTGACAGCGGGCCGCTCCACCAAGGCGCACCTTTGCCCCACGAGTCCCCCGAGCCGGGACTCCAACGGTTGGGGGCAATTACTGGATCTCGAGTCCCCCAGAGGGGGGGACCCCCAAGAGGGCGCCAATTGTCGTGAGAGCCCAGCGAGGCTCTTGAGAGGGCATTTCTTTGTGAGAGCCCCGAGGGCTCCAACCAGGTGGAAAGTTGCTTTGCGAGCCCTGAGAGGCTCTTGGGGGCACATCAGGAGTTAAGAGCCCAGAGAGGCTCAGGCGACCCCATTGTTGTTTAAAAGCCCCAAGAGGCTCAGGGGCCATTTGTGTATTCAGAGCCCAGCGAGGCTTCAAGGGGACAGTCATTCTGCAGAGCCTGTGAGGCTCCCCCAGCGTGTTGGCCCCATCATTGTGCTACCAGTTGCCCAGCACTTTGTGGGCAACTGCCACGTTTAGGCCCTGACATTGGACACAGGGCGTCCTAGCCCCAGAGAGGCCAGTTGGCCTAGGGACAGTCACAGGTGGTGACTTACGTGAGTTTGGCGCAATTGTTATTGTTTTTGCACCTCTGAATGTATTGTTTATGCGTCATGTGCCTTTACACCTCTGAATGAATGTTATGCATTGCATCATGTGTTTTCCTCTTACACCCCTACAGGTATTGTGATACATAGGTGGTTGTTTTCTCCCTAGTACAGGTGGTGCTAGTGAGATCCTGTTACCAGTAGTTACTGGTTGTGTGCTATTCTGTGCTAGATTCTATGTTCTAAGTGCTATTTCTGAAAGTGCTACTTCTGATTCCTGACAGTGGTCCAGGTGGCCCTGTCTTGTAAATATCCCCCTGTAAATTCTGCCCGTGCCTCTGGCACATTGTAAAGTGTGTGTTTTATCTAATGTGTTTTGGTGTAATACAAAGGCTATTTTTATATAACCTTGTGTGGAGTTTCCTTTGTGGTGGGCCTTTGGTTGTTGTTGCTGGGGTGCGTGCGCAAATACTTAACCTACATCGCCTCCAAGTTTAGCCTTGCTGCTCGCGCCACGTTACCTAGAGGGTGAGTAGGGGTTATCTTGGCGTGTAACTCCCTTGCCCTGACTTGGGTGTGGTGGTCTCTGACTGACTTTGGCGAAAGCCCTGGCCAGCCGGGGATCCCATTTCCAACAAGTTCCCAATGTGAGAGGGCCTTCCTGGAAATCAAACAGGCTGTTGAGGCTGCAGACAATCTGGCATACTTTAGCCCCAAGAGAAAGACTGAAACAACAGTGGATGCCAGTCCAGTAGGTCTGGGTGCCATCTTGGCCCAGTATGACAAAGACAATGATCAACGGCACATCGTGGCCTACGCCAGTCGCAGTCTGACTGAAACAGAAAAGGCCTATTCTCAACCAGAGAAGGAGAGTCTCGCAGTTGTCTGGGCTTGTGAGCACTTTCACGTCTTCATCTATGGCAAGCATTTCACCATGATAACAGATCATCAGGCGTTGGTCACCATATTTGGCAACCCTCATGCCAAAATGCCACCTAGGATAGAACGTTGGGGCCTGCGCCTACAGGAATACACATACACAATCATACACAAACCGGGGAAAGGGGAGAATCCGGCGGACTACATGTCCCGACACCCTCAGGAATCCCAGACCTCGCCTCCGTCAATTGCTGAAGAATACATCCATTTTGTAGTAGGATCAGCCCGACCTCCGGCCATTCCCTTAGAAGCAATCCAGGGGCCACTGCCCAAGATGGTGTACTTCAGGAAGTCATGCGCCGACTGCGCACCCATCGATGGAGACACGACAGTGAGGAGGAGCAGACCGATCCTCAGGTCCGCCAAGAAATGCAGGCGTTCAGACACATCTGTGAAGAGCTATCCGCCACCTCGGAGGGGCTCCTCCTGAGAGACCATCAGATTGTCATCCCGAGGCAGTTACGACAAGGAGTCATTAACCTGGCCCATGAAGGTCACCGGGGAGTGGTTGCAACCAAAAGAAATCTCCGTGAGCGAGTCTGGTTCCCGCTGCTTGATACCATGGTGGAGGCCACCCTCAAAGACTGCCCTCAGTGTCAACTAGTCAGCCATGGAACACCCCCGCCCCGCTTCAAATGACTAAACTACCAAATGGAATCTGGCAAGAACTAGCCATGGACTTTTACGGACCCCTTTAGTCGGGCAAGTATGTGGTGGCTATCATGGATGAGTACTCAAGGTTTCCGATAGCCCAATTCGTGTCCTCCACTAATGCCTCCTGCGCCATCGCAGTTCTTGATGAGGTGTTTGCCGCCTGGGGTGTCCCAAAGGAACTCAAAACGGACAATGGTCCTCCTTTCAATGGCCAGGAGTTTAGTGAGTTTGCACGGCACCTTAACTTTAGACATCGAAAGGTCACGCCTCTGTGGCCACAGGCTAATGGCACTATTGAGAGGTTCATGGCAACTCTGAAGAAAACATTCAAACAAGCCACGCTTGAAAAGAAGGACTTGCAAGTTGCCCTCAACGAAGTCTTGCGAGCCTACCGGACTACCCCACATGCCACCATAGGAAAGTGCCCGGCCACTCTCATGCTGGGGCGACCCATCAGAACCAGAATCCCGACATGGGAAGGTGCTCTGCGACCAGTGTCTCCGACACCTGTCCACCAAGAGGTGGCTCTTGCTGATCGCACCAATAAGAACAAGATGAAATCATATGCGGACCATCGACGGCGAGCCAAGTCTCCTTCCTTGCAGACGGGGGACTGTGTGGTGGTCAAACAAGAACAATCCCGCAAGACAGATTGCAGGTTCAAAGACGAACCGTTGGTTATCACCCAACAAAAGGGCACCATGGTCACTGCGGCATCTGACAAGAGAAAGATTACCAGAAATGTGTCTCACTTTCAAAAATGCACGCCGGGCCTGAAGGAGGCTCTTGAACAAGATGGAGACATACCGGACACACAAGGACCCAGTCAAGTGGGCACAATCCAAAGACTTGATCAGCAGACTGAGGCTGAATTGGATGCTGGCGGTATGAGTCTGAGACCGAGAAGGAACATTCACAGACCTAAAAGACTGATTGAAGAACTTGAATAAAGTTAGTTCATTCTTTTGTTAACAACGGGGGAGATGTTATGTCTTTGAGCATTCTAGTAGCTGGGCGTGGGTGGAGTCATGGGGTGGAGGAAGAGGCGGGGCACGAGCAGGAAAGAGTTAGTTAGAGTAGGGACAGGGACGAGGAAGGAGTGTGTTCATAAAGCTCCTTGAACATCAAGTAGTGTCTGTCATTATTGCATGGACAACACTACAGGCACAACTCCAGTTATTTGATTTTGGGAGGAGGAATGCAATAAGTAACATGCAATAAGTAGCACTGAACATCAGTTTGTGCTGCAGCTGCTGCTTTGAAACAGAAATAGAAACAAGAGGAAGTGAGCAGGAAAGAGGAACCAACAAATGCTGGAGTTTGTGAGGGCTTGAGAGTGTGTGTGTGTGAGAGAGAGAGAGTGAGGAGGAGAGTGAGAGAGAGACAGGAGGGGAGAGAGAAATGAGGTGACGGAGAGAGAGAATGAGAAGGAATCATGAACGAATGAAAGTGCTCGAGGGAGACAGATAAGAGAGGGGTGACAGAGGAAGCTAGATGAGAAGGAGGTCAGAATGTGATGAAGAAAGGAGTATACCAGGGTATGAGAGAGAATGCCAAGTGGAGGTTGTATGAGGGAAAAGGCGAGCACATGGGAGGGGAGGTTTAGCAAGAGAGGAGAGAAAGTGAGTGCATGTGCGAGAGGAGGAGTCAGAGGAGGTGATGCAGGCGAGTGGAGGATTTTTAGAGGGCAGGTTGTGAGCAATTAGATTATTATATATATAATATTATTGAGTTAATAATTAAATTGTGTGGTCATCTCTAAATTAGCCAGACAGCTCCACCTTGTGGCAGACTGTCACGCCGGTGCTGACAATTAGGAGCCGGTGCAGAGCACCGGAAACTACTGACTCAAATTAAGCACTGCAATGAATTTTTTTTTAGTTGTGATATCCTCAGCGCTCACTTTGTAAACAAGCATTTGCAATGCAATAGGTCTCGCATTAGGAAAGTTTGAGCTATTGTTATTGTAAATGACAATTTTTGTATTTATGTGTTGGTTTTGAAAATAGCGAAATTAATAGCTTTGTCATTTACAATGCCAATAGTTATAACTTTCGCAAATGTGACACCTATAGCATTTGTAATGCAATATGTGTTGTATTTACGTGACTTAGATGTATTGATATTACAAATAACAATGGCTTTTTTTTTTTTAATAATGAATACATAAATAAAAGTTATTGTAATTCATAACTGCAATAGCTTAAACTTTTGTAAATAACTTTTGTGAAGATTATGTTCATTGTATTTTATTGTGACGAAAATCCAAGAACAGAAGTGAAATATTAAAATCTTTTTGTGACATTTGTAATAAAGCTTGAAACATTGAGAGAACATATTTGAACCAGTTGTTGTTGAATGGTTGCACACTTTGATGAGGTGGTGGCGCTGAGTGATGTTGTGGTGGCGACGAGTGATGCAGTCGCGTTCAGTGATGCTGTGGTATCGCATAGTGATTTTGTGGTGCCCCTGAGTAATGCTGTGGTGGTCCTGAGTGATGCTGTGGTGATGCGATAGATCGATAGAGTGAGTGCGATGGATAGATATAGTGAGTGCGATAGATAGAGTGAGTGCGATAGATAGATAGACGGAGTGTGATAGATAGATAGAGGGAGGGCGAGAGACAGATAGAGGGACGGCGAGAGATAGCGGGAGATAGATAGAGTGAGGGCGACAGATGGATAGATATATAGAGTGAGGGCGATAAATAGATAGACAGCGTGATGGCGATAGATAGATTGAGTGTGATAGATAGACTGATAGAGTGAGGGCAATAGATAGACAGAGTGAGGGCGATAGATAGAATGAGACGAAGGGATAAAGAAGAAAATGCAATGACACGGTGAACGAAGGAGAGAGGGGAGCATGTAAACGGGTCTAAAGGGACGTTAGTAAGAGAGACAGAACAACAGAAGTGAGTGGATGGCAGAATGTTGAGAGGAGGAGAGAAAATAGAGAAATATGAGGGGTTAGTGGGAGAAGAAGGGAGGGGACAGCGAGGCAGAAAGAAGGAAAGAGGAATAAAAATGGAGCACGAGGAGGCTGGAAAAAATTGTAAAAGGGAATGAAAAGACATAAAAATAACACGCTGCAAGTTTCCAAACATTAGAAAGAACACAAAGCAACCAGTCACATTTTGTTTAACAGTGGTAGTTGCGCTGGACAATTTTTTAACTGCGTGTACTTGAAGGTTTGCGCTTATAAATTGGCTTGACCTAAAAAGAGGAGGAGGATGTAAAAACACGGAGAGCAAGGAAGAAGTGGAGGTAAATGAGGAATAGAAGGAGAAGCAAAAAAACATGATGAAGTGATATGTAGAAAGATGGAGCAATACAAGTGATAGTTGAGAAAGCAGGGCAGTGAGATGAAGGGGAGAAGGGAGATTAGTGCAGAGATTATTGTTAAACTGTGACATGGAGGCAAAAGCAGTTAATAAAAAGAGAGAGCATTACAGGCCACAAACAGCTTTAAATTACTCTGCGTATTGCTAGGCGCGAGCAGGCAGGAGAGGTGTGTGGGGAACGAGAAGGGGTGACGGGGGTGTGAGGGAGAGGGCAGGGGAAGGAGCGGGGGAGAGAGGAAGGGAAATGTATTAGTACGGAGCAGGGGGAGAATGGGAGAGGGGAAGAGAAGGCCGAGAAGAGAGGAAGTGGGGAGAGAGGGTCAGAAAATGAAGGTGCACAAAATGCTGCAACTGTGTAACCCCACCCCCCTCGCAGTCCTCCCCACCAGCACTGAATCAAAGGCATTAGGGTAAGTAACAGAGGCGGCGGGCCAGCGCTAAGCTGCCAGGCTGAGCGCTCCCTGGGGCAGCTGAATAAAGCAATTAGCAGCTCCCCTGGAAGCCGCGCGGCTGATCAGTGTCACGTACATGCCTCAATATCGTTATCAGGTCAGAATGTCGGCAATGATGCTGATGTACATTGTGTGAGTACAGCCTATAAGGCGTTACGGTTTCATTTCATTTTAACCTCATGCCAAAAATGATTTTTCTGCGAGGTGCACTTTTTTTCAATCGAAGAGACTGCCCTTTAAAACAAGAAGGCATTGCACTAGGGGCAGGCACGAAAAGAAAGACGGTACTTCTTATACACGTTTCTGTGAACCGCAGTAAACAAACAAGAAAAAACACAGAAGCACTACATTTCAGTGATCGCGATCACAAAAACAAACAAGAACAAGGGATGCGGGTGCTTGCACACTCTGCAAGTTCAAGAAAAGGAAACTTAAAAGATGACTTCTGTATGTTGCTGTAAATCTGGGGTAAAAACTGCACGGGTCAAAACGTACATTCAAGATATTAAGTAAATATACAATACAATATTAAGTAAATGATGCCTTCGACTCTAGTACCGATGAGGGAGCACTGCAAATGACAATACAAATGCATGTCTCTTGTCAGATCAATACAAATACAATCACTACTAGCTAGGCTCTTTCTTTCTGAACTTGATTGCGAGAAAAAAGTGTAGCTAAAAGACCACTTAGTAATGCAGGAAACTTTAAAAAACAAGGCATGTGGCATAGAAGGATGCTGGTAAAAACAACAAGCCCTCGGCATTGCGCGCTGGGGAAAATTCACGCTTGAATGCCTGAAGTCGGAAGGGTGGGAGGGAACCTTTGAAGTGTGAAGCTCTCGGCATTGCTGTGGCGGGTCTGAAGAGCGTGCACGGGCACATGAACTGCATGTAATCCGAATCCGCGCTTGGTTCAAAGAGTTTGTTTCAGCTACAATAGATCGACATCTGCAATGCGCAAGCGCATTGGCAGAGGTCGCCCTAAAAATGAAGTACCAGGTCCATTCTTGGAAGCCGACTGCAGCCTCACCATGCATTGCTCCTGCCAGCACTGCCAGTGGCAGTACCAACATAACACCTAACCTTCGCACTCCTACCAGAATGACAATTTAGACTATTTCAGGCCACACAAAGCTAGAATGGCATGAGAGGCTTGCATTATTCATTTTCAAAGTATATCGATATAATAAACACTTGTGTTCTGCTCATTTCAAAATAAACAGACTGTGCCACCATGTGGTGATCTGTCACTAGAGCCGGTACTGCCAATTAAGTGCGGGTGCCGAGCACCGGAAACCACCAGCACAAATTAAGCTCAGGATATCCTCAGTTTAAATAACCTGAAAGGAGGCAGGTCCAGCTTTACCTGTAAACTGGATTCAAGAAATCTGAGCCAGGTTTCCCGCTTAAAAATGGTGCATCTCCTCCTGCCCCATCCGGAGCACAGCATTCTGCTTTTGCCCTGGGGTCTGCACCACCCAAACTTCAGGGCACAGTGTTTTGAAATTAATTGAAGGATTAAAGGCACAGATTTCAGAGTTCCTTGTGTGCCGCCAATTATTAGGCAATAATAATGAAACAGCAGTTTAACTCTGGTGATTAATGTATCTGTTGGAAGGATCCCAGTTTTCCCTAGCCCCAGTTTTGACATATACAGTCGTGCAGAGGATTAATGTGACTCTTGCAAAGCACATGTGTAATGTGAGGATCAAAGACCTCCAGCCAACATGACTAGGGGCCAAATAGGAGAACGGCTGTTCATTCTCTTATTTGGCCCGAGTCTCTGGAATAATCTTCTATCACACCTCCCATCCATAGTTGATCATAGATGCTTCAGAAGAAAACTAAAATCCTGACTCTTTTCCCAGTAAGCTGTCCTTCACTGTCTTTTGCTGTTGTCCGTCTGCTGATGTTGCTGCCCAGCGCCATGAGACCTCCCTGGTGATATGTGCACTTTACAAGAACATTTGACATTGACATGAGACTCGGCCACAACCTGGAAAGGTTTTCCTACTCTGTCAGGTGAGGAAGAGAATAAGAAAACAGGCTGCATTGGTGCAGGGCCTACTCTGCCTCACATCCCCCTGTCCAGGCCGCTGCCTCTGGGCAGGGGACCTATCCTAATAGTGATGGGACCCTTTTTTAATTGGACTAGATCTATTTCCTCGTTTCTCCTTTTCTTGGGGCTAGATGCATTCCTCTCTGCTAACCCTATCTTAGCCACGGCAACCTCCAGCTTACCTAAAGAGGTTACCCAGAACTGGAGTAATCCCACCATGACCAGCAGGGTCAGGGGGCCTGTCTTGATATGAGGTCAGACCACCATACCAAGGACAGTGCAGCCATAAAAGCTAACACTCAGCAGTGGCTACTGACAGCTGTCAGCACCCAGACCATACCTTTAGCTGACCACTGATAGGTGGATGGGCTAACAAATAGATTTATTGGGTTCAGGGGGTCCTACTGCTATTTTGGAGTGGGGGGTTACTAGATTTTGAAGAAAACACCCTCCAGTCACTCTCTCTTCTGCTAGCTGAGGGACCACAACCTCCTGCTGAACAGTTGCCGGACTAGTTAGGACTTTTTGTGGGGCTGGTAAGGCTTCACCAGTGCCAACTTTCTACCTTACCAGAGCTGAATTTCATTGGCACACTAGAACTTTTTCTGAAAGTTGCCCACCTTTCCTCCTCTTGCCTTTCCTCTGGGGCCTAATTTTACCAACTGTAGGTTCAGCACCTCTGGAATCCTTGGGAGAGGACTGTCACTGGACCAGTACCTCTTTTGGGCTCAGACCAACCTCTGGGATGTCATTTCCAAGGAGACAATCAAAAATTTGCTAGCATTCGCGCCAAGAATTTTCAATTCTATTAAGGACACGGAGGCGAGGATTATGCTTCTCTTATCTTTACTGCAAAACACAGCAGCCAATGAAAACATACAATTAGTTTAAAACAACTACATTGCCCAAGATGCACACTTATAAGCCATGCCTCCATAGTCCATAAGAGCCTTCTGCGTGGTGCCATCTTCCTCTTTCTTTGCAGAAAACGCAAGTCCAAACTTCAACAATGAATACGTCCATAACCTTCTCCAAGGTGGAAGAATAACCATGAAGTCTTCAAGCACAAGCTCTTGCCATCCTCCATTGTCTAGTCAGACTTCTTGTCTGATCCTGAAATAAAGGATATGAACAACCATAACCACTGTGTAACCAAGTAATGCATAACATTAAACAAGGGTGGGTAAGCTTTAATACCATTAATAAAGCCGGGTGGGATAATCCTCGCCTCCGTGTCCTTAATAGAATTGAAAATTCTTGGCGCGAATGCTAGCAAATTTTTGATTCTATTACAGGACCAGAGGCTTCAGATTATGCTAGTTCAACGCTTTCCAAATACCACCGAAGTAATATCACCCACCGGCTTGTAATAAAACGTTTTGAAAGTAGATTCTGAAGATCAATCAGCACAACGCATAATGTCTTGAATGCTGGAACCCAACATATATGATTTGGAGGCCATAGCGCTTTTTACAGAATGCGCCCCAAACCTCTGGAGGTCAATACCAGCTTCCTGCATGATAAATCTGAGCCATCTAGCAATAGTGGCAGCCGCCACTCGCTTATACGGTTTTTGCAAAGCAATCAGCAGCTGAGAACAACCCTGCGGCCTCAATGAACTTGTACATTCTTCATATACCTTTAAACATTGTACTACACATAATTTCTCATTTTCCGGAAAAGCATTGTAGTCAATGTGAAGGGAAAGTGTCTTAGTACGTCCAGTAATAGCGAAAGAAACCCCTTCTGGGGTAAATACTCTACCTGTAACGTCGAGAGCTCTCACATCCGATGATCTTCTACATGTTGACAGACACAGCAACATCGCCAACTTGGCCGATAGCTGTTTTCTAGAAAGCAGAGCATTATTAGGCCAACGATTAAACAATGAGATAACTAGGGAAACATCCCACAGAGCCGTATATTTGGGTTTAGGAGGGTTAGCGACCCTGGTTCCTTTAAGAAGTCTGCATACCACCTGATTCATGCCTACAGGCTTGCCATCCACCAGCTCATGACCTGCAGAAATGGCCGATCTAAAATTGTTGACCGAGCGATAAGCAAGGCCCTCCGAAGCTTTATCTGAAAGAAAGTTTAACACTTGGGGTAACTCCGCCCCCACGGGATCCAAATGTTGTTCCACGCACCAATCCACCCAGTTTTTCCAGGCTGAGGAATAACGTTTCCTTGTGGAAGGTGCCCATGCTTGCTTGATAAATTCAGAAGCTGTGTCCGAAACTCCTGGCATGTGCCATTGTTGCCGGAAAGCCTCCATGCCATCAGCGTGAGGCGGCCCTCCAGAATCATGGGATGACGTTCCTGAAGAGGGCCCAGGAGCAACGATGTCGACTCTGAGAGCAACCCGGGGAGGTCGCAGCTCCACTTTAGCAACTTCGGAAACTAAGGCTGAGATGTCCACCACGGTGTCACAAGGACTATCACTGCCGGACGAGTTTGTTTCCACCTCCCTTCTTCTGTACTAAGAAGAAGTTGCTGCAAAAACCGTGAGGCCCCCCATTGCACGGCGCTATCGCGTGTTTTTGCAGCAATTTCTTTGTCTATAAAACTGCGATCTTGTAGGGAAAAATGGAGATCCGCGGGGAGACCGCTCTGAAAAGGAGGAGAATAATACTCCAAATGAAAACCCATGACGGTCTGCAATACCCATGCGTCCTGGGTCAGCCTCTGCCAATGCAGAAGACAGTGCCTGGTGCGACCCCCCCAATGGAAAATGGGAATGCTCCGGGACACTCACCTGAAGATTGCTGGGCTTTAAAGTTTGCCCTGTTGCCACCATTCTGGAATCGTCCCCGGTTGAATCTGCGGCGTGACGGGTAGAAAGTACCTTCACGTGTGGAGTCCCACTCCCCTCTGCCACGACCGAAGTCACCTCTTTGGGAGCCTTGCTTGAAACCGCGGCCTGACGAGCGGCCCCTGCCTCGTCCGGTCCGATTAAAAACACCTTGTTGAAAAACTCTTCTAATTCCTATTTGAGCCTTGTCTAGGGATGTAAAAGTGCCAACATATTTCGACACGTCCTTGACAAAGTGCTCTCTGAAGAGATGCCCACTAGCCAAGAGACCGGGTTCAGCCTCCGCCAGCTCGGTGAGGTTGATGTCCATCCTGATGAGTAGCGATCTGCGTCTTTCGGCTGAGATCGCACAATTAGCGTTGCCTAGTAGGCATATGGCGCACTGGGTCCATCCCGCGAGTATATATGGCTCCACTGGAGCAGCGCCCTCCTTTGCCACGAGGGCCATTTCCAGAATTGTAGCCAAGGGGCCCACAATGTCCAGTAACTTGTCTTGACAACCGTGCCAAGCTCGGTCAATGCCCCGTTTGGGATCCTTGGAGAATTTCTTTAGGAATGTGAGCAGACTCGCATCTATCTCTGGTGTCTCCGTCACCTTGTCAGGGACTTCCGGGCGTGGACATTCTGGCCTAAGCCGGTTACGCACCTCTCTAGGAAAGCTCTTTCTGAGATTCTCATGTAAGTAGTCAGAGACCTCCGGAGGTGGGGTCCAGTCCGAGGACTGGGGGTGCATTATATCAGTAGGATCAAATGTAAAAGGAGTGTTCGGGAGGTCCCAAGCCGACTGGTTTGAGGGCTTCGCCTTCTTGGGAGGAGGAGGCTCCTCGGAGGTATCGGTATCCGTATCCGTGCCCGTCGTGGTGTTATCAGTATCCGTGTACACCCTCTGTTTAGACTTTGCCTTGCCCCCAGAATAGGTGGTCGCCTGCCCCACTACTGGCCAGCACTTTCAGGGCGTGTGCGTGTGGCCAATGCCGACCTGTATCAGTGCTCTCATTAGAAGCCGAAGCTTCAGACTTCCTCTTCTGCGACTCCTTGCCATAGCCCTGACGCTTGGCGAAACTTTCAAGCTGCTGTTTAATAGGTCGCAGGGCCGCAGCCAAAGCCTGGTGGACGTTCTGTGGAACCGCGCTCTCAATTGCTCTATTTACAGAAGACTGGACAGAGGCGTCCAAAGCTCCCACCAGGTTATCCTCCAAGACAGTCTCCTGCTGTCCTCTGTAAAGCTCCTACTCATCATCATTGGGGTATCTAACCCAGTCTTCCATGACTAAAGGTGGTGTAAAATACACTCTTTTATGTATATAAGTAATTATAACCACAAGCCACCAGGAGGAGTGATGGGGGGGTGTCAGCCCACCTGCACACCAGTTCAAGAAACACTCTGTATAGTTCCAAACCCCCCTCAGCAAAGCTGTAATTGCAGGTCAGAGACTTAGGCCAGTCAAAATGAATACATGGAGCGTGTGCGCACTCCTATGGCCCCGATTTTACAACCAGCAATGGCGATACACGACAGAGTGGCAAAACCGAACTTTCAAGTGTGCCAGTAAGGCCAGGGAATCGCGCTGAGGCGCGCTGCCCAAATCGTGCCCAAAAAGGAGCCCAAAAGCAGCCCAAATGCGTGCGTTGGGGCGCGCGCTTCAGCTGAGAGCCACCCGGCGCGTGCGGCGTAGGAGGGCAATCAGGGAAGCCCAGACGCCAACACCCTGAAGCGCAAGAACGGGAATGAAAACCAAGCCGGGGTAAAAAGGTGTGTGAAAAACGGCTGCCGCACTGCCCGGTCAAAGACCGAATTTCACACGCGACTAGAGCGTCTCTTCTGTATTAGAAATGGGCACGAGTATCCTCCGCTAAAGAGCGGGCATGTGTAAACAGCGCTAGTGGCCCATCTGAGACCGGGCAAAGCGCGAATGTCGGAGCGTTCCCTCCTAATCAATCAACAACACCCTGCAAGAGAGTTCGAAGCAGTAAACCACAACAATATTAATAATCCCAATGATATAATCACAAGTATAAATGAAATCCCACATGCAAATAGCAGAGTGAGGAAACATGAAAGGGTGCACTTAACTCTTGCTGTGAGCAGCAAAGAAAGAGGAAGATGGCACCACGCAGAAGGCTCTTATGGACTATGGAGGCGTGGCTTATAAGTGTGCATCATGGGCAATGTAGTTGTTTTAAACTAATTGTATGTTTTCATTGGCTGCTGTGTTTTGCAGTAAAGATAAGAGAAGCATGATCTGAAGCCTTTGGTCCTGTAATAGAATCAAGGGGGGAGGTCTGATCTGACTATCACCCTCTGCAAACTAAGGGACCCAGCGATCTCCAAGGATACTAACACCAGCGGCATACCAGTAAGCTCACATGGGACAGCCCTTACTTTTCTAGTCTCTGGTGGTAAATACTGATCTGTGGATACCAGTCTGTCATGCACAATGGTGTCACAAGTATCCCTCAGGGCAGTGATTGGGATTTCATTCATCTTGAGGTGATGAGGAGTGTCTGCTTCCCTCAGGAATCATCACCTCACCTTCTGCACCCTACTTCATAGTTAAAAGCTACAAGGATGTCCTCATCTGAGGAGCAATCCTCAAAGGCTACACTGACCATCCCACTGCCTCCCTTTTTCCAGGGAAAAGCTAAGTCCCCTCTGTAGTGCCCAACCTGCTGAAAATCAAAGCAGGCCCTACTATCTATCAACTTTTTAGGCTTAGGGTCCCCACTACTCTGGTGGACACTAGAGGTGGGGTTGGATGTTCTATCCATTTTGTTAGGGACCTGGGTCTCTGAATGAACTTCTTTGGAGGACTTACCACTCCCTTCTTTTCCCTTCTGTGGGCCTAACCCCCCTTTCTTGGAATGACCCTCCCCCCCTGATGCTTTTTGGGTCTCATTGTCCTAACCCACTCATCAGCTTTCTTAGCCAGCTTGCTGGGACTAGACAGTGATGTATCTAATAAATGCTGATATAACTTTTCTGATGTACAATTCTCAAATGTGCTCCTTCATAATCAACCAGTAGAGCCCTTCATAGTCCTGCGGTATACAGGAAGGGGGGTCCCCGCAAGGAGAGAGTGTTGTGTACAACACACACTAAGAAGGACAATTAAACTAGAAAAACTTCAATCCAAATTACTTATGAAAAAATATTGTCCTTTATTTAACAATACCTGATTTCATTTGTAAAACAACCATCGTATTTACAATTAGTAATAGGCCCCAATCGGGTAGGAAAAGAAAGGGAAGGGGGGGTGCTCAGGGCAGTGCAAAGTCGTAAAGAAATAGATACAATCAAGAAGGGGTGCATTTGCTACAATTTAACACAGATTTCGAAATGACTCAAAATAAAGCCGAAATAATTACGGCATCATTTGAAAACAGTCAATCTAAGAACATTCTACGGCTACATACATAGTTGAAAAAATCATGGGCATGTGCCGGAAGTCCAAAAAAGAAAGAAGAAGGCGTCGACGTTTCGACCCCTAGCCGTAGGTTACTTTTAATCCTATAACGGGGTCATCATCAGGACAAATGCAGGGGGTAGTGGGGCATTTGAATATCAAATTTAGACGCGAGGTGATAGAGGGTGATGGTGGTATAAAAATACCAGTTGCCGTTATCCGCACCCGGGTAAGGTATCAGTTAATTACACGAATTATTAGATACAGGAAGTAAAGCGCTGTCGGCCTTTACCCCGGGGATATTAGTTCTGAAGTGGTTTGGTAGCAGAGTTTTTTTAATTGGGACTCAACATGGCGGGATACCGAGAGTCCAGGTAATTGTTATATAGTTGCGCCACTATAAATGTGTCTTGTATTTTGCAAGCTCGATCTCTAAATATGAACGAGGCGAGGGTTAGACGGCTGCTGCGTCCTCCGACGTCAAATTGCTAGCCGCCACGTTGCTTCCCGTAATCCATTACCGGGGATGCCGACCTCGTTTGAAAAATATATATATCCGGTATTTCGAGGTCGCTGCAGTCTGCTTTTACTCGAACCCAACTCCGTCAGACAGCTTCATAGTCCTGCACCTTGTTACCTTTCAGCCATCCACCTGGTATCTTGACTGAGAAGTGTACAAAATAAACCCAGGTCTGACTTGAGGTTTTGTGAGTCTCCCTGAACGTAACCCTGTAGTCTTCAGTGGTGAGCCCAAAGCTCTCAGTGGGGGGCTCTTTTGTGAGGTCATAGGACTCAGCATCGGTCTCACTAAGTGTCAGGAGGCTATCCCTGCACGTGTATGAGAACAACTCCTAGAGTAGAGCACACCAATGTTTCTGGTGGAACCTTCTGATTCTACAAGCCCTCTCGAGGGCAGAGAACCAGCTAGTTACTTCATCACCTCCTACATATTTTGGTACAATCCCTTTGGAGATTTTAGGGTCAAAAGCTTCATCTTTCTCCCTATTTAAACATGTGCTGCCACCAGAGTTAGGTCCTAGGTCCTTCTCAGCTCTTTCCTTTTATAGGGCTAAGATTCTCCTCACTAGTTTTTGACGATCAGGGTCTTCCGCTTCTATTTCATCTGGGGGACTACCAGAAGTACTCCCAGTAAAGGTGCAGTCAGTAGGGAAATATAATTTGAGGACACATCATCCTCACAGAAAACTCCCTCCCCTGTTTCATTAGGGCGTTCTTCCATTGCCCTGGCTCTGTCATGTCCAGCAAGCAGGTTCTTCAGATGAGCCTTTGTAGGTTTAGACCCCATGGCAAGGTTCCATGCATTACAGAGGTCCTCAAATTGGGTCAACTTAAGCTTCTTGTAGGGTTCAGGTTGAGCACCCGATTGGTACCCTCTGCTCAGACATGGTATTAGATCCATTGGGACCTTTTAGAATATCAAGAAAAAATCAATCAGATTATTTTTCTTTTTGTCTGTTTCGGATACTTTTAACATTTGAATACAATTGGACTGGGGGACTTAGCCAAGGCCCTAACAGTTCAAATTTTGAAAAATCGACAAAAATTATAAAATAATGTTTTAACTAATGTCAATTGCGGATTTACTTCATGGAATCACCTATTGGCCAAGTGGTATCAGCAAATGCAAAGTCTTGGAACCCACAGCTGCCACCAATGGGAAACAACCATTATAAAGCAACTTTTACAACGCACTACCATTACAACGAAACTTTTACAACGCAAAAACCATTACAACGCATGTATTTACAACGCATGTTTTTACAACGCAGGTACCTTTACAACGCATACCATTACAACGTAAGTATTGGTAAGTATATAATTATATTTTAAATTTTATATGTTTGGGTTTTTTATGGGGTATTTTTAGGGTTCAGGGTCAGTTTTCAGTTTTTGGGTAAAGGGGCATTTTTAGGGTTCAGGGTCAGTTTTCAGTTTTTGGGTAAAGGGGTATTTTTAGGGTTCAGGGTCAGTTTTCAGTTTTTGGGTAAAGGGGTATTTTTAGGGTTCAGGGTCAGTTTTCAGTTTTTGGGTAAAGGGGGTATTTTTAGGGTTCAGGGTCAGTTTTCAGTTTTTGGGTAAAGGGGTATTTTTAGGGTTCAGGGTCAGTTTTCAGTTTTTGGGTAAAGGGGTATTTTTAGGGTTCAGGGTCAGTTTTCAGTTTTTGGGTAAAGGGGTATTTTTAGGGTTCAGGGTCAGTTTGGGGTTTTTGGGGTACAGGGGTATTTTTAGGGTTCAGGGTCAGTTTTGGGTTTTTGGGTAAAGGGGTATTTTTAGGGTTAAGGGTAAGTTTTGGGTTTTTGGGGTACAGGGGTATTTTTAGGGTTCAGGGTCAGTTTTGGGTTTTCGGGGTACAGGGGTATTTTTAGGGTTCAGGGTCAGTTTTGGGTTTTTGGGGTACAGGGGTATAAGGTAAAAATAAAATAAAATTAAATTTTAATTAAATCAATTAAATAAAATTACATTGAATTAAATTAAATTAAATTATATTATTTTCAATTATTTTAAATTAAAAAAAATAATATATACTTACCAATACTTACGTTGTAATGGTATGCGTTGTAAAGGTACCTGCGTTGTAAAAACATGCGTTGTAAATACATGCGTTGTAAAAGTTTTTGCGTTGTAAAAAATTCGTTGTAATGGCATGCGTTGTAAAAGTATGAGTTGTAACGTCATACATCCGCCACCAATGTAGGAAGATGGCTTTTTATATAGTGGGCCAAAATGAGGTACACTGGGTAAAGAGCCCAGGCAGCCCTTATTGGTTTACAGAAACAAAAATGGTAACACTAAATGCTCTCTTTTGTGGCAGTGTTGGAGAGCAGTTTATGCTTATTAGAGGGTAATGATAAGCATTTGTTTTACTCACAGAGGCATTAAATGAGATACACATTCAAGAATAAATCCTAGACCAATTTATAAAAATAAGTAGTATTTTTATATAAATTATTATACCAAGAACTTTATTTTCAAGTGAGTACTTTTCTAAATATCGATGTATACAAGTAAATAAAATGTTCACTTAAATGCGTCTTTAAGCAGCAGTGCTTTCCTACAGGAAAGAAGGCCTATGTTGCATACAGTTATTTGTGGTCAGTTTCTGGGGGTCTCCTTCTGGACTGAGTCATAGAGGGCCAAGGTCCAAAGAACCACCAGAAGTTACTCATTACCTGCCCTGGGGTGCTCGGGTGCAGAGATGCTGGTCAGGTTGGTAGATTTGTGCGCTACGGTGTTGGAAAGAATTGGGGGTCACCTGGAAACAGGTTGCAGAGGGGGATTTGGGGACATGTCTGGGAGCTCCCAATGGAGGGCTCTGGTCACAAGGGATCAGAGATCAAGAAACACAGATGATTCTCGGGTAACCGGGCTGAGACGGTCAGGTGCAGATAGATAGATCGGCTGGGTTTGGTGCATGAAAGGCCCATGTGATTGTCAGTCTCGCCGGTTGTGGGAGTAAAATCAGGACAGCTGGGCCACTCTGGAAGTGGGTCTCTATGGTGCCGAAATCCCTCAATGGCTGCTCATTCTGGGTGCAGTAGGAGTCTGGATTGGACTCACATGGGCTTTGTTTGCTACAAGGGGTCCGGTACAATGCCACTCCAGTTTGGACCCAGCCATATGCAAATCAGTCATGACCCTGTTCCTTGTGGGAACAGTCCATCCCAAACTGCCAAGCCAGGTCCACCCTGGACCGGAAAAAAGCATCCTGGGACCAGTGAACGGTGGATTTAACCCAGATCTCATGACTAGGGGTGAATGTATGATTCATTCAGCATTCCGTCCATCATTTATTGCATAGCAGCCTGTATTCTCATAGCCACTGGAATTATGCGATTGTGCGGCTGCACTGATTTTCGCATAATTACAAAATGTGCCACATAATTTATCAACCTATCACCTGCCCCTCCCCACCAACAGCAGTGCGGACTACAGTACAGCCTGCATTAACTCGATGCAGAAAACCGAGACGGAAGAACTACCGTGCTATCACTTCCGGTGCAGCAGGGGCAGCCACTTCCGGTGTGCAGAAGGCGCTGTGGCCTTCGGAGCAGCAGCCGGGGAGGTGTCTTCTGGTGCCGCTGTAGTGACGGCCTCTTCCGGCTGCAGGGGGCGGTCTGTTCTTGAGCAGGGGCGGTCACTTCCGGTGTTGCTGCGGACGCTCTCTTTCGTGATTGGCTGCCTGTTCCTGGGGTCGGTCATTGTTCTTGAGCCCCCTGAAGCCTCGGTCCGTCCCTGCGCCGCCCCTCCGGCCTGTCAGTCGGTCGCCGTCCGAGCCCTCGTGGCCTGCAGCGGGTCTGGAGCCGGGGAGCTGCCGCCGGAGGTGAGGTGCCCGCGGGAGGGGGCGCTGCTCATTGAGGGGGTGAGGCCCCCGCGGGAGGGGGCGCTGCTCATTGAGGGGGGGGTCAGGGAGGTGAGCTCCGTTCATTCACCTCTTCACCCGGGTGTGGCGGAGGAACAGCTGCACCCCTCTTCTGCCCATGCACCCTGCCCCCTTTCCTGCCCTCTGCCTGTCTTTCCTTCACACTTCTTCTGTCCGTTATTCCTGCACCCCTCTTCTGCCCCATAACCCTCTTCACGCCCTGCTCCCCTCTTCACCCCCTGCACTCCTCTTCACCCCCTGCCCCCTCTTCATGCCCTGCACCCCTCTTTACCCCCTGCACCCCTCTTCAACCCCTGACCCTTCTGCCCGTGCACCCCTCTTCACCCCCTGCCCCCTTCTCCACCCCCGCACCCCTTCTTCACCCCCTGCACCCCTTCTTCAACAACTGACCCTTCTGCCCGTGCCCCTGCCCCCTTCTTCACCCCCTGCCCCCTTCTTCACCCCCTGCCCCCTCTTCACCTCATGCACCCCTCTTCACCCCCTGCACACCTCTTCACCCCCTGCACACCTCTTCACCCCCTGCACTCCTCTTCACCCCCTGCACTCCTCTTCACCCCCTGCACCCCTTCTTCAACAACTGACCCTTCTGCCCGTGCCCCTGCACCCCTTCTTCACCCCCTGCCCCCTTCTTCACCCCCTGCCCCCTCTTCACCTCATGCACCCCTCTTCACCCCCTGCACACCTCTTCACCCCCTGCACTCCTCTTCACCCCCTGCACCCCTTCTTCACCCCCTGCCCCCTTCTTCACCCCCTGCCCCCTTCTTCACCCCCTGCCCCCTCTTCACCTCATGCACCCCTCTTCACCCCCTGCACACCTCTTCACCCCCTGTACACCTCTTCACCCCCTGCACACCTCTTCACCCCCTGCACTCCTCTTCACCCCCTGCACTCCTCTTCACCCTCTGCCCCCTTCTTTACCCCCTGCACCCCTCTTCAACCCCTGACATTTCTTCTGCCCGTGCCCCTCTTCACCCCCTGCCCCCTTCTTCACCCCCTGCCCCCTCTTCACCTCATGCACCCCTCTTCACCTCATGCACCCCTCTTCTGCCCATGCACCCTGCCCCCTTTCCTGCCCTCTGCCTGTGTTTCCTTCACACTTCTTCTGTCCGTTATTCCTGCACCCCTCTTCTGCCCCATAACCCTCTTCACGCCCTGCTCCCCTCTTCACCCCCTGCACTCCTCTTCACCCCCTGCCCCCTCTTCATGCCCTGCACCCCTCTTTACCCCCTGCACCCCTCTTCAACCCCTGACCCTTCTGCCCGTGCACCCCTCTTCACCCCCTGCCCCCTTCTCCACCCCCGCACCCCTTCTTCACCCCCTGCACCCCTTCTTCAACAACTGACCCTTCTGCCCGTGCCCCTGCACCCCTTCTTCACCCCCTGCCCCCTTCTTCACCCCCTGCCCCCTCTTCACCCCCTGCACACCTCTTCACCCCCTGCACACCTCTTCACCCCCTGCACTCCTCTTCACCCCCTGCACTCCTCTTCACCCCCTGCACTCCTCTTCACCCCCTGCACCCCTCTTCAACCCCTGCACTCCTCTTCACCCTCTGCCCCCTTCTTCACCCCCTGCCCCCTCTTCACCTCATGCACCCCTCTTCACCCCCTGCACACCTCTTCACCCCCTGCACTCCTCTTCACCCCCTGCACCCCTTCTTCACCCCCTGCCCCCTCTTCACCTCATGCACCCCTCTTCACCCCCTGCCCCCTTCTCCACCCCCGCACCCCTTCTTCACCCCCTGCACCCCTTCTTCAACAACTGACCCTTCTGCCCGTGCCCCTGCACCCCTTCTTCACCCCCTGCCCCCTTCTTCACCCCCTGCCCCCTCTTCACCTCATGAACCCCTCTTCACCCCCTGCACACCTCTTCACCCCCTGCACACCTCTTCACCCCCTGCACTCCTCTTCACCCTCTGCCCCCTTCTTTACCCCCTGCACCCCTCTTCAACCCCTGACCTTTCTTCTGCCCGTGCCCCTCTTCACCCCCTGCCCCCTTCTTCACCCCCTGCCCCCTTCTTCACCCCCTGCACACCTCTTCACCCCCTGCACACCTCTTCACCCCCTGCACTCCTCTTCACCCTCTGCCCCCTTCTTTACCCCCTGCACCCCTCTTCAACCCCTGACCTTTCTTCTGCCCGTGCCCCTCTTCACCCCCTGCCCCCTTCTTCACCCCCTGCCCCCTTCTTCACCCCCTGCCCCCTCTTCACCTCATGCACCCCTCTTCACCCCCTGCACACCTCTTCACCCCCTGCACTCCTCTTCACCCCCTGCACTCCTCTTCACCCTCTGCCCCCTTCTTTACCCCCTGCACCCCTCTTCAACCCCTGACCTTTCTTCTGCCCGTGCCCCTCTTCACCCCCTGCCCCCTTCTTCACCCCCTGCCCCCTTCTTCACCCCCTGCCCCCTCTTCACCTCATGCACCCCTCTTCACCTCATGCACCCCTCTTCTGCCCATGCACCCTGCCCCCTTTCCTGCCCTCTGCCTGTGTTTCCTTCACACTTCTTCTGTCCGTTATTCCTGCACCCCTCTTCTGCCCCATAACCCTCTTCACGCCCTGCTCCCCTCTTCACCCCCTGCACTCCTCTTCACCCCCTGCCCCCTCTTCATGCCCTGCACCCCTCTTTACCCCCTGCACCCCTCTTCAACCCCTGACCCTTCTGCCCGTGCACCCCTCTTCACCCCCTGCCCCCTTCTCCACCCCCGCACCCCTTCTTCACCCCCTGCACCCCTTCTTCAACAACTGACCCTTCTGCCCGTGCCCCTGCCCCCTTCTTCACCCCCTGCCCCCTTCTTCACCCCCTGCCCCCTCTTCACCTCATGCACCCCTCTTCACCCCCTGCACTCCTCTTCACCCCCTGCACTCCTCTTCACCCCCTGCACTCCTCTTCACCCCCTGCACTCCTCTTCACCCCCTGCACCCCTCTTCAACCCCTGACCTTTCTTCTGCCCGTGCCCCTGCACCCCTCTTCACCCCCTGCCCCCTTCTTCACCCCCTGCACCCCCTCTTCGCCCCTACACCCCTCTTCTGCCAGAGCCCCCTGCACTCCTCTTCTGCCCAAACACTGGCTGCAGAAAAGGTACGAGCCCCCCACCCGCCATACTGGCAGTTTAAAAGACACAAGAAGCTTCTGGGGGCAGATGAGGCACGAGGAGCCTTAGAATGACGCCAGGCATAGGGTCCCATGAGACACAAGCGGTCTCCCACAGATTGGTACCTCTTATGCATATAGAACAAGCATTTGCAATGCAATAGGTCTCGCATTAGGAAGGTTTGAGCTATTGGTATTGTAAATGACAATAATTTTATTTACGTGTTGGTTTTGAAAATAGCGAAATTAATAGCTTTGTCATTTATAATGCCAATACTTTTAACTTTTGCAAATGTGACATCATTACATTTGTAATGCAACATGTTTTGTATTTACGTGACGTAGATTTATTGACATTACAAATAACAATGGCTTTTAATTTTTTTTAAATAATCAATACTTAAATAAAAGTTATTGTAATTTATAATGGCAATAGCTTAAACTTCTGTAAATAACTTTTGTGAAGATTATGTTGTGTATTTTATTGCGACGAAAATCCAAGAACAGAAGTGAAATATTAACATCTTTTTGTGACATTTGTATTAAAGCTTGAAACATTGAGAGAACATATTTGAACCAGTTGTTGTTGAATGGTTGCACAGATTGATGCTGTGGTGGCGCTGAGTGATGTTGGGGTGGCGACGAGTGATGCTGTGGCGTTCAGTGATGCTGTGGTAGCGCATAGTGATGTGTGGTGCCCCGGAGTGCTGTTGTGGTGGTGCTGAGTGATGCTGTTGTGATGTGATAGACAGATAGAGGGAGGGCGATAGATAGGTAGAGGGAGGGCGATAGATAGGTAGAGGGAGGGCGATAGATAGATAGATAGATAGATAGATAGATAGATAGATAGATAGATAGATAGATAGATAGATAGATAGATAAATAGAGTGAGGGCTACAGATAGATAGACAGAGTGAGGGCGATAGATAGGTAGCATGGTAGGGTTTCTAAGCCATATAAAATAACATATAATACATACATTAATAAATAATGACTAAAAGTACTCAACTGGTGCTTCTAAAATACGCCTACCCCGGTGTACCTAACCTAGGGCTAGTACGAGGGAAGAAGTAAGTGAGGTGTAGCTTAAGTTTAGTATTCTTTTGCCAAGAATCTATTCCAAGAACTCTCTAAGGGTCTAATCAGCTCCGTACCTTGGTTTAGAATGAAGGAGGTCTTGTATCTCTCTCTCAGGACTCGATTTCCCAGCAACCCGCAAGGGTAGCCTGGAAACACTGGAGCTGGATTTCTCGGCAGGAGAAAGGACAGCGTCTCTCTCAGTGTGTCAGCTGGAGGGTCGGCTTCCTTCGGCACTTGCTGTAGAAGGGCGTTGGGCAAGTAGATAGTCGAACTACTCCAAACCACTGTGTGTTTGCCTGGGCAAATGTGGGCATATTTATACCTGGAAGGTGCCAAGCTTGATGTAAGGTTGGACATAATAACGTCATCAAAGACTCAGTTCTTTGAAAACTCCATGAGTTCTTGGATAAATCAATATTCAAGCAAGGGGAAGTCCCTGACTGCTGAAGGAGGGTTTTTCCAAGAAATCCTTGTGGATTCTAGGAACTAGTGGAAGTAGCCATGCTGTATTTGGGCTGCATAGGTTAAGTCTAAATATGGTTATGATTCCTATGCCTATATAATTATAGGGTGATTTATACCTATATATGGGCATTAATCGGGAAAATTACAATAGGGTCCTAAATTCATATACAACAAAGTGAGGGCAATAGATAGATAGATAGAGTGAGGGCTACAGATATATAGCTAGAGTGATCCTAAGATCCTGAGTATAACTCACAATACTTTGTATAACAACGGGCCTAAATGCCTCCCAAAGAAACTTAATTGGTATTGTTAGACGGGGACCGGGAGGGCCGGCCGAGCACAGTGATCGCACAGACAGGTAACTTCCCCCCCACAGATGGACACCACACAAAGATTAGGGTAAAACCTTTTATAGGCACTTCGGGTAGTAGTGTGGTACGATACAAGGCGATCAGGACACGATGATCCTCTCAATTCTAGTCTCTAGCAAGGGAAGGGGGTAGCGGGACAGTCTTGGTACCCACGGGTACGGGTGTGTAACGGTGATAGCTCACAATCCTCGAGCTCGGTGTTCGGATGGGTCAGACCGCGGCAGCGCCGGCAGGTCCCGAAGAGGTCGTAGGTGGCAACGGGCCGCGGCAGCGCCAGCAGGTCCCAACGAGGATGAAGGTTACAACGGGTCGCGGCAGCGCCAGCAGGTCCCACGAGAATGCAGGTTGCAACGGGCCGCGGCAGCGCCAGCAGGTCCCAACGAGGATGGAGGTTACAACGGGCCGCGGCAGCGCCAGCAGGTCCCACGAGGATGCAGGTTGCAACGGGCCGCGGCAGCGCCAGCAGGTCCCAACGAGGATGAAGGTTACAACGGGCCGCGGCAGCGCCAGCAGGTCCCACGAGAATGCAGGTTGCAAAGGGCCGCGGCAGCGCCAGCAGGTCCCACGAGGATGAAGGTTACAGAGGGCCGCGGCAGCGCCAGCAGGCAGGACAATAGTTCACAAGGCAGGGCTGTGGCAGCGCCAACAGTCCGTCAAGGATGAGTTCGTCGCGGTGTCTCTCGACTCCAGGATACAACTCCCTTCCTGTCCTGGGGCTGCCCCAGTTATAGGTCTGGCGCCCTTTGATGTCCGGACCCTCGCTCTTGGAGGTCGGGAGGTCCGGGATGAGGGAGTCCAGACACCCAGCAGGGGGGCGGAGCCAGCGCCCGAGGAGGCTGGGGGTGCTCGGCACCTGGCGGGGGAGAGCCATCGACACTTCGTACTCCCATTGACCTGCCAAGTGGGCCGTTCACCTCCTGGGTGGAGGGTGGTGCCGGGATGTCGGGGCCTGGCCAGGCCCAGGGTTGGGGTCGGGCTGAGGCCGCGCGGCCGCGTGGTGCCGTGTCCAAGATGGCGGCTGGGCCGGGCAATGGTGCTGACGGTGGCCCGGGCCCTGTCTTGCGGGGAGGGAGCGAGCCCTTCATGTGGCCTGTCCAACAGGTATGTACCCAAAAGACCCTTAAGGACTAGCAATAAATCATTTCTGATCCAACCACGTGTCCGGACCTCCAGATACGGTCATCGTTCTTTTTCCTACCTTGCCCCTTTGCTCTGGAACAAACTGCCTCCCCACCTCCTATCCAACACTGAACACAAACAATTCCGTAAAACTTTAAAAACCTGGCTCTTTCCAAAGTAGCCCTGGCATAGTGTATACAGCCTCATATGCGGTCAACCGTTTTTGTGCTGCAAGCGCCTTGAGACCTCACGGTGATAAGTTGCGCTATGTAAAAACCTTTGACATTGACATTGAGGGCGACAGATAGATAGAGTGAGGGCGACAGATAGATAGAGTGAGGGCGATAGATAGATGTGTGTTGTTGTTTGGGTGTGTGTGTGTGTGTGCGTGGTTGTATGTGTGTGTGGTTGTATGTGTGTGTGCGGTTAGAGAAGGATGTATGTGGAAGAGAGCAGCAGATCAGCACAGCAGAAGAGAACAGGGAGTTAGAGAAAGAGGCGGGTGGACGAGAACAGCAGATTAGCACAGGAGAAGAAAACGGAGTTAAAGAAGGAAGCAGGGTGCAAGAGAGCAGCAAATCAGCACAGGAGAAGAGAAGAGAATAGGGAGTTAGAGAAGGAGGTGGGTGGAATAGAGGAGCAGATCAGCACAGCAGAAGAGGACAGGGAGTTAAAGAAGGAGGTGGGGTGCAAGAGAGCAGCAAATCAGCACAGGAGAAGAGAAGAGAATAGGGAGTTAGAGAAGGAGGTGGGTGGAATAGAGGAGCAGATCAGCACAGCAGAAGAGGACAGGGAGTTAAAGAAGGAGGCGGTGGAAGAGAACAGCAGATCAGCGTGGGAGAAAAGAACAGTGAGGGCGATAGATAGATAGAGTGAGGGCGACAGAGTGAGGGCGATAGATAGAGTGAGGGCGATAGATAGAGTGAGGGGGACAGATAGAGTGAGGGCGACAGATAGAGTGAGGGCGACAGATAGAGTGAGGGCGACAGATAGAGTGAGGGCGACAGATAGAGTGAGGGCGACAGATAGAGTGAGGGCGACAGATAGAGTGAGGGCGACAGATAGAGTGAGGGCGACAGATAGAGTGAGGGCGACAGATAGAATGAAGACGACAGATAGTGAGGGCGACAGACAATGAGGGCGACAGATAGAGTGAGGGCGAAAGATAGAGTGAGGGCGATAGAGTGAGGGCGATAGATATGTGTAAGGCCAGATTTTGTTAAAGCCACGCCCTTAAGTACATTGATCACGCCACTTTGAGAATCCCCCTCCAGTTCATCCCACTTAAAGCCTTGCTGAAAGGAGCACCCCAACCTGCAGCCTTTATCGTATAAGCTTCTGCAATAAATGTGGAAATGTGTGCACGTAAGCTCAAGCAAAGCCTGCGCGTTTACAACCACCTTTAGAGCTTCAGAAAGACCACAAGACCAGCTCTTTCTGTGAGAATGTAGTGCTCCGATGTTAAATGGGAGAAGCTTTGCTGATTCACTGCTGATGAGGAGGTTGCCCGGATATTGTTTGTATATTTACCTCTGCCATGACACCACGTCTTCGCCATGCATACTCATCAGTCTCTTCCAAAGAAGCGGTCAAACAAGTGGGACATCAACGTGCTACCCTGTTTGTGAGTGCGTGTGTTTGTGAGTGCGTGTGTTTGTGAGTGCGTGTGTTTGCGTGTGTTTGTGAGTGCGTGTGTAAGTGCGTGTGTTTGTGAGTGCGTGTGTTTGTGAGTGAGTGCGTGTGTTTGTGAGTGCGCGTGTTTGTGAGTGCTTGTGTTTGTGAGTGCTTGTGAGTGCGTGTGTTTGTGAGCGTGTGTGTTTGTGAGTGCGCATGTTTGCGAGTGCGCGTGTTTGCGAGTGCGTGTGTTTGCGAGTGCGTGTGTAGCTGGAGCCCGTGATTGATTGAAATGGAGGGGGGAGGGAGAGCGGTGGGTGAAAGCAGAACCAGCGCACCGCTTTGAAGTCCCCATAAAGTCTTTCAACACAGATGCCAGCAGCGCGGAAGGATTGTTTGTTGCCTTAGTAGCTCATGAGCTTAGAATCCTCCAGGAATATGATGGATACAAAATAATCCATCCGAAGAAACATATTGAAAGTGTCTTTCGGTTACCAGTGTATATTAGTGTATAATAACGAGCGGGGGAAGTGGGAAATGTACCTCTCGTATCGTCCTGTGGTTTGGCCAGACTCTCCACGCCCTTAATTACATTGACCACGCCACTTTGAGAGCCCCCCCCAGGTCATCCCACCTAAAGCCTTGCTGAAAGGAGCACCCCAACCTGCAGCCTCTATCGTATAAGCTCTGCAATAAATGTGGAAATGCGTGCACGTGAGCTCAAGCAATGCCTGCGGGTTTACAACCACCTTTAGAGTTTCAGAAAGACCACAAGACCAGCTCTTTCTGTGAGAATGTAGTGCTCCGATGTTAAATGGGAGAAGCTTTGCTGATTTACTGCTGATGAGGAGGGTGCCCGGATATTGTTTGTATATTTACCTCTGCCATGACACCACGTCTTCGCCATGCATAATCATCAGTCTCTTCCGAAGAAGCGGTCAAACAAGTGGGACATCAATGTGCTACCCTGTTTGTGAGTGCGTGTGTTTGTGAGTGCGTGTGTTTGTGAGTGCGTGTGTTTGCGAGTGCGCCTGTTTGCGAGTGCGTGTGTAGCTGGAGCCCGTGATTGATTGAAATGGCGGTGGGAGGGATAGCGGTGGGGGATAGCAGAACCAGCGCGCTGCTTTGAAGTCCCCATAAAGTCTTTCAATACGGATGCCAGCAGCGCCGAAGGATTGTTTGTTGCCTTAATAGCTCATGAGCTTAGAATCCTGCAGGAATATGATGGATAAAAAAAAATCCATCCGAAGAAACATACTGAAAGTGTCTTTCGGTTACAAGTGTATATTAGTGTGTAATAACGAGCGGGGAAGTGGGAAATGTACCTCTCGTATCATCCTGTGGTTTGGCCAGACTCTCCACGCCCTTAATTACATTGACCACGCCACTTTGAGAGCCCCCCCCAGGTCATCCCACCTAAAGCCTTGCTGAAAGGAGCACCCCAACCTGCAGCCTCTATCGTATAAGCTCTGCAATAAATGTGGAAATGCGTGCACGTGAGCTCAAGCAATGCCTGCGCGTTTACAACCACCTTTAGAGCTTCAGAAAGACCACAAGACCAGCTCTTTCTGTGAGAATGTAGTGCTCCGATGTTAAATGGGAGAAGCTTTGCTGATTTACTGCTGATGAGGAGGGTGCCCGGATATTGTTTGTATATTTACCTCTGCCATGACACCACGTCTTCGCCATGCATAATCATCAGTCTCTTCCGAAGAAGCGGTCAAACAAGTGGGACATCAATGTGCTACCCTGTTTGTGAGTGCGTGTGTTTGTGAGTGCGTGTGTTTGTGAGTGCGTGTGTTTGCGTGTGCGCCTGTTTGCGAGTGCGTGTGTAGCTGGAGCCCGTGATTGATTGAAATGGCGGTGGGAGGGATAGCGGTGGGGGATAGCAGAACCAGCGCGCTGCTTTGAAGTCCCCATAAAGTCTTTCAATACGGATGCCAGCAGCGCCGAAGGATTGTTTGTTGCCTTAGTAGCTCATGAGCTTAGAATCCTGCAGGAATATGATGGATAAAAAAAAATCCATCCGAAGAAACATACTGAAAGTGTCTTTCGGTTACAAGTGTATATTAGTGTGTAATAACGAGCGGGGAAGTGGGAAATGTACCTCTCGTTCATCCTGTGGTTTGGCCAGACTCTCCACGCCCTTAATTACATTGACCACGCCACTTTGAGAGACCCCCCCCCAGTTCATCCCACTTAAAGCCTTGCTGAAAGGAGCACCCCAACCTGCAGCCTTTATCGTATAAGCTCTGCAATAAATGTGGAAATGCGTGCACGTGAGCTCAGCAATGCCTGCGGGTTTACAACCACCTTTAGAGTTTCAGAAAGACCACAAGACCAGCTCTTTCTGTGAGAATGTAGTGCTCCGATGTTAAATGGGAGAAGCTTTGCTGATTCACTGCTGATGAGGAGGTTGCCCGGATATTGTTTGTATATTTACCTCTGCCATGACACCACGTCTTCGCCATGCATACTCATCAGTCTCTTCCAAAGAAGCGGTCAAACAAGTGGGACATCAACGTGCTACCCTGTTTGTGAGTGCGTGTGTTTGTGAGTGCGTGTGTTTGCGTGTGTTTGTGAGTGCGTGTGTTTGTGAGTGCGTGTCTTTGCGAGTGCGTGTCTTTGCGAGTGCGTGTCTTTGCGAGTGCGTGTGTTTGTGAGTGGGTGTGTTTGTGAGTGGGTGTGTAGCTGGAGCCCGCGATTGATTGAAATGGAGGGGGGAGGGAGAGCGGTGGGTGAAAGCAGAACCAGCGCGCCGCTTTGAAGTCCCCATAAAGTCTTTCAACACGGATGCCAGCAGCGCCGAAGGATTGTTTGTTGCTTTAGTAGCTCATGAGCTTAGAATCCTCCAGGAATATGATGGATAAATAAAAATCCATCCCAAGAAACATATTGAAAGTGTCTTTCGGTTACCAGTGTATATTAGTGTTTAATAACGAGCGGGGGAAGTGGGAAATGTACCTCTCGTATCGTCCTGGGGTTTGGCCAGACTCTTTAATTAATGGCGAGTTGTGTCAACATTGCAACAGACGTGGCTTCCATCTGGCACCAAGGGTCGCAATCGTTGATTCTTGGGAGGGGAATGAGGCCTTGCCAATTGCTCCCCCCCACGGCCATCCTTGTTGGGCAAAGGGAGGGGCGGAAGGCTGCAGCCAGAGGCCACCATCCTCGCAAACACACAGTCGTGCAAGAAAGTACCACTATCCCCGCTAAAAGCCAAATGAGTGTTGTGCCAAATGAATGTTGTGTAATCGTGCCATGGACGTGCAGTCAAATGCGCTCGCCACTCTCTTTGAAAGCGTTTATAGAGGAACACTCTATTAAGTAATGAGCTTTGCAAACTAAAAAAAACAAGAGATAGAAGTGTTGCAGAGAAAGAGCATGTCAGAAAAGATGCCGCCAGTGGCATAACAAGCAGCTACAACAATACGCCGTTTGCGAAGAAGGAAAGGGAGCACTACTCAAGCATCCACAGTGCACTTGCGGGCAAAGAGATAGTGTAATAAAACTATCACAAACGTTTAAAACACATCAGTGCAGGAGTCATGCACGAGCCGTCGTTAAATTATCAATGCCGAGTGGTAGATTGTTCGGGTAAGTGTTATGGGTGCATTTTTGTGAGAGACGGTTGTTATGCGGTATCTTAACGAGGAATTCCAAATGGGTGCTGCTATAATAGGGTCGTGAGAGGGCAAGTCAAATATTGGGCTGGTAGGATTTTATGCCGTAATGGTAGGCGCATTTGTGCAAGAATAACGGCTAGGAATGGGCATTGTATAATCGGCTTACTAAAAGGGATCGTGTGGAAGGTGAGGTTATTCTAAGAGGGAATAATAGTTTAGTGCAGGCAGGGAGGGTGTTGCGGCTAGGTGTGGGCAGTAATCGTGCAAACGTTGAGTTTGGTAATGTGAGCAATTACAAACAAGCACTCGGCATTGCTGTGGCGGGGGAGTGCATTTCTTTCAAATCTGATGCAGGGGCAGGGGAGCGGCAGCCTTTGAAGTCTGATTGGGGGGGGAGCAGCAGCCTTTGAAGTCTGATGCCGAGGCACAGACAAATGGTGGTGTGTGATGTGGCTGACGTTGTGCACGCGTCTGTCTCACATGAACTGTGTCTAATCCGCAGCTTGGTTAGACTTTTCTGACAGCTTACTAGAATCTCGCCGGAGCAATGCGCAAGCGAGACCTAAAAATAAATTAATTTGTCCTTTTGTAATGTAACTGGTGCTCTTGTAAAACACTCATGTTCTCGCTATATAAAAATGCCCCAAATATGGTTCAAGTATGAATCGATTGGTTTACGATGGTTTTTCGCCATTGGATGCATTCTAGTAATCACTTATGCAATATTTGTTGCAGTTGAGTAGACATTAAAAGGTGGTGGCAGGGCAACTGATGCACAAAGATGGGGCTGCAGGACACAAGTACATTGCAGGCAGACAATGTTTGGTCTGTTAGAAGTGGGTGCTATTTCACACCTGCCCCACATAAGCAGATGTCTTGAAATAGATTACTTAAGCACCCTTCCCCCACTCAAACACGTGCACTTAATTCACGGAAGTAATAAAAAGTTTAGGGGTTTGGCGGTTTTTAAAAGGTAATACAACCTTTTTATATGACCCTTGCAATGTTACAATAACACACATTGGGTTTACACTTTCGTTACGTTGTCAATGGCGTGTTGGCATGACATGTTTTAATGCTGTTTAGTTGCAATGAGAAATTATTTTTTTCACGCATTGTCCATAAACGATACCATATTTACAAACTATATTAAACTTGTTGTGTTATAACATTGCCAAAATATGCCGAGGAATTAGGATGACAACAATTTTACCATCTGAAAAACACAACAAATCACTTGAAGCAGAACCCGGAGTGTTCGAGAGGTGCGGGGCAAAGGGGAGGGGTGATGTCTGAAGCTAGTGAAGACACCTCTTCACTCACACGTTAGCCCAATGGTGTCTTACACTGTATATATGTCTCCTTCTGGGCGTGGGACGCTGTGCAGTGATGGTGAAGCAGGAGAAAGTGTATGTTGGGTGGAGGGGTTAGTTGCGCATCCATGAGGCTGGCAAGACATTTCTTCGAGTTACTTTGAGTGGAGGGGCGGCAGCCTCCTTTGACCTGATGTAGAACACCAGCACCAAGCAGAGGAACCCACTGCCACAGAATCCTCCATAGCTGCTGCAATTTGAGTGCATTAGAACCAGAGAGCTGAGGAGTCCAGACCTCAAACCCTCCCAGAGATGTGCAGAACACCAACAAAAGTAGTTTCACATTGCTGCATTTGTGTGTCCCTCTTTTCACTGCGTTTTATGACTCTCAAATAGAAGTTTTCAATAGCTCTTAAACATGTGTAAAGGAAAATCAGATCGGGCTGCTGAGAAATAGCGAGTAAATTAAGCAATCAAACCAGCTTGTCCCGGTCGGGAGAAAGGGAGTGGCTATCAGTGGTGGTATTTGGGGCTGGCGGCAGCAGAGGCCATTAAGCAGCTTTTATTGGCGGTCAGCCTCTCTGGCGGACTCGCTTGTGTTACAGCCACAAAACTGAGGAGGAGCGAAGGAGGGAAGAGTCCACTGTTGACCTAGTAGGTGTTAGAAAGCTAAATAAACAAATGAGAGCAATAAAGCAACAAGCTAGCGGCATTGCTGTGGCGGGGGAGCGCATTCCTTTGAAGTCTGAAGCGGGGGCCGGGGAGCTCATTCCTTTGAAGTCTGAAGCGGCGGTGGGGGCGGGGAATCAGAGTGGCCGCGGTCGCTTTGATGTTCTTGACCTTCTTGCTTTGTGGGAGGGGTAGGGGGAGCGAATTGCTGTGGACGCGCCTGGCTCACATGAACTGTACGCGATCCGCAGTGGGTAGACTTTTGAGGTCCGCTTACTATAAATCTCGCCTATCATCCCTTCGGGATCGAATAGGCGAGACCTAAAAAAGGGCTGTGAGAGCAGCTTGTCATTTCAAAGGGATAAAAGTGACTTGAAACTAGAATGCAGGACCGTGAGTGTCCCGCAGTACCTCTGTGCGGCAGCAGGACAGGAGCCACATTTGCAGAAAAATGCTGGATAATTGGCTACAATAGATGAGCCTCAGGGATGAGTCCTGCCATGCTTCATTGCTCAGGGTTAAGGGCCTAGAGCTGTTCCTGAGAGCCACTGCCTTCCTCAGCTGTGAATTCTTGCTTTGAGGTGATAGATGCCTGCAGACTGAAGTCTGTTCTGTACAGTGCAGTGTCCTTGTGTCCTTCCGTGCAACGTGTGCTTATGGCTTGTTACTTGGCGTTTATAGTGTACTTAAACCATTAGATTGTGTATTCCATATGGTTCTGCGATTTCCTCCCGGCCAACATCTGTCATCTCTCCTGTAATCAGAGTATCGCTGTCTCAATGTCAACCGTTTTTTTTCCTGCTCATTTTGTTAGCACATCAGATTACAAAGGCTGATGTTGATGACCCACCAATTAGCTGTATTTACTTTAATGTTAGATCGCTTCCTAGACGTTGCATGGAAATTTGGGATGGCCTTCATAGCTGCAAACCAGATTTAGTATTCATCACAGAGACATAGCTTAATAACCATTCTATGCCGGATCTGGCTTTTGGGTTACTGACTGGATATAGAGTAAACAAAGGCGATCGTGATGCAAGAAAGAGCAGGGGTATTCCAATCATTTCCAGAAATGCTTACAAGTGTGTTAGGCCAAGGTTTCCCAGTCGGTGGGTCGTGTCCCACCAGTGGGTCACACACTGATTTTTGGCGAGTCCTCTAAGCAATAAATGAAGATACCTTTAAATTCTGTATTTATCTTGTCACGTTTGCTGTGTTTCAAAGACCAGTCCAATGTCAGGCTTTGTCTTCTGACAAATTGCTGCTTATTTTTTTAACAATGGATGGATTGGTGTTTTCAAACTTCTCTCATTTTGCAGTCAGAAAAAGGAAAGTAAAGTGAATTATGTGACAATCATGCTGGGAAACGGGAGTGTTTAAAGCAAAGGCTGTCGTATGGCATTTTTTGTAACCCACAACAAAAGGTAAATAAATGAACTGTACACATTCAGCAGTTAGAAAGAAAAAAGTAGCACATTTTTTGTAATTCTGAAGTGTGATGTAAACAAAGATTCTAATAGGATCAAACCATCAAGGTACTTTTACTTGGAATTGCACAAATGATGAATATTCACTGAAATCCGATTTCAACACGTTATCATTTGTGTGCATAATAGTTCTATCAATAAAACGGTGTCTGGGCAAGTTTAGTGGCCATTTCTATGGAAAATGTGCTGCCTGTGAATGACACCGTGCTCCCACATGATGCTTTATTACATTTAAAAAAATCACCCACCTGTAGAAGACAGGAAATGTCTTAATAAAAGCAAGGACTCCAGTGTTGATTAAAAGGAAGCTTAATCCATAGGTTCCAACCACAAGAGGAGCGCCTCATCAATCTGGAGTCCGACAAGCAACTGAATATGCCCAACGAACACCAGACTTCAGAAGGCTCCCCACACTTAAAGGAATACATTCTGTGCATGCGATAGTAAAGGAATACATTCTGTGCATGCGATTGTGCATGCGATACAAACACATTCTAAACACATTCTAAACAGTACATTCTAATTACATTACACTACATCACCTTCCCCCTTTTACAGAAACAAAAAGAAAACATCAAATTCAATAAAAGATAAATTCATTGAATCTTGCTGGAGCTTTCCTGATCCGGCCACTATGACTGCAAGAAGGAATGGCAGGAATGGCAGCCCTATCAGTACTGCACGAGGGAGAAGAAGAAATTTCATTTGTTGAAGTGGAAGGATGAGAATCCAACCTAACGTCCTGATGTAACCAATGCATCCAATCACACCCATCCTGAGATAACAAACTTTTCCTCTTACAGATAAGAGCCGCTTGATCTACAGACAATTTCACCAATTGTCTAACATTCCACCAACCTTTCTCTCCCAAGAAAACAGTATTTTTACTAACTTTAACAACTTGAACAGGACTCGTAAAAATTGAATTCCCTTTAGCCACCTTGAAGGGTTTCTTAATCATAACCCAGTCCCCCACAGATATTTGAGTATCTTTCACATTTTTGACTCTATCAAAATTTTCCTTCATCACCGTCTGCTTTTGTCTAACAGTAGCACTAAGATCATCATGACCTACTTTACTCAGACTAGAATCCATTTTACAAAGCCAAGAAGGAAATAAAGAAGAATGTAACTTCCTTCCCCTCAATAATTCAAATGGAGACACCTGAGTTGTACAATGTGGTGAGGTGTTATAATTCCAAATTTTCCTCTCAAGAAACTTAAAAACATCTAGCCCTGCGGCCAACGCAGTTTGGATACCTTCTTTCAAAATCTTGTTCCCACGTTCAACCAACCCATTGGAAGACAGGGAATAAAGCGCCACTTTAAACTGTTTGACATCGTGTACATTCAAAAACTTGCGCATTTTGTCCGACACAAAATGTGTCCCATTATCCGTTACCAAAACCTGAGGTGCCCCTTCCAGCAAAAACACCCTCTCCAAAAAAGAAATAGTAGTATCAGAATTAGGAGCCTCCACAAATCTGTAATACATCCACTTCGAAAAGTAGTCAATGGCCAAAATAAGATATATTTTCCCCTCAGGTAGCACGTTATACGGGCCTGAAAAATCCAGGCCTACCTTCTCCCAAGCAACTCCAGGGAATTGGGTAGGCTGCAATGGAGAATTGTGTGTTTTCCAATGTTTATCAGACAACAAACACTCCTCACAGCTGTTCAATAAAGCTCTTACCTGAGCATCAATGCCAGGCCACCAGTAATGAGATGTAATTCTCATGCACGTTTTCGTCACACCCAAGTGACCCATGTGCGCCAGCTTAATAATTACATTTCTCAAACCGCTAGGTGGGACAAAGTTATCTCCTCTCAACAAAACGCCATCCTTCACAGAGAGTTACTCAGCTATTTGAGCAAAATTCTTCAAATCCCCATATAAATTCCTCATATCAGGCCATACTTTGGAAGAAAACTCCAAAGCTTGAGACAAAATGACATCTTTTAAACGGTGTACAGTCATAATATCGAGTCAATTATTTCGACTGGACAGAATATCGAGTAAAAAATATAGAATGGACATAATATCGACTAGACATAATATAGACAACAAAAATATCGACTAGAGAAAATTAATATCGAATAGAATGGACATAATATCGAATCAAAAATATAGAATGGACATAATATCGACTAGACATAATATAGACAACAAAATTATCGAATTTAAGGTAAGTTAATAATAATTTTTATTTTTTGTGTAATATAAGTCTGTAGCGGGTTGTGGGTTTATAGGGGAATAGGGTGGGAAGTAATTTAATTCAAATTAATTAAATATGTTAATTTATTTATTGATATATATTTAGAATTAATTGTTAATTAATTATTAATTGGTAATTAATTAAAATATAATTGGTAATTAATTATAATTGATTAATTGATAAATATTTTAATTTTAGTAATTTATTTTCTGTAGCGGGTTGTGGGTTTATAGGGGAATAGGGTGGGAAGTAATTTAATTATAATTAATTAAATATGTTAATTTATTTATTGATAATAATTTAGAAGTAATTGTTAATTAATTATTAATTGGTAATTAATTAAAATATAATTGGTAATTAATTATAATTGATTAATTGATAAATATTTTAATTTTAGTAATTTATTTTCTGTAGCGGGTTGTGGGTTTATAGGGGAATAGGGTGGGAAGTAATTTAATTATAATTAATTAAATATGTTAATTTATTTATTGATATTTTTTGAAAATTAATTGTTAATTAATTATTAATTGGTAATTAATTAAAATATAATTGGTAATTAATTATAATTGATTAATTGATAAATATTTTAATTTTAGGGTTCAGGGTCAGTTTTCAGTTTTTGGGTAAAGGGGTATTTTTAGGGTTCAGGGTCAGTTTTCAGTTTTTGGGGTAAAGGGGTATTTTTAGGGTTCAGGGTCAGTTTTCAGTTTGTAGGTAAAGGGGTATTTTTAGGGTTCAGGGTCAGTTTTCAGTTTTTGGGTAAAGGGGTATTTTTAGGGTTCAGGGTCAGTTTTCAGTTTTTGGGTAAAGGGGTATTTTTAGGGTTCAGGGTCAGTTTTCAGTTTTTGGGTAAAGGGGTATTTTTAGGGTTCAGGGTCAGTTTTCAGTTTTTGGGGTAAAGGGGTATTTTTAGGGTTCAGGGTCAGTTTTCAGTTTGTAGGTAAAGGGGTATTTTTAGGGTTCAGGGTCAGTTTTCAGTTTTTGGGTAAAGGGGTATTTTTAGGGTTCAGGGTCAGTTTTCAGTTTTTGGGGTAAAGGGGTATTTTTAGGGTTCAGGGTCAGTTTTCAGTTTGTAGGTAAAGGGGTATTTTTAGGGTTCAGGGTCAGTTTTCAGTTTTTGGGTAAAGGGGTATTTTTAGGGTTCAGGGTCAGTTTTCAGTTTTTGGGTAAAGGGGTATTTTTAGGGTTCAGGGTCAGTTTTCAGTTTATGGGTAAAGGGGTATTTTTAGGGTTCAGGGTCAGTTTTGGGTTTTTGGGGTACAGGGGTACTTTGTAAAAATAAAGTAAAATTACATTTAAATTACATTTATTTAATAAAATTAAATTATATTAAATTATATTATAATATTTTTTATTAATTTATATTCAAAAAATTATTATATACTTACCAATACTTATGTTGTAATGGTATGCGTTGTAAAGGTATATGCGTTGTAAAATCTTGCGTTGTAAATGTATGCGTTGTAAAAGTTTTTGCGTTGTAAAAGTTTTGTTGTAATGGTAGGCGTTGTAAAAGTATGCGTTGTAACGTCATACATCCCTGGAGTGGGAATAGTAATTTTAACCTCTACGCTATCCAGCGCTTTCCCTACTGTTGCACCCACTGGAGTGGGAGTAGTAAATTTTACCTCTACGCTATCCAACACTTTTGCTAATGTTGAACTCACTATAGTTGTAACAATAAATTTTAAACATTTTCTAAAATGTTATATATGTTTATTTAATAATATGTTTAAATATATATATATATATATATATATATATATATATATATATATGTGTGTGTAATTTTTGGTGATATAATTTTTTTAATTATATAAATTATTTATTAAAATTATGTTTTTTTAATAATTATTTCTAAGTTTATATTAAATATATTTATTACTATATTAGTTTTAACTTACTTTTAAGACATTTTAAAAAATCGATATTTTGACAGTCTATATTTTTGTAAGTCGATATTTTGGAGTCGATATTTTGGTACTTACCTGTTTGAAGATAGGGAGTCGATATTTTGTCAATCGATATTTTTGACTCGATATTTTTGTATCTCGATATTTGTGTCGTCGATATTATGTCAGTGATCCCTTTTAAACATGCTTCCTTCCAGTCTTCCTCTGAAATAGCAGAACTCCATTCATCAATGGCATCCACCACAGACACACATTCTACATCCTCCTCTACCAAATCATCTTCATCATCTTTATCCATCAACATTCTGGATAAACAATCTGCCCTGAAATATTTACCCCCGGCAATATGTTTCAATTCAAAATTAAACTCTTGAAGTTTAGAGACTAGACTGGTCAACCTTGGAGACAGACTATTGGATCCAGTCACCTTGCAAAAAATAAAAGAAAGAGGTTCATGGTCCGATAACATCACAAACCTACGACCCCAGATGTACATTTTAAATTTCTGAGCGGCCCACACGCAGGCCAAAGCCTCTCTTTCGATTGTACTATAATGTTTCTCGAAATCTTTCAAAGACCTTGAAGCAAAAGCTACGGTTTGTTCCTTACCATCCACCTGCTGACTCAACACCGCACCTAATCCTTTCATACTCGCATCTACCGAGATAACACAAGTACAGTCGTCTCTAAATGCATGCAAGGCCCGAGCCGAAACAATCAACTCCTTAACCCTAACAAAAGATTCATCTAAATCCTTAGTCCATATGAATTTATGTCCTTTGTTAAGTAACAGACGAAGAGGTTCCACAACTTGAGCATAATTTTCCACAAACCTAGCATAATATTCTGCCAGTCCTAAAAAAGAACGCAAAGAATCTTTATCCCCCGGAGGTTTGGCTTCTTTCATAGCTCTTACCACAGAAAACTTTGGTTTAATGCCAGACTCTGATATCATATGACCCAAGTATTCCAACTCTGACACCCCAAACTTACACTTGTCTTCTCTCACGGTCATTCCTCTACCTCCTAGAATGGATAAAACTTTCCTCAATAAAATGTTATGCTCATCCATTGGTTTGGCAAATATTAAAATATCGTCCAAATACGCTTGGACCCCCACCAGGTCTTTGAATAAGGAACCCATCAATCTTTGAAAGACACTGGCTGCTGATGCCAACCCAAACGGAAGCCTCAAAAATTTAAAAGCGCCGAATGGGGTAATAAAGGTAGTAAGTTCTTGAGATTCCTTTGACAAGGGGACCTGATGATAAGCTGACTTTAGATCCAAAATTGAAAACCATTTGGCTCCACCTAGATTTGCTAATAAATCATGGATCTTTGGCAGGGGGTGACAGTCTACCTTTATATTTTTTTTAAGACCCCTGAGATCCGCACATAATCTGATCTCATTATTCTTTTTTCGAGCTACGACGATGGGGGCGACCTATTGGGAGGACTCAGAGGGTTCAATAATTTTATCATTACATAAATCTTCAAGCATTTTTTTAAGTTCCGCTCTGACACTCAGAGGAACTGGACGAACTTTATGAAAAACTGGAGTTGCCCCAGGAATTTGTCTAATCTTGTGTTCAGCCCCATTTACCAAACCAATTCTATTGGTGAAAACATTCTTAAATTCATTTAACAGATCCAAACGATCTATTTAATTTTTCTTTTTAAAACACGCTAAGAAAAAGGCAGAGAAGAAAAGGTGTGTGAGTCACCGAAGTTATCGCACGAAGAAATCCATTCGAGTCACTGACATCAACTCCTGTAGTAGAAATCCTCAACTCCGACTTCTTTGGAAGAAGTACGTAGAAATCCCTTCAAAGTTTACCCAAGATGGCCGCCAAAGTACGTGAGAGCATATTACGTCATACGCTGATCCCAGAATGCAACAGGAGCAAAGTTACTCGAAGAAAGGAAGTTCCGAGCAGGCACCAAGGAGAACGATGAAGATTCTGAGCTGGAATCTCCCAGGTATTTACATTTGAAAATGTTGTTGAGCGAATGCAGCCAAAGATAGTCAAAGGAATAACAATGACACGAAGTCACACAAATGCCATAAAACTCAGGAATCGGAAAATAATTGTCAACAAAAGACGAATAAATCCAGGCAGATTCCACAAGTTGACGCACAGAATTCCGATTAGTTTTAGGCTAGGTTAAGTGCCGTGTGAAGTTTAAAATCCAGTATAATAGTCACAAAGTTGTAGAGAAGCAAGGAGATGTGACAAAATCAGGAATTAAACCAACCATGACGGCAAAATCCAAATCCGAGCATGAAATTAATTTCTCTGTGCTGCGTGAAGTAAATTTTTCTGAGCTGCGTGGGTCGCTGGTTGGAACGAAAATCCCGATCGTCGCCAATATGTAGAAGACAGGAAATGTCTTAATAAAAGCAAGGAATCCAGTGTTGATTAAAAGGAAGTTTAATCCATAGGTTCCAACCACAAGAGGAGCGCCTCATCAGTCTGGAGTTCCGACAAGCAACTGAATATGCCCAACGAACACCAGACTTCAGAAGGCTCCCCACACTTAAAGGAATACATTCTGTGCATGCGATAGTAAAGGAATACATTCTGTGCATGCGATAGTAAAGGAATACATTCTGTGCATGCGATAGGGCATGCGATACAAACACATTCTAAACACATTCTAAACAGTATATTCTAATTACATTACACTACATCACCTCATGCTTATTAACGGTTGGAGGGTTGCACTATATTGTTGTTCTAAAAAGTAGGTCATGGTTCTAAAATGTTTGTGATGCACGTTGTTAGGGTGACCAACTCCTCGATATGGGGGGGGGAGGGGGTAACTGTGAGGTCTCAATTTTAAGGACAAGTTGGATTCCTTAAATAAAAATCTGGAGAGCGAGTTGCAGAATCAGGACCCTATGCACAAGGCAGAGTACACTCTTGATTTGTTATTTACTAGTCTAACTATGGTAACCTTACAGTATTTTGACACTATTATTTTGTCAAATAATTTTTTTAATACATTTTCCTTCACTCGATCAAGTGGTTCTTCAGACAGATATAGTTCAACTTCTGCTTTAGGGAAATTATGGAGGAAAGTTAATCCTGCATCATTTACAAGGAATTTCAGTCCTATGTTAAGAGAAGATTGCTCATTGGAAATAGCTCTAAATGAGTTTGCCAAAGCTATGACAGAGGCTGTGGGTGCTTGTGCCCTGCAGAAGTTGAGGAATTCTACCAGACAATCGTTATCTGCAGAGTGGTATACTAATGCGCTAAGGGAAGTAAAGCGGGAATGTAATACTATTGAGCATTGATAACAGTACTCTAAGGGCTTTGGCGGACCAGCAGGCCAACAATATCACACAAAAAGCTTATTACAAACAGCTCAGACAAGCAAAGAGACAAATCTTTGTAAAAAGATTGGACGAGAATAGTGGCTCATTTTGGGTGCTATTTAAAATAGTTAAGGAGGTGGTCCACCCTGACGTTTTGAGCAAGTCCATGAGAGCTGCAGGCAGGCGTTGTGAGGAACTGGCTGCGTTCTTTAATGAGAAATTAATTTTATATGTTCGAGGTTTGAAAATCGACTCCCTGTGGATGAGAATCTTTTCAGAGGTACCAGTCCTCACCCAAGGGTGGTTTTTTGACATAACGATGGAGAGGGTAGAAAAGACTATGGAAAAGTTGAAATCTGCTTCACGTTTGAATCCATGCCCGTATTTCATCTATTCCAGTTCGGCCCCTATATTAAGCCCATATTTCACACTGCTTTTTAATAAATCATCAAAGAATGCAGTGTATCTCCTGCCTGAAAGCATGCCCTGGTTTTGCCATTGGTGTGTAAAGCTGGTGTGGATGCTTCTACCTTGTCTAATTACTGCCCTATCTAGCTTCTTCCATATATGGTAAAGGTACTGGAAAGATTAGTTCAAGTCCAACTATCAAACACTTTTTTAGAGACTAACAAGCTGCTTGACCCCACTCAAACTGGGTTTAGAACTAAAAACGCCCCTGAACCTACCATGCTGGCGTTATTGGACAGTATCAGGTATGGGGTCAATCCGGATAAAGCCGCTGCCTTTATCCTAATAGACCTGTCCGATACTTTCAACAGTGTCTCTCGTAGTCTATTGCAGCAGAGTTTGCACGGAATTGGCCTGCACTTTTCTACCTTGCAGTGGATTGGCTCATTTCTGAGCAACAGATCTCAATCGGTACAGCTGACCCCTTTTAATTCGAAACCACATTGTTTAACATATATATTTCATCTCTGGTGGCCATTGTTATGGCTGGGGGTTATAGACCCTTACGTACGCTGATGATTCTCAGCTCATTATTTGTATCCATGAGAGACATGAGGAGACATGCATATTGTCTGAAACTCAATGCTGACAAAACTGAAATCCTGTTCTTTGGTGGGGCTTGTTGAGTTTGGAATGACTCCAGGTGGCCTACGTTCATAGGCCTTGCTCCAAGACCGAAGGTGGTAGTCGGGAATTCAGCTTTCTAATCAAGGATTCCCTCTTTTTGCAGGATCAGGTAAATGCTGTGTGCAGGAGGTGTTTTGGACTCCTGCGCTTGTGCAGGTGGTTTCGGTGGATCCTCACGGCGTGGCCGAAGGGTGTTGTACACACATTGATTAGGAGTAGGCTAGATTACAGGAATGCTCTATATTTAAAAATGGCTAACTACTCGTTCATCCACCTTCAATCTGTTCAAAATTCAGCAGCAAGACTGATTTACTGATTTGTAATGTTACCAAGAGGAGTTGGACTACGGCCTGTCTGAATTCTTTCCACTGGTTTCCTGTGCACAAGAGAGCCACGTTCAAGTTGCTCTGCAAACATATAAAACACTCTGACACAAGTCCCAGTTGCTTTTTACAAACCAGCGCGTGCTCTCTGCTCTTCGAAGCAGGCCCAGTTATATGACAGGAGAATTGAGAACTCCAGAATGGGTGGCTTGTCTTTTGATTACTTAGTGGCCTCTCGCTGGCATTTCTTGCTTCTTATTCTTCACCTGACTTCGGCTCTGCAAACTTTTCCGAAGATATTGAAGACCTGGCTGTTTCCGCTTTAACCCCTCCCATGCTCATGACGAGGTCAGCTTGTCATGAGCCACGGTGCTCGTGTGCTCATGATGAGCTGAGCTCGTCATGACCTTTGGAACGCTCGCACGCTTCTCTAATTCCCCTGCTGTGCGAGCGTTCTACAGGAACAGGTGTGGTCATGACGAGCTCAGCTCGTCTTGAGCACACGAGCACCGTGGCTCATGACGAGCTGACCTCGTCATGAGCACCGGGGCGCTGTGCGCGTCCCCCGCCCCCTAGCCCAGCGGGGGAATAAGACCCGCGGCCAAGGGATTAATGGCCTTACCGTGCATGAAGTTCATGTCAATGAGGTCTAGTGCCGCAAAATATCGCCCGGGGAATGAGGATGCGCTTAATGAAAAGAAAATAGTATGGACGATGGGGCCCTCAATTGAATTTAGAAAAGCTCCAACCTTCCCATTAAAATGTTATTTTTTATATTTGTTTGTGAATTAAATAACATATTTCATCCTTTGTGTACTTCTTTGATGAATGCAGGTTTATTTATTTTTGTTGTTATTGCTTTGCTGTTTAAATAATTGGAAGTGCTTAGGTCCAGATCCCTGGCTTCCTGTAATGATTCAGAGGGGTTCCCTAGATTCCATTAATGATTCAGTGGGGGATCCACAGAAATCAAAAGAATAAGAACTGCTGGTTTGGAACGCATTCTTATCTTTAAAATGTTGGCCTCCATATTGAGTTTTATGTGATTGCTTTTGTTTTATCTTTGTATTTCTTTTAAATCTTAACTGAAACTAACCATACTGCTTTGAACCTTGCTTGCTAAAGCTGTGTTTTTTGGGACGTTATCATATAAAAGAGCTTAATTTCTATCAAAGAAACAGAGGCAAATGTTAGAATGCTTTACTTTCAGTATCTCAACAGCAAGAGCAAACCATAACCTGAATCCACTACGATACCCATGAACTCTGGGAGGATTTTCTTACATAAATAAATGACCACTATCTCCAATAGGTATACCCCTCCCCACCTGATGATGGAAAAGCTGGTCATCTGCTCATGTCAGTGGGGCCAGATATTCAGATTAAGGCTTTCCACCTTATGTCAGGAAGGCTATAGATCCAAGTCTTTAGTAATTTCCTAAAGAATGATTCGGAGGTGGTTTGACGAAGAGGAGGGGGGAGTTGATTCCAAGCCTTAGAACCTATGACTGCCAGAGATTTCCCTCTCGTTGTGATCAGTCTGAAGGTGGGAATGATCAGCAGGTTTGCGTTGGTGGATCTCAGGTTGTGGGATGGAAAGTATCGCATGAAGCTCTTTTGAAGATATTTGGGCCCTCGTGAGTGAAAGGCCCTGAAAGTGATAACTAGGACCTTAAACAACACACGCTTATGAATAGGTAGCCAGTGGAGGGCGCCCAACGCCGCTGAGGCCGAGGATTTCCTGGGCCATCTCAGCACCAGTCGGGCGGCTGCATGCTGGACCATCTGCAGCTTATGCAAAACTGCTTTGTTCGTTCCTACATATAAACTATTGCAGTAGTCTAGCCGAGATGTTATAAGGGCAACCGCCACCATTTGTGTGGCTGAGAGTGGTAATAGGTCAAAGAATTTCCTCAGACCTTTAATGATGTTGAAACAGGTACCAGCCACGTCTAAGGCCTGTTGCTTGAACGACAGAGTGGCATCAAACTTGATTCCTAACTGCATTTATTGTGTTAGGGGGCGCAATGGCATCTTCAGGCCACCACTGCTTTGGACTGAACTGGTTTTGTTGCCCGAAAGGCAAAATTTCAGTTTTTCCTGAGTTACACCTCAGGTGGTTGTTGCTCATCCATTCAAAGGTGGCTGAGAGGAAGTTTTTGGGATTTTCTTCTGCCTCTGTCGGGTCATTGTCCAGCACCAGGATGAGCTGTGTATCATCCGCAAAGGAAATGGTGTTGATCTTAAAGGATGATATTAGTTCAATCAGGGGGGCCATATATACGTTAAAGAGCGTCGGGCTCAGGCCGGATCCCTGAGGGACCCCTGATGTGAGCTGTTTTTCCTCTGAGCTGAACTGCCCTAACGTGATCACTTGCTGCCTGTTATTCAGAAAGTTCTGAATCCAGTCTAATACCTTTCCTGCTATGCCAGATGTAGCTAGACGGTCTATAAGGATGGCACGAGAGACCGTATCAAAGGCCGCGGACAGGTCTAATAGTACCAGAACAGCCTTCTTGCCTTGGTCCATAGCAGCACGTAAGTTTTCAGCGGTAAAGAGGAGAGCTGACTCTGTTGAGTGTTGGGCTCTAAAACCTGATTGGTTGGGGTGCCAAACATTGTTTTCCTCCAGAAAGGTTGTGAGTTGCCTATTCACAAATTTCTCGTTTAGCTTGCACAGGACAGGTAAAAGCGAGAATGCCCGTAAGTTTGAATGGGTCCCCGCCCTGTGCTTTGCCCTTCTTTGCACTCAGTGTCACCAAATCCAGAACATACCAGCATCCAACTGGATGTTGAACATCTGCATTGACAGCAGCACTCCATGTGACCCCTCACTGATCTACAGTTCTTATTAACTGAAGAACATTGGTATACAAAACTCCTCAGAAAAGTGGATGGGGCCCACAAGACTATTCTTATACAAGAATCCCCTTTCAAATAAATCATTGTCACTGTAACATGAACATTAAAAAGAAAAGGCTGCAAATATTCATTCAACTTTCGAGGAGTTGTGTTTGATAATAGGGGCCGTGAGCCATTCGATTGGGGTGGTAGGACTGATTCATAACCAGTCTACTTGGGGTAGCTTGAGGGTTGCCTCCGAAACTTTTTGGGATTAAGAACAAGGGGGCCTTGAGGTTCCGTCTGCCCTAACCTCTTCCTCAGGAAAAATTTCTGGTAGATGGTTAGTAATAAATTGTCCTTTCCATTGGCTGTATAGCCAATGAAACTATGGTGGCTTGCTTATACGGAAAACATGTTTCGTCTTCTCAAATTGGTCTTTCTGAAAGAGTGAAGCTCCTTTGCCTCCTTTCTGTGATGTAACAGGACCCTATGACAGGACCTTTGTGGCCCGTTGACAGGCCTGCCCTTGGTCACTGCCTGCACCTCATGTGGGTCATCCAGTACATTGGACCCATTAGCCCTTCATTAACCTTCGGTGAAGATTTGGACGCTGCCCTAGAACTTCCACTAGGGTGGCTTGGTGGCTAGGGTGGCTTGGTGGAGTGGAAAAGTGAAACACAAAATCCTATTTCTAATGAAGTGGCAATATTACCTCAAAGACTGACAAACATATCTTAATCTGCATTATATATAGTGCTTCATACCCTATGCCAGCCATTTCTAAGCACTGTAAATAACACATTTTACTATTCCTCAATTTATGGTCCTCGTTTTGCAGAGTTTGTAAAGCTGCACGTCCGAATCTGCTTTCCTGGTATTTATTTTTTTATTTATTGCAGAGTTTTATATAGCGCGAACTAGACCCGAACTGAATCAGGTATCAGAGCGCTTTACATAGCACCAGTTACGTTACATGAGGACACGGTATTCAAACTCCTACTCTGAGGGACACTGTTCAGATGCAACACTGTTTCATATTTATGTGCAGACATCTGTGTCGACATTTTGCCTGGGGATAAGGGTGTGTCCACAATGCAGCAATGATTTTGTCCATCACAATTGCAGGCCCATTAGCTTGAGCATTGTCCTGAGTTGGGACATGTGTGCCACTCCACATGACAGCCAGCAGGTTTTATGTGCAGGCAACTGTGTCATCAGGGAACGGATGCCCATGTGAGGACTGACATATTTAAAGTTGTCACATAAATGATTGTACCTTGCCACATACAACACTTGTTAAAAGTTCTTCATGTTTAGAATGTGTTCATTTGTCGAATTGTGGAAATAACACTTATGTGCCTGCATGATAGATGTCTCACAAGGTAGTGCACACAAAACGACATTTCCATTTTCATGGAAGACGCTGGCACCTTTTCAAAGAAGCCAGTCTTAGCGATAAATGGTGTGGCTTGATCTCCATATGCATGTTCCCACAGTGGTCTTGAGTTCTTGAAAGTCCTTTGTTGTCGATGATACAAGCTAAGGAGTGTCAAGACATCAAGACCTACATTGGCCCATGTAAGTGGACATTCTGCAACGCCATTTGTTTCTGACAAATTTTTATTTGGAACGGTGCCAGCTTTTTCAATGAAGGTGGAAGTGTTTTTTTGTGTGCACTTCCTTGCGAGACCTATTTCATGCAGGCACATAAGTGTTCTTTTCACAAAATGGCAATTTACCACATTCAATACATGTCGATTGTGTAAAGTATCATGAGTACCAAAGTACCAACATTGAAAAAATCTTTTTTATGACAAATGTACTTACAGGGCTCTGAGTGTGGTGACGTGTGGAGTGGAGTGGAGAAGTGTGGCTCACCGGTTAGAGGCGGCAGACCCAGAAGCAGAGGTCGGCCCAGGACCAGGGTTCAATTCCCGACGCGGCAGGGTACGGAACCAATGTCAGCGGGCTCGATAAATCTCGCCTCGGTGCCTCTCTAACCATGGGTCCCACGCTGCAACTCTGGGCAATAGCTTGCTTAATCTCCACAACGGCCTCCTCGCTGCTGGGGATGCCTGGCTTCACCTTGGGGATGCCCAACAGGGACCATCTCACAGGGAAAGCCAGGACGGGTTCCCCAGCGGCACACAGCGCCAAGAAACCATGTGGTGAACGTGCGCTCTACAAATTCAGACTAACATAACATAACACCTTGGGGAGTGAGGTGGGTTAGTTTGCCCTGAGGGGCACCACTACTGTTTCTTTCATGGTGAACAAGAGGTGGCATCACTTCATTGTATTGATCTGCTCTCCTGTAAACAAAAACTAGCTTCTCTGGGTATTTCTCATTCAAGTTGTGGCCTGGAGTGTTCTTTGGATCCTTGTGTCCAAGTAGCATTGTGTCTAAACCAACTGGGCAGTAAAGGGCTCAAAGATGAGCAGAGGTATCTGGCTGTTACTCATGATGCATGGCATGATTTGCACTGTGAACCTATTGATTTTGTGCTCAGATGTATACAGGTGACATGCATTTCTGTTTCTTCTCCTTGCCCACAGAATCCTCACCTGAAACTGGAGGAGACTGCTGCACGGACCAGGAGGAGGGACCCAGCCACAGTGCCACCAGCGTGGAGGAGTCCAAGGGAGCCAGTGGCATGGAGGGTGAGGGGAGTCAGTCTGCGGACCTGTTGGGAGGCAACACTTCATCCCACGCCGACGGATCCGATTCTGGCTCCCTGGAGGAGGGGGAATATGCAGCAACACCTGGCAGCATCACCAAGTCTGTCCCCGCCTCCTCCAGCACCATCTCCACCCTCCCAGTTGCTCCCGTCCCTTCTGTCCGTGTAGACCCCTATGTCTCCATCAGCCCCGGCACCGCAGCCCCTGCCCCTGCCACCCCTGCTGACCTCAGTGCGGAGTTTGAGGACTTACTCCGCCAGTTACAGGTTGGTCAGACATCGATGCTGAATGTCCTCCAAGTCCACACTCAACTCCTGACACAGTTGTTGTCTTTCATGGAGGGCATGTCAACAACGATGTCTGACGTATGTCAGATTATGCACTCCATAGAATCATCAATGACGGCAGTAGTTTCCCTCGTGGAGCAGTCCGCCCCGCCCCCCTCATAAGGACCCATCCACACTCCCCTCTCCCATACCTGTCCCACGCACACGCAGGAGGGCATGACCACGCACCCCAACAGACACAGGCAGCACACCCCCACATAAGGTGAAGCACACACCTCCTGGCACGCACACTCAGGGGGCTGCAGGTACACCCACAGGGGTTGGGGTTAGACCACATACACGCAGCCAGAGTCACAGTCCGCACTCCTCACAGCCCTCTTCCCTCCACTCCAATAGTGTCCTCCGGTGCAGGGGTTGGGCTGGACTAACTGGCTGCAGTGTGCTGCGCAGTGTATATGTCCACCTTCGGCGCTGCACCACCCATTGAGGTGGATGCGTCCACCCCTGCACCCACCACACCTACCCTTACCACTCCTGTCCCTGCGGTGCCTGGTCCTGCCCCCGATAGTGCCCCCCTCCCTCCCCCAAGGGTCAGCATCCCATGAGGTACTCCATGTGCAGGCAAGTTAGAGTTAGACGGCCTACCCAACGTCCCCCACCAAGGACATTTGTGTGAACTGGCCATTGGCCTTATTTGAGCACGGACTCATTTTTTAACATCTTATTTTTTTCCAGCTGAATAAAGCCTTTTATTTTACGTTCACCACTATTGCATTTCAGGTACTTGATGTTGGTGATGAGGTTCCTGGAGTTGGTGTCCTGCTAATGTTTTGGGGTTCTGAAAGATGTTTTTTGTTAATGGTCATGTGGTGGACCATGGTATCTGTGTGCCATCACAATGTCTCTGCAATTAATCATTGATTGTGTGTGTTCAGTTTGGCTTAAGGCATTGTCCCAAGGAGTGTTCCTTCCTCTGTGGCACCTGACATCTTCACTGCAGACAGTTGCACAATTGTTGTGCTGACATGTGTGCACATTTCCTTTTTTGGTGACAGTTCCCTTCAACAATCGCCATGCCTGCTCACAGATGTCTACTGCTCATTCGTCTGTGCCATCCTTGCTACTCACTGTACTTGTATTTTGAGTATGTACAAATGCCTTCAGGGGCACATTCACCCTTTTCACCACTATGCACGTGTGTAATCACAGTCTACCCCTATGATGGGAATTGTTATGCAGGGTATTTGGGCACATGACTCTCAAGTTTGTGCATTGTATCTAAGGGGATTCAACCCTATTCCTTCCATGAGAGACTACATCTTGGGTGGTCTGAATACCACCTGGCCATTCATATCAGTCCTGGGATGTGCGAGACAGTGTGTGTTCCCTTCCGCTCTCTTTGTTTGGTAGGCAGTTACATCACTGTACACTATTGTGTCATGATGGTAGGGTGTGTATTTAGCCTGCAGCCGCCATGGGTGTGTATGCATGTGGATTTTGACATCACACCCACATGTGGGGTGTCACGCAGTGTGTGAAAGTAATCCATCCTCCAGGTAGTGGGACACTGCTGTAAGTCATGTGTTGCTATGGCACTATCATTATAGTCACACGTTAGGGATGTGCACATACCCCCATGTAGTTGTGATATGCTGATGATGATGTACCCCCCCTATATCTGAGCACTGCTGGTAGTCCTATCCACCCACCCCTCATATGGCTGGCCACTGCTGAGAGTCATATCCACCGCCCCCATACTGTTGGCCTCTGCTGGGAGTCATATCCACCCACCCCCATATTGTTGGCCACTGCTGGGAGTCCTCTGCACCCACCCCCATATGACTGGCCACTGCTGGTAGTGATGTACACCCACACCCCCTTGGAGCTGGACACTGGTGGGCCAGACCTGCACATACCAATGTGAAGGTAATATGCAGGGCCAGATTGACGTGTACCCTTCTGTGTGTGCAATACGCAGGGGTTGCTGGACACGCACCCCAGGTAACCGGACATTGGTGGTGATGTATGGCATACAGATTATGGGGTGGGACTTTGGTATGGGTGATGTTTCCCGCCCCTCAACCCCCTAGCCCCTGGTTGTTGTTCTCGCACCAGGTCCTAGGCATACAGGACTGGGGTGACACAGACGATGGAGTTGATGGCGTGTGTGTGCCTCATATCACTATTGCAATGGTGCCATACGCGAGCGCACCGCACCCCTACATTCCGGGTGTGTGTGTCTCGTATCACTATTGTGATGTTGCCATACGCGAGTGTGTGAAACGCACCGTACCCCTGCATTCGCATCAGCGTGTGAAACGCACCCTACCCCTGCATTCGCATCAGCGTGTGAAACGCACCGTACCCCTGCATTCGCATCAGCATGTGAAACGCACCATACCCCTGCATTCGTATCACCGTGCGACACGCACTGTACCCCTACATTCGCATCACTCACACCCCATTACCCAAGCCGGCCCTCTGTCCGCTTCAGGTGGGTACACAATGCAGCTTGTTGGGAACTCTCAGACACACACCCCTCTAACGGGATTGACTCATCTGTGACCCTGCCTGGGGAGTTATCAGCCATCACTTGCCTTTCACCTGATGTTATCAAGGGCTGAGGAGAGCTTGAGATTCCCTGTACTTTCCTAACAGCATATACTTTAGAACATAAACACTACTATTTCCAAGCACCTGCTTTCAAAGCTACACAGGAGGTTTCAGCATCTAATTTTGTATGCAGGAGAAGAGTGCTGGCGGGTGGTGGAAATGGACCTCCCTTTGTACTTCTAGCGTTTGTTGTTATTCGCAGCTGCAGGCCACCTAAAAACCTGCATCCTCTCCTGTTTATCCAAGACTTGAACTCTTTCAGCCGGCATCCGCCAGGGGGATGCTAGGTGGGTGACGGCTGCTTCTCCACTGGTACTGGTCTCTGGTTTGGTGGGGTCTCTCTCTCTCTCTCTCTCTCTCTCTCTCTCTCTTTTTCTCTTTCTCTCTCTCTTTCTCTCTTTCTCTCTCTTTCTCTCTCTTTCTCTCTCTTTCTCTCTCTTTCTCTCTCTTTCTCTCTTTCTCCTCCCTCCTCCCCCCCCCCCCCCCTAGAAATAAGGGTCGCTGGCAGCGCACTGAATACTGCATTCAACATCAGAAGCCCCAGAAACAGAGGTCACTGAAAGGCCCTCCAAGCACACAGGTGTACCTCAGTCTCATCATGGAGTCACTGAGGAACCCTGACCACATATGAATATACTCCTTTCACAACAGGAGCCCCAGAAATAGGGTCACTCAAGGAGGCCTGCAGCACACAGGTATACCACATTCATCATCAGTTCCCCCCGAAATAGGGGCCACTGAACAACACCCACTGCAGCCGACATCAGTAGCCCCAGGAACAGAGGTCACTAAAGAACACACACAACACTTAGATCTAATGATACCAAACCCTCAACCCCAGAAAAAGAGGGGCCAGGAAAGAAAGCCCAGGACACCTACCTCCAATAACACACAGAAATACAGTGGCTTTTCAACTGGGAGTCCCCAATAAGCATTCATATAGCATAGGCCTGAACATCCTTAAACTCGCACCCTGAGAAAAGGGGTTTCCCAAACAAAACTAATTACACACGGATTCAACCAGAGTCAACCTGCAAGTAACAAGGGCCACCAAAAGGAAACCCAGGATCCAAGGTTCTAACTAACTAGTCCCTGCACCCCAAACACAAGTAAATCAATTTCAGAACACCCATAGTAACACAGAACCTCCAGCACCAGTACCTACTGGGAAGAGAGTACTGAAACTCGTCACTTACCAGAAGGGGTTACTAAGTAACAGAGAAACGCATCCATACACCAGGCACAGCTAAACCCCACAATACCCAGCACGATACAATCGTATCCTGAGAGAGAGGATTTATCTAAAATGTGTGTTTGTGAGTGGAGGGGCAGACTGCGGGTGCTGGGCACTGTTATGTCTTTGAGCATTCTAGTAGCTGGGCGTGGGTGTCATGGGGTGGAGGAAGAGGCGGGGCACGAACAGGAAAGAGTTAGTTAGAGTAGGGACAGGGACGATGAAGGAGTGTGTTAATAAAGCTCCTTGAACATCAAGTAGTGTCTGTCATTATTGCATGCACGACACTACAGCTGGCGACGAAGGAGGGATGAAATAACCTGCCATCCCCAAATTGAGGAAACGAGTGCCCTGTCCCTGGGCAGCACCGAGAAGTAGTCGCCGTCACGACACGTGTGCCCCCAGAGAAGATCGCCGCCTGAGGACCCAGGCCAGCGACAGCTGTGACAGCTCCACGATCCGTCGATCGTGTGGAGCGCTGCCGAGTGAGTACTAAAATAAGTTTGCTGCCGAGAAGTCACTTCGCGCCAAAACGGGAGTTCACCCCAGATGCGTGCAACTTGGCAAGGCATCGGAAGTGACAGCGAGCGAAGCGACAGAATCGCAAGCCTACCGTGACCCCTTCGCGAAGAAGTTCCAGAGAAAGCAAGTGGAGCGCGGCTGCTACAGTGCTACTGACAAGATCGGCGATCCGGTGAGTCTCAGTAACTGGATCAGAGTGAGGAGAATGAATAAGGTTGAAATCTCGTGGGAGCTGAGATTTCACTAGCGGTGGCCATCTTGAAGTCAGGCTGCTCACGGCTCCAGCAAACAAGCATTGGTGAATGCGAAACAAGCACTGGTAAATGCAGAAAACAAGCACTGGCAAACGCAAACAAGCATTGGTAAATGCGAAACAAGCAGTGGCACCTTAAAAAGGGTTTCGACAAAACGACTGGCACCAGTAAGATAAAAGGTGTCGTAGCCAATCGCGCTCAAGGATGTCGAATCCACCGCAAGAGAATAGCCATGCTGCCGTGGCTACATCGACTGAACCTCGAATATCACACTTGCGTCCCCCTGAACCACTAATGTTGGTGGCTGGCGGAAGCATGGGCCCTCGATGGCAGGAGTGGCTAGAAGATTTTGAGGACTATCTTGAAGGTTCAAAGGTCACTGTAGATCATGGGTGCTCACAAACTTTCTCTCGGGGGCCAAATTTACATTGTGGTTTGGGTCCGAGGGCCGCACCAGTGGGGGCGGGGTCAGTGGGGGAAGGGGCGGGGCTAGAGCACAACAAAAAAACTGTGGCCATGAGGTTGAACACAGGTCCCTGCAGCCACCAGACCCGGCATACACACATCTCTCTTTCTCTCTCTATCTCTTTCTCTCTCTCTGTGTCTTCCTCCCTCCATCCCTCTCTCTATCTCTGTCACACTCCCTCTATCTCTCTCTCTCTCTCTCTCTCTCTCTCCCTCCCTCCATCCCTCTCTCTCCCTTTCTCCCTGTCTCCCTCTGTCTCACCCACTCTGACTCTCTCTCCCTCACTCTGACTGTCTCACTCCCTCTCTCTGTCTCCCTCTCTCCTCCCCTCTCCCTCACTACCCTTCCTCCTCTCCTCCCTCACTCCCCTTCCCACTCTCCCTCTCTCCCTCCCTCACTCCCCTTCCCTCAGTCCCTCCGTCACTCCCCTTCCCACTCTCCCTCTCTCCCCTTCTCCCCTCCCTCCCTCACTCCCCTTCCCTCTCTCCTTCCCGCACTCCCCTTCCCTCTCTCCCTCCCTCACTTCCCTTCTCTCACTCCCTCAGTCACTCCCCTTCCCTCTCTCCCTCCCTCACTCCCCTCCCCTTCCCTCACTCCCTCCGTCACTCCCCTTCCCTCTCTCCCTCCCTCACTCCCCTTCCCTTACTCCCTCCCTCACTCCCCTTCCCCCGCTCCCCCTTCCCTCTCTCCCCTTCCCTCACTCCCCTACCCCGCTCCCCTTCCCTCTGTCCCTCCCCACTCCCCTTCCCTCCATCCCCCACTCCCCTTCTCTCTCTCCCTCCCCTTCCTCACTTCTGCTTCCCTCCCCCGCCTCCCTCACTCCCCTTCCCTCACTCCCTCACTTCTGCTTCCCTACCCCGCCTCCCTCCCTCTGTCGACCTCTGCCCTCTGTCTGTCTCCCTTTCTCTGTCTCCATTTCTTGGTCTCTCTCCCTCTCCCTCTCCCTTTGTCTCCCTTCCTCCCTCGACGTAAAGAGTTTCAGTAACTTCAGAATGCTCTTGCCCCATGAACTCCTATTCAATAAGACTAATTCTCAGCAGTGGCTAATCTTGATTCATTTCACTTTCTGGAAGTAGCATCTCTTACGTGCCCTCACTCCAGACAGTGCCACCAACCATGTGAACCCTGAGGTGTTCCGAGACCCTTGCCACACTATGATGCATTATATTCTAATGCTAAAATCATTGCATGTCTCTCCAAAAGCAGCATAGACAAATGCTCTTCTTGGGCACTCCAGGATGAAGAAGCGCATGACCCTCACCACCATATCGGAAACTGCCCTTGACTCGATACTGAAGGAATTATCTGCATTACATTTAGAGCAGTGAAACTCTGTGTCACCTTGAGTAGACTGCTAACATGACTGTGTCTGCCAGGGCTGAGAAAGCTTCCCGCTTCCAGCCGCACCCGAGCACTTCACACGTCTTTAGAAAGACCATTTGCATGTTAGTGGAGCTTTGTTGATTTCACCTCTTCTTAGGCCCCTGCAGCTCCGCTCTGTGGGCGCCGGGTGATTAATTCCAGTGATAGGCAGAGCGGAGCTGCAGGGGCCTAAGAAGAGGTGAAATTCACAAAGCTCCACTAACATGCAAATTGTCTTTCTAAAGACGTGTGAAGTGCTCGGTTGTGGCTGTGTGTGTGAGAGACTCTGCTGCTCTGCCTATCACTGGATTGAATCACCTGGCCCCCTCAGAGCAGCAGAGTCTCTCTGAGTGTCGCTGCTGCACCCGGCAGTGTTTGCAGACATTCTTTAATAAAAATGTGTTCTTAAAACACGGGTACGAGGTCCGCGGGACACCAGGGCAGGCGTGCCGGGCCGCCACCGGCCCGCGGGCCGTACTATGAGTACCCCCTGCTGTAGATAGAGAGAAACTCATTGCACTGTGTAATTTAGTTGGCAAAGAAGTCAGCAAAGTGATTAAAGAGCTGCCAGAAGATGACAAAGGGACTTATGCCAAAGCAAAAGAAGCGCTGAATAAGAAATTCATACACAAGAGGAACGTGGACTATGAGAGATATGTTTTTCATCAAGCTCGTCAAGACAAAAAAAGAAATGATGAGCACCTTCATCTCCAGGTTACGACGACTGTCTCAGTACTGCAATTTTGATGCGTTTTCAACGGAAGATGCTATCCGACTGCGAGTGATTGAAGGCTGTCACTCCGAAATACTCTGGAGGAGGTTGCTAAGAAAAAGCCATAACCTTGATGAGATAGAAGAAACGACAAGGGTACGTGATCAGGCGGAGGAACACGCCAAGTGCATGGAGACAGGAAGAAGCGAGAGAAAAGAACAAGCCTTCTGGACGCACAGCACCAAGACTCGCAGGAGGTCAGGTGAACAGCAGAGGAGGTCCAGACCGGCCTCTCGTCATCAACACAAAGGACGCAGACGCTATGAGTCTAGCCGGAGAGCCAAGAAGGCTGAATATGCAAAGAAACTGGACAGGTCTAGAAAGTGCTATCGATGTGGATACGATTATCCGCATTCAGACGTCTGTCCAGCGATGGGTCAACAGTGTCACAAGTGTGGGCGCTAGAACCACTTTGAAGCAATGTGTGGAACGTATAACAAAGAAAGGAGAGGTGAAACGAACAGGCGGCAGTCTGACCCCAGAAGACACCACGCCAAAGCGGTGCAAGACCGGGCGATGTCATCCTCTGGATCGTCCCGCTCCAGCCGAGACTCTCGTGAATCTCAGTGGACCAGAAGGTCACCGAAACGATCACCGTCGAGAGAGTCCAGATCGACGAAGGCAGAGTCTAATTATACTGATGAATATGTCTGCATGGTATCAGACCCTGATCAACTAAAAAGGTATCCTCCATTGGACATAAAAGTGGGGACTCATGCGACACAGTTTATGCTTGACAGGGGGGCATCCCTGAACTACATGCCCGTGACTGAATATAACAAGATGAAATCACCACCTCACCTGAGCCCAGCGCACGTAAGAGTTTTCACCTGGATGGCGAAGAAACCACTTCCATGCTTGGGCAAATTCAAAACAATTCTCACACAGGAAGACAAATCGGTGACAGCATATATCCATGTAATTGAAGGTCCCGAGGCGGAGTGCCTCCTCAGCCTGCCGACGGTGGAACGTCTCCGCCTGTTGGAGATCCTTTACAGAGTCAGTGATGATCTGGATTTAATCCCCAAGTTCCCCAAATTATTTACTGGGCTAGGCAAAATGAACAAATGCCAGATCCGCCTCCACATCAATGATCAAGTGCGCCCTGTGGCTCATCACCCTCGACGAGTGCCTTTTCATCTTCAGCAAGCGGTGGAGGAGGAAATTCAGGAGCTGTTACAAACTGACATTATCGAAAAGACAGATGGTCCGACGCCATGGGTGTCTCCTGTCGTCATAGTCCCAAAGAAAGGCACTCCAGACAAAGTGCGCCTATGTGTAGACATGAGACTTCCCAATACTGCCATAGAGAGAGAGCGTCACCCAGGACCCCACCTGAGTGACATGATAACCGCCTTGAATGGAGCCCGAGTATTTTCCAAACTTGATCTGAACAAGGGCTATCACCAGCTGGAACTCCATGAGAAATCGAGATATATAACGACTTTCGCTACACATTTAGGTTTGTTTAGATAAAAGAGACTAAGTTTCGGCATTTCATCAGCAGCTGAAATCTTTCAGGAAATGATTCGGCAGTCCATCAGACATATACCCAACTCGCTGAATTACAGTGATGACATCCTGGTATATGGGTCAAACACGCAGGAGCATGATAAGGCGCTGGATCGAGTATGCCGTGCTCTTCTGGAGGCCAACTTGACTCTCAATAAAGATAAGTGTGAGTTCCACCAATCCACTCTCAAGTTCTTTCGCCATGTGTTTTCGGGAGCCGGCATGAGGCCTGACCCGAAGAAAGTGACTGCACTCAACACCACCAAGAGGCCCCAAGATGTCAGCGACATTCGTTCCTTTCTGGGCATGGCGAGCTATTGTGCCAGATATATCAAAGACTATGCCACCATCAGTCATCCCCTGAGGGCTCTCACCAAGCAAGGACAACCTTTTGTGTGGAGTTCCCAATGTGAGAGGGCCTTCCTGGAAATCAAACAGGCTGTTGAGGCTGCAGACAATCTGGCATACTTTAGCCCCAAGAGAAAGACTGAAACAACAGTGGATGCCAGTCCAGTAGGTCTGGGTGCCATCTTGGCCCAGTATGACAAAGACAATGATCAACGGCACATTGTGGCCTACGCCAGTCGCAGTCTGACTGAAACAGAAAAGGCCTATTCTCAACCAGAGAAGGAGAGTCTCGCAGTTGTCTGGGCTTGTGAGCACTTTCACGTCTTCATCTATGGCAAGCATTTCACCATGATAACAGATCATCAGGCGTTGGTCACCATATCATGCCAAAATGCCACCTAGGATAGAACGTTGGGGCCTGCGCCTACAGGAATACACATACACAATCATACACAAACCGGGGAAAGGGGAGAATCCGGCGGACTACATGTCCCGACACCCTCAGGAATCCCAGACCTCGCCTCCGTCAATTGCTGAAGAATACATCCATTTTGTAGTAGGATCAGCCCGACCTCCGGCCATTCCCTTAGAAGCAATCCAGGGGCCACTGCCCAAGATGGCGTACTTCAGGAAGTCATGCGCCGACTGCGCACCCATCGATGGAGACACGACAGTGAGGAGGAGCAGACCGATCCTCAGGTCCGCCAAGAAATGCAGGCGTTCAGACACATCTGTGAAGAGCTATCCGCCACCTCGGAGGGGCTCCTCCTGAGAGACCATCAGATTGTCATCCCGAGGCAGTTACGACAAGGAGTCATTAACCTGGCCCATGAAGGTCACCGGGGAGTGGTTGCAACCAAAAGAAATCTCCGTGAGCGAGTCTGGTTCCCGCTGCTTGATACCATGGTGGAGGCCACCCTCAAAGACTGCCCTCAGTGTCAACTAGTCAGCCATGGAACACCTCCGCCCCGCTTTAAATGACTAAACTACCAAATGGAATCTGGAAAGAACTAGCCATGGACTTTTACGGACCCCTTTAATCGGGCAAGTATGTGGTGGCTATCATGGATGAGTACTCAAGGTTTCCGATAGCCCAATTCGTGTCCTCCACTAATGCCTCCTGCGCCATCGCAGTTCTTGATGAGGTGTTTGCCGCCTGGGGTGTCCCAAAGGAACTCAAAAAGGACAATGGTCCTCCTTTCAATGGCCAGGAGTTTAGTGAGTTTGCACGGCACCTTAACTTTAGACATCGAAAGGTCACGCCTCTGTGGCCACAGGCTAATGGCACTATTGAGAGGTTCATGGCAACTCTGAAGAAAACATTCAAACAAGCCACGCTTGAAAAGAAGGACTTGCAAGTTGCCCTCAACGAAGTCTTGCGAGCCTACCGGACTACCCCACATGCCACCATAGGAAAGTGCCTGGCCACTCTCATGCTGGGGCGACCCATCAGAACCAGAATCCCGACATGGGAAGGTGCTCTGCGACCAGTGTCTCCGACACATGTCCACCAAGAGGTGGCTCTTGCTGATCGCACCAATAAGAACAAGATGAAATCATATGCGGACCATCGACGGCGAGCCAAGTCTCCTTCCTTGCAGACGGGGGACTGTGTGGTGGTCAAACAAGAACAATCCCGCAAGACAGATTGCAGGTTCAAAGACGAACCGTTGGTTATCACCCAACAAAAGGGCACCATGGTCACTGCGGCATCTGACAAGAGAAAGATTACCAGAAATGTGTCTCACTTTCAAAAATGCACGCCGGGCCTGAAGGAGGCTCTTGAACAAGATGGAGACATACCGGACACACAAGGACCCAGTCAAGTGGGCACAATCCAAAGACTTGATCAGCAGACTGAGGCTGAATTGGATGCTGGCGGTATGAGTCTGAGACCGAAAAGGAACATTCACAGACCTAAAAGACTGATTGAAGAACTTGAATAAAGTTAGTTCATTCTTTTGTTAACAACGGGGGAGATGTTATGTCTTTGAGCATTCTAGTAGCTGGGAGTGGGTGGAGTCATGGGGTGGAGGAAGAAGCGGGGCACGAGCAGGAAAGAGTTAGTTAGAGTAGGGACAGGGACGAGGAAGGAGTGTGTTCATAAAGCTCCTTGAACATCAAGTAGTGTCTGTCATTATTGCATGGACGACACTACAGGCACAACTCCAGTTATTTGATTTTGGGAGGAGGAATGCAATAAGTAACATGCAATAAGTAGCACTGAACATCAGTTTGTGCTGCAGCTGCTGCTTTGAAACAGAAATAGAAACAAGAGGAAGTGAGCAGGAAAGAGGAACCAACAAATGCTGGAGTTTGTGAGGGCTTGAGAGTGTGTGTGTGTGAGAGAGAGAGAGTGAGGAGGAGAATGAGAGAGAGACAGGAGGGGAGAGAGAAATGAGGTGACGGAGAGAGAGAATGAGAAGGAATCATGAACGAATGAAAGTGCTCGAGGGAGACAGATAAGAGAGGGGTGACAGAGGAAGCTAGATGAGAAGGAGGTCAGAATGTGATGAAGAAAGGAGTATACCAGGGTATGAGAGAGAATGCCAAGTGGAGGTTGTATGAGGGAAAAGGCGAGCACATGGGAGGGGAGGTTTAGCAAGAGAGGAGAGAAAGTGAGTGCATGTGCGAGAGGAGGAGTCAGAGGAGGTGATGCAGGCGAGTGGAGGATTTTTAGAGGGCAGGTTGTGAGCAATTAGATTATATATATAATATTATTGAGTTAATAATTAAATTGTGTGGTCATCTCTAAATTAGCCAGACAGCTCCACCTTGTGGCAGACTGTCACGCCGGTGCTGACAATTAGGAGCCGGTGCAGAGCACCGGAAACTACTGACTCAAATTAAGCACTGCAATGAATTTTTTTTTAGTTGTGATATCCTCAGCGCTCACTTTGTAAACAAGCATTTGCAATGCAATAGGTCTCGCATTAGGAAAGTTTGAGCTATTGTTATTGTAAATGACAATTTTTGTATTTATGTGTTGGTTTTGAAAATAGCGAAATTAATAGCTTTGTCATTTACAATGCCAATAGTTATAACTTTCGCAAATGTGACACCTATAGCATTTGTAATGCAATATGTGTTGTATTTACGTGACTTAGATGTATTGATATTACAAATAACAATGGCTTTTATTTTTTTTTAATAATGAATACATAAATAAAAGTTATTGTAATTCATAACTGCAATAGCTTAAACTTTTGTAAATAACTTTTGTGAAGATTATGTTCATTGTATTTTATTGTGACGAAAATCCAAGAACAGAAGTGAAATATTAAAATCTTTTTGTGACATTTGTAATAAAGCTTGAAACATTGAGAGAACATATTTGAACCAGTTGTTGTTGAATGGTTGCACACTTTGATGAGGTGGTGGCGCTGAGTGATGTTGTGGTGGCGACGAGTGATGCAGTCGCGTTCAGTGATGCTGTGGTAGCGCATAGTGATTTTGTGGTGCCCCTGAGTAATGCTGTGGTGGTCCTGAGTGATGCTGTGGTGATGCGATAGATCGATAGAGTGAGTGCGATGGATAGATATAGTGAGTGCGATAGATAGAGTGAGTGCGATAGATAGATAGACGGAGTGTGATAGATAGATAGAGGGAGGGCGAGCGACAGATAGAGGGAGGGCGAGAGATGGATAGATAGATAGATAGAGTGAGGGCGATAAATAGATAGACAGCGTGATGGCGATAGATAGATTGAGTGTGATAGATAGACTGATAGAGTGAGGGCAATAGATAGACAGAGTGAGGGCGATAGATAGAATGAGACGAAGGGATAAAGAAGAAAATGCAATGACACGGTGAACGAAGGAGAGAGGGGAGCATGTAAACGGGTCTAAAGGGACGTTAGTAAGAGAGACCGAGAATAACAGAAGTGAGTGGATGGCAGAATGTTGAGAGGAGGAGAGAAAATAGAGAAATATGAGGGGTTAGTGGGAGAAGAAGGGAGGGGACAGCGAGGCAGAAAGAAGGAAAGAGGAATAAAAATGGAGCACGAGGAGGCTGGAAAAAATTGTAAAAGGGAATGAAAAGACATAAAAATAACAAGCTGCAAGTTTCCAAACATTAGAAAGAACACAAAGCAACCAGTCACATTTTGTTTAACAGTGGTAGTTGCGCTGGACAATTTTTTAACTGCGTGTACTTGAAGGTTTGCGCTTATAAATTGGCTTGACCTAAAAAGAGGAGGAGGATGTAAAAACACGGAGAGCAAGGAAGAAGTGGAGGTAAATGAGGAATAGAAGGAGAAGCAAAGAGACTTGATAAAGTGATATGTAGAAAGATGGAGCAATACAAGTGATAGTTGAGAAAGCAGGGCAGTGAGATGAAGGGGAGAAGGGAGATTAGTGCAGAGATTATTGTTAAACTGTGACATGGAGGCAAAAGCAGTTAATAAAAAGAGAGAGCATTACAGGCCACAAACAGCTTTAAATTACTCTGCGTATTGCTAGGCGCGAGCAGGCAGGAGAGGTGTGTGGGGAACGAGAAGGGGTGACGGGGGTGTGAGGGAGAGGGCAGGGGAAGGAGCGGGGGAGAGAGGAAGGGAAATGTATTAGTACGGAGGAGGGGGAGAATGGGAGAGGGGAAGAGAAGGCCGAGAAGAGAGGAAGTGGGGAGAGAGGGTCAGAAAATGAAGGTGCAAAAAATGCTGCAACTGTGTAACCCCACCCCCCTCGCAGTCCTCCCCACCAGCACTGAATCAAAGGCATTAGGGTAAGTAACAGAGGCGGCGGGCCAGCGCTAAGCTGCCAGGCTGCGCGCTCCCTGGGGCAGCTGAATAAAGCAATTAGCAGCTGGAAGCCGCGCGGCTGATCAGTGTCACGTACATGCCTCAATCTCGTTATCAGGTCAGAATGTCGGCAATGATGCTGATGTACATTGTGTGAGTACAGCCTATAAGGCGTTACGGTTTCATTTCATTTTAACCTCATGCCAAAAATGATTTTTCTGCGAGGTGCACTTTTTTTCAATCGAAGAGACTGCCCTTTAAAACAAGAAGGCATTGCACTAGGGGCAGGCACGAAAAGAAAGACGGTACTTCTTGTACACGTTTCTGTGAACCGCAGTAAACAAACAAGAAAAAACACAGAAGCACTACATTTCAGTGATCGCGATCACAAAAACAAACAAGAACAAGGGATGCGGGTGCTTGCACACTCTGCAAGTTCAAGAAAAGGAAACTTAAAAGATGACTTCTGTATGTTGCTGTAAATCTGGGGTAAAAACTGCACGGGTCAAAACGTACATTCAAGATATTAAGTAAATATACAATACAATATTAAGTAAATGATGCCTTCGACTCTAGTACCGATGAGGGAGCACTGCAAATGACAATACAAATGCATGTCTCTTGTCAGATCAATACAAATACAATCACTACTAGCTAGGCTCTTTCTTTCTGAACTTGATTGCGAGAAAAAAGTGTAGCTAAAAGACCACTTAGTAATGCAGGAAACTTTAAAAAACAAGGCATGTGGCATAGAAGGATGCTGGTAAAAACAACAAGCCCTCGGCATTGCGCGCTGGGGAAAATTCACGCTTGAATGCCTGAAGTCGGAAGGGTGGGAGGGAACCTTTGAAGTGTGAAGCTCTCGGCATTGCTGTGGCGGGTCTGAAGCGCGTGCACGGGCACATGAACTGCATGTAATCCGAATCTGCGCTTGGTTCAAAGAGTTTGTTTCAGCTACAATAGATCGACATCTGCAATGCGCAAGCGCATTGGCAGAGGTCGCCCTAAAAATGAAGTACCAGGTCCATTCTTGGAAGCCCACTGCAGCCTCACCATGCATTGCTCCTGCCAGCACTGCCAGTGGCAGTACCGACATAACACCTAACCTTCGCACTCCTACCAGAGTGACAATTTAGACTATTTCAGGCCACACAAAGCTAGAATGGCATGAGAGGCTTGCATTATTCATTTTCAAAGTATATCGATATAATAAACACTTGTGTTCTGCTCATTTCAAAATAAACAGACCGTGCCACCATGTGGTGATCTGTCACTAGAGCCGGTACTGCAAATTAAGTGCGGGTGCCGAGCACCGGAAACCACCAGCACAAATTAAGCTCAGGATATCCTCAGTTTAAATAACCTGAAAGGAGGCAGGTCCAGCTTTACCTGTAAACTGGATTCAAGAAATCTGAGCCAGGTTTCCCGCTTAAAAATGGTGCATCTCCTCCTGCCCCATCCGGAGCACAGCATTCTGCTTTTGCCCTGGGGTCTGCACCACCCAAACTTCAGGGCACAGTGTTTTGAAATGAATTAAAGGATTAAAGGCACAGATTTCAGAGTTCCTTGTGTACCGCCAATTATTAGGCAATAATAATAATAAAACAGCAGTTTAACTCTGGTGATTAATGTATCTGTTGGAAGGATCCCAGTTTTCCCTAGCCCCAGTTTTGACATATACAGTCGTGCAGAGGATTAATGTGACTCTTGCAAAGCACAAGTGTAATGTGAGGATCAAAGACCCCCAGCCAACATGACTAGGGGCCAAATAAGAGAACGGCTGTTCATTCTCTTATTTGGCCCCGAGTCTCTGGAATAATCTTCTATCACACCTCCCATCGATAGTTGATCATAGATGCTTCCGAAGAGAACTAAAAACCTGGCTCTTTTCCCAGTAAGCTGTCCTTCACTGTCTTTTGCTGTTGTCCGTCTGCTGATGTTGCTGCCCAGTGCCATGAGACCTCCCTGGTGATATGTGCACTTTACAAGAACATTTGACATTGACATGAGACTCAGCCACAACCTGGAAAGGTTTTCCCACTCTGTCAGGTGAGGAAGAGAATAAGAAAACAGGCTGCATTGGTGCAGGGCCTACTCTGCCGCACATCCTCCTGTCCAGGTCGCTGCCTCTGGGCAGGGGACCTATCCTAATAGTGATGGGACACTTTTTTACTTGGACTAGATCTATTTCCTCGTTTCTCCTTTCCTTGGGGCTAGATGCATTCCTCTCTGCTAACCCTATCTTAGCCACGGCAACCTCCAGCTTACCTAAAGAGGTTACCCAGAACTGGAGTAATCCCACCATGACCAGCAGGGTCAGGGGCCTGTCTTGATATGAGGTCAGACCACCATACCAAGGACAGTGCAGCCATAAAAGCTAACACTCAGCACTGGCTACTGACAGCTTTTAGCACCCAGACCATACCTTTAGCTCACCACTGATCGGTGGATGGGTTAACAAATAGATTTATTTGGGTTCAGGGGGTCCTACTGCTAATTTGGAGTGGGGGGTTACTACATTTTGAAGAAAACACCTTCCATTCACTCTCTCTTCTGCTAGCTGAGCGGCCACAACCTCCTGCTGAACAGTTGCCGGACTAGTTAGGACTTTTTGTGGGGCAGGTAAGGCTTCACCAGTGCAAACTTTCTACCTTACCGGAGCCGAATTTCATTGGCACACTGGAACTTTTTCTGAAAGTTGCCCACCTTTCCTCCTCTTGCCTTTCCTCTGGGGCCTAATTTTACCAACTGTAGGTTCAGCACCTCTGGAATCCTTGGGAGAGGACTGTCACTGGACCAGTACCTCTTTTGGGCTCAGACCAACATCTGGGATGTAATTTCCAAGGAGACAATCAAGGGAGAGATCTGATCTGACTATCACCCTCTGCAAACTAAGGGACCCAGCTATCTCCAAGGATACTGACACCAGCGGCATACCAGTAAGCTCACATGGGACAGCCCTTACTTTTCTAGTCTCTGCTGGTAAATACTGATCTGTTGATACCAGCCTGTCATGCACAATGGTGAGACCGTCACAAATATCCCTCAGGGCAGTGATTGTGAATCCATTCATCTTGAGGTGATGGGGAGTGTCTGCTTCCCTCAGGAATCGTCAACTCACCCTCTGCACCCTACTTCATAGTTAAAAGCTAAAAGGATGTCCTCATCTGAGGAGCAATCCTCAAAGGCTACACCGCCCATACCACTGCCTACCTTTTTTCTAGGGAAAAGCAAAGTCTCCTCTGTAGTGCCCAAGCTGCTGAAAATCAAAGCCGGCCCTACGGCCTATCAACTTTTTAAGCTTAGGGTCCCCACTACTCTGGTGACCTCTAGAGGTGGGGTTGGATGTTCTATCCATTTTGTTAGGGGCCTGGGTCTCTGAATGAACTTCTTTGGAGGACTTAACACTCCCTTCTTTTCCCCTAACCCCCCTTTCTTGGAATTACCCCCCCCCCAATGCTTTTGGGGTCTCCTTGTCCTAACCCACTCATCAGCTTTCTTCGCCAGCTTGCTGGAATAAACAGTGATGTATCTATTAAATGCTGGTATAACTTTCCTGATGTACAATTTTCAAATGTGATCCTTCATAATCAACCAGTAGAGTCCTTCATAGTCCTGCACCTTGTTACCTTTCAACCATCCACCTGGTATCTTGACTGAGAAGTGAACAAAATAAACCAGGTCTGACATGAGGTTTTGTAAGTCTCCCTGAACTTAACCCTGAAGTCTTCAGTGAAAGGGGGGCTCTTTTGTGAGGTCATAGGACTCAGCATCGGTCTCACTAAGTGTCAGGAGGCTGTCCCCGCACTTGTATGAGAACAACTCCTGGAGTAGAGCGCACCAATGTTTCTGGTGGAACCTTCTGATTCTACAAGCCCTCTCGAGGGCAGAGAACCAGCTAGTTACTTCATCACCTCCTACATATTTTGGTACAATCCCTTTGGAGATTTTAGGGTCAAAAGCTTCATCTTTCTCCCTATTTAAACATGTGCTGCCACCAGAGTTAGGTCCTAGGTCCTTCTCAGCTCTTTACTTTTATAGGGCTAAGATTTTCGCCTCAAGGGCTACTCTCCTCACTAGTTTTTGACGATCAGGGTCTTCCGCTTCTATTTCATCTGGGGGACTACCAGAAGTACTCCCAGTAAAGGTGCTGTCAGTAGGGAAATAGAATGTGAGAACACATCATCCTCACTGAAAACTCCCTCCCCTGTTTCATTAGGGCGTTCTTCCATTGCCCTGGCTCTATCATGTCCAGCAAGCAGGTTCTTCAGGCGAGCCTTTGTAGGTTTATACCTAATGGCAAGGTTCTATGCATTACAGAGGTCCTCAAATTGGGTCAATTTAAGTTTCTTGTAAGGTTCAGGTTGAGCGCCCGATTGGTACCCTCTGCTCAGACATGGTATTAGATCCATTGGGAAAGAAAAACCAAAGGTGATGATGGACGGAGCGTTGACAATACAAACACTCACCCCCAGTCAACTGATCTGGGTTTAATCCATCACTGTTCTTTAGCCCACTATGCCACCCCAGTTCAGACATGGCCAAATGCATATCAGTCTGATCCTGTGCCTCGTGGGAACAGCCCAGCCCGAACTGCCAAGCCATGTCTTCCCTGGACTGGAATCAAGCTTCCCAGGACCGGTTTCTGGCATGACGGCCGTCTTCAGCCCGGCTTGCTTGACTCCAGTGGCAAAGTGAGCAAGGGACTCACGTCTGAGCATACCCTGCCAACTTAGGGCGAACAAAGAAAAACCAAAGGTGATGATGGACGGAGCGTTGACAATACAAACACTCACCCCCAGTCAACTGATCTGGGTTTAATCCATCACCGTTCTTTAGCTCGATGAGGACTAAAAACATTAAACAAGCATTTACAATGCAACGGTTTCGCCTTTGTAAAAGTTTGAGCTATTGGCATTGTAAATGACAAATTTTGTATTTATGTGTTGGTTTTGAAAGCAGATAAATAAATGGCATTGTCATTTACAATGCCACTAGCTTAATCTCTCTGGCTACAGGGCCCGCATTCACCAACATAGTGTGCATTATTACTGCAGATGTTTTAACGTATCCAGATAAATGGAGATTAAGGGAAACTACTCACTTAAGTAAGAGCCAACATGGGGAACTAGCTTATTTAGTTAAGCATGTGTGGAAATAACATCCTCTTAACGATGTTGCCAACGAAACAGGGGCACAAAGTACACTACTCAGCATTCATGCAACCAAGGGGCTTCCAGGTCGATAAACCTGGATATCTTAATACTCCACACACTTGTTGGCAGGGTATACCCGAAGTGGGTCCCTTGCTCACTTTGCCACTGGATTCAAACTAGCCTTGCTGATTAGGGAAGTTACCCGAAAGTGGCCCCAGGATGCTTGTGTCCGGTTCAGGGAAGACCTGGAATGGCAATTTGGGCTGGACTGTTCCCATGAGGCACGGGGTCAAGACTGATTTGCATATAGCTGGGTCTGAACTGAGGTGGCAAAGTGAACTAAAGAACGATGATTGATTCAACCCCGATCTGTGACTTGGGGCAAGTGTCTGAAAAGTTTCAGCAATTCATCTCCTTGTGTTTGCTATTTAATACTCTAGTCTACACTTAACTCTAAAATCTATCCATGTCTGTGGATAAAGTGGCTGACATTCAGAATCTCATTGCTCACTAGTCAAGTGGTGTTCTTACTACAGTTATGTGACAAAATAACCATTTCCCTTGACATCCAGACGCTCGTGCAATTATCTGCAGGATAGAGCAGCAGATATCAAAAGCACTTGTGGTACACAAAACACTCCAATCCTTAAAGCGAGATGTGACCTACTATGGTCTTCATAAGGTGGGATATCCCCCATTGATGTTAAAAAATAACTGACAGAGCCAATCCTCCTCTGCAATCTCCACTTTAGCCACAGGGACGAGTCAGACATGCTGCAAGGGACCAGGAGTTGAAGTGACTAAACATGTCTTCTTGCCATTGTGCCGGCATGCGTGAAAAAAAACTGAAAAAAGTGTGAGCAACCTCGAAAAAGGGTGCTTGGAAGCCGTTATTGGGATTAGTTGATGGAATGGCTTGAAGCTTCCTAACAACATGTATTCTTTGAGCTGTTGAGTTTCTAAAATGACTGTTTTAAAAACAATAGCACTGTTTACTTACATTGCTAAAATCTACATTTTGGAAGCAGGTTTTATCAAAAACTTTTTCCGCATTTTGTAGCGCCCTATTAGACTGTTTGCAATTTTAAGAACTTAGTCACAGTGCTTTATGTTAAAGACTGGGACCCCGTATCACTAAACATACGCAAGTCACTATTCACCCTGCAACGACCTCGTCTACAATGCCATTTCTGTGTTGGCTAAGTACCAGATCAAACCATACAGGGTTCAAGAAAGTAGAGAAGAAAAAAAAACTTTCAAAAGTTCCGACTATTGTGTTTTACGCAGGGAGCCTCAATCAAGGAACATCAAACAAGCATCTACTCCACTGGTCGGAATAGAAGTGATTTTCCATTTTCAACGTTCGGAAAGAACCGGCAGTAGACAGGAAGCGTTTAAAACGTGCACAGGTAACTAACACCGGCCTTCAGACGGACTCTTAGGAGGCCACCATTAATTTGTTACTTCTTCTCAACTACTTAGGCTACAGGCAACCTACTTTGAAGTGGCGTGAGCTCCTCACAAGGTTCATAAACCAGCAGCATAACAGTGAACATATTGGCCTACTGAAAAGATATTGCCTGTGGTTAAGAAACAGTTACTACATAAGGCAACTTAAACCTGTGCAACTACCCGAAATCTGTATCTGGAAGGAAATGGGGGGGGGGGGTTAAAAGTAACAGCATTTTTGATGTCATGTATATGCTAAGGTTCTAGTGAGTGCGTTGGGGTAATAATGGCCGTACTATACAATAAGGCTACTTTGCAAGAATAAAGTTAGTTAACGAAACCGCGACTTCACCTGACTATAGTGAGAACAGGCAAGAAACTCTGAAAGGGTGCAGTTTATAGTGAAACCGGTAATAAGGAAAACATAAAAAGATTGTGGGCAATTTACTTAGGACCCTCCCCCCCAATGCATTTGTCCGTCTGTAATGCAACTAGTGCTCATGTGAAGCGCTCTGATACCTTCGGATCAAGCTCGCGCACTCACCGACTGTCTTCTGGCGGGGCTCTCCTCCTCACACGGGAGCCTTGCTCCCTGCAGCACTCCTCCGGCGGTCGCTTTGGGGCCGCGGGCGGGGTTCCTCTCCTCCTGGGCTCTTCTCCTAGATGCAGCAGGGCTCCCTCGCATCACGGGAGCCCTGCAAACCGGCCGCCATGCTTCTTCTTTCTTCCCCCCGGGCTGCGGGGGCGGGCACTTCCGGCCGGCCGCGCTGGGATTGGCCGGCCGGCCAACCACTTCCGGGTCGCTGCGGGCAGCGCAGCGGCCCTTCTCCTTAGGTAGGCAGGCGGGGGCTGATTTTTACGGGCAAATGCCGGGTGGGCACCGGCTCTAGATAACAATCAATCGGGAGTGGACACGGACGGCGGGAGGGGGCGGGAGGGGACACGGACGGCGGGAGGGGGCGGGAGGGGACACGGACGGCGGGAGGGGGCGGGAGGGGACACGGACGGCGGGAGGGGGCGGGAGCGGACACGGACGGCGGGAAACGTGCACAGGACAGCGAGGGGGGGGCGGAAATGGACATCGCATCAGTGAAAGGGGAGGGAACGGGAAAAAACGTAACTCCGCCCTGGGAAAAAATCTCGGGAACGCCCCCGAATCTGGTCCGGCCTTGACGGACAGATCTCTGTTCCAATGGCTAGCCTCCATTTATGGAGCTAGCCAATGGGACAGGGGGGCGTATTCCATTCTCCTTACTGGAAATCAAGAGATTTCTCTGGAGGCGGAGCTAAGAGCTCCGCCCTCCAGCGAAACCTAAAAAGCCTGTCATGCACAATGGTGAGACTGTCACAGGTATCCCTCAGGGCAGTGATTGTGAATCCATTCATCTTGAGGTGATGGGGAGTGTCTGCTTCCCTCAGGAATCGTCAACTCACCCTCTGCACCCTACTTCATAGTTGAAAGCTAAAATGATGTCCTCATCTGAGGAGCAATCCTCCAAGGCTACACTGACCATCCCACTGCCTACCTTTTATCTAGGGAAAAGCGAAGTCCCCTCTTTAGTGCCCAACCTGCTGAAAATCAAAGCAGGCCCTACGGTCTATCAACTTTTTAAGCTTAGGGTTCCCCCCCGATGCTTTTTGGGTCTCCTAGTCCTAACCCACTCATCAGCTTTCTTAGCCAGCTTGCTGGAATAAACAGTGATGTATCTATTAAATGGTGATATAACTTTTCTGATGTACAACTCTCAAATGTGATCCTTCATAATCAACCAGTAGAGTCCTTCATAGTCCTGCATCTTGTTACCTTTCAACCATCCACCTGGTATCTTGACTAGGAAGTGAACAATATAAACCCAGGTCTGACTTGAGGTTATGTAAGTCTCCCTGAACTTAATCCTGTAGTCTTCAGTGGTGAGTCCAAAGCACTCAATGGGGGGCTCTTTTGTGAGGTCATAGGACTCAGCATCGGTCTCACGAAGTGTCAGGAGGCTGTCCCCGCACTTGTATGAGAACAACTCCTGGAGTAGAGCGCACCAATGTTTCTGGTGGAACCTTCTGATTCTACAAGCCCTCTCGAGGGCAGAGAACCAGTTGGTTATTTCATCCCTTTAGGGATTTTAGGGTCAAAAGCTTCATCTTTCTCCCTATTTAAAAATGTGCTGGCACCAGAGTTAGGTCCTTCTCAGCTCTTTCCTTTTATAGGGCTAAGATTTTCGCCTCAAGGGCTACTCTCCTCGCTAGTTTTTGAAGATCAGGGTCTTCCGCTTCTATTTCATCTGGGGGACTACCAGAAGTACTCCCAGTAAAGGTGCTGTCAGTAGGGAAATAGAATTTGAGGACACATCATCCTCACTGAAAACTCCCTCCCCTGTTTCATTAGGGCGTTCTTCCATTGCCCTGGCTCTATCATGTCCAGCAAGCAGGTTCTTCAGACGAGCCTTTGTAGGTTTAGACTCCATGGCAAGGTTCTATGCATTGCAGAGGTCCTCAAATTGGGTCAACGTAAGTTTCTTGTAGGGTTCAGGTTGAGCACCCGATTGGTACCCTCTACTCAGATATGGTATTGGATCCATTGGGACCTTTATAGAATATCAAGAAAAAATCTATCCGATTATTTTTCTTTTTAGCTGTCTCGGACACTTTTAAAATTTTAATACAATTGGACTGGGGGACTTAGCCAAGGCCCTAACAGTTCAAATTTAGAAAAATCGACAAAAATTCTAAAATAATGTTTTAACTAATGTCAATTGCGGATTTACTTCATGGAATCACCTATTGGCCAAGTGGTATCAGCAAATGCAAAGTCTTGGAACCCACAGCTGCCACCAATGTAGGAAGATGGCTTTTTATATAGTGGGCCAACATGAGGTACACTGGGTAAAGAGCCCAGGCAACCCTTATTGGTTTACAGAAACAAAAATGGTAACACTAAATGCTCTCTTTTGTGGCAGTGTTGGAGAGCAGTTTATGCTTATTAGAGGGTAATGATAAGCATTTGTTTTACTCACAGAGGCATTAAATGAGATACACATTCAAGAATAAATCCTAGACCAATTTATAAAAATAAGTAGTATTTTTATATAAATTATTATACCAAGAACTTTATTTTCAAGTGAGTACTTTTCTAAATATCGATGTATACAAGTAAATAAAATGTTCACTTAAATGCGTCTTTAAGCAGCAGTGCTTTCCTTCAGGAAAAAAGGCATATGTTGCATACAGTTATTTGTGGTCAGTTTCTGGGGGTCTCCTTCTGGACTGAGTCGTAGAGGGCCAAGGTCCAAAGAACCACCAGAAGTTACTCATTACCTGCCCTGGGGTGCTCGGGTGCAGAGATGCTGGTCAGGTTGGTAGATTTGTGCGCTACGGTGTTGGAAAGAAGTGGGGGTCACCTGGAAACAGGTTGCAGAGGGGGATTTGGGGACATGTCTGGGAGCTCCCAATGGAGGGCTCCGGTCACAAGGGATCAGAGATCAAGAAACACAGATGATTCTCGGGTAACCGGGCTGAGACGGTCAGGTGCAGGTAGATAGATTGGCTGGGTTTGGTGCATTAAAGGCCCATGTGATTGTCAGTCTCGCCGGTTGAGGGTGTAAAATCAGGACAGCTGGGCCACTCTGGAAGTGGGTCTCTATGGTGCCGAAATCCCTCAATGGCTGCTCATTCTGGGTGCAGTAGGAGTCTGGATTGGACTCACATGGGCTTTGTTTGCTACAAGGGGTCCGGTACAATGCCATTCCAGTTTGGACCCAGCCATATGCAAATCAGTCATGACCCTGTTCCTTGTGGGAACAGTCCATCACAAACTGCCAAGCCAGGTCCTCCCTGGACCGGACACAAGCATCCTGGGACCAGTGAACAATGGATTTAACCCAGATCTCTTGACTGGGGGTGAATGTATGATTCATTCAGCATTCCACACATCATTTATTTGCGTAGCAGTCTGTATTCTAATGGCCACTGGAATTATGCGATTGTGCAGCTGCACCGATTTTCGCATAATTATATATTTGTTGTACATGCCACATAATCTATCATCTGACACATAATCTGCAGATTTTAACCCCAAAAATGTGTTCTAGCTCAAACGGTTCAAAAGTTTAAACAAGCATTTTCAATGCAATAGGTCTCGCAATTATGCAAGTTTGAGCTATTGGGATTGCAAGTAAACTATGCATTGTATTTTTTTTCTGATCTTAAAACATAAATAAAACGTATTGTTATTTACAATAGCTTATTTTTTTGAATACTGAAGGTGTAGGTATTTTATATGTGTGCTCCTATTTACACACATATATATGTATATAAGTAAAAGGCGCTTATTGAGCGGAAAATATAAAAGAATATACAAAGTACATATGGGCATTGGGGGTACATATGGATCGGCGTAAAAGGTACATGTATAAGAATATGGATATATAAGTTGTAAGACACATACCGTGCTCTTTGTTAAGCAGGCAAACACAAAAACATTTTATAAAAATCTGCCGCATAATAATAGCCCCGGCATCTCTTTCGTCACAAATTAAGCACTGGGAAAGCGGCTGTTACCAAGCCAATATTAAATTTGTATTTATAGCTAAGCCACAAAAAACAAGGAACTGCAGCTGGCAAGGTACACGTGCCTTGTGTGGGAAGTTGCCTTTACAAATAAAATAAACGTGAGTGCTGAGTGTCTTAGGTTTTTACGTACATTAACTCCCAAACAATAAGCAATAAGTAACTGCAGATGGCTAGGCACAGGTTTATTGTGTGGGTAGTAAAAGGTGCAGATTGAGAGGGGAATGTAAAAGAATATACAAAGCATATATGGCTATTGGGGATACATATGGATGGGCGTAAAAGGCACATGTGGAAGAGGATGGATTTGTGTGACACACAAGTAATGAGGCATATATAAAGACCAATATTCAGTAATATAATGTACAATGCATATTAATGTACCAGAAGGGTACTTAAGGAGAGTACAGCGCACACACAAATGGTAGGTACACGTGCACTGTAGAAGACATAAGCGTTAAAAACCACAGGAGGTGAGAAAACGCTGTGCAATATAACAAAAATGTAGGCGATAATAAAAGCTTCATATAAACATTAAAGGGCACGCCTCAAACGAAAAAGTAAAAAATCTGAATAAGGTGAGAAAATGCCATGCAATGTAACTACAATTTAGAAGGTAATAAAAGTTGCATATATAATTTAAAGGGCATTCCGGAACTTGAATAGCTGAGATAGTAAGCAAAGGCACAATGTGGAGAGAATGTAGCCTAACGGCTATGGCGTCTGGCCTAGGAGCTGGGGAACTAGGTTCGAGTCTCGGCAGGGACACCCCAGATTCTGTGGTTTTGGGCAAATCTATTAATGTCCATGTGGCTAACAAAAATCAATGTAAGTGTATGTAATGAAACTCGTGCTGGTGTAAAGCGCTCTGATACCTCGGAGTCTAGTTAGCGCTATCTAAACCTCCACACATATAATGTGAGAGTAAAGTGTAAAGGCTAAACAGATATTAACAAGCATTGGAAATGCAATAGGTCTCGCATTAGAAAAGTTGGAGTTATTGGTCTTGTAAATGACATATTTTATTTATTTGTTGGTTTTTAAAATTGCTAAATTGATGGCTTTGTCATTTACAATGCCAATAGTTATAACTTTCGCGAATGTGACACCTATAGCATTTGGAATGCAACATGTTTTGTATTTACGTGACTTAGATGGCAGCTCTGGTCGTTAGGCCACATCTTTAGAGAGCAGGAGAGTGCAGCAGGGGAGAGAAGCACAGCAATGCAATAGGTCTCGCATTTGTGATTGGAAAATATGTACATCATTTATTGGGTGTATGGGTTCAATGTTCTGATTTGCTACCTTTGCTTCAAATTGTAAAGCGCTCTGATATCCTTCGGGATCAAGTTCGCGCTATATAAAACTTTATAAATAAATAAATAAATAAATTAGGAAAGTTTGAGCTATTGGTATTGTAAAGGACACATTTTTTATTTATGTGCTTGTTTTGAAAATAGCGAAATTAATAGCTTTGTTATTTACAATGCCAATAGTTTTATCTTTCGCAAATGTGACACCTATTGTAACACAATATGTGTTGTGAGGGTGGGTGAGGGTGAGGGGTTGAGGGTGAGTGAGGGTGAGGGGTTGAGGGTGGGTGAGGGGTTGAGGGTGAATGAGGGTGAGGGTGAGGGTGGGTGAGGGGTTGAGGGTGAGGGGTTGAGTTTGAGTGAGGGTGAGGGTGAGTGAGGGTGAGGGTGAGGGGTTGAGGGTGAGGGGTTGAGGGTGAGTGAGGGTGAGGGTGAGTGAGGGTGAGGGGTTGAGGGTGAGTGAGGGTGAGTGAGGGTGAGGGTGAGTGAGGGTGAGGGTGAGGGTGAGTGAGGGTGAGTGAGAGTGAGGGTGAGTGAGGGGTTGAGGGTGAGGGGTTGAGGGTGAGTGAGGGTGAGGGGTTGAGGGTGAGTGAGGGTGAGGGGGTGAGGGTGGGTGAGGGGTTGAGGGTGAGTGAGGGTGAGGGAGGGTGAGGGTGGGTGAGGGTGAGTGAGGGTGAGTGAGGGTGAGGGAGGGTGAGGGTGAGTGAGGGTGAGTGAGGGTGAGGGTGAGTGAGGGTGAGTGAGGGTGAGGGTGAGAGGGTGAGGGGTTGAGGGTGAGGGGTTGAGGGTGAGTGAGGGGTTGAGGGTGAGTGAGGGTGAGGGGTTGAGGGTGAGTGAGGGTGAGGGGTTTAGGGTGAGTGAGGGTGAGGGGTTGAGGGTGAGTGAGGGTGAGGGTGAGTGAGGGTGAGGGTGAGTGAGGGTGAGTGGGGGTGAGGGTGAGTGAGGGTGAGTGAGGGTGAGGGTGAGGGGTTGAGGGTGAGTGAGGGTGGGTGAGGGTGAGTGAGGGTGAGGGGTTGAGGGTGAGTGAGGGTGAGGGGTTGAGGGTGAGTGAGGGTGAGTGAGGGTGAGGGGTTGAGGGTGAGGGGTTGAGGGTGGGTGAGGGTGAGGGGTTGAGGGTGAGTGAGGGTGAGGGGTTGAGGGTGAGTGAGGGTGAGGGGTTGAGGGTGAGTGAGGGTGAGGGTGAGTGTGAGGGGTTGAGGGTGGGTGAGGGTGAGTGAGGGTGAGGGGTTGAGGGTGAGTGAGAGTGAGGGTGAGTGAGGGGTTGAGGGTGAGGGGTTGAGGGTGAGGGGTTGAGGGTGAGTGAGGGTGAGGGGTTGAGGGTGAGTGAGGGTGAGGGAGGGTGAGGGTGAGTGAGGGTGAGTGAGGGTGAGGGGTTGAGGGTGAGTGAGGGTGAGGGTGGGTGAGGGTGAGTGAGGGTGAGTGATTGAGGGTGAGGGTGAGTGAGGGTGAGGGGTTGAGGGTGGGTGAGGGTGAGTGAGGGGTTGAGGGTGAGTGAGGGTGAGTGAGGGTGAGGGGTTGAGGGTGAGTGAGGGTGAGTGAGGGTGAGTGAGGGTGAGGGTGAGTGAGGGTGAGTGAGGGTGAGGGTGAGTGAGGGTGAGTGAGGGTGAGGGGTTGAGGGTGAGTGAGGGCGAGTGAGGGTGAGGGTGAGGGGTTGAGGGTGAGTGAGGGTGAGGGGTTGAGGGTGAGTGAGGGTGAGGGGTTGAGGGTGAGTGAGGGTGAGGGTGAGTGAGGGTGAGGGGTTGAGGGTGAGGGGTTGAGGGTGAGTGAGGGTGAGGGGTTGAGGGTGGGTGAGGGGTTGAGGGTGAGTGAGGGTGAGGGTGAGGGGTTGAGGGTGAGTGAGGGTGAGGGTGAGTGAGGGTGAGGGTGAGTGAGGGTGAGGGGTTGAGGGTGAGTGAGGGTGAGTGAGAGTGAGTGAGGGGTTGAGGGTGAGGGGTTGAGGGTGAGTGAGGGTGAGGGTGAGGGTTTGAGGGTGAGTGAGGGTGAGGGGTTGAGGGTGAGTGAGGGTGAGGGTGAGTGAGGGTGGGTGAGGGGTTGAGGGTGAGTGAGGGTGGGTGAGGGTGAGTGAGGGTGAGTGAGGGTGAGGGTGAGTGAGGGTGAGGGTGAGTGAGGGTGAGGGTGAGTGAGGGTGAGGGGTTGAGGGTGAGGGTGAGTGAGGGTGAGGGGTTGAGGGTGAGTGAGGGTGAGGGGTTGAGGGTGAGTGAGGGTGAGGGGTTGAGGGTGAGGGTGAGTGAGGGGTTGAGGGTGAGTGAGGGTGAGTGAGAGTGAGGGTGAGTGAGGGGTTGAGGGTGAGGGGTTGAGGGTGAGTGAGGGTGAGGGTGAGGGTTTGAGGGTGAGTGAGGGTGAGGGGTTGAGGGTGAGTGAGGGTGAGGGTGAGTGAGGGTGAGTGAGGGTGAGGGGTTGAGGGTGAGTGAGGGTGAGTGAGGGTGAGGGTGAGTGAGGGTGAGGGTGAGTGAGGGTGAGGGGGATTGAGGGTGAGTGAGGGTGAGGGGTTGAGGGTGAGTGAGGGTGAGGGTGAGTGAGGGTGAGGGGTTGAGGGTGAGGGTGAGTGAGGGTGAGGGGTTGAGGGTGAGTGAGGGTGAGGGTGAGTGAGGGTGAGTGAGGGTGAGGGTGAGTGAGGGTGAGTGAAAGTGAGGGTGAGTGAGGGGTTGAGGGTGAGGGGTTGAGGGTGGGTGAGGGTGAGGGGTTGAGGGTGAGTGAGGGTGAAGGGTTGAGGGTGAGTGAGGGTGAGTGAGGGTGAGGGTGAGTGAGGGTGAGGGGTTGAGGGTGAGTGAGGGTGAGTGAGGGTGAGGGTGGGTGAGTGAGGGTGAGGGTGAGTGAGGGTGAGGGTGAGTGAGGGTGAGTGAGGGTGAGGGGCTGAGGAAGTAAGGATTTTTCAACAATAGGCCACCATGGAAATGGAAAATAATTTTTCTACATGGGTTACGATGTACCTTCGACACCTCGAGATGCTATGAAATGTAGCAAGAGACACACGGCATGCAAAAACAGAATGTAATTAACATTCGCTCCAAGCCATACAATCTTTCCTCGTGGAGAATGCCTGCACATGCAGCCCTTGCGTGCGTCCTATGCCTGAATTGGCAGTACCCTAGCAAAGCATCCTCTGGTACTGCCTTCCCCGACCTGTTTTTTTCTACCGAAGCAAAACAACAGCACGATGTCATCGCACTGCTGCCAAATGTAACAGAAACATTCCTACTGCAACCTTGAGCCAGATACGTCGGGGGATTCATGGCCGCATTCCAGAGACAGCTTGTAACTGTTTAACTGAAACCGGAGAACCCACGTTTATGGAAAATAGCGCATTGGACAAATCGCATGCGCCCATCAAGCATCATCGTCAACGTGGACAAGGCGGCAGCCCTCCTTCACAACGTGCATGGAAGCTGGCATTGCAAATGCAAAATGTCCACATCAAAACACAAGCATATGACTTATGCTATCAAAAAAGGAAAGTGTTTGCATAACCACAACGCCAAATCTTTTTTATTCTAGGACACAGCAGACTCGATGTTGTCAATACCGTTATAAAACACTGGGCAAAAATGACAAAAATATACTACGCAACGTAAATTTTTAAAATATATTTGGGAAACTGACCTGGACTCTCGCCACGCCACGGACCTCCGCTGCTGAATCCTGCCTGCTAAGCCGCTGCTGCTCGCCGGACCCGCTGCGCGGGTCCCGCTTCGCGGTCTTAGCAGTTGTGGGGAATTTTGCCTGGGGCTTGTTGGGACACCGGCAGGGCTGCGAGGGTAGAGCGGGTGGACTCTAAGTTCCAGGAGTCCCCGCGCGCCCGTGTCAGCTGGGCTCCTCTCCCTGCCGGCCGCGCCCCCAACACAGCTGCATTTAATCATCTCCAGCCCCCACACTAGCGGGAAACTGACCTGGACTCTCGCCACGCCACGGACCTCCGCTGCTGAATCCTGCCTGCTAAGCCGCTGCTGCTCGCCGGACCCGCTGCGCGGGTCCCGCTTCGCGGTCTTAGCAGTTGTGGGGAATTTTGCCTGGGGCTTGTTGGGACACCGGCAGGGCTGCGAGGGTAGAGCGGGTGGACTCTAAGTTCCAGGAGTCCCCGCGCGCCCGTGTCAGCTGGGCTCCTCTCCCTGCCGGCCGCGCCCCCAACACAGCTGCATTTAATCATCTCCAGCCCCCACACTAGCGGGAAACTGACCTGGACTCTCGCCACGCCACGGACCTCCGCTGCTGAATCCTGCCTGCTAAGCCGCTGCTGCTCGCCGGACCCGCTGCGCGGGTCCCGCTTCGCGGTCTTAGCAGTTGTGGGGAATTTTGCCTGGGGCTTGTTGGGACACCGGCAGGGCTGCGAGGGTAGAGCGGGTGGACTCTAAGTTCCAGGAGTCCCCGCGCGCCCGTGTCAGCTGGGCTCCTCTCCCTGCCGGCCACGCCCCCTAGATCACCCTTGCATATCTTTAAAAAGAGCAGTCTTTCCCGCTGCGCGGGAGCGCGCGGGGAGAAGCCCGGGACAAGGGCGGGACCGTCTGTGGCCGTCCGGGGCCGGAGGAGGCCGGGCTGGGCCTGACCTCTTTCTTTGCAGTCCGGAGGACATTGTTCATTACATTATGGATATGGCAACAGAAGAAGAAACCCCGGGTAAAAAATCCAGATTACGTAACGGTTCCCTGGAGAATTACTTTCCCAAGAGGAGCGAGGGAGAAAAGGATTCCATTCTAGCAGAGGGCAGGGCAGAGCGGCGTCGCTCCGTTGAGAATATGAAACATAGACCCCTCACTGATAGTCTACTTGAATTGAACCGGGAGGGTGATTCGAATGTCCTAAGTGAGGATAACGTAAGTCAAGATGGAGTCCCCCTATTGTTTCGTGATTTTGTAGCCACTCCTTGTTTGCCCTTAGATAATATTATAATTGTTTCACCCACTCCTAGTTGTAGTCGTGTGGCTGACACATCTAAATCTAGGGAGCAGAAAGTTAAGTTTTTTCCTGCAGCCCAGACCCACCGCCCTCCCCCTAGTAAAAAAAGGAGGAAACAAAGGGTGGTATCAGGTAAAGCCAAAACATCGCACGCTGATTTTGGTAAAGGGACAAAAACTCCGATTACAACTGAGACTCCTCCAGTAGTAGAGCAGGACTATACACCACAGGTAGCTGTCTCACTGGTTCATTGTCCATCTTTAGCAACCACTCAAGATGAGGTTCCTGATAACAACAATAGAGCCATCCCACCTATTACTTCACCACTACTTCCCCCCACAGTGTCAGGGAACTTGGAATTTTTGTTGAGAACTCTCCTTTTAACCATCAATGAGTCTATTAAAAAGGTGGAAATTAGATTAACCATATTGGAAGCCGCCATAACTAGTATGTCTACCCTTACCAAAAATAAAGGAAGTGGGGCGGTGCATTCCACACCCCCTCCTACCACACCACAAAGGAAATCTAAAATTCCTTCTACCCCCGCTCTGACTAAGCAAACTCGCCAGCCTCCGGGTGGAGCTGTGCCCCCAACTCACAACACACCGCCGCCTATACAACCAAAAGCACCAGCCACTGAATTGGGAGCGGGCCCCACTAAATCATCCCTAAAGGCCTCGACGAGCAACAATCAGATCGCACATGGGGATGGTGGAAAAAGTAGAATACCTCATAAAAGGGTCCCACAAGTAGAGATTCCCCCAGAAGCTGTGCCCTACGTGGTGATTTTAACGGGGGTCCCGCAGTTAAAAGAAAATAAGAAGGAGGGATATGCCGACCTCAAGAACAAAATTATCCATTGGTTGCGGTTGCACAGGCCGATAGCACCTAACATCGATGGGGACATAGCTCTTGTTAGACGGATCAACTGGCTGGGGAGTAGAACTAAAGATATCGAGGGGGACCTAGTGGTGGTCAATTTTAGAGACCCTCGGGCAGTTGATTACATCCTAAATTGGCCACCTGGAAATGGGGAAACCTGTATTACCCCACGGGCTTTAACATACTCTACCCCAGGTCAGAAGTCACCAACTCTAAATATTCAAACAGACCACAATCTTATAGGCCGCCCTTCACACTACCCTATATTAATAATCATTCCCAGTATGGGCATCAGTTCACCAGGGTGCCTGATCTACACTCCGCCTGGTCCATGGTCCCCCATGGACTTAGGCTGAACCAGGGCTCCAGTATGAACCACCTGAGACCCTTTACCCCGTTGGATACCTACAATCGGTTTTTCCAGCTGTCAGGGCTGGAAGACTGCGATTGAAGTTGGGGGCAGGGGGGGGGGGGGGGAAATGATAATGAACTTCCTGGGGATGAGGATCCTCGTCCACCTTGGGGTAGCATATATACTGAAGAAGTTAGTCTACCCGCAGACCATATGGCGACCACCAATGACATAACTGAGGATTCTAGGCTAGCTGGGCCCGTGATGAGTATGGTTGGCTGCCTCCCAACCCCCATTTCATTGGCCCAGGAGGGGGTGAGCCCTTTGACTAGGGTGGTTAACGAGAGTTTGCCCAAGGTGGGTTACACTTCTATGCCTAGAGGAAGGCGGGTAATAAACCTCCTCTCGTGGAATATTGCTGGGCTAAAGAGGAAGCTAGAAATTCCGGAGTGGCACATACTCATCGAGCAGTTCGATGTTTGCCTGTTCCAGGAGACATGGAGTCTTGTTCCTCTACATAAATCGGGGTATTCCACCCATTCTGTGCCCGCAGTAAGTAAGGGAAAGGGCAGACCATCGGGCGGTCTCATAGTTTGGATAAAAATAGATCTGAACTGGGTGGTCACTAGCCATATTGTGGAGTGTAATGATATACTCCACCTTTCAGCAAGAGGACGGGAGGATGTCGTCAGGCTTGACCTTTTTAATGTTTATGCGAGAGGGACACAGGGTGACTCTCCCTCTTTGACCTTAACAGCCCTGGATTCGGCTTTAGCCAATTGCCCCTGTTCAGCTAAAATTCTTGTGGGGGGTGATTTTAATTGTACATTTGAACCCCTCCTCGGAGACGACCCCTTAGGAATTGAAGAGGAGGACTCAAAATGGTTCATCCCAACTCTCTCCCTGCCCCCTATTAGGAAGTGGTCACCTAGGCCCATACAAATTAATGCACTGACAAGGGACCACAAATTAAGAGCCCTTAATGGCAGGACCATATCTGATCAGTCAGGGGCATTGACCTTTAATAGACTCTCAGGGCCGTCCCGAATCGATTACATCCTAATGGATGTTGGATTCTGGCCGGACCTAATTGATATGGAGGTCGTCCCAAGCCAGGATAGTGACCACAATCCCCTGTGTTGCAAGTTCAATTGGGGTGTTCTGAATGACAGGCGAGCAATTGTCACCTTAAAATTAACTAAAGAAGCTATCCCATTTAACAATAACCGTAGATTGAAATGGGATAAGGCTAAGCTTAATGAGGGCGATATAGGAAGCATCAAAGCGATGGTTGAGGGTTTGTCTTCCAACTTAGAAATCTGGGTTGGTGAAAATCGGACTGTCAATTGCCAACTACCCTCCCTTGACTCTGCCTATAAAACCACAATCGATCAAATTGGCCAATTTTTTATCTCGAAGGGGAAAAGTAATAGGGCTCCTGCTATACCCTCTACTCTTTGTAAATCATGGTATAATGATCATTGTAAGAGCAAAAGGAAAAAATTGACAAAAGCTCTGCTCTCAGGGGACCCTTTACTGGTTAGAGCGGCCAGGAAGGATTATCTGAAAGCATTATCATTGGCCAAACGGGAGTGGGAGGAACAGCATTGGCAGGATCTCTCCAATGCTGTGAGCAGTAGGAACCCGAACCTTTTTTGGGAATTGGTTAATAGAACAAGGCAGAGCAAATCGCAACCATTGGCTGATCATATAACTTGCCAGCAATGGTTTACTCATTTTTCATCCCTATATGGAGACTCGGAGGAAACAACTAGTCCTGGGGTGAATAGCCTGGGTGAAGGGGACCCCGTAGATGATAATGTCCTTTTATTTTCAACCGCAGAAGTAGTGATGGCGATTAGTCACCTAACCCCTAAGAAAGCCGCCGGGCAGGATGGGATCCCTGGAGATCTGTTGATGGCGGAGCCAGAGGCCTGGGCCAAACTAATTGCGATAATAATGAATCTGATCACGAGGGGACACCAGGTTCCAGACTCCTGGAAAGGGGCCGAGGTAGTTACTGTGTATAAGAAGGGGGCTAGAGATGACCCTGCGAACTACAGACCCATCAGTTTGATAGACACAATCCAGAAAGTGGTCGGCAGGGTCATCATTTCAAGAGTAGGCGACTGGATAGAGGAGGCTAGTATCCTCTCCCACTTACAAGCGGGGTTCAGAAGGAAGGTAGGCACGATGGACCAGGTCTTTCGTCTTTTTGCCATCTATTGGAAGGCGGTTACCATCATGAAAGGCAGTTTGTATATGGCCTTCATCGATCTCAAAACTGCATTCGACCTGGTCCCTCGTACAAAACTTTGGGAAATTCTAGGAGAGATGGGTTTTCCCAGTGGTCTTCTGAGCCTAATCGTAAAGCTGCACGAGGGGAACTATGCAAGGGTTAGATGGGGATCCCAGGGGCAACTAACAGACAGGATCCCAGTGCGGAGAGGAGTACGTCAGGGCTGTGTCATGGCTCCGACCCTCTTCTCCTTATTCGTAAACGGAGTGGTTGACCATCTAAAGGGGGAGGAGTCGGATGCCCCATCCCTGGCGGGGGAGAGAATCCCCACACTTCTCTTCGCTGACGACACCCTATTAATTTCCAAATCCCCGGTGGGCTTACAAAAACTCTTGAATCGGTTTAGCTCCTTCTGCACCATCCGAGGCTTAACAATCAATACATCGAAAACCAAATTGATGGCTTTTGCACCCTCAAAAAGATTTAAAAATAATTTTGTGCTCAACAACGCCCCCCTCGAGCTGGTCGAGTCTTTTGACTATCTTGGTGTCCGGATCAACAGCCGCATGACCTGGAAGGATCATCTTTCCAAAATGTTATTAAACCATCGAAGAGTATCCGGGGTGACGCTGAAGGAGATCCGTGAATCAACCAGTAAACCAGTCTCCCCAGCTATGACCATCTATGAGGGCCAGATTCTTCCCGCAGCACTTTATGGCTCCGAACTTTGGGGGTTCGAAGGGGTTTTGGACTTGATGCGAGCGGAAAACAATTTTTTTATGAAAGTGGTAGCTCTTCCCGCTTCCACCCCAATGATCCCACTAAGATTAGATCTGGGCAGAAAAACAGTAAAGGACTTGGTGAGGCTACGCCCGTTGCTATTCTGGTCCCGCCTAAGAAGAACTGAGGAGCTCGCTAAGTATGCAGAAGGGCTGGATGAACTACTACTACTGGACACATGTAAAAAAAATAGGATGGCTAAATAAACTGAAAGAATTGGCTTTCAGCTTGGGTCTAAGAGAGGCATGGGAGCTGCAATCACCACCACCCAAAGATGTTATAAAAAAACTATACTGGGATTGGGTACAGAGTAACGCTACGAGGCTTACGAATGTGGGCTCACTTACTGACCAATTTTTGACAATTAAGTGTGTGCGAAAATTGGAACCCTTTCTCGACTTAATAACTAAACCATTGGATCGAGCGCTGTACCTAAAATTGCGATATGGGACGCTCCCGGTTCATGACTTTACGGTGAGATGGTCGAATACAGATGCCCGCTCGCGTGCATGCCCTGGCTGTGCGGCCCCTAAGGAATCGGTGGCTCACTTGTTTTTTGCCTGCCCAGCCTATAAAGGGGCGCGGAAATTCTGGTTGAAACCCGTCTGTAGGGAATTAGGGCTGAGGTGCCATAGCCAGGCACTACGTGTCCTCTCTACAGATTCTTCATCTGCCAGTATGATCTGTGGGGTGGCTAAATTTTTGGGAAGTGCGTGGATGACACGTTCCCGCTTACTGAAATTACACTCCGGAGGTTCCACAAGCTGAGGACGAATTTACTGCTAGTAAATTGACGAATGAGGTGTCCATGCTTTTACTGTATTTTGTAATCTTTTATTGGTATTTTGAAATGTTTATGTATTCTTTTATGGTGATAAATTGCCGAATAAAGATATTCCAAACAAAAAAAAAAAAAAAAAAAAAAATAAAAAATTTGACACGTGTCAGTAAGAAATGAAGAAAGAAGGGGCCGAGCACCTTGGTAAAGTTCAGAACAGATAGCGTTATTTTTTTAATTAACAAAATGCAAATAATGTGGAGAGATTTCAAGTGATTCAGGAATGGGCGCCCGTGTAAAGAGAAAGTACGGCCGGCCTGGGCAGTGATAGGGGAGGAGGGAGGAGAAATGCGAGTCACGGCAGCAGCAGCCTTTGATGTGCCGGCCGGCCGTGAATAATTAGGGGGTGAGAAATGCGCTCGGAGGGCTGCCTTTGATGTGGTAATGCGAGGCAGGCAGGCAGGCGGCTGGTGGCATTGTGCACGCGCTTTTTAGGGCTTGCGCTTGCGCAATGACCTAAAAAGCACATGCACTACATGCAATCGCCAGTGAAATCGCCAGTGGTGGTTAACCTCTGTTTAAGCCACAATAGAGCTTCGCCAGCTATGCGCTGAAGCGCATCAGCAGGCGAGCCCTAAAAAGGCTTATATGTGGTTAAAGCAGGCTGGTGTGGCCTGGAAAGGACACGCACAGATTCCAAAGACTTCCCAAAAAGCACTTTAAAGGTACAAATGGTACTGAAAAGGCACACGTAGGAGAATGGAAGACACTATGACGAACCAAACTACACGTTTTGTCTCCCCACCTCACCCACCACCACCACCTTGAGGTGCTATAGGCTAGTGGAAAAGAGGGAGAGTTTGAATTTCATTTCAGGTTGTACAACGAGCTAATAGGCCGAAGCCTGCTATTTATTTAAAACACCAGCATTTACTTTGTTATATCAAATAGCTACCGTACAGAATACAAAAGTAACAAGTGGCGTGCACGTCACGCCTGTGTGGGCACAATCATAGCCCCTCCCACGGCCTATTGGTGTCTATTATGCGCTTGGTGCGCGTAATAGACACCAATAGGCCATGAGAGGAACTATGCGCGTGCTTCGGGCCAATTGCGTGCAGTCTTTTAGAATAAGACGTACGCAAAGGCCAATGGGGAAGCTGAAAAGGAAACGCACGAGCATGTGCGATTCCTAGGTCAGCTTGATTTCCCCGTTTTTCACCTACTAAAGATCACGCAACTTGCGTGAGCACTGCTGGGCAGTTCAGCGCAGGTCGCGAGACCTAAAAAATGCAAGAAGTTTGCACAGTGGTAGGACCTTTGATAAGCTGGACAGGTCACCTTTCTTTTGCATATTGATATATTTGAGTGTTAAATGTGCACTAATGCATACATGCCAACCCTCCCGATTCAGGCGTGAGACTACCGATTTGAAGGCTAGTCTCCCGCCTCCCGATTCCTGCAAGCAAAAACCCGATTCCTCGGGGTTTGTTGACAGGGCGTTTGTGTGAAGTGCTAATTTTTCCAGCAATAGTCAAAGTGGCCATGCAGGGGCTCTCGATGGGGTGAAAAAACAACAAAGGGTCATTAACAAGGCAATAGTCTTTTGAAGACCTGTGAAGTAGGGGGGGGGCGTGTGTGTGCACAGGAAGCTGTTTTCGGCTGGGGTGTCACACAGGGGCGGGGGGGGGGAGGGGGGGACAACACTTGCATCACCCTCTCAGCCTGCCATTGCGCTCCATGCTTGTAAAAGGTAAGAAAAAAAACGTACATTTGTGTTTCAAATGTCCAATCCTGCAGCAGCACACTTCCAAAGCCCATACACGCCAGTAACCCGATTTGAAGCCCCATTCTCCCGATTTTAAAAAAAAAATCTCCCTCTTTGCTCTTCTGAAATGTTGGCATGTATGCTAATGTAATACCACCTAGGCCCAGAAAGTGTTATCAAGTTTGACAATTATGAAATAATGTAGAAATCATCATAACTTACTCAATCCTGCCCCATAATTCCAGTGGCTATTCCTCATAAAACAGAGAAATGGCCCTAAGAATAAGAACACAGGCCCGGTAAGTGTTTCTCTGAGCCCTCCGCCTCCGGACGGAGCTCCCTGTCCGAGGCTGAAGCCCCGCGGCCCCGGGTCCGCCTGTCACCTGACCCGGGCCTCCCCACCAGCCCACAGCCCACAGTACAGACTGCAATAACTCGACACAGAAGACATACGGAAGGACTACTGGGCAATCACTTCCGGTGCAGGAGGGGCAGCCACTTCCGGTGCTGCAGCATGCGCTGTGGTCTCCAGAGCAGCAGCCGGGTGGTATCTTCCGGTACAGCTGCTGTGACGGCCTCTTCCGGCTGCAGGGGGCGGTCTCTTCCGGAGCAGGGGCGGTCACTTCCGGTGCAGCTGCGGACGCTCTCTCTCGTGATTGGCTGCCTGTTCCTGGGGTCGGTCATTGTTCTTGAGCCCCCCCTGCAGCCTCGGTCCCTCCCTGCGCCGCCCCTCCGGCCTGTCAGTCGGTCGCCGTCCGAGCCCTCGTGGCCTGGAGCCGGGGAGCTGCTGCCGGAGGTGAGGCCCCCGCGGGAGGGGGCGCTGCTCATTGAGGGGGCGCTGCTCATTGAGGGGGTTGAGGCCCCCCGGGAGGGGGCGCTGCTCATTGAGGGGGCGCTGCTCATTGAGGGGGTTGAGGCCCCCCGGGAGGGGGCGCTGCTCATTGAGGGGGCGCTGCTCATTGAGGGGGTTGAGGCCCCCCGGGAGGGGGCGCTGCTCATTGAGGGGGTGTCAGCGGGGTTAGATCTGTTCATTCATCTCTTCACCCGGGTGTGGCGGAGGAGCAGCTGCACCCCTCTTCTGCCCCTTGCACCCCTCTTCTGCCCGTGCCCCCTCCACCCCCTGCACCCCTCTTCACCCCTGGACCCTCTTTTGCCCCTGCCTCCTGCCCCCTCTTCACCCCCTGCCCTCCTCTTCACCCCCTGCCCCCCTCTTCACCCCTCTTCTGTCTGTGCCCCCTCTTCACCCCCTGCACCCCTCTTCACCCCCTGCACCCTCTTCTGCCCCTTGCACCCCTCTTCTGCCCCTGCCTCCCGCACCCCTCTTCTGCCCCTGCCTCCTGCCCCCTCTTCACCCCCTGCCCCCCTCTTCACCCCCTGCACCCCTCTTCACCCCTCTTCTGCCTGTGCCCCCTCTTCACCCCCTGCACCCCTCTTCACCCCCTGCACCCCTCTTCACCCCCTGCACCCCTCTTCACCCCCTGCACCCTCTTCTGCCCCTGCCTCCCGCACCCCTCTTCTGCCCCTGCCTCCCGCACCCCTCTTCTGCCCCTGCCTCCTGCACCCCTCTTCTGCCCCTGCCTCCTGCCCCCTCTTCACCCCCTGCCCCCCTCTTCACCCCTCTTCTGCCCGTGCCCCCTCTTCACCCCCTGCACCCCTCTTCTGCCCCGTGCACCCCTCTTCTGCCCGTGCCCCCTCTTCACCCCCTGCACCCCTCTTCTGCCCGTGCCCCCTCTTCACCCCCTGCACCCCTCTTCACCCCCTGCACCCTCTTCTGCCCCTTGCACCCCTCTTCTGCCCCTGCCTCCCGCACCCCTCTTCTGCCCCTGCCTCCTGCCCCCTCTTCACCCCCTGCACCCCTCTTCACCCCCTGCACCCCTCTTCACCCCCTGCACCCCTCTTCACCCCCTGCACCCTCTTCTGCCCCTGCCTCCCGCACCCCTCTTCTGCCCCTGCCTCCCGCACCCCTCTTCTGCCCCTGCCTCCTGCACCCCTCTTCTGCCCCTGCCTCCTGCCCCCTCTTCACCCCCTGCCCCCCTCTTCACCCCCTGCCCCCCTCTTCACCCCTCTTCTGCCCGTGCCCCCTCTTCACCCCCTGCACCCCTCTTCTGCCCGTGCCCCCTCTTCACCCCCTGCACCCCTCTTCTGCCCCGTGCACCCCTCTTCTGCCCGTGCCCCCCTCTTCTGCCCGTGCCCCCTCTTCACCCCCTGCACCCCTCTTCACCCCCTGCACTCATTTTCACCCCCTGCACCCCTCTTCTGCCCGTGCCCCCTCTTCACCCCCTGCACCCCTCTTCACCCCCTGCACCCCTCTTCACCCCCTGCACCCCTCTTCTGCCCCCGCCCCCCTCTTCTGCCCCCGCCCCCCTCTTCTGCCCCCGCCCCCCTCTTCTGCCCCCGCCCCCCTCTTCTGCCCCCGCCCCCCTCTTCACCCCTTGCACCCTCTTCACCCCTTGCACCCTCTTCACCCCTTGCACCCTCTTCACCCCTTGCACCCTCTTCACCCCTTGCACCCTCTTCACCCCTTGCACCCTCTTCACCCCTTGCACCCTCTTCACCCCTTGCACCCTCTTCACCCCTTGCACCCTCTTCACCCCCTGCACCCCTCTTCACCCCCTGCACTCATTTTCACCCCCTGCACCCCTCTTCTGCCCGTGCCCCCTCTTCACCCCCTGCACCCCTCTTCACCCCCTGCACCCCTCTTCTGCCCCCGCCCCCCTCTTCTGCCCCTGCCCCCCTCTTCTGCCCCCGCCCCCCTCTTCTGCGCCCCCCTCTTCACCCCTTGCACCCTCTTCACCCCTTGCACCCTCTTCACCCCTTGCACCCTCTTCACCCCTTGCACCCTCTTCACCCCTTGCACCCTCTTCACCCCTTGCACCCTCTTCACCCCCTGCACCCCTCTTCACCCCCTGCACCCCTCTTCACCCCTGGACCCTCTTCTGCCCCCTGCACCCCTCTTTTGCCCCTGCCTCCCGCACCCTTCTTCTGCCCCTGCCTCCTGCCTCCTCTTCACCCCCTGCCCTCCTCTTCACCCCCTGCCCCCCTCTTCACCCCTCTTCTGTCTGTGCCCCCTCTTCACCCCCTGCACCCCTCTTCACCCCCTGCACCCTCTTCTGCCTCCCGCACCCCTCTTCTGCCCCTGCCTCCCGCACCCCTCTTCTGCCCCTGCCTCCTGCCCCCTCTTCACCCCCTGCACCCCTCTTCACCCCTCTTCTGCCTGTGCCCCCTCTTCACCCCCTGCACCCCTCTTCACCCCCTGCACCCCTCTTCACCCCCTGCACCCTCTTCTGCCCCTGCCTCCCGCACCCCTCTTCTGCCCCTGCCTCCCGCACCCCTCTTCTGCCCCTGCCTCCCGCACCCCTCTTCTGCCCCTGCCTCCTGCACCCCTCTTCTGCCCCTGTCTCCTGCCCCCTCTTCACCCCCTGCCCCCCTCTTCACCCCTCTTCTGCCCGTGCCCCCTCTTCACCCCCTGCACCCCTCTTCTGCCCGTGCCCCCTCTTCACCCCCTGCACCCCTCTTCTGCCCCGTGCCCCCCTCTTCTGCCCGTGCCCCCTCTTCACCCCCTGCACCCCTCTTCTGCCCGTGCCCCCTCTTCACCCCCTGCACCCCTCTTCACCCCCTGCACCCTCTTCTGCCTCCCGCACCCCTCTTCTGCCCCTGCCTCCCGCACCCCTCTTCTGCCCCTGCCTCCTGCCCCCTCTTCACCCCCTGCCCCCCTCTTCACCCCCTGCACCCCTCTTCACCCCTCTTCTGCCTGTGCCCCCTCTTCACCCCCTGCACCCCTCTTCACCCCCTGCACCCCTCTTCACCCCCTGCACCCCTCTTCACCCCCTGCACCCTCTTCTGCCCCTGCCTCCCGCACCCCTCTTCTGCCCCTGCCTCCCGCACCCCTCTTCTGCCCCTGCCTCCTGCACCCCTCTTCTGCCCCTGCCTCCTGCCCCCTCTTCACCCCCTGCCCCCCTCTTCACCCCTCTTCTGCCCGTGCCCCCTCTTCACCCCCTGCACCCCTCTTCTGCCCGTGCCCCCTCTTCACCCCCTGCACCCCTCTTCTGCCCCGTGCACCCCTCTTCTGCCCGTGCCCCCCTCTTCTGCCCGTGCCCCCTCTTCACCCCCTGCACCCCTCTTCACCCCCTGCACTCATTTTCACCCCCTGCACCCCTCTTCTGCCCGTGCCCCCTCTTCACCCCCTGCACCCCTCTTCACCCCCTGCACCCCTCTTCTGCCCCCGCCCCCCTCTTCTGCCCCCGCCCCCCTCTTCTGCCCCCGCCCCCCTCTTCTGCCCCCGCCCCCCTCTTCACCCCTTGCACCCTCTTCACCCCTTGCACCCTCTTCACCCCTTGCACCCTCTTCACCCCTTGCACCCTCTTCACCCCTTGCACCCTCTTCACCCCTTGCACCCTCTTCACCCCTTGCACCCTCTTCACCCCTTGCACCCTCTTCACCCCTTGCACCCTCTTCACCCCTCTTCACCCTCTTCACCCCTCTTCACCCCTTGCACCCCTCTTCACCCCTTGCACCCCTCTTCACCCCTTGCACCCCTCTTCACCCCTTGCACCCCTCTTCACCCCTTGCACCCCTCTTCACCCCTTGCACCCCTCTTCACCCCTTGCACCCCACTTCTGCCCCCTGCCCCCCTCTTCGCCCCCTGCCCCCCTCTTCGCCCCCTGCCCCCCACTTCGCCCCCTGCCCCCCTCTTCGCCCCCTGCCCCCCTCTTCGCCCCCTGCCCCCCTCTTCGCCCCCTGCCCCCCTCTTCGCCCCCTGCCCCCCTCTTCGCCCCCTGCCCCCCTCTTCGCCCCCTGCCCCCCTCTTCGCCCCCTGCCCCCCTCTTCGCCCCCTGCCCCCCTCTTCGCCCCCTGCCCCCCTCTTCGCCCCCTGCCCCCCTCTTCGCCCCCTGCCCCCCTCTTCGCCCCCTGCCCCCCTCTTCGCCCCCTGCCCCCCTCTTCGCCCCCTGCCCCCCTCTTCGCCCCCTGCCCCCCTCTTCGCCCCCTGCCCCCCTCTTCGCCCCCTGCCCCCCTCTTCGCCCCCTGCCCCCCTCTTCGCCCCCTGCCCCCCTCTTCGCCCCTTGCACCCTCTTCGCCCCTTGCACCCTCTTCGCCCCTTGCACCCTCTTCGCCCCTTGCACCCTCTTCGCCCCTTGCACCCTCTTCGCCCTCTTCACCCCTTTCACCCCTCTTCTGCCCGTGCCCCCTCTTCGCCCCCTGTCCCCCTCTTCGCCCCCTGCCCCCCTCTTCGCCCCCTGCCCCCCTCTTCGCCCCCTGCCCCCCTCTTCGCCCCCTGCCCCCCTCTTCGCCCCCTGCCCCCCTCTTCGCCCCCTGCACCCCTCTTCGCCCCCTGCCCCCCTCTTCTGCCCCTGCCCCCCTCTTCTGCCCCTGCCCCCCTCTTCGCCCCCTGCCCCCCTCTTCGCCCCCTGCCCCCCTCTTCGCCCCCTGCCCCCCCCTCCTGCCCCCCTCTTCACCCCCTGCCCCCCTCTTCGCCCCCTGCCCCCCCCTCCTGCCCCCCTCTTCACCCCCTGCACCCCTCTTCTGCCCAAACACTGGCTGCAGAAAAGGCACGAGCCCCCCACCCGCCATACTGGGAGCCGAAGAGACACGAGAAGCCTCTGGGGGCAGATGAGGCACAAGGAGCGTTAGATTGACGCCCTTCATAGGGTCCCATGAGACACAAGCGGCCTCCCACTGATTGGTGCCTCTTATGCATTTCAAAAAGGGCTGTGAGAGAGCAGCTTGTCATTTCAAAGGGATAAGATTGACTGGAAACCAGAATGCAAAACAATGAGCGTCTGCAGCAGCAGGACAGGAGCCACGATTAGGACAAACCTTAAAATGCTGGATGGTTGGCCACCCTCGATGAGGCACAGGGATGAACTCCCATGCTTCGTTGCCCAGGGTTAAGTGCATAGAGTTTTTTCCTGAGAGCCGCTGCCTTCTTGAGCTGTGAATTCTTGCTTTGAGGCGATAGATGCCTGCAGACTGAAGTCTGTTCTGTAGATTGCAGTGTCCTTGTCTCCTCATGTGCCACGTGTGCTCATGGCTTTGTTACTTGGCATTCATAGTGTACTTGTATCATGAGATTTTGTATTCCATATGGTTCTGCGATTTCCTGCCGGCCAACTTCTGTCATCTCTCCCGTAATCAGGGTATCCATGTCTCAATGGCAACAGATTTTTGTTCTTAATTTGTTAGCTCAGGTTAGAGGCTAATGTTGACGACCCACCAGTTAGCTGCGTTTACTTTCATGTTAGATCGCTTCCTACACATTGCATAGAAATATGTAATGGCCTTCATAGTTGTAAGCCAGATTTAGCATTTATTACAGAGACGTGGCTTAATAGCCTTTCTGTGCAAAACCGGACTATGGCGGTACTGACTAGATGTAGGGTACAAAAAGGCGATCTTGATGCAAGAAAGAGCGGCGTATTCCAAATCATTTACAGAAATGCTTGCGAGTGTGTTAGGGCAAGGTTTCCCAATCTGTGGGTCGTGCCACACCATTGGGTCGCACTCTGATTGTTGGTGAGTCCTCCAAGCAATAAATGAAATTGCCTTTAAATTCTGTATTTATCTTGTCACGTTTGATGTGTTGCAAAGACAGGTCCAATGTCAGCCTTTGCCTTCTGACAAATTGCTGTGTTTTTTTTAAACAATTGATTGGTATTTTCAAACTCCTCTCATTTTGCAGTCAGAAAAAGGAAATTAAGGTGAATTATGAGACAGTCATGCTGGGTACAGCGAGTGTTAAAAGGAAAGGCTGTCAGGTGACATTTTTTATAACCCACATCAAAAGATAAATAAATGAACTTTCAGCAGTTAGGAAAGGAAAAAAGATAATGTAGCACATTTTTTTGTAATTCTGAAGTGTAATGTACAGAGGGCCCGATTCACAGAACTAATTTAAGACAAAATCCTAAACTTACTACTTTTGGTATTCACAGAAGTTAGGATTTTGTCTTAAGTCTGTCTTAAGTCTGTCTTAAGTCTGTCTTAAGTCTGTCTTAAGTCTGTCTTAAGTCTGTCTTAAGTCAAAATCCTAACTTCTGTGAATATCAAAAGTAGTAAGTTTAGGATTTTGTCTTAAGTTAGTTCTGTGAATCGGCCCCAGAGATTCTAATAGGATCAAACCATCAAGATACTTTTACTTGGTAATGCACAAATGATGAATATTCACTGAAACCCGATTTCAACACGTTATCATTTGTGTGCATAATAGCTTTAACAGTAAAACTGTATGTCTGTGCAAATTTAGTGTATTTTACAACACAAGGGAACCCAAGGTGCAATCGTTAGGGACCTATGGGTAGTACTTTTTCCACAGAGACAATGGTCCCTAAAGTAACTAAGTGAATTCAATACAAAATAGACTGAATAGTTCTATATTGATGTCCAGCCGGACAGTTTAATTACATTTAATAAGAAATTCGTATCCAAAAATTTTTTTTGTTAAAAGATGTAAGTGGGACACCAGCCGGTGCCTGACTCAACAAACTCCACCAGGGAGAGACATACAACATAAATTTTGTAGGCAAAACAAAAGGCAGTCTGATTGGTATGAATTATATACAGACTATTCATAAACTACACATATGCACACATAAATACTGATATATTAGTGACATTTGTGTATTTTGTCGACGACGTTTCGAACTTCCATTAGTTAAGAGTTCATCTTCAGGACATTTGATCCTTTGCCTATTTACAGATGCTAACATAATTACCCATATTAGTGGTACAGTTGAAAATTAGCATCAAATTGGACATACAATTACATGTAGGGGAAGAAAGAAAAATAGAACAGAATCATTAGGGGGTTAGAAAAAATGGCATGTAAGTTACTCACAACTTGGATTACATTAAACCTGATCAATTTTGATCAGACAACTTATATTGACTTAGTTATAGGTGACTAACAACACCAACCCATGTGACATGGTTCTCAACCTATACAGAAATTTAGGCAGACAACACATTATGTACTGGGGGACTATCAACTAAGAGAGCACTGTGCAACCAGTATTTACCAACAGGGGAGCAAAATTTTATTGGCCTCTAACATTAAGATGAGTTCATGAGTTAATAGGTAATTTAGGGCTGACACTTACCAAGCCCGTCAATTTGGTAGAGGGACCACCACTTGGTTTGGGGTACCTGGGATTACCTATGAATTAAGAAAACTGAGTATTACAACCACTATGGCGCTGTATGAAACAGAGGATCAATGGAATAAGTGAAGAGGCTTACCGAATTACATATTGCGTATTGCGACTTGTAAGTGGTAATTGATGCCGGTTAGTGCAGTACTTGATAGAAGCACGTTCAAGAATACATTTCTGGGGAAACATCGATTGAAATTCCTTATAAACAACCTCCTCTATAACGTGTGGATCAGCACTTCATAGCCACACAGCACAAATGCGCTTACCGGTAAAACGAAGGAAACGTCCACAATAGGGATCCGGTTTCCAGAAGGGGACGTAGCCCTAAAATCGAAGAAGATTGGGCATAACATGTCCGTTTCTTAGTGCAATCTCGTTTAGCTAGCCATTACTATATTGCGAGCTAACACTCACCCGGGCTTGTACAGTCGCGGTTCCTCGATGGGAATCAGTTCTTCGTGTAACTGACGGCGCGCTGAGGTTGAAACGCCGCGCATGCTCTTTTAATGTTAACAACAGACAAGGGATTTGTCGGGTGGGAGTTTGGGGGCCATTTTGAAGTGGTGTAAAACGATAGGATGATTAATGATTCTAAAGGGACTAGTAAATCCGATTAAGCTAGTGAGGTAAGCGCCTCTTGTTAAAACCCAGTATTTTTTACATTTAGTGCGTGTGTTGACAAGATTGGTATTGGGTTTAAATTTCTAAACAGCCTAATTAAAGTGCATGAATTGTATGAACCGAGGACATTTTGTATGAAAGTTCGACCAACTGAGTATTTGTTTTTTTTGGGGGATTTTATATTCCAACAGCCCTGATTAAAGTGCATAAAGTGTAAATGCAAAACATTCCTTATATTAATCATGGTACATACATCCTGAAATACAAGAGACAATATTATTCTCATATTCTCATATGGCGATTGGTGGAACAGACCTTGAATTAGGCCTCGATTGCTACCAGATCATATTCAAAAACAATTCACAACAGTGTCATTACTCACTTATCCATACATCCTGAAAAACAAGAGACGATATTATTCTCACTTGTCGGTTGATGGAACACACCTTGAATTAGGCCTCGATTGATATCAGATCATATTCAGAAACAGTTCACAACAATGAGGTCCAGTCCTCCAATTTATTTAGTCCTTCATGTAGACTTCGTGTTTTCAAAATCCAGTGTAGCTCCTCCTTATTTAAAAGTTGCTGGAGATTAGCACCTCGTGGGGGTACCTTGACCAATGTAATCACAGTCCACTGGAAGTCAAGTTCTGTGTGTCCCAGTTCAACAAAGTGATCGACCAAAGGAGCATTTGGGGTCTTGCATCGAATGCGGCTCCTATGCTGACACATCCTTAGTTTAACTTTTTGCGTAGTTTGACCGATGTAAATCTTAGGACAACTACAAATGATAGCATAAATGACATTATTACTGTTACAATTTGTCAATTGCTTGCGAACATGTCTCACATCATTGAAAGAAAAATCTTTTCCTTCTACTGTACTGTCTCACATTGTGCAGTTACCATATTTGGCATGACCTGTAATGCGCGGTAATGACCATAACCCCTCCAAGATCTCACATTGTTCAGGAGCAGGTAGTGCAGCACGGACAAGATGGTTCTTAATGTTTTTTGACTTTCTGAACGCAAAAAGGGGTCTGTCAATTTGTAGGGTTCCTGCATTCAAAACTGGCCAATGGCGTTTTATGCTCTTAGTAATGGAATTGGAGACAGGAGAAAATGTAGTCACACAAACTAAACGTTCTTCCTTTTTCTTTGATTTTGGCTCAAGTAGTCACACGGGACACACTACTTGAGCCAAAATCAAAGAAAAAGGAATAACGTTTAGTTTGTGTGACTACATTTTCTCCTGTCTCCAATTCCATTACTAAGAGCATAAAACGCCATTCTTTCAATGATGTGAGACATGTTCGCAAGCAATTGACAAATTGTAACAGTAATAATGTCATTTATGCTATCATTTGTAGTTGTCCTAAGATTTACATCGGTCAAACTACGCAAAAAGTTAAACTAAGGATGTGTCAGCATAGGAGCCGCATTCGATGCAAGACCCCAAATGCTCCTTTGGTCGATCACTTTGTTGAACTGGGACACACAGAACTTGACTTCCAGTGGACTGTGATTACATTGGTCAAGGTACCCCCACGAGGTGCTAATCTCCAGCAACTTTTAAATAAGGAGGAGCTACACTGGATTTTGAAAACACGAAGTCTACATGAAGGACTAAATAAATTGGAGGACTGGACCTCATTGTTGTGAACTGTTTCTGAATATGATCTGATATCAATCGAGGCCTAATTCAAGGTGTGTTCCATCAACCGACAAGTGAGAATAATATCGTCTCTTGTTTTTCAGGATGTATGGATAAGTGAGTAATGACACTGTTGTGAATTGTTTTTGAATATGATCTGGTAGCAATCGAGGCCTAATTCAAGGTCTGTTCCACCAATCGCCATATGAGAATATGAGAATAATATTGTCTCTTGTATTTCAGGATGTATGTACCATGATTAATATAAGGAATGTTTTGCATTTACACTTTATGCACTTTAATCAGGGCTGTTGGAATATAAAATCCCCCCAAAAAACCAAATACTCAGTTGGTCGAACTTTCATACAAAATGTCCTCGGTTCATACAATTTATGCACTTTAATTAGGCTTTTTAGAAATTCATGCACTTTAATTAGGCTGTTTAGAAATTTAAACCCAATACCAATCTTGTCAACACACGCACTAAATGTAAAAAATACTGGGTTTTAACAAGAGGCGCTTACCTCACTAGCTTAATCGGATTTACTAGTCCCTTTAGAATCATTAATCATCCTATCGTTTTACACCACTTCAAAATGGCCCCCAAACTCGCACCCGACAAATCCCTTGTCTGTTGTTAACATTTAAAGAGCATGCGCGGAGTTTCAACCTCAGCGCGCCGTCAGTTACACGAAGAACTGATTCCCATCGAGGAACCGCGACTGTACAAGCCCGGGTGAGTGTTAGCTCGCAATATAGTAATGGCTAGCTAAACGAGATTGCACTAAGAAACGGACATGTTATGCCCAATCTTCTTCGATTTTAGGGCTACGTCCCCTTCTGGAAACCGGATCCCTATTGTGGACGTTTCCTTCGTTTTACCGGTAAGCGCATTTGTGCTGTGTGGCTATGAAGTGCTGATCCACACGTTATAGAGGAGGTTGTTTATAAGGAATTTTAATCGATGTTTCCCCAGAAATTTATTCTTGAACGTGCTTCTATCAAGTACTTCACTAACCGGCATCAATTACCACTTACAAGTCGCAATACGCAATATGTAATTCGGTAAGCCTCTTCACTTATTCCATTGATCCTCTGTTTCATACAGCGCCATAGTGGTTGTAATACTCAGTTTTCTTCATAGGTGTTAGACGGACCGGGAGGGTCGGCCGAGGATAAGGGGAGAGGTCTCCGGGGAGAGCCGTCTCCAGTGAATCGTACAGACAAGTAACTTCCCCCCCACAGACGGACACCACACAATGATAAAGTTCAACGATACTTTATAGGCAATTCTTCAAGTACGGTAGAATGGTACAAGGAGGTCTGGACTCAGGGGTCCCCTCTATTCTGGTCTCTGTTTGGGAAAAGGGTAGCGGGACAGTCTTGTTACCAAAAAGATGGAAATAGCTCTCAATCCTCGAGCTCGGTGGTGTAGATGAACGGGCCGCGGCGGAGCCAGCAGGTCCCGAGATGGATGAAGGAAGACGACGGTCCGCGGCAGAGCCAGCAGGTCCCGATGAAGGTGGTGGTTACAAACGGTCCGCGGCCACGCCAGCAGGTCCCGACGACGATGAAGGATAGGGTGGTTCCCAAAGCCGCGGCAGCGCCAGCAGGCAAGACGAGGGTGCACAAGACAGAGCTACGGCAGCGCCAGTAGTCCGTCAAGGATGAGTTCTTCTTTGCGTCTCTCGACTCCAAGATACAACTCCCGTCCTGCTCTGGAGCTGCCCCAGTTATAGGGCTGGTGTGCTTTGATGTCCGGACCCTCGCACCTGGAGGTCGGGAGGTCCGGGATGAGGGAGTCCCGACACCCAGCAGGGGGGTGGAGCCAGCGCCCGGGGAGGCGATGGGCGAGCGGCACTTGGCGGGGGAGAGCCATCGACACCTCTTGCTCCCATTGACTGACCAAGTAGCCCGCTCACCTCCTGGGTGGACGTTGGTGCCGGAATGTCTGAGGCCTGGCCAGGCCCAGGGTTGAGGTCGATCGGGGGCCAGGCGGCCTCGTGGTGGAGTGTCCAAGATGGCGCCCAGGATGGGCGCGCAGGCCGGTAGTGGGTCGGCCTACGCGGTCAACAGGTTCGAGTGTAGGGGTCCCGGCGGGGACGGTGGACGTGCAATGGTGGTGTGTGGTACTTGCGTGGCTGGGCTCGGGCCTGGTTGGGCCGGGGGAGAGCGGCCCTTCATGTGGCCTGTCCAACATGCGTCCCCCCCAGCTGAAGGCGGGGAGAGTTACCCATCCTCTTGGGGACTCTTCTCGTCGAGGCGGAAGAACCGGGACAGGCCATCTGCGTTGGCGTGATCTGGCCCAGGCCGGTGTTCAACTGTGAAGTCCATCCCTTGTAGGGAGATGGACCAGCGTAGTAACTTCGGGTTTTCCCCCCGCATCTGCATCAGCCACTGCAGGGGTCGGTGGTCGGTCTGTACCCGAAAGGGTGTGCCAAAAAGGTAGGGCCGGAGCTTCTTGAGGGCCCACACCACCGCGAAGGCCTCCCTCTCTATGGTGCTCCAGCGTTGTTCCCGTGGTAGGAGTCGCCGGCTGATGAAGGCCACCGGTTGATCACGGCCTTCGGTGTTCACTTGAGACAGGACTGCCCCAATGCCATGGTCGGAGGCATCCGTCTGGACGATGAACTCCCGGCTGTAGTCGGGGGCCTGGAGCACAGGGGCGGAGCACATGGCGGCTTTCAATTGTTCAAATGCAGCTTGACACTCTGGGGTCCAGTTGACTTTCTGGGGCTGATTTTTTGACGTGAGTTCTGTGAGGGGCCTCACGATAGTACCATAGTCTTTCACGAACCTTCGGTAATAGCCCGTGAGGCCCAGGAAGGCTCGTACCTCGGTCTGGGTGATGGGGGGCTGCCAGGACTGGATGGCGGCAATTTTTAGCTGCAGAGGGGCCACCAGGCCGCTTCCCACCTGGTGCCCGAGGTAGGTTACAGACCCTTGCCCAATTTGACACTTGCTGGCCTTGATCGTGAGGCCAGCTCGCTGAAGGGCTTGCAGCACTGCTCGGAGGTGGTGGAGGTGCTCGGACCAATGGTTGCTGTATACAGCGATGTCGTCTAGGTAGGTGGCGCTGAATCCTTCGAGCCCCGCCAGGACCTGATTGACGAGCCGTTGGAATGTTGCTGGGGCATTCTTCATGCCAAAGGGCATGACGGTGAAATGGTAATGGCAATCGGGAGTGGAAAAGGCAGAACGTTCTTGTGCCCGGGGTGTGAGGCCGATTTGCCAGTAGCCCGCCGTCAGGTCGAAGATACTGAGGTAGCGGGCAGCTCCCATGCGGTCGATTAGTTCATCTGCCCGGGGGATGGGATGTGCGTCTGTCCTGGTGACCGCATTCAAGCCCCGGTAGTCGACGCAGAACCGGAGTTCGGGTGTGGTGCCGGGGGCAGCTGCTTTGGGGACCAGTACTACAGGGCTGGCCCAGGGGCTGTCTGAGGGCTCGATGACCCCGAGCGTGAGCATTTTGGCTACTTCTTCCTGGATGCAGGCCCGTACCCGATCTGGCACGCGGTAGGCCCGGTGGCGGATAGGGGGGCTGTCCCCCGTGTCCACATCGTGCGTACACCAGGAAGTGACACCTGGGGTGAGGGAGAACAGGCTGGCGAATTGTGACAGGAGAACTCGGCACTCCTGGCGTTGCTCTCGGGTGAGGGCCTCTGAGAGTCGGACCCCATCTACGGAGCCGTCTTTCTCCCGAGTTCGTAGAAGGTCAGGGAGGGGCTCGGAGTCCTCTTCAGCCCCATTGTCTGTGGCCATCAGGAGGCTGAGTTCTGTCCGTACAAAGTGCGGTTTCAGTCTGTTAGCGTGGAGGACCCGGAGGGGGTTCCGGGAAGATTCCAAGTCGATGAGATAGGTAGCCGGACCCTTGCGCTCGACCACTTTGAAGGGCCCTGTCCACTTGTCTTGTAGGGCGCAGGGTTCGGTGGGGGACATCACCCATACCTGTTGCCCAGGTTCAAATTCGATGGAGGAGGCATTCCGGTCATACCACCTTTTCATGTCCTCTTGACTGGCCTCTAGGTGGGCTTTTGCTAGTTCTCGGAATCGCCGGGTCTGGTTGCGGAGAGTTAGGAGGTAGCGGAAAACATCTGGTGGGTTCTTTAGAGGGGGCATCTCCCAGCCTTCCTTGACTAGGCTGAGCGGTCCCCGCACGGGGTGTCCATATAGCAGTTCAAATGGGCTGAAGTCCAGGGACTTCTGGGGAACCTCTTGATAGGCGAAGAGGAGGCATGGCAGCAGCACATCCCACTGGCGACGGAGGGGCTCTTCCAACCCCCCGATCATCCCTTTGAGCGTGCGGTTGAACCGCTCAACGAGTCCGTTTCCTTGAGGGTGATAGGGGGTCGTGAACCGGTAGGTAACCCCGCACTGTTGCCAGAGAGACTTCATATATTTCGAAATAAAGTTCGTGCCTCTGTCACTGACGACCTCCCGGGGGAAGCCCACCCGGGAGAAGATCCCCATCAGCGCCCGGCCGACTACCGGGGCTGTCACAGTCCGCAGGGGAACAGCCTCCGGGTAGCGGGTGGCGTGGTCCACTAGCACCAGGATGAATCGATGGCCTTGTTTTGTGCGCGGGTCCAGGGGCCCTACGATATCGATTCCGACCCTCTCGAACGGGGTGGTGACCACGGGAAAAGGTTGCAGGGGGGCTTTCAGTTTGCGGCCGCTCTTTCCACTGGCTTGGCACGTGGGGCAAGATCGGCAATGCTGGTGTACATTGTCCCTCATTTTGGGCCAGAAGAAGTGGGTCACCAGGCGGCTATAGGTTTTGTCTTGACCCAGGTGTCCTGCCAGGGGGACATCGTGGGCCAGGTTTAGCAGAAAGTCTCTAAAACGGAGGGGTACCACTAGGACTCGGCTGGCCCCCAGCTCCGCGATTCTTTGCTCACTGTACAGCAGATCATTGTCCCAGTAGACCCAGTGAGTTCCGGAGGTATCCCCTGCGCTTTGGGCTAGCGCTTGCTGGCGGAGTCCCTCGAGGGAGGGACAGGTCTTTTGTTCTTGGCGAAATTGTTCTTGCGTGGGCCCCCCCTCTTGAGGCCACTGGTCGGGGTTAGCGAGGTCTGGAGGTTGAGCTGGTTCGGGGGGGACGTCACGGTCGGTGGTTTCGGCGGGGGCGACCGGAGGCGGTGGCGCCGGCCATTCGGGTTCCTCTGGGCGGGGGTTGGCACGGGCGGTCATGGACCGGGTGGTGACGCACGCCCAGTCCGGGACGCCCAACATCCCCAGGTGCTCTTTTCGTTCGACTGCTGCCCATGGAGAGCTTTCCAGGTCATTACCCAGGAGGCAGTCTACGGGGGCATCATCTCGGACCGTCACCTTCAACATGCCGGAGACCCCTCCCCATTCGAAGGGGACGCAGGCCATCCGACACAGACTTTCTGAGTTATCGGCTGAACGTACAGGGCAGAGAATGTTTGGTAAGTATTGTTCGGGGGTCACCAGGTGACAGCGGACGGCTGTTACACTGGCCCCAGTGTCACGAAGGGCTTCAGCCCGGCGTCCATTGATGCCCACCCATTGGCTGTACTTCTGGGTATTAGCGGGTAGGGGGACCCGCGGGACCATGTCTCTCCCCCCTAGGCAGGCGAGAGCCATGGCGGCTGGCTCCCATTCTTGGTGTTCCTGTTCATATTCTTCTTGTTCCTCTGAGATCTGTTCCTCCCCCAGAGCAGCAGCGGCTACTTGGCGGGGTCTTGGGCTCTGGTACTGGGGGCAGTTTGGGTCGTTTGCATAGTGTCCGACTCGTTGGCATCGATGGCAGGTACCATTGGCTCGATATCCCGGTCGCGCTGGGGTGCTGCCCCAGTTGGCCGGGGGGGTGGTGCTGGTAGTGGGGGTGACCGGAGCGTTGCTTCTTCCGCGTCCTTGGCCTCCTCCTCCTCGGGGACGGTGCTGACCATTGTTGTTCCGGTTCTGTTCGTAGGACCCATTTCGACCCACTCTGGTGATCTCCCACCGGTCAGCTTCGGCTGCGAGCTGCCGGGGATCCGTTAACTTGCTGTCGAGGAGGTGCTGGCGAAGTTCAATGAAGCAATTGTTCGACAGATGCTCCCATACCATAAGATTGAACAGTTGTTCGTAGGTTGTGACCTTGCTTCCTTTGATCCAGCCGTCGAAGGCTCGGCTAAAGTAATTGACATAGTCCACCCAAGTTGTACCCGGGATGCGGGTGCAGTCTCGGAACCTCTGACGGTACATCTCGGGTGTGAGGCCATAGCGGGTGAGGAGTGCAGCTTTCATATGGTCATAGGAGGTCATCTGGTGGTCCGGGAGTTGCAGCAGGGCGTCGCGGCCCTCATTGAGGAATCTCCCCCACAGACCGGCCCCCCAATCGCTTCTATCGATCCGGTGTGCAGTCATAGCGATTTCATAGGCCTTAAACCATTGCTGGATGTCGTCCTCTCGGAAGTATTCTCGAACGACATCCTTGGGGATGTGTACCTTCTTCTCTGTTGCCCCTGGAGTGTGGGGTTGCTCGGACACCCCTGCTTCTTTATTCTGTTTGCGTAGGTCGATTTCAGCTAGTTTCCGCTCATGTTCATATGCCAGTTTCTTTTCCTCGAGCTCCCTTTGTCTCTGTTTCTCCTCTCTTTCTTCTCGGAGACGCAGGTGCTCTAAGTTGATTTTCTGTTCGGCCAACTTCAGTTCAACGTCCATTTTGAGCCGGGCCATTTCCAGCTCGTGTAGTCGGGTTCTTTCTCGTTCCTGGATCTCGTCTGGCGAGAGACCCGTTCTTCGCTCTTCAGGGGCCATGGGGGTTTGTGCTGCGATGTTTTGATCGGGGGTTCCGGCAGCCCCGGTTTCTGCCCAAGATTCTAGGGCCTGCTTAAAGTCATCTTTGGTATTTAGTCCGGTGGTAGCGATACCTAATTCGATACAGAACTGTTTAAGTTCACGATGGCTGTACTCATCCAATTTCTCCATCTGGAATTTCTCCGTTGATCCGCTGTCTTTAGTTGACATCGTGATTCGCCGTGGGGTGAGCTACTCTCTGTACGGTTTATGCGGTGATTCGGATCGCGCCGCTGGCCACCAATGTTAGACGGACCGGGAGGGTCGGCCGAGGATAAGGGGAGAGGTCTCCGGGGAGAGCCGTCTCCAGTGAATCGTACAGACAAGTAACTTCCCCCCCACAGACGGACACCACACAATGATAAAGTTCAACGATACTTTATAGGCAATTCTTCAAGTACGGTAGAATGGTACAAGGAGGTCTGGACTCAGGGGTCCCCTCTATTCTGGTCTCTGTTTGGGAAAAGGGTAGCGGGACAGTCTTGTTACCAAAAAGATGGAAATAGCTCTCAATCCTCGAGCTCGGTGGTGTAGATGAACGGGCCGCGGCGGAGCCAGCAGGTCCCGAGATGGATGAAGGAAGACGACGGTCCGCGGCAGAGCCAGCAGGTCCCGATGAAGGTGGTGGTTACAAACGGTCCGCGGCCATGCCAGCAGGTCCCGACGACGATGAAGGATAGGGTGGTTCCCAAAGCCGCGGCAGCGCCAGCAGGCAAGACGAGGGTGCACAAGACAGAGCTACGGCAGCGCCAGTAGTCCGTCAAGGATGAGTTCTTCTTTGCGTCTCTCGACTCCAAGATACAACTCCCGTCCTGCTCTGGAGCTGCCCCAGTTATAGGGCTGGTGTGCTTTGATGTCCGGACCCTCGCACCTGGAGGTCGGGAGGTCCGGGATGAGGGAGTCCCGACACCCAGCAGGGGGGTGGAGCCAGCGCCCGGGGAGGCGATGGGCGAGCGGCACTTGGCGGGGGAGAGCCATCGACACCTCTTGCTCCCATTGACTGACCAAGTAGCCCGCTCACCTCCTGGGTGGACGTTGGTGCCGGAATGTCTGAGGCCTGGCCAGGCCCAGGGTTGAGGTTGATCGGGGGCCAGGCGGCCTCGTGGTGGAGTGTCCAAGATGGCGCCCAGGATGGGCGCGCAGGCCGGTAGTGGGTCGGCCTACGCGGTCAACAGGTTCGAGTGTAGGGGTCCCGGCGGGGACGGTGGACGTGCAATGGTGGTGTGTGGTACTTGCGTGGCTGGGCTCGGGCCTGGTTGGGCCGGGGGAGAGCGGCCCTTCATGTGGCCTGTCCAACAATAGGTAATCCCAGGTACCCCAAACCAAGTGGTGGTCCCTCTACCAAATTGACGGGCTTGGTAAGTGCCAGCCCTAAATTACCTATTAACTCATGAACTCATCTTAATGTTAGAGGCCAATAAAATTTAGCTCCCCTGTTGGTAAATACTGGTTGCACAGTGCTCTCTTAGTTGATAGTCCCCCAGTACATAATGTGTTGTCTGCCTAAATTTCTGTATAGGTTGAGAACCATGTCACATGGGTTGCATGGGATGGTGTTGTTAGTCACCTATAACTAAGTCAATATAAGTTGTCTGATCAAAATTGATCAGGTTTAATGTAATCCAAGTTGTGAGTAACTTACATGCCATTTTTTCTAACCCCCTAATGATTCTGTTCTATTTTTCTTTCTTCCCCTACATGTAATTGTATGTCCAATTTGATGCTAATTTTCAACTGTACCACTAATATGGGTAATTATGTTAGCATCTGTAAATAGGCAAAGGATCAAATGTCCTGAAGATGAACTCTTAACTAATGGAAGTTCGAAACGTCGTCGACAAAATACACAAATGTCACTAATATATCAGTATTTATGTGTGCATATGTGTAGTTTATGAATAGTCTGTATATAATTCATACCAATCAGACTGCCTTTTGTTTTGCCTACAAAATTTATGTTGTATGTCTCTCCCTGGTGGAGTTTGTTGAGTCAGGCACCGGCTGGTGTCCCACTTACATCTTTTAACAAAAAAAAATTTTTGATACAAATTTCTTATTAAATGTAATTAAACTGTCCGGCTGGACATCAATATAGAACTATTCAGTCTATTTTGTATTGAATTCACTTAGTTACTTTAGGCACCATTGTCTCTGTGAAAAAAATGTGCAAATTTAGTGGCCATTTCTATGGGAATGTGCTGTCTATAAATGACACTGTGCTACCACATAATGCTTTATTACATTAAAAAAAATCACTCACCTCATGTATTGTAGGTAGGTGGGTTGCACAAGTTTGTTGTTCTAAAAAGTGGGTCATGATTCTAAAATGTTTGAGAAGCACTTTGTTTGTGGATTCCTTAAATAGAATTCCGGAGAACAAGTTGAAGAATCTACATTTAACTCCGCACGTAAAGAAGGTCCCTATGCACAAGGCAGTCTACACTCTTGATTTGTGATTTACTAATCTAATGATGGTAACCATACTGTCTATTGACACTATTATGTTGCAGAGTTAATCCTGCATCATTTACAAGGAATTTCAGTCCTCCTATGATAAGGGAAGATTGTTCATTGGAAATAGCTGAAAATGTGCTTGCCAAAGCTATGAATCAGGCTGTGGATTCTTGTGCCCTGCAGAAGTTGAGGATTTGTACCAGACAATTGTTATCTGCAAAGTGGTATACTAATGCGCTAAGGGAAGTAAAGCGGGAATGTAATGCTCTTGAGCAGTGATTACAGTACTCTAATGAGAGCCATAGTTAGCAAATAGAAGTTTACTGTAACCGGATTACCAGATTATTTTAGTTCACCCATGGTGGCAGTGCTGCATTTATTTAATTTCCACCTAATCATTGTGCTGTTATTTCTTCCATTAAATTATTTTGACAGTAATGTGCTTCCTGAGTTGCAAGTAATGTGCTTCCTACGTTGTTAATATTAAACCTGATACACAAGTTGTTGTTGAATGTTTTCAGATGTGTGTGTTGGCTCGTGTTTATCAGCTCATCCGAAGGCCAGAGGTTTCATATGTAAAGCTTGTGTCACATCATGGACTCCTTGTTCTAGTGTGTTACTGCACATTGTGATGTTATTCACCTCTTCTCTGGTTCAAGCCTCACCTGCTTATCTGCCTCTTCCTTTTAGTTGTAGATTCGGTCGCCATGGCGTCCCGTGCGGGCCCCCGGGCTGCAGGAACCGACGGCAGTGACTACCAGCACCGGGAGCGAGTGGCGTCTCACTATCAGATGAGGTAAGATGTGTGGTCCAAAGGCACTTGTCACATCTTGCCTCCAAGGCACAAGACGGGGGTACACACAGGTACATGGGCGTCCACCCACCTGCCTAGAAGTTGGGCACCACAGAAATATGCTGAACTCGTCCTGGTGTAAGACACCGGGACACGTTCAGTAGCGCCTGTATGTTGTCTGCTTTCAATTCCCAGCAGCAACGTACAGGCATCGAGGAAGCTTTGTTTTCACTTCCAGCTGGTCCGAAGTTAAGGGGCAATCAGGCCTACTTTTGTTTGAATATCCTGACTGGAGGCGGCCTGCAACCTCACACTTAAATGTAAATGCTACGAAGGGGAAACAGAGGCACCCAGCTTGTTAACTCTTCACAGTTACTTGAGAGGCTTGCTTTTGCCTTTGTTCAGTCCCTGTATTTAAGAGATGTATGCACTGTAAGAATGTCAGATGTGTGGGTCTGTCCCAGTATGTACACAAATAACAATTTCAGTAGCACTATTTTATTTCTTTTATAGTGCTACGCAACCCAATGCAGGGTGTTTGAACTCTTTACATGATTACAACAAGGAGGGGTTGCTGGACTGTTCCTATGCGTGACTAAGGGAAAAATTATTATCTGGCGTGACCAAAGGTGTAAGTGTAACACCCTAGGGCATCCATTTTGTTGGATGGATTTGCCTCACACACCCAGAAAGGGTGTCATGCTTCATCATCGGCGGTTGCTCCTCGTCGGGGAGGCGGTGCAATCCCCGACGGGCTCACCTCAAAGAGGGGCTCTTTGGCGGAGATCTTTTTCCAACAGCCTTATGGTGAGGTGTGGGTGTGTGGGCAGGGTGGTATGTGATAGTGAATAGGGATATTAAAATGAAGCTAAGAGTACCGGAATGAACTTTATTCTGGGGGTCCCCTGGCTGCAAATAAAAACAGGGTGCTAGCTCACTAGGAGTCAACGAGTAAGGTCAGGTGAACCTAGGTGGGGCTAGTGGTGAAGGCGGTCGACATGTTTCTCGCAGTGGGCAATAGTTACCCGCGATTCATCAGGACCTATAAAAAGGTGATTTACAACATGCTGGTGTCATGTGTGGGTTGTTGTGTGTATTACCTCTGTGGGGGTTGTCCTATGCCTAACAGTCAAGAACTACCAGCCACCAGAGGGGTCGGCGGGATAAGGCATCAAGGATGTGTCCATGGGTCAACACTCCAGTCTCTTGTGCCTTAGCTGCATGACCTACCCTTCTCCGCCGAGCTCGAGTAGACTCTTTACATAACATACACATTATACATTAATAATAAATCATGTACATGTGTAAATCGATGTACAAGATGAGTTACATGAGACAGGATTACAAGGTGTAGGAGTCGCATGTTCTTCAAATCTCCCTGTGCTATATTACAAGGATTACAATGAATGAACTGCAGGAAACAAAAGGATGTCTGTTAAAAGCAGTAATCCACTTTATTATCTACAAAAAATAAAAAATGGACACCTGCATGTTAATTAATGTGCTTTAAACATATACTACTGTGATTCAAATCTGGGACTTCACAAAACACAGATCTCTCCAAAAAATGTGTTAAACTCCAGAGTTATCTCACCATTACTATTCCCTGAGATTTACTGGGCACCTTCACAGCAGATGCCTTAACCCGTTCTAAGATTTTAAAATGTAAACTGTGCAACCAATTAAGCATAAAAGATATAATGCCATGCTTCTCCTTGGGGCCAATTTCTTTGTGGCAGGGCTTAAAAAAATAAATGTATTAGTTGAGGCCCGGATTTTGCATCGGGTTTGCGCCACTTTTTTGGCACCACCCCGGCGCCAAATCTCATTTGTTAAATCTCATAATGCGCTTAAACGTACTCATGATTAGGGCTCCCTGTTTTCCGTTTTTACGGATTTTTACAGATAAATACAGACAGAAAACAATGTGTATTCTGTCAGCATTTATTTTAAAAGGTGGATAAATACAGAAAATGTGCTTTTTTTCCCCAATGACTCTTCGTGCTGTCCTTCATGAATTTAGCCCAACAGCTAAGCAGATGGACAGCATGGGAAATTAAAACTTGGGATGACATTTCTTTAAATAACTGCATTTGTCAACATAAATTTGTGGTATAATGATACTATTTGCCAGTGGATGTACTGTTATGTAATATTTGGCAACTTAAATAGCTAAAATATGACAGACATCAAAGAATGAGTGCGTGTCTATCATTTAAATAAATATGGAAATTTACAGTTTTACAACTACATTTATATGCAAAACACAAAATAAATATGGATAAATACAGATAAAAGGGGTAAAAATTAAATATGGATAAATACAGACGGAAATAATAAAAAAAAAATACCGCAAAACCTGGAGACCTACTCATGATATACCGGATAATCATATGCGGGAGGACTTATTATCTGATGTCACTTCTTGTGATGTCACATCCAGTCCAGCGAGGTCACTTCCTGTGATATCACAAGCAACGTCACGCGTCGTGAAATCAGGCGCTGTGATGGCACTCGTCATGATTTCACTTGCATACTGCCTAACCTGTAAATTAACTTCTCAGCAATGGCGTCTTTCAACTAGTGCGATCTCTGTGGGATCTCCCTTTGTGTGTGTGTGTAGGTACTGGGGTCTCCAATCCCGTAAGGGGTAGCTTGGCGCGAGCAGTTAGGCACCCGAAAGCTTAGGTGTAAAGTGACCATACAGCGCACACACCCACTGAGACAGCAAACGCACACAATGACTGACTCCACACCAGTAAGTTTGAGTAAAAATCAAATAGCTTTTATCTAGATCAGAATCAGGGTAATCAATAATCACGGTATCTCTATTTCACCAAAGCATTTCATCCAGGGAGTAAAGGGAGCAGTTCAATAATCCATGTAGCATATCGCAATAACCCTTTCCTTAAAGAAATAACGTTTCTTTACTCAGCAATAAACATTTCATTGAGGGTTTAAAGGCATTCTGGAAACACGGCATTAGGCAGGAATATAAAACATTCCCTTAAAGATAAGGCAACATCACATTTCATTTAGCAGTAATGAACCATTCAACAGGCCGGGGTAAGATTTCATGAAAACCCAGGCAACCTCTCCTTAGGTCAGCGTGAACCTTTTCATAAGTCAGGTATAAACATTTCCTTAATCCGGAGTAAAATTTTGTGAGGCAACCACAAACATTCCTTGAAGCAGGGTCTAGCAGTCGTCTGTAGCAAACTATTTCCCCCAACCAGGGGTTACCTTTTCTTAACTGATCCCCCCCCAAAGGTGTCTGTGGGGCTCTGGCCCAGTTCCAGGGTCAATCGGGGCCAACGGGGCCCACTAGGTCTTCCCCCAGGGAAGGGGCGAACTCGGGGCCTCCTTCGGCCTTCCGCCCTCCTCCCCGGGGATTTACCTTGACCTTCGGGCCTCCTCGGCCCCTTGCGTCGGTTTCTGGTGAAGGGGGTGGGCTCGTGCTCTTCTCAGAGCCCTCCGGTGTGGTGAGCTGGCCAGGGGAGGCCCGCGCTGCTAAGGCGCTCTTCCCGGGCCTCCCTCCGGCCCAGGGTAGTTCCGGCCCTCGCTCTGGCCCGGGGCCAATCCGGTCGTGTCCCCAGGAGGCGGGGGAGCCGGCCGCCAATTGCAGCGCAGCTGGCTAGGGGCGCGGCCGCAGGAACCAATAGCGGCCAGTGACACGGCCGGGTGCCCCTGTCACGTGGAGCGGGTACGGGCGCCTCACTGGGCCTTGCGCGGCCTACCTCAGCAATGTGGCGGTCCTCTCCTGGCTCCGAGGGGTGCCGGAACGAAATCAATGGGAGCGGAGGTGGCCACAATCCTGCGCGGAGCCGCGGCGGTGATGAGGGCCTCAGCGGGGCCCAGCGGCGGCGCGAGGCAGCGCCAGTCCTCTCCCGGCCCAGGGAGTGGGTCAGCCATGCTAATAGGCACTCCGAGGCACCCGGGCTGCAGCGGTGAGTGGGGGGGGGTGCAGCGCCACGTGGTCCCGGCGCCTAGAGAGGCACAGCGCTTCGGCCGGCGACAGGGATGACAGCGCTGGGTAGAGATAGCGCTTGGGGGGGCAATCAGGGTCGGAAACGCCAGCAAGACAGCAGTCCCAGTAGTTCAGGGCTAGTGCTAAGGATGAGCGCTTCACAGGTAGTATTACAAAGTTACCCCTACAGGGGGGGGGGGGGGGGACTCTGCACAGCAGGTTAGACGAACGAAACGTCTGATTCAATCTTCCATAAAGTTAAATGAGTTCATTGATACCGTTATCAAGTCTTATTTTATTGATCAGCTCATTGTTTTCATGGCTAAGTTCAATCAATTGATAATATCATAATTGTTGTCCTCATGGTTTCAATTTCACCAATAAACGATCATCGCAGTTTAAATCATTCCCAATGCATTTCGGGCGCTGACATGGCCCTTCATCAGGGGATTACTCTACAAGAAAGAAAGTGTGTGTAAGTAACTGGGCTGTTACTCAGTCGCAATCATAAAAAATGACAAGGTCTAGTGAATCCTGCTTTTAATGGATGTGACAATATCATGCTTTAAAGTGAAGAGTGAATAATGAGGTAAATTCGGTGCCGAGAGACAATACTAGCGAGTGAGCCAAAATCAGATTTGTGATCGAGTAGTGAATGCTCTCCAAATAAATAAATAGACGATGTTAATAGGAAACAGTGCTCGTGACAGTGCATGCTGGAGGTAAATGGTGCCATGCGTGCTTAGGTTAATCTGTGCAAATAGCGTTGCATGTCTAAGGACCAAACTAGTGGGGAAACAGAGGTTCACTCACGTGAACGCCGGGTCAATCGGCTTAAAGCCTGGGGAAACAAAAAACGAACACCTATCGTTAAATTCCAATCGCGTTGTCTCTACAATCGCCATTAACGCGTCCTCGTGCGAGGATACTCACTGTGATAAGGTGAAGAATGGCTAGGTATCCGCGTGGATGTTAGTGCTCCCGCAAGTGATCCGCGTTGTATCTAAAGGTTATCGAGTGAGTGATGTGCATAGTCAACTCTGGACAGAGAAGATGGACTCAAAGTTAGTCGCCATCTTGGAGTGGTGAAATCGGCGAGAAACGCTATAACTGTCACTGAATAGTGTAACTGAATCCATGCATGGTTATTAGGACACAATGTGATGATCTGATACAAACATGATAATGATGTGATTTGGACAAATAAAAATAGAAAATTAATACGCTTCACAGGTAGCCCAATTCACTTCAGTTTTAGGCTGGTTAACAGTTCAGGCAAGGCAGGACAGCAAAGGGGGTAGGCAGGACAGCACAGGGGCCCATGTGAAGACAGAGGGGCGAAGAAGTGACACAGCCCAGTACCTGGTTGATCCCCAGTAGTCCTGGTTAGCTCAGGTGGGTTTCTTCTTGGCGCTTGGTGGTTCTGGCGCCCTTGGTAGATATTTTCTTGAAGGGGGGGGGGTTGAGTTGGTGGCTGATGGCAGGATAGTCTCAGCAGGCCACTGCAGGTGGTCCCTGGGTTTCCCTCCCGTCGGGGTAGATCAGTGGGCTAGAGCAGAGTTCCTCACACAGCTTGGAAGGCAGCACCTAAGTCTTGTCACTCCCAGTGGTATAGGTCCCCCTCTAGGCCCTACCGCCGCAGTCTCCTGCGTAGGTTCCCCCAGGTCAGTGATGCCCCAACTGACTAAAAACTTTCCCTCCTTTCCTTATATATGCCCAGGTCAGGTGACCACACTCTAAAGCAAAAAGCAGACTCCTCCCCTGTTCTGGAAGGTTCCAGGAGCTTCCCTACTCTAGCTATGGGAGAAAAAGGCGGGCTGGTGTTGCAACAATGTTTAAGGGTCCCAGCCAGCTCCTAGCAACTAGGGTGCTACTAAAAACACCACTCTGCAGTAGCAGGGGCCTGTGGCAGCCATGTTGGAAGAAGAGAGCACCTGCACCTTAGCATTGATTAGCAATGAGAAGGCGCTCGGAGACCTAAGGCCAACGAAAAAGAGGGTGGAAAAAATGAGGCAAGGGCGAAAAAAACAGGGAAAGACCACCCAAGGGCTGACAGGTCTAACAGTGTGTTTGTCATGCACGGAGAAGAAACCCTGCCATCCTACCGGTAAAGCCCCCCGAGAGGCAAGTGGTACTCTGTGTGTACTTGTAACTTGTCTTTCATTGACTTAGGCAAAGCCTGTCTGACGTCTGTTGCTGATAACATCATTTGGGTATGATTGCTTGTATGACTGCCTCTTCTAAGCTGCCCCTGAAAGGTTAGTAGCACGGTCACACACCTGCACGGAGGCCACAGTTTCCAGCCAGTACTGGCTTTTTACCAATGAACGCAGAGAATGTAAGGTTGATCAGATGAGGTACGGAGTAAAGAGGAGGTCTCGGATGGAGAGTGCTCCTACCTCCAGTGCGGAGTCCTCCTAGAAGGCCTCTGGGACCTTTCCCTACGTGAGGTGGCATGCTTCATCACCGGGCCTGCTCCTCACTCCGAACATAAAGTGTGTACTGTATGGGTGGGTGCCAGGAGAGGGCTGTAGTGGCACGAGCGATTCTCTGCCAGCCCCACGCACCTCAGCCTACCAGCTCAGACAACTGCCTCGTGTAGATCTAGGAACCATAATCTGCATTTCTGTCCGAGGAGCTGCAGAGACCGTCTGATAGTAAACTTGCCCCATGTAGACTCAGGGTGGCTTACTGTTGCCTTCCTGTGGCAGCTGGAGCTGCGTGTTGAGCGCGTTATTGTCGGTGTATGAACCAGTCGTCTGCCTAATCTAACCCTTTACTGGCTCTGTGGCATGTCATCGGCACAAGAAGGGGCTCCCTGGCCCCCTTCACCTCATCACACTAGGTAACCTGCTAGGTGTAGGAGGTAAAAGTATGTGTTATAAAAGGCGAAACTACAAATCCCAGAAGGCCGTATGCTGGAGCAGCTGCATGTGTGCTACGCGACAGGGGGCAACTAGCCATCATAAGGGGTCATCTCTGAACGACAGTATACATGGAGCAGTGTCTGTTACATGCCTGAGCATTACCATTGGCAGGCTGCTGGGGTGTGCACTAGTAGTTTGCATGCCAGGATCCCCAGAAAAGGTCAGTAGGGCCGGGTAATTATCAGTCATACAACAGATTAGCCCTTCAAAGCTGGAAGGGCTAGTTCAGATCTAGGTTCCTATCTGACCAGCAACTTATTTTGTGTTAGTGCTGGGCGCAGTCATTCAAATGCCAAGATCACAGCGGAAAAGCTGGTGAGGGAAATGGTCAGATGTCTGTCTTAAACCTGAAAGGGCGATAGAGCAGGGGTAGAGTCTGTGTTTGGTGCTCTCTTGCGCACGCTCTGTAAATCCCCTCCTGTGTCTGGCGCCCTCTTGCCTCACCCTCTGTACAGTGCTCACTGTCTGGCGCTCTCTTGTCTCACCCTCTGTACATCCCTCACTGTGTCTGACTGTTGGACAGGCCACGTGTAAGGCTGGCTCCCTCCCCGCACGACCAGGCCCGAGCCCCGCTCCTCAGGTGTTACACGCAACAACAACCCGTTTTCCGTCTCCTATAGGGCCCCTGCCCCTGAACATCTCCACATCGTGGGCCCGATTCCCTACCGGCCCTCTCGCCCGGCCTGGGCGCCATCTTGGACACGGCACCACGAGGCCGCGTGGCCTCCGATCAACCCTAACCCGGGGCCTGGCCAGGCCCCGACATCCCGGCACCACCATCCACCCAGGAGGTGAGCGGACTACTTGGCAGGTCAATGGGAGAAAGAGGTGTCGATGGCTCTCCCCCGCCAGGTGCCGATCGCCCCCAGCTCCCCCAGGCGCTGGCTCCACCCCCCTGCTGGGTGTCTGGACTCCCTCATCCCGGACCTCCGGACCTCCCGACCTCCCGATGCGAGGGTCCGGACATCAAAGGGCGCCAGACCTATAACTGGCGCAGCTCCAGAGCAGGAAGGCAGTTGTATCCTGGAGTCGAGAGACGCAGTGAAGAACTCATCCTTGACGGACTACTGGCGCTGCCGTAGCCCTGCCTTGCGAACTACCGACCTGCCTGCTGGCGCTGCCGCGGCTCTCTGCACCCATCTTCATCGGGAGCTGCTGGCTCCGCCGCGGACCGTCGCTACCTTCAACCATCCTGGGACCTGCTGGCTCCGCCGCGGCCCGATCATCTAGAACGCCGAGCTCGAGGATTGTGAGCTAATTCATCTACCACCATATCCCCCAGAGTGGTAACGAGACTGTCCCGCTACCCCCTTACCCAACCAAGAGACTAGAATAGAGGGGACCCCGGAGTCCAGACCTCCTTGTACCACCTCACCGTACTTAAAGAATTGCCTATAAAGTAACGTTGAACCGTATCCTTGTGTGGTGTACGTCAGTGGGGGGGGAAGTTATTTGTCTGTACGATTGCTGGAGACGGATCTCCCCGGAGACCTCTCCCCTTATCCTCGGCCGACCCTCCCGGTCCGTCTAACACTGACGCTCTCTTGTCTCACCCTCTGTACATCCCTCACTGTGTCTGGCGCTCTCTTGCCTCACCCTCTGTACAGTGCTCACTGTCTGGCGCTCTCTTGTCTCATCCACTCTACATCCCTCACTGTGTCTGGCGCTCTCTTGTCTCATCCACTCTACATCCCTCACTGTGTCTGGCGCTCTCTTGCCTCGCCCTCTGTACATCCCTCACTGTGTCTGGCGCTCTCTTGCCTCGCCCTCTGTACATCCCTCACTGTGTCTGGCGCTCTCTTGCCTCACCCTCTGTACATCCCTCACTGTGTCTGGCGCTCTCTTGCCTCACCCTCTGTACATCCCTCACTGTGTCTGGCGCTCTCTTGTCTCATCCACTCTACATCCCTCACTGTGTCTGGCGCTCTCTTGCCTCGCCCTCTGTACATCCCTCACTGTGTCTGGCGCTCTCTTGCCTCACCCTCTGTACATCCCTCACTGTGTCTGGCGCTCTCTTGCCTCACCCTCTGTACATCCCTCAGTGTGTCTGGCGCTCTCTTGCCTCATCCTCTGTACATCCCTCACTGTCTGGTGCTCTCTTGCCTCCCCCTCTGTACATGCCTCTCTGTGTCTGGCGCTCTCTTGCCTCACCCTCTGTACATCCCTCACTATGTCTGGCACTCTCTTGCCTCACCCTCTGTACATCCCTCACTGTGTCTGGCGCTCTCTTGCCTCGCCCTCTGTACATCCTTCACTGTGTCTGGCACTCTCCTGCCTCGCCCTCTGTACATCCTTCACTGTGTCTGGCGCTCTCCTGCCTCACCCTCTGTACAGTGCTCACTGTGTCTGGCGCTCTCTTGCCTCACCTTCTGTACACCCCTCACTGTGTCTGGCGTTCTCTTGCCTCACTCTCTGTACATCCCTCACTGTGTCCAGCGCTCTCTTGCCTCACCCTCTGTACATTCCTCACTGTGTCTGGCGCTCTCTTGCCTCACCCTCTGTACATCCCTCACTGTCTGGTGCTCTCTTGCCTCCCCCTCTGTACATCCCTCACTGTGTCAGGCGCTCTCTTGCCTCACCCTCTGTACATCCCTCACTGTGTCTGGCGCTCTCTTGCCTCGCCCTCTGTACATCCCTCACTGTCTGGCGCTCTCTTGTCTCACCCTCTGTACATCCTCCCTGTGTCTGGCGCTCTCTTGCCTCACCCTCTGTACATCCCTCTGTGTCTGGCGCTCTTGTCTCACCCTCTGTACATCCCTCTCTGTGTCTTGCGCTCTCTTGCCTCACCCTCTGTACATCCCTCAATGTGTCTGGCGCTCTCTTGCCTCACCCTCTGTACATCCCTCACTGTGTCTGGCGCTCTCTTGCCCCACCCTCTGTACATCCCTCACTGTGTCTGGCGCTCTCTTGCCTCACCCTCTGTACATCCCTCACTGTGTCTGGTGCTCTCCTGCCTCACCCTCTGTACAGTGCTCACTGTGTCTGGTGCTCTCTTGCCTCACCCTCTGTACATCCTTCTCTGTGTCTGGCGCTCTCTTGCTTCACCCTCTGTACATCCCTCAGTGTGTCTGGCGCTCTCTTGCCTCATCCTCTGTACATCCCTCACTGTCACTGGCGCTCTCTTGCCTCGCCCTTTGTACATCCCTCACTGTGTCTGGCGCTCTCTTGCCTCACCCTCTGTACATCCCTCACTGTGTCTGGCACTCTTGCCTCACCCTCTGTACATCCCTCACTGTGTCTGGCGCTCTCTTGCCTCGCCCTCTGTACATCCTTCACTGTGTCTGGCACTCTCTTGCCTCGCCCTCTGTACATCCCTCACTGTGTCTGGCGCTCTCTTGCCTCGCCCTCTCTACATCCCTCACTGTGTCTGGCACTCTCTTGCCTCACCCTCCGTACATCCCTCACTGTGTCTGGCGCTCTCTTGCCTCGCCCTCTGTACATCCTTCACTGTGTCTGGCACTCTCCTGCCTCGCCCTCTGTACATCCCTCACTGTGTCTGGCGTTCTCTTGCCTCACCCTCTGTAAATCCCTCCCTGTATCTAGCGCTGTTAGAAAGGCGACCCCGGGGGAGGCAGAAGATGTCTGACTGACCACCCCTAGGTCCACCACTCCGTCGAGAAGTAGCCGAGCGTTATCGAGAGGCCTCCTGTGAGAGGGCCCTCTCCTAGGATCGTACAGCAGAGTAACCACAACACTACAAACAGACACCACACCAGAGGTTAAGTTCTTAGGCTTTATCAAGAATAAAGGTTGCTGGGTCTCAGCGGTATATACAGGCAGATCGAGGGATCTGTAGAGTCTTGTAAAAGGGACAGGGTAGCGGGACAGTCTTGGTAGGGATACAGGAAGGGATACCCTGCGCACAGCTCTCAATCCTCGAGCCGGGGGTTCCTAGAGGTCGAGCCGCGGCAGCGCCAGCAGGCTCTCAAGATGGGTCAGCCGCGGCAGCGCCAGCAGGCTCTCAAGATGGTTCAGCTGCGGCAGCGCCAGCAGGCTCTCAAGATGGTGCAGCAAAGGTGGGCCGCGGCAGCGCCAGCAGGCTCTCAAGATGGGTCAGCAAAGGTGGGCCGCGGCAGCGCCAGCAGGCTCTCAGGGTCTCTTCAGGTTACAGGCAAGGAGTTCTTCTGGTGTCGGCCGTGACAGCGTCAGCAGGGCTTCCAGTCCAGGATACAACTGACGTCCTAATCCAGGGCTGGCCCAGATATAGGACTGGAGTCCTTTGATGTCCGGACCCTCGCGCCTGGGGGTCAGAGGGGCCGGGATGATAGTATCCAGACACCCAGCAGGGGGTGGAGCCAGCGCCCAGGGAGGCCGGAGGGCGATCGAAACCAGGCGTCCGGGGACGGCTGGAGGGCCATCGAAACACCCCTTTCTCCGGGATCTGTCGAGTGGCCACTCGACCACCTGGGTGGATCTTGGTGCCTCGATGTCTGGGCTTCGCTGGGGCCTGGCCCGGGGCCGAGGCCACGTGGTCGTGACGTGGTGGGCCCAAGATGGAGTCGGGTGCGGCCTCGTGCTTAGGTCGTGAGGGGCCCACGATGGAGCCAGGTCGGCAGTGGGGGTCCGGGATGGTGGCCGGACCAGCCATGTTGGGGCGTGCAGTGTCGGGCAAAAGGGCTGCCCGATGCTGGGTGGAGGGCCGATGTCGTCCTGGGCCCGCCATGCGGGAGGGGTAGGACCACGCCATGAGGCCGGGTCCAACACGCGTCCCCCCCCCCCCCCCCCCCCCCCCGCCCCCAGCTGAAGGCAGGGGAGAGTCACCCATCTTCTTGGGGATTCTCCTCGCCGAGGCGGAAGAATCGGGACAGGCCGTCAGCATTGGCGTGGTCGTTGCCGGGGCGATGCTCCACAGTGAAGTCCATCCCTTGCAGGGAGATGGACCATCGCAACAGTTTCGGGTTTTCTCCCCGCATCTGCATCAACCACCGCAGGGGTCGGTGGTCTGTCTGGACCCGGAAGTGGGTGCCGAAGAGGTAGGGTCGGAGCTTCTTTAGTGCCCTCACAACGGCGAAGGCTTCCCTCTCGATGGTGCTCCAGCGCTGTTCTCTGGCCAGCCGCCGCCGGCTGATGAAGGCAACGGGAAGGTCGATTCCCTCAGGGTTCACTTGTGAGAGGACCGCCCCAATGCCGTGTTCCGAGGCGTCGGTTTGGACCACAAACTCTCGGCTGTAGTCGGGGGGCCTGGAGCACAGGGGCGGTGCAAATGGCAGTCTTTAGAGCCTCGAAGGCTGTTTGGCATTCTGGGGTCCAGCGCACCTTTTGGGGTAGCCTCTTGGAGGTCAGTTCTGTGAGGGGCCCCACAATGCTTCCATAGTCTTTTATGAAGCGCCGATAGTATCCAGTGAGCCCCAGGAAGGCTCGGACGGCGGTCTGGGTGACGGGGGGCTCCCAAGCCCGGATGGCGTCAATCTTTGGCTGGAGGGGAGCCACCAGGCCGCTCCCCACTTGGTGTCCCAGATACGTCACGGACCCTTGGCCGATCTGGCACTTGCTGGCCTTTATTGTTAGTCCGACCTGTCGGAGGGCTGACAGGACCTCCCGGAGGTGGGTCAGGTGCTCACCCCAGTGGCGGCTGTACACCGCAATGTCGTCGAGATAGGCGGCACTGAATTCTTCGAGTCCGGCCAGTACCCGGTTCACGAGTCTCTGGAAGGTGGCTGGGGCGTTTTTCATGCCAAAGGGCATCACTTTGAAGTGGTAGTGGCCATCAGGGGTCGAGAAGGCTGATCGCTCTTGTGCTCTAGGTGTGAGGCCGATCTGCTAATACCCCGCCGTGAGGTCGAAGATGCTGAGATATTTGGCGGCCCCCAGGCGATCGATCAGTTCATCCGCCCGTGGGATGGGATGGGCGTCGGTCCGGGTGACTGCATTCAGCCCCCGGTAGTCAACACAGAACCGGAGCTCCGGGGGTGCGTCAGGGACGGTGGCTTTGGGGACCAGGACAACCGGGCTGGCCCAGGGACTGTCGGAGGGTTCGACTACCCCCAGAGCTAGCATCTTGGCCACTTCGGATTGAATGCTTTGCCGAACTCGGTCGGGCACTCGGAAAGCTCGGTGTCTTACAGGCGGGTTGTCTCCGGTGTCCACATCGTGGACACACCACCGGGTGACTCCAGGGGTGAGGGAGAACAGGTCTGCAAATTGCCCCAGCAGCCCCCGGCAGTCTTGGTGCTGTTCTGGGGTCAGGGTAGAGGAGAGCATGACCCCCTCGACAGAGCCGTCTTTCTCGGTGAGGCTCATGAGATCTGGTACGGGTTCGGAGTCGTCTTCAGCTCCGTCATCGGTCGCTAGCAGCAGACTCAGTTCCGTGCGGGCGAAGTGTGGCTTGAGCCGGTTAGCGTGCTGAGCCCGGAGGTGGTTCCGGGGGGATTCCAGGTCCACCAGGTAAGTGACGGGGCTCGTGCGCTCCACCACTTTAAAGGGCCCCGTCCATTTGTCCTGGAGGGCGCAAGGTTCAACTGGGAACATGACCCAGACTTGCTGGCCTGGCTCGAATTCAATGGATGAGGCGTTCTGGTCATACCAGCGTTTCATCTCCTCCTGACTGGCCTCGAGGTTGGCCTCTGCAAGTTCCCGGAACTTCCGAGTCTGGTTGCGGAGTGTCAGGAGGTACTGGTAGACATCTGGTGGGGCACCTCGGACAGCCGTCTCCCAGCCTTCTTTGACCAGGCTGAGGGGGCATCGGACCGGGTGCCCATACAATAGTTCGAAGGGGCTGAACCCCAGGGACTTCTGGGGTACCTCTCGATACGCAAACAGGAGGCAGGGCAGCAGGACGTCCCATCTGCGTCGTAGGGGCTCGTCTAAGCCTTTGATCATTCCCTTCAGTGTCCGGTTAAACCGTTCTACAAGTCCATTTCCTTGGGGGTGATACGGGGTGGTGAACTTATATGTGACCCCGCACTGTTGCCACAGGGATCGCATATGTTTGGAGATAAAGTTTGTACCCCGATCACTCACGACTTCCCGGGGGAAGCCGACCCTGGAGAAGATCCCCATCAGTGCTCGGCCTACTACTGGGGCCGTGATGGTCCGGAGGGGGATGGCCTCAGGATATCGGGTGTCATGGTCCACCAGGACGAGGATGAAGCGGTGCCCTTGAGAGGTGCGGGGGTCCAAGGGTCCCACAATGTCGATCCCCACTCTCTCGAAGGGGGTGGTGACCACAGGAAAGGGCTGGCGTGGGGCCTTGACTATTCCCCCGCTCTTCCCGCTGGCTTGACACGTCGGACAGGATCGGCAGTGGTTGTGCACATCGTTGCGCATCTTTGGCCAGTAGAAATGGGTCACCAGGCGGCTGTAAGTTTTATCCTGCCCTAGGTGCCCGGCGAGGGGCACGTCGTGTGCCAAGTTCAAGAGGAAGTCTCTGAAACGGAGGGGAACGACCAGTACTCGGCTGGTCCCTAGTTCGGCAACTTTCTGCTCGCTGTAGAGAAGGTCGTGGTCCCAATAGACCCAGTGGGACCCCAAGGGACCTCCAGCGGCTTGAGTGGCAGCTTGTTGTCGGATTCCCTCGAGGGAGGGACATGTTTTCTGTTCCTGCCGGAATTGTTCACGGGTGGGGCCACCTTCTTGGCGCCATTGAGCTAGTTCTGGAAGGTGGCCGAGCTCGGTGAGGTCTTTATGGTTGGGCCCCTGGGGGCCAGGTTCAGGGTCGGCGTCCTCGGGGACGGCGGCGGTGGTGGTGCGGGCCACTCTGGTTCCTCGGTTGGAGCATCCTCTGGTGGGGCGAAGGCTCGGGCGGACATGGAGCGGGTGGTCGCACAGACCCACTCTGGAAGGCCTAGCATCCCCAGATGCTCTCTCCGCTCGACGCTGGCCCAGGGGGAACTTTCCAGGTCGTTCCCGAGGAGGCAGTCCACGGGGGCATCGTCCCGGACGGTCACCTTCAGCATACCCGACACCCCTCCCCATTCGAAGGGGATGTGGGCCATCTGGCACAAACTCTCGGAGTTGTCCGCCGTCCGCACCGGGCACATGATATTGGGGAGAACTTGCTCTGGGGTCACCAAGTGGCGTCGGACCGCTGTTACGCTGGCTCCAGTGTCTCGGAGGGCTTCGGCCCGGCGGCCGTTGATGGTGACCCATTGGCGATATTTCTGGGTGTTGCCTGGAATTGGGTCTCGGGGGACCATGTCTCGATCACCCAGGCATGCCAAGATCATAGCGGCGGGCTCCCACTCGGCCTGCTAGTGGTCGTTGTCGTCGTCCTCGCCTCTTTCTTCCCCCAGGGCGGCGGCCGCGATCTGACGGTTGGTAGGACCGGTGGTGCCGGGTCGCTGGTTCATCGGGCAGAGGGGGTCATTCGCGTAGTGACCCTGTCGCTGGCATCTGTGGCACGTCCCATTCGGGCGGGGCCCGGGTCGGGCATGGGGAACCCCCCTTCGGCCCAGGGCTGGTGAAGTGGAGGTAGGGGAGGACCCCGTGGGGGTGTCTCGTCCCCTGCTCTGGCCTCCTCCGCCGCCCCGTGGTCGGTGGATCCCCGGCCGTAGTCTCCCATCGGACTCCGGGGGACTCGGGTGCTCACCCATCTATCCGCCTCGACAGCGAGTTTTCGGGGCTCAGTTAGTTTGCTGTCGAGGAGGTGCTGCCGGAGTTTGATGAAGCAGTTGTTGGACAAATGTTCCCATATAAAGAGGTCGACCAACTGCTGACCTTGTTGCCTTTGATCCACCCCTCGAAGGCTCTGCTGTAAAAGTTCACGTATTCCACCCAAGTGGTACCGGGTATTTTTTTACAGTCTCGGAATCGCTGCCGGTACATCTCGGGGGTGAGTCCATAGCGAGTGAGGAGAGCGGTTTTCATGTGCTCGTACGAGGTCATCTCGGCGTCGGGGAGCTCTAGCAGGGCGTCTCTCCCCTCATTGACGAACTTCCCCCACAGGCCGGCGCCCCAGTCCTTGAGGGGTACTCGATGGGCGGTCATGGCGACCTCGTAGGCTTTGAACCACTGTTGGATGTCGTCGTTCTTGTAATATTCCTTGACGACATCCTTGGGTATGTGCACCTTTGTGTCCAAGGGCGGGGGCGAGGTCTTGCCCCCGGAGGCGTTGTCATCATTCGTTTTGGCTTTGAGTTCTAGTTCTTTTAGGCCGCGCTCATGCTCGAGCATGAGTCTCTTTTCATCGAGGTCTTTGTCTTCTCTTCTCTTCTAGGTCTCCTTCTAGCCGTCGTTGCTCGAGTGCGATTTTCCTTTCCTCCAGCTGTAGTTCTCCATCCAACCGGAGTCGGGCGAGCTCCAACTCGTGGAGCCGGTTCCTCTCTTGCTCTCGGGCGTCTTCGTGGGGGCTCGTGTCTGGATTGGCGGGACTCTCCCCCGCTGGGGTCGTGTCGGTCTCCGGGCGTCCGCTCGGGCCCGGGTTGTCTTCATTCCAGGGTGGAGTGTCATTGGTGTCCACCCATGCTTGTAGGGCTGATTTAAAGTCTTCCTTGGTGCTTAGCCCAGTGGTAGCGATGCCCAGATCTTTGCAGAATTGTTTTAATTCTTTGTGACTGTAATCTTCCATTTTCTCTTTCTGGAATTCCGTAGTCGGTCTTGTCTCTTGCGTAGTCATGGTCGTGGTGTGTTTTTCTCGGTAGTGAGTGAATCACCCTCTGTACGATCTGCGTCGGCTCGGATCCCGTCGCTTGCCACCAATGTTAGAAAGGCGACCCCGGGGGAGGCAGAAGATGTCTGACTGACCACCCCTAGGTCCACCCCTCCGTCGAGAAGTAGCCGAGCGTTATCGAGAGGCCTCCTGGGAGAGGGCCCTCTCCTAGGATCGTACAGCAGAGTAACCACAACACTACAAACGGACACCACACCAGAGGTTAAGTTCTTAGGCTTTATCAAGAATAAAGGTTGCTGGGTCTCAGCGGTATATACAGGCAGATCGAGGGATCTGTAGAGTCTCGTAAAAAGGACAGGGTAGCGGGACAGTCTCGGTAGGGATACAGGAAGGGATACCCTGCGCACAGCTCTCAATCCTCGAGCCGGGGGTTCCTAGAGGTCGCGCCGCGGCAGCGCCAGCAGGCTCTCAAGATGGGTCAGCCGCGGCAGCGCCAGCAGGCTCTCAAGATGGTTCAGCCGCGGCAGCGCCAGCAGGCCCTCAAGATGGTTCAGCCGCGGCAGCGCCAGCAGGCTCTCAAGATGGTTCAGCCGCGGCAGCGCCAGCAGGCTCTCAAGATGGTGCAGCAAAGGTGGGCCGCGGCGGCGCCAGCAGGCTCTCAAGATGGGTCAGCAAAGGTGGGCCGCGGCAGCCAGCAGGCTCTCAGGGTCTCTTCAGGTTACAGGCAAGGAGTTCTTCTGGTGTCGGCCGTGACAGCGTCAGCAGGGCTTCCGGTCCAGGATACAACTGACGTCCTAATCCAGGGCTGGCCCAGATATAGGACTGGAGTCCTTTGATGTCCGGACCCTCGCGCCTGGGGGTCAGAGGGGCCGGGATGATGGTGTCCAGACACCCAGCAGGGGGGTGGAGCCAGCGCCCAGGGAGGCCGGAGGGCGATCGAAACCAGGCGTCCGGGGACGGCTGGAGGGCCATCGAAACACCCCTTTCTCCGGGATCTGTCGAGTGGCCACTCGACCACCTGGGTGGATCTTGGTGCCTCGATGTCTGGGCTTCGCTGGGGCCTGGCCCGGGGCCGAGGCCACGTGGTCGTGACGTGGTGGGCCCAAGATGGAGTCGGGCGCGGCCTCGTGCTTAGGTCGTGAGGGGCCCACGATGGAGCCAGGTCGGCAGTGGGGGTCCGGGATGGTGGCCGGACCAGCCATGTTGGGGCGTGCAGTGTCGGGCAAAAGGGCTGCCCGATGCTGGGTGGAGGGCCAATGTCGTCCTGGGCCCGCCATGCGGGAGGGGTAGGACCACGCCATGAGGCCGGGTCCAACAAGCGCTCTCTCGCCTCCTCCACTGTACATCCCTCACTGTGTCTGCTGCTCTCTTGCCTCGCCCTCTGTACATCCCTCACTGTGTCTGGCACTCTCTTGCCTCGCCCTCTGTACATCCCTCACTGTGTCTGGCACTCTCTTGCCTCGCCCTCTGTACATCCCTCACTGTGTCTGGCACTCTCTTGCCTCGCCCTCTGTACATCCCTCACTGTGTCTGGCACTCTCTTGCCTCACCCTCTGTACATCCTTCACCGTGTCTGGCGCTCTCCTGCCTCACCCTCTGTACAGTGCTCACTGTGTCTGGCGTTCTCTTGCCTCGCCCTCTGTACATCCCTCACTGTGTCTGGTGCTCTCTTGTCTCACCCTCTGTACATCCCTCACTGTGTCTGGCGCTCTCTTGCCTCACCCTCTGTACATCCCTCACTGTGTCTGGTGCTCTCTTGTCTCACCCTCTGTACATCCCTCACTGTGTCTGGCGCTCTCTTGCCTCACCCTCTGTACATCCCTCACTGTGTCTGGCGCTCTCTTGCCTCACCCTCTGTACATTCCTCACTGTGTCTGGCGCTCTCTTGCCTCACCCCACTTTACATCTCTCACTGTGTCTGGCGCTCTCTTGCCTCGCCCTCTGTACATCCCTCACTGTGTCGGACGCTCTCTTGTCTCACCCTCTGCACATCCCTCACTGTGTCTGGCGCTCTCTTGCCTCACCCTCTGTACATCCCTCACTGTGTCTGGCGCTCTCTAGTCTCATCCTCTGTACATTCCTCACTGTGTCTGGTGCTCTCTTGCCTCACCCTCTGTACATTCCTCACTGTGTCTGGCGCTCTCTTGCCTCACTCTCTGTACATCCCTCACTGTGTCTGGCGCTCTCTTGCCTCACCCTCATACATCCCTCACTGTGACTGGTGCTCTCTTGCCTCACCCTCTGTAAATCCCTCCCTGTGTCTAGCGCTCTCTCGCCTCCTCCACTGTACATCCCTCACTGTGTCTGGTGCTCTCTTGCCTCGCCCTCTGCACATCCCTCCCTGTGTCTGGCACTCTCTTGCCTCACCCTCTGTACATCCCTCCCTGTGTCTGGCGCTCTCTTGCCTCGCCCTCTGTACATCCTTCACTGTGTCTGGCACTCTCCTGCCTCGCCCACAGTACATCCTTCACTGTGTCTGGCGCTCTCTTGCCTCACCCTCTGTACACCCCTCACTGTGTCTGGTGCTCTCTTGTCTCACCCTCTGTACATCCCTCACTGTCTGGCGCTCTCTTGTCTCATCCTCTGTACATCCCTCACTGTGTCTGGCGCTCTCTTGCCTCGCCCTCTCTACATCCCTCACTGTGTCTGATGCTCTCGTGCCTCACCCTCTGTACATCCCTCGCTGTGTCTGGCGTTCTCTTCCCTCACCCTCTGTACATTCCTCACTGTGTCGGGCGCTCTTGCCTCACCCTACTGTACATCCCTCACTGTGTCTGGCACTCTCTTGCCTCACCCTCTGTAAATCCCTCCCTGTATCTAGCGCTCTCTCGCCTCCTCCACTGTACATCCCTCACTGTGTCTGGTGCTCTCTTGCCTCGCCCTCTGTACATCCCTCACTGTGTCTGGCACTCTCTTGCCTCGCCCTCTGTACATCCTTCACTGTGTCTGACGCTCTCTTGCCTCGCCCTCTGTACATCCCTCACTGTGTCTGGCACTCTCTTGCCTTGCCCTCTGTATATCCCTCACTGTGTCTGGCACTCTCTTGCCTCACCCTCTGTACATCCTTCACCTTGTCTGGCGCTCTCCTGCCTCACCCTCTGTACAGTGCTCACTGTGTCTGGCGCTCTCTTGCCTCACCCTCTGTACACCCCTCACTGTTTCTGGCGTTCTCTTGCCTCACCCTCTGTACATCCCTCACTGTGTCCAGCGCTCTCTTGCCTCACCCTCTGTACATCCCTCACTGTGTCTGGCGCTCTCTTGCCTCACCCTCTGTACATCCCTCACTGTGTCTGGTGCTCTCTTGTCTCACCCTCTGTACATCCCTCCCTGTGTCTGGCGCTCTCTTGCCTCACCCTCTGTACATCCCTCCCTGTGTCTGGCGCTCTCTTGCCTCACCCTCTGTACATCCCTCACTGAGTCTGGCTCTCTCTTGCCTCACCCTCTGTACATCCCTCACTGTGTCTGGCGCTCTCTTGCCTCACCCTCTGTACATTCCTCACTGTCTGGCGCTCTCTTGCCTCACCCCACTTTACATCTCTCACTGTGTCTGGCGCTCTCTTGCCTCATCCTCTGTACATCTCTCACTGTGTCTGGCGCTCTCTTGCCTCGCCCTCTGTACATCCCTCACTGTGTCTGACGCTCTCTTGTCTCACCCTCTGCACATCCCTCACTGTGTCTGGCGCTCTCTTGCCTCACCCTCTGTACATCCCTCACTGTGTCTGGCGCTCTCTAGTCTCATCCTCTGTACATTCCTCACTGTGTCTGGTGCTCTCTTGCCTCGCCCTCTGTACATCCCTCACTGTGACTGGTGCTCTCTTGCCTCACCCTCTGTCCATCCCTCACTGTGTCTGGCGCTCTCTTGCCTCGCCCTCTGTACATCCCTCACTGTGTCTGGCGCTCTCTTGCCTCACCCTCGTACATCCCTCACTGTGTCTGGTGCTCTCTTGCCTCACCCTCATACATCCCTCACTGTGACTGGTGCTCTCTTGCCTCACCCTCTGTCCATCCCTCACTGTGTCTGGCGCTCTCTTGCCTCACCCTCTGTAAATCCCTCCCTGTGTCTAGCGCTCTCTCGCCTCCTCCACTGTCCATCCCTCACTGTGTCTGGCACTCTCTTGCCTTGCCCTCTGTACATCCCTCACTGTGTCTGGCGCTCTCTTGCCTCACCCTCATACATCCCTCACTCTGACTGGTGCTCTCTTGCCTCACCCTCTGTAAATCCCTCCCTGTGTCTAGCGCTCTCTCGCCTCCTCCACTGTACATCCCTCACTGTGTCTGGTGCTCTCTTGCCTCGCCCTCTGCACATCCCTCACTGTGTCTGGCGCTCTCTTGTCTCACCCTCTGTACATCCCTCACTGTGTCTGGCGCTCTCTAGTCTCATCCTCTGTACATTCCTCACTGTGTCTGGCGCTCTCTTGCCTCACCCTCTGTACATCCCTCACTGTGTCTGGCGCTCTCTTGCCTCACCCCACTTTACATCTCTCACTGTGTCTGGCGCTCTCTTGCCTCGCCCTCTGCACATCCCTCACTGTGTCTGGCGCTCTCTTGTCTCACCCTCTGCACATCCCTCACTGTGTCTGGCGCTCTCTAGTCTCATCCTCTGTGCAGCGCTCACTGTGTCTGGTGCTCTCTTGCCTCACCCTCTGTACATTCCTCACTGTTTCTGGCGCTCTCTTGCCTCACCCTCTGTACATTCCTCACTGTTTCTGGCGCTCTCTTGCCTCACCCTCTGTACATTCCTCACTGTTTCTGGCGCTCTCTTGCCTCACCCTCTGTACATCCCTCACTGTGTCTGGCGCTCTCTTGTCTCACCCTCTGCACATCCCTCACTGTGTCTGGCGCTCTCTAGTCTCATCCTCTGTGCAGCGCTCACTGTGTCTGGTGCTCTCTTGTCTCACCCTCTGTCCATCCTTCACTGTGTCTGGCGCTCTCTTGCCTCGCCCTCTGTACATCCCTCACTGTGACTGGTGCTCTCTTGCCTCACCCTCTGTCCATCCCTCACTGTGTCTGGCGCTCTCTTGCCTCGCCCTCTGTACATCCCTCACTGTGTCTGGCGCTCTCTTGCCTCACCCTCGTACATCCCTCACTGTGTCTGGTGCTCTCTTGCCTCACCCTCATACATCCCTCACTGTGACTGGTGCTCTCTTGCCTCACCCTCTGTCCATCCCTCACTGTGTCTGGCGCTCTCTTGCCTTGCCGTCTGTACATCCCTCACTGTGTCTGGCGCTCTCTTGCCTCACCCTCTGTACATCCCTCACTGTGTCTGGCGCTCTCTTGCCTCGCCCTCTGTATATCCCTCACTGTTTCTGGCACTCTCTTGCCTCACCCTCTGTAAATCCCTCGCTGTGTCTGGCACTCTCTTGCCTCACCCTCATACATCCCTCCCTGTGTCTGGCGTTCTCTTGCCTCACCCTATCTACATCCCTCACTGTGTCTGGCGCTCTCTTGCCTCACCCTCTGTCCATCCCTCACTGTGTCTGGCGCTCTCTTTTGCCCTCTTTGCATCCCTCACTGTGTCTGGCGCTCTCTTGTGCCCTCTGTGCATCCCTCACTGTGTCTGGTGCTCTCTTGTCTCGCCCTCTGTACAGCGCTCACTGTGTCTGGCACTCTCTTGCCTCACCCTCATACATCCCTCCCTGTGTCTGGCGTTCTCTTGCCTCACCCTATCTACATCCCTCACTGTGTCTGGCACTCTCTTGCCTCCTCCTCTGTACATCCCTCACTGTGTCTGGCGCTCTCTTGCCTCGCCCTCTGTATATCCCTCACTATGTCTGGCACTCTCTTGCCTCACCCTCTGTACATCCCTCGCTGTGTCTGGCACTCTCTTGCCTCACCCTCATACATCCCTCCCTGTGTCTGGCGTTCTCTTGCCTCACCCTATCTACATACCTCACTGTGTCTGGCGCTCTCTCGCCTCGCCCTCTGTACATACCTCACTGTGTCTGGCGTTCTCTTGCCTCGCCCTCTGTACATCCCTCACTGTGTCTGGCGCTCTCTCGCCTCGCCCTCTGTACATCCCTCACTGTGTCTGGCGCTCTCTCGCCTCGCCCTCTGTACATACCTCACTGTGTCTGGCGTTCTCTTGCCTCACCCTCTGTACACCCCTCACTGTGACTGGCGCTCTCTTGCCTCGCCCTCTGTACATCCCTCACTGTGTCTGGCGCTCTCTTGCCTCGCCCTCTGTACATCCCTCACTGTGTCTGGCGCTCTCTTGCCTCGCCCTCTGTACATACCTCACTGTGTCTGGCGTTCTCTTGCCTCGCCCTCTGTACATACCTCACTGTGTCTGGCGTTCTCTTGCCTCGCCCTCTGTACATCCCTCACTGTGTCTGGCGCTCTCTTGCCTCGCCCTCTGTACATTCCTCACTGTGTCTGGCGCTCTCTTGCCTCACCCTCTGTACATCCCTCACTGTGTCTGGCGCTCTCTCGCCTCCCCCTCTGTACATTCCTCACTGTGTCTGGCGCTCTCTCGCCTCCCCCTCTGTACATTCCTCACTGTGTCTGGCGTTCTCTTGCCTCGCCCTCTGTACATCCCTCACTGTGTCTGGCGCTCTCTCGCCTCCCCCTCTGTACATTCCTCACTGTGTCTGGCGCTCTCTTGCCCCGCCCTCAGTGCACCCCTCACTGTGTCTGGCGCTCTAGTGGGTGGGACTTGGTCTGTGCTACGTGTCGCTTACATACGTACATCCTTCTGGTTCACTAGCTTTAGACCTACCTCTGTGGGCCTTGGTCCACGCTGTGTTCGTTGTTGATGTCCATTCTTTTGCCTTCAAATATTTGCAGGATGACTGGCTGCAGGTTCTAGTCCATGGGAGCTCACACACCCGCTCTTTCCCACACTAGATCTCACCCCTCGGTCTGGGCTACTTCTAGTTGAACATTACACTCTTGGGCAGGCCACACATTGCACCTGGTGATTTCCTCTCCCAGAGCCGAAGCTCCAGGCACTCTCTGGTACAAAACCAGTTGGCTGTAATTTCCAGCTCGGCCACTAGATGGCGGGGGTGCATGCAGAATGGGAATATAAAACATGAGATTGCAAACCACATGATAATGTTAGCATAACGGTGGTTAATACCAATTCTTATCCTTAGTAATTCTCTTCTTATCCACAGACAGGGGAGTATATCAATATAAGGGAAATGTTGTTCATTTTGCCATAAATTAGCCATAAAACATACTGCCTTTTTTCTCATGAGGTATTCTTGATCAAGATCTCGAGAGATTTCTCTCCCATGAGCCCGGAGTTCTCTCTTGTCGGTCCCAATTTGTAAATTCTGCAGGCACAACTTGATCCTCATAACCCTACAGGCTTTAGTTATGGCTTCCCTTGTCCCCTTTGCCCTCTTCAGCTCACTCTGCACTATCTCATTTCTACACCATTGTGATATTTTGTCCTCTTCCCCACAGCCCAGGCGATGCCAGAATCTTAATGGCGCCATACACGCCATTATATCCCATGATATCATTCCGATTTCCAGTCTTACTGCCTGAACCATTGAGGGAGGTCTTGGACAACGATAATACATGTTTCAAACCTTTGCCCTCTTCGGCATCCCATCTATTTTTACCACTCAGATATAGCATTTCTGCTCCATATTGAAACTGTGGTGGTATCATGGCTGTTTTAACCTTTACAACGGGTCTGTCAGACATATCGCCATAGAGTCTGTTACATTTTTTTCAGACCACTGACCGAAGCAAGAGCCCTTAAACGTAATGCTTCTAGGTGGGTATGCAAATTCAATCTTTTTTTCTCAAACCACATTCCTAGGTACCTATATTCGTTTATATTTTCCAGCTTCGTGGAGCCCAAAAACCAACGGAACCTTATTATTCTTTAGTCAAAGCTCAATACCTTTTGTCTTATCCATATTTACTACAAGTTTTTTTTTAAACTGCAATATTCATTAAACGTTTTCTACTTTCTTTGCAGGCCTATCTCTGTATTATTACGAGATCATTCACATACAGTATACATGCAATATGTTTTCCATTTAGCTTTGGGCTGGCACCCCTCCAGTGCCCAAAACTGAGGTTAAATCTGCAATGAATAGGGAAAAAGTAGGGGGTCCAAAATGCATTCCTGTCTTAGCCCATTTCCAATATGGGATTTTCTACAATAGGGTTTCCTCTATATCGAGAATTACTTGCGCCCAATTACAGGTATGTAGCGCTTGAATTATCATCAGCAGGTCTTTTTGGGATGTTGTATCTAATCAACGCCTCCCACAACTTACTGTCCACTAGATAAAATGCTGAGCGAAAGTCTACAAAGCAGCAGAACAAACTGCCCCTCTGCTCCAGAGACTTCAAAGCAATGGACCCGAGTGCAAAACAGTGATAGACTGTAGAGTGGCCCTCCTTAAACCCTGCCCCCCCCGGGGGCACTCTCTGATTCGCTTCTACACAGTCCTAAGTCTTTCCAAAACTATTTTAGCAAATACCTTTTCCCTACATCCAGTAGGTTAATTCATCTATAATTCTTCGGGGCTTTTATATCTCCTCGTTTGTGAATAGGTCTTATAATTGCTCCTCTCCAATTTTCTGGTATATGACCTGAGGTAAGTATACCAAGGAACATTTTGTAAGAAGAATTCTGCCCATCACTCTGGCCGGGTCTTTATAATCACTGCAGGGAGGTTCTCTGCACCTGCGTCTCGGGTCAAGGTTAAATTAGATATAATCTTTTTAGCATTACTAGTTGTGAAGTGTTCCTTAATATCCTCCTTTGCACCTGGTCAGAATGTAGTTCTCAACCTCTCTGTTACGGGCCATTTTCCATATATTTCCCCCAAATACCTTCCCCAATCGTCTTCAGGTACTACACAATTCAAGGACCCCTGCATTTTGCCGAAACTGTCTTGGACCAACTTCCAACGTCCTTTTATATCTTTGGATTCTGTTGCTGCCAATCCTTTTACCCAGCAGCTCTCTTCATATGTTCTTTTATTTATCTCTGATCATTTTATATTTTTTCCTTAGTTTCTGGAGGTTATGGAGTGACTCTACCTTATATTTTCCCCAAAGTCTTCTTTTCCCTTTTCTTATACTTGCTTTTAATTTGGCCTGACATTCCATATTTTTGGTGCTGCACCCAAAAAGGGTAAGGTTTTTTTTAATTGAATTTAAATATTTTTGTTTAGTCGCATCTTTTTTTTCTGGGGTTATTTTTTTCCCTAGATTTTTTTTATTTTAGTTGGTTAAAAAGCTGAGCTATGGTCGGGGTTTGTACGTGACTCTACAATCAATCATAGCATTTGTAAAGCGCACTACATACCCGTGAGGGTCTCAAGGCGCTAAGGGGGTGGGGGAACGCTGCTACGGTTTGAAGAGCCAGGTCTTGAGGAGTCTCCTGCTGTTCCCAGCGCACATCTAAGGACTCGAGAAATGTCCTGGCTGCGCAGTGTCCCACAAAGGGGTAATGTAGAGGATGTGGTCTAACGGCTAGACTCCTGACTTTGGAGCTGGGAACCCAAGATTCGAATCTCGGTGTCGATTCCACATCCTGTAATTCTGGGCAAATCACTTAATCTCCTTGTGCCTACCAAAAAAATGAATGTGTCCTTGTGTAACGTAACTGGTGCTCATGTACAGCTCTCCAAGACCTTCGGGTCGAGTTTGCGCCATATAAACCTGCAAAAAAAAGTGTGCCCTAGAGACGCTACAGTACAATACAATTAGGGCTCCTGGTTTGATAGTATTTATTTTTTTAACATTTCCGTCTGTATTTATCCATATTTATTTTTTGCCCATTTTATCTGTATTTATCCATATTTATTTAGTGTTTTGTGTATACATGAAGTTGAAAAACTGTACATTTCCATATTTGTTTAACTGATAGACGCGCACTTATACTGCGATGTCTGTCGTGTTTTAGCTATTTAAGCTGTCAAATATTACATAACAGTACATCCAATACTAGCATATACCATAAATGTATGTTGACACATGCCAATATTTAAAAAATGTCATCCTGTTTTTTTATTTCCCATGCTGTCCATCTGCTCAGCTCCTGGCCCATAATTCAGGAAAGACAGCACAGAGAGCCCAATTTTCTGTATTTATCCACTTTAAAAAATAAATACAGAGACGCAACACATTGTTTGTGTCTTTATTTATCTGTAAAAATCCGTAAAAACGGAAAACAGGGAGCCCTAAATACAATGCATTATGTCTTAGTGTGTCCCTAGCAGAAGTGCCGCCAAAGCAGTAATGCGCACGTCAGCCACCCGAGGGCGCTGCAGGGCAACTAGTGATGAGACGGTCCATTCCATATTACATAAACTCAGTCTCCATGCTGCTGTTTGCCGGTTAGTGTCGCCTATGGATTTCACCAGAACAGGTCTGTATTGAAGTCGAGCTGGGAGGGTGTCATAGGTCAGGGGTTACACTACAGACTCGCACACCTGAGTCTTTTGCTGTTTGACCTGCTGCATTTACTTCCTTCTATTCTTGAACGTCAGGCGCTTGCTGCATGGCTAGCGCTACGAAGCCACCAGAAAAGGACGAGTAGGCGCATCTTTTATCCATTATAGTGACCTGTTGGCGATGCACGTTGTATTTTGAGCATTGCCACGATCCGTACTGCAGGAGAGGGTAGATTATTCTAGAACACACTGTCCCTGTGCAGCGCTGGCATTCCAAGGCTGCAGGCCTTCCCTTGTTGACTGTTTTTAAATGAGGTATTGAGTCAGAAACTGGTTCAGCAGGTGTTGAAATCCGAGTTACTGGGCACTGAGCCCCTGGCAGCTCATAGACCGTGCGTCACGGAGTGGCAGAGGAAAGGGGGTGGAGTGACGTGGGGTGGGGCGTGAAAAGCTGAGTGACGGCCAACTTGTGTGTTTATTTTTGAAATATCAGCTGCAGAGACATTGATAACAAGGACATATGTGACAGTAAATCTGTTCTAGATTACTTAATTGGTCACGAAGAGACTGCGTTTTAAAATATCTTACAGGGTTAAGGCACCTGCTGCAGAGATCCTTGTGTGCCCAGTAAAGTTGAGGATTATTATAGGGTAAAATAACTCTAGTAGTTAGCAGAGCTCTGGGAGAGTTCTGTGCGTTGCCCAGTCACAGTTTTGACCCCTAAAGTAGCAGAGCGGGTTAATGTTCCTCCTGCTAAGCACATCCCGTAACATGCATATCACAGATTTGTATTTTATGTAGCTATGTAAAAGGACTCCTGCTTGTGACACCAACATTATTTTGTCACATAACTGCAAGTTATGGGGTTATATCCTTTTTGTTTCTTTTTAGAATCTGTTATTCTAAGGTTGAAAAGAGGGAAAAGTCTTGTTAGTACAGACAACCACAGTTACTGCAATACATTGTACATCCGGACTAGGTGTCTTTCCCGACCATTCACTCTTAACATATAATGTCTACAAGTATGGCTGAAATATAATCTCTACACCTTATAACCCTCATGGTCTTTTCTGTACATTCAGTTACACATTTATATGATTTATTGTGTCTCCGTGTGTGATGCAAAGCACTCTTAACACCCTACACTGGGATGAGTAGTGCCATAAAAAAATTTACAGGTGCCATTTAAATCGTTTTACTGAAATTACTCACACACGGATAAATCTTGCATTTTTACAGTGCGTACACATCTTTTACAGAGGGGGTTGAAAAAAGTCTAAAACCTGCCTCCAAGTCACAGTTTCTCTAAAATACTTGTGAAGTGATAAACTGTGTTAGGCTTCAGATGGCTCCCAGTTAACATGATACCTGCACAAAGAAGGGCTGATTGTCTTTTAAATCAGGCCTTTGCTTTGGTCCCCAATAGGAGTCAGTGTTGCCTGCAGGTACTGCTCCGAATGGAATGCAGACGACTTGCGGACACTGCTGAATTATGTCCTGTGTCTGGAAATGACACTAGGGTTCAGCATGTTTCCCTGGGTTCCCCTCATCCCAGTTACAGCCCAGAAATTGCTACCAGAACTAGGATTTAGCGTAACCCCCTTACTTTCCAGCAGTACGAATTAGGGAACCCCCTTACTTTCCAGCAGTAGGATTTAGCGTAACCCCCTTACTTTCCAGCAGTAGGATTTAGCGTAACCCCCTTACTTTCCAGCAGTAGGATTTAGCGTAACCCCCTTACTTTCCAGCAGTAGGATTTAGCATGACCCCCTTACTTTCCAGCAGTAGGATTTAGCGTAACCCCCTTACTTTCCAGCAGTAGGATTTAGCGTAACCCCCTTACTTACCAGCAGTAGGATTTAGCGTAACCCCCTTACTTTCCAGCAGTAGGATTTAGCGTAACCCCCTTACTTTCCAGCAGTAGGATTTAGCGTAACCCCCTTACTTTCCAGCAGTAGGATTTAGCGTAACCCCCTTACTTTCCAGCAGTAGGATTTAGCGTAACCCCTTACTTTCCAGCAGTAGGATTTAGCGTAACCCCCTTACTTTCCAGCAGTAGGATTTAGCGTAACCCCCTTACTTTCCAGCAGTAGGATTTAGCATGACCCCCTTACTTTCTAGCAGTAGGATTTAGCATGACCCCCTTACTTTCCAGCAGTAGGATTTAGCGTAACCCCCTTACTTACCAGCAGTAGGATTTAGCGTAACCCCCTTTCTTTCCAGCAGTAGGATTTAGCGTAACCCCCTTACTTTCCAGCAGTAGGATTTAGCATGACCCCCTTACTTACCAGCAGTAGGATTTAGCGTAACCCCCTTACTTTCTTGCAATAGGATTTAGCGTAACCCCCTTTCTTTCCAGCAGTAGGATTTAGTGTAACCCCCTTACTTTCCAGCAGTAGGATTTAGTGTAACCCCCTTACTTTCCAGCAGTAGGATTTAGCGTAACCCCCTTTCTTTCCAGCAGTAGGATTTAGCGTAACCCCCTTTCTTTCCAGCAGTAGGATTTAGCGTAACCCCCTTACTTTCCAGAACTAGGATTTAGCGTAACCCCCTTACTTTCCAGAACTAGGATTTAGCGTAACCCCCTTACTTTCCAGCAGTAGGATTTAGCGTAACCCCCTTACTTTCCAGCAGTAGGATTTAGCATAACCCCCTTACTTTCTTGCAATAGGATTTAGCGTAACCCCCTTACTTTCAGCAGTAGGATTTAGCGTAACCCCCTTACTTTCTTGCAATAGGATTTAGCGTAACCCCCTTACTTTCCAGCAGTAGGATTTAGCGTAACCCCCTTACTTTCCAGCAGTAACGCTTCATATCCATGGGGCAGAGCATACGCCCTGCAGAAATCTGAGCAGCCCTCCTCTCCTATGTGCACCCTACCATTTCATGTGGGCGAGCGGAAGTAATTAACACTTTGGTCTTTGTGTTTCAGCGTATCCCTGAAGTCTGAAATCAAGAGGCTCATCTACGTGCACGTGCTCATCTGGCTGGTGCTGGCCACCCAGATGTGTGTGGCGCACCTGAGGCTGGTGTCCCATGACCTGGTGGCGATGCCCTACCAGTGGCAGTACCCCTACATGCTCAGCATCATCCCCTCGGTCTTCGGCCTGCTGTCCTTCCCCCGAAACAACATCAGCTACTTGGTCATCTCCATGATCCTCACCGGCCTGTGCTCGATTGCGCCGCTCATCTACGGCAGCATGGAGATGTTCCCCATGGCGCAGCAGCTCTACCGGCACGGCAAGGCCTATCGCTTCATCTTCGGCTTCTCCGCCGTGTCCGTCATGTACCTGGTCATGGTGGTGGCGGTGCAGGTCCATGGCTGGGCCATCTACTACAGCAAGAAGCTGCTGGACTCTTGGTTCACAAGTACGCAGGAGAAGAAGAAGAAATGAGGGCGCGGATTGGTTGGCGGAACGCGCACCGGGTGCGCGCACCTGTACGCGCTCTGCACGCTTCAGATCTAGCTAACTCAAGTTCAAGTTCAGAAATTTGTACAGCGCACTACTCACCCAGAGGGTCTCAAGGCGCTTGAGGGAGGGTGGGTGCATTACTTCTACTCCTACTGAGAACAGCCCACCAAGCTCCCTTACACCCTCACTTCCAATTCTTCCTCCACTCAGAACTGTTTTATTGAACATTGTAAAATAAAATGGGTGTGGGTCAAGCAGTCTTAACACGTATAGCGCATTTCTTTAAGTAAGCCATAGTACCCAGCGCTGTGTACGCGTACAGTGACGAGACTCCCAATACCTCTGGGGCTTGGTCGGTGGCCCTTCACTGAGGACAACAGCAATGTTTTTAAACCTCGGACTTAAATTCTTATAATTTTGATGAGAGCACAGATATGTCTGTTGTTTTTTGTTCAGATTATTGTATGTGCGCTGTGTGTGAAGCTGGTCTCCGGCAGTCAGTGGGTTATTCTGTTATGCAATGTGTGCCACTAACACATCCGTGCCAGTCCTGGGCGGTGCCCTTGAAATCCTCCCTTTTGAGCCAATCCCCTCCAGCCCAGATTTAGGGCTGGAGGGGATTCTAGTTTAATCACATGTGATTAGGCTGCTCCTGAAGGCGGTGCTGGCATGCTTTGATTTTTGCATGTTGCTTGTCCATAGGCAGTAGTTGTGTGTACGCTAGTTTGAAGAAAAGCCTAGCAAAAGCAACCAGGTGTAGTTCAAAGTCAGACTCCGTAAGGACTCTATCTGGAGGGCCCGGCACACTTTGATTGTCCTATGTCTGTTTTCATCTCCAGGTATGTGGGCGTGTCTTAGCTTGGCAGGCCACACCCCCTCCTGTAATCCTGAGACTGGATTTGACATGAAAGGTCTCATTGATTGGACACATTTAGCAGTTGGACGTTTTGCATGTGGGCGGGGCGTTATTTTGGATTGGAAGTCTAAAGAAAAAACAAAGATTAAAAGACTGGAAATAAATAACCGTGCAGTTTTGGTTTTAATTCAATGCACATTTGTAAATGCAATGGGTTGTTGATGCAGCTTTCTGGTTTCTTCTGTGCCATTATATTGGGGATACCTTTTTCTGCAAGAATTTGTCCTCTATAAATCTGGCCTTTAGAGGGATGATTCTTAATCACTTCCTCAAGAAATGACCTAGACCACCAAGGCACGTTACACTGTTCCTGTTTTGATGTATCTTATGTTGTAAAACATTACAACCGCCTCCTCAACTTTATAGTTACGGGGTTGGAGGTACATTTAACACTGTGCCTAGCTTAAAATTCGCCCAGTCCCTTGTATAAAACAACAGTTGTGAGACCACCACAACAAACCCAGATGTCAAACCTAGACAAAGAAAAAATGTGTGTGAGCGAGATGGCACCTCACGGGCTCACCACCAACGGGAACCTGGCAGGTACTCACCAGGATTGCCCTGATCTCATCATCGGCACCATCAAGCTCTAAAGAAAAATGTGTCCAGAAAAAACAAACAAAACGTTTTTGCGAAAATGCAGAGAATATAAATGACAAACAACACCTATAGTGTCACAAAAAACATATATGACACACAAGCAACACAGATATGTAATTTTATTCTGTTTCTTTCGTGTTAGTTGTGTTCTCTAAAAAAAAAGTGAGTCTGGTTACTACTTATCCAACCATACTCCACTTGCCTTTTGAGTGGAGGGCGACCTATGGCCAATTTTTCCTTCTAAGCTCCTTGTTGTGATTAAAAATGATTCTTGATCAACCAAGAATTTGTCGATCATGACAAATCACCCCCTCAAGGCCCACCCTCATCTGGGATTTTATTTCCATCAGGCTGCACCAATATCACGGATTTCAGAAACCAGCAACTAACTCCATATTTTGTTAACCAAGATCAATCAAAAGCCCACATTGATTACATTTTGTAATTATTGCGAATTTGTAGCATCAAAAAGCAAGTTAACTTTCTTTTATTGCGTAGAAAAAGTACTTTAATTGGAAATTGCCAGGTTAAATCTTACCAACTGCTGGTAATGTACCACAAGGCGACCTCCATTGCCCTACTGAAGGGGCACCTGACTTAAACCAGCTAGTTCAGCCCTTCCCATAAGGAGGCGTCTGGGAAAACTTTACAAAACTTTGTTACCTGTTTTCTGGTCCGATGAGGTTTGTGCTCAGCAGGCGATGCCTATTCTAGTCACATTTGGGGTATGTGTGTGTGGGGTGTTCCAGGCTCGGTCCTTGTCAGTGTGGTAACCACATAATAAGTTTATTCGTCCCCACGCCTGGAATGGTTCCATCCATTGTATACATAATTATCTGTATTAGTAGCACGCGTTATGTGCTAATAGCCCAGCCGAGCAACCCCTTTCAAAGCCCGCTGGTTGTAATTTCTAAGCCTTTGTTCATGTTTTGAAGGAGGGGTGTCCCCTGCCCACAGCTTTGGGGTTCGGTTTCAGGAGAGAGGTTGGCCGGTGAATTTCATCCAGTCTGGAGGATTTCTGAGAGGTCTTCCACCTCGACTCACCCAAGTAGTGTATTTTTCCGCGGTTAAATGTGCACCCAGCTTCTGAATTGTGGCACCCTGGGAGCTTGTTGTGAGTCTGAGGCCTGGTGTGGGAGTCATAGCGATGACTGCAGCTTTTTCATTTTAATTTCTTTTCAATCTGGGCTTGGCGGGGAGGGGCAGTCGTATATCCAAGGGCAGGAGCTGTACCCTGAACAGTCTTTGCCACTGGTTGGATTCCCACCCGTGACACATCCCCTCCAGAGACCACCTGCTTGTAGTGTGATTGTGTCCCCAAGTGCACAGCCTTCAGCGTTTTACTTGAACCACAAATGTTAAGCCTCATTTCTTCAGCTTACTGCTCTTTCGTAGTGCTGCGCTTCTGTTTGTGTCTAAACCCGCCATGAAGCATTTTTATAACGTTGTGCCTATCTTTGAGGGCTAAGACACTAAATGGGCATCTCATAGCTGAACAAGAGTCAAGGACTCTGGAAATGCTGTCCCGGGACAGTAGATAGTGACGTCACAGCATGTCCCAGCTGTCGGTGTGGGAGCATCCACAGATGGGCATCTCTGGGCCCGTCCAGGAGTACCACGGAGGGCATAGTCGGGATACTGGGGAGTCTCAGCCTGGTGACACCCCGTCTGCTGGGGTGGAGCATGGACCTGGGGAATGTGACACGTGTGCCCTTGTGTGTAGCATGTTTGGTGAAAAGTATCATCTACTGTCTGTTCTCTATGGGAAACAGCCTTTACAACGTCTCTCGAACTATGCTGTGCCTTTACAACGCAGTCCGAACCACAAATGCATCTTTACAATGCATTTCTTTAACACGCAAGTCGTTACAGCGACTTGTCTTGGAGAAAGCGTTGTTGGACAGATGTTGGACTTAAAGTACCACACTCTCCCTACTGCTGCACAGGCTGGAGCTGGAATAGTAAATTATACCATTGCAAAGTCTACTGCTTTCCCTAAGGCGCGTCGTTGTAACGATTTGCATATAAAGGAATGCGTTGTGAAGATGCATTTGTGTTTCGGACCATTTTGTAAAGGCACGCGTGGTAAATGCATGCGTGGTTTGAACATACACCTGTAGATTGATGATGGGTGTGGGGCAGACCGCTGGTGCTTGTCACTGCAGATCTAGGGGTGAAATGTTGATGCCACGGCGAGCGATGACTTGTCATTTTAATGGGGGGGGGTCCCTATGTTTGCGCTTTGCCCATCTTTCGCATAGATTTGTTGGCAGATTTCTTCTTGGGTCCTTAAATAAACGTAAATCATTGTAAACATGATCTACGTTTATCATGCGAGACTGTGCGCCCTACTGCCCAAGCACAGGCGGTACGGTACATTGGGAGTGTTTTATAGGGTGATTATAGCATGTTTTTTTTTCTTCTGGAGTTTCATATAGCGCAAACTTGACCCAAAGGTTTCTGGTATCGGAGCGCTTTACATGAGCACCAGTTTAGTTAGACGGACAATTATTTTTTGTTAGGCACAGGGAGATGAAGTGATTTGCCCAGAATCACAGGATGTTGAACGTCGTTGCTGCGGCTCGAACCCAGTTCCCCAGATTTGAGGTCGATCACCCTAGCCGTTAGCCTACATCCTCTCCTGTTCTACTGGGTGGGTCAAGGGGAACACTGCACCTTCTTCCACGTGGCCTGCAAGGAGGGAGTGGGGGGGACACAGAAATACTTCAGACAGTTTACTGATGTGACCATGTAACTCACTCCCGGTACATCTAAGATCGAATTCCAATCTGCTATCTTTTCGCAAACAGCTTAAAACCTTCCTCTTCACCAACTGAACTCTTCTCCAAGCTGTTGCTTCCTGAGGCACTATCTTTCTTTCTTAGCGCTTGGACGCCTAAGGGCAGCAGTCGCGCTCAACAAAACCCCTTTTCATTTCATTTCATTTCATTTCATGTTGGACCATCTCAGAAAAAAGGATGCTGTCCATGTTTTGTCATCCATCGATAAATACTTTAATATGTCTGATGGTGCGCAGTCGTAACATGATTCAGTGTAGTTCTGTATCATATTAACCATTGTAAGTTGCAACAATGTTCGTATTTTCACATGTTACTATTTTGTTCTAACTTAATCACATGTGACTAGGCTGTTCCTGAAGGCGGCGTTGGCATGCTTTGATTTTCGCATGTTGCTTCTCCAGAGATAGTAGTTGTGCTTACGTTGTTGTGAAGGGATGCGTGCCAAATGCAACCAGGTGTCGTTAAAGGCGGATACTGTGAGGACTCTGTCACACTTTGTCCCATGTCTGTTTTCAACTCCAGGTAAGTGGGCATGCCATGGCTTGGCAGACCACAGCCCCTCCTGTAAGCCTGAGACTGGGTTTGCCATGAAAGGTCTCATTGCTTGCGTACATTTAGCAATTGGACGTTTTGCATGTGTATGGGGCGTTATTTAGGATTGGAAGTAAAAAAAAACACAAATAAAAGACTGGAAATAAATAACTCTGCAGTTTCGGTTTTAATTGAATGAACATTTGTAAATTAAATGGATTGTTTCTGCAGCTTCCCAGTTTCTTCTGTGCCATAGTGGGAATATCTTTTTCCCCCCCCAAGATTTTGTCCTTGATAAATATCACAGTTAGTGGGGACAGTTCTCAAGTTCTGCCCTCTTCTGGGTTTTATTTCCATCAGACACAAGCAAGATATCTGCCCTCTGTGCTTACCATGTCTGTGGTGGTCATTTGGGTCATGTGACTCTGTCCTTAAACTGGTTTGTCCACTTATTCCAAAGGTCTGAGATTACTGCGGGAGCTCATTCGGCGCATGGCATTTTACGATATAAGTACCAACTCAGACGCTCGGAGCTGGCATGGAATAAAAGATCTCTGCACTCTTGTGATCACACTGTGACATCCACTTTCATGCTCGGAGAGTACACGGCACAAAAGACTGAACACTCCTCAGATCACACTATGGTACCTACTCTCATGCTCAGAGATGACACAGCACAAACGACCTGAGCACTCTCGTGATCACTGTGGCACCCACTCTGAGATAATGCAGCACAAAAGATCTGTGCATTCCTGTGATCGCACTGTACCACCCACTCGCCTGCTCAGAGGTGACCCGGGATAAAATACCTCTGCCCTCTTGTGATCACACTGGCACCCCTCATGCCCAGAAATGACACAGCACAAAATCTCTGCTCTCTTGTGATCAGTGTGACACCCACTCCACGGTCATCGAGAAGGCTGTCAACGCCCAACTCTCCGCCTTCATAGAAGTGAACCACATCCTAAACTCCCAATCTGGCTTCCGAAGCAACCACAGCATGGAGACCGTGCTCATCACTGTCACAGACGACATCCACTGCCTCCTAGTCCGGGGTGAGACCACAGCCCTTGTCCTACTGGACCTATCGGACACCTCCGACACAGTCTCCCACTGCACCCTAATCCCGAAACTCCACGACGCAAGCATCCACTACAAGGCACTGGACTGGATCCACTCCTTCCTCACGGGCCTGACTCCAGCGAGTCTGACTGCTCCAATTCTTCTCAGAACCTACAGAGATCTGCTGCCGGGTGCCTCAGGGCTCCTCCTGAACCCCACCCTCTTCAACATCTACATGGCCCCCCTTGCAGCCATCTTTAGAATACATGCACTCAACATCATCTCCTACGCCGATGATACCCAGTTGATCCTCTCCCTCACCAACGAACTTACAACCAACTTTCAAAGCAAATGAAGGTGGTTGTCATATGGATGAAAGACATCTGCCTCAAGCTCAACTCTGACAAGACCGAAGTACTCATCCTAGGACCTGCCCCCTCAGCCTGGGACGACTCCTGCTGGCCAGCCGCTCTGGGACCCCCTCCCACCCCAACGGACCACGCTCATATCCTTGGCATCATACAGGACTCATCGCTCACAATAAACCACCAAATCAATGCAGTTACCTCAGCCTGCTTCCACACTCTTCTTGCTTTGAAAGACATTCAGATGGATCCCCTCAGAACTCAGAAAGACGGGCACCCACGCACTCGTCACCAGCAGACTCCTCTACGCCAGCGTCACTCAGAAACAGCTCAAGAAACTACAAAACGCTGCAGGCTGACTGGTCATCTACACCCCAAGCAGCAGCCACATCACACAACACCTCCGAAAACTCCACTGGCTCCCAGTCACAAAGAGAATCTCCTTCAAGCTCATGACACACGCCTACAAAGCTCTCCATGATGACGGACCAACATACCTAACCAACCGCCTCTCGTTCCACGTACCTGCCAGACAAAACCGCTCCACTCAACTAGACCTAGCTTCCGGCCCCAGGATCCACAGGACCAGAACAGGTGAAAGTTCATTCCCGTACCTCACTGCCAAGACTTGGAACACCCTGCCCCTCCACCTCAGGCCATTTAAGAAGGACCACAAGACCTGGCTCTTCGAATGATCCTACTCCCAGAGGGACCAGCAGCCTCCCCTCAGGCGCCTTGAGACCCTCACGGGTGCGCTTTGCTATCTATTGACTGACTCTCATGCTCAGAAATGACGACACAAAAGACCTCTGCAGTCTTGCGACCACACTGTGCCCCCATTCTCATGCTTGGAGATGACACAGCACAGAAGACCTCAGTACACCTCTGATCACATTATGGTACCCACTCTGACATGACACGGCTCAAATGACCTCCGCACTCCAGTGATCACACCTTGGCACGCACTCTCATGCTAGGGCCGGACAATTCCTATTGGGCGCAGGGGCAAGACTGATTTGCCTATGGCTTGGTCCAAACTGGAATGGCACAGGGAGCAAAGAAAACGATGGATTTAGGCCCAGATCTCTGTACTGGGGTGAATGTGTGACATTTTCTGCATTCTGTCCATCAATTGTTCTTTTTGCATTTGTCACCTCGAAGATCGCACTGCACAAAAGATCTGTGCGTTCTTGTGATTACACTACACCCACTGTCACGCTCTGAGATGTCGCGGCACATTAAACCTCTGCACTCTTGTGATCACCCTGTGGCGCCCACTCTCACCTTGTCAACTGACACAGCACAAAATCACTCAGCACTCTTGTGATCCCACTGTGGCACCCAATCACGTACTCCGTGTCTGCCCCACCCTTTGCCACCGGGCATGGAGGAGGTTTCACGAGGGTTGAGCAATTCCATTTACTCTGTATTAATAATTGGGTATTGCTTTGCAACCAAAGCCCTGGGACAAACCTATTCAATAATCCTAATGACAAACCAGAGTGACTCATTCAGTACTGCAGTGTTATGGTTTATTTGTACACATTCCTGTGTGGGCCCAATCTGCACAGCAGGATCCACCTTGTGCCTGGGTCTGGTTGCATTCCACCTCTGATTGCAGAACCACATTTATGTAACAGGATTTATTGCGTACCCCCTGTGGTGAAAAGGCACCAATGGCACTTCATGTATATGTGTGTGTTCATATTGCCTAAGTTTTAAGTGCCCAAAAACAGTTGCCTAAAACCCATATTTTACAGGGAGCTGTGAAATGTGGAAAATATTGCAAGATTCCTCGTGAAATATGGGTTTCTCATCTTACTGAGAGTCCCAGCCCGTTCCATAGAACTGTACCAGCTCTGTCCTCCTGACACAAACTGAAATAGCGTCAGCACTTTCATATAGGTGACTTGAAAAAGAATATTTGACCACTAGCACTAATTTGGGATGTAGTCAATTTCTCAATCTGGAATTATGCCAACACAACATTCCTTTATTCAAACTTTTAATGATGTCTTAAATGTTTCAATACATAGTTGATATCTAATGGAAATAGGGTATTTTCAGGTGTGTGTTTACGGGGGAGGGTGATGCAGGATAGTGTGATTTAAAGTTTCTTAGATGAATAAAATGTTTTTTTAGCTGTTGTGTCAAAGAACTTTCAATTCTGTTAAGGACACGGAGGCGAGGATTATGCTTCTCTCACTTTACTGCAACACACAGCAGCCAGTGAAAGTACAACAAACATGTCAGTAAACCACAAAAGTTTCCTTTCCCATTAACAGCTCCACGACATCACTCCCCATCTCCCAATCAGGACCTGAAATAGCCTATCAGACCTGCTGTCCCCATTGTCCTCCTTTCTTTGCGCGAGTCCAATCGAACCAGAACATTTTAAACGACAACAGCGCCGAAAACTCTGTATCGCCCAACAGACGAAGAACACTGTTCCAAGGAGGTCTTCTGCTCCACCTCTGCAGTGAGAAACGCTTCTTTGATGAATCTAGAACTTCAACCAAAACTACACAGAGAACCCCCAAACGCTTGCCATCCGAACCTGCAGAAAAAAGAATAATGCTTAATATCACTCAAATATTTCTCTATAAACAAGCCAGGGTGGGCATTATCTTAAAAATACCATTGCGATTGATCGTGTCAGTCACAATAAACATTAATAAGTATACAAATATACAGTAAGGTGGGATAATCCTCACCTCCGTGTCCTTTACAGAGCTGAAAAATCTTTAGCGCTTTGGCTGTCAAAATTATTTTTGAATGTCAGGACCAGAGGCGTCCGATTATGCTTGTTCAAAGCTGACCCACAACAGCAGAGGCAACATCAATAATTGGTTTATGATAAAACACTTTAAATGTAGAAGCCACAGTCCAGTCAGCAGCCGCCATAATGTCTTCCAATCGAGCCCCCAAAGAGAAAGATTTAAAGGCCATGCCATCTCTCACCGAATGTGCACCAAAAATGGAAGTGTCTATGCCATCTTCCGATAACAACCATGTAACCAATTGTGCCAGAGCGGCTGACTTCAGTGGCCTGAAAAGTTTCTGTAGAGCAATAAGTAGTTGCTTGCCAGTGGTCTAACGTACTTCTCTGGTGCAGTCTTTGCACGCCTTGAGATAGCACACTATGTAGGGTTTTATTATCTGGCAGCATTGGATAACTCGCACAACACAAATGTAATTGAATTAGAAATTAGAAATAACACATCAGAAGGTGAAAAAATGCTACCTTCTAAATCCAAGGCATGTACATCTGAGACCTGTGTACACAAAATGGGACACAAAAGAACTGTAGGTTTTTCTGACAGCTGCTTTCTGGAAATGTCTTAGCCAGCCAGCCATGCCCTAATAATTCTAAGGACCACATCTACATCCTACAAAACCAATATTTCGGTTTAGGCGGTTGGATCAAACTAATACCTCGTAACAATGTACAAACGAAAGAATGTTCACCTATTGGTCTCAATAGGTGGCCTGCAGAAATAGCTGACTGAAAATTATTAATCGATTTATAAGCCAAACCCTGATCTGCCAACCGAGATAGAACATTACCGATCAGACCAGTGCCTTTGTCACACCAACAAACTCTTCCATGCCGAAGCATATCCTTTGTGAGTACTGGTAGCCCAGGATTGATTGAGGTAGAATGAAGACCTTCCCGAAAGACCTGGTATTTGCAATCATCTCTTGAAACTTTCTAAGCCATCAATGCCAGCTGGTCTCACAGAATCAGCAGATGAGGAAGCCCCAATGGGTTGGTGCGAAGGTCCTGGAAGGTTGGAATCCGAATTGGAATTTGACGCAACATTTCCAGCAGCCAAGGGAATCATGGCTGAGCCCTCCAAAAGGGCGTCCCCAGAATTTGGTTTACCATTTGGTGCCGCATCCGAGAAATGCAAAAGGAACAATTAATGGATGGAATGCTGAACAATGGATGCCTTCACCTCCAGTCACAAAGATCTGGGTATAATCCATTGTTCTTTTTCTCACCGCGCCACCCCACTTTGGACCCAGCAACATGCAATTCATGGGAACAGTCCAGCCCGAACTTCCAAGCCAGGTCCTCCCTGGACCATAATCAAGAATCCTAGGACCAATTTCGGGGCATCACCTCTCATCAACAGGGTAGCTTGAAACCAGTGGCGCATTGAGCACGGGATCATCGTCTGGGCATACCATGCGCACTTAGGATGACAAAAACAAAGAAACAATTGATGGACGTAATGCTGAACAATGCAAACATTCATCCCCGGTCACAAAGATCTGGGTTTAATTCATTGTTTTCAGATCTCTGTAATGGGGTGAATGTTTGAGATTCAACATTCTGTCCTTCAATTGTTCTTTTTGCATTTGTCACCCGAGTAGGAAGGGTATGCCCAGACGTGGATCCTGCGCTCTCCATGCCACTGGAGTCAAGCCAGCCTGGCTGATGAGGGGTGAAACACTGACACCGGTTCCAGGATGCTTGTTTCCAGTCCAGGGAGGATCTGGCCTGGCAGTCCGGCTGGACTGTTCCCATAGGGAGCAGGGTCAAGACTGATTTGCATATGGCTGGATTTAAACAGGAATGGCATGGGGAGCAAAAAATACCATGGATTTTGGCCCAGATCTCTGTACTGGGGTGAATGTTTCACATTGTTCAACATTCTGTCCATCAATTGTTCTTTTTGCATGTGAGAAATGACCCTCGTAATCATGATGAACTATGGAAAGGCATAATGGATATTCCCCTGCCAAAACTCACCGCAAGGGGATCCGGTCTCCGACTGAAGATCGGGAATTGTGATTTCAGACGGGAAACACAAAGATCTGCTACACACAAGCCCCATGTTTGGTTGAGGCGCCGAAAGACTCTGGGATGTAACCTGCAGACTCTGGAATCCTATCAAGAATTCCAACTTGCAACCGCATTTTTCTTGCCCGGAATGTACTCTGCTATTACTGCGATCTTGTTCTGGAGACAAACGTGCCAAAAGTCCTTGGCAATCTCCCCTAGGGTCTTGACCTTGTTCCCCCACCACATTTGTTTATCTATCTCACAGCGGGGACATTGATCAGCCACAGGAGGATACAGCATTGAGACTTGTGAGGGGACAAAGTCTTGATTGCAAATGGCCCTGTCAACGGCTCGAAGCAGTTGATATGTAACTGATATTCCAGTGGTGACCAACAGCCTCCGGTGGAAATGGTTCCACATCTTGCTCCCCAGCCCCATCTGCTGGCAATCAATTCTATCACTACATCTGGAAAGCTGCGGAAGATGGCTCTGCCGTTCAAGGCCTCCATATGATCCAGCCACCTAGTCCTCTCTACTGTGGCCTCCTCGAAGAGGGATATCTGTTCTGAATACGACAATCCCTTCCCTTCCGAAGATGGAGGATCTTTAGGCGTTGAAGGGTCTGGTAATGAAGGGGACCAGTAATGACCTGAATAGATGGTGCTCAGTCCTCACAATCCTGAGCAGGGATCTCAAAGACTGTAGAAGAGGAGGGAGCCCGCCTCCATTCCCTTTTGATTGACAACATTTTCTGAAAGGGAAGATGTAAGTTGGCCTGAACAGATTCGATCTGGAATCCCAGAAATTCCATTGATTGGGAAGGGATGACATACGATTTGGGAGTATTTATTATGCAGCTTAAATCCTGTAGCAACTGAATCGTCCAGGTTAAATTGAGAAGAACCTCATTGGGATCTTGGGCCATTATAATCAATTAGTCTAGATAAACGATGAGACGGACCCCTCTGAGTCTGAAGGACTCCACCACCGATCTCATTAATTTGGTGACGCACCAAGGAGCCAAAGAAAGCCCAAAGGGAAGCGCTGCAAACTCGTACCACTGGTTGAGCCCATTGGAACAGTAGAAAATGCCTGTGCGGAGAAAAGATTGGTATTCTGAGGTATGCGTCTTCCAAGTCGAGCCCCACTAGCCAATCGTCCTTTCATCTTGAAGTGGATATAACCCACCCAGCCATTGAACTGTTGAGGTTTAGAACCGACCTGGAATCATCCACTTTCTTCTGCACCAGAAAGATCATGCTGACAAACCCTTTGGGATGCAGGTGAATCAACACAATCTCTTCCTTTCACAAAAGTTCTAGGATCTCTGCCTCAACGAAACTCGTCTCCTTGGGGATAAAGTTAGGAGAAGAAGCCTCTCCTGCTGTATTGGCCTCCCATAAAATTCTAGTTTGAACCCCTGCACTGTCTCTAATACCTATAGGTTGTTCGTAATCTGATGCCAATTTGAGAGGAAATGATGCACTCTGCCCCCCCCCCCCCCCCCCCCCCCCCCCCTTCAGCATGACCTGTCGGGGAGAAATCACTGGTACCTGAGTATGAGGAGTCTGCATTCCCAGCTGTCCCAAATCGATAACAAGCCTTGTTGAAACACCCTCGACCGTGGCGATCTCTGGCCGGATAGACGTTTCTTTGATTGGGGGCATTAGTTCAACCCCCTCTACCTCTAGGTTGGTAGCCTCTGCGGGAGGCCTTTGCCAAATCTATGGCTTGACGCTTGGCTTCTATAGTGTGTGGCCCTGGTAAAAAGGGTTCTGTGAAAAACCTTTTTAGAGCGGACTGTTTCTTATCATTGTGGAAAAAGTGGCCACAAACTTTCCCAAATCTTTTGGAAAATAATCACTGAATAGTTGCCCATTAGACATGAGACCCGACTCTTAAGGCATGAGTTTTGCCACTTTAGGGTCAATGCGCATAAAAATATAGCGGCGACTCTCCGATGATATTGCACAATTGACTTTGCTCAATAAACGAATAGCACGCTGTACCAGACCATAAGGACATCCGCATCCACAGCAGAATATGTCTCCTTAGCCTTGACCGCCATTTCCAGGATCTTGGTTAGAAGGCCGGAAAAATCCATCACTTTGTCTTGGCAACCACGCTAAGTGTTGTCAATGCCTTTCTTGGTGTCCCTGAAATACCTCTTCATAATGATTGCTGTGTTCTGGTCGATCTCAGGAGTGTCCACAACTTTCCCTGGAAGGGAACGGAAGGGAAGGGCGAGGGCATTATGTACATAGTTTTGCCCTGACCGCCTTCTCAAAGCTTTAACGTAGCTGGGGTTGCACATAGTCCACAACCTCCGAAGAGGGACACCACTTCGAAGACCTCACAAGCACTATTTCTTCTGGGTCGAAGGCCAGGAGTCTGTCCTGAAGAGCTTGTGACTCGCAAAAGTGAGTTTCGCAATTTCATTTCAAGGCTGACGGGGGACGCTCATCCAGGGAAAGGTCTGAATTTGAGGACCAGTTTGAGGCATCATCCTATGCTGCCTCAGATGGCTCTGAAGCACTAGACCGTCTCAGAGGATTTACATACACATAACCATGATCAAAAAAAGCCTTTTTATCCAAGGCCTTCTTGTGTGGCCAAGACTTTATTAACGGACACTTGCGACAGAATTGTCTATGTCCTCCACCAGTTTATAATCGGAGGGTTCATCATACCCCTAGTAGCCCTCATAGTCATTCTGGAAATAACCTGCCATGACAGGCAATGGATATAGGGTTTAAAGCCCCAGCCAGACCCAAGGAGGAAGAGGCAAGCAAAACAAGCATTGGAAATGTAATAGGTCTCGCAATAGAAAAGTTGGAGCTATTGGTTTTGTAATTGACAAATTAATTTTAATGTATGGGTCTTGAAATGTGCAAAAGTAATGCCTTTGTTATTTACAATGGCAATACTTTATACTTTTTCAAATGTAACACCTATAGCATTTGTAATGTCAACGATACATACAATCCAGACCCTACTGCCTTTGACAGCGCTCGTCATTTGCGAGAGGTACAATGGCAGGCAGGGTGGGTGTCTGTAAAGGTGGAGCAGCCAAGGAACTGAGTTAAGGAGCCACCGTGCTAAGAGAGAAGAGCTGTGTGACAACAGTCAAAGCAGCAGGGGACGAGCTGCATTTTTGCCACCCACTAAAAACAAGCTTTCGGCATTGTGGGGGGCTAATTGGTGAGAGTGGGGAAAGGGCCTGAGGTTTCAGTGGGACGGAGTTGGGCTCGCAGTTTGGATGGGTGAGGGAGGTGGGGGGTCGCATGGCTTGGGAGGAGGTGAAAAGGGGATGGGTACAGGAGGGGAGAGACATTGCATTAAGGGGGTGGTCGCAGCAGGGGCCTTTCATCCTTCTGAGGCCGTTTGGGTTGGGGATAAATGATGGCTATGCCCGGAAGGGGGTGGGGGGAATCTGGAGCAATCCCCGGGAGCGCAGAAGCAGAGATTGACTGGGAGAGTGGGGCGAGAGGTGGAAGGGAGCAGATGGCGCAAGGGGGTAGCGCACAGGGGCAACGAGGTGACAAAATGCCAAGTGCTAGGGGGCCGCTAATGGAGTATGGGTGGCGTGTCATCTATACAAGGAGGCTACTGGGTGAAGTGATGGTGCGGCGGGCAAGGAGGCTGGAGGGCAGTGAGGTGGCGTGCGTGCAAATGGGTGGAGGAGGGAGGCAGGCTGGCAGATTAAGAGACCGAGGGGTGCCGTGCACGTGATCGGTCAGTAGCAACGGATGAGAAAGCGGGACGGCAGTGAAGGGTTTGAAGGGATGCGGGAACCATCATACCTGGAGGTAGGAAGTCAAGGCGGGGTAGTGGATCGGCAAAATGGATCCGAAAAAGGGAAGCGAGCAAGCGTCTTCCTGGGGAGATCTGGAATGAGAAAGGTGCTGGTCGGCAAAAAGTACGAAGAGTGGGGCAGGGGGTGGGGCGCAGGGGTACTAACTTATGGGTATGTAGATCGGAGCGCCGGAGTCGGACGTCTCTGAATACGATGGCGATCGGGTTGATCGTGGAGTTGAGTGAACAGGACCTGCGGGAGGAAGACAGGGGGTGATTAGTGTACAAGGGAAAACTGAGCGGTACGAGTAGGGTTGGTGGGCAAAGGGGGTGCAGTAAGCATACCTGGTTCAATCGTTGTCACTGTATGGAGTGAATCCGGTATGCGAGCCCAGCAGCTAATCGGGCTGGAAACGACTTCCGCGTTTGGCACGGTGGTGGGAGTGGAGAAGAATGGTTATGACGTGTGGAAATGGGCGTGATCGGTGAGGGGGTAAGCTCCGATTGTGAGGGAGCTGGGAGGGCCGGAGGATGTCTCAGGCGAGGGATCAAGGCAAAGAGGAGGTCTGAGCCAACGTTGTCAAGCAAAACAAAACAAAACAAAACCTTGGTACAAGACAAGTTAGACAATTGAGCCACTGAATGGAGAAAAAAGCCTGTCAGCCAGTGGAAGGGCTGCAGGAACATAAGTACAAACATGTACGGAACACAGTTGGTGGGGAGAGATGTACAACATGGTCAGTGTGGTAAATGGTTTCTGACAAGGAACGAACATGTGACCCAATGCGCAGCGCGGCAGAAACGAGAGACACGGCAAGTGAAAGTACGGCCGGCCGGCCGTGAATAATTAGGGGAGGATCAGCCAGGTGAGAGCAGGAGTGGAGGCGCCAAGCTGGGGAACAGATGGCTGGTGATTTGATGCTGTGCACGCGCATTTTAGCTCAATGCGCTTGCGCATTGACCAAAAAGCGCACGGGCACAGCATCAAATCGCCAGTCTAGTTAAAGTCTGTTTAAGCCCCTATAGTCTCGCTCCGCTCAATGCGCATGCGCATTGACAGGCGAGACCTAAAAAGGGAGTGGGCAACACCAACAGGCTAAATGCAGAACTCTTGTGCAGGCAAGTCTGCTAAAAGACAACCATTGTTTTTTTAATTTGGAGGCAGCAGCCTTTAGCCCCTAGGTCCCAGCTCTATCAGTTTATTACAGCTCCTGGAGGGTGTAGAGGCGTTTTCCGCATAAGGGACGCCTGCACTATAAAGAGGACTGCTCGTGTTCTTCGTGAAGCGCTGGCGAGTTCTCTCACTCTTCGCTCCTGCTCCAACCGGTTATGAAAGGAGATCATGGTCTCCTGAGAGAAAGCGAAAATGAATTTAAATGCCTTCTAAAGGCACAAAAATAATAATAAACCATAGGACTGAGATCTCGTCTTCCAAAAGGTAGTGGATCTAAAAATGCGATCACGCTCATTCGCCGACTGCAATCGTATCAGGTCAACATTCCACCGAACAGCAGCTCTCTTGGAAATGCGCTCTAAATCAGTAAATTAATTAACATTACAAAATGCTTTATAGAGAAAAATCAGACTCATCTTATGGCTGCTGGAGCAGCAAAGAAAGAGGAAGGACAATGGGGACAGCAGGTCTTGCAGGTTATCCCAGGCCCTGATTGGTAGATGGGGAGTGATGTCATCTAGCTGTTCAATGGATAGGAAGCTTTTGTGGATTACTGGAATGTTAGTAGTAATTTCATTGGCTGCTGTGTGTTGCAGTAAAGTCACAGAAGCATAATCTGAAGCCTCTGGTCCTGACATAGAATTGACTGTGTTGTGATTGTTCCAGCTTTAGAAGCCAATGTAATTTGGACAAATCTTTGCAGACCGAATCGAATACATTTTTATTTTAACCAAACATTTTATTGAGGTTTTTAAATTTCATGGTGATATATACAAATTGTAAATCCATAATCCAGTTTCAAATGGCATGTTTTTGTAAGTAAGGCCTGTTCTTACTCATTGTTGATGAAAAATGACCATTTTTTTTTAGGAACAAGAGGAAACAGAACAAGCATTGGCAAAGCTAATAGGTTTCACTTATGAAAAATCTACTGGATTTGTCAAATTTTTTTGGGTTCAATAAAATAGATTTCTGAAGCACAGCCCAAGCGCTGTGTAGGTGAAACCTAACACGTGGTGATACTGAGACAGCGCTGTTCCTTGGTGACAACAGACAAGATATAGCCCCATTGTGACGATTCGATGCCATGGGTTAAAGTCACAAAAGGGCAGCAATTTAAATAGCAAATAACTCTGGCGTCTAGGCAGCCATTTTGTATTTAAAGGTCTGAATGAACCATGTTTTAATACATGTCAATGTAACTGCTAAACGAAAATCTTCCTTATGCGAAAAAAACATGATAAATATTTCAGATTATTTGCAAGTATTTAAAATCAATCATTTATGGGCATAAAGTATGTTGCACAACACCGACTGTCTGTCCACATCTGTACATCCCAGCTGCTCGTTGTTAACTTAAGATGATACAGGCTTTTCCTATCTATACAATAGCCAGATGATAACACAGTAGAACAAAGGGCCCTGGGACAGGTGATTAGCAAAGCAGGCAGTTTATTTGATCATACAATGGGAGACTTTCAAAGGCGCACAATGTTTACACAACTCTGCTGGGCGTTCTGGGCCTTCAGTGAAATGTTATCAGCTGTCCTTCAGTTACAAAGTTGGATAATAATTAAATAGTTGACATGTTGAGAGGGACCCTGCTATCACTAAAACTGGCTCAACGCATAGGCATTTTTGAAAAGGGGACATGTCTCCTAAGACAGGTAGGCCCAGGTTTGCAGAGGCGAGTGTGCCACAAACTGATTGCATTGTATTTTCTGTAGCAAAACTAAGATGTTTGCACCCAAGGGTAATTCTACGAGGCGGAGGTGCCTTGATTAATACAACGTGAGCATGCACTCATTCATTTCCAGTATCTCCTGCTGCCACCCCTACCTTCTGATTGCTTGAGGCTGTGTATCCAATTAACTCAGTATGTGTTTGATTTGAAGCGAGCAAATGAACACTGATATTTGACCCCATTTCGAATTAGATTTTTTAATAAATACATTTAGTGACATGAGACTTGAGTTTAATTGGTGAGTTTAAAGAAAAAGATTATTCCCAGCTGGAAAAAGAACTCTGATCGTAAAATTGGTCTCCTCAGCTTGTGGGGAGCAGCAACACTGGGGGGGGGTTGGTGGTAAGCAACATGAGGTTGTTGCATGGAAGCCACGGCGCTCCGGTGCTCATGACGAGCTCTGCTCGTCGTGGCCCGTGGAACGCTCAGGTGCGGGGAGAATTCCCCCGCTTTGCTGAGCGTTCCACGGGAGGCAATACACCTGTGACGAGCTGAGCTCGTCATGAGCACAGGAGCGCTGTAGCTCATGACGAGCTGAGCTCGTCATGAGCATGGGGGTACTGTGCGTGCCCCCTCCTCCCCCCCGCCCCCTCCCCCCAGCACAGCGGGGGAATAACCCCTGCAGCAAAGGGGTTAAAAAGTGCCTTCCGAAGTGTGTTGCCAGTGGAAGGGCACTGACCAGTGACTGGAAGCAGTACTTGGGCCCAGCTCCACTGCATGGACAAGCAAGCAAAGCAGCTGCAGGAAGACGTGTAAAGTGAAAGTAGATGACATGCTGACAAATCAGGAGCATGGAAATCAGAGCAACATTGATTCCAACGAATGGTAAGTAATGGGCGGGTTCGAAGCTCCTTTTAAGATTTATTTTTTTAACACGAGATTTTGCAAGCAAAATTTTAAAATAAGCTTCCCTCCTAACCCCCTACCCCCAGCCAAGATGTGTTGCAGAGTCCTAAAAACAAATGTCGGTAGAGTTGCTCCTAGGAGAGATTTGAAAGTATGCCGCCTCCTTCCGCGGGAGGAATCTGGAAGTCTTATTTCCACGAGGTTCGATATCGAAGACTTCAGAACTGGTTCAGTGCTCTAAGGCGTGATGAGAACATCAGTGCAGGAGCTCCCTCCATGAGGTAACCTATCAGGGGCTGCCAAAGTGACGTATGGCCTTAAGCATCATCCATGAGGTAAGTCAGTCTTTCCATTGCCATAAGATTTCAAATACAAAGGCGCCACTGGCTTCTTCCAAGAGGCCACTATTGCAGTATGTCGGCCCCCTATCGGAACTCCAAATCCTGCGTGTGTATCCCAAAAGACATATATTGCAAGTTCTCTGAAAGGGGGGTATCCCAAGATCATGCACAACGCATCGTACACCTCTTTCTAGTACGGTTGTATCTTTGGACAGAACCACCGAACATGGAGAGACCCCCACCCCATTCCCTCCAAGAGAATGTACTGCCTGATCTATAATCTTAACCCCTTGCATGCTGATGACGGCCCCCAGCTGTCATGCACTACATTGCTCGTGTGCTGATGACGGCTAGGAGCCGTCATGACCGCACCCGCGCTGAAATCTTCAGCACAGGAGCAGAATCGCGGCAGCATGGAAGGGGTTACTGTAGTTTAGCTGGGAGAATACACCAATCCTAAAGCAGTAATGGCACCTTGGACCCTGTGATTGATTTGATTTGATTGATTTGATTAAGGGATTTATAGAGCGCACGAATGCCCGAGGGTGTCTTGGCGCTGTAAGAGATCAAAAACTTGCTGGCCATAGAAAATATCGCCACTCCTGGTTAAGATGAAAACAGCCACGTTTTCAAGTTTTTGCGGGAGCTCTTATGTAAATCCTTCTATACCTGTATCCACTGTCGCTCTGTAATTCTATACGCAAGTCAAGCACGCCACTTATCGTTGCCTGGATGGGCGTATGGGAGCACTCCAAGAAGCAGCAGTTGGTGTAACAAGGATACAACTCCTCTAGTACCTGTTGTCAGTTTAAGAAAGTTTTCAATCAGAGTTAGATAAAAAATGGCCGCAATTTTCCAATCTTGTGTGAGATCCCAGTGTCGCGATTGTGCATATCTCAGTCCGTAAGATTCTTGGTCGAGTTTTAAAAAAATTCTATCTCATTGGTTCTTGTTGTCTTTTTTTTTAGTACAGCGTGTTTATGATGTTTACGATATATTACGCAGTGGCAATCGCCACTGTGTAGTTATGGCCAGGTTTCCATAGGAAATGAATTTTTGGATTTTGCTCCATTTGATGAATCTTCACGAAAATTTCCCCCAAAAAGGTTCTACCACCTCGGTAAGTTCTGCAGGGTCCTAGTTTGAATGACCCAGGCTGGTGGTGGTGGTGGGGGTGACCCATAGGGGTTGCGGAGGTGGGTTAGGGGGTGGGCAGCACTATAGGAGTCCATATTCCATAATGCGCCCCACAAAGTAAAAAAAATGGTAATGGCAATGCCCCTCTAGGGACATCAATCAAAACAAAAAATATGTAAATTCCCCTCCCAGGGCATTATGGGATGCTTTTTGAAGGAAAAGTGAATAATAAGTGAACGGCTGTGGCCGCTCATTTGTTATTCACTTTTTGTGTCCTTTAAAATTGTTTTATGGGTATCCCGGTACCACCTTGAACGCCCCCTTTTTTTAATTAAACAAGGGGCCACAGTGGGAACCCTAGGACCCCCGTGGCCCTGTTGACTCCTTACTCCTTCAGCAGCCGGCATAAAGTTTTACAAATAATTTGTTTTGGCATACTGTTTGAAATGGGATCTCTGGTTGGCTAAGGCTTGCCCCAAAGCCAGGCAGAAACCACCACTCTAGTCAGGGTAAGGGAGTTACACGCCAAAGATAATCCCTGCTCACCCCCTGGTAGCTTGGCACGAGCAGTCAGGTTTATCCCGGAGGCAATGTGTAAAGCGTTTGCGCATGCACACAGCAACAAAATACCAGGCACACCACGTAAGGAACTCCACACAAGGTTATATCACAAATAGCCTTTGTATTCTCACAACACATTAGAATAGTAATCACACAATATACACTGTGCCAACTGGCACTGGGCAATAGTTACAAGGGATTATATACACATGACAGGGCCACCACTGTCAGAACTATCACTTAGTAATAATAGTAAATGTAGAACATCTAATAAACATAGAACGCAACCAGTAATTACTGGCAAACACTGTACTCAGCACCATCCTGTAACACAAACCATACTATGCACAGTATCACATTAGGTGTGAAATATATTCTGTGCCAACCTAATAAGCCTAAACATATTAGACCATAACCTCCTCAGCATAACTCACGTTAGGAAATATTCTCACTAGGATAAACCACAGTAGAGGATAACGCAAACATAAACACCGTATGCGAAACCTCATAATCATAAAACCACATTTAGAGGCATAAAACAGGGTGCGTACATTATAATACAGGAATCACTTTTCCTAGCACCACTTAAATCACATTAGGGCCTGGCGCCCTATTAACCTAGCAGCCCCCCTGGCCAACTGGCCTTCTCAAAGGGGCTCAAATGCCCTATGTCCCAAATGTCAGGGCTGCTGCCGAGGCAGTGGAATTCACACAAGTGCGCCATTGCGCTGGGGCGTAGGAGTGCATCTCACTCCTATCTCTCTCTTTAAAAATGCCCCCAAAGAACTGTTGGCCTAAACGCGTCAGCTGGCACTAAGTGCTGCGTAGCTGTGAAGTAAAGGAAGGCCTGAGCACTCAATGTGCCCTCTGAAGAAATAGGCAGAAATGTTGCAGCTGCCCGTGCTGGTGCGGCGCAGCTGGGGACAAGGCAAAACTGGCCCTGGCACGACTGTGCCCTCAGGGCCCCACGGGCTCTCTAAATAAAATCACCCCATCGGTGCAGCTGCCCTCTGCAAGTGGGGCAGCTGGGAGAAACAAACTTGCATGTAAGGGCAGGTGGAGATTGCATGAGTTACGAGACCAGAAGGTGAGCTGTAAAAAACTAGAGCGCGTTTGGCGTACAGATTACCTCCAGGCAGACAAAATCAAGCTCAAAGCCAGTCAAAGGATCTACAAAGAAATGATCAGAAAAGCCAAAAGCATACATTTTACTGATCGGATTGAGGGAGCTAAGAACTCCACTAGAGAACTCTTTGACACCATTACTAGTTTGGTCACTCCTAAGTCAGTAACTATTCCTCCAAGTTTGGAACTTTGCGAGACTCTCGCCAAGTTCTTTTTAAATAAAGTGGAACTGATCTTTTCGGCATTGGAACATCAAGTGGGGTTGACTCTTCTTGAAGGGACACACAGGACTACTTCGGCCAATCCACACGAGGCGAAACTCTCGGCGTTTCGTCCGGTGAACTCCGAAGAGATAAAAAAAATTGCTTCAGGCAACTAAATCAGGCTCGCCTCAAGACCCCTGTCCTGCCTCAGTGGCACAGCTGGCAGCCATCCCTATATCGTGCACTCTTGCAGATCTTTTCAATCAGATGCTTGACACTGGAGAATATCCAACATGCTGGAAACGAGTGTCGATTGCCCCACTGCTTAAAAAACCGACACTCGATATTTCAGATCCCAATAGTTACCGGCCCATAGCTAGGCTACCACTGCCAGCGGAGCTTATTGAGAAAGTCATGAACGCACAGCTCTGTGCCTTTCTCAGGTCCTCCCGGTGCTTGGACATAGCCCAACATGGGTTTAGGGAAGGCCATAGCACCGAGACAGCCCTGATCAAGTCCACGGAAGAGATTAGGAAGGTGCTGGATGCAGGAGGACCGGCAGCTCTCGTACTCCTCGATCTTTCCGCGGCCTTCGACATGGTCCATCATAGTATTTTGGTGGATCGTTTAGAAGGCTGCGGAATCCAGGGGACAGCCCTGAGTATATTGAAATCCTTCCTTGCCGATAGGGTCCAGGTGGTGGCACTCTGAGACTTTGAATCTAGACCTTTCAAACTCCCAGGGGGGGTCCCACAGGGCTCCTCCCTAAGCCCCACCCTTTTTAACATTTAAACGTTTCCTCTCTCGCCCCAGTGATTAGGTCATTTGGATTTGAATTAACATCTTACGCAGATGATAACACAGATTGTGGTATCTCTGCTGCCGGGGAGAGAAGAAGGAACAGCGGCTAGGTTCCAGGACTGCATGACAGCGGTGAGTTCATGGATGGCAGGAAACTGCCTTAAATTGAACTCCTCTAAAACCGAGGTTCTTCTCTTCGGCGCTGATGTCAGTTTCTGGAGCCCCAAATGGTGGCCCCACGATATGGGAGCCCCACCCATCCCGGCAACGAAGGTAAAGAACCTGGGAGTTCTTATTGACAGCCAACTCTCTTTTAAACCCCAAGTCAGTGCATTAACCTCCTCCATCTGCTGGATTATGAAAACTATTAGGAAAGTTCTCCCCTTCCTATCTGACAATAGCAGGAAAACGGTGGTGACAGCACTCGTGCTGTCCCGCCTTGATTACTGCAATTGCAAAAACACACAGTGCCCACACCACAATTACTCATTCAATATTCAAGAAGGGTAAGAAACCAGTTTATTGTAACCACCCTTAGACAGCATTACTCAGTGTCTATCATTTTATGCTTTTTTTCAAATTTTCAAAAAATCATAACAGAATAAAGGACTACGTATTGGAATATTTACAAGACTAAATACACTTTGTACATACATCAAAAGACAAACATTATTTACACACTAAAAAACGTTTTCTGCATCAAACATTACAAAAAATTATAATTACATCACAACCAACAAATATTACAATAAAAAACATGAAGAAAAATGATTTCCAAGGGGGTATAAGCAACTTAATAGCTTGTAAACGCTTAAATACTGGACCAGCCGGTCCTAGTGTCGTGAAGTTGACAATTTATTCCACCCAAGAAAGACTGCCGACGCGTTTCAAGAACCAGGCACAAAGTCACTGGTCTATCATCAGGGCTGTTTATTCTTTGTACCTGAAAAGATGCAAAGACATTGTTTTACTTTAACAGGCAAATTCATAGTGAGTGCCTTTCTCCAATCGTGGGCAAGGAGTGATAATAAAGGATAGCTACATACCAAAATTGTTTTAAAGAGGGGAGTGATGGTTAATCTTCTTGTGGTCCAACTCGATAGTTATTGTGGTGGCCAGACAGAGATGTCTAAAAAAGATGGGCAATTGGTTTTCAATTTAACCCACTCGGGTCTTTTAATTATCAAGCTCCAGTCAAAGATGTAAAAAAAGGGGAGAAGCGTACCTTATTTTTTGTGAACTGCCGTAGCACGGCGAATTTTGCTTGTACGGCGTCACCATCAAGGTGTAATTCTACAACAGTAATGGCATTGGTTTCAATCATGTGGTTTTTTCAAAACATTCTAAGTGAGTGGATATAACTCACAGAAGAATTAGCCTACCTGACTGAAGTATCTTGTTCTTAAAGATTTAAAGGGAGAAACCGCTGTCACCGTCCTGTAATAGAACGAAACGGCGATTTCAAAAAAAGATCTCTCAAAAATATTGAATGAATGCTCAGACCACGATAAGGCGGTGTTTGTAAATACCTGCTCCTCTGCCACAGCTCGCCCGCGCTCGAGTCTGCTTTCTTTCAATAAAGATGGCCGCCGCACTTTTCTGTTTGTTTTATACTTCCTGGTGCAAAATTGCATTATGGGACTTGTTTTATACTTCCTGGTGCATTATTGATTAAATGCGACTACAAGTCCCATAATGCAATTTTGGGACAGTTAAGGTCGGCCAATCAAGGGCTAGTTAAGATCTCTCGGATTAGGAAAGCACGGTGGGGAGGCCGTAGTTTCATCTCAGGAGCCTCCACCGTTTGGAATACACTGCCTCTGGCTTTGAAACAAAGCACTAATCTGATGGCCTTTAGGAAAAACATCTAAACCTGGCTCTTTGGCCTATAGAAACCGAAGAACATCTAAAGGGAGATTTCATATCATTCCAGCGCCAGGACACCGTGCGGTAACAGCGCGCTTTATAAATGGTATAAATAAATAAAATAAAATGTAAGGGTGGGTGGAGCTTTCAAATAAGGGTGGGCATAGCTTGCATCTAAGGGTGGGCATAGCTTGCATCTAAGGGTGGGCATAGCTTGCATCTAAGGGTGGGCATAGCTTGCATCTAAGGGTGGGAATAGCTTTCTTGTAAGGGTGGGTGGAGTTTGCATGTAAGGGTGGGTGGGCTTGCAAGTAAGGGTGGGTGGAGCTTGCATTTGCAGCATTTCCTGGTGCCTTCCTGTACCTAGTGGTGGAATTCACTTAATTAAGTGATGGCCCTTAATCAAGACACGACAAGGCAACGTACAGTCTCATAGTCCTCAGAAGCACTAAATGTGTGTGGGTTTGTATGTTTGAACCACACATGCATTAACAACGCATGCCTTTACAATGCGGTCCGAACCACAAATGTGTCTTTACAACGCTCTGAACCACAAATGCGTCTTTACAACGCTCAAAACCACAAATGCATCTTTACAACGCTCCAAACCACGAATGCGTCTTTACAACGCTCCAAACCACGAATGCGTCTTTACAATGCTCCGAACCACAAATGCGTCTTTACAACGCACCAAACCACGAATGTGTCTTTACAATGCATTTGTTTACCATGCATTTCGTTACAACAGCTTGCCTTAGGGAAAGCGCTGGACTTTGGAATAGTATAATTTACTATTTAAACTCCAGTCTGTGCAACAGTAGGGACAGTGTTGGACTTTAAGCCCAACATCTGTCCAACAACGCTTTCGCTAAAGCGAGTCGCTGTAACACACCGTGGTTCGCGCTCCGTTGTAAAGGCCGTGCCCCGACGTGTGGCCCTATAGCAGGGAAAGGGGACCGAACACACCATGGTGCCCAGAGCACCAGAAGTACATGTGCTAATGCTGACAGCGAGGTCTGGTCCTCACACAAGAGGAACAGGTGCACAAGTGGGGGGTTTTGAGCCTGGGAGTCCTCGGAAGACGGAAGAGCGTTCCAGAGGATGGGGGGTCGTACAACAGACCTCCAGCCCCCCATGAGGGTCATGGAGGAGGAAGTCACTGCAGGTCCAGGCTGGGGGTGGAGAGTATCTGGTAAACATTGATGGTGGACAGGGGGCCTCTGTGGGAGCTACTCCCAGAGGCCTCTCTGCTGCGAGTTACTAAAGGGCTTTGGAAGAGCTGACATCTGTGGAATGGACCCGCAGTTTACAACCGAATAACAAAACACTTAAAGCAAATAAGTGAGGATTTTTCTGAGTGGAATGAAGGTTATTTCCAGATAGGCTCGTAGTTCACATATATTTTTCTCCAGTTTGTAAGCTGTTTAAAAATAAAAATAAAAGTGTCATCTCATGTCTTATAGTTGCTGGAGAAGGACCCCTTGTTTTGAAAGAAAATTATTCCTGGTGAGCATTTCCCACGGTCGCAGACATCTCGCTCTTTGCTGCCGGATGAGTGTTCAGTTTCACGAGGGGAAGGGAGGTTTCTGAGGCCTTTGTGTCCTTATTGCCAGCAGCACAAAGTGCCTACGTGCACAGGAGGAAAGTCCAAGCACTTCTCTGCAGCCCAGGGGTTGTTACCGTAGACTGTCACTGGCCTTTGTTGTACTCTTAGAGAGAGATGCTTTGTGTGCCTGCCTCATACCCTCTGCCCTTTGTTACTCGCTTCTCTTTGTTATGGTTTTCAGCGAATACGAATACAAAGAATTAATTTGGCCGGGGGGGGGGGGGGGGGGGGTGAGGGGGTTCGATTGAAAAAAAAGATCTTTATACTACAAACCCATATTCATAAAGGAGAAAGGAGTGCAGCTGGCGCTGGTAACAATGTGCTGGACTGGACTCTGACAAGGAGTAGGTACCAGGATGTGGGGTGGGGATTTAGGGCTAGGGTGGGGGGGGGGGGTGGTGCATCCCACAGGATGATAACAACATTCAAATGTTGCTGTCCAGTAATTCACCTCAGAATTCAGTGGTTAATTTGTGGGGGAAAAAATGCCAGGGACCTGGACAGGAGGCCTCCACAGCTTGCACCACCCATTGCCACTGCCAACTTTGCCAATGACATAACCAACACAACTACTAACCAGCCCACTGATTACAAGTGTCACAATTCAGACTATTCCAGGCCCCAAAAGCTATACAAATGTCTTTGGCATAAGGCATTAGTTGTTTTTCATGACTACTGAATTATTAAGCAATTGCTGTTCTACTCAGCTCTAAATTATACAAACAGTGCCACCATCTGGCAGCTGTCATACGTGTGGGTGTTTGCAATTAAGTGCTAGTGCCGAGCACCGGAAACCACTGGTTAAAATTAAGGACTGCCTCAGATCCTTTACCTTACTGGTTGTTAGCCTCCTGCTCCTGTTCTTGTCCCCTCTCCCTGCCCTGGGGAGCAGGTCTCCTGCTCTCCCCACTGCCACTACTGCCCAGGGCAACTCCTGTCCTAGTGTCTGTCCTATTGCCAACAGCAGCCAGCAGACCTCGTGCCAGCAGTCCTCCAGAAGCAGACCCCTGTGCCTGCTGCCAGCACACCACCCCTTAGGCTTCCTGCCCTCTGCCGCTCTCCTCGCACCCTCCTCTTCCCACCTCCCACACTGCCCTTTTCCCGCTCTGCCCTACTCCCAACTCCCCAGCACCCCTCTCTGAGGCCCTATTATTGATGGCCATGGTGCTGCCACGCGCATGTCGTTAGCGCACCAAAGGCAAGCCCATCTGCGCCCATCCCCACCTGGACCGCACCCAGTGCCAGGACCCCCTGGTCCTACCACCATCCGCTGCTACTTCGCAGACAAGCTCCTGGACCTCAACACTGGACACCAGGACTCCCGCTGCTGCATATCCTCCTTGCACTCCACCGAAGGACGTTCCGCCTGTCACCACTGCCACTTCTGCCTCACAGTACCACCTACCCACACAAGACCCAACACCACTACCTCCCAGAAGACCACCAACAACCCAGAACTGCTAGACTGCATCCTGCTCAACGCCTGCTCCCTCAGGAAACATGCTACGGAAATCTGGGACACCATCACCACCCTCACCCCAGACGGCCCCTTCATCACCAAAACATGGCTGAAGCCTGCCTCCAACCCCGACATCGCCACCACCATCCCCAATGAATACAAGATGATACACTGGAACCACCCCAACAAGCAAGCTGTAGGTATTGTCATAATGTTTAAGGAAACCATCAAGTGCTCGGCCATGGACGAGGACTCAAAGCCTTTCATGCAGCTCTTCAACTTCCTTCTACACATCAACACCAAGACAACCATAAGAGGCACCCTCGCATACAGACCATCAGGACCCTAACCAGCATTCTGGAACGCCATTAGCAACGTCAACGCCCCCCTCGACATCGACTCCCTCCACTAGGTTCTGCTAGACAACCTCAGCTTCCACATCGAGGACCCCAGGGATGCCAACTCCACATCCCTACTGGAGAACCTTAACAATATCCGACTCACTCAACTAGTCTTCGAACCCATCCACAGAGCCGGACTCACCCTTGACACCATCTTCTCTAGTGACAGAATCAAATTCACCAACACCTCTGAACTCTCATGGACCGACCACACAATGGTCCATTTTCCCATCTTGAAAGCACAGCACACCACCACCAAGCACCAAACCCCCAGCTTCCGCAGCTGGGGAAAAGTAACTGAGAGCCAATGGACGTAGACTCTCAGCACCACAACACCTGACGCAGCAGCCAACTTCGAGCAGATGGTCCACAACTTCTCCAGCATGCACCAATAAAGTCGACACCTTGAAACCGCCAAAAACCAACTAATCGCCAAGACAAGCCAGTTGGTACACCCGGAGCGCAGAACCACCAAGCGCAACTGTCTTCTACTCGAGAAACAATGGCGCATCATCAAGAACCTCTTCAACAGAGCCACACACAAAACTGCACTCAACGGCTACCACCAGCATATCTAGGAGGCCAAAAGAGCAGCTATCACAGGCCGCATCAACGCCACAGCCAATCACACCAAGGAGCTTTTCAAAATGATCAAGGAAGTCTCCAAACCGACTGCCACAGAAAACACAGTTCAGCCCTCCCAACAACTCTGCGACTCACTATTTGACTACTTCCACAGCAACATCTACAACTACTTTAACCCCCAACCCACCTTGCTCAGCCTCAACAAACTCATCAAACTAGCAAACCCCAGTCATAACTACTTGGTCCCCACTCGACGTTCAGACCACCACGGCCATCATGTCCTCCATCCACTCTGGGGCACCCACCGACCCCTGGCCCCACCATCTCTTCAACCTCTGATTCAACATAATCCGCCCTAAACACACCAACCACCTCAATGCTTCCATCTCTACAGCATCCTTCCCAGATGGATGGAAGCACGCAGACATCAGATCCACCTAAAGAAGCCCTCAGCCGATCCCAGCAACCTCAAAAACGCCCAGCTGATCTCCCTACTTCCATACCCAGCCAAATGACTCAAAAAGGCCATCGACTGACAGCTCACCGACTACCTAGAACAAAACCACATACTCAACGGACCACAATTAGATTTCCAGGCCAAACATAGCACCAAGACCGCACTCACCGCCACAACTGACAACATTGACCAAGGAGAAACAATGGGTCTGATTCTCCTAGATCTGTCTGCAGCATTGAACACCATCATCCTCCACATTCTCATTGACAGACTCCACAACATAGGCATTCAACAACACGCCCTCAAGTGGATCATCTCATTCCTCTCAGGATGCACCCAGAGCATCTGTCTACCTTCTTTTACCTCTGCTCCCAAGGACATCATATGTGGCGTGCCCCACGGATCATCCCTCAGCCCCACTCTGTTCAACATCTACATGACCCCCTTGCGGACATCGTCAGATAAAACTGACTCAACATCTTCTCCTACGTCGACAATGCTCAGCTCATCCTCTCGCTCGCTAAGGACCCCTCTAACACCAAAACCAACCTCCACAATGCCACGACCAACATAACTGACTGGATGGGAAACAGCTGCCTCAAACAGAACTCTGACAAAACTGAGTTGCTGATCTTAGGAAAGAACACCTCCGCCTAAGACCACAGCTGGTGGCCGCAAGAACTCAGACCCACATCCTGACCATGCTCACGACCTCAGCATAATCCTGGACAGCCAACTGAGCATCAAACAAAAAGTCAACGCGGGGGGCGTGGCTACGCGAGCAGCAATGGCGGTCGCAGCTTGTTAGAGCTCCCGCCGGCCCGCATTTGATCCGGCTGAATTATCCTGGCCCCCGTACCCACTACTCACACCCTTGTGGGGCAGACATCGCTGGTGGCGCCAGGGATCCTCCGGTGCCGTCGGCAGAGATCCTAGGTGCTCGGACGCGCCAGAACAAGGGACAGACGAGTGAGGCCTAGCATACCGGAGTGGCGCCGGGACCTCGATTTTGGCGATCCCCTGCCGGACGGCCTCTGGGTGGGTCGGCTGGCCCACCGCTCGCCACTTGACCTCTGCTGACCTGAGGGCCGAGGGATAATAGACGATTTTCTTCCTGGGGCCCTGCTGGAGAGGTGTGTGTTCCTAGCGCTGTGACTCTGCCTGCTCGGCTGCGGCGGCCCTGTGATCCGGGTGCAGCCGTGGCCTCGAGTTTCACGACCCCCGCCGCGAGAGCTTTCGCCCGCACCTACTGTGGCACTGGAATGCTCGGAGCGAACCTCCCCTGCTGTCTACAAACAACGGAAGTCCCGAAGGTGGCTGGACAATAACGGGCAGCCCGGAGCGCCTTGGCTGGCTACGTGCCTAGGGGCAAACCGTGAGTACCCCCCCCTGGGTCCCCGGGCACTGCAGGAGTTTGGGCTAACGCTGTTGCGCCCGTGAATTGTGGAAGAGGGACGCTGCCCGGCCCGCAGGGGGGGTAGGGGACACCGACTGTTGGCGAGTGGAGAGCTGGTCTCGGGGCCTGCCTGGACCTGGCCCGGGCGCAGAATTCCACCAAGGATAAGACTATCCGGCCCCCACTGAGGGAAAAGTTGCTTTCACGCGGCCCTCCCCTGATAAACTTAGCGGAAGGGTCTTGGGGTCCCTGCACGGCCATCTCTGCATACGTAGTGGGCGATTCACGAGGAACTTGCAGCCATGACCAGGGGAGGTGGCGGCCCCACCAAACAGGCGACAATCGACAAGTTCACCGGGCCCAGTGGGGGCCCTGGACCATCAGGAGGTGGACAGCAGGGAGGAGGGCCGGATAACACAGCACTTATGGCGGCCATCACCCAGTCAAGGGATATGCTAGATGCCAAAATAGGTGCAGTGGGCGCAGATGTCACCCAGTTGCGTCAAGACTTGCAGAATGCCGTAGCACGGATCACAGAGGCTGAATCCAGGGTGTCGGTGGTGGAGGACGACGTAGGCACTCTCAAGAAGAAAATGGCGGCAATGGAAACTGCGCAACGGGGCCTGGCGCTTCGAGTGGAGGATGCTGAAGGGCGCGCATGCCGCAACAACCTCCGTTTCATTGGCTTTCCGGAACGATGCGAGAAGGGTAACATGGAACAATTCCTCACGCAGTGGCTGGGAACCTGGCTGCCCCCGGAGGCTTTATCCAACTGCTTCGTTATTGAACGCGCACACCGCGCCTTGTCACAGATGCCACCGGAAGGTGAACGGCCCAGGGCAGTAATTGCTAGACTTCTGAACTATCATGACCGGGATGTCATTCTGAGGGAAGCGAGAACCAGAGAGGCTCTTCTTTACGAAAATCGAAAGATAATGATCTTCCCTGACTACACGAAGCTAGTGCAGCAGCAGCGCCAATCCTTCATGGCCGCCAAAGCGAAACTGCGAGGTCTCAAACTCCAATACTCCCTGTTGTACCCAGCGCGCCTGAGGGTGATTTTCCAATCGCAGACACTATTTTTCGACACTCCGGAAGACCTCTTTAAATGAACCGACGAGACAGTGAGGATCAGGCCGAATTCTCAACCGGGGCTGAACCCGGGCTCTTCGAGGGGGTCATCACAGGAACGGAGAGGCCAGGCGACCAAGACCAAGAGGAACCGGCGATCTAAGTCACGAAAGCGGTCGGCCTCCTTGAGCGGCACCCAGGCCAGTGGTAGGACCGAGGACTCGGACCAATCTGAGATGGATCATGGCCAGCTCTGAAGATTCAGCGCCCCTCTGTACACTTGACGTTACAGGTTCTGGCTAACGGCGTAAGGGCTTTTGGGGCTCGATGGACTGGTAGCATCATGGCTGCCTCAAGATTGGTTTGCGGCTGATCACTGAACATGGGGGGGGGATTGTGGGTTGGGGTTCGGGGACTACACATAAGGGGCTACTGCTCTCCTACAGATGTGGGAGGTTTTGGGAGAGGAGGGATGAGGTTACTGTTTCCTGGGGAGTTGGGATCCATTGGCATGGCTGGCTCAGGGCCCTCTGTTTTGGACTCGGGGTTACCCATGCCGCGACAGGTACTTCATGGTTTCTTGAGGTATAGGGGGGGGAGGGGGGGTGCGGGTGGCCGGGAGCAAGGCCGCTGAGTTGGGACCGAGACATGATCAGGACTATGAAGACATTAAGTTGATGGTTGGTTTTGGGGTTTGGGGTAGGACGAGAGTTCCTCGCCATGTTGTCTTGGGGTTCTGGGGCGAGAGGGTGGGAATGCACGTGTGTTTTGCTATGGTGTTCATTACTGTGTGCGATGAGTGGCAATGGCGTGGACGTCCTGTTGGGTGGATCCCACTTGACTATGGCTGAAACGACTCATAGACTCCCCGAGGCGTCTCTGCGGGTGATCACGTGGAATGTCAGGGGGATGCTCGACAAGATTAAGCGTGGGGCGGTGTTGCGCTGGGGGAAAAGAGAGAGTGCTGATATTTTCTTGCTCCAGGAAACCCACATGATGGGCTCGAAAGTGCTGGGTCTACAGAGGTTCGGCTATCACCAAGTATTTCATGCCGGATTTTCCCGGGGATCCAGGGGGGTGGGCATTTTGATACATCGCAGGGTGGCCTATGTCCATGAGAAGCAGTGGGTTGACCCACAAGGTCGCTATATCTTTGTCAAGGGCATGGTGGGCACTGAATCTGTGGTCTTTGGGAGTGTCTATGCCCCCCCCCCTGCAATGGGCCCTAGCTGAGAAACTGTGCACAGTGTGGGAGGACATCCCCGAATCCCTGGCGGTGGTTGGCGGTGATTGGAATGATGTGATGGACGTGTGTGTGGATCGCCGGCGGCGCCGGGAAGTAGGTGAGACTACCCCTCCCCCCCCACACACCAGACTGCATGCTATGACTGAGGGACTGGGCTGGACGGATACCTGGAGACATATGCACCCTACAACACGCGAGTATACGTATGTCTCTGCTGTGCATGGCTCCTATTCAAGATTGGACTATGTGTTTGTGCCTGGCGACTGCTTGTGTAGAGTGAAGAGTGCTGACATCTTGCCGAGAGGCCTGTCCGATCACTCCCCGGTATCGATTAGGGTGGAACTCCGTCGACAACGCCAGCCGTTTAGATGGAGGATGTCCTCGTGGCATCTCCAGCAGCCTGCCTATGTGACGCACTTGCGTGAAGCGTTAGACCTGTATTGGCGAGAAAACCTAGTGGGAGACATTGACGCCGGGGTGGTGTGGGAGGCCATGAAGCCCACTATACGGGGAGTGGACATCGCGTGGTGTGCCGCGGCCCGTCGGAAGCGGCGGGAAATGATCGCAGAAGCGGCCACGCAGGTGGAAACTTTGGAAGAGCAGAACCGGGTGGGGGGCGATGAAGCCGGGCTACTACTACTTCTCCAGGCTCAACCTATGCATCTGTCCTACTCGATGAAGCAAAACAGGCGTGGCTAGCCACACGCAGTACAATATACCAATTTGGGGGACAAGTCATGTACGATGCTTCATAGACTCTGCCAACGTCACCTCCAGCCGCTTACGCTGCCAGGACTCACGTCCGACGACGGCGAGGTCCTTACTGACCCAGTCGAACTAGCAGCGAGTTTTGCCACATACTTCGCTACTCAGTACGCCCCATGCGACCGCCTATCAGCTGACGAGGTGACTAAATTTATCGAGGACATGCCCCCCAAGGCGGTGTCGGATGAAACCAGGAAGGCCCTCGATGCACCCCTTACAGCTGAGGAGCTGGGCGATGCCCTGGGACAGCTTAATACCGGAAAAGTCCCTGGCCCGAGTGGCTACCCGAGTGAGCTTTATAAGAAGTTTCATGTACAGCTGGGGTCCCACTATCACCGTGCGCTTGAGACGGCGCGTGAACAGGGCACACTGCCCCGAGACTGGCGACATGCCGAAATCGTAGTATTTCAGAAACCAGGTAGACCCCCAGAGAGACACGACTCATATCGCCCCATTTCATTACTCAATATTGAGGCTAAAGTCCTGGCTAGGGCCCTAGCGAATCGTTTATCCCCGCATATAACAGACCTAGTGCATCCGGACCAGGCCGGGTTCATGCCTCATAGAGCGACGCGGCATAAAATCCGACGCGCACAGGCGGCGATTGACGCCATGGGAGCCACAGGAGAGCAGGCGGCTCTGTTGCTAGCTGACATTAACAAAGCCTTTGACTCCGTCAGCTGGGCATACCTTTTTGCACTTTTGCCCCGTCTCAATCTAGGCCCGGTTTTCCTGTCCTATATCAGGCTACTATACACAGACATTACGGCCTCGGTGCGGGTTGCAGGGGCGGTGTCGGAGACGTTTCAAATTGGACGAGGGACCTGACAGGGATGCCCGCTCTCCCCCTGTCTATTCGCTCTACTTATGGAGCCGTTGGCTGCCTGGGTGCGTATAGATGCGCAAATGCGGGGCTTTGTATGGAACGACAGCTTATCGGATAGGATTGCGCTTTACGCGGACGATGTCCTTTTCTTTCTTACCGATCTGCAGCGCTCGGGACCGCGCGTACTGGAAATTATGCGAATCTTTGGGGACATCTCGGGCCTATATTTGAACCTGCGTAAATCTACCCTCTGGGTGCTGAGTGGGGACACCGTAACGGGTCCCTGGACGTCGGGGCTACAGGTGGCTACACATGGCCTGAAATATCTGGGGGTGTTCCTGTCGGAGTCAGCAAACATTGCCTGGGAACGCAACATAGTGCCCGTTTGGGACCGAGTTCAGACCGATGTCAAAGCTTGGTCTCGGATGCCCCTATCTATATTTGGCAGATCTGCAATTTTTAAGATGGTCGCACTCCCGCGTCTCCTCTACCAATTGCAGAATCATCCCTATCCAATTGCACCCCGGTGGTTCCGACAGGTCAATTCGATCTTGGGCCGCTTTCTATGGGCTGGGGGGCGGCCAGAGTAGCACTACGTACGTGCTTCTTGTCCACTTACTGCGGAGGCCTGGCCACCTCCGACCTACTGTCCTATTACCAAGCCGCTCATCTGCTTATCCTGAACGAATGGTGGTATGGCGACGGCGGGGATCTGGCCTATGCCCTGGAACGCACATTGATGGGCGACAATACGCTCCACACAGTCCTCTACTCGGCCCGCTTGCGCCGGAAGCTGCCGAGGGTCACGAGACTCGTTTTTGCTGTATGGCGACAGCCCAGTATTACCAACATAGATTCGCTTCCCGAATTTAGTCCCATTGAGGCAAAAGTCTTTATGGGTGATCTGGGAGATAAGAAAGTCTCTCGTATATATCAGACGATGGTCACTCATTGCTCCTCCACCCTTCTTCCGTTAAAGACGACTTGGGAAGCCGATGTTGGCCCCCTCGATGAAGATGACTGGAGGGAAGCTCTGGAGTCCCCTAAGGGGGCAGCCATTGTCATACGGTTTAGACTGATCCAATTCAAAATTCTCCATAGGGCCTACTACACCCGTGAGCGTCTGTGGAAGGCAGGCTTGATTGGATCCCCGGAATGTTTGCGCTGCGGAAATGCGGTGGGCACTTTGCTCCACACGATATGGTCGTGCCCTAGGCTGGTGGGCTTCTGGAGGGGTGTGTGGGGCTGCCTGTCTGAAGTACTGAGTTGGACTCTTCCTCGCACTCATTGGAGGGGGTTGGTGGAAACATATATAAACGCCACCTGTTGCTCCTGGGACTGGTGGTGGCCAAAAGAGACCTGGCTCGGGCTTGGAAAGATGTGAGGCCCCCCCCCCTGTGTGCATGGAGAGCCGGAATGGACTTTTGCATGGGTCTGGAGCGACCGATCTTTGAAGCACGAGGGTGCCCCCGCAAACATTTCAAGGTATGGAAGAGGTGGGCTGATTATAGGGGGTTGACACTGGACCCTCCGGCAGAACTGGAGGAAGATCTTTAGTCCCCTGATATTTGCAAGTCCTTGCAATACGCCACGAGTATCATATCATGATTACACACCGAGGCTATCTGTACACACGTGCACGGGGGTAGGGTGGGACACAGGGGTGGAGGTGGGAGGGTTGGGTAGTTGGGGTTAGTAGGGGTAGGGGAGGGTATAGCTGTATTCTTTTATAATTGCTTTCTCTTGACTACTTGATTGGACGCTTGGTCCTATGCTGCAACTGTACCACAATGCTTGGTGGTGTTCTCCTGAATGTGGGGAGCCACACGTATTACTTGCCCGATCCTACAAATAAAAATTTGTTGTGAAAAAAAAAAAAAGTCAACGCAATCACCTCTTCCTGCTTCCACACCCTCCGCATATTCCGCTGAATATTCATATGGATCCCAGTAAACACTAGAAAGATTGTCGCACAAGACCTTGTCATCTGCCGTCTCGACTACAGCAACGATCTCTACACTGGTATTTCCACCCAGCTCCTCAGAAGACTCCAGACAGTTCAGAACACAACAGCCAGACTCATCCTGGACTTCCCCAAGTGTACCCACATCTCTCCTCACCTCAGAAATCTCCACGGTCTCACTGTCCAGAAAAGATGCCAGTCCAAGATGGTCACACTCACCTACAACGTCTTCTACAAACATGAAACCGATCCGGTATAAGAGCGCTTTAGAAATATTTTAAAATTCAAATTCAAATTCAAACATGGACCTTCCTACATCAACCACTGGCTGAACTTCCATCTTCCCTCAAGACACCTGCGCTCCACTTCACTTGCCCTCTCGCATGTCCCCTGCATCCCTCGCACCTGCAGGTGGGGCCGCGCATTGTCCTACATCACCACCAAAGCCTCTAATGACCATCCCCTACACTTCCAAACGACACTCTCCCTGGCAGGTTTCAGAAAGCAACTCAACACCTGGCTTTTCGACACAGCAACACCAGCGCACAGATACCCCTAGGGGTGATAGTGGTGAGCTTTAGAAATGATGTATTGATTGATTGAGAATAAACTGTATATGAAATTTCAGATTGGAAGGCCTTGTACGATGAGGTCATATGACCTGAAATACTGCAGTCTTGTATTGGTTCAGGCTAGAATCTCATTCAATATTACTGCACAGTAAAGTCCACATTTGTAAAGCGCACAATCACCCGTAAGGGTCTCTAGGCGCTGGGGGCCGTCGGGAAGATTAAGCGAGCTATTGCCCAGAGTCACATGGTGCTGGGCTAACCTGCCGCCGGGGATCGAACCGTGGTCCCCAGATTCCAGCGTCAGTCGCCCTGGCCGCGGCGCCACACCTCTCCCCAGTGTGGTCCTCTAATGTATTGTTTAAATGTTTCATGGTTTATTTTCAATATGTGCTCAAAAAGGACGTGCGGTAAAAAAATGAGGGCTGGATAAACTGAATACATTAGCCACAGAAGTGTTGAAGGTGGGGTTAATTGTGTGAAAATATAAAAAAAAAAATGAGTAAACCTTTGCCAGGCCTAACTCTTCCCTTTTAATGCGTTTGTCACCACTAGTGTAGGACATAAACAGCCCATAGGGTAGGGTGCAGTGTGTTTAAAAAGTTGAACATGTACTGTTAACTTTTACATATCCTGGGCGTTAAAAACTCTCATATTTGTGTTTCGGTACTGCAAGGCCTGGCTCTCCCATAAAATAACATTGGACTACCTTATTACATTTAATAAGTATTAACTTGCTGTTGGGAGCAGGTACCAAAGTCTAGTTTGGTCTCTAAACAATTGTGATTTTAAACCCACTTTAATGATTAAGTGGGAGTTTAAGTCACAATTCTCAAAATGCCACTTTAGAATGTTAAACAAACAACACTAGGGCAACCCAGTAAACCCCCAGGAGACTGGGTATAAATATGTATAAAAAAAATCAGCAAAAGGAAAATGTATTTTTAAATAGCAGTAAAACATATATCTGCTAACTTAATTACACAAACAAATGATCAATCAAACAATTAGACTTTTTTCAAACATGAGGCACACTTCTAGATAAGTCAGTATTAAATATAATTTATTATATCACAATATCAAAACAAGGAATATCCCAAAACAATGTACTGAATCATAGGCGGGTCCCTAAATCCAAGCAATGTCTGTCAACAGTTTATTACCCAATGTTAAACATAGATGTATAGACATAATTTAATGACTTTCAGCTGAACAAATCAGGATAGAAAACCTTTGTGTCACCTGTGCAATGTGAGCAATACAAGGTACACCTCTCAGGCAAACCACACAAATGTGATAACTGACTAAAAATGTTCATGTCTCATACTCATTGCCTGCAGCTTGTAACAGCCTGTATTCTGGATCATATTAATAGGTGTAGGTGTGGTTAGGAGGGACCATCTCTGGCAGGATGAAGGGGTAGAGCTGTCACCTACCACAATTGCACATCACAAAGACTCTGCCTCAGCACACTCAGAAAAGGCTCACATGTCTTTGTGCCCCTAGACAAGCTGGAGCCAGAACAGGAAGGCAGGAAATTCCAGACACCTCTGTAGGGGAAGGACTCTGAAGCTTCTCCCACTTCAACATGAGCACCGGATATAAATACAGGACCCTCAGACCTACTCTTCAAATCACCTCTGGACCTGTGGACTCTACCAGGAAGAAGGACTGCCCAGCTGTGAAGTCTGCCCTACTGATCTGCTAGCTGACCAAGGAGTGCTTTGCTGACCAAATCCGGCTATTGCTATGAGCTGCCCTGCTAAATCCAGCCTGCCTGTGTGGACCCAGAACTCCAGAAAATCTCCAGTGGTCAGCTGGTCCCCTGTTCAAACCATAGAGACATAAGGAGCCTCCTCAATGTTTCTCCCTGCATCTCAATGCAGCTGGCCGTTGACTCCATCCCCAGCACAACGCAGCTTGTCTTCAATGCCGACACATGTCAAGGCAAATCCCTAAAAGCTCCAGCGACACAGCATGACGTTGACATCTGCCCAGGCCAATGCATCTCGTCCCCTGTGCCAATGAATCGCAACACAAGTCCCCTCAAGCCTCACCACCTTCCAGGACAATGATGCAAGACCTTGCATCACAGCTCTTTGTCAACAGTCATCGACTCCACTGCTGTTCGATGCATCTTGATGCCGAACCTCGCATTGGAGTTCCTTGTCAATGGTTCCTCGACGCCGGCCCCTACAGCTCAATGCAAGGAGTTTGCATCTCGATGCCTAGGCCACAAAGTACCTTTCAGTAGACTGAACTCAGTCTTGTATCTGGCCTGCTCTCCATCACGGTCGGCCTGAACTTGTGACTTGGACCTGGTATACCTGACTTGGAACTGGTCTACTGCAACCAGATATCCGCGATTGGCGGTTTTTGCTTCTTAGCTCTTGATTTGTCACAAAACCTTTAAAATTGCATATCTCCGGTTCTACTAATTGGACTTTTGTTGTCTTGGTGTCAAATAATGGATTCAAATTTTTTTCTGAATTGGTGTTGGATTTTGTGTTGTGTTTTCACTTTATTACTGTTTGAAGTGCTTCACAATTACTTTACACATTGACTGAGTTACACCTGACTGCTTTTGTGCCAAACTGCCAAAGGGTTGAGCACAGGCTAATTTGGGGTTTGTTTGTGTTTCACCCTCACAAGAAATTTGGTTGCTGCTTGAGTAGGGTTTTAACCCCCCCCAACCAGTAACCCAATTTCCTACAGCAACTGAACACACGTATGCAGTTATTGTAAACGAATTGCTGGTGTGTGGGGAGTATTGAACACCTTAACACCTTGCATGCTCATGACGAGGTCAGCTCGTCATGAGCCACGGTGCTCGTGTGCTCATGACGAGCTGAGCTTGTCATGACCGTTGGAACGCTCGCACGCTGGGCTAATTCCCCTGCTGTGCGAGCGTTCCACACAAACGGGTGTGGTCATGACGAGCTCAGCTCGTCATGAGCACACGAGCACTGTGCCTCATGACGAGCTGACCTCGTCATGAGCATGGGGGCGCTGTGCACGCCCCTACCTCCCACCAGCACAGCGGGGGAATATGCCCCGCAGGGAAGGGGTTAAGAAGAACCTAAAGGCATTGTTAGTATGAACTGTGTTCAGATCACAGACCTTTTGTAGCCATATTGCCCCCTGGTGGTGGGTGGAATGCGTTGGCGCACATTGCCAAGCTATGCTCGATACTGCAGGAGTACTATTTAAACATTGCTTATGCCGCTAAAAGAAACATTATGGTGGATGTTCTGTGAAGACTTCCATGTGAGGACATTAAAAGCTGCACAGAAGGAGTCCACAACGATTTGGAAGCCATAGCCATCATCAAAGAAGGGAAGGTTGAAGCATTAAGTGTTTGTAATGAGAGGATATGGAAAGAAGGAGAGAACCAGGATCTGTGTTATAAGCTCTCAAAAAGTGCATTGAGAATATGTGACCAAATTGTGATTGAACTGAAGTGCAGTTTATATTTGCAAGTAGCTAGTGAGCTCGAAAATAAAGGTGGGGGGCTCCTTGCATACCTCCAGAAAGAATTGTCAATAATGATTCTGGAAATTGCCCAACATGGATACCCAGGAATGTCTTCCTTGAAAAATGATTAAGCATTTTTTCTGTTGGCCATGAATTGATGGAGACGCGGGTGAGAGGGTGAATGGAGTGTGAAGAGTGACAGGACATTGAAAACAAGAACATCTCCCTTCGGCCCTGTTCACTAGCCTCAGCATCCCTGGCAGAAAATAGCTTTTGATATTTTAAGAATTTACAACAAACTTCCCAGTGGTTCTAACTTCGGATTAGTTGGGTTGGATTATCCCTCCAAATGACTCTAATATGGGGTGTTCGAAACTAAGTAAGCAGATCAAAGTGATAAGGGTCATCCCTCGTTTTGCGTAACCTAGGATGGTGAAATGTGGAGTATGAGGAAGGTGATTAGGTGCAAGCAGAGTGGCCAGGATGAAGAAGCTTGTAAGAACATGGCCTAGCTTTCTGAGGGATAGGTATGGGGGTGATGCCTACCCTGGTTTCTTCCCTTGAAGGAACCCGTACTAGGAATGTTATGTTATGTTAGGCGTGCTTATATAGCGTATGGCTGCCCCAGCAACGGGCCATCCCAGCGCTCGCGAACAGAAACCAGGAGGGTGGGGCAGGGCAGAATAGGACAGGCTGGTATAGTCACTTTCAGGAGCGCGGCATACGTATACACCTGGCTAGATAGATGCAAACAGCCAGGTTTTAATCTGTTTTCGAAAAGACCAATGATCTTGTGTGCTGCGCGCCTCAAGTGGGATAGAATTCCATTGGGCAGGGGCCAAAGACCTGAAGGAGCGGCCTCCCGTTCTGCTCCTGCGCACCCTAGGGGTGCACGCCAAATGCAGGTCTGCGGAGCGCAATGCTCGTGTTGGAACATAGAAAGTATAGAGTCCCTGCAGTATCTGGGGGCCCTGGCCATGTATGATCCTATGGGTAGTACAGAGAGTTTTAAACTGAATTCTCTGTTTCATAGGCAGCCAGTGTAGGCGGTGCAGAAGATGGGAGGTGTGACAGTATTTAGGGAGGGCAAAAAGAATGCGGGCAGCTGCATTCTGTGCCCTTTGGCGTCTCTTTGTGACAGTTTTATTAACGCTCACTAGCAGCCCGTTACAATAGTCAAGATGTGACAAAACCACTGATTGAATAATCACTTGTCGAGTGGGAGCCTCAAAGAACCCCAGAATGGGTTTGAGTCCACGTAAGAGGCCAAAGCAGGTGCCTGCCACCTTTTGAGCATGGAGCTCAAAAGAGAGGGAATTGTCCTTCAGGACCCCCAGATTCTTAACTACCCCTTTCGGTTGGGGAGGAGGGCCCAGTGCCGCAGTCCACCACTGATAGTCCCATTTATGGGAGTCACGGCCAACCAAGAGCTCCTCCGTTTTTGAGGAATTAAGTTGAAGATAGTGGTCAGCCACCCAATCTGAGATGGCCAGGTCATCTTCACAAAATTTTAGTTGGTCATGCACTGAGTCGTTAGTGAAAGTGAAAATCAGTTGCGTGTCGTCCGCGTATGATATCATAATAATCTTCCGGTCTTTGCCCAGAAGAGCAAGGGGGCGGACGTACACGTTGAACAACGTGGGGCTCAGAGCAGAGCCTTAAAGGACACCACAATTGAGGGGGTGAGTGCCGGACAAATATGGAGGGGCGTGGATCTGAAAGGAGCGATCAAATAGAAAAGACGCAAACCAGGCCAAGGCCCCCCCACTGACCACGATCTCCCCGAGTCGATGGAGCAAAATCTCATGGGAGACCGTGTCAAAGGCCGCACTCAGATCGAGCAGAATCAATGCTGAGGTGCTGCCCAAGTCCTGCGATGCCCTCAGTTCCTCTGTGACTGCCAGCAGGGCGGATTCCGTACTATGCTTAGGCCGGAATCCGTTTTGTGACCTGTCCAGGATCTGATTAACTTCCAGATACTTGCATTTACCTGTCTGTTTCATGGGTTGCATGAATGAACATATGTGATGCTGATGTCCTACTAAGGATGCTACAGACAATATCATAGCGTTGGGTACCTAAAGCATGGCTAGGTCAGATGTCCCCATAAACATCTTACTGAATACAACTATGGAGCAGAGAAAAAGCCCTCAGAACTTAGCTGTAATTGAACAAGTGTAATCCATGAAAGTGAAGTAACAGCAATTTCGTCACAATGAAACTAATGAAATGCAGAGTTGTCCCTGTATTACCAGTAAATGCACTGGAGGGAGCCTGGGAGCTTTTCAACTCTTTCAAACAAACACAGCTTCAAACCACAGGTGGGTTTTATTAGTCCTAGTGGTGAGGGTGTTGTTTGTGTAGGAACACCTGCAGAGTGTCTACAGATTAGCTGTGCTTGTGTTATCATTGTCTGAATAAGACACAAACATTCTTCATTGTGCTAAATTTACTTAGTACTGGATGCCCGAAGGACACAGAGTCTCAGCTGTCTGCCCCCTCTGGGTGTTACTTGGTTTCTTCCAGGGAGATCTTGTTCAGAGAGTGTTGTCCTTTCATTCTTCTCTCCTGTAGGATTGGAGGTTGCGATTTTCAGTCGCATTGCCTGTTCTGGAGAAGCGCTTACTGTGGAGATAGGGGCTTAGGGTACCCTCGGCCCTGATGCTAGCGCAGACCAGGAGCCCCTTCGCTACCTTTACATAGTACAAGACAACCATAAGGCCCTGAAGGACATGAAAACAGTGGTTGGTGCATCTGTTATTGAGGTCTTTGAAGCATCACTGGAGCCATTCCTCATCGGATTCTGTAAAAACCCACGCTCGAACCGGTGGAACCAGGTCATTTCTGTCCTATGGCCCTTCTCTTTGCCCATCTAACTCATTAGAGGAGGTACTACAGGTCAGGACAGTGTCAAGATCAACAAATGTCTTCATTGTTTCCAGGCCAGGTCTTTGTTCCGCTTCAACTACCTTAGAGAAAAATCTAGGATTCTTATGGGGTCATTTAGAACATGGTGGACCGTCGGCCAGGTTTTGTAGGTATCAAGGACCCCCTGATAGGGATAGGACTCCTGGGTCAGGGAAAACTATTTTTATGTAAGGGTATATACCCAGGCAGACTAATAATACAAGAAAAATGGCTATTTAGAAAAACATATTATATAAATATTAATAATAAAATTAGTGCAATGGACTGAAATGATATCAACAAAGGTAATTTTAATTCCAATAAAAACATATAGCTTTATATACACAATATGCACGATAAAAACTACTGATTCCTTGTGTGACCTCTCTTTTAACACATCTTATGAAATCATAGCAATTTGATAAAAAGATATTTTTTATTCCTTATTTTTGAGTCTCTGGTTATGGAGAATTGGGCTGTGTGTGTCAACGCGTTTCGACAAGATCTTTTGTCTTCATCAGGACAAATGAATATTCAGCCACTTTTTCTAGACAAAATAAAACAATATTTTTAGATGACATCGAATTAACAGTGCATTGCGTCTTTTTTATACTTCAAAAAATAGAATATCTTTCATTTAATAAAAACATTATTTTCACTTAGCCATACTTGTATTTTCACACGAATTTTTCGAATAAAAAGAGTTGGAAAACGTACATATCTCATAACTCATGATGTAAATAGTCCACAATCCATCTTCATATTCAAGATAACGAAACATTACTAAACATACATACATACAAATGTTAAGTTGACAATTGGCATAACATTTTGGCGATTTTGTATTAACGGAATATTTATATCCGTAAAATTTGTACTGCTTTAAAAGAAGGCACTTTATTTTTATTTTTAATCCCTCCTAGGTTCATCCAGAATTTAATAAGTTCTTTTTATTTTAACCGGCCTGTATTTAAATAAGATTTCACTCACAAACTGTGTTTTAACTAGGAAAGGGCTCATTTTCTAGAAAAAAGTATCGGCAAGACATTTTATGCAAGGGACAAAAATTATTTTAAGTGAAATCGACTTTGATTACTTGCTATTTGTTCTTTATGAACCCAGGGGTCAAGAGAAGATACATTTTAATTAAAAAGAAGAAACTAAAAGAGACCTTCCTTAGTTCGTAGTTATCTAACTTTTATTTATTATTTTTCTTACCTAAAAACAAATTCTGAAAAGATTGTTCAGAGTTGATGAAGGGAGTAAGGCACCTTTTCTTTTTATATCTGGTGTAGGTATGTGATATCTGTTATTAAAAAAAGAATTACGATTTGTTATTTTTGGGTTTCGCCTGCCGAAGGCTGCGCTCTGCGCAGCTTTTCGGCGCAGGTGAAATCCTTTGTTAACAATAAGGACTTCGGGAACGTCCCCCGGCTCTCATTGGCTAGCTCCATAAATGGAGGCTAGCCATTGGGTGCCGGATCTGTCCGTCAAGGCCGGACCAGATTCGGGGGCGTTCCCGAGATTTTTTCCCTGGGCGGAGTTTCGTTTTTTCCCGTTCCCTCCCCTTTCACTGAAAGTGATTTCAGATGCGCTGTCCATTCCCGCCCCCCTCCGTGTGCCTCCCCGCCCCCGCCCCCCCCTCACTGTCCTGTGCACATTTCCCGCCTCCCTCCCGCCGTTCGTGTCCTCTCCCACCCCCCTCCACGCCCACAAATCCTCAAAATCCGGAAGCTTGTGTCCGCCATTTTCTCTCCTTGCAGTGAAGGTAAGCCCGTGTTTGTTTCCCTCCGTGCCTTCTTCCCCCTGTCTGTTTCCCGCCCCCCTCCCGCTCTCCGTGTATTTTGTTTGTTTCCCTCCGTGCCTTCTTCCCCCTGTCTGTTTCCCGCCCCTGTCCGTTTCCCGCCCCCCTCCCGCTCTCCGTGTATTTTGTTTCCCTCCGTGCCTTCTTCCCCCTGTCTGTTTCCCGCCCCCCTCCTGCTCTCCGTGTATTTTCAGCAGTTACTTTGCAAAGAACAATTTCCGCCGCTCGCGCCTCAGAGTAGCATTGGAGCAGGAAAACTGTAGCGGAGGGAGGGGAGAACACGTGCAGTGATTTGGTGTAGGACAAAACACACTTGTTGGGTATGAGAGAAGTACCTCTGCCCTAACGGTTCATAGACTGACGTCATGACTGCGGCCAATAAAGTTAACCCGAATTGTGGCTGGCTTGGCACCAGGCTTGGGTGTGGCCCCTACACCTCCATGTGCAATACAATAAACATCAAGTTATGTTTCTAGATCTGTTCGTGTATCTCTGTTTTGATCTGTCTGACGACCTGCCCCCTCTGTCTTTCTGTCGCTCTATCGATGCCTGTCTGGTCACCAGAGCTCCACCCTAGTGAACTGTGATATGCGGTGGTGAAACACACACGTGCACCTCGTGACATGGGGGGTTTAAAGGATCTGTTTCCATAGATGGCCACTGAAGCAGGGGTCACCTGTCCGAGCGGTTTAAAGCTCGGATACCCAGGGAGCTCCTGGGCGCAGGTAATCCTCGAATGCCATCCCTGTATCCATTACAGAGGCGGTGCTCCGAGCCAGGGGTGTGCACGGCATCGGGGTACACGTCACCCTTCAGCCTCTTAAATGCGCGTTATCAAAGGGCTCTCGTTGCAATGGATACGGCGCTCCTGAGACCCGCTCCTGTTTCCACGGATTAGTCTGCGGGTCTTTGGGGGGGGGGGGTCTCCGTGGCCTGCTTTCCTTCCAAGCACCTGCGGATGCCAGCGCACCTCATCCCTGCGGTTTAATATAAGCATGCATAAAATAGCCGCCTTCACCTGAGCCGCGCCTAATCTCAGCTCCCAAAAGCGGTTTAAAGCGCTCTAGTTTCACCTAATCCCGAAACCCAAACCAGAATCCACGAGGAAGCGGGGGCTGCGGCGGAGCGGGCAAATAAAGGCTCCCCCAGACTGAATTATTAAAAGGGGTGGGGGTCACCGGGGAGGGGTCGGTCTTCGGATCTGAAGCCTAAAACCTGCTGGGGCGGAGTATTCTGGGGCGGGCTGGGGGTGCTTAAGAAGGTGGTGGGCTTTACTTAGGGCTGCTTGACTCGCACTCAAGCCATGAATGAAATTTGTCACTCGTGCAAGGGGTACACACAAAACCCGGCCTGGAGTCGGGCCGCCCTTCTGTGGGTGGCTTTCCTGACAGGGCCAGCTGTAGAAGCAGAGTGCCCTTACCTCAATGTTAATGTGGTTTAAGATTGCTTACATAGCGCACATACGCTTCAAAGGGCGTCTTGGCGCTAAGAGTTCGGAACCCTAACACTTAAAGGCGAAGGCCGCAAAAATTCTCAAAAGCATTTGCGCAACAGGCCCGTTTGCAGTTCGCTCCTAAAGAACAGAAAGTCAGACATTGACCTCAAAGAGGTGGGCGGAGGATTCTAATGTCTGAGATACAAAGGCAGTGAACATTCACCCCTCTTGTTGGTGCAATAAACCTCGGCCCCTGAGCCGCGCAGAAGCGTGGACCGTAGAGCACTAGAGGGCGGGGTGTTACTGTCCGAGGACTCCACGAGGCGCCCCATAAATTCACCTGAGTCTTATGCACGTGGGTTTGAACCCCATTCTCGCCTCGGCCACCAGCCTCTGGAGAACACTGACTCCTGGGGACTTCCAGGCACCCACACACATCTCTGCTGCGGCACGAGGAAGCAGCCCGGGAATGCCTTGCAAGTTTGGGTTCACGCACTTTTTCCCAACTGATTTCCATCCTGGAAGTTGCTGCAGATTTACTCCTGCCAAGGAATGGAGTAAATCTATTTTCAGGCCGGGAACTGGCAGAGAAAGTACTAAAAAATGGTGATGGAGACCACAAGGGGTTACTTTAATAACAAGGAATCATTGTATTAGGTTTGCCCAAATTGTATTGATATGAATTTATATAAAAAAAAGTTTTCAGACGTATAAAAAAAAAATAGCTTAAACATTATTTTGTATATTCAAGAAAATAAAAAAGATATATATATATAATTTTTGAATGATCAGTCTGCCTGATTGTTGCATGGTGTACCTGCCTTTAGTATGAGCCCAATGGAGGCCATTTAGTTAAGAAATATAGGTCAGATAAGAGTGTCTCTTTTTGATAATTGCTATTTCCCCCCTTTACTCTTGGACCTTATATTTAACTCAGGGGGTACCTTTTCCTCATATAGACTACAAGGGGTTACTCCATGGGGAAAAATGTTTCCTTCTCTTCATAATGAGAGTAAGTTCCGTTGCGCTCCAGCACAGGTGTTTCGCACACAGGACTGTACACTTTGGCAAGTTATGCACGTGAAAGCCGTCCAGGTGCAAGTGAGTAGGAATACACAACCTCTTCCAAGAACAAGATAAAAACACACTCCTGCTGCCGGTTTTCAAAACTCTTCTCAGAAACCTTTGCCAAGTTTCCAAATTCCTGGCAGTACTCACTGAAACCACAGCATCATCATGCACCTTGAATTCACATCCATCAAGCTGAGCTACAGTGGTTTTTCGTACACTGCGACTCCTTCTCACAAAATGTCCCTGACGACTGCACTTAAAACAGGCCTGAGATTAGGCAGGCCAAGGCTTAGCAGAAGCTGCACGAGCCTTGTTACCACGTCTGAAACATGTGTGAATCACAATGTCCTACTTCACTTCACAGGGACGTTCAGATTTGCTCCAATGTCCATTTTTTACATCCTTGCGCTCTTCCTCGCTTTCTTCTTTTCCACAAAGCACATTCCCTTCGTTCTCAGGAGATAATTCCCCAGGAGTCGATAGTTCCTTAAAATGGGCATCCAACTTTTCGATAGCCCTAGAAAGACTTACTCCATACTCAAGATCTGCGTCTACAGCTGACAGCAATCTTTCTGTTGCTGGTTCTTTCAATTCATTGATCCCATGTGGTTTCATCTTTAAACTCACAATAATTGCAAGTAAAAGCTGGTCTCCTTCAGGCAGATGTAAAGTCAGCTATAGATTCTCTCTGTTCTTGACTTCTTTGTAAGAACTTGTGTCTTATTCAGCAAAACCCCCCTTATCCAAACATTTGATGACCGCGGCCCACTCATTCCATTACTTCCATAGGTACTACCTTTCCTGAAACCCCATCTTGAAGTACTTGAAAATTGACTTCCAACAAAGGCAAGGTTTTTAACATTGATCTTCCTTCAGGACCTAAATTATGTTTCCGCCCGGTGAGATCTCTGAATGAGCGGCCTCAGTTCCGAGTCGGACCGTGACAAGCAGCGCCAGGCAGGAGCTGTCATCAATGGGCGAAGAGTTCTGGGGCGGCAGGGGTGCGGTGCCTGCAGACCCCCACAACTGGCAGGGGCAGCACAGCCGGGCCCGGCACAGCCCGCAGGTACACACGCGGAGCCCCCGGTCATGCTCGGCCAGGAAGCTGCAGCAACGCTGCAGATGTGCACTGCCGTAAAAAAGTTCAGCACTGACTTCCTGAGCAGGACATCACCACAAGCCCTCTACCCCGTTAAAAAGACACACGTGCACTCCAGTGGAGAGCGCTACTTACTGCTGCGAGTCCTCTTGTGCCTGCACTTTGTGCGCTGCCGTCGCCGCGGGAGGGAGTCCAGGCATGCACAGTCCTCCTCCTGGGTGCAAGGTGCTCGTCCCACTGGATGCCGATTTTGCAGAAAAGCTTCACCACGGACCCGATTCCAAAAGGGGAAAAAAACAACAGGAAAAAAACTTGCGTGTGCGCCAGAGAGTGAGGAAGCAGCTCTGCCTGTCGGTGCTGCTAGCTGTGATCAGTGACTGAGCTGCTGCACTAGTCTCAGGAGACTCCTGGCAGCTCACACGGACAGGCACACTCCACACTGCATCTATTATCGAGCAGCTTGGGAAATGGAGTCCAGGCCAAGGGGCGCTCGCAGCTGCAGCTGGAATCAAGTGCCTAGCACTCCAGCCGCCGGCTTACACACACACGGTCTTCTTAGTCTAAGAAGAAACATCCATCCCTCCCATCCCCTCCCCCACCGTCAGACTCGAGGCTTCAAGCTCTAACTTGTGCATTTGAAACAGTGACCACAGCGCCATGAAACCGCCCAACTCTGGAAGGACAGATCTGAATATGGAACCAGAGGCAGTTCATGTTATGTGTATGTCTCTGGGTGGGTGGCTCTGGGTGGGTGTGTGTGTGGCTCTGGGTGGGTGTGTGTGGGGCTCTGGGTGGGTGTGTGTGGGGCTCTGGGTGTGTGTGTGTGGGGCACCGGATGTGTGTGTGTGTGGCTCTGGGTGGGTGTGTGTGTGGCTCTGGGTGTGTGTGTGGCTCTGTGTGTGTGTGTGGCTCTGGGTGTGTGTGTGGCTCTGGGTGTGTGTGTGGCTCTGTGTGTGTGTGTGTGTGTGGCTCTGGGTGTGTGTGTGGCTGTGTGTGTGTGTGTGTAGCTCTAGGAGTGTGTGTGTGTGTGGCTCTGGGTGGGTGTGTGTGTGTGGCTCTGGGTGTGTGTGTGGCTCTGGGGGTGTGTGTGTGTGTCTGTGGCTCTGGGTGTGTGTGTGTGTGTGTGTGGCTCTGGGTGTGTGTGTGTGTGGCGCTCTGGGTGTGTGTGTGTGTGTGGCTCTGGGTGTGTGTGTGTGGTAGTAATTGCTGTCTGCTGAGCTCGTCCGTAGGGTACAATAGGTCTCACATTTGCGAAAGATTAAGCTAATGACAATGTAAATGCAAATGACATTTATTTATCTGTATTCAAAACCAAATCATAAATACAAATTTTAACATTTACAATGCCAATAGCTCTAACTTTTCCAAAGGCGAAACCATTGCATTGTAAATGCTTGTTCTATAATGACATAAAAACGTTTCAAAAAAACGTTTCTGAATTTTCCTCTCTCATGGAACCAGGTCATTTCTGTCCTATGGCCCTTCTCTTTGCCCATCTAACTCATTAGAGGAGGTACTACAGGTCAGGACTGTGTCAAGATCAACAAATGTCTTCATTGTTTCCAGGCCAGGTCTTTGTCCTGCTTCAACTACCTTAGAGAAAAATCTAGGATTCTTATGGGGTCATTTAGAACATGGTGGACCGTCGGCCAGGGCACAACGGGCATCATCTCTTGTTCCCTGGCAGAGTTCAGTCTGCCCTGTTTAGAAATCCTGGGGGGACTCTGTGGTACAAGATGCCACCGCTGCTCCTCTCAGGGCATTGCAGCTTTGAAGAGCGGCATCGGGTTGAGCGTCCCACTCAGATACTTTTTTTAATTTAGAAAAGAAAATCCCAAAGCAAGAGTTTGTTTTTTACTGCAAACATGAATAGCCTCTTACACACCGAGGGCCTCATTTATGAAAAGTGATGCATCTTCTGGGTGAAAGTGTGCTTTACAAATACACATGTTGCGTTGTGTTATGTTGCCTGTTTTATGTGCATATAAGCCTAATTGATGGATGGTCCAGCTAATGTATTTCTCTCCTTATGTTCTTTGAATAAACTTTTATACTTTAGTCCCTGCTTGTCATTCTTATGAGAATGTTAATAGCATTATTTTGTTGTTGTTGTATAAATCTTTATTCAGTAAAAATTCTCACCATAAAAGAATACATTTTATACAATTATACATTACTTTTTGTTAAAAAAAAGAAATAAAGAACATTGGGTAAAACCCAGCAACGATAAATGTACTGATAACATTTAATAGAGACGGGTCAATCATGGAACACCAAAGTCAGTTAGAGATTACACCGCTCCCGGTCCAAGCCCTTGGACCACATTGGGCAGGCAGAGGAGATACGAATTTGCGCTCCAACATATCCGGAAGTTGAGTTGATGGTTCCGATTGGAACCCTCCTTTACTGATTGGACCTACTTGGATGAGGTGAATTGACCACAGAACCAATAACTGCACCTTCAGGGTTCAAGTAGGTTTATCCCGAAATTAAAATTGACTCAGCCCCAGCCTGATCCCCAGAGACAGTGGGAGACGAGGTGGCTGTTGTGGTTCCCCGGCAAGAACAAGAGTATCAATATGGATATTGCCGCTGACCGCGTGACCCGCAGGGGAACATGGGCGGGGCAGCGCTTTAGTCCCACCCGGGAAGCTTCAGCTGACACCGATGGGGCGCCCCTCCCCGCGTCCACCATTCACCGGCCAGGGGAGGGCCTACCTGTGGGAGGGGCAACCCACTATATTCACCGCGGTGGCCAAGGCTCGGCCTCTCTCCATCCCAGTCCTCCCGCGGCTCAAGCGCTGTTCCCACCCTGAACCCTGACCCAGCAGCTTGAGCGGCGGCGCGAAGTAATAGAATGTTGTAATGTTCTTCTTTGTGTTGCAGGCGGAGTTACAGGGCGATCTGGAAGCAGACGGGTACAGTAAGGGTACCTCTGCGGCAGAAGGGTACAGTAAGGGTACCTCTGCCTGGCACAGTAAGGGTGCCTGAGCCAAGGACCAGAAGCCGAAGGAGGTTCCGGAAAACCGCGACGGCGCCCCGTTAGTCCTTCGGGCGGTCGGGGGGGCCTGAACCGACCGGGGGTGTGCCACACCGCTCCGCCCTGACAGGGGGGGCGGGAGTATAACGAAGTTGGTAATGTGCTGCACCGTCAGAGCATCGACTTGCCGTGCAAGATGGCTCCTTAGGCATGCGGGACAGCGAGGGGCTGCCTGCTTTGGATCGCCCGTAAGATGACCCACCTTAAACGTCATACGTGTGTTGTATGAAATAAACCTGCAGCAGTTCTTTCCCATAAATATGTCTCCAGAGTTTCATTGGGGAGGAATTGTGTATATGTACAAGCGGGCGTGAGTGAATGGAGGTGTGGGCACTAATGCGCATGCGAAGGACAAATGAGAAGTGAGGTCCAAAGAAGTGCATGTTGGGACTTGTAATTTGGAATGTTGCTGTGAAATGCAGTGGATGGATTTTGAATTAAAAAATTACGTGGCATCAGTTACTTTTGAAGACTACAGTATATGAATAGTTTCAGCTGAAAGACACGTCCAGTTTAAAGTTGTAAAGAGGTACCTCACTTAGATTAGTTGAGTTGTTGAAATTGTCTGCTAAGGTGAGGTGCTCTGTGAGGCACTATCAGTCACACCAGGATAGAGAGTAACTTCTCCGTTGTGTAAATGTACTAAAGGAGCTCAGTGGTTGTTCATTACTCAGTGCGCGGGCGTGAGCACGCTGGGTGCAGTAGACTTCCATAGGTCAAGAGTTTACTACTGTGTAAAAGTAGATAGTATTCCCTGTACTATAGAGATTTCAGTTTAGAAGAAGTAGACAAAAGTTGACACTGAAAAAAGGTGGGAAAAGTTCAAAAGGAGCCGGCAGTATATGGGTACTCACATCACAAGGTGCAGCGCAGGGATTGGCTGACGAACGCTGAATCCATGCTGTGATTGGGTGACCTTTTACAGAGATGTGCTGGTATTGGAGGACAAATCATGAGCTCTGCAGAGTGGAGAGTGCACGAGATTGTAACGAGGAGTGATTTGAAAATATCGATGAATTAAACCCAGATCTGTGACTGTGGGTGAATGTTTTGCCATTGTGCAACATTCCGTCCATCATCTTGTGTGTTTTGCTGTGATATAAAATATTTACAGATCAGGAAATCCCATTTTGAAAAAGCAGAAAGATGCAAGTAAGGAAGATAAATTTCCATCAGAAGCCACACCAGCTAGGAAAACAGCGGCAAAGAGAGGGTTACACACATGCATGTTGCTCACCTAGTGGCAAAAATACACAGCAAAAGATGGACAATTACGGGTCCCGTTAAGTAGCACTTTCAACATGCCAAGAATAGAAATCTTGAGATGGAGAATGTATGGTTTCAGAACCCAGCCTAGACCCACACAATTTGAGTCTCTGAATCTTTGGGAGTAAGTTGCAAACAAAAAGAATAGAAAGACATTTGCATTAAAAGTCAGTGGTAAGGCTTATTCATAGATAAGCTTACCGGATGACGAGAAGGCAGAAGAGATGGAGGGACGAAGTGATTGAGACTATAGGAGCTTACCCGCTGATAGGGATTGAGGACACAGAGTAGGAAAAGTCTATTTATAAAAGGTAATCTAGGGATGATACCGATGCGGAGAGTGAGGAGAAGGACACCTTTATAGACAAACTCCTCAGAATAAGACCACCCCCATATAATGCAGCACCAGGTGCCACAACCCAGGCAGTTGCTGAGATCAGAGTAGCCTCTAAGACCCCTTTGGACGCTAGCGAACCTCCAAGCAACACTTTGACTTCTTTTATTGTTCAGACTTCGACACTTGCTGATTGGCTATGTAACAACTTTCAGATTGCCCAAGTATCACTCCCATTACACCAATTACTAGCACACTTCAGAGTGTTAGCCCTCCAAGTATTTCTCTGAAATTGGCTGATGTATTCAGTATGTTAAATCCCAGCACTCACAGGGTGAGACTTTAGGATCCCCGCTACAGGAAGTACCACCACAACTCCACAAACTCCTGAAACCCCGCAACCCAAAGAACAAACCCCTCAGAGACTGAATGTAGCCCAACTATAAATTGAGTTTAAGGAGACTGCAAAAGCCAATGTAGGGTTGGACTTCTTAGGACAGAATAACGAGAATTAGCTGCTTTACATGAGTAAGGAAGCTACGAGGGGGGCACAAGAGGTGCACGCGACAATGGAGGGAGTGCTCCTGCCACACCTATTTTGCAGTAGTCCACTCAATTTAAAGTCAAGGGAAACACTGTGTATAAACCAGAGGAACATCTACTTCTTTTGCCAGTGTAAACATCTGACCTGGAGGCAGATCATTATAGATTTGATTTGGCGCAAATAAATAAATTGCTTGAGAATGTCAGGATGATGATGGGTGACAAGGAGTTAAGATTGTTAAAACTGAGCGCATTAAAGACGCACATGAGTAAATTGACTGAGACTATTAGGGAGTGGAGCGATGTAGAGAAATATAGAGAGTTGTTGTGTTTGAAAGTGGTTTATTAGTAATGATAAGTAGTGACTTACCACTAGTAATAAGGCCACAAATGCAATAAAAGAGTCACTCAAGTTCTCAATAAATTATTCCCTTGCGCAACCCTTGGTAGCTGGCAACGAGCAAGCAGGTGTAACTTAGGAGACAGGTGCGTGAAGCATTTAAAAAAAACAATACATTAAATAAGCAAGACACAACACACAATAAAAATCCACCACCAATTTATTAAAATAAGTTATATTTTTATGAACAAACAGACACCAAAACAACACATATCCATTATAGGGAACCAGAGATATTAATTTTTTAAGAATAAAACACTTTCTAGTGCTTAAAAACCTATAGCGTCAAATTGGGACATCTGGTCGTGCTTGACCAGGACAAAGTCAAAGTTTGAAGCCGACCGTGATGGAGCTCTGGTTGAATACACTAAATGGGGGCCTCGGTCAAAGTTTTATCTTTGCACTTAGCCGGTTTTCTCGATCTTTTTCTCTTGACATCTAACAAGGCTCCTTTTCGAGGCCAGATTCGCATCAACGTCGTTGGCTTGATTTTATGTGAGGCCCTGGGAAATTCCTGGAGGTGTCAGGATCCTTAGGAGGATTCCGGCTAAAACAATAGCCAGTAAGTATGGGCGGAAAATCCGTTCCTCTCGCGGATTTTGCGGATTTTCGGTAAATTCGCAATCCGCGAGATTCGCGAATTTCCCGCAAAATCCGCGAGCAGAACGGATTGGGTCAAAAGTTCAAGCTGACTTTTGTAACTCTTTTAGAATGGCGCCGGCAAGCTGCCAGAGCCATTCTAAAATAGTTACAAAAGTCAAATTCAACAGGAAGCTCTAATAGATAAAGTAAAGCAGGTGCTCGAGTTGAAGCTCAAATTCAGTTACACAATCATTAATCACCCCAAACTTGGGGTGATTAATGATTGTGTAACTTAATTTGACCTTCAACTCAAGCACCTGCTTTACTTTATCTATTAGTGCTTCCTGTTGAAGCTCTTTGTAGCTATTTTAGAATGGCGCTGGCAGCTTGCCGGCGCCATTCTAAGTGGGGCTGAGGGCAGAAGGGGACAAAAAATGAGTGGGGCAGAGGGCAGAAGGGCACAGAAAACGAGTGGTACAGAGGGCAGAAGGGCATAAAAAACGAGAGGGTGGCAGTGATTAACCAGGCAAAAAAAACCCGCGAACACGCAAAAATAAAATAATTCGCACAAATTCACGAATGTTGCGGATTTGCGAATTCGCAGATCGCGAACTCGCAAAATTCGCCCATGCTTAATAGCCAGTATATCCTGAGGTAAGACTAACAGGAAGTGGCAAAATACTACTGAAAGCAATACAAGGAGGTTGATCTGGCAGTGCTGGAAACTCAAGATGTCTACCATCTCAGCCACTCCTGCAGCTCACTAGTTTCTCACTTAATCACGAATGGAATGTGAAGGCGCACGGTCAAACAAATGCGCACTTCACTTGAGCCAATTCCTGAGGAAGCAGCATTTTCTGCTGTGCTAGATAGAGTAGTGGCATCGGTCTCGTCATTTAGTTTTTCTTGTCTCCGGAATGGTAAGCATTTCCTTTTCTGGTGCTGGTCTTGTTCAATTGAGAAGGCTAGGAACATGAGTGAATAGTGTCTCGTCTGGGAGTCTTTCAGCTCTCGACTCCATGGAAGTATTGTGTGTATGCTTTTTTCCTTGAATAGTCTACACACTGTGCACTCTCAAGGAAAAAATAGAATCTCTCCCTTGAGATAGTAACTCTATTTTCCTCGGGCTGAGAGACATTGCGGTAGTTAATAGGAACTTGTTACGCACATCGATAATCTTTTGCGGTTCGAGTTCTAAACTCAGCAGTATTGCCAAAGTAAAATCTCCTTATCCAACCAATATTTCAGGTCCGCAAGAAACTTACCTATACATGTTAATCGTTTCTCAAAATATGAAGATTTAAACAAAAACACAAGGAATGCATAAAAGACTTAAGAAAGAGAATTAATTTAAAACCAATTATCTGCAGGAATAGTTGTTCCTGTGAATATTGTTCGGCCTTTAGTCACGTAAGTAAAATCTAAAAAAGGAAAAGATAATGATTATGATGTTATGCTAACAGAATCTGCATGAATAATTCTTCAATTAAAAAAGCACATCAGATAGTCAAAAGAAGTATATGTACAAGAAGGCATAGAAGAGGAGCAATAGCCCTTAATTGTTTTGGGTATGATAATAATGATTAAGAATATATGAGCAAGCTAGAATGTTAATACTAGAATAGGGTTACTCATGTTCTGTTTCTTTCTTGCAGTTCCCCCAAATATCGCAGAAGGGTGCCAATAGAGAGAAAACATAATTGAGAATCAGAAATAACCGTTCTGGAGAAGAACCATAATTATTGGGCTGTCTCTTCTTATCTCCCCATCCCCTTTCCCCCTTGGAACTTGGCTCACTTTAAGTGCTTAACTGAGTGGTTGGTTTTCCTGGAGGGGATATACCCTGGGGCGTAAGATAACCTGGCCAAAGGGCCAGGTTATCTTACGCCCCAGGGTATATCCCCACCAATTGGGGACTTTTTTGTTTCTGTATACTGCTTACCCGGTCCCCTAAACGGTCCTAGGTGTACCTCCCTCCTTGTGTTGTGGTTTTCCTGGAGGGGCATTGGGAACAGACGTCTTTCTGCTCCCGCTCAAGTCTGTCCAAGTAAGTTTATGACAGAGTGAAGTGCCGAGTCGACGTCGTGCATCTGAGCAGAACGGCTGAGGGAATTGAATTAAAGAACTTAGGAGCGATTTTGGGGTGTGTTCATAAAGAGCTAGTAGCGGTGAGAGAAGAAAATAAAACCTTTAGGCAAGAGATAGTAAGCTCTAGGAGGGAAAACTCGGATTTAGCCACTCGTATGGAAGAACTGGCGTCTAGGTCAAGTCTGAAGATTCCTACCTCTGAGAACCCTAACATTGCCACTGGCTTCTGCACCTACTCCAGTAATCTACTCATTATCTCCCGTGATTTCCTTAGCGCCCCCAGGGCGTTTTAATGGAGAGCCTAAAAAAACTCACATTTTTCTGACACAATGTTCCTTTAATTTTATGTGTTGTCCAAAAGTTTTCACCGATACATAGTCTTGAGTAGCTTTCATTTTTGTCCTATCTTAGTGGCGATGCAGCATCATGGTCAATGCCTCTAGTAACAAAGGATAATCCAATACTATATACCTTCGAAGAGTGCAAGAAAGAATTTCTTCGACTATGTGACAGAAGAAAGGTATCTCAAGAGACCAACAATGAGTTGCTGCAACTGAAACAAGGACATCGAGAATTGGTTACTTACCTGGCTCAATTTAACAAATTAGTAGTGGAGACTGTTGAACCAATAGAGGTCCATATTTGAAAGGAGAAAAAGAGAAAAGAAGATTGAATACATTGTGTCTCTACTGTGGAGCAGGTGGTCATTTTAAGTAGATGTGCCAGAAGAAACCTAAGATGTTGGTGAAGGAAAACTTGCAGCACCATCAGTAAATGGAGTTGGAGTGGTGGTTGCAGATCGAGAAACAACACCAATGAACCACCTGTTGGCAAATACCTTACAGGTATCTTCACCTCAATGGTCCTTTGGGTGATGCTGAAATGTCAGTATCTGGTTCTCAAGGAAGTCTCAGTGTTGATTGACTCTGGGGCTGCAGGACATTTCTGTGATTTAAAGTTTGCTGACCAGATAGACTTAAAGGCCATTAGAAAAGACAAGAGTGAGGCTTTTAGAGCGGTTGATGGCACCAATCTGTCATCGCGACCCATTGTAAGCCACACAGAACCAGTACAGTTACAATGCTTGGAAGGACATCAAGTGGTGATACAATTCAATTTAATTGATGCTCTGCAGTTTCAACTCATATTAGGACTCCCCTGGTTGACTGAACATAATCCTACTATAAACTGGAGTGCTAGATCCATCGAAATGAATTCAGCAGCAGTTCAACTTTTCCAAGATGGAGTATCTATGTGTGTGATACAGACCAATGAGATTCCAGAAGAGTAAAAGGATTATGTAGATGTGTTCATTGAAGTTGAAGCAGAGAACCTTCCCCCACATAGGTCGTATGACTGCAAAATCGAAGTTGAGCCTGGGTCAAATCTACCCTGCAGTGGGATCTAAGCACTAACAGAGAAAGAGAACCATCATTTAAAAGATTACCTAAAGAAATGTTTGGAGAACAGATTTATTAGACCTTCTCAGTTCCCAGTTTCATTGCCACTTTTCTTTGTTCCTAAGAAAGGAGGGAACCTGAGAACTTGCATTGACTATAGATCAATCAGCCGCATCACAATTAAGAATTGTTATCCATTGCTCCTCATTTCTGTGCTCCTAGACCAAGTGAAAAGAGAAAGGATTTATTCCAAACTGGATCTCGGGGTGCTTACCATTTGATTAGACTACGAGAAGGAGAGGAATGGAAGATGGCATTCAGCACTAAATATGGCCTGTTTGAATACCAAGTAATGCCTATGGCCTATGCAACACTCCTAGCGCATTCCAGAATTTCATAAACGGCGTCTTAAGAGACTTCATAGATCAATGTGTCATTGTATACATCAATGATATTCTGATCTATTCAGCTTCTGAAGAGGAAAATCAAAAGCAAGTAAGAGCAGGTCTTCAAAAGCTGAGGGAGAATACCCTGTATGCACAGCTGGAGAAGTGTTCTTTCAATGTGACTACAGTGCAATTTTTGGGATTCATACTCTCCTCTTCTGGCATAACTATGGATGAACAGAAGGTAAGGGCCTTCACCGATTGGAAACCACCAACAACAGTGAAAGAGGTCCAAAATGTTATTGGTTTCGACAATCTCTAAAGGAGGTTTATCTATGAATTTCCTATAAAATTATCCCTCTGACTCAGTTACAGAAGAAAGGTGTACCCTTAAAATGGCCAGAAGAAGCCTTTGATTCTCTGAAGAAAAGTTTCACATCCGCTCCCGTGTTACTTTATGCTGATCCCTCACAACCGATCCAGCCAGAGACAGATGTGTCAGAATTGGCCATTGGGGGTTTACTATCGAAAAATAAAAAGGAAATCTGGCATTTGCATCCTGTGGAATATCGCTCCCGAAAATCGAATCAAGAGGAAGTGAATTATACAATAACAGAGAAAGAACTATTGGCAATAAAAGAGGCCTTCAAGGAATGGAGACACGATTTAATGGGAGCTAGACACACTGTGACCATTTTCACGATCATAGAAATTTGAAATGTTTAAAATCCGCAAAAACCTTAACTCTCCAACAACTTTGATGGTCATTGTAATTCGCCAACTTTGATTTTGCAATAACATACAGACCTGGAACAAAGAATGAAAAAGCTGATGCACCATCAAGGTTGGATACGGAAAATCATAAGAATTCAATTGAAAAAATTGAGGTTATTCCTCAAGACAAAATTGTTGGAGCAATGAAACTTTTGCAAAACAAGTTATGCAGTCCCTTAGTTCAGAGGAGATGATTGAATGGCCTGATCAAGATTCAAAAAGAGCGAGCGGAGTCCAGTTAACCTATCAAGATGGAGCTTTGTATTTACCTACTAAAGAACTACAGATTAAGGCAATATATGAATGGCATGATAGTCCTTTGGCAGGGCATAAAGGAATCCAAAAGACTGAAGACTTGATAAAAAGGAGGTTCTGGTGGCCACAAATGAATCAAGACATTTATCAATATGTGACTAGCTGCGAGATCTGTGCTCAGGAAAAGACTGGAAGACAGGTTGATAAAGGTACTTGAGCCCTTTATCAACTTCCACATTCCCTGGCATATAGTGTCTTTAGACCTACCCTCTAAACAAGGATATAACACCATTCTAGTCTGTGTAGACACCTCCACTATGATGGCACATATTATTGCTTTAAAGATTATTCCAACAGCGAAACAACTAACACAGCATTTCAATCAACACATAATCCGAATTCATGGTATACCCAAGATTATTATCACAGATAGGGGGACCCAGTTTGTATCCAAATTCTGGAGGGCTTAGCACCAGTTCCTAGCGCCCACGGCTGAATTGGCATCACTTGGAGGGCAGGACTTACTTTAGTCAAAGTGTAAGGTTCAAGGTTGTTGTAACGTTTTGTGTCCCTGTAGCTCAGAACAGGAGGTCAGCCAACTAGCCCTTGGAGTCACTCTGGTAGTCCTGGGATCAAGCAGCAAGTCAGGCCTCAAGCAGCAGGGCAGTCCTCTGGTAGCAGCAAGGCACTCTTCCGAAATACAAGGCATTCCTTCTGGTGGTTCTCCGCAGATCCTCTCCTGTTCTTACCCCTTGCCTTTGTAAAGCGCTCTGATATCTGCAAAGATCTTGTTCGCGCTATATAAAACTTTCAAAATAAAATAAATAAATAAATAAAAATGAATGCGCCGCATTTACAATGCAGCGCACCATGGGGCAAAAATGGACAGATGCGTGTTGCATCTGGTGCCATAAAGGCGGCGCATTGCTGGAGTTGCATCGCAAGCACGACGCAGATCCAGCAAGGCTCGGGGGTGTCCTATCCCTAACATGCTGTGTCAAACCTTTTGCCTGCTTCAAGCAGGCACAGGGTTTAGACGCAGCGTGGCCCTAAAAGTGACTGAGTGAAATCTTGTAGATTTCACTCAGCCACTTTTAGGAGGCGATCCTGCACTGGAACGCCCCCCCCCCCGCCCCCTTGCCAGAACACCTACTTCTGGCACAGGGCTTTACAACGTAACGCATCTCCCAGATGTGTCACATTGTAAATACCCCGCACCGCGGCGCAGGATTTGCGCCGCCGCTGCGTCACAAAAGTGACGCAACGGTGGTGTAAAAGAGGCGCAAGGGGCTTGTAAATCTGCCCCCATGTTCCCAATGAGGGAACTCCAGAGGAAGCGGAGGACACAGAGAGTGCACAAGGAGAGGCCCTTGTCGTGGAAGGTACAGTCAGTCTCTGCACAGTATAATGAGTGAACTGTTCTGAGTTGTGCCTTTATTATTTCGACTGGCTTTCTCCCGTGTCTGAGCTGATTGACTTCTGATGCTGCTGCAGAGAAACAAAGAGACTGCATCCCTGTTGAGCGGGCAGAGCAATCTGCCCCGAAGCTGCCACAACCTGGAGTCATCGTTTGAGAAGACGGTTGATCCTGGCAACCGTACCAACCTGAGGCGGAGTACCAGCCCACAGTCACCCGTTGAGGCCACCGCAGCAGAGACTGTGCCTATGTGAAGACCCATCTCCCACTAACCTTCTGCCAGTGCATTCTGGCGCAGCTGTGGGCCTGCAGCAAGAAGTCAGTGCTGTGAGGGAGGTGGGTGCAATTGCATCCACCACTCGCTCTGGACTAGTGAACATCATGTGGAGGTCAACCATGGCCAGTGCTTAATATGTAAAATATAAGTACCACGGCTCTCGTCACTGAAAAAAAGCAGCAGTACTGTACGGTATTTAATTTTACTGTGAGATTAAAAAGTAATTTATTTTTCATAAAATGTAGATCTGCTGGTCTTGACATTGCTGTATTGTGTCTGCTGGGGGATTGTTGAGTTCTGAGCTCTAGCCCTTCACCCTACCTCCTTGAGAAGCCTTTGGATGCCCCCCTTCGGCCTCACTTCCCTCTGAGTCAGGTGCAGAAAGGGTTGCACTTGGTCCAGTTTGCAGAGCCACAGGAGAAAAGACTCCAGGACACCAGTGGCAAATGAGCTCCCCACCAGGGTTGGGGACTAGCAGCCTTTGTTTGGCATCTGGTACCGTCAAAATGGGTCTGACACTATGGGCCTTATTACGATAACGGGTGATGGGACCTCAGCCCGCTATCATGTCTGTCATGACACACATGACATGGTGGTGGGAGCACCATGAAAAGGCCTGACTGCGGAGGCACCACATCTTATCAGGACTGTGATTCCAACCTCCACCTGTCAGCATCAGATGATCCTGTCGAATTGGGCGGTCTTTCCCCCGATCTCTGCGGTCTGATCGCCTGCATTGTAATGCAGCAGCTGGACTGATGGCCTGTCTGTCGGACAGACAGCCACCGTCGGCCCGTCAGTGGCGGTCCACCCGACATCGTAATAAGGTCCTATGTCTAAGGGTATCAACAGAGTCAGCAAGGTGCCTTTAATGCAATTATTACGCATGAATCGCCTCCAGCTGTGTTTTGCAGCTGCCCCTTCCGCAGAATGGCCATTGATTTCTTTTTTCCAAAGTGACTTCCGCGCTTGCTCAGTCCCAGAGTACAGCATGTCTGCGGACTCCCGCGAGTCATCGTCATATAGCTCTAGAGCAGACGTAAATATTGTGTGGTGTCATTCCTTGTCCGTGGGTCACCTTGTAAAACACATGCTCGCATACTTTCCCCATTAATCATTAATTTGAAAGAAAACAAATGCTCCGCATGTGACGCAAGCAGGCAAGCGGCTTCCTTGACTATTGGAAAGTGAAAGAAAGTCCCAGGAGTAGGAACCTGCCCCAGGCTAGCACCGAGGTTCTCATTCTCTGTTTGTCTACTGACGTCAGACTAGAGGCAGACTGAGGTAGTCAGATTTCCCAGGAGGAAGCTACTTCTCTCAGGAGGGCAGGGGCTTAGTACCAACATCGGCACATTCCCCAGCCCTTCCACAGCAATTAACTGAATAACAGACACAACAACATTTTGGTGGAGAAAGTTGCTGCAGGTTTATTTGCATAACAATATGCCAACATGGTGGGTTAACTTGCGGGCGATCCTACGGCAGACAGCCCCTTGCCACCTGCTCACCTGATGAGCCATAAAACCCCGGTGATATTAACCAAGGGGTGTTGTCATTTTGGGGGAGGGGATAGCCCCTCCATCCGGCAGACCGCCAGTCTACCCCTTACTCACGCCCCTCCCCTCTACGGGGGGCGGAGAGTTGCAGGCAACCCCAAGTTGCTCAGGTCCACAACCGCCCGTAGGACTAACGGGGTGCCGTCGCTCCTCCAGGATCCCACGCGAGGACCTTACTGGGGATAATTGGCTTTAGCACCCTTACTGTGCTCCTGTAGAGGGTACCCTTCTGTACCTTACAGCTTTTGGATCGCCCTGTAACTCTGCCACGGCCCTCACTTACACCCTGCTGCTTCCAATGCCTCCCCCAAGTCCAGCAGGAATAAGTCCATACCCACTTTGGGCAGGTGTATTCCATCGTCCTCAAAGCACCCAGTGCATTTCTCATGTAGCAACCCATGCCTGACAAAACCAAAACCCCTTTGCTCCGTGAATTTACGTATTGCGCTGTTCACCCGCCTGCGCGAGATCTCCATGGCTTCCCCTGACCGTGCACCCTGCCATACTCGCCTTGGCGTGATTTCGGACCACCATAACTCGCAGGTCCCCAGCATGTTACTCATCTCGCACAAGGTACCCCTCCTCTCATGAAGCAGGTCCCTTCACCCCAGGGGAACTAGATCATTCCCTCCTAGGTGTATTAACAATACATCGGGTGGCGAGTCCCCCCGCCCAGTCTCTGTAGAAATACAAATACACCGACTTCTTATGTCGCACAATATTTTACACTACTACTTTTAGTTCCTGTACCAGAGTTTGCTCCATGTCCCTTACGATCGTATATATTTCTTGTAACAGTTGGACTCCCAATGACCCACCTGTTTGATATGTTCCACTGGCAAGCCCGCCTGGAAAGCCGTGGTTGCTGCCCCTATTCTGAAGGAGTGGCTGCAAAATCGCTTGCCCTGGACCTTATTACCTGATAGCTCTAAACACACATCCATTATGCGCTGTACCTGATATTTGGTCACGGGTGCGCAGTCTGCATGCATAAGGAGGGAACCCTCATATGCGGGGCGCAGCGCCAGGTACATCGAGACTAGGCGCACTGGACAATACCTGGCGATCTCCAGTTTGTTCAGCACGATCACCTTCCCTGCCCCCGCCTGGTATGTTTTAGATCTACGTAGGCTTATGGCAGAGGTCTTCAAACTTTGGGATGCAGAGACCCCCCTGTCAACATTTTCAAGCGTAAGGATCCCCTCCTGACAAAAATTTCTAAACCTCTAGGTTCTGAGGAAGGTGAGGACCAAATTATGTGACCGGCTTGACTAAATTGTCTGAGTAGAAAATGTAAATAATGTTCTGTGATGCTGCGTATTTTAGGGTAGCATTGCTTTATTATTTATAATTTTTTTAAACACAGTAATACTGAGGAAAGATTTCACCCCATCAGTACCAGTTTATAACGAAAATACAGCAATTGACATCAGAAAGATGTCTAGTCAACCTCTGTGAAGGGCCTCCCAATCAGGAGGAATACACGCTGCCACATTAGAAGCTCACCTGGCCATGGCCAGGAGCAGCAAGGGTGGAATCAAACCGTGGCGGTCTTGTGCAGAGTTAAGCAGTTTACCCATGCCCCTTTCCTCTCACCCCCTTCCTTCCATCCCTCTCTTCTCTCCTCTCCCAACCCCGGATGCCTCTCTCACAATGCAGGCAGATGGTTATTAGCCCCAGGACACCTTTTGGTAACAGTAGCGCACTACAAATGTAAATAATAGGCAGAAGCAGGGGATCCACTAGACCTGAACTTCGGGGGGAAGCGGGGGGGGTTAACACTCCCAGCCAGGGCTTGTCCAAGCACTGGTCGCACACAGTGCAACAGTCTTTCCACCTTCTCCATGAATTCCCTCACTACCACTCACCAACAATACACCTCATCTCTCTATAGCACCTGTCTGACAAACATTTCATTTTTTTATAGCGCTTCTCATAGTTTACTCACTCAGTTCTGTGATGTGCATGGTAAATCTTCTTTGTACCAGGCACTTTAACCTTCTGCACTGTGTGGGTGACAAGAGTGCCCATGTGACTGCACGGTGAGCAATGCAACAGTGAGAGAGTAGGGTAAAAAGAGTGACTGCAGGGTGAGTGAGGTGACCATATGAATTTGGGTTCGGCTGTAAGTGCAGAGCGGGACAAATTAGTGCATGGTTAGTGATGGCCTTGTTTGAGTGAGCTACAGATTGAGCAGTAAGTGGGGGAGAGGTGAGTGAAGTGTCACATGAGTGCAGGGTGAGAAGTGTGCTCGTGTGACTGCAGGGTGAGGTACAGAGTGAACAATGCAAGCAAATTTTTAGCGCAGAGTGATCACTGTGAGAGCAGGGTGAGCGGGTGAATGTTGTGAGTGCATGGTGATCATTGTGATCACTGTGAGTACATTATGATAACTGTGAGTGCAGTGTGAGTGGGTGAATATTGTGAGTGCCTGGTGCTTGGTGTGAGTGCAGGGTGAGCGGGTGAATTATGTGAGCGCATTGTGATCAGTGTGAGTGCATTGTGATAAGTGTGAGTGCATTGTGATTAGTGTGAGTGCATTATGATCACTGGGAGTGCAGGGTGAGCGGGTGAATGGTGTGAGTGCATGGTGATTGGTGTGAGTGCAGGGTGAGCAGGAGAATGATGTGAGTGCATTGTGATCAGTGTGAGTGCATTGTGATCAGTGTGAGTGCATTGTGATCACTGAGTACAGGGTGAGCGGGTGAATGGTGTGAGTGCATGGTGATTGGTGTGAGTGAATGGTGTGAGTGCATGGTGAATGGTGTGAGTGCATGGTGAATGGTGTGAGTGCATGGTGATCAGTGTGAGTGCATGGTGATCGGTGTGAGTGCATGGTGATCGGTGTGAGTGCATGGTGATCGGTGTGAGTGCATGGTGATCAGTGTGAGTGCAGGGTGATCAGTGTGAGTGCATGGTGACCAGTGTGAGTGCATGGTGATCAGTGTGAGTGCATGGTGATCAGTGCGAGTGCATGGTGATCAGTGTGAGTGCATGGTGATCAGTGTGAGTGCAGGGTGATCAGTGTGAGTGCATGGTGATCAGTGTGAGTGCATGGTGATCAGTGTGAGTGCATAGTGATCAGTGTGAGTGTATAGTGATCAGTGTGAGTGCATTGTGATCGCTGTGAGTGCAGGGTGAGCGGGTGAATAGTGTGAGTGCATAGTGATCAGTGTGAGTGCATGGTGATCAGTGCGAGTGCATTGTGATTGCTGTGAGTGCATGGTGATCAGTGTGAGTGCATTGTGATCGCTCTGAATGCATGGTGATCGCTGGGAGTGCATTGTGATTGCTGGGAGTGCAGGGTGAACGTGAAAGTGAAGGCGAGCATGAGAAGTGAGTAGTCTGAAAGCAGGGTGCATTCCCTGAAACTTGAAGCGCAGGGTTTGATATAAGTTAAACTATTGCAATAATGGCATTAATCAGGGTTTGAGGGTGGAGGAAATAAATAATGTGCTGATCCTGCAACAAACTTCCAGTCTAATGATTAGGGTTACCAGCTCATTATTTTGATGGCCCAGAAATAAGCAGTCACCAAAAGCTGTATTTTTTGCACTTATCTGTGAATACTTAGAACAGCAAATATAAATAGAAAGCACTTTTAATTGTGATCTAGGGATGCCTCAATGATCCATGACTAATAATTAAAGAGAATAAAGACAGAACAGTCACATAACTAATTAATACATACTTTTTTATTTATAACTCAATTTAGTGTCAAGAGCAGGTCTCTGCAGGATGTTTAAACAACACATAGCAGGCATGTTTCTTTTGGCAACCCAACTTTATATTTCTTTTCATTAAATGCATTCTCACACTACAGCAGTAAGTGTAAAAATACAAACGTAAGGAATAGGCAGAGTGGGGGCCCAGGGGGTACTGGAACCATAAAAAACTAAGCTTTGGTAATCCGTTAACAAAGGCATGTAAATATGCTAATGGTCTTTAAAGACCTGTGAAAAACTCGGGCCAGAGATAAGACTCCAGACACTGCCCAGCCGAGGCCCCAGGAGCGCGAGCTGCACTGCAGCAGCCCGGGCTGAGTCACAGGATGGGGGAGGAGGGGCCTGAAGCCCTGGAGGCCAGGGCAGAAGCGACCCCCTTTGCATCGCTCCATGGCCCCCCTGGGGGTCACGCCTCACAGTTTGAATACCCCTGGCTTATGGTGAGGGACAATATGGAGGGATCCTGTGAAATGAGGTCGGGACCACCACAACCCGCATGTGCTCCAGCCCAGGTTTAATTTGCCATGCACCCAGCTAAGACCTTTGATATCACCATCAACCCCCTGAGGGGCCAGGCGACAGGCAACCAGCGGTACCTGCCAGTCCCATTTCACCCCACCTCCTTGCCGCCTTGCGGCATTCCCTGCTGCAGGAGTCTAGTTGCGACCCCTACTTGCCCCTCTTGACCCGTAATGATTGCCCCACTGAAGATGTGTGGTTACCTGTCATCGGGGTCGGTGGATCGCATAACACGTGCCTTGAATGTACAATATATGTGGTGTTGTGCCAGAGTAGGAGAATCAGAACCTAATAGTAACTGTGCATAGGGCATGTGTTAATATCCAAAACTGTAAATCTTGATAATGCACGCCATGTGCTAGTATTCAACTGTGACATCTGGCTTACGCATGGTGCAACACCAACTGGCCCATCAGCTCAACTTTACAAACCTAGGAGCAAGGCTGAGCTGGTTACCCCAGGTTCATGCCGCGCACGCCTTAACCTAAGCAGCTCTTACTAGCGGAGCATTCGTCCCAACAGAACTGACTTACTGCGTGCCTGATTTGGTGGTCCTCCCTAAAAGCCAGACAGTGCCACCTCATGGCAGACTGTCAGGGGCGCCGGTGGTGACAATGGTGACAGTGCTTCCCACCAGGAAACCACGTTAATAAACCACCTAGTCAAATATAGCACAGGAGAACTCGCTGCTGAAAAATCAGTGGAGGGCCCATGCCGCGCTTACGGAAGTCCAGACTTGACTTTCTCACCTTGTGGGTATAAACAAGGTACAAAATGACTACCTGGACGGGCCCTTTCCCCTGCTGTGTGCAACCAATTGTGTGTCCCAAATACTGACCTTCAGGTAACTTGTAGAAAAGTCCCCTATGCACCCCACAATGAGTACCAGACAAGTCTGCTGCCCATCTACTCATGTGGTTACTCCTCCTGTCATCTATGAGCTGAGGCCAGTAGTTGCATAAGGATATTAAGCAACCACTGGGGCTGTCGTGTAAGAATATCTAAAGCCGCCACTCTGAACTGATCCTACTGAGCCAAGGCAGTAGTACCTTTATGGTAATTGCAAATCCGCTACACTTATCAATGCTTCTATTCTCCCCCACAAGAGGTCTAAACCGGGTTGTCTCCATGCCCCCCAAATGTAAACTCTATGTGGGTAACATGGCCCCCAACCCCTATAACAGACAGTGCCCCTCCAAACTCAGCGGATATTTCCTCTCCAAAATTATGAGGAAACCCAATCCAACTAGAGCGGCTTGATTTGGCTTTCTCGAACCTATTCACTTAAATCTGTCCGGGCCCCGGTAAAACGCTTACTACCTGTAAAAAGCCAAACAAAATCCCCTTGTTGTGCTTCTGCCAACATCCAGAGCAGGCAAGAGCATGTCACGCCCAGCTGGCCTGACCTTGCTCCTGCTGTGTTGGGAGTCAATAAATACAGAAGCACCACTGTGTAATGACCGCATCAGCGAACCCCCACAGGCAACTGTTAACGTCAAAACAATGGAACAGCGGCTCCCTAGAACATTGACTGCACATGCACGCGTCCGCGACGCAAGCCAACGATTCGCATGACGTAACCAATCTAGCGCTGCAAATGCCCCCATGCGTCCTTTCTTTGACTCGTATCACCAGTCGAAAATGAAGTAGTACTGTACTTGAGACTGACTCCAAGGACATGTCAAACCACTTTGATCTATCTGCTTGAAACCATAGAGCCAACCACTGATCGGTGTTAGTGAATAAGGACCTAACAGGAATAAAATCTAAATTACCACCAACATGAATAATAAGCGCTCCCTGGCACCGAAAATGGCAGGCATAAAAAACATGTTTAGGCATTTCCACAGGTGAATCGCCTATTGAGCTGTAGCCTGGCCCGCCCCCTTTCCGCCACGGACGTGACCCGCAAACCCTCCGAGGTGGTGGAACCGCGACAGTGAAAATCTGGACACCTCCCCCATGCACAAGGGGGGCCCCAACCTCCTTGCTGTTGGTGATTAGGATGTGCGCCCAGTGCGCCTTGTCCTGTCTGACGACACGCCTCGCCATCCAATGCAAGGCCCAAAAGCCAACATTGATCAGAGGACCACGTGGTAGTGGTATGAAAATCGGGACTGCAAGTCACGTACAATTATTGGAAAGAAAAAAAGGGGGCCCACCCTGAGCCATTACTTGAAGCCATCACACAGCGGCGCACACGTTGTACCGGAAGGCAAGGGGCACTGTGATATGAGGGACCCCGAAATACTGACCTAACTTAACTACTAGTGTGTCGCAGCCTGTGCTGCACAAGAACACGCGCTAGTAAACTGGAATCATTGGACAATCCTGTCTGCGAGAAAAAGGGGGTGGGAGAGAACCCTGGCCATCCATGCTGGACTGACAATCCCATGAATCCCTCAACTACGGAGAAAATTGACATGTCCCTAAAACCACTGTTTCACCTGTGTCTGGGTTGCTTAAATGACTGCACGCCTCAAGCTGCTCTGCCACCACCCCGATCACAGTACTTACTTACACAGGCACGGTGTCGGACTTTTGAGCTTCGTTGCGTTCGAGTGACAGTACGTAATTCTGCGTGCGAAGAGAAAAGGTAGAATGTTAACAATGCCCCAGGCGCGTCCTGCGACCCCTCCCCTGGGTGTCTGGCACCCCCAAGAGCACTTAACAAGGAACAGCATACTCCCGCTTCCAGTCCCAGCTGCCCTTCTCCGAGTGGTGCCTTCGTACTTGATCCGATTTTCCTGAACTTAGAAAAAAGGTTACACCCCATTCCTGGACGTGCTGACCCAGAACCCCACACACTGGCCCCAGTGTGCTCTTCCCCTGTACCTGCTCTGAGCCCTGGCAGGCCAGCCTGCTAGGCGTGGTTTGACCATCAGAGAAAGAAACCTATGTGTTTCTGGAAGAGAGAACAAATACATGAAAACAGCCCATAATCAGCATTGACCGGTAAGCATATTGCTAACTCGGTCGTAAGGATCAGAGCCCCTTAGTTGAGCACCAGTTGCTTTACAAGAGAACACATTCCATTATTGCACAGGGGATGCATGATTTGCCCAGACTCACCAGTGGTTTTAAAAGAGAACACATTCAATTATGGCACAGGGGATGCATGATTTGCCCAGACTCACCAGTGGTTTTACAAGAGAACACATTCAATTATGGCACAGGGGATGCATGATTTGCCCAGACTCACCAGTGGTTATACAAGAGAACACATTCAATTATGGCACAGGGGATGCATGATTTGCCCAGACTCACCAGTGGTTATACAAGAGAACACATTCAATTATGGCACAGGGGATGCATGATTTGCCCAGACTCACCAGTGGTTTTACAAGAGAACACATTTAATTATGGCACAGGGGATGCATGATTTGCCCAGACTCACCAGTGGTTTTAAAAGAGAACACATTCAATTATGGCACAGGGGATGCATGATTTGCCCAGACTCACCAGTGGTTTTAAAAGAGAACACATTCAATTATGGCACAGGGGATGCATGATTTGCCCAGACTCACCAGTGGTTATACAAGAGAACACATTCAATTATGGCACAGGGGATGCATGATTTGCCCAGACTCACCAGTGGTTATACAAGAGAACACATTCAATTATGGCACAGGGGATGCATGATTTGCCCAGACTCACCAGTGGTTATACAAGAGAACACATTCAATTATGGCACAGGGGATGCATGATTTGCCCAGACTCACCAGTGGTTTTACAAGAGAACACATTCAATTATGGCACAGGGGATGCATGATTTGCCCAGACTCACCAGTGGTTTTACAAGAGAACACATTCAATTATGGCACAGGGGATGCATGATTTGCCCAGACTCACCAGTGGTTATACAAGAGAACACATTCAATTATGGCACAGGGGATGCATGATTTGCCCAGACTCACCAGTTGTTTTACAAGAGAACACATTTAATTATGACACAGGGGATGCATGATTTGCCCAGACTCACCAGTGGTTTTACAAGAGAACACATTCAATTATGGCACAGGGGATGCATGATTTGCCCAGACTCACCAGTTGTTTTAAAAGAGAACACACCAATTATTGCACGAGAAATACATAATTAGCCCAGACTCAACAGTTGTCTTACAAGAGAAAGCATCCAATTATTGCACAGGAGATACCTGCTTTGCACATACTCACCAGTTGGCTACAATTGGATTACGCCCATGGGTGGAACCTGCGCATCCCCCCCAGGCGAGGTGCCAGGAGACCGGAACATTCGCGCGGACTCCGTCAGAGCGCCCCACCACAGGAACAGCAATGGCACAAGGGGAGAAAACCACAAGTGAACACATCCCAAATGCAAAACCATGTCACATGAGGCAAAAGCGACAACCGTGAGCAAGCAAAATACAAGAGGAGCAAACGGTACCTTACAGGAGGAAAAAGCGACATGCGTGCAAGCCACCAAAGCGTACAAAGTACAAGTAGAGGTTTAATACACGTGGAGGGCTCTGCCCACAAGGGGGCCTACATCCTCAGAGCCCCCCTCATCCCTGCTCACCCCTGCCCCAGAAATGCCTCCGGTGATCGAACCGTGATCCCCAGATTCCAGAGTCAGTCGCCCTAGCCGCGGTGGCACACCTCTCAGGGTAGGGGGCTGGGTAGTTGGGACAGGGAATACTGTACTTTTTACGGCTGGGGTGGTTTTAGGGTTTAGAGTAGAGGCTGGGGTGTTTTTTAGCTATGGGGTGAAGGTTTTAGGGCTCAGGGCAGAGCGAGGGGGGTAAGGGGTGAGTTCTGGGGTGAAAGATTTAGAGCTAAGGGTCGGTCGATTTCAAATGTAAGGGCTGGGGTTTAGGGCTCAGGTCGCGGAGGGGCTGGGGTCGCACGTCAGGCCAAGTGGCTGTGTTTTAGGGCATATAGTAGGGACTAGGGCAGAACCTTAACCACGCATATACCTTTGCCAAAAATGTCATTACAACTAAATTTGTTGTAAAGGCATGCACGGTAAAGGCCTGCGTGGTTAAGGCGTGGTCATTGTTAAGACCGCGTTGTTCAGCCATGCATGCCTGGGGCTTGTGTGGTTGGAACATACAACCTAAAGGGAAAACACTCTATACCATGCAATTTGAACAACACATGGCTTAACAACGCAGGCGGAACTACAGACGTCTAAACCACACATATGCCTTTACCACACGTATGCATTGTTTAGACAATCGTAGTTGTCAGCCCTCTATACTCAGGAGGAGGAGAACTCGGCGGAGGGATGGAGGTGAATTCCTGCCCGGAGGAGGAACTTTGTGAGGGCTTAGTGAGTACGATTTTTTATTAATTTCTTTTAGCGACGCCATGTTTTAGGGCTCAGGGTAGGGGGCTGGGTAGTTGGGTAGTTGGGCAGGTAATACTGTACTTTTTACAGCTGGGGCGGTTATAGGGCTTAGAGCAGGGGGCTGGGATATTTTTTTAGTTATTGGGTGAAAGTCTTAGGGCTTAGGGCAGAGAGAAGGAGGTCAGGGTCGAGTTCTGGGGTGAAGGTTTTAGGACTAAGGGGTAGGGGGGCCTGGGCGATTTCAAATATGAGGGCCGGGTTTTAGGGCTTAGGGCGCAGAGGGGCTGGGGGGCTTCTGCTTTTAGGATTCAGGACGGGGCTGGGGTATTTTTAGTGCTGATGTTACACGTCAGGACAGAGTCTGTGTTTTAGGGCATAGAACAGGGGCTAGGGCAAAACCATATCCACCCAAATATGTCATTACATCTAAAGGGCATATTATCAACGGCCAGCGATAATTATCGCTGGCCGTGCTTAGCGAATATTTTATTATCACAGGCTATCTCTGGAATGTATCGCCCTGGTAGCGCGTTATTAACAACGCGTTACTCCAGGGCGATAAAAATTCCAGAGACAACGAGGTTATCACCATTTTGCAGGGAACATCGCTGGTTTTCCAGCGATGTTCCCTGCAAAACGGGGATAACCTTGCTGATACGACCCACAGGGTCGTATCAGCATAATCCACCCCAATGTTAGGGATAGGTAAGTCTGCATTTTAGCAGACGTTAGTTTTTTGAGAAAACAGCAGTTTTCTCCCAAAACTAACGTGTGCTAAAATGCTGGGGCAGCCTTGTAAATATCACGATGTGAACATCAGTGATATTTGTAAGGTTGTCCATCGGGGGTACGCCCAGTGACGCCCACTTTGCATCTCTTTAGAGACGCAAAAGGAGGCGTTGGGAAAAAGGGTGCTAACATGCGATTATGCAGGTTAGCACCCTCTTGTAAATAGGGTGATAGTTTTATTGCCGCTTTTTGGCTTTTTAAGATAAGCCCTTGTAAATATGCCCCTAAATTTGTTGTAAAGACATGTGTGATAACGGCATCAGTGGTGAAGATGCGGTCGTTGTTAAGACCGCATTGTTCAGCCATGCGTGTTTGGAACAAAGACCCGTTTTAAGGGCTACTTAAGTGAGTGGCACAATAAGCGCTGTAGGTCCTGGGTGCAAGTAGTACCACTTTACTAGGGTCTTAAAAGTAAATTAAATATGCCAATCAGGCAGGTGTAGGCCAATTTTACCGTGTTTAAAGGAGAGAGCAAAAGCAATTTAGCACTGGTTAGCAGTTAAAAAATGCACAGAGTCCCGACGGCAACAAAAACGAAATTCAGAAAACTGAATAGGTGAAAGCAAACAGTTTGGCTGCGACTCTGCAGAGAGGGTCAAGTTAAACACTAATATCAAGTCAAAAAACAAACACTTGCCAGAGCAGGCAAACAACTGTGTTCATAGCAGCAAGTCTAAACCAGGAGAGTAACATCAGAAAATAATCCTGTACTGTCCGTCACTGGAACATACAGGGGCTCAGGTCGCCCACCTTTGGGGTAAAACATCTACAAAGATCTCATTGAACAAAAATAAATCCTCATCATCTTCTAGGAGACGTGGCATGGTACTTTTAAAACCTCAAAAAATACTTTAAGCACTCTGGGCCCGATTCAAAGAACTAACTTAAGACAAAATCCTAAACGTACTACCATTTTGGTATTCACAGAAGGCACTTACTCATTTCGGTATTCACAGAAGTTAGGACTCCTAACTGTAGGACTCCTAAATGCCTTATGTGAATACCGAAAGTCTTAAAGTTAGGATTTTTCTCAGTTTAGGAGTAGTAAAGTTAGGATTCCTAAACTGAGAAAAATCCTAATTTTAAGACTTTCGATATTCACAGAAGGCATTTAGGAGTCCTAAAGTTAGGAGTCCTAACTTTTGTGAATACGGAAATGAGTAAGTGCCTTCTGTGAATACTAAAATGAGTAAGTGCCTTCTGTGAATACTAAAATGAGTAAGTGCCTTCTGTGAATACCAATATGGTAGTACATTTAGGATTTTGTCTTAAGTTAGTTCTGTGAATCGTGCCCAGACTGAGGAATTAAAATACTTTCTCAATAAGTCACAAATACAAACCAGGAAGATTACGTTGCATAAAAAGTTGGTAGTGATATGAATTAACCCCTTCGACGCTCATGACGAGCTCAGCTCGTCATGAGTTATGCCTCTCGTACGCTCATGACGAGCTGAGCTCGTCATGAACCGCGTGTTTTTGAAAAACTTAGCGCACAGCGGGAAAACCGCTAGCGCGCATGCGGTTAAATAGAAACCAGCACCAAAGGATCATACATGGATCAGAAGCTCTAAGGAGATACTCCAACAAAGCACAGCTGTGCATGTATGTTGATCATACGTCCCACTGGCGGACTCTTCCTATCATGTGAACCTTCTGCACCATAGAGGTGAGACTCTCATTCTTCCAAAATTGTGAGCAGGCAAGCATTTTTTTAGCAGAAGAAGAAAAATGTGGGCTAAGGTCACCACCTATTCAGTTTTTCAGTGACAAGCCTAGCATTTCTTACCTCAACACCAATAACAAGCTGGAAAAGTCACTAAAAGCCTGTATTTTCCACTGTTGAAATTGAAACTATAATTTGAAATACAGATAATGTTAAAAGTAATTTAGAGATGCCTACACTATTCCTAATATACAATGATGTATATTCCTAATATACAAGCAAACAGCGCCTTGAGACCCTCACGGGTATGTAGCGCGCTTTACAAATACAGTGATTGATTGATTGATTGAGACAGGACTGCCATGTGAGCCAAGAAGGCAAAGACTCCTGGTCCTTCCACTAATCCTGGTACTTCGGTGAATCTATGTTTCGGGGCGGGACGTCCCCTGCATGGTGAATTGGCGTGTTCCCATGCGGCAGTACTAGGCCCCGGACATGTCCTGTCAGCTGGATGGATTCACTATGAGTGCCCTCATAGAAGGAGTAGGCCACTGTCCGTCTTTGCGGTAGCACCTACAGCGGTTGTAGCGTTGTACTTGGCTTTGTGAATCTCTAGTGAGTCCAGACCTTGTTCCTGTGTCAGTGAAAGTGTGCTCTACTGACCATTCTTGTGCAAAGCTCTGCTTTCATGTGAAACTGAGATCTTTTGACTGACATCCTATGTGTATGTTGAGTGTACGTGTGTGTATAGGACACATGCAGTACGTGTGTGGTTGCGGGGCTCTGTGTATGGGTGAATCTGAGTATTGATGGCAGTGGGATTCATTTTGGGAGCCCGGGTTGTACCATGGTACAAGACTACATATGAGAATAGCTTCCCCACCCAGTGTAAGTGCATTGCCTGCCTTCTTGTGCCTGGGGGGTGGAGACCCAGACACTGAAGCGAGGACGATAAAGGCAGGACTACCTTTAGAAATTCCATGAGGACTTTGTTGTCAAGGGGCCTCCATTAGTTCTTCCTGAGCACTGCCATTTGATGGATGGTAGGAGTGAATGCTGAGACTGTAGTTTCTGTTGTTCAAGTTGAGGAAGTTTCTAGGCCAGGCCTGCCCTTTTGTCTGCCCCTGATTTCTGCTTCAGAAAGCCTGATAAAAGCCAGGTGAGAAAGCTTACTCTTCCGTGGGATGTCATTGTATGTACTCCTGCTTATAGACAGCCTCACAGCTACCACCTGTTGTGAGAAGCCTCACTTCACAAAAGTTGTGTCTGTAGAACTGCCTGAGTCAAACTCTTTTGAAAGAACCGCCACTGACCAGTTCTGAAGTATGAGAGAATGGATCCACACCCCCTGTCTGCTAACCATGTGTAAGAGAGGGAGCCAAGTCCCTGGGTTCTCTTGACCAAGGAAGGGAATGCTCCTCAGACTTCCCGAAGAGCTGCTATGTAACCAGGGCTGGTGTCTGCCTGAAAGCAAATCCTTTTCCAGGGTCGGAGGTGGCGATCTTTCCCCCGACCTCTGCAGTCCGACCACCTGCATTATAATGCAGCAGCTGGACTGATGGACTGATGGCCCGTTTGTCGGACAGACCACCACTGAGGGAGGACCTGTCAGTGGCGGTCCACCCGACATCGTGATAAGGTCCTATGTCTAAGGGTATCAACAGAGGCAGCAAGGTGCCTTTAATGCAATTATTACTCATGAGTCGCCTCCAGCTGTGTTTTGCAGCTGCCCCTTCCGCAGAATGACCATTGATTTGTCTTTTTCAAAGTGGCTTCCGCGCATGCTCAGTACCTGAGTACAGCATGTCTGCAGCCTCCGGCGAGGCACGTCATACATCCAAGGAGCAAAAGAAAATATTGTGTGGTGTCATTCCTTGTCCATGGGTCCCCTTGTAAAACACATGCTCGCATACTTTCCTAATTAATCATTGATTTGAAAGAAAACAAATGCTCCGCGTGTGACGCAAGCAGGCAAGCGGCTTCCTTGACTGTTGGAAAGTGAAAGAAAGCCCCAGGGGTAGGAACCTGTCCCAGGCTAGCACCGAGGTTGTCATTCTCCGTTGATTGCATGCTGACCTTAGCATAGAGGCAGACTGACGTAATCAGATGTCCCAGGAGGCAGTTACTTCACTCAGGAGTACTGGGGCAGGTGTATATCATTCTCAGGAAACAATTCGGTGCCTTTGAAAAGGCAGCAGCTCTGCAGAGCGGCCGGATAACAGGTGAAAGGCCAATGCTTTTGAAAGGTGAACGGGCTGGGGAAGGGACAGTCGCATGTTTGGTGACCAAAGGATAACAAAGAAACGGCGTGGTGTGGGGATTTCGGTCACATTAGAACGGGAAACAGCCTTTACAACGCAACCGTTACAACGCATGCTAGTCAGTCAATCCACTTTATTCGATTAATTGAAATCAAATTGCATTGCATGCTGTTGCAAGGCAAAAGGTGTGCAGCAGTGAGTAGAAGGGGCTGGATTTAACTCCAACACCTTCCCTACTGTTGCACACACTGGAGTTGGAATAGAAAATTAATCTATTCCAACTTCCAGCGCTCCGACAGAAAGTCGGGGTAAAGTTTTGCGATGTAATGGCATGCGTTGTATCGTCACATATTCCATAAGATGTCCAGTTTAACCTTGGAAGGTCGAACAGGGGCACCTAGCCATGCGTGACAAATCACCAGGGATTTGAAAGGTAGCAATTTCCATTTGAGTTCTTCCCTTTTGGATCTGTGAAGAGGTTGGTGCTCACTTTTCTCCCCTGACCCAGGACCCTGCCTTACCTGTCTGCCTTAGTCAAACAGCCACCCACCAGCCAGGAGTCGAAAGGCTCGTTCCTGAAGTAAGATCCAGTCGGGGCAGAGACCTCAGCACAGAATAGATAGGACAGGTGGCGGAGTGGACCTTCACATGGAGGTGTGTGAATAGTGTATTGTAGTTTTTATCTCACACGAAAGGGGAGTCTGAAAGGCGCATAGATTACCTGACAGCTACTGTACTGCTCCAAACTAAAGTATCAATTTGGGGAGAGGAGTTGGCCTAACGGTCGACCTTGAATCTGGGGACCGGGTTAGAGTCTCGGCAATGACGCTCAACATCCTGGGGCATATTACCAACGGTTAGCGATATTTATCACTAACTAGGCTTAGCAACACATTTTTTATCACTAAGCATTGCCGGAAATTATCGCTGAGATAACGTGCTATTAGCAACGTTTATCTCCAAAGCGATACATTTTCCGGCGATAGCGTGAATATCGCTGAGAACACAGCGGTATTCACGCATTAGCGACAAAATGCGCTTAGCCATGTTATCCACCTCCCATTGGATAACATGGCTAAGAACTGGTCAGAGCAGGTGTTAGTTTTTGGCGATAGCGGGAATATTTCCATCGCTACGCCTGCCTTGTTAATAGGCGATAGCGATGTTAGCAACTGCTTTCAGTCGCTAACAGGTTGGGTACGCCCACTTTGCATGTCATCAGTGATAAATATCGCTGACATGCAAAGCGGGACCCAAACCGCTCGCTATCGCCTAAAGCTGTCGCTAACTGCTGTCAGCGACAGCTTGCTAATAGAGCGATAGAATTATCGCGCTTAGCGGCCGAAAACGTCCGCTAAAGCGGCGATAATTGCCTATCGCCCTGCTTGGTAATATGCACCCTTGTGATTCTGGGCAAATCACGTAATCTCCCCGTGTCTAACAAAAATGAATGTGTCCTGATATAACACAACTGGTACTATGTAAAGCGCTCTGAAACCCGATACCGGGTCAAGTTTGCGCTATATAAAACTCCATAAAAAAAAAAACACACTATGTACAGGGATATGTGGGCTACGACTCTTCCATGGGAAAGCGTGTTCTATAGCACATATAGTACTACTACCTATGGGGGCAGAGTTAGGGGCAGAGTGCAGAAGAAAAGGTGAATAAAACTATCTCATGGGTGGCGAAAAACTTCATTCAAGTGCCCCCATGGTTAAGAATAAAAAGGGTAGTGAAATAGGGATATGGATATTACCCTATCTTGTGGTCAACATGTTTCTGCTGTATATGACTGTGTAGTTCAAGGCATTCCTCAGGACAAAAGTTGTGAGTCACTCTCCCATATGTAATGTGTATACGTAGGACAATAAAAATGGTATAATTAGGCCATACAATCCTGTGGCAACAGCATCTTAAACGGACCAGATTGATTTGATTTAGGTTTTTGTATAGCGCTTGAATCACCCACGGCAGGGTATCTCAGCGCTTGGGAGACGCATCATTTGCAGAGGCGAGAAAGGTTAGAACGGGGCGGTTTTTAGTATTCTCCTGAACTCCCGATGGTCCTGGCACTGTCTTATGGCAAGCGGGAGTTGGTTCCAAATGATGGCACTGTAAGAGTCATACCAAAAAAAGTAAACAAATTTAACACAATGCTTCATAGTCAGTGACCACCACCACCACTGCAAACTGTGTGTTGGGTGCTCCCAGTGAGCATGTTACACTGCCTTCCCATAATTATGTAGGCAAGGATTGACTCAACCGGCAGCAGACTCTCCCAGCAAGTAGAACTCTAAGGGCCCGATTCACAGAATGAACTTAAGACTCAATCCTAAACTTACTACTATTTTGGTATTCACAGAATGCACTTACTACTTTTGGCATTCACAGAATGAACTTACTACTTTTGGTATTCACAGAAGTTAGGATTTCGTCTTAAGTTTGTCTTAAGACAAACTTAAGACAGACTTAAGACAGACTTAAGGCAGACTTAAGACAAAATCCTAACTTAAGTCTGTCTTAAGTCTGTCTTAAGTTTGTCTTAAGACAAACTTAAAACAAAATCCTAACTTCTGTGAATACCAAAAGTAGTAAGTGCATTTCGTGAATACCAAAATAGTAGTAAGTTTAGGATTGAGTCTTAAGTTCATTCTGTGAATCGGGCCAAAAGTGAGTATTCACAGAAGAATTTTTTTTCTTTTTTTTAAATAAAGCACACCATACCAAGGACAATATATCACCCCCCATGCCCAGGGTCTCATGGTTTGCCTCTATGGTAAGTGTGATCATGTAGAAAAGAAAATCAAGAGTTATAGATAGCCAAGGGACCATGTCATCATCCCACTCTGACTAAACTATATTGTTGCGGAATTGATTTGCCCCATAAAGCCAACATGGAGATGCTGAAAAACAAGGTAAAAATAACAACCGTCACATCTTAAGAAACAATGAGGAAATGAAAAATTACAAATAAAAAAATTACATCACTCCTCAGCGTCACCGGGTGCGGACAGCTCAATGGTGCCATCACTAATTTCAATGCAAAATATTGGAAATATAGGGATACAAGGGTTGAGGCTACAATGTCCATGTACGGTATCTCAATTTCATCGAAATGCGTGTACGGACTGCGTGGAGCAGATTTTTCTATGTGCACACAGACACATCACAAACTGCATACAGTACAGAGTAAACACAACCACAAATCAAGTAGACCTCATACTGAAGTCTGGGCCAATAACGCCTCAACTAATGCCTCGTTGTCAACTGTGTACACACCTATGGATAACCAGTAACGCTCACCTTGAACGCGATGGAGGTGTCCGGCGGGAGTAACGTGCGAGTTTAGAGGAACTCTTTTAACCTTTGCCCTTAAAACCAGTAGTACCGGCAGGGCATTCATGGGAATTGTAGTTCTCGCTAGCAATATCAGCCGCCACCTCTCAAGACAACATCAGTCTGGCTATTTATTTTTAGAGAAAGATAGTGCACGCGGTATGTACTTCATCCTGACATAAAGTAAGACTGGATAGAAGGGAATACAATGAAATAAGATAGAACAGTGATGACGCTGGGTAGCACCCAAGGTGTTTTTAGGCCCACCATCTAGCTGTTTCATGCATTGGGTGAAATTACAAGCAACACAGGAACCACACGGGAAGTGACCCTTGACAGGTTCCCCAGTCCATAGTGCTCGTGCGGTGTCAGAGGTATGGGGGTGGCATGGTTTCGTATGGACCAGAATGTTGCCCAGATTGCTGCTACGTTTCAGTGCAAAGAGAGTTTCTCACAGTGTTTGTCACCTTTATTAAGGATGTGCCAGTTCTTATTAATCACTTTCTTCACTGTATCTGTCAAATGGCTGAATGTGCTGACACAGGCCAGTCTTTCCATCTTAGGTTTAGAATATGTTTCCAGGAGTGCCTCATGATTGTTGTTTCGCGGCTTTCCGAACAAGATCTTTTGGATGCTGTTGTGCCAGAAGGTTCTCACTAAGGTTTCTGGCATGCTCTTTGTACCTGACAATTTCTTCTCAGATGAAGGAACTGTCCTTCCGGGAGGTCATCCCGTAGGGCCATGGAGGAAAACTGGTGCAACTGAGCAATGAGTTGCGAACCATCGGTTTCTGATACAGTTCAGTGTAAATGCCACCTTCCTTGGGGTACAGATTGAGGTCAAGAAACAGAAGTTGTGTCTTACCGTACTCACAGGTGAACCTCAGACGACAACTTCAGGTTCATCTGGAAGGGGTTGTCCGTTGGGTAGATGTAAATACTTTCAAACCAGTGCATGTATAGATTGGCCATACATGGGGCAAAGGTACTCCCCATGGACGTGCCGGTCACTTGCCAATAAAGTTGGTCTTCAAAGTAAAAGAAATTTTCTTTCATAGCAAAAGAGGCACACTCTCTAACAAAATATTTGGGGGTCAAATCATCCCGTGGATGTGGTTCCAGCAAGTACTCTACAGTTTCTATAGTATTATGTTACGGAATATTGGTATATAACGCTTTCACATTATATGAGACCAGAACATTTCTTACTGGATCAAACTGGACTGTGATCAAGAAGGACAGGATGTGTTTAGTGTCCTGCTGGTACGAGGGCATCTCCGCCACTAGTGGTCTAAGAAAACAATTCACAAATTGGGATAGAGGTTCTAGTATAGAACCAATGCCGGAAACAATAGGTCTCCCTGGTGGCGGTCTCTCAGTTTTGAGGATCTCGGGCAAAACACAAAAAGCAGGAATTCTGGGATGTGCTTGAATAAGAAAGTCAGCTTCACCGATGGTGATCCAGCCTGATTCTTTTTCTCTCTGTACAAGAGCATTGATGTCGCCTTGCAATCTCGGCGTGGGGTCACGTTGAATGAGTTTGTAATATTTTGTGGCACTTAGCTGTCGAAGACACTCCGTGCGATATGTTATGGTATGCAAAATCACAGAGGCCCCTCCTTTGTCTGCGGGCTTCAGTACAATCGCCGGGTCAGATCCTAGCTTCTGTAAGCACAACTCCTCTTCTTTTGTCAGATTGAAGAATGGTTGTCTGGCTTGACCCTAATAGGTTATAAAATCCTTGAAAACCGCCTTTTCAAAGGTAGCTACCTCTGATGGTACTTGTTGGAGAGAAGAAATTTGGACTTGTTTTTTATGTCAGTATTGGGAGGGGTCTGAGGAATGGTATTGTTCTGTTTATCACAGAAGATAGATAAACGTATTTTATGAAATAATTCAGCTAATTCTTGGCGTGTTCTGTAGTCGTCGCCCATGTAGGTAGGCACAAATCCCAGACCCTTATCCAAAACCCTAGTTTCAAGGGTGGTCAAAGGTCTACTGCTACAATTAACTATTAGGTTGTTGCTCAGCTTGTTGATGCGCTTGTCATGCTCCTGGTTACGTGTTGTTCTAGAGACGGGTCCCAGTGTACCTGAGGTCTCTGGTGCTCTTAGCGGGTCTCTCGAGTTAGACCACTGTTGCCTCTTCTCCGGCCTCTTCGTCCACGGTCCTGCCCAAAAAAAGGCTGGTAACCAGGTCCACTGAACGGCATTGGTTGAAATGGGTGAGCTGGAAAAACCCCAGGTTTGGGTTGGCCACCAGCCAGCGTGTTGAGGTAATGATTGGTAGTTGCCTCGCCCTCTTGGAGACCATGTTTTATTCCTTTGGGAGCTATCCGAGTCACTTGAGCCCGATTCATCAGTGTTACCCCACTCATCTGAGTTCGATGTCCACTCGTTCGTGTTACGGCGCCAGCCTCTCTCACTCTACAGCTATTTTTCTTAGGCTGTTGTGTTGAATAGTCATCAGATGTATAAGGACACACTTTCTCCTGGGAGAACCTTTCAAGATCTTTTTTCAGTTTGTTCACTTTGTACTTTATAATATGCTCCTTGTTCTCATTAAATGTCTTGGTTATATCCTCCAACTCCTTTTTGAAAGCAGTATTCTGTATAGAGCATTTCAATGGGTTCTCCAGGGATTGAAACTCTATAATGAGAAGATCTGCTGTTTCTTTGGCTGTGTTGATCACTAAGATCAACCAATCTCTCGTCAATTTCCAGGCAATTTCTGACCAATTGATTTTAAAATGTTTATTATCCAAAAAGAGTTTGGGAGCTTTGATAACAATCAGGTCTTGTGGGGCAATATTGCCCCTCAAGTATTCTGTGAGTATAGCCGAATGAAGAGCTGTCCTAATGTGTTGTATTTTTTAGGTTCGTAAGTTTGGTCCATTCATCTGACTGTGACAGTGTTTGCGAAATATGTGTGTCTATAATGCTTGGTCTCTGTAAAATGACTTGTACCCTATCCTCATCAAAAGCTAGGCCTGTGTTGTCAGTCATCATGGGCCTAAGTGAAAAGTGGTAAATTTGCTAATTGAAACTAGCTATGTATCAAAATCAAAATCAGTAAGACGACTCACAGTCCAAGAGGCTGTACTTAAGTATTTATCTCACACGAAAGGGGGGTCTGAAAGGAGCGTAGATTACCCAACATCTAAAGTACTGCTCCATGTATCAACTCACACTACGTACAGGGTTAAAAAGGTAAAGACATATAGGGGAAATGTGGGGGACTGCTTATGTTCAGACGAGAACCCTCACTCACCCTAGGGTGACCTGCTTCATCATAGGGTCCCCTCCCCACACTGGGACGCAAGGTACCCTTACGACTCTCCTGTGGGAAAGGAGCAGGGGTGTTCTATAGCACGCATAGTACTACTACCTATGGGGGCAGAGTGAGGGGCAGAGTGCAGAAGAAAATGTGAATAAAACTATCTCATGGGTTTCGAAAAACTTCATTCAAGTGCCCCAATGGTTAGGAATAAAAGCGTAGTGAAATAGGGATATGAATATTACCCTATCTTGTGGTCAACATGTTTTTGTCTTATATGACTGTGTAGTTCAAGGCATTCCTCAGGAACAAAGTCGTAAGTCACTGATATATGTAATGTGTATAAGTAGAACAATAACAATTGTATAATTAGGTCATGCAATCAGCTAACAAGCTGTTCTTGTGGCATTCGCATCTTAAACAGACCAGATGGCACATAATTATGTAGGCCAGGATTGACTCTACGGTCAACAGACTCTCCCAGTAAGTAGAACTCATAAACGTGATGGAGGGGTCTGGTGGGAGTAACCCGCGAGTTTTGAGGACTGCTTTTAACCTTTTCCTCCGAACATAAGCAGTGCTCGAAAGCATATTGCAGTACATGAGTAGTAATATTGTAGTGACACCAAGCATACTACAAAATACTGGGCCCGATTCACAGAACTAACCTAAGACAAAATCCTAAACTCATTTTGGTATTCACAGAAGGCACTTACTCATTTTGGTATTCACAGAAGGCACTTACTCATTTTGGTATTCACAGAAGGCACTTACTCATTTTGGTATTCACAGAAGGCACTTACTCATTTCGGTATTCACAGAAGGCATTTAGGAGTCCTAAAGTTAGGACTGCTAAATGCCTTCTGTGAACACCGAAAGTCTTAAAGTTAAGATTTTTCTCAGTTTAGGAGTAGTAAAGTTAGGGGTCCTAACTATCAACGCGCATGAGCAGGACCTCATAATGCTGATGGAGAGATGGACCAGAAGTTTGGAAAACTTAGACAAAATACACCAGGACCTCAACTTGGTCCTGACAATGACAGCGGGTGGGGATGGGTGGGTTGGATGATGGAAAGACAACAAGCCGGCTACTCTACGATGCTGGTCCGCCAGGCATCAATCCGGACCTGGAGTCCAATGACAATGTTTACACCTACATGCTCAGAAGTGGCATGCTGCCCAACCTCCACGTCATCCCGTCCTGGAGTTCATCCTGCCACGCATGCTATGCTATGCTATGCTATGCTATGGGATGTATAAAGCGTCCTGGTGGTAGTGGGCAAAAATAAACACTACACAAAGATCAGAAGTGTTACCTAAAAATCAATTCCTAAAGAGCCTGGTCTGGAGGGATTTTCAGAAGCTCGACTCGTTATTCATGGACCGAATGGTCCAGAGGGAGAGCGTTCCACAGCTTGGGCGCGTTAAAGCCAAAAGCCGGTCCACCACTTCGAGCTCTTCTGACTGTGGGCGGTGGGTAAATAGGAGTTGGTGGATCCGAGAAGCCTCTTCGGGAAGTAGGGGCAAGAGATGGGAGGGACACTCGTATGAAAGGCTCTGTGCACCAAGCACATGGATTTAAATTCCATCCTATGGGCAATGGGCAGCCAGTGGAGGTCACATCTCTGAGACTGGGAAGGGGAGATGTGTGAGTGCTCACGATGTCGGAGGTGAAGCGCGCAGTCATCCACTGCTGTTCTGGTCAGCCTTCTTCATGGAAGGAGAGGAGAGGCAGTCTCAAGCCTTGGTGTTGCTGAGGCCTGGTCAGTGGTCATGGCCTCCTTCCTTAATAGTGGGGGGGCTACTCTTCAGACACCACCAGCTCTTCTTGGCCTGATGCAGTCTCAAGGGTGAAGCCCACCCTTCCGTGGCTGCAAACTCCATCCAGAGTTTCTCGGATGACAAAAGTGTCTGCCACTGGGTGGACAAAGTCAGACTGTCCTCCCACCTCACCCGTGGTGGTATTCTGAGGTGTTCACCTAGCGGCGGAGGTCCCACGTCTCCTCCTCCCCTGGTCCTGCAGCTCCTCACCTAGGTCTTGGCAGCCCACCGCAGAGACGGAGCGAGAGAGTGGAGGACTTGCTTCTTTGCTACTACAGGTGTACCAATCAGATATCCTGCAGTTCATCCAACACCAGCTCCTGTGAGCCAGACTCCCATTGGACACCTAACCTACCATGTCCCCCCATTTGGCCAACACAGGAGCAGTCATAGCATGACCCCACCGATCACTCTTCTCCCCCATATAACTGTGAATAATGTCATAATTTACACAATTCATTTCAGCCAATGAGATGGTTCCCTTTACTCAAACCATGTCACACTGACATCCCCTGATGATATCACACAGCAGTGCAGGCCTTACTCACAGGGTCATGTAATACAACAGAGGACTGTGCTTTGCCTAACCATTGTGTACATGTTTCCATGAGACAATTGTGTGACCTTCGCTTCATTTCCACATTATGGGCCCGATTCACAGAACTAACTCAAGACAAAATCCTAAACTTACTACTTTCGGTATTCACGGAAGTTAGGATTTTGTCTTAAGTTTGTCTTAAGACAGACTTAAGACAAAATCCTAACTGAAGCCTGTCTTAAAACAAACTCAAGACAAAATCCTAAACTTACTACTTTTGGTATTCACAGAAGTTAGGATTTTGTCTCAAGTTTATTTTAAGACAAACTTAAGACAAAATCCTAACTTCTGTGAATACCAAAAGTAGTAAGTTCATTCTGTGAATGCCAAAAGTAATAAGTTGAGGATTTTGTCTTGAGTTAGTTCTGTGAACCGGGCCCTATGTGAATAATTTACATGCATAAAGGCAATCGCTAATAGTGTTTTGCTCCTTCCATGTGGTCTGCAGAATGCATAGAAATAGCACAAAAAGGAGGAGAAATAAAAGTATTTCTCCTCATTGCGCCACTTTAACGCCTCCCCAGGAAACGCATTTGTTTTTGGCACGGTCTCAGATTTGCGAATCCTTGTAAATCTGCAGCGGTGTTGAAAAGCCATGGATATGGTGTGTCAACACCCATGACCCGCTCCTTTGACAGCCTGTAGTTGGCTGGGTCGTCTCGGCACCCCCTCTTAAATATCGGGACGACTTCCGCCCCTTTCCAGGAATCTGGGACAGGTGCACCATTGTTAATAGCGTTTAGTAAGGATGAGATCAGCTTCCCCCAACCCCTTTTGCTGGCACGCAATAGGTCGCCCGGTATCCCATGTGGCATCACCCATACTCCCAAATGTAAAATGATCTTCACCTCAAAATCTGCACAGGTGGATCTGACCAATCAAGCTCCACATCTTCACAGGGTCAATCCACCCCAGGGTATAACCAAACATTCTACTGCTGGTTGGATGCAAAGCATGCAAATATTTGAGAAAAAGAGCTGTAGTAAACAAGTTATATAGTGTATGCCATCTCCTATGTGGTAGGAATTCAGAACAGTAAAGTGTACATCATAATGTGAAATAATAATAAATATCAAAAGATGTCTTATATAAAAATATCAGTTTTATTTTATATCTTTTTTTGGTCTATATCATATATATTTTTACAGTTATAATTGATTCAAGATATTGCTGATATTACATATACATATGGTGAGCAATATTTACAAAGAGGAACAAGAGTGAAGGACAAGACCCCCACTTAATACATAAAAAGTAAACTATTTTTTTATAAGTGCAAACTGCAGTCAGAGATGGGAGCAGGTCTAGGCAGAAGGCTTTGCACATGCAGATGCAGTTGGCTTATCTATGAGCATTATCTCCACCATGGAAAGTGCATATCTCAACCGACTCGCCAGCTCCTTGCAGCAACCATGCTCTATCAAGCTTAGCTTGTAGGTACGGAAGTCCTGCTTCTTATCAATAAACGCAACAGCAGCCATCAGGGGACAGAGTATTATCTTGCTGTGATCCTGCAAACATATAGGAATCAAATTAGCACCCACCACTGCAAAATTTGAAAATGCAATTTTATGCTCATTTCACAGAAATTGCTGTACCCCTGTCCCAGCCAGGAAGGAATCCTAAGTGCCTGCTATATTTGCCTTACTCCACTCCAAGCGTACAGGAAAGGGCTTCAGAGAGGACACTTTTAGCATTAGATAACTGCAATCCTTACAACACATCAAAGGCCCATGTTAGGAGTTAAAATATTGTGGTAGGATGCAACCCAGTAGTTCAGCATCTAAAAAAACAAAAAACCCAACCAACTCAAGACTGCAGTGGCAGGTCAAGTTAGTCAATTACACATGCCCAGGCCCCCTAGCACCAACCCAGCAGTCAGTGATGGAGAACATAAAAGGACAGTTAAGTTGGATACTCTGTACCCGTGAATTGGTTTTATGTACAGCGAGTCTGACCTGGCCGAAGTTGATTTGCACAGTTCCGTTGCTTAAGTGAAGAATGGTTGCAGTTTTGTTGCTCATCCAGTCTCGGAGGTAGGGCATTCGAGCCAGCTAATCGCCCTCACGTGGTGTGATGTCGGCCCCAGCTTTCAACAAATGCTCACTCATGGAGTTCACGAAGCCCTTCAGTAGTGTGATCTGGGAAGGGAGGAAAAAAGTTTTGAGATGCAAAGCAAACTTATTCCATGTAAGAGTGCTGAGCTCACAAAGGAAATACACCAACTGCAATAAGTCAGACACCAGAGGAAGAAGTCTGGCCAGAAAGGTTTCATAGCTATAGTAACAAGCTCAATGCGCAAGCGCATTGACAGGCGAGACCTAAAAAGTAGTGCACCCCCATCTTCAAAGCAGGCTTCGCTGAAATGCTGATCAGTTCAAGCATTTAGCAGACTTCTGAACCCACTTGTACAGGAACATTTAAAAAACAAAAACGGGCTCTGGTGCAAACGCCACAATGACAGGTAATCTTTCATGAGCCTACACAACTGCTCTGTGCTTTGAGATTGCAAATGGAGGGGTCAAGTGAATTGGGAAATGTGTGATGAACAGTGCTGAGGAAGTAACCAAGACTCACCTTCATATCCAGGACTGAGGGGTAGGATCTGACATTTAGGTAAGACTCAGTTTTATTCCGATGAATATACTGCAGGGTGTCACCATCGTTGTGCATGATCAAGCAGGTGCGATCATTGAACAGTACACCAATACTATTATCACACAACTCGTAGCCTGCAAGAGAAAGGGAGGAGTTAAGACAGCTCAATCTTTGACAATTGTAAATCAGTTACCTAGACTTAAAAAGCAAGAAAATAAAAAGCAAAATCTGCCAGGAGTTATGACAACACTGAAAGAAGAATATGACTTGTTCTTCTAGACCAGCCTGCAATGATGAACATGTGAGCCCAGAGTCAATGAAGCCCTATGCAGGTGTTAGCAGTTACAGCAGATGAAGTTCAGGGTCTATACTAGGTCAGAGGGCTCTCCACAAATACCACCTTCCTTTCAGCCAAACTTCAGCCCAGAAGGAAATGTTATTTTTGCCATGGATGCTCAGAATCATTTGAGCATAGTAATTCTGGTTCAATAGAACATGACTGTCCTTTAGCTGATGGGATGGTCTTTACAATGTCCCATGTGTTGGCAGTCAGAATATTCTATTGACACAGTGGACACCGGTTCAGGACACGATCGAGAGAATTAAACTATGTATGTGCCCTTTAAGCTGAAACAAGACAGTATGACTAGATTACAACGATTATGCTGCACTTGTTAAAGTGCTCAACAATAAAGGGAATTCTGTAGCCCAACTTTCAAGTGCAGATTGCTCAAACTATTTAGTTCCATCTGAACAGAATCCATTTATGGGCAATTTGAGAAACTGAAATGGTCAGCCTTCAAATTATTGTTGACACACATTACAAGAATTTGGGCACTCTAGTCTCTCACTTTCAAAGTGAGTGACACCACCTCATCCATGTCAATCCCCAGTGCAAAAAAAAAATTCAGATCTGGGAAGCACTTGGAAGTCAAACAAAATAAGTACTAAGTTTACTTTAAAAGCCACGTGTTCCAGGATGTCAATACTTGTATTCAAGGTTTAGGAATATGAAGGAATCCCCATTATGAATGTCCTCCCACTTGGATAGTGCTTACGCAAGACTATGTACACTTTTGCTTGGCCAAATCTAGTAGTTACATGAAACAGCACATCCTGTACTCTGGTTAGGCATGTCAACAGCCATACACAATACATACCAAATCCATACTCGTCACGATGATCAACGCACTTGCTAACCCAGAATATGGGACTGCAGGCCGGATCCTCAGCTTCCTCTGAAACACAAAGCACATTGATTAACAGGAGAATTGAAGGTTTGGCTACTCTAGTGCAATCTCCAGTCTGATCAAAGAAAGGCACCTGGGCAATTTTCCATCGCACCCCAGGGCTTCCAGTTATTAATGCCGGGTCAAAGCGAGATCAGATGACCAACATAGCATAGGTTACACTAGAAACACTGACTGACGGTATTTCTAAAGCGCACTAATGCTGAGGCGTCTTGGCGCTGTATACAATCTACACTGGATACAATCACCCTCACCCCCTAAAGATCACAAGTAGTACAACCATACACCTCAGATGTTACACTGCTTCACCTCACCTTGCCGGATGATTGGCCGCTCACAAGGCTTGGTGGCATTGACGCTGGTGAGCTGCTGGAACATTTCCGAGAGGTAGCAGTCCAAGGGCTCTGTAACCACCTCATCGTCCTTTTCGGAAACTGCTTGTTTTCCTACCATGCGACTCTCAGGACCTGAGCAAGAAAGGCTTACATTAATCAACTCCTGTTGAATAAAGGTGTAGTACACCCACCAGAACACAATTTGCTCATCAATTTAAATACCAGCCCCCCTCCCCGAAAACTAAGACAAAAACTATGTAAACCGAGGGAGACTTTGTTGGTCGCCAAAACATTTTTAATGAGGTCGGACTCAAGTCCACTCACTCAAAGTCCTAAATATAAACACAAACCTGCACACATGAAAAAACAAACTATTCCCAAGAGTGGACAAAAAGATATCTGGAGCGTTGGATAAAAGGCCTTTTAGCAGTCAACTGGTTCCTTTAAAAATTAATGGAGGCTGAACACAATGGCAAGAATCAGTGCACTGAACGAGACAACACAACTGTGGGCCATGCTCACTGGAGGTTTGAAACAGTTCTGGTTGAGTGTAAATTCCCCCGACCAATCGCTCCCACCAAGATGCCAGCTCAAACTGAGCACTGAGAGGCTGTGGAAAGTGGTGAATGTGTTGAAGTGTAGAGTGCAGCAGGCAGTGTGCTGCTTACCTTTGTTGAGAGCAGCTAAAGGTTTGAGTCTCGCCTTAATACTGGTTGGGACGATTGATAACCCGGGAGGCACAGTCAGTCAGGTGGAAGGAAGCCGGGGAGGCACAGTCAGAGAGGAGGAAGGAAGCCAAACTGGAATATATCCAGACGTAAAGAAATCTGCTAGCAGCTCGTCAATGGCGGGGCGTGACTTGGGACCAAACTGCAGCATTGTTGAAATCAGATATGCAGGTACTGGGTGAAGGTGCTGGAAAAAAAAAAAAGTGAGGTGAAGCCATGACAGAAGTAAAATATATACTCTCCCACAAAACAAGCTTTTGACTGGAGCCAACCATACAAGAACTTAAAGCCAGATGTCTCAAAGGGCCCTTTGTGTGCAGACCCTCCATCCATTCTCATTTATCAGACTAATATTTCACCTTTGTCAAAGGGGTTTTAGAACCATGTGCCTCACACCCCTTCAATACCCATAGACATTTGAGGGTTATAGATGAACATGAACTGCTAGCAGGTCAGACCTCGTTCATTATGCATAATTGAGCACGCGTTTCGACCCAAAAAGTACAACCTCACCTTTGGTATAGTGTACTCATGCCTTTCGATTCGCATATAGGTTTCCTCGAGACAGGATGTTTCAAAGGGTGGCTTTCCAACGAGGAGTGTGTACCTGGAGGACAGAGCAGAACAAAGGACTGTAGTCATTACCAAAGTCAAATAGTCAGAGACCATACTGCCCACAGACGGTGGGACGACTGAGCTTAAATCGCAGCCAGCGCGCCATTGCGTCGAGCGATTGCAGTATCTGGTCAGTGGGCCGATTAATATTCCCACTCTAGTCTCGCCTGATCTACTCCATGACATAAAATTGTGGCGTTTGTGGGAAGCGCACTGTATTTTAACAATAATGATACTGCAACCTTTGAACATTCAGACCTGCCACTAAAAAAGATTTCATAGTACACAAGCCTTTGAATAAGCACTCCGTGCAATCCTTTTTTTGTTGGGGGGGGGGGATTATTCACAGCAATGCCTAGCAACCAATATTAACATGCAAGTCAATCAACTATTACAGTTTTAACCACCAAAAGGGCTACTGGGGCAAACAAATAATTTAATCTGGAGGAAAAAAAATTAAAGAGTCCTTGTGTTCTGGACAAACAGGATTATGATCAAGGTCTTAGATTGAGGATTTTGCCTCTAAACCGCATCCAATGAAAGTATTAGATAATGTAATAGCCTGCTGCCGTGTTAGGTCACTTATGGCTCAATCCACCTTTAACAAGCATTGGAAATGCAATAGGTCTCGCATTTGCTTGATTTCAAGCTTTTGGCATTGAAAATGTTAATGTTTTTTACCCATGAGTTATGGATGTTTTAGGTGGTGTGGTGGAATTATGCGGATTGGATAGAAATTAATAGTTGTGGAGGAGCATGAAGCATAAGGAAGGAGACTGAGTAGGTGAAGAGCAGCATGAGGCAGAAGGAAGGAGAATGAGAAGAGCAGCGCGAGGCAGAAGGAAGGGGAATGAGAAGAGCAGCGTGAGGCAGAAAGGAGGAGCATGAGAAGAGCAGCGTGAGGCACAAGGAGAGAGAATAAGAAGAGCAGCATGAGGCACAAGGAAGGAGAGGGAGAAGAGAAGTGCAGAGTGAAGCAGAAGGAAGGAGAATGAGAAGAGCAGAATGAGGCAGAAGGAAGGAGAATGAGAAGAGCAGCGTGAGGCAGTAGGAAGGAGAATGAGAAAAGCAGCGTGAGGCAGAAGGAAGGAGGATAAGAGCTTCGTGAGGAACAAGGAGGGAGAATAAGAAGAGCGGCGTGAGGCGCAAGGAAGGAGAGGGAGGAGGAGAAGAGTAGTGTGAGGCACAAGGAAGGAGAGTGAGGAGGAGAGCAGCGTGAGGCAGCAGGAAGGAGTGAGAAGAGCAGCGTGAGGCACAAGGAAGGAGAATAAGAAGAGCAGCGTGAGGCACAAGGAAGGAGATTAAGAAGAGCAGTGTGAGGCAGAAGGAAGGAGAGTGAGGAGGAGAGCAGCGTGAGGCAGAAGGAAGGAGTGAGGAGAAAAGAAGCATGAGGCACAAGGAAGGAGAATGAGGAAAAGAGCAGCGAGAGGCAAAAGGAAGGAGAATGAGAAGAGCAGCGTGACGCAGAAGGAAGGAGAATGAGAAGAGCAGCGTGACGCAGAAGGAAGGAGAATGAGAAGAGCAGCGTGAGGCAGAAGGAAGGAGAATGAGAAGAGCAGTGTGAGGCGCATGGAAGGAGAATGAGAAGAGCAGCGTGAGGCAAAAGGAAGGAGAATGAGAAGAGCAGTGTGAGGCGCATGGAAGGAGAATGCGAAGAGCATTGTGAGGCACAAGGAAGGAGGATGAGAAGAGCAGAGTTAGGCACAAGTAAGGTGAATGAGGAGAGCAGCGTGAGGCACACGGATGGAGAATGAGAAGAGCAGCGCCAGGCACAAGGAAGGAGGATGAGAAGAGCAGTGTGACACACAAAAGGAGAATGAGAAGAGCAGTGTGAGGCACACAGAAGGAGAATGAGACGAGCAGCGAAAGAGAGAAGGAAGGAGACTGAAGAGGATAAGAGGATAAGAGGATAAGAGCAGCGTGGGGCACGAGGAAGGAGAGTGAGAAGGAGAAGAGCTGCGTGAGGCACGAGGAAGAAGGGTGAGGAGGGAAAGAGCAGTGTGAGGCACAAGGAAGGGAGAGTAAGGAGAAGAGCAGCAGCGTGAGGCACAAGCTAGGAGAGAGGAAGAGAAGAGCAGTATGAAGCACAAGGAAGGAAAGTGAGGAGGAGAAGAGCAGTGTGAGGCACAATGAAGGAGAGTGAGGAGGAGAAAAGCAGCGTAAGGCACAAGGAAGGAGTGAGGAGAAGTGCAGCGTGAGGCACAAGAAAGGAGTGTGAGGATATGAGCTGCGTGATGGCATAAGGAAGGAGAGCGAGGAGGAGAGGAGCAACATGAGGTACTAGTAAGGACAGTGAAGAGAAGAGCAGCAGGAGGTAGAAGGAAGAAGAGAAATGAGAGAAATGCAGCATTATACACAAGGAGCAGAGTAGAAAGAGCCCGGTATAAGCGCAAGAAAGCACAATAAACAGCCAAAGATGATCAGACCATATACTTGAGAAGGGGATAGAAGGAGTGAACATTCGATGCAGGGTGTGGGTGGTGCTGGTAATTGTGCCAGATAAGAACGAGAAAGGCTCAGTATTATGCAGCAGCACACTGGACCAGTGAACAGGGCAATGGCACTCAAGAAAGGAGCTTGTTGGTGCTAAAAATGAGATACTAACTGATAGAAGGGATTATCAAAGAGCGAGCAGAAGTTTGGAACGGAGGAGGTAGCAAGTAAGAAAACCAAAACTGGAGTAGAGTTGCCAGGACAACGGAAAAACAACTGTTTGACTGTATTCTGCACACATAACGAACAGTTAAATGTGCAGACAGAATGACATCCATTTTAAAAGAAACATGGCTCTCAGGCTTAAATTGATGCCTAGTAAACAAGTTAGTAAACACTTCGGCATGTCATAGGAAAATTGTTTAAAGTAATAATAGCCCAATATCAATGTTTACAGTGTAATCTAGTGTATAACTACATTATGCACGTTGTTCATGATGTCCAAAAATATTAATGCCAAAAAGTCTTCAACAAGATAGATCATTGATTGTATACGGTAATATTTATGGCTCAGTGTTAAGGCTGTAAAGTTTGTGATCTGAAATGCAGCCAGCTGGAGTGACAGTTTCCAGTGATCGCACGGGTGGAAGCCTCTACATCAGCATAAAGGCTTTTTTTTTTACTTACCTTGTTCTCTGTTTTCTTCCAACAGCACATTTAACATATACTCTGTAGTGTCATCCCTGAGACCATATCAATGGTGGGAACGTGAGGAAAAGCAGCACTTGGTTACTAACACAGTTAAAAAAAAATGTCACCGGCAGCTCAAATCTCCACGCAACCCGCATGTGCAAATGATGAGTGGGCTAAAGCTGGAAAGATTTGCGGACCCATTTCATATACAAGTTTCAAACGGACGAAGTAGGCTAATTCCGGGAGCATGCGGAAAAGGGGCACTGTAGAGGCTTTTACAAGCAATCCAACCTCAAGGAGTTCTTTCCTACAGACGGATAAAAGAAGCTGCGTTGGATACATCAGTTTGCTATGCTTCTATGTTTGTAGGCAATAATTCAAATTTAGTGAGATGTTGCTGCTATTCTTTTCATTTCAGTTATTTTGCTTTTTTAAGCGGTTCATCATTGTTACTTGTCTGATAATGCCCCAGATGTGGCGATATTTGTGAAACCAACGGTCCGTGGCCTGAAAGTGCCCACCTAGCTCAGCTAGTAATAGGAAGGTCAAAGGTGCAATTAAAGTAATTTTATTAATGCAAAAGATGCGTGAACGTGTGCACACATTTCTTTTCTAGACAAAATGACGCCGAGCTGGTAATCGTAGGATTTGGCGACGCCGAGCTGGTAATCATAGGATTTGGCACAACACAATAAATGTAGAATCATTGCATCGTTCCCCTGCTTCTTGGTCTCCTCACTCGGTGCAGGAAGCCTTATTGACTAGGACCGACCCTGAAACCACTTTAGGGCAGGCAATAAAAACTTCTGCCGACGCTGAGAGTCCATCCGGTAAAAAAACAAGTTATGTCTGCTGTGGCGGTGATTAGAAAGGAAACGTGAAAGATGAAGGCATGTGCACAGGGAATATGAGCAGCAAAGAGGGCCCTTTGGTATAATTAATTGGCGATGCCAGGGTACAGGCAGCATTACACGTTTCAGAGAAAGTTGAAGCTTCACCGTAGCATAGCTGCCAAGGATTCAGATTGCTCATGTGTGACATTTTCATAAATTCAGTGGAATTATGAGTGACATTCAACGACTATGAGTGACACTTTTTCAGGAGGAAAATTAAGCAATGAAAACGAGGGAAACATATAAATATTAGAAATTACACTCATTTGAGCAACGAGAAAGTCTCAGAAGATGTTAAAACTGCTCCACAGCACCAAAAATGGAGCCCAGAGAGCAGAGCCTGAGCCAGCCTCCCTGAGGCTGAACCCTGCTCTGTGCAGACTGCAGACAGTGCCTGCAATGCAAAGCTCAGCGCAGGCGCTGTAACTCCTGACGCGTTGTACTGGACAGGGCTGGCTTTACTCAGACCTTGCAAGCCTGAGACTGTGTGCTTTCTCTTGTACTTCATCATCCGTCAGTTTCTCTGGCCGCTTCCTGGATTTTCCGTAGCGTGCACTTGCTCGGCTTTTAATAACTCCTTCACTGCCAGGGCTTCTAGGCTTCCATATAGATATATCGTGGCATATATACATCTTCAGGGCAGTGAGGAAACACAATTAAGACATCTTTCGGTGCCCACTTTCTGGTTTGTTACAAGTTCAAATCCTGTTAAACTAACAGGAATCGTGGAAAGAAACTACTATTTGACTGTTGCTTGCAAGTAGAAGTTCATTTGCTCTTAAAATGCTGGGGTCTAATTTAATCGGGCGGAGTATATTGAATCATTGAAGACTGTACTCAAACATATTTACATGTTATAAAATAACAAAGTACGTTTAACTTTTATTTTCTCTCTTACTTGTGTATTTGTCAGTTTTCATGTTTAAGGCCCAAATTCTGATATCCTTTGTAAACTTTCAACTTTTTTCCGGTTTGCTGTTTCCTGTTTTCACACTCCATGAAGTGGACTGGGAGAAGTGCAGAAATGCTCGAAGGGGAGCTGGACGCATGTGTGAGTCCCCTGAGCTGTCACTTGGGACCAGGAGGGCCACAGGTCACAACCAAGGTGCACGCCATGTCAATATTTATTTAAAAAACGTGTCGACCCTAAATCATTCACCCCGAGCGCTGCGGTCGTCCCGGTTGGCGCACAACTACCAGCCCATCCCCGCAGCCACCAGCATGCTACAGATTATGTCGTAGCTGAAAATGAAGTAATAACCCTAAGACTTCAGCTGTAACGCAGGGCACGCACTCGAAGATAACCCGCATGGTAACATAATTTAAAACACATTTCAGAAGAGTGAGGATATTTCACTCGACTTACTTTTAAGTGAGCTTCAGCGGCTGCAAACTGGTACGGGCCAGGCCTCCTTGTGATCACAACCACTCCAGCGGAATGAAAATTCAGCGGCCGAGCTGCCTGTAGTGTGCTGTGTTCAATCTGGGATCTAGCAGTCACCGCTCCGTTCCTGTGCTTGGGGATAGGTCGAGTTTTCTGCCGATCGTGTGGATGTAGTCGATCACGCTTTTTAAAAATATGGTTACTGCGGTGCGAGCACTGTTCATTACCACTGCAGTAGAGCACCTACAACCGGCAGGCCCCGCCGGGTCTCGGTATTAATTGGGCTGCAGTCAGAGTGGCTCAATGTGAGACTGACACGTCTAGGAGAGGGTGTGATTGCTGGGACGTGTTGACGTGGGAACAGATAGTTGAAAGCAATATCCCTTCTTCCCCTAACTCACCCTCTTCGGGCAGGCGGGGCAGAGTGGGGAAGCTTCCTCTGCCGCACTCGGGCTGTGGAGGCATTGCTGCGGGGCAGAATCTCGCGCTCTGCCCGGGTTCCGCTGTCTCGCGCCGTTGCCCTCACCAGGTGCAGGCTGGTGCGCGCGCTTGCGGTCAGAGCGAGGGAAGGAGGGGGCGGGAGCACGCCATCTCTAGGACGCGCCTGTAACTTTCTCTGTTGTTCCTGTAACGGGTCAGGAGTGGAGTCGCGAGCGCGCGCCTGCCGGATGGACTGCGCAGGTGGGGGGTGGAGCGCGTTCGCTCGAATGCTCAGGGATAGAGGACCCTCTAGTCCGCTTGGATGGATGAGACCCCGTAGCAGGTATGGCCATACCTGTCCACCGAGGAAGGCTAAAATCACCGAAAAAGGGCAGGCTGTCCAGGGACCGGGAGGCGCGCCGCTCTGTGGGTCTCGCAGGTCGGACCTGGTTGTGGAAGGAGACTACGGGGAGAGGTGCCAGAGCGAGGACGAGAAGGGCACGGTAAGCAATAACGGGCGAGGGTGATCTATACTGCTGAGGAGGGGTACTTAGAGGGACATGAAGACTGAATACAAGAAGACAGTGCTTCCCGGGCTTGTAGCGTGCGTGCGCATTACGAAAGTGAAGCTTGCGATGATGAAGGGAGCTGTGCACATGCACGTGTTCGCGGGCGCGTCCACAGACCACAATCGGCGTGTGCCCCTGTCTGTACCACTTGGGAGGCAAGTGGGTAACAATAGATCTCGCTGGCGACATTCGTCGCCAAGTGCGAGACCTAACAAGCACGAGCACGGAATCGAAACCGGCCGACGCGGGAATAGAAACCAGTGGTGCGCGCGCACCAGAGGAGCGGGGGCAAGGGAGCGCGATGACAAGCCGAGACGAGGTAGGAGATTTGTGTGTGTAAGGGGGGGTTCTGTGTGTGTATGCGCGGCGGGGGGGGCCTGTATGTGTGTATGCGCGGCGGGGGGGCTGTATGTGTGTGTGTGTGTGTGTGTGTGTGTGTGTGCGTGTGAGTCTGCTTCCAAGGAGCCATGGGAGACAGGAGGCGCGCGACCTGGTCCCAGTTCCAAGGTTGCGCGTGCACCGCAATTGTCTGTCTCCCTTGACTCCTTGAAACCGAGAATGATTACAATAGAGTCTCGGAACGACAGATTGCTTCGCAATCTGTTCGCAGTTCCGAGACCTAAAAAGCACGATACAGACTGCCTCTTCAAAGCTGTACTTACAAAATGCAGCCAAGAGACCAGATGTCCACCTCAAAACTGTGACCCACTTCGCCGAAGACTTCAGGAGCGATGTAATTTGGAGTCCCACACGTCCCGCGTTCACCATCGAACTCTATTTTTGTCGCCAAACCAAAGTCATCTAATTAAAGCAAGTACATTTCAGATGCCAGTCAGAAGGAACATAATTTGAGCAATCCTAGCGATAAAAAAAAAATCCAACACCCCCAAACCAAACCACTAGGGCAAAATGCCAGCATGGCAGTCAATGACTAGTCAACTATTGGTAGAATGCTCTTAATATGAATAAAGAACTCGTCCACTTGATTAAAGTACAATCTTGGCAAATGCATATTAATGGAAGTCAATGTACCACACGGCTACCAGACCACTCATGCAGTCTTAGCTGCTACTTTTTGTACAAGTAGTAAAGTTGGATTGTCTAGACTACGGACCATGACCTAGAGCACATTGGGTATCCACCCCGCAGACAAATGAACTAGTGTCTCAAGTAGGCTTTTTATCCAGCATCAGAAGACGCAAAGAGACAGATACCTGCTCCTGAGGAAAGACCTGCTTTCTGTCTGATGTCAACTGGGAAAAACGTTTTCCTAAACTATGGAAAGATTTTAAGTTCCAATCCTTTAAAGCATCTTTTAGTAAAAGTTGTATTTCCACAAAAATATTCACAATAGAAAATCAGTAACCAGTGCGACAAAAGTATAGGAAACATGAACAAACCAGCATTGACAAAGCCAATGGGTATGACATTGGTGGTCAGCCTTTTGGTTTTTTTCTTTTTATCTACTTTGATATTGCATACAGGTAGTGATAAAATACACCTGCCAGATGCAATCAATACTTTACAATAAATACAAATCCGTGATTCAATCTGTCCCCTTCAGCAATTGGCTCTCATGCAGTTAAGGAATTGACATTAGTTGGGTTGTACTTAGGACCATGGCAACCATCGCCTTTCAAGTAAAGTTACATAGCAGAAACATTTTCTTCCTGCCTCGGGCCTTCTTGACCTCAACCAGTATAGTTTTACAACTCTGATGGTGGGCAATTTTATCACTACACTTAGATTGCTTCACTGAAGAAAGCTTTACCTATTTTCACCTCCATGTCATCATTGAGGAAGATGTTACCAAGCTGGAGATCACGATGGATGACCCGATTCCGGTGCAAATACTGGCACCCCTTGATGATTTGTCGCATGTAGTATCGGGCCTCTGCTTCAGTCACCACTTTCCTCCTCTGGTGCAACTCCAGTAGAGACTGCAAGGACAATCAGAGCATGAGAAATGGCATCTCAGATAAGCAACCATTCTTGCCTCAAACTCAAGGGAAGATTTCACTCCGTTTCGGTCCATCCATACAAATATTAGATTAAAAATTAATGTTTAGTAGCCCGCAGACGCTCAGTATTTAATTGATAGTGTCTTAGTTAGGAGTGCAGAGACGAGAATGCGTTTGAAAGTAAACGTGTATTTCAGAATTCAAACAATGTACTTTGTGAAGCCATGAAATCCCCCATACACTCCTGCCATAGCGACCCATGCATAGCAGTGCTGCAGGCCTCCCACTCACGTGAACACCCACAGCTCCCCCATACACTCCTCCCATGCATAGCAGTGCTGCAGGCCTCTCACTCGTGTGAACACCAACAGCTCCCCCATACACTCCTCCCATGCATAGCAGTGCTGCAGGCCTCCCACTCGTGTGAACACCCACAGCTCCCCCATACACCGACCCATGCATAGCAGTGCTGCAGGCCTCCCACTCGTGTGAACACCCACAGCTCCCCCATACACCGACCCATGCATAGCAGTGCTACAGGCCTCCCACTCATGTGAACACCCACAGCTCCCCCATACACTCCTCCCATGCATAGCAGTGCTACAGGCCTCCCACTCACGTGAACGCCCACAGCTCCCCCATACACTCCTCCCATGCATAACAGTGCTACAGGCCTCCCACTCGTGTGAACACCCACAGCTCCCCCATACACCGACCCATGCATAGCAGTGCTGCAGGCCTCCCACTCGTGTGAACACCCACAGCTCCCCCATACACCGACCCATGCATAGCAGTGCTACAGGCCTCCCACTCATGTGAACACCCACAGCTCCCCCATACACTCCTCCCATGCATAGCAGTGCTACAGGCCTCCCACTCGTGTGAACACCCACAGCTCCCCCATACACTCCTCCCATGCATAGCAGTGCTACAGGCCTCCCACTCGTGTGAACACCCACAGCTCCCCCATACACCAACCCATGCATAGCAGTGCTACAGGCCTCCCACTCATGTGAACACCCACAGCTCCCCCATACACTCCTCCCATGCATAGCAGTGCTACAGGCCTCCCACTCATGTGAACACCCACAGCTTCCCCATACACTCCTCCCATGCATAGCAGTGCTACAGGCCTCCCACTCACGTTACCACCCACAGCTCCCCCATACACCGACGCATGCATAGCAGTGCTACAGGCCTCCCACTCACGTGAACACCCACAGCTCCCCCATACACTCCTCCCGTGCATAGCAGTGCCACAGGCCTCCCACTCACGTTACCACCCACAGCTCCCCCATACACTCCTCCCATGCATAGCAGTGCTACAGGCCTCCCACTCACGTGAATGCCCACAGCTCCCCCATACACTCCTCCCATGCATAGCAGTGCTACAGGCCTCCCACTCGTGTGAACACCCACAGCTTCCCCATACACTCCTCCCATGCATAGCAGTGCTACAGGCCTCCCACTCACGTTACCACCCACAGCTCCCCCATACACCGACGCATGCATAGCAGTGCTACAGTCCTCCCACTCACGTGAACACCCACAGCTCCCCCATACACTCCTCCCATGCATAGCAGTGCTACAGGCCTCCCACTCACGTGAACACCCACAGCTCCCCCATACACTCCTCCCATGCATAGCAGTGCTGCAGGCCTCCCACTCACGTGAACACCCACAGCTCCCCCATACACCGACCCATGCATAGCAGTGCTGCAGGCCTCCCACTCACGTGAACACCCACAGCTCCCCCATACACTGACCCATGCATAGCAGTGCTGCAGGCCTCCCACTCACGTGAACACCCACAGCTCCCCCATACACCGATCCATGCATAGCAGTGCTACAGGCCTCCCACTCATGTTACCACCCACAGCTCCCCCATACACCGACCCATGCATAGCAGTGCTGCAGGCCTCCCACTCATGTTACCACCCACAGCTCCCCCATACACCGACCCATGCATAGCAGTGCTGCAGGCCTCCCACTCACGTGAACACCCACAGCTCCCTCATACACCGACCCATGCATAGCAGTGCTGCAGGCCTCCCACTCACGTGAACACCCACAGCTCCCCCATACACTGACCCATGCATAGCAGTGCTGCAGGCCTCCCACTCACGTGAACACCCACAGCTCCCCCATACACCGATCCATGCATAGCAGTGCTACAGGCCTCCCACTCATGTTACCACCCACAGCTCCCCCATACACCGACCCATGCATAGCAGTGCTGCAGGCCTCCCACTCACGTGAACACCCACAGCTCCCCCATACACCGACCCATGCATAGCAGTGCTGCAGGCCTCCCACTCACGTGAACACCCACAGCTCCCCCATACACCGACCCATGCATAGCAGTGCTGCAGGCCTCCCACTCATGTGAACACCCACAGCTCCCCCATACACTCCTCCCATGCATAGCAGTGCTACAGGCCTCCCACTCACGTTACCACCCACAGCTCCCACATACACTCCTCCCATGCATAGCAGTGCTGCAGGCCTCCCACTCACGTGAACACCCACAGCTCCCCCATACACCGACCCATGCATAGCAGTGCTACAGGCCTCCCACTCATGTTACCACCCACAGCTCCCCCATACACTCCTCCCATTCATAGCAGTGCTACAGGCCTCCCACTCATGTTACCACCCACAGCTCCCCCATATACCGACCCATGCATAGCCGTGCTACAGGCCTCCCACTCACGTTACCACCCACAGCTCCCCCATACACTCCTCCCATGCATAGCAGTGCTGCAGGCCTCCCACTCGTGTGAACACCCACAGCTCCCCCATACACTCCTCCCATGCATAGCAGTGCTACAGGCCTCCCACTCGCGTGAACACCCACAGCTCCCCCATACACCGACCCATGCATAGCAGTGCTGCAGGCCTCCCACTCGTGTGAACACCCACAGCTCCCCCATACACTCCTCCCATGCATAGCAGTGCTGCAGGCCTCCCACTCGTGTGAACACCCACAGCTCCCCCATACACTCCTCCCATGCATAGCAGTGCTACAGGCCTCACACTTGCGTGAACACCCACAGCTCCCCCATACACCGACCCATGCATAGCAGTGCTACAGGCCTCCCACTCACGTTACCACCCACAGCTCCCCCATACACCGACCCATGCATAGCAGTGCTGCAGGCCTCCCACTCGTGTGAACACCCACAGCTCCCCCATACACTCCTCCCATGCATAGCAGTGCTACAGGCCTCCCACTCGTGTGAACACCAACAGCTCCCCCATACACCGACCCATGCATAGCAGTGCTACAGGCCTCCCACTCACGTGAACACCCACAGCTCCCCCATACACCGACCCATGCATAGCAGTGCTACAGGCCTCCCACTCACGTGAACACCAACAGCTCCCCCATACACCGACCCATGCATAGCAGTGCCACAGGCCTCCCACTCGTGTGATCACACACAGCTCCCCCATACACCGACCCATGCATAGCAGTGCTGCAGGCCTCCCACTCACGTGGACACCCACAGCTCCCCCATACACCGACCCATGCACAGCAGTGCTGCAGGCCTCCCACTCGTGTGATCACACACAGCTCCCCCATACACTCCTCCAATGCATAGCAGTGCTACAGGCCTCCCACTCACGTGGACACCCACAGCTCCCCCATACACCGACCCATGCATAGCAGTGCTACAGGCCTCCCACTCGTGTGAACACCAACAGCTCCCCCATACACCGACCCATGCATAGCAGTGCTACAGGCCTCCCACTCACGTGAACACCCACAGCTCCCCCATACACCGACCCATGCATAGCAGTGCTACAGGCCTCCCACTCACGTGAACACCAACAGCTCCCCCATACACCGACCCATGCATAGCAGTGCCACAGGCCTCCCACTCGTGTGATCACACACAGCTCCCCCATACACCGACCCATGCATAGCAGTGCTGCAGGCCTCCCACTCACGTGGACACCCACAGCTCCCCCATACACCGACCCATGCACAGCAGTGCTGCAGGCCTCCCACTCGTGTGAACACCCACAGCTCCCCCATACACTCCTCCCATGCATAGCAGTGCTGCAGGCCTCCCACTCGTGTGAACACCCACAGCTCCCCCATACACTCCTCCCATGCATAGCAGTGCTACAGGCCTCCCACTCGCGTGAACACCCACAGCTCCCCCATACACCGACCCATGCATAGCAGTGCTACAGGCCTCCCACTCACGTTACCACCCACAGCTCCCCCATACACCGACCCATGCATAGCAGTGCTGCAGGCCTCCCACTCGTGTGAACACCCACAGCTCCCCCATACACTCCTCCCATGCATAGCAGTGCTACAGGCCTCCCACTCGTGTGAACACCAACAGCTCCCCCATACACCGACCCATGCATAGCAGTGCTACAGGCCTCCCACTCACGTGAACACCCACAGCTCCCCCATACACCGACCCATGCATAGCAGTGCTACAGGCCTCCCACTCACGTGAACACCAACAGCTCCCCCATACACCGACCCATGCATAGCAGTGCCACAGGCCTCCCACTCGTGTGATCACACACAGCTCCCCCATACACCGACCCATGCATAGCAGTGCTGCAGGCCTCCCACTCACGTGAACACCAACAGCTCCCCCATACACCGACCCATGCATAGCAGTGCCACAGGCTTCCCACTCGTGTGATCACACACAGCTCCCCCATACACCGACCCATGCATAGCAGTGCTACAGGCCTCCCACTCACGTGAACACCAACAGCTCCCCCATACACCGACCCATGCATAGCAGTGCCACAGGCCTCCCACTCGTGTGATCACACACAGCTCCCCCATACACTCCTCCCATGCATAGCAGTGCTGCAGGCCTCCCACTCACGTGGACACCCACAGCTCCCCCATACACCGACCCATGCATAGCAGTGCTACAGGCCTCCCACTCACGTGAACACCCACAGCTCCCCCATACACCGACCCATGCATAGCAGTGCTACAGGCCTCCCACTCATGTTACCACCCACAGCTCCCCCATACACCCCTGCGGCCCGGAGTGCCCCTGCGTACCCTGCGCCGGCACAGCTCCAGCAGCACGTAGGCGAAGTCCTGGTCCTCGAAGCAGCCACTGAAGCGCAGCACGTGCGGGTGGTCCAGGCTGCGGTGGGTGGAGACCTCGGAGCTCATCTTCTCCTTGAGCCCCGGCTCCCGCAGCAGGCTCTGGGGCACGATCTTGCAGGCCAGCAGCTCCTGCGTCTCCATGTCCGAGACCTCGAAGCACTTGGAGATGCTGCCCCTGCCCAGGAAGCGGCCGCGCTTGAAGCGCCGTCCGGTGCGGGGGTCCGCCAGGATCTCGGGGATCTCCTCGGGCACGGCTGCGGGGGGCTCGGCTGCGGGGGGCAGCTGCCCTCCCGGGGATGACGGGCATGGCAGGTGGGGGAATGTGGGGCTAGAGCCGCAAGGGGCGGGAGGACTGTTCAATTGAGTGAGGGGCGCGCAGGGTTCGTCGGAATCCTCCGGCCCAACGTTCCGCCTCTCCTCTGTCCTCTGTCCTCCGCTCCGCTGTCCGCTCCGCTCCGCTGTCCGCTCCGCCTCGCTCGCTCTCTCTCTCTCTCTCGCTCGCTCCGCTCCGCCTCTCTCTCTCTGACTCCGCTCCGCTCCGCCTCGCTCTCTCCCTGACTCCGTTTCACTTTCAAATCACCCGCCGGTTCTTTAACACTCGCTTGCGCGCAGCTGATTGGTCCTTATGATCTAATAGGTCGCTGACCCCGCCTCTTCCGGACCGCGCAGCTCCATGCTTTATTGGCCAGCGGACAGCGTTGGGGTGACAAACACAAACAAAGGACTACGGCAACACAGGAGCTGGTGCGCGGAGGCCATTGATACAGGACTACAACTCCCACAATGCTGTGCGGAATCCAGCAATATGCGGTGAAAGGTGCGTGAATGAAGTTTGGCGTCCGTGAACGGAGAAAAGCCACTCCCTAACCCAAATAGGAGAGCGGTATTACTTGCCTAGTCATTTGGGATCTATATGTTTTTGTCTCGTAAGTGTTGGAGTTTACTTCTACTTTTAAGATCCTTGTTTTATTTTGCTTTTCATCTATCTCGTTTGTATCTGTAACGTGTAAGTATGTGCCTTTACTAACGCAACGTACCTGGTTCTATTGTGAAGCGTTCTGACACATTAGGGCAAGGTCCTCGCTATATAAAAATGAATAAAATAAATACATTTAAAAAAAAAAAAACTGTAGTTTCTTTCACGTTTCATGAAAAATCTTTTTCTCGTTCAGTGTCAATGTGTGGGGTTTGCTACAGGCCATCTTATTTGTGGCAGGCTTCACAGCATGAGCTGATGGTGTACTTAGCATAGACCGTTCTCAGATATGTCACACTGACTGATCTTTCCATTTGTGGAATGTTCGGGTTTGAGCATTTCATATAATCATTCATTCATTTCTACCTTTATTCGATTTTGTAATAAAATCCTTAAAATACATGATTTTTAAAGAATTATAAATCTAAACTATATTAACATTTGCACATAAAACAAGCATTTGCAATGCAATAGGTCTCGCATGAATTAAGTTTGAGCTATTGGCATTGCTAAATATATCAACACCAATTGCAACAAAAGTCTATTAATTGTAGGCCAAAAAAGTGGATTTTCCTTCTCTAACTTACAGCACTACAATTGATCCGCAAATACATCTGGTGGGTTAAGGGAGCACTAAAGCACAGGACGAGCTCTAAGGCACAGGATGAACTCCCTGCATCTGGACAGAGACAGAATGGGAGAAATCAGGTATTTACACTATAGGTGTGGAAGAGGAGTATGGCTCTGATGCTAAACCCTACTTAAGTAGTTGTAAAAGCTGAAGAAACTGCAAGCTCCAACATGGGATGTAAAGGTAAGTAACCCAAGAAACCCCACTTTGAGGCACAAACTACATGCAGGACAACGTTGGGCTTTCCCAATTTAGGAAGTATGACCTGATGAGTGTTTTAAAAGTAGGATTTCTGCGCGAGATACCAGAGGATGTAGTCAAGTCAGTCTGAGGAGCCAGGATGGTGCAGTGTGCAACTGCAAGGATCTTGTGAGCTGGGTCTTCCCTGGGCCCAATTACAAACCCTCCTCCCAGATAAGCAGGTGCACCCCCCCCCCCGAAAGAGCTGCCGTGGTGACACCCCTCAGATGTCCTTGGGGTTCTCTTTGGCACTTGGAGTTATCTTCAAAGTCCAACTGTGCTGACAGCTGCCCTTCCCACTGCAATTCTCTACTTCTTGGTACCTGTTCTCCGTGGTAACTTTTCTATGGGGATAAACTCAGGACGCACTCAACCGCAGGTGTTGACACCTCTGGGCCTCACTCACTGTCTCCTGGTGTGGGTCATGCCCTATGTTGCGGTGTTGGTGTCACATCTGGGCTCCTCGGTCTCGGCTTCTTCTGAGGAGCATCTTTTTCTTGCAATGACAAAAGACTCCTTGAGTGTCCCTCCTGAGCGGTCAGTCAGCTCTCTCCCTCGAAGTAGAATGCAGACATCCCCTCCTCGCAAGTTCATTGAGCTTCCCCAGGTGACCGGTCAAGAACCTGCCAAGGGAAGTTCGTGGTCAGTACCACAACACTCGAGCTCAAGGAATCTTCCAGTCATCACTAGTGTGGGACGACTGGTTTCCGCTCACCACTGGGGTGGGACCAGGGGCTTCCCCTTACCACTTGCTTCTACTCACCACTGGTGTGAGACCGTGACCTTCAGCTCAGCACTGGTGTGGGACCACGGGCTTCTGCTCACCACTGCTGTGGGACCGCGGGCTTCTGCTCACCACTGGTGTGGGACCGCGGGCTTCTACTCACCACTGGTGTGAGACCGTGACCTTCAGCTCAGCACTGGTGTGGGACCGCAGGCTTCTGCTCACCACTGCTGTGGGACCGCGGGCTTCTGCTCACCACTGGTGTGGGACTGCGGGCTTCTGCTCACCACTGGTGTGGGACCGCGGGCTTCTGCTCACTACTGGTGTGGGACCGCGGGCTTCTGCTCACCACTGGTGTGGGACCGCAGGCTTCTGCTCACTACTGGTGTGGGACCGCGGGCTTCTGCTCACCACTGGTGTGGGACCGCGGGCTTCTGCTCACCACTGGTGTGGGACCGCGGGCTTCTGCTCACCACTGGTGTGGGACCGCAGGCTTCTGCTCAGCACTGGTGTGGGACCGCGGGCTTCTGCTCAGCACTGGTGTGGGACCACGGGCTTCTGCTCACCACTGGTGTGGGACCGCGGGCTTCTGCTCACCACTGTTGTGGGACCGCGGGCTTCTGCTCACCACTGGTGTGGGACCGCGGGCTTCTGCTCACCACGGGAATGTAAGTTATGAGTTTTATTTGCAGATAACGAGGGCCTTTGCCTCTCAAGGCATTATATGTGAGGCAGCAGATTTTGAAAAAGGAAAGCTTCTTTATCGGAAGCCAATGTAGTTCCTTCAGTAAGGGCACAGAGGCAGTGCCCGCAGGACGATTCAGGACTAATCTAGCCGTGGTATTCTGAACTACCTATAGTTTGGAAAGTACGGCGTCTCCAACACCAGCTAGCAGAGCATTACCGTAGTCCAGCCTGCTTATCACCAGAGCCTGAACCAGGGTTCTGCGTGTATTCATTGGAAGGAGGGGAAACATTCTGCGTAACAGGCGCATATTATAATAGCAGGAGTTTCTGGTGGCTGCAATATGATCTTTCATTGACAGCGCTTGGTCAAGTTTAATCCCTAGATTTTTAACCGTTTGTTTAGGCACAGGTGTAGCCCCGAATTGGTGTGGCCACCATTCCTCAGACCAGATGGTGGGGGCTTTCCCCAGGTGTGGGACCGTGGGCTTCCACTCACCACTGCTGTTGGACCGCAGGCTTCCGCTCACCACTGCTGTTGGACCGCAGGCTTCCGCTCACCACTGCTGTGGGACCGCGGGCTTCCGCTCACCACTGGTGTGGGACCGTGGGCTTCCACTCACCACTGCTGTTGGACCGCAGGCTTCCGCTCACCACTGCTGTTGGACCGCAGGCTTCCGCTCACCACTGCTGTTGGACCGCAGGCTTCCGCTCACCACTGCTGTTGGACCGCAGGCTTCCGCTCACCACTGCTGTTGGACCGCAGGCTTCCACTCACCACTGCTGTTGGACCGCAGGCTTCCGCTCACCACTGGTGTGGGACCGCAGGCTTCCGCTCACCACTGGTGTGGGACCGCAGGATTTTGCTGAATGCCAAAAATCATTCGCTTAGTGGATCCCAAAAAAAACAAGTTTAAATGGTCGGCCAAAGGGGCAGTCGTGGAGGAGCAGCGTTCATATAAATACCTGGGTGTAACAATTGGGCAGGGAACATCGCATAAAGAACATAAATCGGCACTAAAAGCAAAAGCTCAATCACTAATCTATGCATATAGATTACTACGCAAACAAGCATTTGCAATGCAATAGGTCTCGCCTTAGTTAAATTTAAGCTATTAACATTGCAAATGTTTTATTTTTTATTTATGTATTGTCGTTGGTATTCTGCAAAGTAATAGTTATGTTATTGTTGATGGCATTAGTTTTTTTTTTGCATATGTTACATATATTGTACTTGTCCTGCAATATATTTTGTATTTATGTGATTTACATAATTTATTTCACACATTTATGCAACAATTATATAGATATGTTATAGTTAGCATTTTGTTAGTAGAAAATAATCAGGCAAACTACAGTGTGGTATAAAAAGTTTTTTTTTTTATGATACACATAAATATATATTCAAATGTACATATAATTGGTATTATTTTGTAAATAATATGATAATCTGATGTACATTTTTTATTAAAACAAGTAGTAACAATGTAACAAGTATTTATTTTGTAGGATATGAAGTAAAATAAACGTAACAATTATATCAAAAGATAGTGCAATTTTTTGGTGTTTTGTAATATACACTTTACTAACAATTTGTTAAGGTATAATGACGATAAAGTGCAGTTTTTTAAATTATGCAACAAGTAACAAAGAAATGCAGTTTTGCAAACGAAAATAGTATTTTAGCACTAGTACATGAACAAGTAATGAAATTTTGTATACAAATAAGTCTCTGAAAAATCAAACATAAGTTATCAGTAGTATTATGCAAATTATTCTTGTCACTGTTAGTATTTTTTGTAGTGGTATGGCAACAATTATTCAAGATTAATTTTAGCAAAACATAGTGCAATTTTTTGGTGTTTTGTAATATACACTTTTGTAAGAATTTGTTGAGGTATAATGACAATAAAGTGCAGTATTTTAAATAATGCAACAATCAATAAAGAAATGCACAGTTTTCAAACAAAAAAATATATTCTAGCAGTGTTACATGAAAAAAAATTCCAATTTTGTATACAAAAAACTATCTGAAAAAGTGAAACATAGGTAATCAGTAGTAGTATGCAAAGTATTCAGGTTACTTTTTAGTATTTTTTGTACGTTGTATGGCAACAATTGTTTATATTGCAGTTATATTTCTCTAATTATGTCTGTAATGCAACCATTACAAAACAGTACACTAAGTGTTATTGGCAAGAATGGCATTAAAGCATTTTCAAAATCTTCTGTGTCAGTTTCAATGCCTAAGTAGTCCATCAAAGGTGTATTATGGATGTCCATTGATTGCAAGTTTTCATTATTTTCTATTTGCACCACCATTGTGCTTTGCTCCTGGTAAGTTTTTTCCATTCCAAATAACGTTACAGTTATGTTTTCTTTGGGTGGTTGTATGACCTATGAAAAAAGTGTTTTAGTACACTTTTTAAATTTACTGATTGCATCATGATATTGCTATAAATATGTACTTACTTGTATTGTAGAGTGTCTAGTTGTGTTTAATATCTTCTCTCCATTGAATTCATGTACAGCCATATGTGTAAGCTGTACATATTCCCCAATTTCAATCGTAAAATCAGTGGCGTCTCTCCATAGACTTATCTTCACTGAATCTGTTGCATCATTAATTGTAATGCTCCTTATTTTAGTTTCTTGACCTCCAACAAGTATATTTTTAGTATCTTCTGCCTGTGGTACGTAAAGTAGGTATTTTTTGCAGTTTTTTATACTTTAATGAATGTTAAACAATAATTTTGTGCTTTGTGGTATATGTACAGTTAGAATTATTCGAAAACATACTGTAGACATTTTTTATATTGTCAACATAGAATTAATGGAAATAAAAATTATTAATTATTTGGTATGCTACTATTGCTCACTTTTGAACTTTGTACAAATGCTTATGTATATAATTTTTGTTACTTACCTTGTATTGTTGTTGATAGTTTACTTATCCATGGGTGTATTGCTAGTATATTTTATCTTGCTTTTGATTAAACTGTTTTTTTTCTTTTTACATTTGTACTTTGGGTATTTAGTAAGTCCATTGATGGTATATAGAGTTTTCCATATGCTGATATTATACTTTAATAGTAGCAATGTTAAATACATCAGCTGGAAAGAGCTGGAGTGTAGAAGTCTTTGCTATTTTGGGTAGAAGCCGCCATGCTTCTTGTTCTGTTGGAGTTGCGTTGGATACCTTTGGGTTGAGTGGAACACAGGAGCTGTCAGCAGGGTGGGCAGGGAAGAGTTGGAGGGCAGGAGTTCCTCCTGCTTTGGGTACAAGTCTGCCATAGCTCCTAGCAAAGATGAGCAGGAAGTGCTGGAAGGTAGGAGTCTCTTCTGCTGTGGGTGGAGCTGTTAGTAGTGTTGGGGGGGGGTGGCAGGGAAGTGCTCAAGGGTAGGAGCTTTTCTGCTTTGAGTAAAACTTTGTTATGTTTTTTGCTCTCTTTTAGCTGTTTTGGACACCCTTGGGTCTAGTGCACCACAGGAGCGGTTAGCAAGGGCAGGTGGGGGGGGGTGCAGGGAAGTTTTGGAGGGTAGGATCTTCTTCTTCTTTGGGTATAAGTCTGGTCAATAAAACATTAAGGGCCAGATGTAGGTAATTTTTATTTACCGACCTCTTAAATACCGAGTCACACCGACTCGGTATTTAAGAGGTCGGAAAATAAAAATACCGAGATGTAGGTAATTGCAGATGTGCAATTACCGAATCGGAAACAGTCGGTAATTTCCGATGTGGTAAATACCGACCAGTTAATGCCCATGCATTCCTATGGGCTTTGAAGCCCATAGGATTCATTGGGCATATACCGGTCGGTATTTACCACATCGGAAAATACCGACTGTCACAAGGGTGCAGGGGGTGTCACTTTGACACCCTCTGGCACCCCCAAAAGAGGCTCGGGTGCCATGTGGCAGGCATACCTGCCCTAAGGGCAGGTCTGCCTGTCATATGGCATAGGTGTGCATGCACACATGTGCATGCACACCAGAAATGGTATTTTACCATCAAGTAGTATTTGATGGTAAAATACCGATGTGGTACTGCTTGTGGGACTCAGAAGAGTCCCACCTACATACCAATTGTCCGGAATCAGTAATGATACCGACTCGGTATTTTACATACTCGGTAAATTTACCTACCGGTAAATTTACCGAGACTGTAAATTACAGGGACCTACATGTCAAATTGCTTTTACCGGGTGGTAACGGCTGAATTCGGCCGTTACCACCCGGTAAAAGCCTACCTACATCTGGCCCTAAATAGCTACGGAAAATTGTGTGAGTACTCAAGTTGTATGTATAGGTACATAAAATTGCTTTAGAAAGCTCATACAATTGCAACATGTCCATTTGAATTGTAACAGCCACTGTGAGTTAGGAAATGTCTCTTCAGTTAGGAGTTTTTCCCATAAGCTGAGATCACCCCCACTTACACATATAATGAAAGGGAAGTTATAGGGGTAGAAAGGGAGATGGGAGTTAAGAGGAACAAAATAGAGCAAAAAGTACAATAAGGCCAGCAAGAGGTGATAAGCTGTTGATGGTGTACTTGATATATTTTACAACTTTGCTATTGGGGAACATGCAGTAATTACTTGTTTCAGATATTAGTGTACAATTTTATTTGTGGTACAAGTATCTATTTGAAACAAGTAAATGCTGTTTGTTAAAGTTGTATCAATATTAGTAATATTTAAGTTAAATTATTTGTAAAAAAAAACTTTTGAGTTGTTCTAGTATTAAATGTGATAGTTTGCAACCAAAACATGGTATTTATACAGTAAATAATGGAATTGGGTAAAATTTATAAGTTAACATGTTGTTTAAAAATATGGGACAGTCATATTACTAAAATCAATTAAATAGTTATTACTTGTTTTAGATAGACAGTACAATTTTTTTTGTACTTGTATTTTTAAAACAAGTAAATGTTGGAATGTAAGTTGTATTGTGCATTCCAATTTTATTTTATTTCTTACATATATAAAAACATATACTTACTTCGTATTAGTTTGCGATTGCTTGATATGGAGGATATAGGCAACTTTATAAAACAGTTTATAAATACAATCTCTTAATAGCAGGTAACTTGTATTGTGCATTGTTTTTTTTCGGATTTCTGTAACATATATAAAGTTATTTACTTACTTCATATTAGTAGCTGTTTTTTGCTTTGGAGGGTATAATTAACTTAATAAAATAGTTTCTAATAAAATTTGTAAGAAAATAATTGTATATTAATTACTTGTTGCAGATAGCATTGTACATTTTTTTTTGTACAAGTAGTTATGTGAAACAAGTAAATTATTTGCAGGTAAGGTGTATAGGTTATAGAATTTATTTTGATTTTTGCAATGTATATAAAGAATTTACTTACTTTGTATTAATGGATAATACTTGTCTCACATATTTTAATATCTTTCTCTACTGTTCTATCTAAACACAGGAGTTGTCAGCAGGGGGGACAGAGAAGAGTTGGAGTGCAGGAATTTGTCCTGCTTTGGGTAGTAGTCTGCCATGGTTTTTGCTGTCTTGGAGCTGCATTAGACACTATTAAGTTGAGTGTAATAGATGAGCTCCTAGCAGGTGGGGCAGGTAGGAGTCTCTACTTCTTTAGGTAGAAATCTGTTATACGTCTTGCTATTTTGGAGCTGTGCTTCACACCTCTGGGTTGAGTGCAACATAGGAGTTTCCAGCAGGGATGGACATGAAGTGCTGGAAGGTAAGAGTCTCTTCAGCTGTGGGTGGAGCTGTTAGCAGGGGTGGAGGGGAGGTGGCAGGGAAGTGCTAAATGTTAGGAGCATTTCCTGCTTTGTGTACATGTCTGTTATGCTTTTTGCAGTCTTATAGGTGCGTTGAAAACTCATGGGTTGTGTGCAACACAGTAGCTTTTAGCAGGGGGCGGGGGAGGTCAGGTAAGATTTCTATGGTAGGAGTCTCTTCTGTTTATAAAGAATTTACTTACTTTGTATTAATGGATAATACTTGTCTCCCATATTTAATGTCATTTTTTACTGTTCTATCTAAATATTGTCTTGTAAGCAATAGTAATATCATAAAACAGTTCTTTTAATATCATTATATAAAAATTATAAGTTATAAACTTGTATACATATAAATATAACATTTTATTTATAATAATGATAATTACTTATAACTGTACAATTGCAAACATTTTGTAGTAAAATTAGTTAGTATGACAAATAGTTGCATGTAAAATAGTAATAAAATACTGCTTACTTCGGTAATTGTTCCTGACACAGTCAGGAGTGTCTTTACAGCAGCTCCTCGGACAGCTTTTATCGGAGATACTGGTGGGGCTGGCGGCTGTAGGATGCATTCTGCTTCTTGTATAATACCTGCTGAAATTGTAAGTGGTGGCATTCTTGCTATTTTCGTTTGCTTTGTCAACAGTAATATATCATTTTTGAAAATGTAATTGCGAATAAGTAATCCATTTTGTTCTCTTGTTTGCATATAGTAATCCTCATTATAACATGTTGCTTTAACCACTTGGCTGCTAAGGGGTGTGCATGTAGGTCCATTGACTTTCCATTGAAATCAATGGGCCCTACATGACGAGTTACCCTTGTCATTAGCACTGAAGGGGTTAATAGTAGTAGTTTCATCAGCTAATGCCATATGATACAAAACTTTATTTTCTTGTTTTGAATTGCGATAATAAGTTTTTGCTGAACATTTGATGATGTTGACTCGTAGTGCTTTCTGGTATGGCTTGGAATCAAATTGTTTGGTGCTCTTTAATTCTTCAATGGAAATCATCTGTAAAATAATATGTAAATATTAATAATTAAGATTGTTATTTATGCAAAGATAGTACTTTGATAGGGTAACATTTTTAAGCAGTACATTCAATGGAAATCAATTGTAAAATTATATGTAAATATTAATAATCAATATTGCTATTTATGCAAAGACAGTACTTTGATAGGGTAATATTATTAAATAGTACATTAAATAGCTATCCATATTGGTTTATGATCACTGTAATATGATTCTAATGTTCCGTAATTAGTAGGATGTGCATTTGTAAAAATGTGATCCAGTAAAGAGTTGTAATCTGTTGTAGGTGTGTTAATTTTCTGCTCACAATTAAAATTTGTTTTCATGTCGTTTTGTAATAATTTGCTACTGTATGTTGTTTGTTGTAGGTCAATGTTAAAATCGCCCATTATGACATATTTATGATGTGGATATGCATTTAATGTACAACTTAAAATTGCTAGTAATGTTTGTATTGCAACTTTTGGTGGTTTGTATATAATTAGTATTAAGTATTGTGTATTGTTAATTGTTTGTGTGAACTGTAAAATGTCAATTTGTTTTTCTGTTGTAAAAATTGGATTTATAACATGTTGTTTGTTGTAATATATAGCTATTCCATGTTTTGTGTGTATGTTGTAAAATTTGTCAAATAATAAACAATTGTAATGATCAATATTATATGTTTCGTCAGGTGTTTTGTGTGTTATATTTATTTCAGTTAAACACAACACGTCTGCATTTAATATATTAGTATCAGATTTTATTGCTTTGAAATGTTTTTGTAGTGATCTTATGTTATGTGCTATTAGTGTGAAACTTTTGTTGTATTGATGTATTTGTGGTATTGAAATTTGTAATAACATATTTGTTTTCATGCGAAACATTTCCTCGTGCACTTTAAAGTGTGTTAATATTTTATCTTCTTTAAAGTTTTTAATATATATGTTATTTAAAGACTTTGCTCTGCTAATTGCTACATAATGTAAGTGATGTGTTTTGGTATTACCGAAATGTATATATAATGGTTCTATTGTTTGACCTTGAGTTCTATGTATAGTACGTGCAGATGATTGTCGTAATGGAAACTGTTTTCGTACTATTGTTATTAATTTTTTGCTATATTGAAAACTACGAGAAATCGGTAATATTGGTGTCCAACTTTTAGAAATATTTATTTTGTAAAGGTGTGTATTTTGTTGTCTTGTTTGTGTGCCAATTTTTTCATTGTCAAAATGCATCCAAACAATAATTGGAATATTATTTGTAGTTTCAACATACTCAATCATACCTGTTGCACCATTAGTTAAACCATCATTCACATTAATATTAGAAGTTAGATCATAACGTAATTTAATTGCAATATGTAATATCTTTGCCAATGACATAGTTTGATTTGTATTAGTAGGTAATTTTTGTAAAATTGCTTCTTTTACTTCTGGACTTAAGTCTCCTGGTACTGTGTCTATAGCTATTGTAGTATACATTGGATAATGTTTGATATGTTGCATCAAAACATTATGATTTATTTCATTAACTTCATTGTTAGTAAACATTATATATGGTATAGACTGTAGTATACTTGAATCTGGTTCTATTTCACGTGATTTCAATTTTTGAATATCATCAATTGTTTGCTCACCAGTCCTTAGTCTATTTAGCAGTTGTGCAAATGGCATATCATTTATTTGCCTAATGATTTTGGTAAGTTCAAATATTTTAAAATGTGTTTGCCATAAGTTAGTACTTAATGGTCCATACATATTTTTTGAGTTTTCAAATATATATGTATCAAAAACTGGTTTCAATTGGTAAAAGTCTCCAATGGCTAATATTGATATACCTCCAAATGGTTCATTTGATGCTTTTATTTCTTGCAATCTATTGTGTATAAAATTTAACATATTTGTGCCAACCATTGATATTTCATCTATTATCAGAACTTTTAAATGCATTAATTTACATTGTAATGTACTTCTATTTTCATGTGTTAATTGCTTATATGTTAATGCTTGTGAGATTGGAATTTTAAATGTACTATGTAAAGTTTGACCATTTATATTATGTGCAGCTTGCCCTGTTGGTGCTGTAAGTAATATATAAATGTTATCAGGATTTTCTCCTGCTTTTGTATTATAGTAGCGTACTAAAGTTTGATATAGTGCAGTAATTATATAACTTTTGCCTACTCCTGCACCGCCAGTACAAAAAGTAAAAAAACATTCTGTTTTTGTTTTTAGCCAGTTTAAGTGATGGTAGACAAAATTTAGTTGTTCCATTGTTAAGTCTTGCATAATACTAGTGTACTCCTCCTGTGGTAGTATATTGTTCACTAATAATTCTTCGTCTGCAATTGTTCTAATTCCTAAATCTAGTCCTAGATCATATTGTGTATCTGATTGATATGCAGGTGTTGTTGTTTCTTGATTATCTATAACTATTGATATTGTAGGTGATGCTGGTGATGTGTCCATTTCTTCATTATTATGTGTTTCTTCAGTATTAATTATTGTATCTTGCTTATTATATAATTTATAGTTAGTATCTACTTCTATTTGTACTTGTAGGTATTTTTCATAGTATGTACTTTTTGGTGAAATTATATTGTTTTCTATTCTCCAAGGGTAGTATAGCATTAGTAACTCTCTGTAATAATTTTCTGTGTCGTTAATTTTATTGAAACGTCTATATCTAATTATTATTTTTTTCTACGTTCAGTGTACATTTTGCTGTGTTTGTTACTTATTAATTCATCTATTTGAAGTTCTTCTTCATCTGAACTATAAAAGTTAGTTTCTAAAAGTAAGTCATCATAAGTATTTTTTTTTTGGGTGTTAATTTTCTGTTTGGTATTATAGTTTGATGCATAATCAGCTAATGTACATTCTTCTAATGTTATTGGCCGTTTACTGTACTTGTTAATAACATTGTCAAATTGTATTTTTGTTGATGTTTCTGGTAACATATTTATTGTATTAATATCTTTCATTAAATATGTACGATGATCTGGCATACTTGTATTAATAAATACAAATGATCTTGAACTTTTCCTTAAGGGTATTTGTAATATAAGGTAAGCAGCTTCTTGTGCACTAATTTCTGTGCAATTTATAAATTTATTACCAATGTACTTTAATTGCTCTTTCATCTTTACATTATGGCCAACTTCTTTTGCAGCTTGTGCTAATATTTTACTTAAGCCACGCTGAGATTTACTAATATATGATACAATATATACAGCACAAGCATAGGCATCTAAAACATACTGTATATCTATGTTAGCTTGCCATGCTCGTAAAATTACTTTATTGTAATTATTAATAAAACATTCAGCTGGTGTTCTTTTTAAAAATATAGTAGTTTTATTTATTTGTAATTGTATGCATGTTATATATTCTTCTTCTGTTATTTGAATGTGTTGTAAGAATTCTTCATATGTGTAATTTGCAAATTGTTCTGTATTCATTGTAGCATGAATAATATCTATGTGTTGCTTAAACATATTGTTTGTGTTTTCTAGTTGTAATGGCTTTAATATCATTGTGCATGCCATTGGATATCTTGGAAATTGATATTTGCATGTTTTTTTATGTTTGATGCGGCAATTTTTTGTATGCCCATGTTTTTGTAATGGAAGTAAACTGTGTAAAGGTGTGTCTTCTGTTTTTGTACATGTTATGTGCTTATTTATAAAAGTTATAACTTCATCATCTTTGTGTATGTTATATTGTGGTGCATCATCAATCCAAAGTAATGCATGTATATGTGGTGATCCTCTCTGTTGAAATTCAACTCTGTAAAAATAATCTATTACTTTACCTACTGGGTTTGATTTGTGAAGTAAAATACAATTGAATAATTTTCTAACTTGATAATCGAAATGTCGTGCACATGTTATTTATTTATTTTTATTTATTTATTTTTAACATTTATTAAGCGCGAACAAATGCCCGCAGGCGTCTTGGCGCTGTACTTTTAATACTCTCCTATGTGATCTTTAGTTTTGTGATCTTACAATTTTCAGAGGTCGAATAACCATGTCTTCAGTTTCTTCCTGAAGAGCATGAGATTTGGGCTAGATCTTATGGTTTGCGGGAGTGTATTCCATAGCTTTGGGGCGGCAACTAGGAAACGTCTGTCTCCCCAGTTGACCAGCCTAGTCCGTGGCACTACCAGATCATTCTGTCTTGCTGATCGTAGCGTCCGAGTAGGAATGTATGGGGTAAGATGGTCACACAAAAATTGAGGGGCTTGCTGATGTAATGACTTATAGACGATGCACAGTGTTTTAAATTTGATTCTATTCCTTACCGGAAGCCAATGAAGATTTCTCAATGTCTCAGCTATTGGTTTGAATTTAGGGATGTTAAGGAGAAGTCTGGCTGCCGCATTCTGGATTGTCTGCATTTTCTTGATAATCCGGACTTGAGCGTTGGCAAGCAAGCCGTTGCAGTAATCCAATGCTGATAGGACAAGGGCGCTGACCAATGTTTTGCCAACATTTTTAGGGAGAAAAGGAAGAATCTTCCTAACCAGTCGTAATTTATAGAAAGCTGTGGAGGCCATTTGATTGGCATGTGCCATGAAGTTTAAATTGTCATCGAAGATGACACCCAAATTTCTCACCTTCGTGGTTGGTTTGGGGACAGCTCCAAAAGAAGATGGCCACCAGATTGAAGACCAGCTGGGACTGAGGTGGCCAAAAGTGACCACCTCAGTTTTCTCGGAATTTAATTTCAAACAGTTTGCAGACATCCATTGTCCAATGGCCAGCATACCTGTTTTGAAATTCTCCGCCACTGTTTCCCCATCATTTCTGACAGCCAGTATCAGCTGTGTATCATCTGCATATGAGGTAAGGTTCATCCCGTGCGCTTTGATGGTTTTTGCGAGGTCCGACACATATATATTAAATAGTGTCGGACTAAGGGATGAACCTTGAGGTACCCCACATGGCAGTGATAACTCAGCAGATGTGAACTGGCCCATTGTGACGGCCTGAGATCTCCCTGTCAGAAAGGATGCCAATAGTTTTTTTGCTAGACCTTGCACGCCCATTTTTTCGACACGGTTGACTAAGATCTTATGGTCAACCGTGTCGAAGGCGGCCGACAGATCTAAGAGAACCAGTAGTGCGGTGCCACCCTGGTCTCTGATTAGTCGAATATCATCCGCCGCCTTAATGAGCGCAGTCTCCGTTCCATGAGACTTGCGGACTCCAAATTGTGTTTCATCGAGCAGATGATATTGCTCGATGTATTCCGCAAGTTGGACATTCATGGCTTTCTCAACTATCTTAGCAACGAATGGAAGGTTTGCTATAGGCCTATAATTTTTCAGTTCAGTTTTATCTAAACCAGGCTTCTTCAAGAGCGGTTTTAATAAGGTCTTTTTTAGATAGTTAGGGAAGATACCTGTACGGAACATTAGGTTACATATCTGGGTAATGACTGGGATCATAGTGTCCATTAGCAGACGAAGGGTGTTCAAAGGACAGGGGTCCAGGGCCGATCCAGATTTGATTGTTTTAACAATGTTCTGGATTTGATCCTCCGTTACCTCTGCAAAACAAGAGAGGTTATTGCTTAATGAAGGTGTATTTACTTTTTCATTGCCATGGTTAACTCCAAGATTGAATGCTGAAAAGATGTCATTCACCTTGGTGAAAAAGAAAGCTGCCAAAGAGTCACAGAAAGTTTGTGAACAAGGGGGATTAAGGTCTGGGGCACATCCCGCCAGATGTTTAGTTATTTCAAAGAGCTTTTTATTTGAATTTTTTGCATTTTCAATTTGCTCTGTGTAATACCTTTTTTTTGTTTCTGTGATCAGAAGTTTATATTGGGATAAAGATTCCTTATACACTTTCCTGTTTTCATTATCGTATTTTTTCCTCCAGATTCTTTCTTTATTTCTGCATTGCTGTTTTAGTTTTTTCAGCTCCTCAGTATACCAAGGTGCTGAAGGGGAGCTTCTATTCCTGGACAATCTTTTTACTGGTACCAGCTTGTTAGCTGCCTGGCTCACCCATGTTTGGTATTGCTCAATAACCGTTTCTGGGTCATTAGCCCAAGTAGGTAGTGAGTCCTGTAACGCATCCTTAAGGCTGGGAATTCTAATGTCCTTCCAGACTTTAAACGATTCTCGTTTGGAGAGAGGAGTTGTTACAGTGGGTGTTTTATTAATTTGTATAGTTGCCGATATCAGGTAGTGATCAGACCATGTCAGTGGCAGGACATCGGTTACTATCATATTGTCCAAATTAGTGAATATACCATCCAGGGTATGGCCTGCGGTATGTGTAGGTCCTTTCACCAACTGAGATAGACCGACAAGCTCCATTTCAGATTGCAGAGATATGGTGTCTTTATCTTCATTACAGTCTAGATGAAAATTAAAATCACCTAGCAGTGTTATAGATTTATCTGTGGCTAAGGTTTCTAGCATAGTGGCAATTTCTGTGAGAAATCCTGACCGAATTTCTGGTCGTCTGTATAAAAGTATACCTTTGAAGTTGTATGAAGGGGTCAGGTAAATACCAAAATGAAATGCCTCGCATGTCATAGAAGGGATTGCGGTGGTACGAATTTTAAAAGTGTCCCTGGCAATTATGGCAATCCCACCCCCTCTTATTGGGTCTTGCTGTATTAAACTGCATTTTGTTTCCCATGTCATACTTTTGAATTCATCTCTTGTACATTCTTTTTGTTTTTTTATCCGTAATAGTATATTAATCAAATGGTACCATTTTGTTTCTGCTGATGATAAAGTTAGAAAAAAAGTTGGGATACCCAATTGCCTTATCATTGCAAATAAATCTTTCTTACAATTTTCCCAATATGGAGGAGAACTCCGTATTGTTTTCAATATTTTGTAACCTTCATTGTATTGTAGTATGCTGTCTAAGTTATCTTTTATATCTTTCACTGTAATAACTTGCCCATTAGTAAAATACTTTCTAAGTGATATAAAAATTTTGTCTTGTATTTGTTTAATTTGCAATCTTTTTAATTCAAAAAACATATTTGTAACATTATTAGCTACTCTTTTGTCAAAACTTCGTAATTCCCATTTACATATGGTACTATAATGTACTGGTACATGTCTATTTTCATTAGCTGTTCTACGTTTACCACAAAAAATTGTTGGAAATGCTAAGTATTCAGAATCTTTGTCTTCATATAATCCACGCGGAGTATTATGTTCAGCAGGAGCTAAACTTAATACATTAATGTTCTCTGTTGGAATAGTTTCATTTGTGAATAATGTATCTAAATTACCTACAGGTAGTTCATCTGTACTACTTGAAGTATTGTTAGTTTCAGACATATTTGTATCATTTGTTTCTTGATTTGGTGTATATTGCCAATCTGAGTTTATAGTTATACCATATTCTTTAAATAATTCACTATTGTAAGCTAAATATACAGCTGCATTTTTTACTTTATTAGATCTTACATTTTCATAATGTGTGTATGATTTATAACGTAATTTTCTTTTTAATTTTATAGGAATTGTCATATTATCACTTATTTGTCTTGGCAACATTGTAATCGTGGTCATAACGTCAGCTGGTACATTAACAACAGCACCTGTTAATGCTTTTTGAAATCCACGTGGCAATGTTCTAATTTGCAAAAAAGGTATTCTTGGAGATATTAATCTCTCCTCTAAATTATGTAAATATAATTCAGATGGTATATTAGGGAAACTCATTCCATTGTAAACAGAACATGGTGGAATTTTGTTTTTAGTTATGTAATGATAGCATGTTTCACATATATAATTAGTTTGATAATCACTAATGTTACATAATAGAAATGTTGTTTGGTTTGTGATATGTCCTATATTTTTTACAGTCAGTTTATGCCACATTTGATTACAAATTGTGCATATATATTCTGGACCATATTGTATTTCATTATGAAAATTTTCAATTATTTTTGATATTGTTAACATATTTGTATCTTCATTTGGTATTGCATTTTTATTAATATTATAAATTGGGATACTTTCGTTTGCAGTGCTTTCCTCAAATGTTACATTATGTATATTATTACTATCTATTTCTGTTACTATGCTATTTTCACTGTTACTATTTATTTGTATTTTATTCCTATCTTTTTTATTTTCCCCATTTTTTTTGTAACTGCAGGTTCAATAGATGTTTGTGAAGTAGATAGTTCTGTATTTGTATTATTTTTTAGTTCTGTAATTTTTTTGTTATTACTGCAGATTTGAAAGTGGTAGATGAAGAAGGTAATTGTGTGCTATAGTGTATAAGCATTTGTTTATTATCTTCAACACTTTTTTTTAAAGCTAGTCTTTTTTGAGTTTTTTTAAAAGAAGACTTCAGAATTTTACTCACTGTTAAAGGAATTACTTTTATTACCAGTAATTCTTCATTAATGACTAGCATATCTTTACATATAGTCATTATATACTGCATTAAATCTGTATATGTTTTTATTTCTATACTGTTTGGACTGTAGTCAGTAGTATATTTAGGACTAGTTTTTGATGTTTGTGAGTAATAAATGCAATAGGTATCATGTGTATTAATAATAATAATTACAATTGAATGTAAAAATATTATATTACAATAATGTTTATCTAAAGCTTTCATTATAGTTAAGTGTATGTTTTTTAGTACTGTATTATTTTTTACTATGCTATAGAACTGCTCTTTTTGCATCTTTATTGAATAGATTGTATTATCATATTCAATATAAGTAGGAATATTTTGAAAGTCTATGTTTTGTTTCTTATAGAAAGTTGTCATATCTACATACATGTTTTTGGCTAGTTGCATTATATTATGCATATCTTGTGCAGTCCATTTTGTTGGATTTGTATTTTGACTATAAATAATAGCAAAAAATAGATTGCAAATGTATGTGTTATCTATTTTTATTCCTTGCAATTGTGTATTTATTAAATTACAGTTAACTTCTATTACTATGTTGTTATTGTTATTTTTACAATTAATAGTATTTATTTCATGTGATTTCAATTTATGCATAGTACATTGTAATAATGCATTTTTATTTAATTTCTTTTTATTACTTTTTTTGAGTTTTCGATTACTATTATCTGTTATTAAACCTGCTTTTAATGACTTTTCAATAATTGAATGTTTTTTAATGCCTTTTTTTTAAGTACTTTCTTGTTACATTTTTTAGCAATTTGCAATTCTTTTGTTACTGGTAAATTTGGTATAGCTACATTAATATGTGTCTGCTGATGTACATTTTTTTGCTCAATTGTTTCTGTTTCTAATAAAGCACTAATTTTAGCCGTTTTAGCAGTTTTAGAAATAATTTTATCTGTGTTGCTCCTTTTTTTTTTAATGTCTCTTTTGTAACATGTTTTGGTGCTGCATGTGTTAATGTGGTTGTAACTTGTGCGTATGTAATAGTACTAGTCTGTTCAAATTGTAACTTCGATGTTATTGCTTTCTCAACTTTGCTACTATTGTTAATTTCCTGCTCTAATATGTTTGCATCATGTACTAAAAGTGTACTTTCATCTTTTCCAACTGTATGTATTTTTTGTAATGCTTGTCTAAAAGATTTTTGTTGTATTTTTATAACATCTATTGGTGTTAATTCAAATTGTATATCTACTGCATTATCTGGTTTTATAAAACTTGCTAATCTACAAATATGATGCATTATATCCTGAAAACTTTTTTTTATGATTACTACACATGTGCCATTTGTATGTGGCATACCATTATGATCCCGACTATGTGAATCAAAGATAAAGTATGTATTTTCATTTTTAAATATAGAAATTACATATACATCCATGCATAATAAGACTCCAGAATTTGTTATTGATATATTTAATGCTTCTTGAATGTCTGGATATGACAAATCAAAACGTTCAAATATGTTACCATAGTATGGTTGGCGAAGATGAATTGAATATATATTATTTTCATGCATTACATATTTTGGTAGTTCATCAGGATGCATAAATTCTTGTTTATTAATCTGATGCATATGTAAATATAATGCATTTCCAAGATCCATAATATAATGCAAATCTTGTGCATCCCATATGTTTGCTTGTTTATTGTAATTGTGAATTATGGCAAATAGACTATTTGGTAAGCATTGTCTACCTCTAGAAGTTTGTGAAAATTTGTCATGTGCTTGATTGTAGTGAGCTTGTATGTTACTATACATTATCTTGTCTCTTTGTAAAACTGTAGTCAAGGATTTATATGTTATTCTCTTACTTTTTTTATTAATTTGTATTTGTGATTTAACTAATATTACAGTCTAGTTATGCATACATGACTAATATTTTGGTTTTATATCATGAAAAAGTAATTTCTTACTAGTAGTGTTTTGATGAACTATTGTAACATACTCTGAAAAACCACTTTAATAGTGTATGCATCCAATGATATTAGTCATACTTTTTAAGAAAAACTTGAACTAAGTATATTACCTTGTTGTTAGCTTCTTCTTTTTAGAAGAACCTGTAAAAAAAAAATGTATATGAAATTGTGTATTTATGCATACTTTTTATATGTCAGTATCAACAGATATTTACTTATGTGTCTAAACATTTTCTAATGCATAGTGCATAGTAGTGAGGGCAGAGTGCAGAGTAATTAGTGCAAAATGCAGAGTAGTGAGTGCAAATTGTGGAGCAGTGAGGGCATAGTGCATAGTAGTAAGGGTAGAGTGCAGAGTAGTGACTGCAGAGTGCAGAATAGTGAGTGAACAATGCATAGTAGTGAGGCCAAAATGCAGAGTAGTGTGGGTAGAGAGCAGAGTAGTTAGGGCAGATTGGAGAGTATGAGTGCCGAGCACAGAGTAGTAAGTGCAAAGTGCAGAGTAGTGAGGGCAGAGTGCAGAGTAGTGAGTGCATAGTGCATAGTAGTGAGGGCATAGTGCAGAGTACTGATAGCAGAGTGCAGAGTATTTAGTGCAGAATGCAGAATAGTGAGTGCAGAGTGCGAAGCAGTAAGTACGGAGTGCAGAGTAATGAGGGCAGTACTAGTTTGTATACACAGTGTCAAGTAGTGAGTGCAAAGTGTATAATAGTGAGGGCAAGGTACAGAGTACTGAGGGAAGACTGTACAGTTGTGAGTGCAAATTGCAGAGTATGAGTGCAGAGGGTAGAGTAGTGAGTGCAAAGTATTGAGTAGTGACTGCAAAGTAGTAAGTGCAGAGTAGTGAGTGCACAGTACTTACTGCAGTTTGCATAATAGTGATGACAGTTCTACTCTGTAGGCAGGGTGCAAAGTAGAAACTGCAGACTGCATATCAGTGTATGCAGAGTAGTAAGCACTGCGTAGTAAGTGCAGATTAGTAAGCATAGAGTGCAGACTAATGAATGTAAAGTGCAAAGTAGTGAGTGCATAGTGCATAGTAGTGAGGGCAGAGTGGAGAGTAGTGAGAGCAAAGTGCAGAGTAGTAAGTACATAGTGCAGAGTAGTGAGTGTAGAGTGCAGAGTAGTGAGCGCACAGTGAATAGTAGTGAGCGTACAGCAAATAGTAGTGAGTGCATAGTGCATAGTTGTGAGGGCAGAGTGCAGAGTAATTAGTGTACAATGCAAAGTAGTGAGTGCAAAGTGTGGATCAGTGAGTGCAAAGTAGTGAGAGTATTACTACTGTGTTGGTACAGTGCTGAGTAGTGAGTGGAGAGTGCATAGTAGTTAGGGAAGATTGCAGAATATGAGTGCCGAGCATAGAATAGTTAGTGCAAAGTGTAGAGTAGTGAGAGCAGAGTGCATAGTTGTAGTAGTGAGGGCAAACTGCAAAGTAGTGAAAGCAGAGTGCATAGTAGTTATAGCAGAGTGTACAGTATTAATGGCAGAGTGCAGAGCAGTGAATGCATAGTGCAGAGCAGTGAGTGCATAGTGCATAGTAGTGAGGGCAGAGTGCATAGTAGTGGGGTAGAGTGCAGACTAGTGAAGGCAAAGTGCAGAGTAGTAAGTGCATAGTGCAAAGTAGTGAGTGCAGACTGCAGAGTAGTGAGAGCACAGTGTAGAGTATTTAAGTCAGAGTGTACAGCAGTGAATGCATAGTACAGAGTAATTAGTGTGTAGTGCATAGTAGTAAGTGCAGAGTGCAAAGTAGTGAGAGCACAGTGTAGAGTATTTAAGTCAGAGTGTACAGCAGTGAATGCATAGTACAGAGTAATGACTGCATAGTGCATAGTAGTGAGGGCAGAGTGTAGAGTAGTGAGGGCAAAGTGCAGAGTGGTAAGTGCATAGTGCGGAGTAGTGAGTGTAGAGTGCATAGTGGTGAGGGCAGAATGCAGGGTAGTGAGGGCAAAGTGCATAGTAGTGAAAGCAGAGTGCATAGTAGTTATAGCAGAGTGTGGAGTATTAATGGCAGAGTGCAGAGCACTGAATGCATAGTGCAGAGCAGTGAGTGCATAGAGCATAGTAGTGAGGGCAAAGTGCAGAGTAGTGAGGGCAAAGTGCATAATAGTGAGTGCATAGTGCAGAATAGTGACTGCAGAGTGCAGAGTAGTGAGTGAACAATGCATAGTAGTGAGGTTAATATGCAGAGTAGTGTAGGTAGAGAGCAGAGTAGTTAGGGCAGATTGCATAGTATGCGTGCTGAAAAGTAGTGAGTGCAAAGTGCAGAGTAGTGAGGGTGGAGTGCAGAGTAGTGAGTGCATAATGCATAGTAGTGAGGGCATAGTGCAGAGTAATTAGTGCAGAATGCAGAATAGTGAGTGCAGAGTGCGGAGCAGTGAGTGCTGAGTGCAGAGTAGTGAAGGCAGTAGTAGTTTGTAGACACAGTGCTGAGTAGTGAGTACAGAGTGTATAGTAGTGAGGGCAGAGTACAGAGTACTGAGGGTAAAGTGCAGAGTTGTGAGTGCAAATTGCAGAGTATGAGTGCAGAGGGCAGAGTAGTGAGTGCAAAGTAGTGAGTAGTGACTACAAAGTAGTAAGTGCAGAGTAGTGAGTGCAGAGTAGTTACTGCATATTGCATAGTAGTGATGACAGTACTACTCTGTAGGCAGGATGCAGAGTAGAAACTGCAGACTGCATATCAGTGGATGCAGAGTAGTAAGCACTGTGCAGAGTAAAGAGTGCAGAGTAGTTACTGCAAATTGCATAGTAGTGATGACAGTACTACTCTGTAGGCAGGATGCAGAGTAGGAACTGCAGACTGCATATCAGTGGATGCAGAGTAGTAAGCACTGCGTAGTGAGTGGACAGTGTAGAGTACTAAGCATAGAGTGCAGACTAATGAATGTAAAGTGCAGAGCACAAAGTAGTGAGTACAAAGTGCAGAATAGTTGGCAGAGTGCAGAGTAATGAGTGTTTGTAAAGAGTATTTTAACTTTAATAAAATAATTTGCATTGTAAAATATTATGACACAAGTGTGTAAAGTGAGCACTATATAAAATTGCTAAAATAAATAAGTACATAAATTTGCAAATTAAGTACTACCCTCACTTTTTACACAGTTCAATATGTAATGTACATACCGCATTTATATTTGACATACAGTAAATAACAGTCAGGAAAAATCACGATGTTGATAAATGTTACATCACATTGATAAGCAATTATTAGGGTCGCACAAAAGGTGCACGTGGCATACAATGAAATGGCAAGCTAATTACCCAAGGCACTTAATTTGGAAAAGGCAAACTAAACATATATTATTTCCTAACTTACTAAATTTATAAAACACATATGTTTCGTTTGAACACACGCTAAAGACTGACATTTTACCAAGTATCATAATAGTGCTATTTATGTAATGTAAAATAATTAGAGCTAGAGCTTGTGACGCCCGGGGCTATCCTTCAGATTGCCACCTCCCCTTGGGGGGTTGTTGGGGGAAAAGGGTGGCGAGCACCTGAAAGAGGTCCGAGAGACACATAGTATCGCCGCTAATAGTTACCTCGATCAATCAAGTTACATGCACATACATGACACGGCCCAGGGCTAGACAGCCCACGTCCCCAAAATAGTGCTGCCTACGGCAGACTGCCCCCACCTAGCTAGGTCAATGAAGGAATAGCAGAAGGAAACTTAAAAGTTACATCAGTTCTACCTACCCTGTTTGTGACATCTCACTCATAACATAACAGCTAGTGCAGGACCCTTGTCCCATATCTGCCCTGTCCATGACCTCAGCAATATCTGCAGACCAATCCACCACACTGGGTTTGACCACAATTCCCTTGGCAGCACCTTCAGGATACTACAGGTGAGTCCAATGCACCTGATCACTAGACTAACTTGATTTGTGCAGTTGGGGCATTACCAGGCCGAATGAGCGGGAAGAGGGTTGGGAGGGGCAACAAGTTAAAAACAAAGCTAAAAGTACAAAGAATTTGTATTCTGTTCCAAGTTTCCATTGTCTTCACCTTCAGGTAACAGCATATAAAATGAAGGCACACTATATGTTTAAAGATAAATCCAAGTTAAAGTAATCGGTAGGAAATGCATTTGTTTGCATTATGATACTTTATTGATTAATTCAGTTACTAGAGATTAGTGTAACAAGACAGTAAAGGAATAGATTACTGGTGGTGGTGGGTAAGAAGTGGTGGTTAACGACTTCTGTATTTAAAATGCTACGATGTCCCAGCCTATGACTTAAAGCACAATGAATATGCAACTCATTATTTTAATACAGTATAAAATGTTTTTGAAGTGTCCCATTTTACTGTGGAATGTCTTTCATAAGTCACTACATCAATGGAAATATCACATTAGCAATACGAATGGCAGCTTTGATATTAACCACCTGAGCTACCTCACACCAATGAATCCTGTCACTAGATGAAACTCCCATCTCTCTCCAGCAGGTAAATCACCAGAGTTTACTTGACACTGTGTGTTGTCCGAAAACTGCTCAATATACGTGGAACATTGTAGTACTTTTAACACCTCTGTACTGCTAAACAAAAGTTCCATTACTGAAGAGAAGAGTATTTTGAAGTGCAAGCCCATTTAAAACACTGCCCATGTTACTGTGCCGATTTGTCACTGTGCCCAAGGCCAGAGCCAATAACCGGAGATAGACTGCGTGACTGAAGTTCTCAGTAACGGAGGGCATGCAGGCACTGCAGCTGCTCAGAGGAGGATCTTTTTGATCTGATCATTCATGACTGTGCAATTGGCTAAAAAGCAAAGTTTATAGCAAAGTTACAGTGCTTTCTGTAGCAGGCTGAGACCTCACAGCATTAAAATACAGTCGCCGCTGTTTACCATTGCACCAACTAGTACTGTATTATGTTTCTATCTGGGTAGACAAACGTTTTCAGCAATTGCATTAAAATTGAGCAGCACAATATCATATTTCATGGTCTACTAACAGCTTGGCTTTTTTATTCTGGTGCAGCTGGAAACCAGCATACATCATTCTCACACATACATAATATTCATTCTAAATGAGAAACAAATTAACCCCAACATTTTGGAAGAAGAACATGCCTCTTGTGTAAACTAACTGGAGTAATTCAGGTGACCTAATACGTAGCTGTCAAAGTTTGAGACTGCTTATGTGTGACATAGCCATATATTCAGTCGTTGAATGTGTGACATATAAATGTCTTATGTGTAGCACTTTTAGTGATGCATGTTAGAGAACAAAAAACTGAATAGAGAATAACAGTTATAACCAAGTAGTAAGATCATTTTCACAAATTAGCCCATGTTGTGGTATGAAAACTGGCTCAAACTACCCAATGCTCCTAAAGTGTCTACACAAGATCACTGGCCTACTTTTCTTTGCCAACAGGGTCACCTGGCAGATATATCTGGCATCGTAATAACCAATAACATACATGTTTTGGAAGAATTACCATAGTTTAATGAAATAGAATGTTATGTCTAGTACACATTTCAGTTAAAACAAATGGTTTGTTAAGCCAAAACAGTTAATCAGTGACAAAGCGTGGTAATCTCAGAGGTGCGCCACCAAAAAAACTCAGAATCCCTGTTCCATTTTTAAGAAAGCAACATCTGGTCCATCACCACTGCTAAACTGTACCAGGTTACAATATAAGTATTTTAAAATTGTAATGATTAACATGGAAAACATAATTTGAAAGTTTCCTTTAGAATACGTACTTTCGCCAGTTTCAAGAGAAAAGTATCGTGTAATGGCATCTGTAAAACTGTGTCAAGTGAACGTTTAAGCCAGCATAGCAAAATCATGTTACATTAGCCTCTACTCCGAGAAAACTGTTGTGCCGTGAATGTTGTGTGTGCGTGTCACTGACTAGCCGTGCATGTATAAGTGGCTGCAAATGTAAGTGTGACTTGATTACCCTGGCCGGCCCAGCGCACTATCAGGACACCCGCTAATGCCGCATGGAGCAGCCAGGAAGTCTCCTGCGGTGCAGTGCGCACTGCTGCTGCGCAGAGGAAAAGCATGATTGCAACAGAAGCAGGCCCTCAAGCATGCTGGGAGCAGTGCTTGCAAAACGGCGGCCGCGTGGGACTGGCCCGTTGTGGCGGCCTTTATAATTTATTTGAGGACACTGACTCTGACTGACAGAAGTTAATGTCCCCAAATAAATTATAAAGGCATCCGCCCCCAAAATAGTGCCGCCTGGGGCGGACCGCCCCCCTCGCCCCCCCCCTAGCTACGCTGGTGTGAATACCGAAAATATAGCCTGTACTGAGAAATAAAGAACTGTTTACGTGCGGTTTATTTTTAGCTATGAAATAGTTAATATTGTTCTTGGAACGTTAGGATAGGAGTTTGGTAAGGACCAATAGGAATGCAGTATTGGTATGAAGGGAGGTAACTGAAACATTGTTGTATGTATGAGCAAAAGCTGCTTGGTAGCCATTGCAGAGGGCGTTCAAGTGATGACAAAGCTAGCTCGAAAAGGTAATTTATAATTAATTGTAAACAGCACCAAAAATATAGTTATAACAAATAAGAAAGCGGCAATGTGGTATACTTTTACAAAGATGTTCCCATGTTTACGATAATTGAAACAATCCCAGAAACTCAAAATAGCAGCTGAAAGTTGTATGTACATGAATGCTAAAGTAGAATGTACACGAATGCTGCGAACTTTACTCTGCTCATAATAACGCGATATTGCAATTTGTAAGTCAATAAACATAACTGTTGCCATGAAGAGAGTGCGCACCATTTTGCAAGTTACTCAATTAAACTGTACGTTAATACATTGTAAAATGGTGGTGTTAATTTAGAGCGCGCGTGAACAGCATACTTTATAAAGCGTAAAATGCCGCAGCAAGACTTTTTCGAAGGCCAGTATATTAAATATATCGGAATGAATTGCAATGTAAGCAGCATGACTTTTTGTATGTTGTTCAATGAAACACGGATAAAGAATACAAACGTATGCTACTAAAGCCGCTTTTTAATATTTTTGCTGCTTTATTTTTTAATAATGCGTGTTAATTATGGAACGGCAGTATATAATTTAATTGGACGTTTAAAAGCGTGTAACATGTCCCCATTAAAGTTGTGCGCACGCATATGGCCACTTAATTAACAAAATTGTATATTAAACGTTGTAAAATGGCGGCATGATTTTTATGCGCCCGTGAACAGAAAGACTTTCACGGGGGCTCGCCTAACGAACACAAACGTGTACTTTTAAGAGCGCGCGAACAGCAAGACTTTATAAAGCGTAAAATGCCGCAGCAAGACTTTTTCGAAGGCCAGTATATTAAATATATCGGAATGAATTGCAATGTAAGCAGCATGACTTTTTGTATGTTGTTCAATGAAACACGGATAAAGAATACAAACGTATGCTACTAAAGCCGCTTTTTAATATTTTTGCTGCTTTATTTTTTAATAATGCGTGTTAATTATGGAACGGCAGTATATAATTTAATTGGACGTTTAAAAGCGTGTAACATGTACCCATTAAAGTTGTGCGCACGCATATGGCCACTTAATTAACAAAATTGTATATTAAACGTTGTAAAATGGCGGCATGATTTTTATGCGCCCGTGAACAGAAAGACTTTCACGGGGGCTCGCCTAACGAACACAAACGTGTACTTTTAAGAGCGCGCGAACAGCAAGACTTTATAAAGCGTAAAATGCCGCAGCAAGACTTTTTCGAAGGCCAGTATATTAAATATATCGGAATGAATTGCAATGTAAGCAGCATGATTTTTTGTATGTTGTTCAATGAAACACGGATAAAGAATACAAACGTATGCTACTAAAGCCGCTTTTTAATATTTTTGCTGCTTTCTTTTTTAATAATGCGTGTTAATTATGGAACGGCAGTATATAATTTAATTGGACGTTTAAAAGCGTGTAACATGTCCCCATTAAAGTTGTGCGCACGCATATGGCCACTTAATTAACAAAATTGTATATTAAACGTTGTAAAATGGCGGCATGATTTTTATGCGCCCGTGAACAGAAAGACTTTCACGGGGGCTCGCCTAACGAACACAAACGTGTACTTTTAAGAGCGCGCGAACAGCAAGACTTTATAAAGCGTAAAATGCCGCAGCAAGACTTTTTCGAAGGCCAGTATATTAAATATATCGGAATGAATTGCAATGTAAGCAGCATGACTTTTTGTATGTTGTTCAATGAAACACGGATAAAGAATACAAACGTATGCTACTAAAGCCGCTTTTTAATATTTTTGCTGCTTTATTTTTTAATAATGCGTGTTAATTATGGAACGGCAGTATATAATTTAATTGGACGTTTAAAAGCGTGTAACATGTACCCATTAAAGTTGTGCGCACGCATATGGCCACTTAATTAACAAAATTGTATATTAAACGTTGTAAAATGGCGGCATGATTTTTATGCGCCCGTGAACAGAAAGACTTTCACGGGGGCTCGCCTAACGAACACAAACGTGTACTTTTAAGAGCGCGCGAACAGCAAGACTTTTTCGAAGGCCAGTAAATTATGCATTGCAAAAGCAGATTTTATATATAACTGATGGGTAATTTATAAATTGATGGCTAGCGTTAATATAAAAGCAGCATTTCATAAATTACATTGACTGCAGGAAAACGATAAAAAGTAGAGTAATTTATAGGTATGTGGACACAAATAATAGGCGCACGAATTTAGCAAATTAAAACAGTTTTCGACTTAGGAAGCTTGTAAACTATCGGAATGAATTGCAACGTAAGCAGCATGACTTTTTGTATGTTGTTCAATGAAACACGGATAAAGAATACAAACGTATGCTACTAAAGCCACTTTTTAATATTTATGCTGCTTTATTTTTTAATAATGCGTGTTAATTATGGAACGGCAGTATATAATTTAATTGGACGTTTAAAAGCGTGTAACATGTGAACGATGACGATTGAAAGTTAAATGCAAATGAATAGTGCAAACTGCAGCCGTGTTTTAAAATGTAACGTTTAACTATTTATTATTACGCACTTTCAGTGTATACCAGCGGAGCATACACAGAAAGGGGTAGATTTATAAAAGCGCTGCGCCGCCGGTGCGTCACTTTTTCTCATGTTAAAAGTGACGCACCGGCGGCGCAAGGTTTTCATAAATCTGCCCCAAAGTGCGCAGGTTACCAGTATGGTTTTCTTTCGGTTAACTTGTAAATTGATAAAACGAATGCGTAAAATAACGAATTTATAGCAAATACACTTAAATGTTGCCAGTAAATATATGCACAGGTATTAGCAAATGGATCAAAAACAGATTAACAAAAAAAAGCATGACAACATTTCCCAAGGCACATTGATGTATTAAGATAGTACTTACGTTGATATTGCGAGTTCAACTGCCAACTCCTTTGTTGATGTATGTATAGTCTTCCTGTCAACAATTTTAAGAAGTGTCCAGGAAAATTATTCTGTGAAAGAAGCAGCAATATATTATATTTGTACATAAAAGAGCAATGGAAATGTATACATTGTGTGTTTAGGAAACTTTATATAATGTGATGCTAAAATTAAGTACATAATAATAATAAAACTAATAAAAATCTACATTTGTAAAGCGCACAATGACACGTAAGGGTCTCTAGGCGCTGCGGGCCGTTGAGAAGATTAGGCAAGCTATTGCTCAGAGTCACATGCTGATGGGTTAATCTGCTGTTGGTGCTGGGGATTGAACCGTGATCACAATATTACGAAGGCAGTTGTCCTAGCAGCGGCGGATTAATACTTTTAAATAAATTGTAAAATTAGCGCAAACAATTCATTAACAAATGTTAATAATGAAGGACAAGTACGTACCTCTTGCAAAGAGATGGCAAACGTGGAAAAGTTCTGCGCTGGCCAAGTAGCAATGTAGAAGAGAAACGTCTCTAGTTAAGTACTTTTTTTTTCTCATTAGATAAGATCTTCCGGGCAATAAAATGCAAGGAAAGCTAACAAAAACATAAATCTGTCGTGGAAATGGCAACATGTGACAGAAAGTGGTCTGCTAAACGTCAATGTCGATAAAAGATCAAAGGTCAGCTATAGTATCTAAAGTGTTTCGGTTTCGTTTCTTGAAATGTAGTGAAATACTAAGAAACGTATAGCAGATGAAAAAGCACAATGTTAACGTAAAATAGCAATTGAAATGTTAAATTTGCACAAATGTAAAAATATGTAAAATAACACAACGCATTTTTATTTAAAAAGTGCTATAACCTTTTAGCCGCAATGTTAAACAGCATAAAGAACGTATAAATTATAAAAGCGCCTCCTTTTTGCTATTGCGCTGTAAATTTACCCACCACACTGAACCCGCAAAACTGAACAAATATATTGTGCTCCTAGGCCATGTACAGTGTTTCCCACTACGCTATGTTTTTTTATGAAAAGAAATACAGACATTATAGCGTGCTTGCCTACTTGTTTATTTTGTTGCTACTGGCGAGCTAAGCGTCCGCAAACACGAGCCACCCTTACCTGTCTCCGGCATGGACTTAGAATAGCCGCTGGTTTATTTTAAGCATGCTATTTCTAGTAATTTACTGGTGATGATGGCGAGCCCAAGAGGGTATTGTTCTGACAAAGAAAGCAATGTCGTATGTTCGACAGGTGTATACAAGAGACAATCAGAATATTGACAATAGGTGTAAATTTAAGTATTAGAAATTGAGTGGGCCTGAAAATTCAGTACAGTGACATTCTAAGGAGTCTCAAACACTAAAAAGTGTGAGGAGAGTTCGGGGGTAAAATAAATTGTTGTTCAGCACTCCGTGCTATATTAAGGATGCTTTAAAGTACTGAGGGGATCATGAGAGATTGGAAAAGGATTAGCCCTAGGTGAAGTAGAGAAGAAGGTACAGGCAGTGAGGAACGAGCTTTGTGGGTTTAATGATGTTCCCGAAAACGTTTGCTTCACACAAGGTCAGGGCAATTGCACATTGTGGGTTAAACATCTTATTGCCTTTTACACATCCAACGTAGGTCCAGGAGGGCCAAATTCTTGCCAAGTTTCAAGATAAGCTGTGCTTTTGTAAATGATTCCAAACTAGATGTGTTGTAGTTATAGCGTATGTGGCTATCATGTAGCTATATGCAAAATAAACAATTGATGGACGGAATGCTGGAGTATGCAAACATTCACCCCCAGTCACATATCTGAGTTTAATGTAAACATCTTTTTTGTGTTCCTATAGTATTTTAAAACAGATATTGAAACGTGTCCTTATCAGGGCCAATATTCATGGCCTTAACTTTTAATGGAGAAACACTGGTGATTTCTTAACAATTAATGTAATGAGTGTTGATGTTATTCAGGTCAGTCATTTAAAACCTCCAGTGATGCTGCTTTATTGGAGTGCGCTATGGATTTGTTTTACGGATAACAACACGTAAGATCTTTGTCAGATGAAGGGGGAGGAGGTGAGTCATCGAAATCACTTTCTACTTTCAGTGGCAGCGACCAATGCCATAGTCTCCTGCCTCAGTTCTACATTACACTTTTTGATGACAAGAGCTGGCAGCTTCCGGGTCTTTCATCTCAGACCCTCTGAGAAGGAAGTGCAGGCGCTGATCTTTTTATTAGGTGTGATAAAAAAGAATTGGACCTGCTTCATACTACCGGGTGGTTAGCTTGTTTTATGGTAAATAGTACTAAAGGGAATTACCATTTGGCAAGCGAGCAGAGAAATCAGTTTTTGATTTTTGCATTTTACTCCCTTCCAACTCCTAACTTTTTCCTTTCTGTCCTATAGCTAAAGTACAGGGCCCAGTATACACAATATCAAACAACGCTCCCCACGCCATGTACAGCGTTTCCCACCACGCTATGTTTTTTAATTAAAATAAATACAGACATCATAGCGCGCCTGCCTACTTGTATGCATTTAATCCGCAAAACGCATTTAGCCCGTAAAACTGAACAAATATAGTAGATAAATTAATAGCTTTGGCATTTACAATGTTAATAGTTGTAACTTTTGCAAATCTAACATGTATAGCTTTTGTAATGCAATATGTGTTGCATTTCTGTTATAAGATGTCTATTTCACGCTATATGAAACTCTGCAAAACAAACTTCACAGTTTTTAGCATCTTGATTATGCCATTTCATGTCTAACTTGAAAGTGCAAAAGGCACGGGAAAATGTGAATTGGAATGTTACTTTTTTTCCCTCTATTTTAGCAGTGACAGTGACTCCTTAACTCTCATTCTGTGCTTGCCGGCTGCAGAGCACTTCACTCGGTAGTTTGCACAATTAAGTTCTATTACTTTTAGAAGTTACAAGCTGCAATTAACGTGCTATGACCAAGTTCTATTACTTTAAGAAGTTACGAGCTGCCCTGCAATTAACGTGCTATGACCTCGCCCCCAGATTAAGAAAATTCACACAATTAGAATTATTCTGTTAATTGTTAATAGCGGTACTGCATTGTAAGGCTGCAGCAGTGTTAAGGCAGTTGCTTGTAATGAGCATACTATAAAACACTACTTTGGGCTGTTTTTAGTAGGTTGCAGGCGGGTTGTGCGAGAATGTGCGTTTTTTTTTTTTTTGCATTGATACCACGCTGTAGCAAAACATCGACAGCAGGCAGCTCGACACGAGAGTAGCATCGCATGAAGTCTGCGTGCTTACTTGACTTGACTCGACTTGACAATGACTCAGTGTGGCGTTGAGGTAGGCATTGATCAGCACATCATTGACCAAATTTTAATGGTATGCAAGACTAGTATCTGAGTTGTAGTAGTTAATATTATAAAGCACCAGCTACGCTGCTAGCCTGTGTCTAAGAAAGTATCATAGCTGCGTATTTTGTTCTAAGCTAGATTATAGTATATAAGACTTGTTTTGCACTACGGCTGCGTTTGTAGTCATGGCGCATTTGTACGGCACTAAGTAAATATTGACAAAGGTTATTTAAATGCTAATGTATTATATTTACAGACAAAATGAATGTGTGCCCTTGTATAACTTAACTGGTGCTATGTAAAGCACTGTGATACTACGTCGAGTGCACGTTTATTTGGCGCTATATCAACTGTGATTTTGACCGAATCACTTAATCTCTCCGTGCCTAACAAAATGAATGTGTGCCTTTGTATAAGGTAACTGGTGCTATGTAAAACACTGTGATACTACGTTAAGTGCAAGTCTATTTGGCAGTATAACTACTGTGATTCTGGGCAAATCAATTAATCTCCCCGTGCCTAACAAAATGAATGTATGCCCTTGTGCGATGCAAAATACATATGCTGCGCTAAAATTTGCAAAATAAATAAGCTGGAGATACTGCATGTGATATGTAATGCGTAAAAAGCGCACAAGAAATTAAAGCCCTTGTGCCATGCAAATTACATATGCTGCGGTAAAATTTGCAAAATAAATATGCTGGAGATACTGCATGTGATATGTAATGCGTAAAAAGCGCACAACTTCAGTCTTGAAAAGCCAGTTTCAGTCTTAGTACTGTCGCCAAAAAGCCTCTTGTGATACTGGGCAAATTACTTAATCTGTTTGTGCCTAACAAATTGAATGTGTAGTTAACAGCACCTTTCCAGTATAGAAAAATACATTATGTGAAGGCATTGGCTATTGTACTTTCAAACAGCAAGCTTTTATAAAAACTTTCAGATGGAGCAGTTTAAAACTTTAGCTGTCGCGCGGTCGTGCCGACGGCATACTTTTATAAAGACTTCACATGAACCATCTTTAAGATCTCTTTTTACATTTTAATTAAATAGTGACACTTTATTTGCTTAAGGCGAATAAGCTGAACATTTGCTAACTGTTCTTAAACTGAAAGTAGACATGGTGGCGCCTGCTAAGCATCTTGTAAAGTGTCCCTGTGATTTGTAACAGTTTTTATCTAATGAAAGACAAACGGTGTTAATGGCTGTAGAGTGGGGGAAAGGATGTCTTGAAGTGCCTAAATGCAAGCAAATGGCTCCAGGCTGGGGGAAGGGTGTGCTGGACTAAACTGCGTAGGTGTAAGCAAAGCGAAAAATACAAAGGCAAAATGGGATAGGAAACACGTACAAATGTGCAAAATTGTTAGAGGTGTGATAGAGGAAAATGCAATGCCTGAAAGTTGTAAATACAGAGGTGAAATAAGATAGGAAACACGTACAAATGTGCTGAATTGTTAGAAGCTTGAAAGCGCCCGACTTCATGCCTGAAAAAATCAGTTCAAGTCTCAGTGATGCTAACAAAAAGACTTCTGTGATTCTGGAAAATTCAATTAATCTCCCGGTGCCTAAAAATGAATGTATGCCCTAACCTACTTTGACTCTCAGTTGAGTCTCAGTAATGCCTACAAAAAGACTTCTGTGATTCTGGCCAAATTAATTAATCTCCCCGTGCGTCACAAAATGAATGTGTGCTCGTGATTATCGGCAAATCAATTAATCTCCCCCCGCGTAACAATCTGAATGTGTGCCCTTGTACGATGCAAATTAAATATACAAAAGATACATTAATTGAGAAAAGCAGCACATACAAATGTGCTGAAATGTTAGAGGCTTGAAAGCAGCCGGCTGCATGTAATGCGCGCCCGCTGAACAACCCCCGGACCACGTTAAAAAAAATGTGTGCCCGTGATTCTCGGCAAATCAATTAATCTCCCCCCGCGTAACAAATGAATGTGTGCCCTTGTACGATGCAAATTAAATATGCAAAAGATACATTAATTGAGAAAAGCAGCACATACAAATGCTGAAATGTTAGAGGCTTGAAAGCAGCCGGCTGCATGTAATGCGCGCCCGCTGAACAACCCCCGGACCACGTTAAAAAAAATGTGTGCCCGTGATTGTCGGCAAATCAATTAATCTCCCCCCGCGTAACAAATGAATGTGTGCCCTTGTACGATGCAAATTAAATATGCAAAAAATACATTAATTGAGAAAAGCAGCACATACAAATGTGCTGAAATGTTAGAGGCTTGAAAGCAGCCGGCTGCATGTAATGCGCGCCCGCTGACGACCCCCGGACCACGTTAAAAAAAATGTGTGCCCGTGATTCTCGGCAAATCAATTAATCTCCCCCCGCGTAACAAATGAATGTGTGCCCTTGTACGAGGCAAATTAAATATGCAAAAGATACATTAATTGAGAAAAGCAGCACATACAAATGTGCTGAAATGTTAGAGGCTTGAAAGCAGCCGGCTGCATGTAATGCGCGCCCGCTGAACAACCCCCGGACCACGTTAAAAAAAATGTGTGCCCGTGATTCTCAGCAAATCAATTAATCTCCCCCCCGCGTAACAAATGAATGTGTGCCCTTGTACGATGCAAATTAAATATGCAACAAATACATTAATTGAGAAAAGCAGAACATACAAATGTGCTGAAATGTTAGAGGCTTGAAAGCAGCCGGCTGCATGTAATGCGCGCCCGCTGACGACCCCCGGACCACGTTAAAAAAAATGTGTGCCCGTGATTCTCGGCAAATCAATTAATCTCCCCCCGCGTAACAAATGAATGTGTGCCCTTGTACGAGGCAAATTAAATATGCAAAATATACATTAATTGAGAAAAGCAGCACATACAAATGTGCTGAAATGTTAGAGGCTTGAAAGCAGCCGGCTGCATGTAATGCGCGCCCGCTGACGACCCCCGGACCACGTTAAAAAAAATGTGTGCCCGTGATTCTCGGCAAATCAATTAATCTCCCCCCGCGTAACAAATGAATGTGTGCCCTTGTACGAGGCAAATTAAATATGCAAAAGATACATTAATTGAGAAAAGCAGCACATACAAATGTGCTGAAATGTTAGAGGCTTGAAAGCAGCCGGCTGCATGTAATGCGCGCCCGCTGAACAACCCCCGGACCACGTTAAAAAAAATGTGTGCCCGTGATTATCAGCAAATCAATTAATCTCCCCCCCGCGTAACAAATGAATGTGTGCCCTTGTACGATGCAAATTAAATATGCAAAAAATACATTAATTGAGAAAAGCAGAACATACAAATGTGCTGAAATGTTAGAGGCTTGAAAGCAGCCGGCTGCATGTAATGCGCGCCCGCGGACGACCCCCGGACCACGTTAAAAAAAATGTGTGCCTGTGATTCTCGGCAAATCAATTAATCTCCCCCCGCGTAACAAATGAATGTGTGCCCTTGTACGAGGCAAATTAAATATGCAAAATATACATTAATTGAGAAAAGCAGCACATACAAATGTGCTGAAATGTTAGAGGCTTGAAAGCAGCCGGCTGCATGTAATGCGCGCCCGCTGACGACCCCCGGACCACGTTAAAAAAAATGTGTGCCCGTGATTCTCGGCAAATCAATTAATCTCCCCCCGCGTAACAAATGAATGTGTGCCCTTGTACGAGGCAAATTAAATATGCAAAAGATACATTAATTGAGAAAAGCAGCACATACAAATGTGCTGAAATGTTAGAGGCTTGAAAGCAGCCGGCTGCATGTAATGCGCGCCCGCTGAACAACCCCCGGACCACGTTAAAAAAAATGTGTGCCCGTGATTCTCAGCAAATCAATTAATCTCCCCCCCGCGTAACAAATGAATGTGTGCCCTTGTACGATGCAAATTAAATATGCAACAAATACATTAATTGAGAAAAGCAGAACATACAAATGTGCTGAAATGTTAGAGGCTTGAAAGCAGCCGGCTGCATGTAATGCGCGCCCGCTGACGACCCCCGGACCACGTTAAAAAAAATGTGTGCCCGTGATTCTCGGCAAATCAATTAATCTCCCCCCGCGTAACAAATGAATGTGTGCCCTTGTACGAGGCAAATTAAATATGCAAAATATACATTAATTGAGAAAAGCAGCACATACAAATGTGCTGAAATGTTAGAGGCTTGAAAGCAGCCGGCTGCATGTAATGCGCGCCCGCTGAACAACCCCCGGACCACGTTAAAAAAAATGTGTGCCCGTGATTCTCAACAAATCAATTAATCTCCCCCCGCGTAACAAATGAATGTGTGCCCTTGTACGATGCAAATTAAATATGCAAAAAATACATTAATTGAGAAAAGCAGCACATACAAATGTACTGAAATGTTAGAGGCTTGAAAGCAGCCGGCTGCATGTAATGCGCGCCCGCCACACTTCACACCGTACATCAATCCCCAAATCTCAGACGCATTGACGCCAGCCCCTTAAAGCGAAAAAAAAAAAAGAAAAAAGTTAATGAACAACCCCCGGACTACGTTAAAAAAAACACACACATTAGATGCAGTGAAAGCGCGCTCACGAGGTCAAAAGGCACTGCTGCACTTCAAAGTGAAACTGACTGAAGCAAGCGCCCGGCACACTTTAAAAAAAACCAAAAAAAAAAAACACACGCATTAGATACAGTCAAGGCGCGCTCACGAGGTCTAATCTCCACCAGAAGAAAATCGAAACAGTCTGCTGTCCACATTCCCCTTCATTCCCAAGAAAGCGGCAACATAAGTTGTCTCCCTAGACAGCAAAAGCTTCGCTTTTGCTTTCGTCTAGGCGAGACCTAAAAAGTGGACAGCCCGAATTACATTTATCTGTTAAAAGCTATGGCCGCCCAAATCCAGCCCAGTTTGTCCCACGGCCTGGCTACCTGGTGCGGCAAAGAAGCGCACTTACTGAATGATCTGCCGACAAAGATTGATAAGGCCGATTTTGACCTGCCAAAATCGGCTTCCCCGGCCCAGGTCGGACTGGAATTCGGCCTTCAACACCAGAAAGTATGGGGAATGAGCAGTTTTGTTAAACTTTGTCATAAATTCCGCTCCTCAAACCCGGACACTTTGAATAGATTATGCTGGGACGAAATTAAGCACCAGATGATATTCGAAACAGCAAATCCCTGGGGAAGCTTTCTGAGAACATTTCTAGCCGAGCTGGAACTACAAACAGTATGGGACAATGGGGAAGACGGAGTAAGCATTGGCAAAGCAGTAAATATTGCAGCAAAAAAGAAATCCTTGCTGGCAGACAAAAAGGCAATTACCAAGAGCCGGCACGGCTGGACAGTCATTAACTCCTACAGATCTTTAAGGCCACAAGCATATTTATCTGCCCATTTCAGCTTACATTTAAAAAAGAGCTTTATATACTTTCGATTGGGAGTGCATGACTCTAAGCACCTGTACCCATCGTGGAAAAAGGACTTTCAATCGGAGATCTGTCGATTATGTGGCTTTAAACAAGAATCTTTACCCCACTTATTATGTGCCTGTCCAGCTGTTCTGAACCAGAGGAGACAATATTTAAAACGTACTTTTAATGATCTGAACATTCGCTCAAGCAGGCAGGCGGTGATATGCTGGCTGGGGGGCACGTCCACCATCCTGGCTTGCCGGGGGGTCAAATACATAACAATGGTCAACAGGCTCTTACGGCAAGCCGACGGAGAACAAACAAAATAAGTTGGATCAACGCAATCATGCAACAGTTGAATTTCCATATTAATTAAGTGGAAAAAATGGTAACCTACAAAAAGACCCCGCCAGCGGCTGGCACCAAATTATTAGACTGCCCAGAAAATAATAGCTGATCGCTGGGACCTCATTATTATTACTGTCTTCCTTAAGGGGTTTTATACACCATTACATTTGTTGTTTTGTGTTTTAAATTCAGCCTCTATCTGTGTTGTATTATGCTACTAAATTGATAGACTGTCTTTTTGATTTTTTACGATAAGCATTTTGTATGTAAGTACCTTAGCTATGGTATTGTTTTAAAATTAAGTGTATTTTAACATGAGATTGTAATGTTATTTCTAAGTTATCTTTTATTCATTTCAGGGGGGAATTGTAATGATTTTAATTAATCAAACAATAAATGAATGACTTGACTTGGTGTGGTGGGTCTATGGCCTTCCACTCACCACTGGTTTTGGAGCGCAGGCTTTTGCTCACCACTGGTGTCGATCTAAGGGCTTCCCCTCACCACTGGTGTGGGACCGCGGGCTTCCGCTCACCACTGGTGTGGGACCGCAGGCTTCCGCTCACCACTGGTGTGGGACTGCAGGCTTCCGCTCACCACTGGTGTGGGACTGCAGGCTTTTTCTCACCACTCGTGTGGGACCACGGGGTTCCGCTCACCACTGGTGTGGGACTGCGGGCTTCTAGTGATGTAATCTTGGCGCCCTGAATGGAAGTTTCCGCTTCATTTTCATACCAGAGGTTGCACACAAATCATAGATGCATTCCAGAAGTTCAGTTCTGTGATTGTTTCTGGAGACTCTCTGTCTCTTTCTTAATTTCAGAAACACTTCACTATCCAAACTAAAACATATCCTGAATATTCTTAAAGGGAAATGGGGGACTTCAATGTACCTTTTCTTCCTGGGTTCTTCCTCCATCCTAGGTACCATATAGCGTATGCCTGATACAAAATGGAAGCCACAGTGGCTGCAGCCACATTCATTCGCTCGCTTTGTCAATGCATCCTTCACATGCACATAACGTGCACACAACATACACATCTCATAGCGCATGGACACACAACATCTACATCTCACGTGGATGGCCAACGGTCCCAGTTACAGGAGACTAGCAGGATATTTTAAACATAGAAGAGAGGCCAATAGGCTGCTCTTCTTGGCGGGCAACGAGGACAGAGGCCTGTCCTACACGGTCACTTCGCTGCCGACACTGGCAGCCCCCTACAGCCCTCTTGCGTCTAACTCCGGACCATGGAATGCCTCAGGACACATGCATGATCATCTTGCCTCCTGGGGTGGGGGTAAAAACACTACAGCATGCTATGGAGGCTTCAAGGTATGGGTCCACACTCTCCAGAGCCACGCAGGGGACCTTTCTCCACCTCAACCACAACAGAGAGATTAATTGTAAGAAGTAGGTCCAGCCTCCATCCTCTCCAGCACAACTCGAAGAAGTGGCCAGTCCAAGGAGACAATTGCCTACTCTGCATCTAAAAACATGGCAATGACAGGGGTATCCGAGCTGATTTGATACATAGGCACAGATGAGATCCATAGGTGGAGAAGTGTGGCTCAATGGTTAGAGCAGGCAGACCTTGATGCAGAGCTCTGGCCAGGGACCAGGGTTCAATTCCCGCCTCGGCGGGTCTTGGGCTCATTAATTCCCCTGACCGGATATTCTCGCCTCAGTGCCTATTCTCATCATGGGTCCCACGCTGCAACTCTGGGCAATAGCTTACTTAGTCTCCACAACGGCCCCCACAACGCGAGGGATGCCTGGTCTGCACCATGGGGGTGCCCAGGAGTGGACACTTCACAGGGAAAGCCAGGAAGGGTTCCCTTGCGGTATTCGTACAAGCGCTGGGAAACCCACTGCGGGTAGCTGTGCGCTATACAAGTACAAAAACATTTCCATTTCCGTAGGTTGAAGCATATGGCTCTCCTTGGAATAAACCCACACGGATTAGGCAAACATGAGGCTGGCCTATTGATAACTTTTCTCACCACAGTTTTACTGTCTATGTTAATTAGTGATAGAAGTTTGTACATTTGGCTTGATAGTTTATCATTGCTCGGTTTATAAAGCTTAACAGATGCCTGTCTGGCCGATCACTTGTGCCTGGATTTCTTTTTTGCCTTAGAGCTTCCCCGCCAGGGTAAACCTCTTTCAAGGGGTCACTTCCTCACCGCACCTTTATCAATCATTGCGAAAAGGTGTCTACTGAAAGGGATCACGCTTATATTGGACTGGCCAAGCCAACGATATGGAATTTCTTACCACGTCCAGCTGTTGACACTCCCATTGACCGGGCTAGATTGGGAGGTAAGGCCTTTTCATACCACGCTGCCACACTCAGGATCACTACACGCCCACTCGCCAACTACGGTCCACCAGCCTCGCCCTCGCCGCCGTACCACGCATCCGAAGAGCCACCGCCGGAGGAAGGTCCTTCTCCTACCTGGCTGCCAAGACATGGAACTCCCTCCCCATCCACCTTCGGCTGACCCAGGACCACCTCACCTTCAGGAAGCAACTCAAGACCTGGCTGTTCGAGCAGTAGCAACCCCCCTTCCCCCAAGCGCCTTGAGACCCTCCCGGGTGAGTAGTGCGCTATACAAGTGTTATGATTGATTGATTGATTGATCTCCCTACCTTTCTACTCCACAATTGGGGAACCCATAACCGTCTGCCCTTCAGGAAGGCTCAGAAGACCCGGCATTTCAAGGATACACTTCAAGTGTTCCCATGTCTCTCTCTGAATTGCTATCCAGCGTCGGATAACTCACTGATGTCACTGATTCACTTTATATGTGTCTGTTCATTGCTTCACCATGATTGGTTGTCTGTGCCCTACAACTAGAAATATTATTTGATCAGTTGCATGATTAGATTATTCTTAGTGCACATTCAGACCCATCATTAATAACGCTTCAGATATCCCAAAGGAGCCAATGGCCACAGCGAGGACCGGGGTCTCAAACTCAACAAAACCCCCGTGAAGAAGCTGATGACACAAACAGGATTGGACACAGTCCAGAGGAACCTGACAACAAACTGGTGTGGTGGCCGAAACGTTTTCAGAGAAAATATTCTGTCTTAAATATTGATTACAAAAATATTGCTCCTTTGGTGTTAACAGCAGGACATCTCCAGCAGATTGAGTGATATTTTTGTAAACTGTATTTATGTCAGAGGATACCTTTGTTATTGATATTCTGACAATCAACCAGTTACCTTTATAAATCACCGCAATAAAATAATATTTCTTTTGCATTCTGATACCTGCACTTAGGGTGCATTGCTTTCTATTGAGCGTATTCGGTGTAGCTGAACTTGGGAAGGGTGGGCAGTGCATGGTTTAATATTTTATGACAATTTCGGATGCGTGCGTGCGAGATGCAGACACATTGACCACTTACTGGCACATGTATCAAGGTAGGCTTTTGCGATTCCTTAATTGCGATTATTAAGGAATCACAATTAAGGAATCGCAAAAGCCTATGCATGTAGGAATCGCTAAAAAAATAGTGATTCCTAAACATTCCTTAATTGCAAGTCGCAATTAAGGAATTGCTTCCCATTCATTGCTATGGACCTACAGGCCCATAGGAATGAATGGGAATTGCATGCACAATTTGCAAGTACCCATTAGGTACTCGCAAATTGCGCATGCAATTTCAAGTGTGCAAGGGTGTCAAAAGGACACCCTGTTGCACCCCTGAAGTTGTAATGTGCACCCATGTTGCACACACACATGCCCCAAGGGCATGTGTGTGTGTAACATGTAACTTTGAAAACTGTACTTTAGTGTATTTTTCAAAGTTTTTGCAAATTACTGACCTGTTTTATTTTTTGGTAATTTACGACCCCTGATAGCAAAATCTAGCATAGCATTTAAATGCAATCACAATTTGCGATTTTTGCATTTGAGATGATGCATCCCAAATGCAAAAATACCGGTCGCAAAGGGGCAGCCATTTGCGACCGGTTTTTAGTTTGATGCATGGGGCCCTTAGTGACTCTCAGGAAAGGTCCGGATGGAAATGTGTTCTATTTTTCTGTGGAAAACCGATTCGTTTCTCTGGGAATGGTAGCTGGCTTTGCTATAAAAATGCAATTCAATGCAGTTCAATGCGATACAAAATATATCATGTTTTTATATCTAAATGTTGTTTAAAAATGTGGTGCCGGGTTCATCTGGTCTGCCTGTTCTCATGCCTCAGTCCCAAGAAAAGTACTGAGGGCTAATTTATAGTTTGGTGCAGGGGTTACTCCATTAAAACATGACATGCATCCCATCCCCCTCAGTACATTGCCATAGGAACTAATGATATACGAACAGAATAGGGCGCTCTCTCCAAATAATCACTGGGGCATTGGAAGGAATAGTATCCATATATAGAGCAGAAAGAGAATGTAATCATATGAAAGTCCGTCCAGAAGGGCGCAGAGATTCTTCCATTTAATTCATAAACACACAACAAGACGTAGAGGTGAGTGTTGAAAGCACTATCCAAACCGGTCTAGAGAGAAGTGAACGCGCCATGAACTAGACCATGTTACGGAGGTCTCATTGCCAATGACCATCACTGATCTGGAATATGGTATCTTATGAATATAAAACTGCACAGGGTGATATTATTAGAAAGATATTTGTATTCCCTGATGAAGCCCTTGCTTAGGGACGAAACACGTTGGCTGGCTGGATGTTCAATATGTGAGGAATACAGTGTTATTAAGACTTAGCTCTACGTCTAGTTGTTGTTTATGAAGTAAATGGGAGAATCTCTGTGCCCATCTGGATGGCCTTTAATATGATTACATTCACTTTCTGTCTTTAATATGAATACTATTCCAATGCCCCATTGATTATTAGGAGAGCGCTCCGTATTCTGTTCTTATTGTATATTGGGAGGTCTGTGAGTGGTGTGGCCTTTTTCTGAGATGTAGAGCAACATAGTAAAATCAGAACACTAGCACTTGTGTGATCACAAACGGCCTACTGCTGCTCTGTTGGGTTTGAGCCTTTCTTAATAAGAAATAATGCCTCAGCATTGAGGTGGGCGGATTGCCACGTTTGCATCAAGGTGGATGGGATATTTGTCACTGTTGGGACAGAGTAATCCCTTTGCCAAACTCTAAAGGATGATCTCAAAATTGAGATTAACCCTTTCTCTTCTCTTAATAAGGGGTTTGCCATCTTAAATGCTGAGCAGATATTGATGGCAGAAAAGGGGAAGATGCACCAACTTATATGTCCGTCCCCTCTCTGCTGACGCAATATACTCTATTGATTATCCAGCTTTCTTTATGGTCTAATTTTAAAAGTAACATTCCAAAGTGATGACTTAAGCTTTTGGATTTATCAGGAATGTTGTGGACAGGGTTTGTAGTCAGACAGACTGAACAGTAATGGAGGGTGAAGAAAACAGAATGCCTGACAAAAGCATGTGTATCATTCATTAGTCTTTTTGGGTGTGTTTGTCACTGATAATATGTTATTAAACATGGTTACTGTTTTATTCTGCTGTGTGGGGGAGAACTGCGGTCTGACATGATGCTGCCAAAAGAAGTGAGACCCAAGAAAATCAGGATCAAAGACAGTAACACCCCGAGTAGGAGCAAGGATATATAATGCACAGGACAGAAATGATACCCACGAGAAGTAGGTTAAGGATGGGAAGACTTGGGAAAAAAAGCAACATTATGGATACGTAAGACCCAGGAGAAGTTAGACCCAAGAGAAGCAGTATCTAAGATAGTAAGACCTGTAAAAAAGTAAGACTATAGATAAGTTAGACCCAGGATAAGTTAGACCCAAGAGAAGCAGGATCCAAGACAGTAGGATAAGGGATAATGAAGCCCCCGGACAAGTGAGACCTGACAACAGTAGGTCCAAGATATTAAGATCTAGAAAACGTAAGACTCTAGGCAAGTAAGAGCCAGGAGACGCTCAAGATAGATAAAATCCAAGATAGAAAGACCTGAGATAAGTAAGGTAAGTGGTCAGTAAGGCCCAGAAGAAGTGAGACACTAGAGAAGTTGGTCTAAGATATTAACACCTGGGAAAAATAAGAGTATGGATAAGAAAAGCCCAAGAGAAGTTGGACCCAAGAGAAACAGAATCAAAGATAGTAAAGCGTGGATGAAGTAAAATCGGGGTTAAGTAAGACCCAGAAGAAGTGAGACCTTGAAGAAAAAGTCCCAAAATAGTAAGACTTGTGAAAAATAAGACCACAGATATGTAAGACCAGGATAAGTTTGATCTGAGAGAAGCAGGAGCCAAGACATTAAGACCAGGGAGTCGTAAGATCAGGGATGAGTAAGAACCAGGAGAAGTTAGATCAGAGAGAAGTAGGTTCAAGATAGCAAAGCCTGAAAAAGTAGGACCATGAATATGTAAGGCCTAGGAGAAATTAGACTCAAGAGAAGTAAAATCCAAGATAGTAAGACAGAAGAAGCAGGATTAGAAAGAAGTAAGAACCAGGAGAAATAAGACCCGAACGAAGGAGGTCCAAGATACTAAGATGTGGGAAAGTAAGAGCATGGATAAGTGAGACTCAAGAGATGTTAGATGCATAAGAAGTACGATCCAAGATATTTAGGGCATATGTAGGTAATCTCTATTTACCGGTTCTAAAATACCGAATTTTACCGATTCGGTATTTCAGAATCGGTAAATAGTATGTAGATAAAAATTTGGTCAATTGTACCGATTCGGTAATATTCAGTCTTACCAAATCAGTATTTACCGATTCAGTAATTCCGATTCATTCCTATGGGCCTCGAGGTCCATAGGAATGAATGGGAAGCCATTCACTAGTACCGATTTGGCAAATACCGAATCGGTAAAAGGGGGAACATATTTAAGGGTGGCAGGGTGTCACATTAACACCCTGTGGCACCCCTGAATCGTGCATGTGTGCACATGTGGCGCAAATACATGTCCTAAGGGCATGTATGTGTGCCACATGGCACTGAGAAAAAAGCAAAAAATTGCTTTTTCAAAGGTATTCGGTATTTACCACCAATTTATAGTTGGTGGTAAATGACTAATCTTTAAGGCTAAAATGCACTCACTTAAGTGCTATCTACATAGGCTTTAGGATTCGGTAATTTACCGATTCGGTATTTTAAGGATTCGGTAATTTACCGATTCCTTAAATTACTGAATCTGTAAATTAAAGAATCCTTGAAACCTGCCTCCTACATCTCAAATCCCTAAATACCGGTCGGTAACAGTGAAATTTACCGAATTTCACCGTTACCGACCGGTATTGCCCCACCTACATATGGCCCTAAGTCCTGGGAGATTAAGACCAGTCATAAGTAGGACACAGAAGTAAGACAGACCCAGGAGAAGAAATAAGTAATAGAAGTAGGATCAGCTAAAGTAAGACTGAAGAAAAGTAAGATGCAGGTAAACCAAAGGATAAGTATCTCCTCAGAAGTAAACCAATGAGAAGTGGGACCCAAGATAACTAAACCCAAAGTAGCCAGCTCCTGGAGAAAGGAAATCAAATGTAAGATGCAAAAGATGTATGAAAAGTGATCCAGTAAAGTAAGACTCTGAAAATAAAAGCCAGGGAGAAATAGGATCAATATGGAACATGACCCAGATGAAGAAACCACAGGAGATTTAAGTTTCAGTAGAAGTAAAGCTCAATTGAAGTAAGTTCAAGTTCAGTTTATTTATGATTTTGGAACTCGAATGAGATCCAGATAAAAAGGACACAAAATAAGACGTACATTTTCGAACAATAAAATATGAAATACTAATACACGTAATCTTATAAAACGTCAGATAAAATCACAGATAATAGTCAAAAACATCCGATTGGGTATTTTAATACAAATCTAAAAAACATTTAAAAAAGTTAAAAATCCTATGGCAGAACATTTCATTTGGTGGGTTATAAATGGCATCTATAAATGCGGTGGCCGACAAAATGGATAATTGTAGGCAGATTGGCCTCATCCACTTACGTCGAAACAATAAAAGAGCCGGACAAATGAAGAGCACATGGGTAACAGCCTGAATTGAATTATTACACAGATTACAGACTGAGGAGGAACCGTACCATTTGGACAATACATTATTCAGTGGGAGAGAACCCTTGCCTTAATAAAAACCAAAAACGGCGCACTTCATGGGGGAGGTTCCAAGTAATATAAGATTGTACTTTATTTATCAGACAAGAGTCAATAGCTGGATGGATGCCTCTCTTTGAAATACGGGCCTCCCTGTCCATAGTAAAACTTAATTTCCAGGTGACCTGTTTCAAAGTGGCCTTTAGCTGATATGATGATAAAGTAAAAAGTAAAGATTTGTCCAATTGAAGCAAGTCAACCGCAGTTCTAATTTTTTTTACAATTAATGATTGCTCATTTAAGGTTCCTAATAATTCTTTCCGAATAAAAAATCTTAATGTACCTGGTTCACCCTCTTCAAGGCTTGTAACCCATCATACTATTCCTGCAAGACCCTGTACCCAACTACTGCGCAGACCAAATTCCAACCTAAGAGCGGCAACAGAACAGGCAGAATTAACTGAGGCTAGATTCCACAAGATTTTACCTTCTGTTATATTTAAAAAGCCCGATTTTCCTAAGTCGAGTAGTTCAATGGCATACAACAGGGAAGCTGGGATTTTTGCACGGAAAACCTCTCGTAGAAGTGCCAAATGTCTTCTGCCTGTGGATCTGTAAAGGGAGATTAAGCTTTTACCTTGTGACCTTGCTTTCCGTATGTTGTTTCCTATGTGAGCCTTGTCACTCGAATTTCCACACACTGTTGTTTTTCCTAGGAAGACATATGATTTTACCACTTCCAATTTTTGTCCACCTACAGACCAAGCATAATTCCCATACTTTATCTTTTTTCTTCCCACCATGCACATTACTTTACTTTTAGACACATTTATCTTTAAGTGATGGGCCTCTGCATATTTATATAATACCTGCAGATGACTATTTAATCCCCTCGGTGTTAAATCCAGTATTATTATGTCGTCGGCATATAGCAAACAGACTATCAATTTACCCCCCAATAATGGGGCGATACCTTCACTTAAAGATAAGGCATAGGGGAGGTCAGAGATATATAAGGAGAATAATAAAGGGGCTAATAAACAACCTTGTTTTAAGCCGTTTGTTGTAGGAATAACTTGGGATAGACCTCTTTCCCCTCCCATCAAAACTCTACACCAAGTGTCAGTATGGAGAGCTCGAACTAACTCCAGAAGGGTGGCCGGCATGCCGAGGTCCGATAGTTTTCTCCACAGCAAAGGACGATCTACTTTGTCGAATGCTGTGAAGAAGTCTATAAAGGCTGCATACACTTTCCCTCTTCGGACTTTAACGTATTTTTCAGTTATTACTTGCAATGCCGTTAGATTATCCATGGTACCGTGCCTTCGCCTAAATCCAGTCTGTTCGAAGGCGAGAATTTCACCCAATTCCACCCAGTCATCGATTTGCGACAGAAGGCATTTGGGGAAGACTTTACCCACGGCATCCAATTTGTCGGTAATTGTGTGGAGCATCGCGGTCTCCCTTCTTGAAGAGGGGGACTAATATACTCCCTTTCCAAGATGGGAGAACGGTTTTATTTGCAAATCAAAATCTGAATACCGGGAAGAGGATTTTACTCCACATTGCACTGTTTTGTTTTAAAACTGAAATTGGGAGCGCAACCGGGCCCATCGCCCCAGAGGAGCGCAAACCCTTGATGGCCAATTCTTTTTCAGAAGGCGGTCCATATGGTGAGAGGTCTACATCTACTCCATTGCAATCAAGTACAGATCCGTTACTTGCATAAAGGTTCTGGATATAGCCAACCCATATATGCTCCTCAATGGACACTGGAAGTGGTCTTGATCTAACTCCACAGCCTTCCCCGATGAGAGACCAGAATGTTCTTATTTGACCTTTCAATGCAGCTTCCCTCAGTTTAATCCGTATACCATCCTCCCTCTCTTTTCTCATCTTAACCTTCACCCTAGTCCTCCTTCTCTTTAGTAACAAAATTCTACGATATCTTTCGGTGGGGTAGGTCAAATATTGTTCCCTAATTAATTTATTTATTTCAGTATTAAGTAGACGTAGAGATCTGGGAGTTACTTTAATATTACATTTTTGGTTCGATTTTTTTGCAATTGCAATCACCGTATTCATAAAGTCGGCAAAACATGCTATTTCAAAGCCGTTCCAATTAACCAAGTTGTCCTCGGCGGCCTCTTAAAATACTTTCCAAACCCCTAATAGCCCTGATATCCCAGTGGCATCTTCCTGATTTCTTATCAAAGCCAACCGCTTCACTGTTTAATGTCCAAGGATCGGTCAGAATTGGATTTAAATTTGCAGTGAGAGTTAGCACTTTATGATCGCTATGGAGTGTATTAGAGACCTTAAGATCTTTCAGAAGGAAGAAGGAGGTACTTCCCACTATTACATAGTCTAGGATGGATTCACTAGGGGGGCGTGGTCTGGACGCCGGCTAAGATGGCGGCGTGACCCGGAGGCTCCGTCACCGTCCTCCGCACCTCACTGCTTTCTGGCAGACACTCCGCATTTACAGCGGACATGCTCCTAGGCTCTTGCACCGGAACATGAGGAGAGCCTAGCGCCCTCATTGTTTCCCGGTTTCGGGCACTTTTGGAGGTGTTCTCTCACGAAGTCCCGTTTTCAGTGACCAGCGGCCGCCATTTTGACTGGCTGCCGCGATACCGAGCAGCGACCATCTAGGGACCTCTACAAGCTCCTGCTCTACCCCTTTGCCCTCTGGTGGGCTCTACTCACCCTGCTACTTACTGGTGAGCATTACAGAGTGACTTTCATCTTTTTCCCTGCATGTTCCACCTTCTGCGACTCGCCTTTACAGTTATGGGCGCCATTTTGAGGCTTTTGTGATTTTCCTCACGACTTGCTGTTCCCCGGACCTTCAATATGACCGGTGGGTGTTTCTTCGACAACTCCCCCATCAAGTACTCTTTTTTCTTGCGCTTTTGAATTTGCCTGACCTTCCCAGGATATTTCTATTTCCTAGCAGCGCCTCAGCAGTGTATGACGCATCTCCTTTTTGCGTCCCTCTTTGCTCCTCCACCTCTGTGTTCCTGTATGGATGTGGGACATGCCTTCTTATGTTCTTCCAGTGTTTTCTGCGCTTAAATCCTTCTGGACCATCATTTCTTCCCTCATGCTTGTCGCAAATTATATTCTATTTTGCAACTCAACCGTTGTCGCTATGTTGATTTGAGGTGAAGTTTCCTCTTCTAACTGCATTTGCTGTATTCATTACGCTATTTACTACATTATAAGAGGTCCTCTTATTCTATTGACTTTTTCACTCTTTTTATTTGCTCCCCTAATATACATGGGGAAATTGCGCAATTTAAAGATAGCCACGATATCAAAGCTGCCTCTTAGTTCTGACTCTGATACTCCTTCGCAGGATATGAAGAAAATATGCCGGCTAAATCAGATTCTCAGCAGGGGGCCATTCCTAAGAGTCATTCTGGAGGCAAACTGCCTACTCCCTCCGTTTCAACCTCATCCAAACGCCTGAAGAAGGACCCACCATCTCCTGGGAGTGCCTCTTCTGCTGCTTCTGCTGCCTCTGCTATGGAGCTCATCTTGGAGGAGCTACGTGCTTTCAAACCCTTTATGGAGGCCACCACAAGCAACATGCAAGCCATGCAGAAGAAATGGACATCATTGGACTCCCGAGTTTCTTCTTTGGAGTTGTCCTCAGATTCATTGCATTCCACCTGTTCGCGCATCCCCTCAATGGAATCGGAGATCCTCCAACTTAAACGTCTGACTGAGGATTTGGAAAATAGAAACCACAGAAACAACCTTCGCTTATACGGACTTCCGGAACTCACAGAGGGAACCAACCCCACTCTCTTCTTCCAGTCATTCTTGGCCAAGATTCTGGATACTCCGACCTTGTCTTCCATTAATATCCAACGCGCTCATCGCCTCGGCCCTAAGACTACCTCAAAGCCAAGGGGCGTCATCATGTTGTTCCTGCAGTTCACTGACCTCTTGCAGGTCCTTTCAGCCGCCAAGCTCAAAAAACAAATTATGTGGGAAGGACATCGTCTATACCTTTCTCAAGATGTCTCCAAAGCTACTGCAGATCGGAGAAAGAGATTTTTGGACATGAGACCTCAACTCCGAGCTCTTGGCGCCAGATATGGTCTTTTGCACCCGTGCCTTTTCAAGGTTACATACAAGGACAAGACAGTCACTTATGAGGAGCCTGCAGCTCTACGCGCCTTTCTTCAACGACATGTGACGGATGTTATGGACACTTCCAGACCTGGTTGATTGTCTTTTCATTCACTTTGATCCTTCCATGATGCAGCCTTGACGTTCTCTTATTTGGCGTTTTGTTGCTGTGTTGCGTTTCCCTTTCCTCATGGTTTCTGTTCTCCTGTTTGTCGCTCCCTTTGATAGTTGTGTTGCATTCTCTCCTAATGTTTCTTTCCCCGGATGCTTTCCCTACCTGATCTTAACCATAATGGATGTTATTTAACCTTTGGTATTGTCATAATTTGTTCCATATTTAATTTCTTGACCCTTTCAGATTTCCACACCTCTCCTAATTTGTTCTCTCTCATTTTTTCAGATATGTCTTCCCCCTCTCCATCCTACCATGTCCTATAATCCTTGTATGCTGCCCATTTTTTGTCTCGTATCTTGGAGGGTCGGTGTCGACCCCGGCTGTCATTGTCGTCGTCTCCCGCTTCTGCCACCCCCATTCCTGTTCTGGTGTTTTCGTTTTCGTAAGTATGTTTTTCAGTCGTCCGTTTTGGACGTGTACTGTCTTCTTGATCGTTCTTGTTTCTGTTCTCTCTCCTCCCTTTTTCCTTCTGACTTTTCTTACTATTTCTGCTTTTTTGCCTTCACCTTTCTTTTTCCCCCTCTCTTCTACACTCTTCTTTCCTATCTTTTCTAGTTTTCTATTATCTTATTTCTTCTTCTCACATTTTTCTCTTCAATCCACATATGATTATTCTTTCCACTCGACTAGTCTTGTTTTTCTCTCTTTTCTAATTTTTACAAAATGTTCTTGTTAATTGCATTTGTTAAGCATGTTCTTCTTATCAATCTTTGTATACTGTTTTATTCCGAGTTACAACTTGGAATGTTAAGGGATTAAACAATCCCATCAAAAGGCAAAGGGTTCTTTCGCATTTTGCTAGATTGCATACAGATGTTGCCTTTCTCCAGGAATCTCTTTTGTCCGAGGAGGAGGCTCTCAAGCTGAAACGTTGTTGGGTGGGCCATGTTTTCTGCTCTCCTACTGTTGATAAAAAGAATGGTGTTGTGATTTTACTTCACAAAAAGTTGAATGTTACCTCTATGTCGCATGAATGTGATGTTAATGGTCGTTGGGTCATTGTTAACCTTTTAATTGATAACATTCCACTCAAGTTTTTCAATGTGTATGCCCCTACAGGAATTGATAAATCTTTCTGGCCCTCTATCTCGGACAAGCTTGTTTCCCTTTCTGGGGACTATATTCTCTTTGGCGGGGATTGCAATCAAATTATGGACCCCTTCCTGGACCGACACTCTAAGACCAGATTTACTCCCTCCAAAATGCATTCTCAATTTGTCAAAACTTCCCAACACAACGCCCTAGTGGATATTTTTTTTTTTTTTTTTTTGAATTTGTTTATTGGGTTTTTTGGTTGCATTTACATAAACAATACTTCAGTGATCAATCGAGGTAAACGTTCAGTACAAAAAAAAATTTTTTTAAGTCGGTAAGATACAATTGGAGATTAGGGTTCTGTTATACATTTCACAATTCAGGGCCAGTGTCTGTCGATCGTCCCTTTCTGTGTGCTTTGGTAGCGCGTATCGTGTGGCATCCCATCAATGTATCTGCGCACCCCATGGGCGGGATCGTCTCAAATATGTGAGTCTGTTAACTACACCTGTGGCATCATGGTGTCTCTATGTTTGCAGTCAATCCTTGAGTAACATATATGAGTTGCACTCTGTCTAACTCGATCTCGTCTCTATACCCAGTAACTATGGGGGTGAACCAGTGAACTCGGGGGAGGGATGGGTGTGGGGGAAGGACGGGAGGGGGGGGGTTTTCAAGGTCACCTGTGTCCAAGTACAGAGTACATATTCTCCGGTCATTGGGTATATGCCTATAGTGAGCGTCGGTGTTTTGTGTCTAAGTGTCGTTGGGCCGCCGAGTGTGGTCGCTCACGACATGTATGTAGAATCTGTGATATGCTTATGTAAGCGTGGGGGTTGGTGTCGTCGGACGTATCGGGGATTGCGGGGTTGTAGGTGGTTCCTGAGGGCTAGTCGCTTGTGTGAAGGAATATAGTAGTTGCGCCCACTCCTGGGATATGGGATGTTTGCGATGTCCCCGCACCTCCTCCTCCCGGAGTATCTCCTCCTCCGCCTTACCCCATTTATGTACCGCACCGATCCATGCCGCCTCTGGTGGCCCCGCTGGGGTCCTCCAGTGCATGGCAATACTGCGTTTTGCCAGGAGGATTGCTAGTGATAGGAATCGGCATTGCGTTTTCTCAGTTTTCCGTTTGCGGAAAATCCCGAGTGCGCTTGCCTCCCACGTGTGCATGGTGGCAATGCCCGTAACCTCCTCCAGCATTCGATGGATCGTGTCCCAATACTGGCGGATAGTGGGGCAATCCCAGAACATGTGTCTGAAGTCGGCCCCCCGGGTTCGACATCGGGGGCATTCGAAGTGGGTATCCGGGAAGAATCGTTGGAGGCGGCCCGGTGTGAGATAGGCCCTGTGTAGTATGTTAAATTGTATGTTACGGAACCTTGCGTTTCTGGAGACTTTTTTGGGAACTTCCAGGGCTGTTCTCCATTCCCCGTCGTGGACCACCCTGCCGAAGTCTGTCTCCCACTTCTGGCGTAATGACTGGAGGGATGGGAGAAGTAGCGATCGTATCGCTCTGTAAAGCCATGTTACTAGGTGTCTCCCCACCCCCATGTGCATGATCGTGTGAATGACCGGATGTGTCGCAGGCTCCCCGGCCTCCGAGTTCCAATGTGTATTACTGCTATCTAATATTTGCCTATGGAGCAAAAACTGTCCCGGGGGCAAGTCGTAGCGGTCCATCATCTGTTCGAACGTTTGTAACTGTCCATCTTCGAACAGAGATCCGATTTCCGTGATCGCCAGTTCTGTCCAGACCCTAAGCATTCCCGGGGAATAATACGACTCTCTACGAGGAAAACCCACCAGTGGCAACAGAGGCGAATATGGTGGCTGTGTTTTGGACATGCGATGTATACGCATCATGCACATTCGGGCAACGGACACCTGCCGTGGATATATCCGCAGAGGTTTAGTGCCTGGCAACAGAAGTCTGACGATCGCGGCCTGCGAGAGAGGGCCGTCAGCTGTGATGATCTCTCCTGTGTGTCGTCCCGCCGTCCAATAAGACAACCACTGGAGCTGGGCTGCCAGGAAGTATGCCTCAAAGGCCGGTGCCCCCAGTCCTCCCTCCGTGGTAGGTAGGTAGAGTGTGGTGAGTGCTACCCGTTTACGACCCCCTCCCCAAATCAGGTCCGTCAGAAGAGTGTTCAGTTCCCCAAAGAATGAACGCGGTGGGATCACTGGGAGATTCGCGAAACCATACAGCAGGCGGGGGACCATAATCATTTTTGCCAATGCCACTCTGCCTATTGGTGCCAGCGGGAGTGTCTTCCAAAAGTTGACCGCTGATCGAAGACCAGCTAGCGTCCTACGGTGATTCCCTGTGTATAAGTCTTCCGGGGTGTGGTACAACCGTACTCCCAGATATCGGGGAGCATCGGCATTCCAGGCCAGTGTTTGAGTACCCATCTGAATCTCGAAGGGGGCCACATGAGGGCTCAACGGGTATATGGAGGATTTCCCCCAGTTGACTTTGAGGCCCGATACCATCGCAAACTCCTCTAGTGTCCTCCAGATGCACGTCAGGTCGCTCGTGGCATCCCTAACATAAATCAGGAGGTCATCTGCGTATAGAGATACGCAGTGCCACGTGTGCGCCAGGGGGATACCCCAAGCTTCACCCTCCCGTCTTAGGCGTATCGCCAAGGGTTCGACCGCCAGGGCAAACAGGAGGGGTGACAACGGGCACCCTTGTCTAGTCCCTCTGTCCACGGTGAATTCCGAGGAGATATAGGTGCCGATCCGGGCCCTGGATTTGAGTTGTGTGTACAGGAGCTTGGTATAAGCGATTAGGCGGGAGCCAAAGTTGTTCTTGGCGATGACGTCGAACAGATATGACCATAGGAGGGTGTCAAACGCCTTTTCGAGGTCTAGTATGAGGCAAGCTGCATTTGGGAACTGGGCTCTGGTTATGTCTTGGACATGGAAGAGCCTACGGAGATTTTGGGATGTGTTGCGGTTTGGCACAAACCCGTTTTGGTCGGGATGGACCAACTGGGGCACGACTTGGGCATACCTCGTCGCTAACAGTTTACCTAGAATTTTACAGTCTGAGTTAAGTAATGTGATCGGCCTGTAGGATGAGGGGAGCTGGGGGTCCCTATGTGGTTTCAGGAACGATACTATTATTGATTCCCTGAGGGAGCGTGGGAGGACTCCCACTCCGAGTGCATCTTCGAACATAATCGTCAGACGCGGGACAAGGTAAGGCAAGAAGGTCTGGTAATACTCGAGGGGGAAGCCGTCCTTGCCTGGGGCCTTGTTTCTGGCTAGCATCCCTATCGCGGCCTTGACCTCGGTTTGTGTTAGTTTCCTGTCTAGGTCCTTCCGGAGCGCCGGTGAGACTTGGGGGATTGGCAACGGGATTAGGAAGTTAGACGCCGCGAGGGTGTCGCCTTGGTTAGGGGTCCGGTATATTTGCGAGTAATATGTGTGAAAAACCTGCATGATTGCTATCTGGGATGTTTGGAGATGACCGGCCTGATCTGTGATTTCCGTGATAGGTTTCAGGTCGGGATCCTGTCGCGCTACCCATGCCAAGAGTGTGCCACCGCTGTTGCCCTCCCGGTGCATCCTACCGGCATATTTTCTGAAGTTGTATTTACGCAGGTCTCGCAGTGTCTCAGCATATTTTGATTTAGCTTCTGCTATTTGCCGCTGGGTCACTTCGCCGCGGTCATCCGCTCGTAGCATGGTCGCCAGCTTCTGTTCTGTGTCATGTAATGCGCGTTCTAGCCCTTGTCGTACCCCTAGTATTTGTTGGATGCAGTGACCCCTCGCTACCACTTTGCGTGCATCCCACTCTACGAGACTAGAAGATGCCGAGCCCGCATTGAGTCTGAAGTGTTCCTGCAGGTGTTCCCCGTGTTCATGTGTGAATACCTGATCTGTGAGGCACTCCCGAGGGAGTTTCCAGGTAGTAACTGGGGGGTGGGGTGGTCTCCATCGGAGGGTCAGGGCGTGGGCGTCGTGATCCGACAGTACTCTGCCTAAGTAGTCTGTGTGTCTAGCTTTGGCGTGTATATCAGGTGAGCAGAGAAATCGGTCAAGTCGCACTCGAAGGTCGTGTGGAATGGAGTGAAATGAGTACAGTTTCGTCGTGGGGTTCAATGCTCTCCACGTGTCCGTCAGTGCCCAGTGTCGAACCCATGTATTGAAGAGTTCCGTCTGTCTGTATATCGGTGATCGTGGTGGCGGGGGACGGGACCGGTCGAGGGTCGTGTCTAGAACACTGTTATAATCCCCTCCTAGGAGCCAAGGGGTGTGGGTGTAGTGTGCCAATGTGTTTGTGAGGCGAGACCAAAAGACATTCTGCTCTACATTGGGGGCATAGATGCTGCCTATCAGGATAGGTTGCCCATCCAGTTGTCCTTCCAATAATACGTAGCGTCCCTCCTTATCTACCACCCTGGATTGTTCACGGAAGGGGACTCCCGGTCTGATCCAGATTAGTGTGCCCCTGGCAAATGCAGAGTACCCTGTGGCACAGATCACTCCCCTCCACTTCCTCTGTAACCGTCCGACTTCCGCTGTCGTCAGGTGAGTCTCCTGTAAGAGAGCTATATGTGCCTGTTGTCTCTTTAGATAGGCATAGACTGCATACCGTTTACTTGCCGTATGCAGCCCCCTGACGTTTAGTGTGATAAAGGTAAAGTCTGTGTTAGGGGGCTTTGTCATGTGATTGTGTCCGCCAACACTCGGCTACGTCTAGGACCGCTCTCGCTCACATCACCTCCCTCCATACTTGATTTCACCGTGACCAGAGCACCACCTCCCGTGTAGGTATCAGGGTTAAAAGGAAAGGGGCTTAACATGGTAACAACATATGGGAAACAGTCCCAACTGAAGGGGCCCATTGCAAGGCACGAGGAGCCCAAACTGTACATCTCGTACTGTCTCTAGTTCGTTTGGTGGGAGGGGGTGGTAAGGCGGCGGAACCCCGATCTGGGGCCAAGGCCACTCGCCATAATGTGTCTCTGCGTGTGTGTATGCTACCACCCATACCTTATGCGTGTCTTCTCGGCTTCCGCCGTCGGCTGGATGCTCTTCCATCGCAATCTTACAGCTGGGCGTGTCTGATGTCATCAGATGAGTGTGTCCGCCGTCTGTGGGGTCACCAGTGGCGGGGAGGCGGAACCATCTCTGGAGGTGCGGACGTCGCTCTGGCCTTCATCTTCGGATGTAAAGATGTGGGGGCCTCGATCCACCTCCCGTTCGGCGTTCAGTTGCTCGATCTCCGCCGCTGCCTGTATGGCCTTCCGTCGTTCTGCTATGATTTGTTCCAAGTCTGGGACGCGTTTGACGCTGGGCGACGGTGGTCGGTTCATCTGTGTGAGCATGACCTTTCTGGCACGAAGTCGCCGCCGTCTGCTGGACGCTGTGCTCGACGGTGTGTCCTCGTGGTCCGATCGAGGCTGACTGCGGTGATCCAACCAGTGTCTTGCCTCCGCCGGGTCCGTGAAGAAGTGTGTGGCATCCTCATAGATGATCTTGAGGCGGGCCGGAAACAGAAGGGCATATGGTATCTTAAGTTGACGCAATGCTTGCTTTACTGTGAGGAATGTGGCGCGTTGGCGTTGTACTGCTTGGGAATAGTCCGGGAACACCATCACAGTTTTGTCCTCCACCCTGAGGACTTTCGCTTGCCTGGCCGCCCGCAGGATTGTGTCCCTGTCCTGATAATGCAGAAGTTTCAAAAGGAATGGCCTGGGTGGGAAGCCAGCTCGAGGCCGACCAGACGGCACCCTGTGCGCCCTTTCCACTGAGAAGAACGGCGTCAGGTCTTGGGTCCGGGTGAACGTTTTTATCCAAGACTCGATATATCGGATAGGGTCTTCTTTCTCCACTCCTTCCGGCAGATTGATCAGACGTATGTTGCTCCAACGGGAGCGTCCCTCTAAATCGTCCGCCTTGTGTTCCAGGAAGGTGACCTTCTCCTGCAGATCCTTGATGGCTTTTTGGTTGAGCTGGACCTGAGGTTTTAGTTCCTGGAGCGTGTGGCTCTCCTGCTTCACCTTATCTGCCAGCTTTCTATGGTCGTCTCGCAATAGGGTGACGTCCGAGGCCAGTTCTCCAAACTTCGTTTCCATGGAGACTCGTGAGTGCTCGATGGCCGCCAGGACTTTGTCCAGCTTCGTGGACATGTCCGATTCCTGTATAGTACCCCCGGTCTTCGGTCCACGTGAGGGGCCCGGGGATGGTGATCTTCTCTGTGCCGGCGCCGGTGTCGTTGGCACCGCTCGCTGCGTTCGCCCCATGGGTGGTGCGGAAGACCTACCGGTCCGATTCGGCCCGCCTGATGTGATGCAAGCCCCTGTGTGTGACGGCGCCAAGCAGATCGGGCTTCCGACCTCCTCACCGCTTGTTGCAGTTCTTCCAGATGGGTCCCCTGACACCCGGCTGGGGGGGGCTTGTGGTTCGCCCTCGATATGAGAGGTGGGAGGCTCTCCGAGTGATCACACCCCGTTCCGTCTGATCTTCTATCGTGTCGCCGGGGTGGTCGGGGGTACTCCTTCACTGCTGCCCGCCGCTCCCGGTTCCCCTGCAGAGTATAGTTACAGCTAGCCGGTGCTCCTCCGGTGGGGTGTGGGTCTGGGGCTCAAGTTGGGGAATCAGAGCTCACCTCGGGTTGTTGCTGTGTCCTGTCACCCTCCGTCTCGGGTTGCCAATGGAATTGTCACTTGGGCGCCAGTCTCAAGGGACCACCACTGGTCGCCATGGTCGTTCTGCACCTGTCCCTCGCGGACTCAATTCGGTGGCGCCATCTTGGAATGGGAAGGTCTCAGGGACATCTGCGGGCGGCCTTTCCGGTGTCCAGGGGTGGTCGGCCGGGTCCTCACCGGCCTCCGCGTCTCCCTGGCGCGTTGGGTCTCCAGGGGTCACCTCCGTCCGAGTCTCCCGTGTTAGGAAGGTCCCATGCCGTCTTCTGGGCGCCGGGTCTCCTCGGCGGGTCCTGGTAACGCGACTCCTCCCCCGATACCGCCGCGGTTAGCGAGGGGCAGCGCTCCTCAGATGCGGTGTGTGACGCGCTCCGGGACCCGGCAACGAAAAGGGTCGCACTGGTCACTCGGGACCCTCCTCGTCAGTATCTGGGCGCCGCCATTTTGGGGAAGGCTCGGCCAAGGTCCTCCAGGGCCAATGCGGGCATGTCTCGGATCCGCCGTTTTTCCTCGAGGCGTCCCAGGCGGTCCCTGCAATTTCCTACATCTGCTGGTGGTAATCAAGGTATGCGGCGGCAGCTAAAATCATTGGCGTGGCGAGTGGCTGACCGGACCTCTAAGGGAGTCCGTCCGCCATCTTAGCCAGCTTAGCCACGCCCCCAACGCCCTAGTGGATATATGGAGATTATGCAACCCAGATCTTAGGGAATACAGTTTCTTCTCCCCCCCGCACCAGTCCCAATCCCGCATTGATCACATTTTCCTCAGCAAGTCCCTAGCTCAACATGCCATCCGTTCTGAAATAGGCTCAATCCTCCTTTCTGATCATGCCCCTGTCTTTGTGGATTTAGATCTCCTCCCCTTTTCTCCACCCTCGGGCCGCTGGAGATTTAATAACACCCTTCTTCAAGAACCCAAATTCTGTTCCGAATTCTCTACTTTCGCTAACGAGTTCTTCCTTCTTAATCATACTCCTGATACATCTTTCGTCATGGTTTGGGATTCCTTAAATCAGCCTCTAGAGGTTTTATTATCAACTTCGTCGTGCAATGGAAGAAACTTCGAGAAGCTAAATCGGCTCAAATCCTAGCAGATATTAAACGTTTAGAGCTTGAATATTTCTCCTCCTCTTCCGACTCCTCCCTTAAACGTCTTGTCCAAGCGAAGATCTCCTTTAACAAGTTCACGACCAAAGCAGCCTCTAACATGTTATTAAAATGTAATTCCAGATATTACGGTGGTAAAAATAAGATGGGGAAGCTCCTTGCCAACTATTTGAAAATCAGGAAGGAGCGTACGAAAATTGAATCCATTCGCACTCCTTCAGGTGCCTCTTGTTTTAAGGATAAGGAAATTCTCTCTGAATTTGTCACCTTTTATGATGCCTTATACACTCCTGAATCCGTTCCCTCACCCTCAGATCTTGATTCTTACTTCCAAGCATTACCCTCCCCTCCTACTTCCCATGTCAATCTCGCTTCATTAGATCTTGATATCTCCCTTTCGGAGGTTTCTCTTGCGGTTTCTAAACTGCGCCATGGTATAGCCCCCGGACCTGACGGCTTTACTGTTGAGTTTTATTCCCACTTTGCTTCTCTTCTTCTTCCTAAACTCCTCCTTCTCTTCCAATTCTTTATTTCAGCTTCTGCTTCGAGCGGTTCTTTTCAGCAGGCTTTGATTTGCCTGATTCCCAAAGACGATAAAGATCACTCTCTTTGCAAAAATTACCGCCCGATTTCTCTCGTTAACACGGATTACAAAATATTAGCTAAGATTCTCGCTCTTCGAATGGATCCCCTTCTTCCTGACCTACTTGGCCCGGAGCAATCTGGGTTCGTGAAAGGTCGACTCTCTTCGGACAATGCGCGTGTCTTCCTTAACATTATCAACAAATCTTCCCGTTTGAATCTTCCCTTTGCGGCTATATCCTTAGACGCAGAAAAAGCTTTTGATAGGATTGGTTGGGATTTTATGTTTCGAGCTCTTCACTGGTTTGGCATCTCTCCAAAATTTATTTCCCTCATTTCCTTGCTCTATTCTAACCCTCAAGCTTCCATTTTTGTTAACGGTATGACCTCCGATTATTTCTCTCTGCATAGGGGTGTACGTCAAGGCTGTCCTCTTTCTCCTCTTCTTTTCGTTATGGCTCTAGAACCTTTTCTCACTAAAATCCGTCAGGATGATACGATTTCCGGATTCCATTTTGGCTCCCAACAGGTTAAATTATCAGTATATGCGGATGATATCCTTTTTTATTGCTATGACCCTGCATCCTCTCTACCTTCCTTTCTACAACAAGTCTCCTCATTTTCTGCGGTATCGGGCTACCGATTGAATGTTGACAAATGCGAGGTTCTTCCTCTAAATTCTCTCTGCCTTCATCATCATTTCGCCCAATCTGGTTTCTCGTGGCAACCATCCAAAATCAAGTACCTGGGTGTCCTATTCGCTCCTACTCTCTCGGACACTCTTAAGCTTAATTTTACTTATCTCACTAAAAAGTTGGACACTAATATCACCCGTTGGCACCCTCTCTTTTTGTCTTGGTGGGGACGCCTTAATTCTATCAAGATGATGCTTTCTCCCCTCCTCCTCTACACCCTTTCCATGCTCCCGATACGTATTCCCATTTCCTACTTCAAAAAAATTGATTCTCTGCTTTTGAAATTCCTATGGCGCGGTAAACGCTCCAGAATCGCCCTTGCGACCCTTAGACAAGATAAAGCTCACTCCGGTGTCCGTTTTCTGGACTTTAGGCAGTACCATCGAGCTTTTTCTATGAAACAAACTACTCGGTGGCTCTCGGATGATCCCCCCTTTTATCCTCCAGTATGGCTGTCCATGGAATCTTCTTTCATCTCTCCCTTCACCTTTCGTGAGGTTCTATCCTTCACCTCTTGCCCGGCTCGCCTCCGCACTCCGATTATCTCACATTGCCGCACTCTTTTCCTTCCCTTCCTGTCTTCCTCTTTCCCTTCCTCTCACTCTTTTCATGACCAGCCTATTTGGTTCAATTCTCGTCTTCAAATTCGTAACCGCACGATTTATTGGAAGGTCTGGCACTCACGCGGTTTATGTTGGATCTCTCAATTACTTTCTCATGGTGTTCCTTTATCTTTCTCAGTCTTACAGTCCTCTTTTCACTTGCCTTCCAGCACTCGCTCTCAATATGATTCGCTTTTACCTGTTCTCATCTCCTTTCTTCAGTCCCTACCTTCCTCATGTGATATACCTGCTGATCGTCAGACCACCTCCTCCTTGCTGGAATCTTCTCCCTCCGCCTCTTCTCTTTACAATTCTTTTCGTTGTTCAGTAGATAGGGCAAAATCTAAACTTGAAGTTACGTGGGAATCCGATTTCTCTCAGGATTGGTCCACCCTTCTTTGGGATAAGATCTGGTGTAAACTGCATAAGGCCTCTAGAGCTGCTAATACTACCCAAACTTTGTATTTTCTTTATAATAGAACCTTATTTATTCCTCTCTCCCTCTCACGTTTCTCACCTGATACTCCTTCCACCTGCTGGTCGTGCCCTTTTCCCTCAGCTGATCTCAAACACATGCTATTCGAATGTCCACACATTTCCCAGTTCTGGATTTCCGTATGGGCCCAAATTCAGAAAATTTTTCATCTTCAAATCCCTTTTTCCCCTATCTTGATTTTTCTGGGTTCCTTATCTCCTGACCTTCCTCCGTCCCCTGGTCACTACCAACTCCTGGATCTCTTAATTGCTATTGCTTTTCACACTATTACCTCTAATTGGAAACAAGCTGCCAATGTGTCTTATCGTGCCTGGTGGAATGCAGTCTGTTTCCATCACCGATTGGATACAAACTATGTCTCTCCCATCTCACTAGCTATCAAGCGGGACCTTTTATGGCTCCCTTTGGTATCTTATCTCTCCTCCAATGCTCCTGCTTGCCCCTCCTTAGCTCCTGATTCTGTTGAAGTCCGCAAACCACCTTGAACTTGCTTTGCCTTTTTATTTCATTGTTCTTTCATTATTTGTATGCAGACCATTTATTTCTCTTCTTTATACCGTATATGCTCATATTTTACATGCTCATTGTAATATTTGTTTATTATATTTTGTAATTTTCCTTATGTTGTAATTATTATAATACTCCTTGCTGTTTCTTCTTTCCTTCCCCCCCCTTCCTTTTTCCCCTTTTCTCTTATTTCAATAAAATCAAACTTAAAAAAAAGGATGGATTCACTATTATTTGATTTACAGGTAAAGTTCGCTGGTGTATCTGAGGGTAACCTTCCATTTGCTATAATGCCGTCAACTTTTGTCAATTTTTCAAGAAGCAGTTTCCCTCTCAAATTTGTCCTAATGTTTAGTGGAAGAAGCGCTTGAGGAATCTGCAAGGAATCTTCTTTTTCCTTATTTCTAAATATATCTAAATTAAGGTTGGAGATCTTACAGTTAAGATCCCCTAACAAAATGATATGAGCGGTAGGTCCAGCTTCAGTCGCTTTCTTTATGTATAAAAAGACTTTCTTTAAAAGTGCATTGTGGCAGGCGTCTGGGGGAATGTAAGCAATTAGCAGGATCAGTGGTTTACATTTTCCAGCGTTGTCAAAGTTAAACAATGTTATTGCCTGAAAAAGGTTGCTAAGGTATAAGTAATAAACATAATTCCATTTTATCTTATTAGACAACAGACAAGCCACCCCGCCCCTTGCATGTCCTCTCCTGGATGGTATTGCTCTGCCATCTAGCGTAAAATAATCTTTACCTAGTAATAATTTCTCTGTACACCAAGTCTCTTGGAGACAGATCACGTTTGCACCTAGTGTGTGTAGAAATGCAGCTTTTCCCTACTATTCTTTATTCCTGCAGCATTCCGCGATACGATTTTTAGTTCATTGCTAAAAGAATGGGTGCGGGGGGAGATTATTATTGGATCTGCTCGACAGGACGCCAGGTAACCAATTCCAATGTAGGCTCTCCTCTATGGAATTCCGTTGAGAGGAGAGAGGGATAGGGTCTAAAAGTTTCACTTGTCTTCCGTTTTTAGAGAAAGATATTTTTAAGTCCTCGGTGTCAAGAGGGCGGTCTCTACTGCCTGCGTCTGCCTGAATTATCGGGGGCTTGTTACCGAGAACTCTATTTCGTGGTTTCTCCAAGAAAGGGATGACGTCCATCCCCCTACTTTGTAGGCTTTCTGACCATTGAAGTATAAGATTTACAATAATTTTGGAATTGAACCTTACCCTCGTTATATGCCCAACTTCTGTTTTGAAGATGGACACTAGACTTATATCACTACTTTGGATAAGTTTCAAACGTTCTATCTCCAGAAGACATTTGAGGAGCGAAGACCTATTCAATATAAGATCCATATCAAACAGAGGCAAGAAGTCTAAATAGGATGTATCTATAATTTCCCTTACACGGACATCATTAGGCATCATAAGTTCACCTTTGCTTTCTTCCGTTTCAGGGAACGGCATAGCCAAGGGATTGAGTGCTGAAGAAGCTATGTTAGCAGGCATCTGCTGTACCGCAATTTTAACACTTGGTAACCCCTCCGTTACGAAATTATAGGGAGCTTACAGGGGGTGTGTAGTATTTGGAGGGTGGGCATTGCAAGTCAACAATGGCCCTATCACCTGCTCTTTTGGCTCTAGGATCACTTGGTCTACTTCGACATACTGGTTCATATCTTGTGATACATTGTGCGATGGCCCCTGGGAAGGATCCTTTCCAATAGAGGTCTCTACATATTCTTTAAAAACGAATTTTTCTTTGCCTCTTTTTTGCAAATCTTCGTATCTTTTTCCCTCTATTCTTTTCAAGTTTCCCATTTTTTCCCTGTTTTCCCACACCTGATGAATCCAAAACACCCTCTTTCTCATCATTTGACTGGGTCTTAAAAATAGGAAATAGCTCCTTTTCTACCCTTTTTCCTAAGTCCACCGCGATTTTTGCTTCTTCAGCACACTCACGAACACAATCAACTGCTATTGCGTTTGATGAGGAATCAAGGATCTTCTCAATCGTAACAACTGTTTTCTTTTGCTCAAAGGATTGGGATTTACCATCATGGTCAATTAGGATTAAATCACCGTTATCATTCTCAACCGTGTTATCCACCAGCTTATCTATCTTCGCTTCCAGTCCTACTTGTATAGAGTCCATTTTTAAACTAAGTTCCTTCCCCTGTTTACTGTTTAATAAAACCTTTAGTAATTGTGTTACGGATTCCAGCACACAGTCTGACCCTCCAAGAAATTTTTCAAGTAACTTTAGAATGGAAGATAGCAGATGTTCTAGAGATAATAAAGAGTCCGAGACAAATATATCCTTCCTGGTGGTTTGACTGGGTTGAATATCAGTAATGTTTAAATCAGGGCTCGTGGAGGTGCGTGACTGTGATGGAGAGTAATTGGATTTATTAGATGGAGTACTGCTGAATAATTGAAGTCCTATAGTGGCCTTAGCTACTGGGGTGTTTGCTAATTCTATAATCTTGCTAGAATCACAGGCGATATGTCTCCTGCAGAGCTCTAGATCTGGAAAAGAGAAATCATTACTTCGAACCACCCCAACCGAAGAGGGACCGAGTGGTTCTTCTATAGTTCCACCGGGGGCAGGTGTGGGTCTATGCACTATCACCTCCGCTGTTTTAAAAGTAGGTCCAGAGGATCCTTGGAGGGTTGGAGAACTATTTTGAACCCCAACAGTTTGCGACAAATGGGTCTGGGGTTCCAGGGGACCTAGGGACCCACACTCCCCGACAGTATATAGTTCTACAACCTCTGCCATATTTGCTGATTCAACTATTTTGACATACTGGCTGATCCCACTCACAATTACTACTCCATCTCCGTCTCCCTCTCCATTTCTGTCTACAGTTTTTGATCCCACTTGGGGGACTCTATCCTTTCCCCTTTCCCATAGACTATATAGTTGACATTTTCCTTTTAACTGCATATCAGAAACATCCTTGTTACGTAGGGGATTTGATTTAGTCTTTGAACAAGTCCTTCCTACCAATAACCGCCCAGACCTTAGCTTTTTAGCTGTCATTATATTTGGCGATTATTGTAGTTGAAAGTGAAACACCAAGTACTAGTACAAGCGTCAATTCAATAAATTAAAAATTAGACAGATGGACAATCAATTAGTCGTAAAGAGTGCACAAAAATAAAATAAAGTAAATGCCACTGCCTTGTAGTATGGCAGCTCACAACTGCTTTTACCCCTCACGCCACCCCGCCCTGGGCCTGGGCGACTCAGCAGCGATTCAGGCAAGAACCGCACGCTGACCCCCGTCTGGCAGCCTGGACTATGGTGGCTGAGGCAATACAGGTGAACCGATAAACCAGCAATAGCGGGTGAAATGAGAGGGGGCAAGGGCAGGGGCGTCAAGCTATCCCCCCCACACACAGCTACTACTTCAAATGCCCCCGCCCGTAGGCCCACTCACTCTACACTCGACTCAACTATCTTAAACTAACTCCAACATAGCGATGGGTTATAGCCGCTACTCGTTGTCTCGTCGTTGTCGTCGCCTCCCTGGCTTCCCGCACAGTACAGTTCAATACAGTTCAGCACCGTATAGTATAGTACAGTTTGGTACAAAGTTCAGTTCAAAATAGTTCAGCTCTTCTTTTTTTAGACAATCATGCTAGCACTCAACGCTCTTAGATAAATAGTCCACCGGCAGGGGCACCTCTTTCAGAGTCTGTTCAGGGTCTATTCAGAGGCCGGGAGCCATGTACCATGTACCGGGCCCGAAGCTTTTTCATATAAGCAGGGAGAGGGGTTGAGGCAAACGTAGACAATGAGGGCAGATGAAATCGTGCTGGTAGACCGGGTGACACTGCTTACCGGTTACTGATGCAAGTGCAAGTGCCGTCAGCCCGGCAATGGAGCAGCGTCTTCCGGCGTCTTTCCAGCCTCTATAGCGCCTCTCGCGCTCGCTCTCTCACTCAGCTCCAATGATGGTGAGGACGATGAAACTCCTCTAACCCCCGCTGCTCTGCTGAATACTGCTCTGCTGAATGCTAAATACTGAATGCCGCTGAAACTCGGTAACGATGACGGCGAGGACGGCACTGCTCACCTGCCGGCCCCTCCCGCAGCCTCACAACCTCGCGACCTCGCGCTGACCCCCGCCGCTCTGCTCCTCTCTGCAGAATGCCGCTAAGTGCCACAGATTCCCGGCAACTCAACTCACTGGACAAGCGGGCACCAGATCACCAGGTGGAAGGGGGCCGGGGGCCTGGCAGCCCGCGCGGCTACAATCAGGGAACCGCTCGCTGCTCTCGCAGCCGTCGTCGTTGCACCAGGATTGTCGACTCGCGTTCTCGCGTTCTGCTCAGTGTTGCTGCAATGCTGCTCTCTGCTGAGCCTACACCCGTTTAAACCAAATCCGCCAAATCCTCCTGTAAAGTCAATCACACACTGCAGCTCCGCTAGGCGCCGCCGGCTTTCCCGAGGTGCCTCACCTGTTTCCCCCGCGGTGTGCTCCGCCTCCACTCCACTCTCTCGGAAGTAAAACACAACAGAAGTAGGGCGCAATGAAGAAAGACTCTAGAGGAGGAACACGAAGGATATGATATGAAAAAAATAAGACCCGATAGAAGTAAGACTCAGGAGAAGAAATACTCAAGAGAAGTAAGGCAAAAGAGTCTGCATATATTAAGAGATGACTGTTTCATCTTTTCCTTTGTCACTAATTTATCCTTCTTTACACTTGGCTAATATTATTTTTAGCCTATTATTGATGTTTCGTGGGTCTGGTTTATATCCAAGCATCCTTGATTCCTCTAATAAATAAACTCTAGGGTTTATTTACAAGCCCCTGTGCACCGCCAGAGCCTCACTTTGGTGATGGTCTTGTGGCGCACTCTGCAAGGCCATATCTACAAGGCCATGTAAAGTCACCCTGCGCGGCTTTTCATGGGCCTTGTAGACATGGGCTGAGGCAACGCAGCGCTAGTCTCTACGTTGGCTCACCCTGTGACACGGAGGCGTGCCTTGGGTGTTACGGTGGGTGTGCCCATGTAATACCCATGACATTTGACACATTCCCTGATATGCAAATTTCGTAAAGCTTGGACTGCGTCAAGAGCCTAGGCCTCCCCCGGGGAGGTGTAAGGGATGCGTCAAGAGCCTACGCCTCCCTAGGGGAGGTGTAAGGGAGGCGTCAAGGGCCTAAGCCTCCCTAGGGGAGGTGTAAGGGAGGCGTCAAGAGCCTATGCCTCCCCAGGGGAGGTGTAAGGGAGGCGTCAAGAGCCTATGCCTCCCCAGGGGAGGTGTAAGGGAGGCGTCAAGAGCCTAGACCTCCCCAGGGGAGGTGTAAGGGAGGCATCAAGAGCCTATGCCTCCCCAGGGGAAGTGTAAGGGAGGCGTCAAGAGCCTATGCCTCCCTAGGGGAGGTGTAAGGGAGGTTTAAGAGCCTATGCCTCCCTAGGGGAGGTGTAAGGGAGGTGTTAAGAGCCTATGCCTCCCTAGGGGAGGTGTAAGGGAGGCGTCAAGAGCCTAGGCCTCCCCAGGGGAGGTGTAAGGGAGGTGTCAAGAGCCTAGGCCTCCCCAGGGGAGGTGTAAGGGAGGCGTCAAGAGCCAATGCCTCCCCAGGGGAGGTGTAAGGGAGGCGTCAAGGGCCTAAGCCTCCCTAGGGGAGGTGTAAGGGAGGCGTCAAGAGCCTATGCCTCCCTAGGGGAGGTGTAAGGGAGGCGTCAAGAGCCTATGCCTCCCCAGGGGAGGTGTAAGGGAGGCGTCAAGAGCCTATGCCTCCCTAGGGGAGGTGTAAGGGAGGTTTAAGAGCCTATGCCTCCCTAGGGGAGGTGTAAGGGAGGTGTTAAGAGCCTATGCCTCCCTAGGGGAGGTGTAAGGGAGGCGTCAAGAGCCTAGGCCTCCCCAGGGGAGGTGTAAGGGAGGTGTCAAGAGCCTAGGCCTCCCCAGGGGAGGTGTAAGGGAGGCGTCAAGAGCCAATGCCTCCCCAGGGGAGGTGTAAGGGAGGCGTCAAGGGCCTAAGCCTCCCTAGGGGAGGTGTAAGGGAGGCGTCAAGAGCCTATGCCTCCCTAGGGGAGGTGTAAGGGAGGCGTCAAGAGCCTATGCCTCCCCAGGGGAGGTGTAAGGGAGGCGTCAAGAGCCTAGGCCTCCACAGGGGAGGTGTAAGGGAGGCGTCAAGAGCCTATGCCTCCCCAGGGGAGGTCTAAGGGAGGCGTCAAGAGCCTAGGCCTCCCCAGGGGAGGTGTAAGGGAGGCGTCAAGAGCCTATGCCTCCCCAGGGGAGGTGTAAGGGAGGCGTCAAGAGCCTATGCCTCCCCAGGGGAGGTGTAAGGGAGGCGTCAAGAGCCTATGCCTCCTCAGGGGAGGTGTAAGGGAGACGTCAAGAGCCTGTGCCTCCCCAGGGGAGGTGTAAGGGAGGCGCCAAGAGCCTATGCCTCCCTAGGGGAGGTGTAAGGGAGGCGTCAAGAGCCTATGCCTCCCCAGGGGAGGTGTAAGGGAGGCGTCAAGAGCCTATGCCTCCCCAGGGGAGGTGCAAGGGAGGCGTCAAGAGCCTATGCCTCCCCAGGGGAGGTGTAAGGGAGGCGTCAAGAGCCTATGCCTCCCTAGGGGAGGTGTAAGGGAGGCGTCAAGAGCCTATGCCTCCCCAGGGGAGGTGTAAGGGAGGCATCAAGAGCCTATGCCTCCCCAGGGGAAGTGTAAGGGAGGCGTCAAGAGCCTATGCCTCCCTAAGGGAGGTGTAAGGGAGGCGTCAAGAGCCTAGGCCTCCCCAGGGGAGGTGTAAGGGAGGCGTCAAGAGCCTAGGCCTCCCCAGGGGAGGTGTAAGGGAGGCGTCAAGAGCATATGCCTCCCCAGGGGAGGTGTAAGGAAGGCGTCAAGAGCCTATGCCTCCCCAGGGGAGGTGTAAGGGAGGTGCAAAGAGGATAAATACCTTAATTTCGACTCGTATTTCCCTTTTTTAGGTCTCGCTGGCGTTGGGGAGGTGTAAGGGAGGCGTCAAGGGCCTAAGCCTCCCTAGGGGAGGTGTAAGGGAGGCGTCAAGAGCCTATGCCTCCCTAGGGGAGGTGTAAGGGAGGCGTCAAGAGCCTATGCCTCCCCAGGGGAGGTGTAAGGGAGGCGTCAAGAGCCTATGCCTCCCCAGGGGAGGTGTAAGGGAGGCGTCAAGAGCCTATGCCTCCCTAGGGGAGGTGTAAGGGAGGCGTCAAGAGCCTATGCCTCTCCAGGGGAGGTGTAAGGGAGGCGTCAAGAGCCTATGCCTCCCCAGGGGAAGTGTAAGGGAGGCGTCAAGAGCCTATGCCTCCCTAAGGGAGGTGTAAGGGAGGCGTCAAGAGCCTAGGCCTCCCCAGGGGAGGTGTAAGGGAGCGTCAAGAGCCTATGCCTCCCCAGGGGAGGTGTAAGGGAGGCGTCAAGAGCCTATGCCTCCCCAGGGGAGGTGCAAGGGAGGCGTCAAGAGCCTATGCCTCCCCAGGGGAGGTGTAAGGGAGGCGTCAAGAGCCTATGCCTCCCTAGGGGAGGTGTAAGGGAGGCGTCAAGAGCCTATGCCTCCCCAGGGGAGGTGTAAGGGAGGCGTCAAGAGCCTATGCCTCCCCAGGGGAGTGTAAGGGAGGCGTCAAGAGCCTATGCCTCCTTAAGGGAGGTGTAAGGGAGGCGTCAAGAGCCTAGGCCACCCCAGGGGAGGTGTAAGGAAGGCGTCAAGAGCCTAGGCCTCCCCAGGGGAGGTGTAAGGGAGGCGTCAAGAGCCTATGCCTCCCCAGGGGAGGTGTAAGGGAGGTGCAAAGAGGATAAATACCTTAATTTCGACTCGTATTTCCCTTTTTTAGGTCTCGCGGGCGTTGCAGCGCGAAGCGCTGCCGCCAACGAGACTTATAGCCACCTTCCTCCCTGCCAAGGGAGTCAGAGCTGTGAACGAGCAGCTCCAAACCTGGGCACGAGCCGACTTAGGTCCGTGAACTCGCGGGAACGTCAACGTGCCCGTTCACGCGCGTCACGCTCCTGTCCTCCCGCGTCTCTTCCGAGGCGCGCTCCAGGCCAACTTGCGGTGTGCGTGTTCCAGCGTTTCTGTGGCCGGAGGTAGGTAAGTGAGGGCCGGGGGGATTTGTTTGCTTGTTCTGTATACTCGTTGCTTTTGGTCATAGCTGCTGTTCTGCTCTGAACGAACACTGTGTGTGGCATTTTCCAAACAGAAGTGAAACTGTTCCTTATCTTGGTCAAATTGTATGGAATCTTCCGTCGGAGGGCCCCCAGGTCTTCAGTATTTTTCATCGGCCTTCCTGTGGTCCTTGTTCTGCGGGGTATTGGGGCAGAACCGCAAGCCGCATCGAGTCTTGGCTTTGCCACTTTCGCAACACCCGTGCTCTTCCCTGGAGTCGATGTCTGAATGGTGCCGTATGCCACCTACTCGGCTGCGTGATCTCAACTGCAGCAGGCTACTCCAACTATGTAGCGTTACCACCCATCTCACTGCCACTCTCGATGTTGCCTCCTCGACTACTGCTCCGCTCCGCTCTAAACCGAGGCAGCCGCATGATTTACATCTTAAGCTAAGTGTCCAGTATGTATAATTAATCACAGCTCCACGTGGGCATCCCACCCGTCTTCAGTGAGTTCTAACCATGTCGCTGAGATGGAAACGTGCAGTTGGGCTATAGCTTCTAATATATGATGTTGATCCATTGCTCCTAATATATAATGTTAGTCTATACCTCCTAATATGTTATGTAACTGCGCTGTCACGTTCACGCGCGTCACGCTCCTGTCCTCCCGCGTCTCTTCCGAGGCGCGCTCCAGGCCGACTTGCGGTGTGCTTGTTCCAGCGTTTCTGTGGCCGGAGGTAGGTAAGTGAGGGCGGGGGGGATTTGTTTGCTTTTTTTCTTAATTATGGCGTCTCTTCACTTCAGCTCTACTCCAATCTCACAGGAGTCTCTCAGCTTACTTTTCAGGAGTACCACTTTCAAGCATACCCATTTCACGATCTTCCCGATCGTGCCCTACTTGTTTGACCTCTTCTTCCTGCCAATTTTTTTTTTATAATTCTCCACTTTCCAACTGAGCCTGGCCAGAGTAATCCTGAGTAATTTCAGTACTTTTACGTTACTCGACGCAAAATTGCTAAAATAATGTGTAACTTTGCTATAATTTAGTGGAATTATACTACAGAAAACAGTTACGCCCACCCGCACTCTCCGTCTCTCTGGTCATAAGAGGCGTTCCGCACATTTTGTTAGTTCAGTGCCTCCAAGTTCCTTAATCCTCGCTGGGTCATGAAAGATCGAGTTGACACATGTTGGTTTAGTGCCTCTTGCCTGCCAGCCCCTCTGCTCCTCCTGAGTGCTGATCTATTGCCATTTCCTTTTGACTCGTAGTTCGCCCACTCTGCCCTTCCTGTGTCCTCCCTTGCCTCAGTCCTGCATGTGTCTGAGCACAGCATGCCTTCTCACTTTGGGTTCAAGTGCCCTTGCATGATTTTAGTTTGTCCCTTCTATGTGTGACTGGCTTGTGCAGTCCTGTTTCTTAGAATGTGCCCTTTTCCAGGTTGTGTCCTTGAATGTCAATAGCTCAGACTGGATATATACTCCAACAAGCATTTGCAATGCAATAGGTCTCGCATTTACGCGTGTTTGGCCTATTGACATTGCAAATAACAATGCCTTTTATTTTTGTTTTTAAAATATAAATAAATGGCATTGTCATTTACAATGCCAATAGCTTAAACTAGCGTAAATGCGAGACCTATTGCATTGCAAATGCTTGTTCTATGTGTGCTTCATTCTGCAGCACACAGAGATTGAGGAAAACACCTCTTGTGATTGTTTTTGTGCGGGAAGGTGTCACTTTCTGTACATCCTTGCAACACATGCACCCTGGCACTATGGTGCTAGGGTGCCTGCGTCGACGCTAGGCTGCCCATTGTGTGCCAGTGCAAGGGAAAAGGATATGAATTCACTGTATGTCATAGATACGGCACATTCCTTCCCTGTTCTTTTGACCCAGAGCAGCTCAGCAAGATTCCTTGCAGCTCTGTCCTTCGCAACATCGTAAAGGAGGCCCTCTGGGGCTGATTCCCAGTACTAATCTGAGACAAAATCCTAAACTTACTACTTTTGGTATTCACAGTAGGCATTTAGTAGTAGTAAAGTTAGGATTTTGTCTTAAATTAGGATTTTGTCTTAGGTTAGGATTTTGTCTTAAATTAGGATTTTGTCTTAAATTAGGATTTTGTTTTAGGTTAGGATTTTGTCTTAAATTAGGATTCTGTTTTAGGACAAACTTAAGTTTAACTTAAGTTCACCTTAAGTTTATCTTAAGAAAAAACCTAACTTAAGACAAAATCCTAACTTTACTACTACTAAATGCCTTCTGTGAACACCAAAAGTAGTAAGTTTAGGATTTTGTCTCAAATTAGTTCTGTGAATCGGCCTCGCAGTTTTTAATAATAGTGTTGCTTAGTAGATTTCCTTTTAAGCATCATTTTTGTGTATCGATGATGGTCAGTACATTGGGTATTGAAGTCTCAGCAACTAAGTGCTGATTATGGGAGAAAAAAAATGTTTTTACAAAATATTGACATTGAACTTGGTCATTTCTCGTTCAATGATGGGTACCATTAGATTTCTCTGAACTTTTCACACCTTGTGAAAAGTCTGAATTACACTTGGTGACGACTAGTGATGTGTTTTGCTCGAATCCATTTTCCACGAGTGACGCATATAAATTCGAACATAAACAAATGTCTGTATGTTTTACTATCAAGTGCATTCTGTGTTACAAGTCATTGTGGATTCATATGGCAGGTGAGCACCTCTAGATGTCACACGTAGACGTTTATACAAGTAACATTATTACAAAAAGGTTCCTATTGGGAATCAATGGTACTTCCCTGTTTACAGACACATTTTGTGAAGTTGTGAAGGTCACAGCGAGGGGCAGGGTCTGATTGACTCAAGAACCCCCTCAAACTCTTGGGTTCCTATTGAAGCATTTATTTTGTCAAATGAACATCTACACCCGCTTGTGGAAGCTCCCACGCGACCTCCCAGAGCCTTTCAGGTCACTTATCTCTTCATCTATTAGGTACCTCTTGCAGATGAACATGTATCTCTCATTTCATGACTCCCACCTCCCCTTCTAGCTGACAGAGCTGCATTTAACCACAACAAAGCAAGCTAACAGCTTGCAAATTTCCTGTGACTTGCTTGTCCTTTTAACAATTTCCTTTTCAGAATGTTTAATTTTTCCTCTCAGTTTTTTTAACCTGAATAATGTTTGCTTTTATGTGCAATAAAATGTTCTGAGTAAAGAAACAGTGCAGCTGTTTACCACTGCACCTGAAGTGTTGTAATAGTGTTCCTATGGCAGCAGCTTGCGGTTTGTGTCCTGTCCCAACTGGGCAAAGTTCAGATCATTGTGACCGGTGTAGACAAATCCACCCAATCCGATTCCTTCCCTTCATCATCAGCTGCCGACAGTACAACTGGTAAATACACACTGACCAGGAGGAAAGGACTTTTGAGTCCAGGTCTCAGCTCTTCAACCCCTTAGTGAATGTCTCTACTCGAAGTTTCATGAAGCTTGGAAATCATAAGGGCATTTTTACAAGCCCCTATTGCCACAGGAATGTCACTTCCTGTGACGATAGGGGCTTCGCTTTATTTACAAGGCGGCGTTAAGCCACTTAAAGTCCCTTGTAAATAGGACCCCCTTTCACGCTACACTTAGCATGAAAGGGGTGGGCAATGGGTGTTTGGTGGGCGTTCCACCACAACACCCATTGATTTTGAAGCTGCCTCCTATTTACAAGGGTGGCGTAAACGTGGCAGCGTCAAAATTAAGACAAAAAAAACCCGGTTTTAACATGGCGACCGAGGAGAAATGCTTTCTTTCTCCTGGTTGTTGCTGTTTCTATGTGTGCTGCATTGTGGACCAAAAAGGACTTTGTGAGTTCTGCAAACATGGCATGCCGTAGCACGCTATATAACAATACATCTTACCATACCTTTCAATTCCAGACCACATTACAGCACAACATATTAAACCATAGCACAGTATATGCCATACCATAACATAGCATATCATACTATATCACAACATACTATACCATATCATACCCTACCGTATTACAACACATCATACCTTACTACACCATCCAACATTAGAACTTGGCCCGGGCAAAATTTTAATAACACTGCTTTAATTCACATAATTTTGCATAAAGAAATTTACTTGTAATTACTAGAAATTACTTCATTATGCCTCGTCGGGTAATGAAAATTCTGATCGGGGAAAATCATAACATGAGAGATATTAAAACACTGTGATTGGCACAAACACAAGCTGCATCTTCTCCATGCGATGACGATAAGCTGCACCGTCCCTGTGCGATAAACACAATTTGCACTTACCCCATGCGATAAACACAAGCTGCTTCTTCCCCATGTGATAAACACAAGCAGCACCTTACCATGCGATAAACACAAGCTTCACCTTACCCATGCGATAAACACAAGCCGCTCCTTCCCCATGCGATAAACACAAGCTGCACCTTACCCATGCGATAAACAAAAGCAGCACCTTACCATGCGATAAACACAAGCTGCACCTTACCCATGCGATAAACACAAGCAGCACCTTACCCATGCGATAAACACAAGCAGCACCTTACCCATGCGATAAACACAAGCCGCTCCTTCCCCATGCGATAAACACAAGCAGCACCTTACCATGCGATAAAACCAAGCAGCACCTTACCCATGCGATAAACACAAGCAGCACCTTACCCATGCGATAAACACAAGCAGCACCTTACCCATGCGATAAACACAAGCCGCTCCTTCCCCATGCGATAAACACAAGCCGCTCCTTCCCCATGCGATAAACACAAGCGACACCTTCCCCATGCAGTAAACACAATCTGCACCTTCCCCATGTGATTGGCAGCTCTTTAACACGGGCGGACATTAAACATTTCAGGATAAGATTTCACTCGAGCAGAACGCTTGAGGTATTTTATTTTTTATAACAGGACGAGTGTCATGGAGACTGGAAGGCTATCTACACAGAGTTGCAACGTCCTCTTTCTGTCCTGAAGACTCCTTCCGAAGGCACACCTAAGGCAAGCCCGTCTGCGCCCGTCCGCGCCGGGACGTCGCCAGGAGCCAGGAACCCTGTCCGTTTGTTATCAGATAGTGCTCTTAGGCTCTCTTATACGTCCTCACAACTCCCGCAGGTGAGACACAGTTTGACACCATGCCCACATGCTTCTACGTTTGCCAATCGTGCAGGCCCCTTTGCCTGCTTATATTGCCACTTCAATAGTTGTGATGTTATTTGTATTCCACCTGGCACACGAGGCAACAATGCTAGCAGCGAGAGTTTGACAGGGGTGAGCGGTGAGTCCTACAGTCAAGTTAGACCCCACATTCCAAACCAGTTGTGTTCTTGGAAGGGGTTTTTAGCAAAGGTACGCTCACTACCTAAACACGTCAAGGAACTCTGGGATGTAGTGGGTTCAGAATCCCCAGACTTAGGTTTCTCAACGGAGACATGGCTTAAACTCATTTCAATGCCTGATATTGCCCTCGCTCTCCCTGAGAACGACCGGATTCTTAGACTTGACAGAGAAGGGAAAGTGGGCAGCGGCGTTGCCATAATATGCAAAGAGGCGTTGAAAGTCAGTTATTGATTCCGCTTCGGACAAAACGATGGAAATTTGTATATTTAAAATTGAGCGGACACCCCAGGAAAATTTAAAGGGCGCTCTTCTTTATCGTCCCCCTGGGCCACTTAAAGATTTTAATTTAAAAATGACTATTACCTCCTGGGGGGAGAAAGATCCAAACTTGGGGGGTGTTTGTAGCGCCCTCACCTTGCTACTCGAGACCACCGCCTCCGCAGTTGGTAGCCTGCCGCAGCTTGCCGCCGCATCTCCTGCCGGCCGAGCGCCGCTCAGAGGAAGGCAGAGCCCGGGGGACTCCATTGCCCAGCAGCCTCAGCGGCCGGAAGCCGCGCTGTGTGAAACCACGCCAGGAGGCGCATAAAGTTCAGCGCTTCCCCCCACGTCGCGGGAGCTGCCCGGGAGAAGCCCGGGACAAGGGCGGGACAGTCTATGACAGTCATAGACAGGAAGAGGCAGGGCTGGGCCATATTCCCTGGCCATTTCTGCACTGGTTCTCTCGGACTTTAATGGATTATCAAAGCTGGTAAAGTGTTCCCCGGTTGTTTGAACTATATTCCAGGTTGCATTATACTGGTTTTATTTGTGGCTGAATCTTTATCCTAGTGCATTATTCCAAGGCTCAGGACTGACCATGCCAAGTTCCAAAGAGAAATTTGTATCTGGGTCAGGGCCTATTGACAATTACCTGGTAAAATTGGTAAACAAAATCAATAGTGATAGAAGGGCCTCCCTGGGGAGGGACACTCTCTCTAACAGTACACAAGTCCCCCTAATCCCCGTGGAGAGCCCTCTAGAGTCTGTCACCCTTGATTCGGATCCTATAGTGCTTACTACGGTTACTGCTCAGGTTCACGTAGTGCCACCAGATGTAGAAAGACACAGTGTAAGTGAAGATAGTGAGGAAGCACCGCCTGTTGCCAGACCGGTAAGAAACTGCAGGAAACACCTAACCAAAAGGGGAGGGGAAGCATTAAAAAAAAGGGTAGATATCCCCCCACAAACGCAGACCAACTCAGATGAGCATATTAATGTACAGTTGGATAGCACCGCGTCTAACAGCACCCTAAGTCCCGACCAATTATCACATTTACTTCACTCCCTGGAAGCAATGTTCGAAGCTAAAATAGATCAGTTCGTCCAACCCCTTGTGCGGAAACTCGATAGTGTTACCGCTGAAGTTAAGAGGTTAGGAGGGTTGCTTACTAAGCATTTAACAACGGTTGACAGTCCCAAGGAGGTGGGGATGGTTACAGGAGGGTCAGAGCAGGTAGCTAGAGTGGTAATACAGCAGCAAGACACCGAGCATTTAAAAAATATTGTCCCTACCATAACAGTTCCTACCACTGCAGCGAGTGAAGCTGCACAAATAACATCAGGGCCTGCTAGTTCACTCAGTAGTAATAATCTGGTTAGGAGAAGTAGATCTATGAACCTACCCCCAGCATGTTCCCCCTATGTTGTTGTTTTAACAAATGTCCCGCCATTAGAAACGAAATCAGCCCAGTCATATGAGGAATCGCACGAGGCCCTTAAAAACAAGACCGTGTCATGGTTAAGCAGGAACTGTGGTTTCCCTACAAAATTTGCCCCGGATATTATATCTACTAGAAGGGCCAACTGGATCGGGTCTTCTAAAAAGACCTGTAAAGGGGAGTGTATAATTATTAATTTCAGACACCCACAACATGCAGCCACAGTCCTGTTAAGGGCTGCCTCATTGACGCACAATGCCAACAGTATCTGGGTGCGTCCTCTTGGGGTTTTTTATAATCATTTAGCTGGGAAGCCCCAATCTAGTGAGAGTAGGAGACCCTACACTCCCGTTATGGTTCAGACACCGAATTCATTCCCGGGACCTTGTGGAGAGAACTTTTTTAATACTGGTATGAGAAGGAGACCCTGCTCTCCCGCTATGGCTCAGACGCCGGTTTTATTTCAGGGACCTGGTGGAGAGAATTATTTTATCTTTGGGCCCAACATTCCTACCCACAATAGATTTGATGTGCTCTCTACCCTGGAGCTGTGCGTTTGATGGGAGGTTAAAAAGGGAATTGGGGAAGAGTCACAACTAGCCCCTGTCCCTCTGGTACAGGACCACTCTGGTTTGACCCCTCCCGCTACCCACTGTAACCCTGTAATTCTGTGTAATGCTAAGGGGGGTAACGGTTAAGATGGTAAGTTGGAACGTTGCTGGCCTGCGTTCAAAAAGAGATGATATCAACTGGTTAAATCAAGTGAAACAATATGACATTGTGGCTCTTCAAGAAACTTGGGACCGAGACTGTGACTTCTGGTTGGATGGCTTCACCTCTTCTTTTGTCCCTGCAGTAAAATCGACGGCGGGTAGAGATAAAGGGGGACTTGTGCTACTGGTCTCTGTGAATGTAAGAGGGCCAGTTAGCAGGGTAGAATGTGCCTCTAATAATTTTTTAATTCTGGAATTGAAACTCACTAATAACACCAAATTAATTCTAGTAAATTGTTACAATTCTCAGCACGGGGACTCCCCAAATGTACACTTGTTGGGGTTATCAGATTTTTTAAACATCTATATTGCAAAGCAAACCACTTTATGCCAACTTATCTTGTTGGGTGATTTTAATGTCCACTTGTGTAGTCAAAATTGTTCATTAGTTGACATTGATGGGCCAGATTTCACATCCCCGCAACATTTTGAGCATTCTAGCAAGGGGGAAGCACTGGAGAAACTCTTATCTAACAATGATTTGTTTGAAGCAGAGTTTTTTGATAAAAGTTCTCATGTCCCCACATATACAGGGAGGGATTGTGAAACCATAATCGACTACATATTTCTTTCTTCTGGACTTTTAAAATATGTTATTTCTTATAATGCTATACCCTCCTGTTTTAGTGATCATAACCCTGTGGCAATTGAATTGGTAAACGGTTTTTCGCTTTTTAACACAACCACCCCAACTTCGGTGGTAGCTGAAGTAAAAGTAAAAGACCAGTGGAGGAGGTTAAATTGGAGTAAGGTGGTGCCTGAGGAGTTCTTCAATATCATTACCGCCAAGGCCGCTCAGGATTTAAATATCTGTGGAGATCCCCACTCATCCGGGGAGCTAATAATATCCTCTTATGAAGCCATTTGCTCCCAAGTGGCCAAAGAACTCACGTCCAATAGTCGTCCAGCTAAAAATAAGGAGGTTGCGGGCTGGTTTGACCACATATGCACTAAATCCCATAACTGTCTGAAAAAAGCTCTCCAGGAGCGACCAAGGAATAAAGCTTTGGTTGCCCAGCACAGAAGTGAGTACTCTAGAGTAGTACAGGAAAGGAAAAATAAAATCAAACATGATGCGTGGGTGGAGCTTATGGACAAAGCAACCTTAAAAGATAGTGCAAAATTTTGGTCCATTATTAACACGCCCCTGTTCTCAAATAGCGAAAACAAAGTTTTAGAAGTAAACATTGCAGAGGAGGACTGGTTGAGCCATTTTGAACAAATTTATGGTAGTCATCTGGAGTTAGAAATTTTTGTGGCCCCAGTCTCAGATCCTTCTGTCTTGCCAGTAAGGTTTCATCTGGAGGAAGTTCTAAAAGCAATTGAAGATTCTGCAGGACGAAAAGCTCCAGGGCCAGATGGGGTTCCCACAGACATGTACAAGGCAAACCCACTGTACTGGGCTAACATCCTGACTAACGTTTTTAATACCTCGGCCTGTGTTGGATTCCCTAAATCTTGGTCCCGATCAACAATAATCCCGGTCTTTAAGAAGGGCCAAAGGGCTGATCCTAGATGTTACAGGCCCATATCCTTGCTAGATTCCTCAATCAAAATTCTGGGGAAGGTAATCCTAGCAGGGATAACAGGGTGGGCCTCAGACAATAACATTCTGTCTGATGCCCAATATGGTTTTAGAGCCGGGAGGAGCACGGAGGACCAATGTTTGAACTTACACGTAATAACAGCTAAGTACACCAAGACTGCTTAGAGGCTCCATTTATCTGGGTTTTATGGACTTGTCCACAGCTTTTGATCTAGTCAATAGGTCCAAAGCTGTGGACCATGCTCCTGGAACTGGGACTCAATCGGCCCCTTGTGTATTTTCTGGCTGAGTTGCACAAGGAACTGAACGCCTCAATCAGAATGACAAATGAGGGGAAATACACGTCCAGTTTTAAATCCGGCAGAGGGGTGCGCCAGGGATGCATCTTGGCCCTTATGTTATTTACACTATATGTAAATTCATTGGAGGTAAACCTGTTAACAGCGACCCCAGATATTCCGCGTATGGGAGGTACACTGGTTCCGGTACTCCTATAAGCCGATGACGCTGTCTTGTTGGCTAGGACCCCACTGGGCCTGCAAAGATTGCTGACTCGTTTGGGGCTTTTATGAAAAGCCTGGATTTGGTAGTCAATAACGGCAAATCGCATGTGATGTCCCTGGGGCCTTCAAAAAACAAAGTTAAGACCTTTTCTTGTGGTAGTGAAGAAATCACCAGAGTGAAGGTATTTACCAACCTGGGAGTAGTTTTTGATGACAAGGGTTCTTGGTCCCCCCAACTCTCATTTAAGGTAAATTCGGTGAGAAATTCTTCAGCTGCAGTGCTAGGCTTTGCTAAAAGGCTGTGGGGGAAACCTTGTGAGGCAATTCTAACAATCTACAAAGCCAAGACTATTTCCATCGCAAGGCATGGGGCCTCAATTTGGGGTTATACTAAACCCGACGCTATCCAAATTGAAGAAAACAAATTCCTAAGGTCCCTCCTTGGCCTCCCTCAATCTACTGCCCCCACTCTGTACACCTAGAATTGGGGATTGGTTATCTAGCAGATACAATTAAAATTGCCCCAATGCTGCTATGGATTAAAACTTGGTTAAATCCGAACCTCTCCCTAAATCACAAGATCTTAAAGGACTGCATTATGCTTGATAATATGTACAAAATCCACTGGTTGTCGTACATAAAAATGGTAGCAACGTATATGGGGCGACCTGAGATCTTTTTCAAACCAGAATCTCTTTGTAAGGCAGACCTTGAGTGGGTAAAAATTAACTTTATTAAGTTAAGGTGTGAGGTATTCCTATAGGTTCTGTATCGATCCCCCTATTCCTGACCCTATTCTGGTTAACAAGTTAACTAGCAGCCATCCCATGATGCAGAAAACCCCCATGATGCAGAAACCGTTATCTAATTAAGCCACACTACGGCACAGGAACGTGTTATCTGATTAGGTCATAACGCTTGCCATCTAATTAGACAAGCGATATTCCTCCAGCCCCTGATAAGGCATACGGAGTTCTCAAAACAAATCAAACCTATGACAACCTGGGAAAAACCCTGCGGACATTGTTTTGATTTCACCGAGAACTTCAGCAAAAGAATGTGCTAACGACCAGGTCGTATGACATCCTTATTGACGTATCTATGTCCATCCTTCGTCAATCTCGGCACCTTAAAGGTATAAATATTACCGATATTGCCCTATGCAAACACACGCGGTGGTGACGAGATCGGAGCAGCCAGACTTGCCGAAGCCCAGAGCAGAGCAGACCCCGCTGGCGCAGCCCCGCCTTCCTGATGCGCTGAGAACGAGATGCTGCTTTCTCCTGCCGAGAAATCCAGCTCCGGCGCTTCCGGGTAGCCCTCGCAGGCAGCCTGGAATATCGAGACCAGAGACGAGAGATACCATCCCTCATTCATCCTAAATTCCAGGTACAGAACTGAATAACCCCTCGCAGAGAATTCTTGAGTCAGTCACTTGGCAAAACAAACTTAACTTAAACTGCTACTTTCTATTCCCGCCCACGTATTAGGCTTAGGTCACGTACATTTGAGGTAGGCGTAGTTAGAAACACCAGTTGAGTACGATTAGTCAAATGTATATGTGTATGTATCTATTTTATCCATTTTAAACCATCATATGGCTTAGAAACCATGTTTTTACAGTATTATTTTATACTTCTGCTTTTAATGTATGCACTTTACTTAACCATAAGTATTGCAATAATATCGATCCATTTCTCTTGTAAGAGAAAAGAGACTGATCAATAAATAACATCTTTTATTGAACACGCCCGTCTCTTCCTTTTCTCTACAATCTGGTGAGACTAAGAATGCACGTACTGACTGAGTAAAATAAGTCGTCTTTTGTTTTCACACGACTCTAGAGATATACTCTTGATTAGGGGAGAGCAAAGTTGTCATGTTCTACGGTTGTCAGAAACTAAATCCCTTCTTGTCTATCCAGGGAGGTTCAACTCCTCCTTGCCTATTCGAGAAAGTTTCTAGTGAACTCTGAGCTAGCTGGCAAACCCAAAACTTTAAGTCTAATATCGACAGTAGTAGACCTAGTTAACGTCTGGTCTAGGCCTATACTATTGAAGGTATTATTCCAATGTGCAGAGCCTATTGGGATAATAGGAACTACACTACATGGCGCCCAACGTGTTTGGATAAGGCGATAAAACTAACGTAAGACATTTAGAGTAACTCAGTCGTGCTTTTTCACTCAGACCCCTTTTTTCCCATAATACTCCAAAGACGTCTGGAGTGGGTGAAAGGTAATATCCGCCAGACCTCGCAGGAGGAAACTCCTATGTATGGTTCTTGGTTTAGTCAACGTTGAAGGATACACTGTTCCAAAATATTGTGCATCTAATCTTTGTTTCCATAAGAACCTGATCTGCAAACAAACAAAATAACCTTCTGGACAGTACAATGTCAGACAGTGAAGGAGAAAGAGAGGCAGTTAGAATAGCAACTGAACTCGCAGCAGCTGATACTGCTATGCAAGAAGCAGACCCGGGTATAATAATCATCCCGGTCAACACAAGAATATCTATAACTTTAAAACTTATAGAAAATGGACTGACACCTAGAGGTGGCACAGTCATATTCGTAATTGAGGCACACGAATATCGGCAGACAGAGGTATTCTACACATGGATAAACTTTCCAGCAGCTAATGCTGTAACAAAGGTCTTCCACTATTTCAAAACAGAGGAACCTCCTGAAGAGTATACTCCTTTCGAGGAGGTGGAAGTACCACTTAAATTTCAAGAGCATCTGCTCTTATTTAATGGCGCCCTAAAACATAATAATCACATCACCAGGCTCGGTCCATTAGGTAGACCAGGAGCAACGTGGCCGGTCCTAGCCGGATACACACCACATCCAGACATTGAAAGAATGCCTGCACCAGAGCTTTTAACACAGCTAAAACAATTAATAAAATTACATAGACAATTAGTCCAATATGTGATGCGGACTTCAACAATCCAACCAACAATTAAAATTCCACAGCTGACCCCTCATCAGGGGAACACAAATAAAATTACACCACAGAACATACAATCCTGCCTAGGTAAAGTACCAGCTAAACGGGAACAAATACCATTCTGGTTAGCACAAAAAATCACCCAAATAGAGGCGGTGTTTCCAGACACCACCCCGTTAGAAAAACACAGGATTCTGACTATCTGTCTTCCAATGGGAATCGCACCACACGTGGAGGACTGTGACACTTGGGGTACAGTCTTTGCTTCCATCTACACAAAAACGCACGGTGTTCCATCCATTTCGGTAATACCAGATGTGCTAAAACAAATTCAAGACGAATACGGTCCAGAACCCGCTTTAACTCTTGGTATGAAATTACTAAAAGACTTCAAGCAGGTCTCGGCTATATTATTAGCCAACATAAAGGGAGAAGCAGCAAACGTGGCGATCCGCCAGAGGTTAAAAGAGACAGATATAGCAGACCAACCAGCTGAAATTGCCAGAATTATAGAAAAGTCCTATGAGGAACTAGGTAGAGATAGTTTAGGTGGAATACCAGTAAAACCACATCTGATTGAAAGTCCCGAAAAAATATTTTTTAATAATAATTCAACATCGCAAAAAAAGAGCTGGGATGGAAACAAACAATCCAATCCTAAAGAAAAGAAATTCCAGTCCAGAGGAAGGTCTCCTCGGCGGAGAGAAAAATCTCCGAACCAAAGACACAGGTCACCCCAAAGTGACCCCTCTGGGAAAAGATATAACCTTAGAAATAGGGATAATATAAAGAAGCCTGATAGATATCAAGACATTGATACATGTCCCTCTCAATCTTTTCAGACTTCCTTGCAGAAATCGGAAAGAAGAGGACGATCAGAACAAAGAGAAGAGCACGCCAAGTCCAAAGACAAGGAACCTGCTCATCTAAAAAAGAAATTACAATTTCCAAAAAAGAAGGTAGCCAGTATTAAAGTAGTTAACAATGCCGAGAATACTGAGGACACAACTGAAAAACGGGGAATGGGCTCAGACAATGCTAGACAGCGCAGCAGAAGTGAGCATAGCTCGCAAAGTCCTTATGAATCTTCTGGAGACAGTGGACACGAATGAATACCTTCAAGTGGAAACTGCAGACACCAGAGTTAGCAAACCTCACAAAATATATGAAATAACTTTACGTATAGAAGGGGATAAGACTAGAAAAATAAGGGGACTATTTTGGGATAATCTCTCCAAGGGCTATGACATCCTTCTAGCTGAAAAAGACTGGCCACCAGAGTTTGTCAGGGACTGCCCTCATGGCGAAGAAATAATTATGCCTGCCTTCTCAAATGATATCCCAATTCATAAAAAATACACACTTGCCAGAAAGTGGGCAGTAGCTCAAGCTCCTGCTTTATATAAAAATCATGTAGGATGGGATGAGGACTCTCCTCCTCACAAAATCCAGTTAAAATCACAACCTACTGCACAAAGACAGTACCCAATTAAGCAAGGAGCTAAAAAACAGGTCAAAGAAATCCTAGATCAATTAGAATACCAGGGGGTGATTGAAACTTGCACCTCACAAATGAACAACCCTTTGTTTCCGGTCTCCAAACCAGACAATTCATATCGTCTAGTTTTGGATTACCGACACCTTAACTCATGTTGCAAAACTTTTGCAGTGCAAAACTCGCATAGTGCTGCACTAATGAATAACATAGTGCGCAAAAAATACAAAACAACATTAGACATCTCTAATGGATTCGTTTGTCAAAACATAGCACCAGAGAGCAGATATTTGTCTGCGTTCTCAATAAATGGCACTCAAAAACAATTCTGTCGGTTAGCCCAGGGGTACAAGAATAGCCCAGGGGTATTCTCAGCGAGAGTAACAGAATTACTACAAACATATGATGACGAAGCATTATCGTATGTCGACGACATATACCTAACAGATGATGACTTGGATACTCACTTGAAGAGAGTGAACACCATAATACTTGGGTTCGCAGCAGAGGGTTACAAATTCAACTTTAAAAAATCTAGAATTGCTCATCTAACAGTCCTGTTCTTAGGATATGAATTATCAAGTGAAGGCAAAAGCCTGGCTGACAATTTCCTAGAGAAATGTGCCGTACTCCAAGCACCTAGAACACTAAAAAACCTACAGTCAATTCTAGGCTTCCTAAATTTCGGAAGAACATACATTGCAAATTACGCAGAAAGGGTCAAACCCCTTTATGATCTAATAAAACCAGATTTTAAAAGAACCAATTGGACTCAAATACACACAGAAATTCTGAGATCCTTACAAACAGACATGTTAATTAAAACAAAATTAGAAACACGTGATAACACACGCAATCTTGTGATTCGAGTCATCCCAGGAAGATGCGGATTCACATACCTGACCTCTAATGAGGGAGAAAAGGTACCAATTGCATTCAAATCACACTTGTACACAGAAGCTGAAAAGAAGTTCAGCATTAAAGAAAACATTGTTCATGCAGTTCAAACCGCAATAGCTAGAGAAAAAGATAAAGCTGACGGTAGACGTATCACAGTCAAAACAGCAGAATCAGCCTTTGAGGCATTAACAACACCGTGTTATTTACCAACAACAGCATTGAATCCAGAATGGATACAATGGGTGAATTCAATGACAACGGACAAAGTATACTACTACTTTGATCCAGAACTAGAGGAACTAAAAAATCTAGAATATGAAAGAACATTCCCTCTGCCAATCGACATTCTGCCCTTACGACAATACGCTTGTGTAATCTATACAGACGGACATGCTCAACCCTCCGTTTGGGGAGAACAAGCATACAACCCCACATGTGAGATTACAAAAGAAGTGTGGCGCGGAGGTAAACTAAGACCTCTATTAACAAAAACACACTCAGTAGAAACTAATTCAGAACAACAGACTGAAATAATAGCATTGAAAATGGCGCTAGATAATGCAGATCGCGAATTCCCGACACTTATAGTGTCCGATTCATATTACTGCGTCAAATCATATAACAACGATTTGCAGACATGGATTCAAAACGGTTACAAAGATGACACAGATGCATCAATAAAGCAGAAACTGCTTTGGGAACAAATAGCTCTTTTACAAAAAGAACTACCAAAGACTCACGTGACACACTCACTGAGTCATCAGCGTGATGGCGTTCACGTTGCAGGGAATTCATTGGCTGAAACAGCCACAGCGGTAGCAACTCAATCGGCTTCGTAGCTAGAAAAAGCATACAATAAAATACATTGACGGTGAGACAGCGCTGGCGGTGAAAACGTCATCAAAAGGCGACTGCTCAGCACTACCGATCAACTATCCACTCAATTATACATACATAATCGATGCAAACTCCGTCCCTTTTGCTCGAATCCCTGGAGTGGGGGATAGAGTGATTCCAAACACGGACAGGAGAACCTTGTTAATTGCAGACGCACATATGGACGAGGGTCTCAGACACCTCAAACTAAAAGATTCTCTGGAAGAATTACAATCAAGGTACTGGTGGCCACGCATGAGCCTGCAGCATCACATTTTTGTAAAAAACTGCCCAAACTGTAACAGAAATCGCAGTGGTGAGAGAAACAGTGTAATACCGTGGCGTTTCACTCCAGAAAGAATCAACAGTAAAAAGCAAAGCGTCCGATTAACATATACAGGCTAGTTTCCACTTATAATGTAGATCCCCAGCACTCGGCTGACGTCTGGACTGTTATACAAAGATTTGCGAGTCTAAATGGCATATACGCTAGGAGCATGCTACGTTTGACCATTGTTTTCACTTTAGCCTTAAGCCTGAGGGGAAACATGGCCAAATGAGCATAGCATAGCGGGATTCTTCTCACTTCCTTCCTGAGGGATACGGGATGGTGTAAAGAAAAAACCAGGGCAGAAAGCAATCTATAACGGAAAGGATATTAGGTTCGGGAGCTGGGTGGGTCAAACATCTAATAAGTGCCCAACGTAGTCTAAATAACCTGCCAAGAAATTCTCTGAAGGGATTCAGTCCGTACGAATTATTGTTTGGAACTAGGATGTTAGTCTTAGATCTCGACAGTCAGACTTCAGTGGTGAAGGAAAAAAGCTTTGATATCAAAGATCGTTTGGCTATTTTGCAGGACTTAAACGAAACAAGAAAAGACCTGAGCAACATAAAGTTGAAACAGCAGCCAACAACCACTGAAGAACCACCACCTGTCCCAGCACGACCTGTCTGGATTCCAAAAGTCAGGGATCTAGTCAGAGAAAAGATCGCGGTAAAGAAGGAATTTGGGCCTTCTTACAGAAAAGCAGTTCCTGTCTTGTCCATCAACGGGACAAGATCAGTTGTACTACCGCCGCTTGCTGGTAAAAAGGAGAACCGAGTTGTATCCATCGACCTGGTAAAACCACAATCATGTGGCCGATAACAAATAGTAGGCCAAGTGGACTCCCGATAAGTAGTAGAACACCAAGATTTGCTACAAACACAGAGGTTCAAACTAAGAGGCTAATCACATTCGAAACGACTACAGAAGAACAACAAGGACTATGCAACAATGCAATGGAACTTAAACCTCTGAAAACCCAAATAAAAACATTTAGTACAGACACACCAACCTACAATGAAGTAACAAACGAATATGCAAGAAACAGTAATCCTAAGGCAATTGGAACAATTGACAGAACTGCATCCGGCTACTTCATAAACTTCGATGATTCCTCTGAAGGCTTCACTGAATCGAAAACACAGCCATCAACAAAAACCTTTAAAGATAAAGTTAAAGAACTTTTGAAACAACTGAAAGAAACATATCTGATTTCTCCATGGATTGAATTTTGGGTGGGTTTTGGTGCATTTATCCTCATACTTTGGCTCATCATGGTACTAACTTTGGGACGCTTCATTGAGGGAAAATATGCTAAAATGGACACAGCAAGTCAGAAAATCAACTTGATCCTCACACCACACACATCTTCACACGTCGAGAAAAGAGAACTTTCTTCAGTCAACTTCACAGCCAATCCTATACCGGGTGGGGTAGCATGGGACAACACTGACTACGAAATTTATGGTCCGGTTGAAATCCTGAAATATCCACACCAAATTAAGATCTCGTTGAGTGACTTTGTAAAACCAAGCTCATTTGCTGATGATTGGGACTTTGAAAGTATAAATAATATGATGTCTGACTTAGTGATGTCTGCGAAATTTACCAAACCGTGATTATTTGCAGGGTTCGACAAATTATGATAGTATGTACTGTTATAACCACTATGGTAACCATTTTCTACATAGATCTGCACAACCTAGAAAATGTTTTAAATTATAATCAATGGGAACATTGTGCAACCCGTGCAACCCCTCCAAAAGGAAGCTCAAGAACCGTTTATGACAAATATTCATACTTTTCAGGTTTCAACTCAAGTAATGCTGAAACATTTTATTTCAAATTGTCAAAAGAGGACAAAAGGGACAAAGACCATGATAACAAACACGAAATTGATATATTCAGACTCATTCTTTGAACAAATGAATACTTTTGGTTTTGATTATTGGGACAAACATGTTGAAGTAAAAAGTGTTTGGGGTACGAAAGAATGGCAAGTACAAGGTATAGAATCTTTGTTTAGAGCCTGCATGATCCCAGAACAAATTATATTTTTAAATGACACTGTTCAACAAACTACCTGTCTTGGCCTAGCCAAAATCAAAGACTTAAATAAACTGTCTATTTCAAAACCAACAATGAACAGCAATAGCTCTACAGATGGAGAGATAGACGTAAATTATGTATTAAACCAAAACAGAACACATCCAGATTGGAAACAGTGGTTGATCTGGCCCACAGATACTAATAACTGTCAAGACAGATTCCTGAACAAAACACAGGGGTTCAAATTGACCAGGCCAGACCCTAGATATTCCCAAAGACAACACCCAGGGATAATAACCACCTACAGTGTGGGCAAATTATGCCTTCAATGGCTACAAACTTCCACACTGGCAGAAATTAAGCAACACCTAACTTTACTTACTGATGGTGCTGACTTGCGTGATTTCATTATGGGACCGCGCAAACAGCGTCAAAAACGTTTCATAGCAGCCTCTGTATATGCAGCATACAACGAGGCCTGGAAGGTTACTCAAATTGAGACAGCAGAAAGAATACGGGAAATTGACCGTATTAATTTGGAAAAATCACTTTCTGTAGTGGACAATGGGTTAATGACTCTGTCCTCCAGAATTTTTTCTTTGGACAGCATTGTGTCTTCAGCAATCGACATATTATCGCAAGACTTACTGTTGTTACAACACGGTCAGTCTCAATTGCGTTCTATTGTACAGCTTGGCTGGACGTTACAAAATCTGCGTTCAGGCTATGTGCCTTGGCGTTTAATCAACACAACGTCACTTTTCAATATCTTTAACCTTACTGATAAACAAATCAGTATGGCACAAAAGGGTGCTGATTATACAATCCTGAGCATTGAGAAACTCGAGAGATTACCAGTGACAATGTCAGAACGACCTGTCAGTGAATGGATAATACATGGGATAATAAATATTCCAATATCAACCTTCAGGTTTCAATACTGCCAAAAATATATACAGGCTGGCATGTACGAAAAATTGGGAAAAGGGTACATTAAAACAACATGGAACTTGCCCTATTCACATGCATGTGTCAGTAATAAAGGACAGAAAGTGTTTCTTAGTGGCAATAATTGTGCAATGTCACTGAGCGGTACACTTCTGTGTAATGGAATTAGTTTGCATGGAGCCTGTGAAGGGAACTCAAATAACCTTTCATGTCACCAGCTAGGCGCACCTGCAACAGAGATAGAACCATTCTTTCAAAGACTCTATAATGGGAGTTACATTCTAATTGTGAATCGCAGATGTTGTAGTCTTATGCCCGGGACTCCTTATCTTGTAACTACGACTGCGAAGGTCATGTGCTGTGGACACTCATTGTTCCCCAGCTCCTTTCCAGACAGGGAGGCAAGGGCATGGCCCAACTTGAAAATTACTTCTATTCGAATAGATACTTTAAGCAGAATGAAAACAGTGCTTCTTCAGACGCCGACAAGGCTCACGTCATCAAAAGAAACGTATGATCTCCTAGTCGCAAGGACGACTGCAGAGATTCACTCATTGTTATCAACTAATTCCCCCATACATTTCGCAGAAATCCTGATTGAAATCTTAAATATTTCTGATACCAGTGGAGTCTCAAAAGTATTTAAGACAGTATTTTCGATGGCATTAACACCATTCAAAGCCATACTGGGTATTTTTCCAGATTTCGTCCATTCGATTTTTGGCGGACTTCCCCTCATTTTGGGACTAATTGCAGGAATCCTATTCTTGGTCCTAATATTTCGTTATGGCAAACCATGTCACAGACAAAACACCTGCGACAAGGGAAGAAACAATCCGAGCCATTGGATACCGGGACCGGATATCAAAAATCCTGGGACTTTCCCGGCTTAGAGACCTGAACATGACTTGGTTTCTATCATTTCGACCAATGTGGCATCGATGTGTTTTACCTGTATTAAGTTGCTTGCTATGCGGAGAAGAATGCGTGTTAGACACCTGTCTGACGCTACAATCGGATGCGCCAATGGATGCAGAAACATTGTTGAGTCCAATAAAGGCTCATGCTTTGTGCTGCCCTCAACGGCTACCAATCCTGATGACGGCATTCGTGGAAGCTTCACCACTACGATTAAGGGGTAGTGAAGTTCAAGATGAAAGCAGCATTGATCAGGTACGACCTTCTGTCAGCAATACTAATCAAAATGTCAATGGAGACAATCATGCGCACAAATGCATGGTTACATCTTTTTCCGAGTTAGTGGAACTCTCCCAGGAAGCTGTTGACAGCTTTTTCAACAGTCTAAATGATATGAGGTTCTCACCAGAGCAGAAATAGAGACTTTTGAGCAAGCTCGCACACGGCGTTCCCTGAATTTGGCCTTCAACTAGAATAATAAAATACCATGAACAATTTTCCCTCCAGTTCACGGACAGCAATTTTTTTTCAGCAAGCCCCAAAATATTTTGACGAATTTTTCGGGACACTTATCTTCTGCTTAAAGTAAGAACTATTCTTAGAGAACTAAAATTTCTATTTTTAGATACTTTATAGACATTAGCTGCCCGCTGGTATGTTCATAATTATTTTATTCAGTGATGGAATGGTCTCGAACCTTTTTTCTGTATTAAGAGCCATTTCATGTGTAAATTCTCATATACAAATTAGTGATAATGTATAGATATGCGTGATTACTTTAGCATTATTCTACAGCTTGAGTGCATATAATACATGTGACTGCCTTTTTCCGTATATTAGATTATTTCAAAATGCATTTTTGTATTTTGGGGTGGTAAGGTATACACAATACTCTACAGTATGTTTTACTATGCCTAGATTCGTAAATATGTCCATAGTTAGCGTGGAGTGGGTGTGATGTATTCCTATAGGTTCTGTATCGATCCCCCTATTCCTGACCCTATTCTGGTTAACAAGTTAACTAGCAGCCATCCCATGATGCAGAAAACCCCCATGATGCAGAAACCGTTATCTGATTAAGCCACACTACGGCACAGGAACGTGTTATCTGATTAGGTCATAACGCTTGCCATCTAATTAGACAAGCGATATTCCTCCAGCCCCTGATAAGGCATACGGAGTTCTCAAAACAAATCAAACCTATGACAACCTGGGAAAAACCCTGCGGCCATTGTTTTGATTTTACCGAGAACTTCAGCAAAAGAATGTGCTAACGACCAGGTCGTATGACATCCTTATTGACGTATCTATGTCCATCCTTACGTCAATCTCGGCACCTTAAAGGTATAAATATTACCGATATTGCCCTATGCAAACACACACGGTGGTGACGAGATCGTAGCAGCCAGACTTGCCGAAGCCCAGAGCAGAGCAGACCCCGCTGGCGCAGCCCTGCCTTCCTGACGCACTGAGAACGAGACGCTGCTTTCTCCTGCCGAGAAATCCAGCTCCGGCGCTTCCGGGTAGCCCTCGCAGGCAGCCTGGAATATCGAGACCAGAGACGAGAGATACCATCCCTCATTCATCCTAAATTCCAGGTACAGAACTGAATAACCCCTCGCAGAGAATTCTTGAGTCAGTCACTTGGCAAAACAAACTTAACTTAAACTGCTACTTTCTATTCCCGCCCACGTATTAGGCTTAGGTCAGGTACATTTGGGGTAGGCGTAGTTAGAAACACCAGTTGAGTACGATTAGTCAAATGTATATGTGTATGTATCTATTTTATCCATTTTAAACCATCATATGGCTTAGAAACCATATCAATGTTTTTACAGTATTATTTTATACTTCTGCTTTTAATGTATGCACTTTACTTAGAAAAACACACAAAAGAGTAGAACAGGTCAAAAAGGTGGTGTGTGACTATATCAGTGACTATGGTACAGTGGGCTGCATATGCGGACCAGTGTTGTCGGGAGTTATTGGAAAACAAAAAGCTAGTATCAATCCCATCAGACCACCCCTTCGGTGGAATATACGTCATGTGGGAATTGCTGATCAATCCATGTCTTGGCCGGCCATATAGTGCCAGTTTGGAGCTGGATGTCAGAAAACAAGCCATGATGTTTGCCAAAACAGTGGACAAGATGGTGTGCAGTGCTGAAGTGGTGGTGATAGATAAAATTGACTACACTGGCTCTGAAACAGTGTGTATACAGAAAACCGTGTGTCAAAAGATAAAAACCGCGCCTGGTAGTATGACTACCTTCTGGCGCTTGTGTAGTACGGTCAACATGTTTCTGCCAACGGGGATTTTCCCGGCATTCTTCAGGACCTTAAATGTGAATAAGCTACTGCAACTGTAACTCCAAATGTCACGTTAGATTTACTAGTAGAAGGATACACATCTACCAGGAACCTTAGTGGTTAGACGTCCACTGATGGTAGAGAAGCATTTCTTCTTCCCAGCATTGTGTGGGTGAAGACCTCACCTCACCCGGCAACCGCTCGGAGGTACCGACGGACAGAGCGGGGCCTCATGCTCCCGAGCGGTTGCCGGGTGAGGTGAGGTCTTCACCCACACAATGCTGGGAAGAAGAAATGCTTCTCTACCATCAGTGGACGTCTAACCACTAAGGTTCCTGGTAGATGTGTATCCTTCTACTAGTAAATCTAACGTGACATTTGGAGTTACAGTTGCAGTAGCTTATTCACATTTAAGGTCCTGAAGAATGCCGGGAAAATCCCCGTTGGCAGAAACATGTTGACCGTACTACACAAGCGCCAGAAGGTAGTCATACTACCAGGCGCGGTTTTTATCTTTTGACACACGGTTTTCTGTATACACACTGTTTCAGAGCCAGTGTAGTCAATTTTATCTATCACCACCACTTCAGCACTGCACACCATCTTGTCCACTGTTTTGGCAAACATCATGGCTTGTTTTCTGACATCCAGCTCCAAACTGGCACTATATGGCCGGCCAAGACATGGATTGATCAGCAATTCCCACATGACGTATATTCCACCGAAGGGGTGGTCTGATGGGATTGATACTAGCTTTTTGTTTTCCAATAACTCCCGACAACACTGGTCCGCATATGCAGCCCACTGTACCATAGTCACTGATATAGTCACACACCACCTTTTTGACCTGTTCTACTCTTTTGTGTGTTTTTCTGAATATTGGGGAGCGAGCAGTCAGGTCGGTAAATATTCCCTTTTGACCCTCCACACATCCTGTTTTTTTGCACTTTACTTAACCATAAGTATTGCAATAATATCGATCCATTTCTCTTGTATGAGAAAAGAGACTGATCAATAAATAACATCTTTTATTGAACACGCCCGTCTCTTCCTTTTCTCTACAATCTGGTGAGACTAAGAATGCACGTAGTGACTGAGTAAAATAAGTCGTCTTTTGTTTTCACACGACTCTAGAGAAATACTCTTGATTAGGGGAGAGCAAAGTTGTCATGTTCTATGGTTGTCAGAAACTAAATCCCTTCTTGTCTATCCAGGGAGGTTCAACTCCTCCTTGCCTATTCGAGAAAGTTTCTAGTGAACTCTGAGCTAGCTGGCAAACCCAAAACTTTAAGTCTAATATCGACAGTAGTAGACCTAGTTAACGTCTGGTCTAGGCCTATACTATTGAAGGTATTATTCCAATGCGCAGAGCCTATTGGGGTAATAGGAACTACACTACAAAGGGAGGCAGAATGGGAAGGCGCAGAACTGTGTAAACCTTTGGTTAGGGAACATGTTTTGGTTACCAAATCAACAACAATGTCACCTTATTTGACCATCGTGACAAATTCTTTTCATAGATGGTTATTGACGAAACTTCGGTATAACCAAATTTACACAGTACTCTGGGATTTGGAGGGGTGGAGTAGACCTGAAGATGTTGCCCCTTGCAAATGCGATGATTTTTCCCCGCAAGACACTATGCACTTTATGATCTTTTGTCCATTGTACCAAATGCCAGGAAAAGGTTTATTCTTCCATTACTGAAGATGATGAATTTTATACAGTGTAAACCTGCTTTATTGTTTCTACAATTGTTAGATTCCCCACTAACAATGTTCTGTGTTGCCAGCTTTCTTGCCGCGTCTGTTAGAAGCAAGAGAGTTAGACAGAAAGCTATTCTAGACCCTGAATCCTCTTAATATTTAGTCAATGTATTTCTATTAACTGATTTAACATGGATGGGAATGATATGTGTTTTTATTTGATCTAAAAATTTATTTTTATCTTGTATACTATATTTTTTTAAATGATATTTTTAATGTTTTGGCATTTGTATAGCATACTTTTATGATTTTAAATAATCGAATAAAGTGGTTTTTGACTTGACTATTACCTCCAAACACTTTTTGCTACTCGGGGATTTTAATATTCATAGCGAAGATAATGAGAACACAGTTGCTGCTAATTTTTTAGCCGATATGGCTTCCCTGGGCTTGGATCAATACGGGCCCTGCACACTCGGACGGTCATACCCTGGACATCATATTTGCTCATTCATTCTTCATACTTGCTGATCCCGCTTGCCCACTGATGTGGTCAGATCATTCTATGATTTCATCTCAGTTTAATAGTTGCCTTAGAAACCAAACTGCTGCATGTCCCCTGAATGGCCTTCAAAGGCATAAAGTCACGTATGACTCTTTTAGCAAAATATATGGCACGTAAAGATCATGTGATACTAAAATTTAATCAGGCAGGAAATTAGAATAAGCAATTTTATAAAATTCTTAACTCCTTCACCAATCCCACAGCTTGTGCCCAGGAGATTTCCCCCTCTCAGGGACTATGTGACAGTATAGCTGTGTATTTTGATGATAACATTAACTTAATTTACAACCAATTCCCTCAAAACTCGTGTCACGCTGAGCATTCTAACTACAGACCCTCAACTCTAAGAAGTTAAGATGAAGGCCTGAAAGTTTTGAATGCCATCCAGGTCTCTCAGGTGGAAGCCATGCTTAGAGTTGCGAAATCTGGATCCCCCTCTTGATGTGATTCCGGCACACATATTTGCTCTCCTTGCACCTCTCTTGGCCCCCTCCATTTCTGATATTCTGAACACTTTATTACGTGAAGGAATTATGTTACTTGATTGGAAGGCCGCTCAAGTGCTACCAATTAAGAAGAAAGCTCAGCTGCCTGCCGAAGTGCTCTCTAGTTATCGCCCCATCTCACTCCTGCCGCTGATGAGTAAAATGGTGGAGGGTTATGTCAACACTCGGTTAATGGATTACCTCGATTCCCAAGGCATTCTTGATCCTTCCCAGTCTGGGTTTAGGCCCAATCACTCCACAGAGACAACCCTCATTGGGGTCACTTGCATATTAAAATGGATTTGGATCATAACAAAGCAGTGCTGCTGGTCTTGTTAGATCTGACAGCAGCCTTCGATACGGTCTCTCATCAGAAAATGATTTTTCAACTGAGAGAGGCCGGTCTGCAGGGACAGGCACTTAAGTGGCTTGTCAGCTTCTGAGACCAGCGCACCCAGACCATCAATCTTGGTCCCTTCCGATCTCAAACCCTGAAGCTACCAAGGGGGTGCCCCAGGGCTCTTGTTTGAGGCCCACCTTGTTTAAAATCTATGTGGCTTCCCCCTGGCCAAGATCATCAGGGAGTACGGTTTTACTCCAATTTCCTACGCTGATGATACAAAACTACTCCTGTCCTTTGATAAGGACAAAGAGTTAATCGATCAGCGTTTTGCAAAGGGCGGCTAGCCATATTAGCTTCAATGACAGAACACTCTCCAGCTGAATACGGCTAAGACCGAAATCCTGCTGTTTCGCTCGGCTTACGCTTCCTGCTCCCATAAGTGGTGGCCTGCAGTGGGATGTATGACGTTACAAGGCATACTTTTACAACGCATGCCTTTACAACGCATTTTTACAACGCAAAATCCTTTACAACGCATTCCATTACAACACATTCCATTACAACGAATTTTCGAAAAACTACCATTACAACGCATTCCATTACAACGCATACTACCTTTACAACGCATACCATTACAACTCATACCATTACATTGCATGTATGGTAAGTATTGGATAGTATAGGGGTAAAAATTACTATTCTAACTCCAGGGGGTGCAACAGTAGGGTAAGTGTTGGATAGTGTAGGGGTAAAAATTACTATTCTAACTCCAGGGGGTGCAACAGTAGGGTAAGTGTTGGATAGTGTAGGGGTAAAAATTACTATTCTAACTCCAGGGGGTGCAACAGTAGGGTAAGTTTTGGATAGTGTAAGGGTACTATGCGTTGTGATGGTATATGGTATGCGTTGTAATGGTATGCGTTGTAATGACTGTGTTGTAATGACATGCGTTGTGATGGTATGCGTTGTAATGGTATGCGTTGTAATGACTGCGTTGTAATGGCATGCGATGTAATGGATCTTGCGTTGTAAAGGTTTCGTTGTAATGGTAGTGCGTTGTAAAAGTTGCGTTGTAAAAGTTGCGTTGTAAAGGTTGTTTCCCCCTGCAGTGTTAGGCCCTGCCCCTTCTCCTACTACAGTGGCACAAAATCTAGGGGTCCGTTTGGATGTATTGTTATCGATGAAGGATCAATTCATGCCCACTGCGGGGACCTGCTACCATACCCTGAGCCTTTTGCGCAGAGTGTTCCTGTGGCTGCCGCTTTCTGTACGTAGAACTCTGATTCAGGCTTTGATCATTGGCCGCCTGGATTATTGCAATGCTTTACTGGCACCTGCTAACGAACCTCTTCTCAGCAGATTACAGATTGTACAGATTGCTGCCGCATGCCTCGCTCTCAAAATGCCGCCTCGCACCTCCCCAGGGCCATTGTTAAAACAACTCCATTGGCTCCAATCTGCCAGAGAATTAAATTCAAGCTTTGTTGCCTCGCCCATAAAGCTTTTTATGGTACGAGCCCTAGCTACATGGCAGACAAGTTTAAAGTCTTATGTCCGAATCTTCGACTCAGATCGGAAGGTAAAGGGTTGCTAGTCGTCCCCCGCTACAGGAAAATACGAACAGGAGGCAAAACTGTTGCCTTCCTTTTCCATGAAATACTGGAACACCTTGCCGGAGGACTTGCGCAAATGCCGCAGTCTTTTTTGCTTCAGGAAACTCCTGAAGACGGAATTACTCCGGGACTGATCTGTGTCTGTCTTGCACCCTCTCTTTGGTAGCGCGGAGTTACCCCTGCGGGGGTGATTCCAGCACTTTACAAATCCCATAAATACCTACATAGATTTGTTAAGCCCATGATCATTTTAGATTTTGGAGGGAAAGCATCACTTGAGGGAGGTCAGGTACCACTGGTTTTGTTCCTTTTTGATTTGCTATTTTTGTTTGTTGTTGGATGGCTCAGAGTTAATAGTAGGAGCCCTTGTAGGATTACACTTTTTAAGATATAATGCTGACATGTTTTTGAGATGGAGGACTGCATTTTCGTTTGGAATTGTCTCCACTTCCTTGGGTTTTTTGTGAATTTTTGTCAGGTTTGTTAATCTTTTTACTGTGTTGCTGTTGGACTGTTTGGGCCCTAGATTGCCCAGCCCTAGGCTTTGGGTGTATTTTTTTTTATGGTTGTCACACTTTAAATGCTGCTGTTCTATATGTTTTTAAATCGTTTCAGGGGTTTGTGGATGGCCTTGTATTAAATGCAGAATGTATGGTATTTTTGTCTGTGTGAGCCCGTTGGTGGCCAGGGTCAGGGGCTCCTGGAGTCCAGACCCATGTACCCAGACATGTTCCTTTGTTATAAGGCGACCTTCACCCATATGAGCTCATCATTGTTTGTGAGTTTGTGTATGTGTGACATGTATTCCTGGTGACATGGTTGATACTGTGTTTTCATTTTTTCTGCAAATTTTAAAAGTATTTTGGAGGGGTACTTGATGCTGCCGTGGGCTGTTTGTGGATGGGAACATTTTATACTATATTTTATTTTGTTTTCTTCCATTGCTTATTTACTGATGGTGGATACAGGTCTGTCCCATACGCGGCCCTAGACACATTTTAGTTAAAGAATATATGTGTGTGCAATCCTTCCCTTCAATGCACCAAGATTTGTTTGGGGGTGGGAAGTAGGGAGAAGGTGCTTCAGGAAGGACAGAGCAACCATGTTCTTTGTTCTCCATGTCTGCTTCTTTGCTGGCAGTGACCATTTTGAGTAGCCTGTGTGTGGGTTTGTCATATCCACTGTTTGTTTTTTGTTTTCCATGCCTTCTTCTTTGCTGGCCAAGTGGCAGCAGTTTTTGTGGCGGCAGTTTTTTTGTGTAGCCTGCGTGTGTGTATGGTCCCCATTTTACCTTTGTTCTCTATATTTTATTCTTTACTGTTCATGCAGCGAGTACCATTTTATGGAACCAGTGAGTGTGTGTGTGTCTGTTTTTTGGACATTTTGTCTTTGTTCTCTATGCTTTCTTCTTTACTGGTCATGCAGCGAGTACCATTTTATGGAACCTGTTGGAGGGAAAATTAACTGTGGGCAGGAGGGGTCAGGGGGCTTGGCGCAGCAGCTCAGAAGCCGCGCTGGGGAGACCGTAAGAGAGAACTAAGGGAAATGGCTCACCTTAATTTGTAACCGGTGCTCCTGGAACGCTTGCTCTAAAAACAGGAAAAAATGGATATATGAGCCTTGGAGACTGTTTCTGAAAGTCTGTACAAGTTTTATTAGAAGACACAGCTTCTAGAAATATTCAATGATATCACAATAAATCACATAGTACTTGGTCCTGCTCTTAGCATTCTCTTGAAAGTAGCTTGGACCAGTTTGGATCTACAAATACAGTTTACAGCTGCTATGAGAGAGAGAATATGCTTTAAGTACACTTGTGAGCTTTGAGGCAGATTGCATAGAAAAAGGTTAAGCACATATCATTGGGAACACTCACCACTGTGTATAAAGTCATATCCTGCAAGTACAAGTTAAACACCTCTAATGCAGTGAAGATAAAACAAGGTCAGAGAAAACATAACATAGCATAACATTTCAAATGGCGAAATATAACTTTAAATGCAAGAAGGAAATAGTATTATAGAGCAGAATATACAATAGAGGAGCAGAGCCTAAGTACATGGAACAAGGGCTATCTCGAGTAACCCCTGGGAAAAACTCCTGTCCGACACTCAAGTGCAGACGCGGAGTAGTTCAACGATATTCTGGCGGACCACCCTTTTATAGTGACCAAACAATGAGACTGTAATTACGTCATATCACGCCACCTCGTATCACATATCTTCCCATCGTCTCTCACGCCCCTGCCTGGTACCTTCCCATCATAAGTGTAAATGTGGCCCCTTTCTCGTAATTGTGTGTGGCACGTACGCCAGTCCAGACTGAGTTCCTGGCATCTTGACTGGAGGTTTGTCAGTAATTCATCATACACAACACAAATGTGTTATTATTACTTTGACGGATTCTATTCATGCGTTTATGTGCCAGTCTGTGATACTGATTTGCCACTTTGTCATCATTTATTGGAATAGCCTTAGCTGTGGTGGGAACTTCCTCTTTCTCTGTTCACAGCTTTCAGGTGGGGGCCTGGGGTGTGTTGCAAGATTAAGAAGGAACTTGAACTTTATCGTTCATGAACCTAGCATACAGTAGGGTGGGGGGCCTAATGAGGGGGTGCGAAGCCACGCAGACAAGTGGAGCTGGCTGAAGCATGGGTCAGACCTGCTTTCTGCTTCTGCTCTAAGCTGAAAGAAAATGGCAGTGCTCAGGCCAACGTAACCGAGGCCTATAACACTCAAGCAGCAGGGCCTACACAGGGGTTAATGCTGGCTAAGTGATAAGGGTGTGCTTGGATAACTATGCAGTGAAATTATCTCCCTCTGTCATTCCCCCCCGCTTCATACCTGAACCAATCAAACATCATTCAACATCATACGAACTGCATACTCAGCTGGAGATGGGGGAAGTGGCCAGGGCGAGTTCTAAAGAAGTAGTTCCTAAATCCTCACCTGGTCCTCCTAATCTCTTACACATTGTCTCATAGGGACGTACCAAGTCTCTCCCTGAGAGAAGTGGTGGGCCACCATGTGCTGGGGACTGGTACTGACTTTCAGAAGGGACCTGCTCTAAGTGAGGGTCGGGACAGTACGCTCTATGTTCAACACTGCTATCTCTACATCTTCCCCTTGTCCCCTGTGCATACCTGTGTTCACATCTGTGTAGTTCATCTCAACTTTCTTAGACCTTAATCTTCTAACATAATGCAACATAATCTGTGTTCCGCAATACACAATTACAAGCACACATAATATAGGCATTATAAATTTTAGTACTGCAGATAGCCATAAAGGCATCCAGTCCAAATTGGACCAATTACTTAAAACATCTGCTTTTGCACTTCCATCCTCAGGCATCCGTTTTCCCAAATTGTCCAAGTCCTCAATGGCCTTTGTAAGTGTTCTGTTATCCGCATCATCGGCCAATATCAAGGCACAGCAGAACGACTTTCCCATCCTGGCGCATCCACCACTAGTCATCGCAATTAACTGGTCCAAAACATAGTGATGTTTCAGAACCATGAGTCTCAAAGGTCGTAGTTCTTCTTTCACGGCGTTGAACCCATCACGGGTGTTGTTAACAAGCTGCATCAGTTCATATCTCGTTACTTGGAGCCATCGTGCATTGGCTTTGGTCTGGAACATTGGGATAACTCCCCCAAAGTAAAGTTCAGCATCGTTGAAATCTTCCGGAATCTCCTGAAATGTGTCATCTGAGGAGTGCTTTTTGACTTCTCCTTTTCGGTGGTGGAGCAGGGTGATATCACCTGCCATTGGGTGTGCATAGATGTGGGAAATGTTCGCTGCTGGGACGACGAGATGCAATTCATGCATCGTCACGATGGAACAAAGTCCTTGCCATTGGGGGGGCAACTGCAGATAGATATTTTTTCCGCAGATCCAATAGATGCCCATGAGGATGGACGTGCCGTACTTCAAGTCCGAATTAAAACTAGTGCTGTTGCAATTAGTATTCCGACCCACAGGAACCGTTCCATTACCTAGGAAGCAAAGGAGAGGAGACTTTAGCTTGTATGCTCTTTTCGTATTGTATGGTGTACCCTCATTAAAAGTGTATCTTCTAGTTTCCCTACCCCATATCTCAGCACACTCCCTCTCTATATCCTCATTTAAATTATGTTTGTGCTCTTGTCCTACAGTTGTGCTACCTAAGGAGGCTGCCTTACATATTAAGTCATGTGGACCATTCCACTTGTTGTTGAAATAAATGTTGGCCTTCAGGTGTAGAATTGGTCTCCACTGACAAGGGCATGTGTCATGGGTATGGTTACATCGGTGATGTTCAGGTGAGTGGCATTTCGATGGGGGTGTTGGGAAGGTGAAGTACCCTAGTTTCTTATAGTGACGTTCCCAAACCTGCATTATGTCGGCTGGTACTTTCATATCACGATAAACCTCCATCCTCCTTTCAATTTCCAATGTATTAGTGATGACCCTAAATGTTACATACTTGTCATCCCACTCTGTGGTATTTACAAATGCATCATCCACTTTGGCTGAGTGGAGCTGTATCTGACCATGTATGCGGCAAAGAAACAGGTGTAAAAGACATTTGGCTGTGGGTGGTGGGACTTCTTTAGGAAAGAGCAATCTATCTGCACCTACAGCGTGAGGAATGTGTGAACATACAAAGCAGGACTCATTTGTGACCTTTCTTCCAACCTCCCTCATGTCTCTATACCACATGTTATCTAATAGAACGTTGTGAATCTCATTATCCTCTGCTCTACCACTAGGGCGCTGGGAGTGGGAATCAGGCATAGAGTGCTGGTCGAAGGTGTAAACAACTGTTTTTTGGAGATTACTGATCCAGTCTGGAATTTGCAAAGCCTGTTCTTCCTTACGTTGGGTACACGATGTATATCTAACAGGCACTATCTCGCGACTCATTCTATATCTAACACGTCTTTTCTTTTGGCGGGGACGTTCAGGGGTACCTGTCATAGGGGGATTCAGGGTGAGTTCAGGTACCAAGTCCCTATCTGTGGGGTCTGCTTGGGGTGAGGAAGGTGTCGAGGTAGGTGGTGCATAGGTGTCATAGCTACTACTGGTGCTTATCCCAGTTTGCTTGTTACCAGGAAGTGTTTGGAACACGGGAAGCTCTGTGGTCGTGACAACCTTAATATTGCTAATAGCTTCTCTCTCTCTCTCTGATCGCACTGCTAACCAGTGAAATGCTGCTACTGAAACTACAAACTTAACAAAGAATATCATTGCAATTGTACATATCTTTTTCATTGAAAGCTTGACATGGAGGGTGGTTCTGTTGCTGCGTCTCCGTCCGTAGGCCATCATACGATCTCCACATTCTTGGTTTTGGATAGTTAGCTGGCACATGATGTCTTCTTTGCTGTCAATGTTCAGATCTTGGACGGTGACGGGTGGAACCTCAAAAAGTCCAATTGCAAGTGTTCATTGAATTGAAGTTGCTCCACTTCCGGACTGCTTCTTTTAAAAAGATGTGTGTCCCAAAGCAGATAGGCGGAAGCTCATCAGAGATAGGACCCTTGATCCTTGTCTTTGATATCTGAATGAAAAAGAACTTTGGAGCACGCATTAGTGCACATAAACGAACAACAATTCGTCTCTTACAATATCAGAAGAGGGCCCAGTGACTTGTTTTAAGTCTGGTGGAGAGAACAACCACATACATTGATCTGTCAGTGACAAGCCAGTGAGATGTGATGTGATGAACAGAGCTGGGAGTAGTGTTCCTTAGTGTAAACAGAGCAACGGAAAGGCAATGTAGCCATTACCTTCCAATTGGGCACTATGACCGCCACTGTCACTACGAGTCACTGCGAATGGCATCCAGTAATCCTCAGTGACATATGACCTCACAAAGCAGGAATGTAGCTGCGGCCTCTTGTGTCACAATGGACACATGGTCCGGCTACCACTACCATGACGTGTCTGTATTTCTGGCATTTGTCAAGCATGTCAACATAGTCAATGGAACCTTGGGCCCTGGTATTGTTGATGCTACTGTTTCTATAGCTGATTTAGGGAAATACTGTTGATACCATGAGGCATTAATGAACCAAGAGTTGTATGTGCATTGGGGATGGACCACTCTGTCTGCAAAGTGGTGGACATGATATCACTAGGAACATGTGTAGGAAGGTGTAACTGAGTGTGTGCTATTTGCAAAAGCCTTCCTGTCCTTGTGTGTCTGAAAATTAAATAAACAAATAAAATCTGATTCCTGTGTACTCCCCTCTTCCTCTACAGCTCTTTTCCTTCAGGTGGGGCACTTCCCTGTATCTCTCTAAGGTGCAGCTGTGCAATGAAATCATAGTGCTGTGTATTATCAATGGTGTACAGGCATGATGGATCATCTTGCACTGTTGAGGGTGCATTTTGGGCAAGCAGAATGGGGGGGGGCTCAATCATTTTTTGCTGGGTATAGAGATGGTGCATGTCTGGGCCTCTAGCTGCTGCTTGTGCTGAGTAATGTGATGGCAATGCTATCTGCTGTCTTAGTAGTCATTCCGTATCGCTCTTACTACTGCAGCTCCTGTACATCTCATCCCTTTTTCGTCATTAATGGTAGAAAAACCATCAATGAAGTACAAGTCAGATATACAACCACCTCTAAAGTCCGCACATTCTAGTCTGACAATATTGTAATACTGAGCATTGCTTATTCCCTGCATTCGTCCTTTAACATTGAAATCAACTGTGTTTCTGCATTAAATTGCATTTTCCCAGCACTGGGCATGTATGACGTAATAGCTGTACACAGCGGTGCATATCTGGAAACCTATTCCTTATCTCTTCTTATCCATCTGCACATACATATTCCTTACTAATTGTTTTACCAAACTGTGTGGTTTTTAGGCCACTCATTTCTCTTGCTCATTTCCACAGACCAACGTATTGTTCCACAAGACCTATTTTACTTCTTATCAATCTTATTGTTCGCTGCCAACTACAGGAAACCTTTTTCCTGTTTGGCTCTACGCCCAGAATATGCGGTTGGCCAGGAATGCTACTTTATGAACATGGCCCGAAAATAAAAAAGAAACTCTATTAATTTCTCTGCATTTTATGATATCTGAAAACATGTGTTGTCTCTATTTGCAATATGCAAAATATACGTGTTGTATTATAAACTAAAGATGGCTTATTTGTAATGCACATGTTCACTCAAAATGGTATATTGATGAAATCATTCTACTCAGTTGCTCAGTCTTGCAATATTTGGTGAAGTTTACAGTGTGAATTATAATTGATCATCCACATAGAGAGACATTCATATTCTTTTGGAACGGAAAGTATATCTCTCTATTTCTGAATGAAAATGCGAATAAAATACTCGTCGTCAGCGTGCAGTGGGACACTGAAGAGGGCAGTCTTCAGGCCAACGATCAAACAATACGACATAACTTGAGGAATTTTTGTTTGACAGACATCATTCTGGTCGGTGGTGTATCAGGAATGGAGAACGTCATTGTGTCGTTTTCACTGAAATATATTCTCATATTTATTTTGGCCATCAGATCACGTCCCAAGAGATTTATTGGGGACTGTGGTGTGTAAAGTAGACGCTGTTGAATACGTTTACCTCCTATTTCTATTTGTACTGGTTCTGTGAAAGGGACCCTTAATATCGCCCCAGAGAAATCTAGTGTGTTTGCGCTCTGGTTGGAGATGGGCAGTGCCCCCTCCTTGATACAGGAGAATGTGGCACCTGTGTCAATGAAAAAACTACACGTGTTGTTGTTAATCATGACATTCACAACTGGGTCCTCTCTAATGTTTGTGAGACATGACAACACGGGACACACTAGAGTTACCTGTGGGCTGTCCTAACTTGCCTGGTACTGCTGGATGGTGCCCTGTGAAACCGAATTGATGGGGGGCAGTACTGTAGCTCCCTGTGATACAGGAGCTTGAGTCTGGGGCACCATTTGGTACACAGGCATGTGTTGCTCTTCTGGTCGTTGTGCTGTTACCTGTGTGTCACTTCCTAGTATATTCAAGGCACCTTGTGAAGAATTAGTGACAGTAGTCACTTGACTCACTGGTGTAGCTAGCCTAACTGCATCAAGAGCCTTTGTTTTCTTTAACTTTTGCTGTTCTAGTTTAGCAGCTGCGTTCTTAATTGCCTTGTTTGTGACATTAGAGATCCAATGTCTGAGACATCGAGAAACTTCCGGCGCAGTTCGTTCCATAGCGCTGATCTTATTTTATTGAAAGGATCACCATCTAATTCTGAATTAGTGGTGGAAAGCCTTGTGTCGATGCGTGAAAACATATCCTCTGCATCCTTCCCAATCAGGGATGTGAGTAGGCTTCTCATATCCCAAATAGCCAATGACACACCTGTAGTGTCATTTTCAAAGGCTTGTATCCATTTTCCCGCACCCTCTGTGAGGGGTGGGAGTTCTTTCTTCATTTTTTCTGTGTCCGTTAGGGACCAAGTGACCGCCATTGGGGGGTCATTGACCTCTTCGGACGGCAGGGGCAGCTGGTGTGTTACCCCTGTGGGTCTTGTGTTATCATACCTGCGTGCGTATTTCTTCCAGACCCTTAGGCCTTGGCGCATGTAGGTGTAGTTCCAATCATCATCTCCTGCTTCCTGCAAGATACATTCTTCAGCAGTGGCCATTTGCTCTGGCTCAAAAGATCCTTCTCGGGGCCAGACATTCTTTTGAAGTGCATTAGCCTTTGTCCAGTCTGCCAAGTTATCTGAGAATGGATTGACATAAAGGTCGCTCCCTTCTCCGAGTATTACTATCTTATTTGGCGTCAGCAGACCACTGGTCAATGGCTGTCTTGGCCTGTAAAGGGCAATGTTGTTTAGTTCTCTAGCTCTTGCTGTACGCAGGCGTGCTGTACCTGATACATCATATTCCTGTGGGATGTTCTCAGGTCGCCCTTCGTTACCTAACATAGTAACACATTCTATCTCTCTTCTTCTCTGCCTTCTCCTCTTTTCTGCCTGTTCGAACATTTTTGGCAGATCCAAATAGTCTTGCTCTGGCTGTGGTCTCTCTAGCCTACGTGGTGTAACTACTGGAGGTGATGTCTGAGGTATAGGCGTAGGTGGTCGTGTCACTTGAGTGTTATAATTAATGTTTGTAGACGGAGCTTGGGGCACACTTAAGTTGGCTGTGAGAGAAGCTGCTGTGTTGATCTGTGGTGGGGCTGCACTTTGTGCTTCCTGAGGCAAGTCTACCCATGGCCCTTGCTGTGGCATGATAGTTGGGACCCCACCACTGTGTGGCCCTACCTCCTTCGCACCACTAGCTAATTCATTTGGTGCTTGTTGTTTCTTTTTACTGTATTGGCCCAAGTCACCCATCAGCTCAGTCATGCTATCCCCTATACTGGCTAGGTATAATGACAGTTGCTGGAGTGTTGCTGTATTTCCTGTGGGGCTTCTTGAGTACTGTTTGTGTGACATGTCCCCTACTTCTCTATCCATTCTTTGGCATGGGTCACTTTTTGCCCTCCACCTGCTAATGTCTCCCTCAGTTGCTACCTCAGAGGGATACTGTTCGCTGTCTTTTCTTACTTCATTGACCTGTAGCTGGGGTTCTTTCTCTCTGTTAGAACCTGTGTTAAGGGGCTGCCACTCATTCCAATATGTCTGTGTATCATAATGCTGATGACTAGGGGTTCGGAATGGGCCATAATGTCTTGTTCTTGTTCTTGGGGGATTATGGTCCTCAGTGAGGGATGTGGGTGCTGGGCGGTCAAGTCTGGGGAGTGGCATGTGGGAGCTGTGCTGTGAACCTCCAGAGGCCTCATTGCTCTCTTTGTTTTCTTCCTGCTGGGGGCTGCAGAGTTGGACACATCTCATCTTTACTGTCAATAGCGTGTCAATTTGACCTGGCATTCCTGCTGCTGCTCCTTGCAGTACTGGGCTTTGGGAGCTTAGGGATAGCTGGCCTAATGTATTCTCTGGTCTACTGTCTTGTGAATTATCTGAGATGTCTGGGGCTGAGGCATCGTCACGGCCTTTGGTTGCCTGGACATTTGATAAGAGTTCTAGGTCAGTCTTGATACTCTGTCCTGGATCAATGTCATCTGCGTCATAGGCTGGTGGATGTGCTGTGGGTGTGGCCATTATCCTTCTGTGTTGTGTGTAAGCAGGGGTAAGAGTGTAACGCCACCGGGTGTTATTGTCAGCCTTACCTGCTGCAAGGATGTTACGTCAATTCCTAGGGCGGAGATTAGTGTCAAAATGACTGTACATGTCAGGTGTGAGACAGACTCAGGGGATGTTGCTGTACCTTCAGAAAGGGCAACAATACAACCGTTCACTATGTGTACCGTGATCTGTAGTCTTGGGTCTTGTCTGGGCTGTCTGCTCATATCCTAGACTTGTCTTTGGGCGGCGGGCAATCTGTGGCAGTGAAAGCAACAATACTAATCTCCTTTTAACATGCGGTTTTGTAAATATGCCCACATTTCTGGATAATGCGTCGTGGAAGGGTGTCTTTGTAGTAGTTCTGTGAGACTTGGTGATGGCTGCTGCTGCAGCTGGTCATGCAACTCGTGGGCGTGATGCTCACAGCCTAGTGGAGTGAGGGTATCCTGTGAATCTCCCTGCCCCTCCAGGCAGCTGGTGCTTGGAGGAGGCGGTGTGAGTGAACACTGGTTGGCGATATCAGGGCTTTCGCTATTAATTACACTACCTACTGACTGAAGTGTGAGTTGTGTGTTATCAGTGAGGGATGTATACGTTGGCACTGGGAGGCACAGTCTCACTAGATGCAATGTAGATGCCCTTATCTCAGTACCCTGTGTGAGTGGGATTCCCAACAAGTCCCACGCTCTAGATATTAAGGAAATTTGGCTTCTGTTAAATCTCCTATGGGTTTGTGCGCTAACGTTCTGCACTGATACAATTGTATTGTCTAATATGTGCAGAACTACCTCAACTGGTTGTTGTCCACTATGGCTCATCTGTACTTCTTTGGTTATATGTGCATATATGTACCGGACAGTGGCGGTTTTACCATTAGGGCATTTGGGCGTTGCCCCACCTATAATTATCAGGCAATTTATTCGAGCAGCGCGTTAATAAAAGTTTTATAAATTAACGCACCGCTCGAATAAATTGCCCGATAATTATTGCCCTGCGGCCGTGGTGTGTGTCATGGACATGGACAGTATGCACTGTCTGACACTGGGTGGCGCTGGACTGACTCTGTGCCGGCACAGTGCGCACTCACTGCGCATGTGGTGTTTGCCCGGCAGGGTTTCTCCAGCTAGCAAACTATGTGGTTTTAAAAAAAACAACAAATTAGGGGTTTGCCTGCCTAATGCAACGTACCCCAGTGCTGAAAAAAAGAACGACGTTTTTTTAAGGCTCAGCCCAATCCTGATGCTACTCTCTTTAGAGAGCAGCTCTCCTCTAAAGAGAGCAGCATCAGGATTGGCTACTACTGTGTCTCGGCAAGTTGGCAGCCATCAGTCTAGGCGCCAACGGGACCCCAGAGCAGAGATGGTGCAGACCCGGTCAAGTGAAGACAAGGTAAGTTTTTTATTTTATTTATCCCCACCCCCCCTGGCCCATACTGTGAGCGAGCCGTGACTGTCATCCACAGACTCACTGAGCCTGATAGGTTGAGGATTCTTGGTTGGGAAAGGTCCCAGATCCTCTCATGTGCACAGTGCACCATTTTCTACTTGTAACAGGCATTTTCTATTGGTCGATTCTTCGTATTTAAGCATATTGGGCGGCATACAGTATGGAAACCGCACTTGTCTAGATTACTTACTGTCATTTGCACATTGCACAATATAGAATGCACACGTCTGCAAATCACGGTTTTCATTTTGTACTTTGCCACATTATTTTATGTGCAGGCTTGAGACGCAGGTGACTGATTTCGTATTGCAACAGGAAATGTTTTCGGATTCACCTTTCAGTTTTATTTAACTTTTTATTTTAACATATTAATCTTTGCGCTGTGGTACTAATCTCTGGGTAGTAGGGGCCCTTTTGTGCGGAAAGCAATGACAAACTATTGGTGTTAATACTTGGCATTATGAAGTGTATTGATCCCCCATTGGGTCAAAAGTATTGATAAAAGTCTGTTTTGGTATACCGAAGACGTGACAGGACTGAGCCCCTGAAGGCAAGTTTCATGGAATACTGTGCTGTAAAAATCACCTGGTATAATTCCGTTACCGCTCTCTGTGGCAATTGTTAGCACCCACTTCCCCGGTAATTAGGTCGGAATGGGGAATAACACATACACGGTTTTACCGCATCTGATTTAAGCACATTGTCATCAATAACAACCTCTTTCCCCTTGAGGAATGTGTGTGTTATGTTTGTGAGAGTCAATAATACTGCAGACTGTGGAATCGCGGGTATTAATGTCCTTTGCATTATTGCACTAACGGAGGGCCCTTGCTAAAGTATAGAGCTTTGAGCGGGACTTGTTATTCCGTTGTGCCCCTCAATTTTCGGGGGGGGGAGAGGGTTCGGGCACGCGCGCTATGCCCCGCCACTTTCAAATGTCACCAGCCGCCACTGGTACCGGACATCTGCTGATTTCCTGTCAGTTGTTTTCGGGAGTGGGGCAGTTTACCACAAGCTCATCACCTAATGCTTCTATAATGACGGAATAAAATGCCCCTCTAATTTCTTCTTTTTCTGGGCCGTTGTAAATACCTTCTGGGGAGTTGTCAGGGAATTGCAGGGCAGTAGGATGGTTACCAAAACAAGCCTCAAGGACCTTGCTGTGCAAAGGGTTGCGAGGCCACAATGATGTCACAATAGCAGGTACCTCTAGTCCCGGTAATGTCATAAAAATCTGCACGTGTATGGCGTGTGTAGTTTTGTATGTCCTATAGTCATGTATCCTGTTCATTTGTGTGGTATGTAGTTAAAAAAGAAACATTTTATGCTATACTAAATGACACTCAGTCATCCAGAGAGCGCAGAGTACTTCTCTGTGTCCTCCCTCGTGAAGCCTGCAGTGCTCGCGGAGGGAGGGGGTGATCCTGAATGCCAAGTGTGCACTCAGGAGAGTAGCAGCACTAAAAAAAAGCAATATATCTATGACAATTGTGGTGCTCAATATGCTGTATTTTTGCAGAAACTCTTAGTTTATCAGTGGCAGATCAACACATGGGGATACATAAAAATGCATTTACAATCTCCCTAGTTATTGAATCTCACTAACAACCCAGTCTTTAATTGATGTACACAAAATATTTGCAGCAGTATTTAGCGGGCCCTTACCTAAAAATAATAAGATTGGTATGGGGCCAGTCAACATAAGATTAAGAAACAAAAAATTTTTACAATCAACCTACATGTGTTTATAATCAAACAAAGGATTAACAAAAAAGGAAAAGACAATAATAAAAAACGAATTACTCCTTTGAACCTGATAAAAGACTCTATGCTCAGACACTAAGCAATAACATACAATCTTAAAAAAAGTACCTAATAATTAGCAGCCTTAGTACCTGTGTACACAGAGGGTACTTTTAACTGGCGAAAATACAATGGCTAAAATGATAAATGTTCCTGATCACACAGCAGGAATTTCCCTGGTCACACAGCAGGGACAAGCGGTGTCTGAAAATACCGTTAGCTACGTGGATCTTCAGATTAGCTTCTTCTCCATTAGTAATGAAATGGAGGCCCTCCCTTTCCTTATACAGAGAGGCACACTGACATGATAAATGTTGGAAAGGCGACTACCCCAACCTTTCCCTTCCCTGTGGTGCTATATTCACAGAAGAACCCTTAAAATAAATGCTGGAAAGGCGACTACCCCAACCTTTCCCTTCCCTGTGGTGCTATATTCACAAGGGAACCTTTAAAATAAATGCTGGAAAGGCGACTACCCCAACCTTTCCCTTCCCTGTGGTGCTATATTCCCAGGGGAACCTTTAAAATAAATGCTGGAAAGGCGACTACCCCAACCTTTCCCTTCCCTGTGGTGCTATATTCACAGGGGAACCTTTAAAATAAATTCTGGAAAGGCGACTACCCCAACCTTTCCCTTCCCTGTGGTGCTATATTCACAGGGGAACCTTTAAAATAAATGCTGGAAAGGCGACTACCCCAACCTTTCCCTTCCCTGTAACCCTATAAGTACAGAGGAACCCTTAAAAAACAGACATATGCATTTGGAAGGCGCCAGACGCACCTTCCCCTCTCCGATAATCTAATAGACTTAGTCAGAGGTTCTCCCTTCAGATATACAAACAAATGTCGAAAGAACTGCCACATGCATTCTCTCCTTCCCTGTATCGTATATGCAACAGGGGCTTCCTTTAAACGCTAAATAAATGTTGAATAAAAAAGCTAAAAGTAAAAATAAGCGTTACAAGATGACAAATGCAATCCTTCTTTGTAACTACACGAGGCGCAGCAATAACATTCGGCTAATTACAGTAAGAGAAACACATACATCACGGTAATGACCTAACTGTCAGGCTCAGTCTCAGTTTCCACATAGCACACAATCCCTCCTTCTGCGCAAGATCAAATGGCAAAGTCAATAGACAGGGAGCATGGATAAACAGGCAGGAGCACTGCTGCGTCACAATACTACACACCTTTCCTCCGCACCCAAGAGAGAGAACAAATAGCATCGACGGGCAGTCAATCGATATGATGCTTACCCATGCGCTGTGTTCCTCCCAATGGCCCGGTCGAAGAGGAGTGCCAACTGCTTAGCAGCCTCGTACTTCCTCCTCTATGATCCAGATTGTTAGACGGGGACCTGGAGGGTCGGCCGAGTACCAGGGGAGAGGCCTCCGGGGTGGGCCGTCTCCAGCGATCGTACAGACAAGTAACTTCCCCCCCACAGATGGACACCACACGAAGATCAGATTAACACCTTTTATAGGCAGTTCTTGAAGTAAGGTAGTACGATACAAGGAGATCAGGACACGATGATCCTCTCAATTCTAGTCTCTAGGAGGGAAAGGGGGTAGCGGGACAGTCTTGGTACCTACAGGTACTGGGGTGGAAACGGCGGTAGCTCACAATCCTCGAGCTCGGCGTTCGGATGGATCGGACCGCGGCAGCGCCAGCAGGTCCCGAAGAGATCGTAGGTGGCAACGGGCCGCGGCAGCGCCAGCAGGTCCCAACGAGGATGACGGTTACAACGGGCCGCGGCAGCGCCAGCAGGTCCCACGAGGATGAAGGTTGCAACGGGCCGCGGCAGCGCCAGCAGGTCCTACGAGGATGAAGGTTGCAACGGGCCGCGGCAGCGCCAGCAGGTCCCACGAGGATGAAGGTTGCAACGGGCCGCGGCAGCGCCAGCAGGTCCCACGAGGATGAAGGTTGCAGAAGGCCGCGGCAGCGCCAGCAGGCAGGACAATAGTTCACAAGGCAGGGCTGCGGCAGCGCCAGCAGTCCGTCAAGGATGAGTTTTTCTCGGTGTCTCTCGACTCCAGGATACAACTGCCTTCCTGTTCTGGGGCTGCCCCAGTTATAGGTCTGGCGCTCTTTGATGTCCGGACCCTCGCTCTTGGAGGTCGGGAGGTCCGGGATGAGGGAGTCCAGACACCCAGCAGGGGGGTGGAGCCAGCGCCCGGGGAGGCTGGGGGTGATCGGCACCTGGCGGGAGAGAGCCATCGACACTTCTTACTCCCATTGACCTGCCAAGTGGTCCGTCCACCTCCTGGGTGGATGGTGGTGCCGGGATGTCGGGGCCTGGCCAGGCCCAGGGTTGGGGTCGAGCTGAGGCCACGGGGCCGCGTGGTGCAGTGTCCAAGATGGCGGCTGGGCCGGGCAATGGTGCTGACGGTGGCCCGGGCCCGTGACACCGAGATATCCGGGAGCAGGCGTCCCATAGGGGACGGGTTGCGGGTTGGTTCTGTGGGTAGCACCCGGAGAGCCGGTGTCTGGGCTCTGTCATGCGGGGAGGGAGCGAGCCCTTCATGGGGCCTGTCCAACATGCGTCACCCCCAGCTGAAGGCGGGGAGAGTCACCCATCCTCCTGGGGACTCTCCTCGTCGAGGCGGAAAAAGCGGGACAGGCCATCCGCGTTGGCGTGGTCTTGGCCAGGGCGATGCTCCACGGTGAAGTCCATTCCCTGCAGGGAGATGGACCATCGCAATAGTTTGGGATTCTCCCCCCGCATTTGCATTAGCCATTGCAGGGGCCGATGATCTGTTTGTACCCGGAAGTGGGTTCCGAAGAGGTAAGGCCGGAGCTTCTTGAGGGCCCACACTACGGCGAAGGCCTCCCGCTCAATAGTGCTCCAGCGCTGCTCTCGGGGCAGTAGGCGTCTGCTGATGAAGGCCACTGGTTGGTCGACTCCCTCGGGGTTCAGTTGGGAGAGGACGGCCCCAATACCATGGTCGGAGGCATCGGTCTGAACGATGAACTCGCGGCTGTAGTCGGGGGCCTGGAGCACAGGAGCGGTACACATGGCGGCCTTCAGCTTCTCGAAGGCCGCTTGACAGTCGGGAGTCCAGTTGACTCTTTTTGGGTGGTTCTTAGACGTGAGTTCCGTGAGGGGCCCCACAATGCTGCCATAGTCCTTCACGAACCGCCGGTAGTATCCGGTGAGTCCCAGAAAGGCTCGGACCTCGGTTTGTGTTGCGGGGGGTTGCCAGGACTGAATGGCAGCTACCTTGAGTTGAAGGGGGGCCACCAGACCGCTCCCCACTTGGTGTCCGAGGTAGGTCACGGACCCCTGGCCGATTTGGCACTTGCTGGCCTTTATTGTGAGGCCGGCCTGTTGGAGGGCCTGCAGGACCTCTCTGAGGTGGTGGAGGTGGTCTGTCCAGTGGCGGCTGTATACCGCGATGTCGTCCAGGTAGGCGGCGCTGAATTCTTCGAGGCCCGCCAATACCTGGTTCACCAGTCTTTGAAAAGTGGCTGGAGCGTTTTTCATGCCGAATGGCATCACTCTGAAATGGTAGTGCCCATCCGGGGTGGAGAAAGCGGAACGTTCTTGGGCCCTGGGGGTGAGGCCGATCTGCCAGTAGCCCGCTGTCAGGTCGAAGATGCTTAGGTAGCGGGCTGCCCCCATGCGGTCGACTAGTTCATCTGCTCGGGGGATAGGGTGAGCGTCGGTTCGGGTGACCGCGTTCAGACCCCGATAGTCGATGCAGAATCGGAGCTCAGGTGTGGTGCCCGGGGCCGCGGCCTTGGGGACCAGTACGACCGGGCTGGCCCAGGGACTGTCCGAAGGTTCGATGACCCCGAGGGCGAGCATCTTGGAGACTTCTTCTTTGATGCAGGTACGTACCCGATCCGGTACTCGGTACGCCCGGTGTCGGACAGGAGGACTGTCCCCAGTGTCCACGTCGTGCAGGCACCAGGAGGTGACTCCGGGTGTGAGAGAAAACAGGGTTGCGAACGGCAGCAGGAGGGCCCGACAATCTTGACGCTGCTCCGGGGTCAGGGCCTCGGAGAGTCGGACCCCGTCCACCGAACCATCTCTTTCACGGGTCCTCAGTAGGTCAGGGAGGGGCTCGGAGTCTCCTTCTGCGCCACTGTCGGTAGCCATCAGCAGGCTGAGCTCTGAGCGCGCAAAGTGTGGTTTGAGTCTGTTGGCGTGGAGAACCCGGAGGGGGTTCCGGGGGGACTCCAGGTCGATGAGATAGGTGACGGGGCTCTTGCGCTCGATCACCTTGAAGGGCCCCGTCCATTTGTCCTGCAAGGCACACGGTTCGGTGGGGGACATCACCCATACCTGCTGACCCGGTTCAAACTCGATGGAGGAGGCATGTTGATCGTACCACTTCTTCATGTCCTCTTGACTGGCCTCAAGATTGGCTTTGGCGATCTCCCTGAATCGCCGGGTCTGATTGCGGAGGGTCAGGAGGTATTTGTATACGTCTGGAGGGGTTTTTAGGGGGGCCATTTCCCATTCCTCCTTCACTAGGCTGAGAGGCCCGCGAACGGGGTGTCCGTACAGGAGTTCGAAGGGGCTGAAGCCGAGGGACTTCTGGGGGACTTCTCGGTAGGCGAAGAGGAGGCACGGTAGTAGCACGTCCCACTGGCGGCGTAGGGGTTCTTCTAGCCCCATGATCATCCCCTTGAGAGTGCGGTTGAACCGCTCAACCAGTCCGTTTCCCTGGGGGTGATAGGGGGTTGTGAATCGGTAAGTGACCCCGCACTGCTGCCAGAGGGATTTCATATACTTTGAAATGAAGTTCGTACCCCTGTCCCTGACGACTTCCCGGGGGAAGCCCACTCGAGAAAAGATCCCCATTAAGGCTCGACCCAGTACTGGGGCTGTTACAGTGCGAAGGGGGACCGCCTCAGGATAGCGGGTGGCGTGGTCCACCAGGACCAGGATGAAGCGATGCCCTTGTGCTGTTCGGGGGTCCAGGGGCCCCACAATGTCTATTCCCACCCTTTCGAACGGGGTGGTCACCACGGGGAATGGTTGTAGGGGTGCCTTCAGTTTGCGGCCGCTCTTCCCGCTGGCCTGGCAGGTCGGGCAGGACCGGCAGTGGTTGGAGACGTCATTTCTCATTTTGGGCCAGAAAAAGTGAGTCACCAGGCGGTGGTAGGTTTTGTCTTGCCCCAGGTGCCCAGCCAGGGGGACATCATGGGCCAAGTTCAACAGGAAGTCTCTGAAGTGGAGGGGCACCACCAGCACTCGACCGGCCCCCAGCTCTGCGATTCTTTGCTCGCTGTACAAGAGATCATTGTCCCAATAAACCCAGTGGGCCCCGGTGGTGTCTCCTTGGCCCTGGGCGAGCGCTTGCTGTCGCAGTCCCTCGAGGGAGGGACAGGTCTTTTGCTCCTGCCGGAATTGTTCTTAGGTGGGCCCCCCTTCTTGACGCCACTGAGCCAGGTCGGGAAGTTCGGGGGGCTGTGCGGACCCCTCTGGGGTTGGTTCCGGGTGGTCGGTATGGATGGAGTCTTCTTCTGGAGCGATCGGGGGAGGAGGTGCTGACCACTCGGGTTCTTCCGGTCTAGGGATGGTGCGGGTGGCCATGGACCGGGTGGTCACGCACGCCCAGTCCGGGAGACCCAACATCCCCAGATGCTCTCTTCTTTCAACAGCTGCCCACGGGGAGCTCTCGAGATTGTTCCCCAGGAGGCAGTCCACGGGGGCATCGTCGCGGACAGTTACTTTTAGCATGCCGGACACTCCTCCCCATTCGAAGGGGACGCAGGCCATCCGACACAGGCTCTCCGAATTGTCTGCCGATCGGACGGGGCAAAGAACGTTTGGCAGGATTTGTTCTGGGGTCACCAGGTGACAACGGACGGCCGTCACACTGGCCCCGGTGTCACGCAGGGCTTCGGCCTTGCACCCATTTATGCTCACCCATTGGCTGTACTTCCGAGTGTTGGCTGGCAGGGGAGTCCGCGGGACCATGTCTCTTCCCCCTAGGCAGGCCAGGGTCATGGCGGCAGGTTCCCACTCGAACTGCTCCGACTCGTATGCTTCAGGGTCTTCGGAGACTTGTTCTTCTCCTAGGGCGGCGGCCGCCACCTGGCGGGGCCCGGGAGTCTGGTTCTTCGGGCAGGTCGGGTCACTGGCATAGTGGCCGACTCGCTGGCATCGGTGACACGTAACGTTGGCTCGGAACCCTGGCCGCATGGGGGGGTTTCCCCGGCCGGCTGGGGGCGGGGTGGTGTTAGCGGGAGTGGCCGGGACAGCGTCTCTGCCCCGGCCCTGTCCTCCTCCTCCTCCTCGGGGACGATGATGACCTTGGTTGGTTCTGTTCTGCTCATTCGGCCCACTCCGGGTCACTTGGGTGCTCTCCCACCGGTCCGCCTCGGTGGCGAGCTGCCGTGGTTCAGTCAATTTACTGTCGAGGAGGTGCTGCCTGAGCTCGACGAAACAGTTGTTGGAGAGGTGCTCCCACACAATGAGATTGAAGAGTTGTTCGTAGGTGGTTACGTTGTTACCCTTGATCCACCCCTCGAAGGCTCGGCTGAAATAGTTTACGTATTCCAACCAAGTTGTACCTGGGATCCGGGTGCAGTTGCGGAACCTCTGGCGGTACATTTCGGGCGTAAGCCCATATCGACTGAGGAGGGCGGCCTTCATGTGGTCATAGGACGTCATTTGATGGTCCGGAAGCTGCAGCAGGGCATCACGGCCCTCATTGACGAATCTTCCCCATAGCCCGGCTCCCCAGTCACTTCGAGCGATCCGGTGGGCCGTCATGGCGATCTCGTAGGCCTTGAACCACTGCTGTATGTCGTCGTTCCGGTGGTATTCTCGGACCACATCCTTGGGGATGTGGACCTTCTGTTCGGTAGTACCCGGGGAGCGCGGTGGCTCGGGCACCCCTAGGTTTTTGTTCAGTTTGCGTATTTCTATCTCTGCTAGTTTGCACTCGTGTTCGTATGCCAGTCTTTTTTCTTCGAGATCCCTCTGTCTCTGTTTTTCCTCTCGCTCTTCTCTGAGCCGTAAGTGTTCTAAGTTTATTTTTTGTTCCGCCAGCTTCAATTCTCCGTCTAATTTGAGCCGTGCCAAGTCTAACTCGTGTAGTCTATTTTTTTCCCGCTCCTGGATCTCTTCTCGGGAGGGACCTGTTCTCCGTTCTTCCGTCAGGGTGGTGTTGACTTCCGGGGCTTCGAGGTCCCGGGGTGTGGCGGTATTCGTCTCTGTCCGGGCCTCTAGGGCGTTTTTGAAGTCTTCTTTTGTGCTTAGCCCGGTGGTAGCAATGCCTAAGTCCATGCAAAATTGTTTTAGCTCTCGGTGGCTGTATTCCTCCAGCTTTTCCATCTGGAACTTCTCTGCAGATCCGCTCTCTTTGGTCGTCATTGTGGTTTAGTCGTAGGGTGAGTTACTATCTGTACGGTACGCGTTGGTTCGGATCGCGCCGCTGGCCACCAATGTTAGACGGGGACCTGGAGGGTCGGCCGAGTACCAGGGGAGAGGCCTCCGGGGTGGGCCGTCTCCAGCGATCGTACAGACAAGTAACTTCCCCCCCACAGATGGACACCACACGAAGATCAGATTAACACCTTTTATAGGCAGTTCTTGAAGTAAGGTAGTACGATACAAGGAGATCAGGACACGATGATCCTCTCAATTCTAGTCTCTAGGAGGGAAAGGGGGTAGCGGGACAGTCTTGGTACCTACAGGTACTGGGGTGGAAACGGCGGTAGCTCACAATCCTCGAGCTCGGCGTTCGGATGGATCGGACCGCGGCAGCGCCAGCAGGTCCCGAAGAGATCGTAGGTGGCAACGGGCCGCGGCAGCGCCAGCAGGTCCCAACGAGGAGGACGGTTACAACGGGCCGCGGCAGCGCCAGCAGGTCCCACGAGGATGAAGGTTGCAACGGGCCGCGGCAGCGCCAGCAGGTCCTACGAGGATGAAGGTTGCAACGGGCCGCGGCAGCGCCAGCAGGTCCCACGAGGATGAAGGTTGCAACGGGCCGCGGCAGCGCCAGCAGGTCCCACGAGGATGAAGGTTGCAGAAGGCCGCGGCAGCGCCAGCAGGCAGGACAATAGTTCACAAGGCAGGGCTGCGGCAGCGCCAGCAGTCCGTCAAGGATGAGTTCTTCTCGGTGTCTCTCGACTCCAGGATACAACTGCCTTCCTGTTCTGGGGCTGCCCCAGTTATAGGTCTGGCGCTCTTTGATGTCCGGACCCTCGCTCTTGGAGGTCGGGAGGTCCGGGATGAGGGAGTCCAGACACCCAGCAGGGGGGTGGAGCCAGCGCCCGGGGAGGCTGGGGGTGATCGGCACCTGGCGGGAGAGAGCCATCGACACTTCTTACTCCCATTGACCTGCCAAGTGGTCCGTCCACCTCCTGGGTGGATGGTGGTGCCGGGATGTCGGGGCCTGGCCAGGCCCAGGGTTGGGGTCGAGCTGAGGCCATGCGGCCGCGTGGTGCAGTGTCCAAGATGGCGGCTGGGCCGGGCAATGGTGCTGACGGTGGCCCGGGCCCGTGACACCGAGATATCCGGGAGCAGGCGTCCCATAGGGGACGGGTTGCGGGTTGGTTCTGTGGGTAGCACCCGGAGAGCCGGTGTCTGGGCTCTGTCATGCGGGGAGGGAGCAAGCCCTTCATGGGGCCTGTCCAACACAGATGCATCCTGTTCAGTTGGCTTTAACCATCACGTCGAGGTCACCAGGATGTCGGAGGGAGGATTAATTAAGGGTCAGGGGGTGGGGGCTTGGCGCAGGGCTCAGCGCCTGCACCGGGGAGTTGGTGAGAAAGAGAGCCAGGGACCTAATGGGACCGCTTAATCAGCTTAATTTGCACCGGGGTAGTCCTGGAACGCTTGCTCTAAAAACAGGGAAAAACAAATAAATGAGCCTCTGAGACTGTTCCTGAGAGTTGTACAAGTTTTATTAGAAGACACAGCTTCTAGAAATATTCAATGATATCACAATAAATCACATAGTACTTGGTCCTGCTCCTAGCATTCTCTTGAAAGTCGCTTGGACCAGTTTGGAGTTACAAAATACAGTTGACAGCTGCTATGAGAGAGAGTATATGCTTTAAGTACACTTGTGAGCTTTGAGGCTGATTGCATAGAAAAGGTTAAGCACATATTATTGGTAACACTCACCACTGTATACAAGTTATATCCTGCAAGTACAAGTTAAACACCTTAAATGCAGTGAAGATAAAACAAGGTCAGAGAAAACATAACATTTCAAATGGCGAAATATAACTTTGAATGCAAGAAGGAAAAATCATTTCATACAGGCAGAATACACAATAGAGTAGCAGAGTCTCGAGCCTAATTACAGGTAACAAGGGCTATCTCGAGTAACCCCTGGGAAAAACTCCTGTCCGACACTCAAGTGCAGACGCGGAGTAGTTCAACAATATTCTCGCGGATCTCCTTTTTATATTGTTCAGGGGTCACGTCATCTCGCGTCACCTCGTACCACATACCTTAAGGGTCACTCACGCCCCTTCCCGGTACCTTCCCATCATAAATGTAAATGTGGCCCCTTTCTCGTAATTGTGTGGCACGTACGCCAGTCTAGACTGAGTTCCTGGCATTTTGACTGGAGGTTTGTCATTAATATATCATATACAACACAAATGTGTTATTATTACTTTGACTGATTCTATTCATGCGTTTATGTGCCAGTCTGTGATACTGATTTGCCACATTTATCCTCATTTATCGGACTAGCTTTAGCTGTGGTGGGAACTTCCTCTTTCTCCGTTCACAGCTTTCAGGTGGGGGGCCTGGGGTGTGTTGCAAGATTAAGAAGGAACTTGATCCTTATCGTTCGTGAACCTAGCATACAGTAGGGTGGGGGCCTAATGAAGGAGTGCGAAGCCACGCAGACAAGTGGAGCTGGGTGAAGCATGGGTCAGACCTGTTTTCTGCTTCTGCTTTAAGCTGATAGAAAATGGCAGTGCTCAGGCCAACGTAACTGAGACCTATAGTAGGGACAACAGTAGGGCCTACACAGGGGTTCATGCTAGCTAAGTTATAAGAGTGTCCTAGGATAACTATGCAGTAAAATTATCTCCCTCTGTCATTCCCCCCCTCTGGTTCATATTTGAACCAATCTAACATCATTAAATATCATACGAACTGCATACTTAGCTGGAGATGGGGGACGTGGCCAGGGCGAGTTATAAAGAAGTAGTTCCTAAATCCTCATCTGTGGTGGGCTACTATGTACCGGGGCCTGGTACTGACTGTCAGAACGGACCTGTGCTAAGTGAGAGTCAGGGATGGTACCCTCTATGTTCAACACTGCTATCTCTACATCTTCCCCTTGTCCCCTGCGTATACCTGTGTACACACCTGTGTAGTTTCTTACCTTAATTTTCTAACATAATGCAACATAATCTGTGTTCCGAAATACAACAGCAACAATACACATAGGGTAGGCATTACAAATTTTAGTACTGCAGACAGCCATGAAGGCATCCAGTCCAAGTTGGACCAATTAGCAAAAAGGTCTGCTTTTGCACCTCCGTCCTCATGCATCTCTTGTCCCAAAATGTCCAAGTCCTTAATGGCCTTAGTAAGTGTCACATAGTCCGCATCATCGGCCAATATCAAGGCACAGCAGAACGACTTTCCCATTCCGGCTCATCCACCACTATTCATCACAGTTAACTTTCCCCAGAGGTACGGGATTTGCAACTCTTAGTTTTGTGTGTGACTGGAGTTGTCTCGTCTGGTGTGGCCAATCTCGAGCTGCACTGGATGTTGTGACTCATTTCCAAGGAGGTACGAAATTTGCAATTCTTCGTTGTGATTTATCACCAGAACGGTTTGGTGCGACCCGTATCATTGTGCACCTGATGTTATGTCCTGATTACTTGGGTGCGACTCGGATCAACGTGTATTTGACTGAGTGACTCCTTCTTCGGAGAGGCCCATCCTACTTCATTAGCCATTCATCTACTGTTCCTCTATTTTGCCCTCTGTGTAGCAGACCAACTGCCCTCTACTCACTCGTCCTTCCCCGACGACAGCGTGTCGCCGCCAGGTAGTATTGCTCAGTTCGGGCCTGGGTGGTGAGAATGACTAACTGTGCTGTAGGAACACTTCGGCGAACCATCAAGTGGGTCAAGAAACTGCTTGACCTTGTGCTTCACTAACTGGGCTTGTGCTGGAAGGCCCGTGTGGACCCCTTTGGTGTGAACGGCATTTGCCTCCGGCCCGGTTCTGCTCTGCATCCTGTGGGTGAACTTCTCGAATGGCTGACAAATTCCTTTTGCCGACTGCCTCCTACTTGATCTTGCAGCATATCAAATTTATTTGATTAGACATTGGAGTTACAACAGAGAATTGCTGAGCATCGCATGTTTCTGGATTCTTCGACAGGGAAAACTCCTTTTGAGCTTTATAAAAAGAGATTACCTAATACCATTTTATGTCCTGGATGAATGGATTGGGGTGAAGTTTACTGGGATCGGTATTTGGAGAGATCATGAAATACAAAATTCAAAATCAAAGGAAAAGATATTTTGACTTGAGAAAAAGTGTTAAAATGTGCATATCAATATTGGATACTGGATTAAAATAATGGTGTCTGTTGGTTGTGCAAGATGGTCAAAGTTGACAAGGGTGCAGAAAGTTATTAATGTTCGGCTTGGGCGGAGTTTTACGCCGGGGAACTCCGCAAAATGACAGTAAAACTCTGCTGCCCTCCGCGGAGTTCTGCAAGCAGTGAAGTATGTTAGGTCATGCTATTCGCACTGATTTTAACCCCCAGGAGTTTGTGCTGCATTGTAAGATCAGCGCAAATGGCAGGCCGCATCACGCTGGAGGGTGCTGCTCCTTTCCTTTCAGCCGCTCGAGTAGACATTCTATTCGAACGGCAGCTTCCTCAAGGCTAGCAGCAAATTTCTCAACGCTAGCAGTCGCGACCTGCTGCAAACGACACGTTCAGAAATCTCGCAGAGAGGAAGTCCAGTGCGATTTTTGTCTCATGAGCGCTCGCCAACTTACCATTGGCGAGCCGTGTGAGAGAAAAAAACTCCGCTCTGCATCGCTCCATGGAGCTTTGTGGAACTCCTCACTCTACACACAGTGCGAAGTGGGCAAAACTCCGCAAGCTCTGCCGGCGGTGCGGAATTCTTCTTCCACCCCTAATTAAAGTATTCCGTAAGGCCATTAAAAGAGCTGATGGAAGAATCTGGAATAAAAGCAGAGCTTCTATTCTCGATGCTCAGTGGTCCAATCTATAAGATGCAGGTTCAACGTTCAGCATGGATGAGGTCATAGATTCTTCCCCAATTAGTGATATTGCCCCTTGGAAGAGTGAAATAATGTGTAAACGGCCAGGCTATCGACAGGACTATGTTACCAATTGAGGATTATGTATAAGGATTATTTTTATGTATATCTTTGTTATCATTGTAACTTATTTTAGTTAGGTTTATTGATGATGTTTTCCTACAAGTGTTGGGGTAGATTTGCTTAGGAAGGGAGAAGTGTGATATTTATTTTCATATACAAGTTCCACTATGGAATGTTTTGGGAATGGAATGTTGGTGGGATAATCTGGGTCAGTTGTTTCAGGGAAGTTGATGGCTGAGGTGTTCCGAATGAAGTCAGATTTCCATCTACCTGAACTCGGTCTTCCTGTGGTGCTTCCACCTCCTTACAGGAACTGCACCTGAAAGATTTTGGACCCATTTGTTTAGGATTTTTTTTTGTCCTCATTTGCCTTGCCCTCCTCTCTAGTAACCCTCAACCACCTGGCGTGTCCCACACCGATATGCTCGAGGTTTGTGTGGATCAGCTCAATGACACGATTTATGAAGATTGGTAGGAGGCGGAAACCAGAGAGGTATAGGGAGCAGATAGGGTCGGGCCTGCACTTACTCCATCTTGGTGTATGTTAACCTGTAGGACCGATAGTGTATCGAGGGACCCTGGTCCTTGGAGTATAATAGGCATAATCATCGGACCGGGGGAAAAAAAAAAAAAAAAACCCGGACATTATTTCCACTGGATCAACAGGTCCCAAAAAGCCAAATTACGTTTACTGCATGTTCTAGCCAAGTCCACCTTAGATGTTTCATACATGGAATTCAGCCAGCTTGAATGTGATAGGGCTGTATTTTCCACCCATACCTTGAACATTTGTCTCCTGGCCAAGAGTACTGCATAGAACAGAAAAGATCTAGCTTGGCCGGTGATACCAGCATCCAGACCGAAGATAATTAATGGTAGGGGGATGGACAGAGAAGTATTTAAGATGGAATCCAAGGTACTTTTCACTTCCTCCCAGAACCGGGCGATATAGGGGCAGTCCTTGAACATGTGAACATCCGAGGCCGCGATATAATTGCACTTGTTGCATTTCTTGTCTGGTAGGAATTTAGACAGTCTCAGGGGTGATAGATAGGCGCGGTGTACCGTAAACAAATGATTGCGCCTCAGCCATGCGGGTTTCATAACCTTGTAGAGGAGGGTAAAAGATCTTAACCAAAGCTCTTTGCACTGAGCACCTGCCTCTTCAACCCACAGCTCGTCGGGAAGAGTAAATTCCCCGTCCGACTCCTCCACTAGGCTCCAGTACCACTGGGACGCCTCCTTACCACCCCCTTGTTGTTCCACCAGTTGCTGTTCCATATTGCTTACCTTCCCCAATGAATTCCCCTTCCGAGACAGTGCCCTGGCCCAGCTATCTAGTTGTATATATTTGAATCTTGAGAATTCAGGACCAAGCAATGCCCGTAATTCCTCCCATGTCCTCAACGATCCTCCAGCCAGCAGCTCCCCCCACTTTGTTATACCTCCTTCCTTCACCGGGATCGAGAACCTGTCTTTCAAACAGACTGGGAGGCCCGGGGAATCCCACACTGGGGCAAAAATCGAGAAATAAGGTAGACCTAGTCTCTTCCTGATCTGTACCCAGGCTTCCGCCAGGGATTGGAGAATCTTTAATTTGACTTTTTTTTAAAACTTTTTGTTCCCCGAATTTGTACAGGTAACCCTCGCTTGGCAATGCTCCTCCGACCAGCATGGCTTTAAACATTGTCCCAGAAGATGTACTCGATGGAGATTTTAAGAGCATTCTAGAATGTGACAGCTGAAAAGCCCATGCATAGTACAACAGATCGGGCAAGGCCAGCCCCCCCTTCTCCCTCCTCCTCCTCAATTTCTTCCATGCCAATCTGGATGACTTATATTTCCAAATGAAAGAGTTTATCTCTCTTTGTCACTTATCTAAGATTTTAAGGTCAAAGGCCAGAGGGAGAGTGTTGACATTTTTATCAGACTCACCCTACCAAATATGTTAAGCGGAAGATTAACCCAAGATTTTAATAGCTTCCTGCTTTCCTTATAAACTCTCTCTAAATTGACTTGGGCGATATCCCCGATTTCCTGGGTCACTCGTATTCCTAGATATCGCATGGAGTTGGTCACCTCCAGATATAAATTAGGGATGTTCCATGCCATGATGTCAGTTTTACTAGCATTTATCTCATATCCTGATATGCGACCAAATTCCTCCGCCCTCTTAATAACCACAGGGAATGCTGCCTCAGGATCGGATGTTAGGATAAGGATATCATCTGCGTATAGCGCTACCCGCCTCTCCCATTCCCCAAACCTGAAAGATGGAATATTCTCGTCTTCGCGCAAAAGCTGGGCAAACGGCTCGATATACAGATTAAAGAGAAGGGGAGAGAGTGGGCAACCCTGCCTCGTCCCCCTCATGATTTTAAACAAATCTGTCAAGGCCCCGTTTATTAACAGCCTTGCCTCTGGAGAGTCATACATAAGAGTGATGGCACGACAAAAATTCAAACCAAAGTTAAATTTCTTCAAGACCGCTTCTAAATAGGGCCAATTGACCCTATCAAAAGCTTTGGTCGCGTCTAAGGCGAGTGTAGCCAAAAGAAGAGAAAAAGCTGAAGCTATATCTATTGCCCCCACCAGGTCATATGTTAAATCGGATAACTGACGCCCCTTAATGAAACCCCTCTTATCTTGGTGTACGATTTCACCTATAACTGAACCCAATCTTGCTGACATAATGGAAACGAAGATCTTGTAATCGCTGTTTAACAGTGAAATCGGTCTGTAAGACCCGCATTCAGAGGGGTCCTTCCCTGGCTTGGGGATCAGAACTATGGTCGCCTTTCCCCAAGATTTGGGGGGGGCTTCCCCCTTCCTAAGAATACCATTGAAAAGGGCGGTAAGTGTGGGGACAATAGCGGCACCCAGGGCTCGGTACACTCAGCTGGCAGCCCATCAGGGCCTGCTGCCTTCCCGTGCCTAAGTTGCCTGATAACTTTACTCACTTCAGCCTCTGAGCTTTCCATTTCCAGGCAGTTTCTCTGTGCCATTGTTAGGGTTAGTAATGGAACTTGATCCAACCATAAATCCCTAGCCAGTTGGTCATTGGGTGTATCTTCCCTATAAATCTCCTCAAAGAACTCCCTAAAGGCTGTGCCTATCTCCTGATTAGATGTCCTGACTACCCTCTCCCCCTCAACCATAATCTCTCTAATATAATTTTGGGCTTGATCAGCCTTAACCTTCCATGCCAGTACCTTGCCCCCTGCTTCCCCGAACTCAAAATGGGAAATCTTGCTGGCCTCCCATCTCTTAATCACTCTTTCCTGTAAAATGCTCTCCATTTGTTTTTTCAGCTCGCCCAGTTTCTCTTGCTCATTTGGTGACCCTAACAAGGGACCAAGCCCCTGCTCAATTGACTCCATTTCCTGCTCCATGCTTTTTATCTTTTCCCGGTATATTTTAAACCGATGCGAGGCTCTGTTTGTGATACAGCCCCTCAGGAAGGCTTTCAATGTTTCCCAGACCGTAACCAGAGCCGCAGATTCAAGATTAATATCAAGGAATGAGATGGTCTCCGTTACCAGGAAATTAACTTCATCATCATCCGATAATAGAGTGCGGTCAAATGACCAGGATGGATATTTAATCTGGGCTTCTAGTTTGAGAGTAAATAACAGAGCAGAGTGATCAGACAGGTGGAACGGGAGATAATTTATTCCTAGTAGGGAATTTTTAAGGCAATAGCTAAAAAACGCATAATCAATTCTTGATTTATGCTTGTATTTGAGGTTCCTGAAGGAAACCCCTAAAATATTGCCCACCCTTTCTCTCCATAGATCCGCCAATCCCAGCTGTGTCATAATTCCCACAAGGATTTTCCTTGATTTAGAAGACATGCAGGCTCTAGAACTGGTGGGTTTATCTAGTTTGTGGTTAAGTACTATGTTAAAATCCCCCATCCAAATGATAGGAGCTTGGAAAGTAATCAGATGGTTCCTGATTATCTCTAAATAGGACGGGTCATCGACATTCGGCCCATAGTAACCAACTAATATGCACACCCACCCATTAATAGAGATTCTCACAAGGAGCCATCTCCCGCTCTGGTCTTCCTTGTGTTCCAAAATCTGAACTTTCGCAGATTTTTTACACAGTAAAAGGACCCCTCCTATATTGGCATTATGGTCTGTAGATACAAACTTTTCCACCCATCTATGTTTTTTCAGGAGTGCAGTGGCCTCTGCTTTAGGAAGATGCGTCTCCTGGATGACAATGATCTGCGCGGGAGAGTCTCTTAAATATTGTAAAATGCGCTCTCTTCTACTCCTCACGCGCAGACCATTGACATTCCAGGATAAAAATTGGACAGAGGTCATCCTTTATCGACCGTCCACTCCCACCCATCCGACCAACCGGCAAGCTGATTCACCCAAGGCGAGAAAAAATTATCGCTAGGTCACAGGACCGATTTCTGAAGGCATGCCTCATGAGGATTTTTTACTTTCCTCCCCCCCCCCGCCCTCCCACCCTCCCCTGGAGAACCCCCCTTACTTACTCCGGCCAGAAGAAGAAAAGCCGGATTTGCATCTTCTGACAGCCCCCCTTTCTACATCACTAGTGCCCCATAACCTCTCCGGAGCTAAAATTTACATTGAGGTGCTATCTGGGAGCCCCCAGTAAAGAAAAAAGGAGAAAAAGGAGAAAAAGAGAAAAAGAGAAAAAGAAAAGAAAGTGTATGTAAACCCCGTATCTCCCTCCCTTTTCCTTTTGTTTATTTATTTATTTATTTATTTATTTCCTTTCACTTCTTTTTTCCTTTTTCTTTCCCTCCCCCCCTTCACTCCCATTCCATCCCAAGTGCTCACTACACACTACATACTGATAAAGATCAAAAAGGAATTTCCTATATTTCCTCCATGGCCTTTCTATTCTTTACTCCTTTTTCGATGTTATACAAGCCCATAGGGGCCCATAGGAGCCACAAAAAAAGTCATCAGGGAACCTAAAGATTAGTATTCAGAGCTGAGGAAGTTAGAATGTCCAACTGAAGAAAGCAAGCAAAATGGAAGATACCGATGCATAGGCTTAGAATTAACTCCTTAGATTCCACCCCGAGAGTGAGTGCCAATAGATTCCAGCAGCTCGTCAGCCTCCGAGGGGGATCTTATATTATGCATTTTGTTATTATACATTATCCGCAAGAATGCGGGAAACCTCATCTGTACAGTAGCGCCAAACGACCTGAATTTCTCCATCCTTTGGCCCAACTCCCATTGCCTGTCGTAAGTAACTTTAGAGAGGTCCGACCGTACCTCATAGGAGAAATCGGGGCCCTTTAATGTTTTGGCTTTTAAGGAAACATTCAGGATTTTTTCCTTCAGGGAATATGTGAGGAAATTTATCAAGATCTTCCTGGGCTTTGTCCTGCCAGGGTTCAAACGGAATGGGTCCCGATGCATTCGTTGGATGTCCTTATCAAGCTCTTCTACAGACTCTTCAAGACTTAATGAGTCCTTCAGTATTTTAATTATGAAGGCCTTAACATCCCCTCCTTCCTTTCCCTCCGGGATCTTCAGGAGTCTGAGGTTGTTTCGTCGGGAGTGGTTTTCCAACGACTCGACTCTCTCCCTCATGGCATCTCCCTCTCTCTGTAGATTATGTATCTTAGACTCAGCCATCTCTAGACTGGACTTCAATAGCCCGATAGAACCCTCAAGTTTCTCAGTCCTCTCGTTTAGCCCGTCTACTTTCTTCTCCAAGATGTCACATGACGCTCTAATCTCACCCTGGTTGTTTTTAGATATTAGGAAATCATTCCTAATTTCCACCCTCATAGATGCTATTGATAATACCAGAGCCTCGAGTGTGTTCGAAGCCCCGTTTGTCTCCTTACCCGTATCCTCCTCCCTACCCCCCTCTGCCCCCTCACCTAACTCCCCTTCCGGGAGGGGAGGTGATCCAGCCATCTCAGAGGGCGGTACGATAGTATTGGCAGTGGGTTTATTAGTAGCAGATTTTAACGGTGGGTGTATCGATGTATTAAGGGAGGTTATGGGCAAAAGGTCAGAGGTATTCGTAGCTTTATCAGGGATCAAATCCAACACCTGTGGCAGTACTTTGAAAAACGTACGTAGAGAAGGGGTGATCTTACTAGTTCCACTATTTGTGCATTTGTTTTTAACTCCCCTCTGAGAGCTGCTCTTAAGTTTAGAATTCTTACCCACTTCCCTGCCCCCACTGACACTAGCCTTCTGAGTAACTTTATTAACTGCAGAATCCACCGGGATAATTGTTCCGCCCGAATACTTGTCACTTTCTTTAGCCGGGGATTCTGGGACTTGTAGTTTCCTGCGTACTCTCTGGCTCTTCTGAGATTTCCCCCTTTTCCTGGCTGCGGTTTTCGAGGCTTGCTTCTCAGTTGCTGAACTCCCACAGGTCTCGGTCTCAATCAGGGGAGTTCCACCCACCCCCCCCGCTCCTTCCTGCAAGATCCACTGCAGCCTCAGGAGCTCTGCAGGCCCCTGATTTGTCGGGACCCTCTTCACTGGTGGTAGCGCTGGAAGCTTTAGAAACGCCAAATGAACTCTGCTGGCAGCCAGAGCCTCCACGAAAAAGCCCCCGTGTAGCCGCCGAGCGGGCGCGCCTCCACTCCACGGGCTCCACTGCGGCCGGGATTCAAGGGGGAGGGATTGGGGACCAACAGCCACAACTCGGCACATCAGCCGATATCAGTGCAGCAAGCCTTGCAGTAAGCGGACCGCGTATCACAGGTCACCGCTCCATAGGACGCGAAAGAGGCTCCGGGTAGATCAGCAGCACTACGGTGAGACGGAGGGCTGGGTCAGACGCGCGCGCTGCACTAGCCTGCGGCTGCCATGTTCTCCTCAACAACAAATATGATAGCGGACAGGTCTTGTGTGAGGGTAGCCCATTTGTTTAGGATTGTAGCAACAACTAGAGGGACTGGTTAGGGGATGAATACATGAACTCCTGCAAAGACAGACAAAAAGAACAGAAAATGAAGAGAGAAAGAGAGAGAGAGAGAGTGAGAGAGAGAAAGAGACTTCACTCAGAAAACTCCAGGAAGACACATTGTAGAGTTGAAACACAGACTAGAAAGAAAAATACAAAAAACACAAGTCCTGCAGATAGTGAGATGAAAGTCTGTGAACTCAGTTTAACATTACTGGTCTTGAAAGGTAAGAGATTTGGAGGGTGCTGGTGAAGCTCAAGTAAAGGATGGCAGGAGATAGATGTTTTAGTACCGGGCCGTATGGGTTACAAGGTTTGGAGGAACAAGCATTGGACGTGCCAAGAGTAGGGGACTCTGAACAGAGGTGAGGTTCCGTGGTTCTCGGGACCGGACTCCATTTTGTTTGTGTTGTTCGTGACGCCATTTTGTGTTGCCCTCACGTAGGCCCGTGTAGGTAAACGAACGAACAAAGTTGCATGGGCCTCGTTGTTCATGTACGCATTAACTAGGCCTTTTCAGACTTGCGAGTAAACTGAAAGACGCGGACCCCGTCACCTGAAACTGACCCTTTGCAAAGCCAATTTCTCTAACTGATCATTGTCTAAAATTGGCAATCAATGTTCATGATATCGTTAACTTTTAGTTTCTTGCATATATCTTATCCTATTCAACATCTGAATTGTTTATTTACTTGCGACTTTTCATTACATGGGTAGTGCTTTCAATTATGGGTTTGTCCGGCTTGTGGTAATCGAATTTGGGACAGTCCTAATAATTAACTTGTGTGTTGGTACGATGTAAAGTGAGCTTTTTGGAATGTAATAATGTGTGTGAAAATGTATTTCATTCGTCAGAATTTTCCGCAGTGAGTGTGCATTTGTAATGAAGTAAATTCTAGATAAAAAGTGATGTCTTGCTCTACAAAAGTTGAGCAGTCTCCTGAGTTGTACACCGTGTTGTATTGCTTGGTTTACTGTTACTAGCTGCAGCTAATAAATTTGATCTCTGACGCCACCTAGAAGTATTCCGTGTCTCTGTATGCCAGGACAGGGGAAATCGAAGACTTCGGGCGTGTCCCTGACGCCGCTGGGTTCTAAGAAAAACCCAGTTCTTCAGTTGGCGCCCAACGTGGGGCAACATCAAGCGGTACCGGTCCAAGCCCGAGGATCGTGAGGAGCCACGTGAGGAAATTCTGGAGGAAGGCCGCCACTTCATCGACCCCTGCATGTCGACGTGGACCAAAGGTGTTTTCTGCGAGGTTTCCCGCTTTCCGACGGCTACCAAGGATTGCTGCCCTGACTGTCGCCCTGTCTTGGACCCTCAATTGATTCTTTGTAGAGCGAGACGATAGACGGTCTTCTGGTGGCGTGACAGATACTTTGGTTATGTATAAGTGGGTCGCTCCCACGACTTTGTTTTGGTTCTTGGTTTTGTTTGATTCGGTTCTTGCAAAAATCGAAGCCGAGGGGCTCGTATATTTACGAGTGTATCAATAGTTGATAACCCCTTGAAGTTTGAAGCTAGATTAGTGAGCTATAAGATCCCTGGTCTTAGCAAAATTAGGAAGTGGTTTAGTTGTGGTTGCAACAGGGATTCCCGATTGGAGGATTTGTGTCCGATACCTCCGGTTGGAACTCCGACTTATGAGCTCTATTCAAAACACGGAGTGGGTCCTATTACTTATAATGAAGTGTGGGTCTGCTATACGAAGAAAGATGGTGTTCTACGATGGCCCCAACATGGTAGTTTAGAATTAAATATTTTAGATAATTTAGAAGTTGCGCTATTTAAGAAGAAAGCCCGTCCGGCAATGTTTGACTCTTTCCGCCTTTGGCGCAAGGAAGCTAAACAGCGAGAAATTAAGCAAGCAAAGAGAGGTAGGAAAGATAAGAATATGTCAGTACTACAAGCTGCTAGGCAGTTTAAAGCAGATGAAGAAGATCGAGTGAGTGAAGTCTCAGATAGACAATGTTGCATGGCCATTGATAAATGTTATCCGGCCTTGCCGTCTTCTCCTCTGAAAGTGATTGAAGATCCTGAAAAAGATCCTTTGATCTCTCATTTACTGAGATTGCCACCTCCCTATGTGCAGGGTGCTACTGCGCCTCCATTATCCCCGGTTGTTGCACTCTTTGTTGTTCAGCCTCCTGCTGTTGTTCAGCCACCCGGTGCTCCACAGATGGTTCTCCCTTCTACTGCGCAACCCTCTCTAGGGTCGCAAGCTTTGCTACCAGCTTTGCCTCAAACTTCTTTGCCTTCTTCTTCTGTATCTTCGACTCCTACTGTTCTTGTCCCTACACCTCTTTGGCCTCAGAATACTTATTCTCCTGTTCTTATGTCTGCTTCTTCTCCTTCTGCTCGAAAACGAATGACTGAGACTGTTGCTAATTTGTTGTCTCCATTGTTTGGGTCACTGAATATGACCCCTGTGTCGGAACGTAAGCAGAGTCGTAGTCAGCTTCCTAGTTCCGAGGAGCGGACAGTGTTGGATTTGTTGGCTCGTAGATGGATTTTAAATGCTTCCAGGTATGATTTGCCAGCGGTAATGGATGTTTTCTTTCAATGGGATCCGCCTAAGCAAAGGTATGTTTTTGATGTAATGTGCACTTTTCTCCGTCAGGAATGGGAAGCTAATGAATTGGGTCCGATTCCGCAGGATGTGCTTGATGTTCAGTCAGAATTTGCTAAAGGGACGATAGTGGAGTCCGATGTTACAGATGCCGTAGAGACAATACTTGCTTTCAGATCTAGGCTTCCGCCTCAGACATTGCACAAACCTGATTCCTCTGTTAGGTGGAAAGTGAAGCAGTATCCTATGAGAGAGGTTCCTCCTGTATGGAGAGAGGCAGTTCAGGCTAATGTTAATCAGGGTATTGCGGCTGCAGAGGCCCATTTTCAGCGAGTATGGGTACATGTTCCTTGGAAGAGAGCAGAGGTCTTGGCTCTTAAGCAGACCTTACCTGACCCTCGTAAGAATCCTGCTGGTTATTACAAGGAGTTGTCTCAGACAGTTGATACGTGTATTATGAATTTTGCTGATATCGATATGTTGATGGGTAATGTAGTTCCGCAACCTTTGTGGGCGAAGATTCGTCATGAGGATCATGCGCCAGAGTTAGGAGATACGTGGGCTAATATTACTGCTGCAGATGGTCGACAGGTAGAAGGTGCCAAACCTAAACCCTTAGTTGCAGAATTACCTGGTAGGATTATTAATTTGATGAAAACGATGATGCCTCCTTTACGAGTGAATTGGGATAAGTTAGCAGCATGCAAGCAGAAGAAAGACGAGAGTGTGTCTGATTTCTTTACTAGGTTTGAGGAGACGTTCATTGATCATAGTGGTCAGGATATGAGTACGGAAGGTGGTCAAAGGTTGTTCATGGACACATTTGTCTTTAATTTGCTTCCCGAAGTTTCTAATAAGTTAAAGGACTCTGAGAGTTCATGGGCTGTTTCTTCATCAGCCCAGATATTGGCTACTACACAATATTACGAGAATAGGGATAAAGATAAGAAAGATAAAGCAGAGAAGAAAACTAAAGATCTAAAGACGAAAATTCTTTTGCAGCAAGCTTATCCGCCTCGTCCGAATCAGCCTCAGTTTCAGCAACCTTCACAGTTTCAGAGATTGTTACAGAAGCCTGAGCCTTATGCTCCGCGATTTTTTCCCGGACCTAATCAGTGTGCTTACTGCAGAGAGGAAGGTCATTTCAAGAATAGTTGCCCGGCTTTGTTACAGCGTGCGAATGGTGTATCTGGTCAAAGAGGTCGTGGTGGTTTTCAGCAAGCTCCTAGGGGTAGGGGATGTGGTGTGTTTCCCCAGAATGAGCGTTCCTTTTCCCCTCAGAATTCTACGAATTATTTTGACAGACAGAATGTTCCGACTGGTCAGTCTGCCCAGTATTATGTTGAGGATTACTGTGTCGAAGGTGAGAGTGCTGGCTATAATGATAGCTAGGACAGCCATGGACAAAGTGAGGGAGTAGTGTCAGTTCCAGTAGACCGGAGTGGACCTTATGTGGAAGTGATTACATTAGGTGTGACAGAACCTTTTCTTTTGGATACTGGTGCGACAAAGAGTTCTATTATGCACTCTAAACTTCCTGGCGCACCTTTGTCTGGCTTGACCAATGTTTCCGTAGGATTTTCTGGCGCCCCAGTTAGTAATCCGGTTTCTAGTCCTTTGCCTCTTTCTATTGTTCCTTGTGAATTGGAAGCTCCTCTTATTCTAACGACTAGTTGTGGTGAGAATCTGTTGGGTTTGGACTTGCTGAAAAGATTGTATGCGACATTGCATTGCTCTCCTGCGGGAGTACATCTTACCGTGGGTAAGAAAGTGATTTCTCCAATGTATTTGTCTAAAGATTGCCTTCCAGTAGAATTGCGTTCGTTTCCTGATACGCTTTGGGCTACAGGTCCAAATGATGTTGGTCTTTTGCAGATCCCACCGTACGTTGTTACCCTCAAGTCGAATGCTAGGCTACCTCGTATTCCGCAATATAAAATCTCTAGTGATGGCGAGAGAGCTCTTTTAGCGATTATCTATGATTTGGTTGAGAAGGGTGTAGTTGAAGAAATGAGAGGTAATGTGTGTAACAGTCCTGTTTTGCCTGTCCTTAAGCGTACTGATGCTTCTCAGCCACCTGTGTACCGATTTGTGATTGACCTTCGAGAGGTCAACAAGATTGTGGTGCCACAGTTTCCTGTTGTCCCTGATATCACTGCTTTGTTGACTCTGATTCCTGCTTCGGCAGCCTGGTTTTCTGTGATCGACTTGAAGAATGCTTTCTTTAGTATTCCAATTGCTGAGGAAAGTAGAGATATTTTTGGCTTCTCTTTAGGAGGCCGAAGCTTCCGGTTTAAGAGAGCTCCTCAAGGTTATTGTGAAAGTCCCTCAATTTATAGTCAGGCGTTGAAAACTCAGCTTGATAATTTTGTGTTGCCTTCTGGTGCTACTCTAATCCAATACGTTGATGATCTGCTGGTTGCTGCTGATGATGAAGAGATTTGTAAAGAAGCTACTCTTTCTTTGTTACGACATTTGTCTGACCTTCATCATAAAGTGTCACCTTCAAAGTTACAGTAGTGCCGCCAAGAAGTGACCTACTTAGGTCATCTCTTGTCGAAGGAGGGACGGCGATTGACCCCAGAACGAATTCAAGCGATTGCGCAAATGAGTGTGCCTTCCACGCAGAGGGAAGTGCGTGCATTTTTAGGTATTACTTCATATTGTAGACAGTGGATCCCACATTTTTCCCTGCTAGCAAAACCTCTGTTATTTACAACAAGGGGTGGTGATGGACAGAGTCTCTGAATTAAGCAGAGTACTCTCACCCAGTCAAGAGATCAGGGCTAGATCCAACACCGTTTTTTAGCTCATTGCACCATCCCAGTTTCAGAACCTGGCTGTATGCAAATTAGTCTGTCCCTGGCCCAGTGCATCATGGGAACAGGGCAGACCAGACTACAAAAGCCAATTCTTACACTGGGAAGGAAACAAGCTTCCGGGGACCGGTTTCTGCCATTTCAGGCGTCTTCGGCCCGGCTTGCTTGAATCCTGATGGTGCAATTAGCAAGGGACTCACATCTGAGTATACCCTTCCACGCTTAGGGTGGACAAAATTATTTACAACAAGGGGTGGTGATGGACAGAGTCTCTGAATTAAGCAGAGTACTCTCACCCAGTCAAGAGATCAGGGCTAGATCCAACACCGTTTTTTAGCTCATTGCACCATCCCAGTTTCAGAACCTGGCTGTATGCAAATTAGTCTGTTCCTGTCCCAGTGCATCATGGGAACAGGGCAGACCAGACTACAAAAGCCAATTCTTACACTGGGAAGGAAACAAGCTTCCGGGGACCGGTTTCTGCCATTTCAGGCGTCTTCGGCCCGGCTTGCTTGAATCCTGATGGTGCAATGAGCAAGGGACTCATGTCTGAGTATACCCTTCCACGCTTAGGGTGGACAAAATTATTTACAACAAGGGGTGGTGAGGGACAGAGTCTCTGAATTAAGCAGAATACTCTCACCCAGTCAAGAGATCAGGGCTAGATCCAACACCGTTTTTTAGCTCATTGCACCATCCCAGTTTCAGAACCTGGCTGTATGCAAATTAGTCTGTTCCTGTCCCAGTGCATGACTGGGTGAGAGTACTCTGCTTAATTCAGAGACTCTGTCCATCACCACCCCTTGTTGTATATAATTTTGTCCACCCTAAGCGTGGAAGGGTATACTCAGACATGAGTCCCTTGCTCATTGCACCATCAGGATTCAAGCAAGCCGGGCCGAAGACGGCTGTAATGCCAGAAACCGGTCCCCGGAAGCTTGTTTCCTTCCCAGTGTAAGAATTGGCTTTTGTAGTTTGGTTTGCCCTGTTCCCATCATGCACTGGGACAGGAACAGACTAATTTGCATACAGCCAGGTTCTGAAACTGGGATGGTGCAATGAGCTAAAAAACGGTGTTGGATCTAGCCCTGATCTCTTGACTGGGTGAGAGTATTCTGCTTAATTCAGAGACTCTGTCCCTCACCACCCCTTGTTGTATATAATTTTGTCCACCCTAAGCGTGGAAGGGTATACTCAGACATGAGTCCCTTGCTCATTGCACCATCAGGATTCAAGCAAGCCGGGCCGAAGACGGCTGTAATGCCAGAAACCGGTCCCCGGAAGCTTGTTTCCTTCCCAGTGTAAGAATTGGCTTTTGTAGTTTGGTTTGCCCTGTTCCCATCATGCACTGGGACAGGAACAGACTAATTTGCATACAGCCAGGTTCTGAAACTGGGATGGTGCAATGAGCTAAAAAACGGTGTTGGATCTAGCCCTGATCTCTTGACTGGGTGAGAGTATTCTGCTTAATTCAGAGACTCTGTCCCTCACCACCCCTTGTTGTATATAATTTTGTCCACCCTAAGCGTGGAAGGGTATACTCAGACATGAGTCCCTTGCTCATTGCACCATCAGGATTCAAGCAAGCCGGGCCGAAGACGGCTGTAATGCCAGAAACCGGTCCCCGGAAGCTTGTTTCCTTCCCAGTGTAAGAATTGGCTTTTGTAGTTTGGTTTGCCCTGTTCCCATCATGCACTGGGACAGGAACAGACTAATTTGCATACAGCCAGGTTCTGAAACTGGGATGGTGCAATGAGCTAAAAAACGGTGTTGGATCTAGCCCTGATCTCTTGACTGGGTGAGAGTATTCTGCTTAATTCAGAGACTCTGTCCCTCACCACCCCTTGTTGTATATAATTTTGTCCACCCTAAGCGTGGAAGGGTATACTCAGACATGAGTCCCTTGCTCATTGCACCATCAGGATTCAAGCAAGCCGGGCCGAAGACGGCTGTAATGCCAGAAACCGGTCCCCGGAAGCTTGTTTCCTTCCCAGTGTAAGAATTGGCTTTTGTAGTTTGGTTTGCCCTGTTCCCATCATGCACTGCGACAGGAACAGACTAATTTGCATACAGCCAGGTTCTGAAACTGGGATGGTGCAATGAGCTAAAAAACGGTGTTGGATCTAGCCCTGATCTCTTGACTGGGTGAGAGTATTCTGCTTAATTCAGAGACTCTGTCCCTCACCACCCCTTGTTGTATATAATTTTGTCCACCCTAAGCGTGGAAGGGTATACTCAGACATGAGTCCCTTGCTCATTGCACCATCAGGATTCAAGCAAGCCGGGCCGAAGACGGCTGTAATGCCAGAAACCGGTCCCCGGAAGCTTGTTTCCTTCCCAGTGTAAGAATTGGCTTTTGTAGTTTGGTTTGCCCTGTTCCCATCATGCACTGGGACAGGAACAGACTAATTTGCATACAGCCAGGTTCTGAAACTGGGATGGTGCAATGAGCTAAAAAACGGTGTTGGATCTAGCCCTGATCTCTTGACTGGGTGAGAGTATTCTGCTTAATTCAGAGACTCTGTCCCTCACCACCCCTTGTTGTATATAATTTTGTCCACCCTAAGCGTGGAAGGGTACACTCAGACATGAGTCCCTTGCTCATTGCACCATCAGGATTCAAGCAAGCCGGGCCGAAGACGGCTGTAATGCCAGAAACCGGTCCCCGGAAGCTTGTTTCCTTCCCAGTGTAAGAATTGGCTTTTGTAGTTTGGTTTGCCCTGTTCCCATCATGCACTGGGACAGGAACAGACTAATTTGCATACAGCCAGGTTCTGAAACTGGGATGGTGCAATGAGCTAAAAAACGGTGTTGGATCTAGCCCTGATCTCTTGACTGGGTGAGAGTATTCTGCTTAATTCAGAGACTCTGTCCCTCACCACCCCTTGTTGTATATAAAACCTCTGTTGGCATTGACTCATAAAGATACTCCGTATCCTCACCCTTGGTCTGACGAATGTCAGAAAAGTTTTTCTGAATTACGTGATGCATTGTGTTCTGCCCCGGTGTTGGGTACTCCGGACTACAGTAAGCCTTTCACGTTGTACGTACATGAGCGAGAAGGTTGTGCGTTGTCAGTGTTAACGCAACAATTTGGAGATAAGCAGCGTCCCTGTGCGTATTTTTCAGCGACGTTAGATACGGTAGCTAGAGCGTTGCCGAGTTGTTTTAGAGCTACAGCGGCAGCGGCTGTTTCTATCCGACAGTATGCTGGTTTGGTATTGGATAATACGTTGATTGTGATGGTCCCACATGCAGTGGATACCTTATTGAATAGGACTAAGACACAGCACCTTACTAGTGCATGTTTTTCAGGTTATGAGCTGACGCTTTTGGCTAGCCATGTGCACATCAAAAGATGCAATGTGTTGAATCCAGCTACGTTGTTGCCAATTTCTGTAGAGACAGATGTTCAGGAACAGCATGATTGTTTTCTTCAAACAGAGGAAGAAACGAAGGCTAGAGTTGATCTAAAAGATACTCCTCTTTCGAATGTTGACGGTACCCTATGGGTAGATGGTTCATGTTTCAAGCTTTCGAATGGAGAGACGACTGCGGCATATGCCGTCACAACTTTACATACAGTTGTTGAAACAGCACGTATAGCACAGAATTCAGCTAAAGCAGCAGAGCTAATAGCATTGACTCGAGCGTGTGAATGTCTACACTGATAGCCAGTATGCGTTTGGTGTGGCCCATAGTTTCGGACGTTTGTGGATAGAGAGAGAGGATTTCTTACTTCCCATGGTACGAAAATTCCGCATGGACAATTAGTGAATGAACTTCTTGACTCACTTACTTTGCCAAAGCAGATTGCAATTGTGAAGTGTAGTGTGCATAGAAAGGTTGTGGATGATGTGGGTCGAGGAAATGCGTTTGCAGATGAAGTTGCAAAGGAAACGGCGAAAGACATGATGAGCCGAATGTATGTTGCAGGCCCTGCTAATTGGGTTATGGCAGGTGGAATGTGTGAAGACACAATAGAAAGTGTGAAGTAGATTCAGGCTGAAGCTACTGAGAAAGAAGTGAGTACGTGGAGAGAAAGTACGGGTATGTTGGATTCGACAGGTTGTTGGGTTGAGTTGTCGGAACACCAGTGATGGTTGTTGCCTGATGCGTATGTGCTCCCAGTGGTTACTACGGCTCATGGAATGGCTCACATAAGTTCCAAAGGAATATGCAAGTTGTTGGCTCCAGTATGGCAGAATGCTGGAATTCCTAAATGTGCTGAGAATGTGGTGAAGCATTGTATGATTTGTCTGAAGTATAATCCTGGAAAGGGAACTCCAACTCCAGCTGGTCATTTTGCTACTCCGACGTATCCGTTTGAGGTGATACAGTTAGATTACATTGACATGGAGAGATGCAACAATTTGAAGTATGTCCTTGTGGTTGTTTGCACCTTTTCCAGATGGATAGAGGCTTACCCCCTAAAGGATAATACTGCCTTGTCTACAGCCAAGGTTTTGCTCAAAGAGTACTTCACTAGATTTGGTTTGCTGAGAATTGTATGGAGCGACAATGGGAGTGAATTTGTGGGCCAGATCATGAAGAAAGTGTGGGCGGGTTTGGGTATCAATCAGAAATTCCATGCTGCGAATCACCCCCAGTCAGCTGGACTTGTTGAGTGCTATAATGGCACGTTGAAGCTGAAGCTAGCTAAGATACAAGCGAGCACTGGTCTTACATGGCCAGATGCTTTGCCGTTGGCTCTTTTTTCAACAAGGACGACAGTACATTCTCGTATGGGACTTAGCCCATATGAAATTGTGTTTGGTCGCCCGGCCAATGTTTGGGGTGTCCCAAGGCCCAAGAAATGTAGTGACATCGAGTACCCTATGTTGGTGGATTACTTACATGACTTGACTGCTAAATTACGTGTTCTCCACCAACAGGTCTATGACAGTTTGCAGACAGCTACTGTGGATCCAGGCCACACGATTCAACCTGGTGATTTCATTTTGACGAAGAACTTTCAACGAACTAAAAACTTGGAGCCGAGATGGACTGGACCACATTTGGTCCTATTAGCCACTAGAACTGCTGTTAGAGTAGCTGGTAAAAAGAATTGGGTGCATGCCACCCATTGTAAGAAAGTTCTGTTGCCCTTACCGTATGACAAGTGGGTGAGGGCAGGCATAGCTGATTCCGAATGTGAAAGAATTCCTAGATTCGTACCTTTTAGTGATGCACATTTGGTATGGACTCAGTCAGAACGTGCGGATAATGAAATTCTTCAAGCTGCTGTGCCACGCCATCTGAGACTTGATACAACGGATCCAGAAACACTTTTTCAAGAGCAAACTGTGCCTGGCAAAGAGCGCTACAATATAAGACCTAGAAAGGATAAACAAATGGACAAATAAAAATTAGAATTTTTTTGTTGTGAGTTGCACCTTTTTCAGACAAGAGACTATTTTTCTTTTTCGAGTCACCATCCGGACTCAGCTGCAGGGTCGCGGTACAGCCTTAAGGGGTGAGCCGCGAATTGACGAAAGGTCTGTGGTTCATGGTCGTTAGTACGATCTTGACGCACACTTAAGTGAAGAAGGTAATAGCCGTGAGCAGCACGTTAGAGGATGGAGTCTTTTGTATCTGAGAAAAGTGTTGAGAGAATTGATTTTAAAATGAAAATATGTATATTGATTCGTAGCAAATGTTTTTTAATATTATGTTTTCTAATGCTTTTGAATATTATGTTGGCTTGTGTGGGTTGGATTGTCTACATTACACAACAGACGCTTGCATCTATGTCCCAAACTACTTTTTCTTCTTCTACTGTTTCCCCACATGAATTTCATACGTTGCCTGAACATGAACAGACACGAAGATCAGAATTTGTGAACATTCGTTTATACAGATGTTGCATCAGCATCAGTTAGTCGTAAATACTACGAATTGTTGGGTATGTGGTCTTATGCCACATACGACAGATAAGGGAATGCCATATTTGGTTTTGCCTTTTTCGCCTAATGGGTCAGTGTGGGCACTCCAAGCGATGTTTATCTATGCGAATGAAGCATCTCCTGTACGTTCCATCAAAGATAATGCAAGTAATAATGCCTTGATACAGGGAATAGTAGATATGATCAGAGATATTGATGCGTATAATGCTATCCCTAAAGATGAGGTACGAGCATATGTTGGTTGGAACAGGACGAGATATAGCATTAGTTTGACAGAAAAGGAGAGACCGAAAAGGTCTCCTCCTATTTGGGTTGTACCCCACCGAGGTTATTTTTGTCTGCAAGGTAATGGTCAGAATCCGAGAGCTCAGCTTGGTAAGAGTGTGTGTGTTCACACCTATGTCTATACGTCCCAGAAATCTCCACCGTTCGTGCGAGCTAAAGGCACGTATTTTGTTTGTCACGACAGAGCATATACATGGTTGCCTCCTGATTTTTCAGGCACATGTTATGTGGCATTTTGCTTCCCCCTACGTATACAGCTGCTTTCAATTACCATTCAGACAAGATATGGTAGAGGTGTTTTCGATGCGAAAGATACTGTCGCACAAGAAGTTGGAGACTTCTTTAAGGGTTTCCTGCCCTCTTGGGGTCCTTTGGCTAATAGTAGGAATATTCGTCAGCTTACGAGAGTGGTCGAGGCCACTATAAATGAGACTGCAGGTGCCCTTTGCAATATTACAGCTGAGCTTCAAGCGGATCGCCTTATGACATTACAGAACCGCATTGTTTTAGATATTATACTTGCAGATATAGGTGGGCTATGTAAATTGATCGGGTCTAGTTGCTGTGTTTTCATACCAGATAACGCCCCGACAGTGTACCAAGCCATCTTGAAGTTGCATAAGTCCGCTGAGTCTATACATGTAGACGAAGGGAACTGGTCATTGATGGGATGGATTTGGGGACTGTTGTCCAAATGGGGATGGAGATTCTGATGTTTCTTGGTATGGTTTTAGCGATCCTTTTCTCGTGTTGTCTGTGCATCCAGTGTGGTCCCGCCATTTGTAGTCGTTGTGCTACGATCTGTGTGAGAAGACCCGTCTCGAGAGAAGCGAAGGATAATAAGATGATGTTACAGCAACACCTTGATGACCTGATGAGAATAGATATAGACCTGGATTCAGATTGACATGAGTTTAGGTTATTGCCTACGTAATGGCAAAAGGAGGGCCTGAGGTTCCGTGGTTCTCGGGACCGGACTCCATTTTGATTGCGTTGTTCGTGACGCTATTTTGTGTTGCCCTCATGTAGGCCCGTGTAGGTAAACGAACTAACAAAGTTGCATGGTCCTCGTTGTTCATGTACGCATTAACTAGGCCTTTTCTGACTTGCGAGTGAACTGAAAGACGCTGACCCCGTCACCTGAAACTGACCCTTTGCAAAGCCAATTTCTCTAACTGATCGTTGTCTAAAATTGCCAATCAATGTTCAGGATATCGTTAACTTTTAGTTTCTTGCATATATCTTATCCTATTCAACATCTAAATTGTTTCTTTCCTTACGACTTTTCATTACATGGGTAGTGCTTTCAATTATGGGTTTGTCTGGCTTGTGGCAATCGAATTTGGGACAGTCCTAATAATTAACTTGTGGGTTGGTACGATGTAAAGTGAGCTTTTTGGAATGTAATAATGTGTGTGAAAATGTATTTCATTCGTCAGAATTTGCCGCAGTGGGTGTGCATTTGTAATGAAATAAATTCTAGATAAAAAGTGATGTCTTGCTCTACGAAAGTTGAGCAGTCTCCTGAGTTGTACACCGTGTTGTATTGCTTGGTTTACTGTTACTAGCTGCAGCTAATAAATTTGATCTCTGACGCCACCTAGAAGTATTCCGTGTCTCTGTATGCCAGGACAGGGGAACTCGAAGACTTCGGGAGTGTCCCTGACGCCGCTGGGTTCTAAGAAAAACCCGGTTCTTCAGAGAATGACCATTCAACCTGCTGCCCTGAGCCACTCTGATCAGCGACATCAGTGTTTTTTCATGGCCCAAAAGGGATGGTAAGCCACCCCCTTTTTTAAGCTTGCAAGATTCCCTCTTCATTAAGTTTGCAAATATTAAATAATTAAACAAAGTTGTATCTTTTAACTTTGCACAACCCTTACTTCCCACTTGGAACTAGTTTAGAAAATTATATACTAAATGTATGATGCCACCTTTAGCTAAGTAAAGGTTTATATTGGAAGGATCAATTAACTAGTTTCTCTAGGTAGGTAAGTTTTTTTTATAATTTGCAATGTTCACCTTCGACAAGGTACTTAGGTGGTAGAAACCCGTACCCCGGTAAAGTCGAAAGAAATCTACTATAGTCTAATTCTAACAGGAAGATATCTGGCAGTGGTGTGCAAACATTCAGGTCTTCAAGGATTTCCTAATCTTGCCAAGACCAGTTTCATGCTCAGGATGGAAAGGTAGGGAGCTCCACTTGGCTGCTGTGGCCACTGAGAAAGTTTGGTGAACCATCACAAGGATTTTTTCCTTAGATTTCAGAAATAGCCTAGGTTGACTCAAAGTAACAAGCATTGGAAATGCAATAGGTCTCGCAGCATTAGAGTTAGTGCATTTAGAATTGTTTATGGGTTTTTTGTTGTAAATCTTTTGCATTTTTTTTTTTTTTGCCAATGCTAAAGAATTACAAATCAAAAAAGCAATAAACAATTGTAAAAGCTGTAACTAAAAATCCTACGAGACCTATTGCACTGTGTGAGGGTGAGGTGTTGAGGGTGAGTGAGGGTGGGGGTGAGTGAGGAGTTGAGTGTGAGTGAGGTGTTGAGGGTGAGTGAGGTGTTGAGGGTGAGTGAGAGTGAGAGTGAGTGAGGGTGAGGGTGAGGGAGGGTTATTGCGAGTTAGGATGAGGGGTTGAGGGTGGGTGATGGTGAGGGTGAGGTGTTGAGGGTGAGTGAGGATGAGTGAGGGTGAGTGAGGAGTTGAGGGTGAGTGAGGGTGAGTGAGGGTGAGTGAGGGTGACTGAGTGTGAGTGAGGGTGACTGAGTGTGAGTGAGTGTGAGTGAGGGTGAGTGAGGGTGAGTGAGGGTGAGTGAGGGTGAGGGTGAGTGAGAGTGAGTGAGGGTGAGGTGTTGAGGGTGAGTTGTTGAGGTTGAGGTTTTGAAGGTGAGGTGTTGAGGGTGAGGTGTTGAGGGTGAGGTGTTGAGGGTGAGGTGTTGAGGGTGATTGAGTGTGAGTTAGTGAGGGTGAGGTGTTGAGTGTTAGTGATGGTGAGGTGTTGAGGGTGAGTGAGGGTGAGGGTGAGTGAGGGGGAGGGGGAGGCGTTGAGGATGAGTGAGGTGTTTAGGGTGAAGTGTTGAGGGTGTGGGCGAGGAATTGAGGGTGAGGGAGGGTGAGTGTGGGTGAATTGTTGAGGGTGAGTGATTGAGGGTGAGGTGTTGAGGCTGATGTTTTGTGGGTGAGTGAGGGTGAGATGTTGATGGTGAGTGAAGGTGAGGTGTTGGGTGAGGCGTTGAGGGTCAGTGAAGTTGAGGGTGGTTGAGTGAGGATGAGTGAGAATGAGGGTGAGTGAGGAGTTGAGGGTGAGTGAGTGAGGGTGAGGTGTTGAGGGTGAGTGAGGGTGAGTGAGTGTGTGATGTTGAGGGTGATTGAGGATGAGTGAGAGTGAGGGTGAGTGAGGATTTGAGGGTGAGGCGTTGAGGGCGAGGCGTTGCTGGTGAGTGAGGGTGAGAGTGATTGAGTGTGAGTGAGTGTCAGTGAGGGTGAGGTAGCGTCTTACTGATTGCCCGTGAAAAGCCCAATTATCTTCTTATATGTGAAAAAGAATGAAATGCGATAGGTACATTTTACAAAAAATATTTTGAGCTTATGTGTTGTATTTATTTTTATTAAATAGCACTCGCTCGGTAGGGAGGCTACTTCAGAGCTGATAAAAACAGAATTATACATTTAATAAACTGTCATTTTTCGTCCTGTGTGTTTAAGCGTAGTTGAGACATTGACAGCACGAGTCTGAAATATAAATGAAAACAACGCAGCAGGACCCGGCGCCTTTTCATCCCTAAAAGTATTTACCATTTGAGGAAGGACAAGGCGCGAACCCGAAAGGCATCGAGGGGTGTGATGTACAAGTTGTCTATCTAGAATGTGAACGATTGTCCGATAAAGTATTTCAATCAATCATGCAATAGAAATATAGAAAATTATTTTCAGCTAAGAAAAGACAAATGCACCAGTTTACGTCGGGATGACTGAATGCCAGCCACGGATACAAGAAAAGTTATCAGGGATTCCAGGCTGCAATCGCGTAGAGTGTTAGGGGGTGTGAGGGGGGGAGGATGAGTGAAGTTATTTGCGTAAGAGAGTGTGTGAGTGTGTGAGTGTGAGGGTGAGTAAGTGTGTGTGAGGCTGAAGGTGTGTGATGGTGTATGAGGGAGCTGTTGTTTTAGCGTTACTGAGCGGGTGTGAAAGAGTGTGATAGTTTTGTTGTGTGAGGGTGATGTTAAGAGTGTGTGTATATGTTAATAATAATTAAGTAATGTGTTGTTTGTAACAAAAGGTGTCACATGTCCCCTTTGTATTACTTCTGTCTTATGTGTATATTAGTATGTAATTTTAAATGTGTATGTATTGTACTAACTATGTTAATGTTTTGTAACGTGTTTGTGTAGTCTGTTTTTTTATTTTTTTTAAAAATGGCCGACGTATAGCGTCACGTCGACGTCTGCTATGTTTAGCGGTCTAGTTTATTTTTGAGTTGTGTGTGTTTTTTGTTTACGTATTTTTCTAGCCAATCGGAGCGCGACGTTTTTGACGTAGCGTTCCGATTTGCATACGTCAACCGTTGAATTCCCCATAGATCGAGAATGTTGGTGCGCGGAAGGCGTGTTCTTGTTCCTGTGGTGTTGCTGCGTCGTTTGACAGGTAAGAATGTAATCCTAAGTTTCTTTTAATGTAATGTAATGTAGTATATATACTATGTTAAAGTTAAATACTTGCTAAATGTATTTATTTCGCTCGTAATATTTGAAAATGTTTGTAATGTAACATAAAGTTGTGTTTTTTATTGGCGATATGTAATGCATATGTTTTGTTAAACTGTAATGTAATGTATTAATGTCCTTTTTTTGGTAATTTGACATACAAAAGGGGTTTGTTTCATTTCGAAGTGCTAAATGTGTTTTAATATATTGATGTAAGTTGTGTTTTTATATTCTTTTTGTGTGATGCAGAAGTAGTCGGATAATTTGTTATTGACGTACTTGAAGTATGAAATGAAACTTTGTGTCTTTGCTGACTGTAGTATTTTTAGCAATGTATGAACGACATGTACAGTGAACTAATGTATTTTTCGTTAGTTTTTTGTGACTGAATATTTCTATGCTCGTAATATGTTTTTTTGTATTTGAACTAATTCCGTCTGGATAAATGCTATTGTGTTAAGCGTATCTCTTTTTGTGTAAATGTCGACTATTGTATTCAATGCGTCCCATTTTCCGGATGAATCGTTCTTGTTTATTTCCCTCTGAAAAATTTGATTGTTTCCGAATTTTTGTTTATTTCGTCATATTTGCTTTATATTAGACGGAATTCCGTGAGAAGAAGTGCTATTGTTGTATGCGTCCGGTTTTTTGTGTAACTGTTGACTGTCTTTAAACCGTCCCATTCTCCGGATGAATAGTGCTTGTTTATTGCCCGACGAAAAAGTTGCCTGTTTCACTTGTGTCTTTGTATCTCCTCGTCCTCGCTTCCTGCCACATATTTGTATTTGTTTCCTTTGTGTAATATTGTTGTAATATCGTACGAATTAAATTTACTTTTTGGCCCGAAGACTGATTAACATCCTTGCATCCTTTTAGGTCAATGATGTTAAGTTTTTTTTGTGTCTAACGTATCTGATGCTGTACTCCGTCGACCCCCTTGTTTTCCGTCCTGAAATTTCTTTATGTGTAAGAAAATGGCCTAACATTCCTCAAATTGCAGAGTGGGTGAATGCTGCAGAGTGGGTGAATGCTGCAGAGTGGGTGAATGCTGCAGAGTGGGTGAATGCTGCAGAGTGGGTGAATGCTGCAGATTGGGTGAATGCTGCAGATTGGGTGAATGCTGGAGATTGGGTGAATGATGGAGATTGGGTGAATGATGGAGATTGGGTGAATGATGGAGATTGGGTGAATGATGGAGATTGGGTGAATGATGGAGATTGGGTGAATGATGGAGATTGGGTGAATGATGGAGATTGGGTGAATGATGGAGATTGGGTGAATGATGGAGATTGGGTGAATGATGGAGATTGGGTGAATGATGGAGATTGGGTGAATGATGGTGAGTGGATGAATGATGCAGAGTTTCTGAAAGATGGATAGTGTGTGAATGATGGATAGAGTGTGAATGATGGAGAGGCAGAGTGCTGTTGCGTTTTTGAGGGTTAGTGTGTGTAACTGAGGGTGAGTCGTTGAGGGTGAGTGAGGGTGATGTTGAGTGAAGGTGAGGGTGAGGTGTTGAATGTTATTGAGGGTGAGGGTGAGGTGTTAAGGGTGAGTGAGTGTGAGTTGTTGAGGATGAGTGAGGGTGAGTGAGGTGTTAAGAGTGAGGTGTTAAGGATGAGATGTTGAGGGTGAGTGATGGTGATGTTGAGTGTAGATGAGGGTGATGTGTTGAGTGTGAGTGAGGGTGAGTGATGGTGAGGTTTGAGTGAGGGTGTTGAATTGTGGATTAGGTGTTGAGGGTGAAGTTAGTGAGGGTGAGGTGTTGAGGGTGAGGGTCTGAGGGTGTGCTGTGCTGTACCTGCTCCGTGTGTGAGGGAAGCTTGCACTGCTGCCGCCTGTGCTGTACCTGATCTATGTGTGAGGGAAGCTTGCACTGCTGCTGTCGGTGCTGTACCTGTTCCATGTGTAAGGGAAGCTTGCACTGCTGTTGGCTGTGCTGTACCTGCTCCGTGTTTGAGTGAAGCTTGCATTGCCGTTGCCTGTGCTGTACCTGCTCCGTGTGTGATGGAAGCTTGCACTGCAGCTGCCTGTGCTGTACCTGATGTATGTGTGAGGGAAGCTTGCACTGCTGCTGTCGGTGCTGTACCTGTTCCATGTGTAAGGGAAGCTTGCACTGCTGTTGCCTGTGCTGTACCTGCTCCGTGTTTGAGTGAAGCTTGCATTGCCGTTGCCTGTGCTATACCTGCTCCGTGTGTGATGGAAGCTTGCACTGCTGCTGTCGGTGCTGTACCTGTTGCATGTGTAAGGGAAGCTTGCACTGCTGCCGCCTGTGCTGTACCTGATCTATGTGTGAGGGAAGCTTGCACTGCTGCTGCCTGTGCTGTACCTGCTCTGTGTGTGAGGGAAGCTTGTACTGCTGCCGCCTGTGCTGTACCTGATCTATGTGTGAGGGAAGCTTGCACTGCTGCTGTCGGTGCTGTACCTGTTCCATGTGTAAGGGAAGTTTGCACTGCTGTTGCCTGTGCTGTACCTGCTCTGTGTTTGAGTGAAGCTTGCATTGCCGTTGCCTGTGCTGTACCTGCTCCGTGTGTGATGGAAGCTTGCACTGCTGCTGCCTGTGCTGTACCTGATGTATGTGTGAGGGAAGCTTGCACTGCTGCTGTCGGTGCTGTACCTGTTCCATGTGTAAGGGAAGCTTGTACTGCTGTTGCCTGTGCTGTACCTGCTCCGTGTTTTCGAGTGAAGCTTGCATTGCCGTTGCCTGTGCTATACCTGCTCCGTGTGTGATGGAAGCTTGCACTGCTGCTGTCGGTGCTGTACCTGTTGCATGTGTAAGGGAAGCTTGCACTGCTGCCGCCTGTGCTGTACCTGATCTATGTGTGAGGGAAGCTTGCACTGCTGCTGCCTGTGCTGTACCTGCTCTGTGTGTGAGGGAAGCTTGCACTGCTGCTTTCTGTGCTATATCTGCTCTGTGTGTGAGGGAAGCTTGCACTGCTGCTGTCTGTGCTGTATCTGCTCTGAGTGTGAGGGAAGCTTGCACTGCTGCTGTCGGTGCTGTACCTGTTCCATGTGTAAGGGAAGCTTGCACTGCTGTTGCCTGTGCTGTACCTGCTCCGTGTTTGAGTGAAGCTTGCATTGCCGTTGCCTGTGCTGTACCTGCTCCGTGTGTGATGGAAGCTTGCACTGCTGCTGCCTGTGCTGTACCTGATGTATGTGTGAGGGAAGCTTGCACTGCTGCTGTCGGTGTTGTACCTGTTCAATGTGTAAGGGAAAATTGCACTGCTGTTGGCTGTGCTGTACCTGCTCCGTGTTTGAGTGAAGCTTGCATTGCCGTTGCCTGTGCTATACCTGCTCCGTGTGTGATGGAAGCTTGCACTGCTGCTGTCGGTGCTGTACCTGTTGCATGTGTAAGGGAAGCTTGCACTGCTGCCGCCTGTGCTGTACCTGATCTATGTGTGAGGGAAGCTTGCACTGCTGCTGCCTGTGCTGTACCTGCTCTGTGTGTGAGGGAAGCTTGCACTGCTGCCGCCTGTGCTGTACCTGATCTATGTGTGAGGGAAGATTGCACTGCAGCTGTCGGTGCTGTACCTGTTCCATGTGTAAGGGAAGCTTGCACTGCTGTTGCCTGTGCTGTACCTGCTCCGTGTTTGAGTGAAGCTTGCATTGCCGTTGCCTGTGCTGGAGCAGCTCCGTGTGTGATGGAAGATTGTGAGATCTGGCATAACGGAAGGATTGGTAGTGCGTGCACAGCTTTGTTTTTTGTTTGTTTATTGTTGTAGTGAAAAGTTTTATGTATGCACTGTGTATGTTCTCTTTGTGTGTTTTCTTTTTTATATTTTCTTTATTTCAGGGAATGAGCTGCTACGATGGACAGGTAATGACAAATTAATTTGCATAATATTAAAGCGTGTCTTTGTGACTTTTATACTTTTGTTTATTGATTTGCTTATTGTAAAGCTAATGTAATTATTGTTTTAGGTCTCTCTGCTCGCATGTACTTTCTGCCTGGCTTCTTGCATTAGATTTTTTTTTTATTTTATCAATGGCTGCTATTTCGGTGTATTTGTTGCCATGGATTGAGTTCCGTTTTGCCGTACGTGTTTTTTGGTCGCACTTGGCTTGTGTATACGTTTGTAAAATTATTTAGTGTATGTAATTAAAATGTGTTTTTTTTCTGTTCTAGTAAAGGGTATTACGCAATGTATTCCCTTTACGTTTGTTACGTAAGGGATGTTAGCGTTCTATTTTTTAATTGATGGTGATGTAATTATGAGCGTTACGTAATTTTTAGCCAATCGCAGCTCTACGTTGTGTGACGTAGCGTTGCATTTGACGTGCGTCAACGGGGCGTTTTTCCAAATTGATGTGAATGTTCGTGCGGTAAAGGTGTGTTATTCCTCCGTGTTTGTTGCTGCGTCGTCTGACTGGTAAGATGTACATTTATTAAAAGTGAGTACATGAATTTGAATGTATTAATACGTGTGTGTATATACGTATTATTAATAATGTTTTATTAGGATGTATGAGTGTTTTATTTGTATTGCGCCATGTGTATTATCGAGTTTTGAGTTACAATATTCCTTAGTACTGTTCTAAAAGATATATGTTTGAAAAATTGTTTTTTTTCGAAATGTTACATAAAGCAATGTTTATGTTTGTATGTGTTATGTCTTTGAAATTGCGTCCGTTGTTATTTCTCGCTCACTTTATGCGAATGTTGGCTCGTGTTTAAGTTGATTCTTCGGGATGCATTGAGTAATCTTTGCTAGTGTCTTCCTGGTATGTAGTTTCAGTAGTTCCGTTTCGCCTGAGGTGGCACTGTGATGTTTATTTTTCCTCTGACTTAGCTTTTGCTTGTGTCATTTGTACCGGTATGTGACTTGTTTCGCCGCTATTCATTTATTTTGTTAGTTGCTTGTTGTAGTTAAAAGTATAATGTATGCACTGTGTATGTTCTCTTTGTTGTGTTTTTTTTTATATTTTCTACATTTCAGGGAATGAGCTGCTACGATCGACAGGTAATGACAATTTTATTTGCATATTATGAAAAAGTGCCTTTGTGAGTTCTTATACTTTTGTTTATGCCTTTCCTTTTATTGATGTTAATGTAATTATTGTTTTCGGTTTTGCTTTGCTCGCACGTATTTTCTGTCTGGCTCCTCTCATTAGAGTGTGTTTAGTATTTTATCAATGGCTGCTATTTAGTTTTATTCTTTGGCATGGATTGAGTTTCGTTTTGCCGTACGTGTTTTTCGGTCGCACTTTCCTTGTGTGTAGTAATTTTCTCTTGCACGGCATCCCTTATGTCCATTTCGGCAGCAATAGCACATTATTAACATTCTGCAACCCCACACTACAATTGAGCAACATGAGATCATCACTCATTGCCACTAGAGCCGTATTTAGAACTCCCCCAGTCTCATTTAGACATAGAACTGCAGTACTGTACAGCACCAAAGCATGCTTGTATAGCTGTAATTGTGTGTGCAACGTACAAAAAGTTGTTCTAAAGCGTGCACTTCAGGCTGGTGGTGTGTGTGACTGTTGAAAGCGTGGATTGATGGCTGTTTGTGTGGGTGTATGCATGGTGAAAGGATGCACTGATGACTGTTGTGTGTGTACGCCTTGTGAATGTGTCCATTGCTAGCTATTAGTGTGTGTGCCTGTTAAAAGCGCACATGTTTGGATTGTATGTCGTTTGTCTGCTGAGTAATGCTGTAGTGGTAATGAGTGGTGCTGTGGTGGTAAGTGTTTGTGTGTGGTTGTAGTGTGATAGTGTGTTGATGGTGAGTGAGGGTGAGGTGTTGAGGGTGAGTGGATGATGGTGTGAGGGTGACGGTGTGAGGGTGAGAGTGAGTGATTGTTGGCGAGCGTGAGGCTATGAGGCTTATTGAGAATGTGAGTGGGTGTGCGAGGATGTGTGAGAGTGTGTGAGTGTGGATGTGTGTGAGGGTGGGGGTGTGTGAGCGTGTGGGCATGTGAGTGTGTGGTGCTTAGTAATGCTGTAGTTGGGATGTGTTGTTCTGTGCTAGTGATGAGTGGTGTTGTGATGGTGTTTAATAATTACCACCACAGCATAACTCAGCACCACAACAGTTGCAGTTCTCCCAACAATGGCATCACTGATGTCCACGAATGCAACATGCAGCAATACCACTTTATCTTTCTGCAGCCCCACAGTACCATTGAGCAACAACACTGCATCACTCTGCACTTCCACATCCGTATTTTGCACACCCACAGTCTCATTTAGACATAATACTGCAGTACTGATGACTGTTGTGTGTGTATGCCTGGTGAAAGTGGCCATTGATAGCTGTTGTTGTGTGTGTGTGACTGTTAAAAGCGTACATGTCGTTATTGTATGACCTTTGATTGCTGCAGTGGTGATGAGTGGTGCTGTGGTGGTAATTGTTTTTTTGTGTGGTTGTAGTGTGATAGTGTGTTGAGGGTGAGTGAGGGTGAGGTGTTGAGGGTGAGTGAGGGTGAGGTGTTGAGGGTGAGTGAGGGTGAGGCGTTGAGGGTGAGTGAGATTGAGGGTGAGTCAGTGTGAGGCGTTGAGGGTGGGTGAGGCTATGAGGGTGAGTGAGGCGTTGAGGGTGAGTGAGGGTGAGGTGTTGAGGGTGATTGAGGATGAGTGAGAGTGAGGGTAAGTAAGGGGTTGAGGGGGAGATGTTGATCGTGATTGAAGTGGTGTTGTGGTGGTAAGTGTTTGTGTGTGGTTGTAGTGTGATAGTGTGTTGAGGGTGAGTGAGTATGAGGGTGAGAGGGTGAGAGTGAGTGAGAATGAGGGGGAGGTGTTGAGGGTGAGTGAGGATGAGTGAGGGTGAGGAGTTGAGGGTGAGTGAGGGTGAGGGGCTGAGGGTGAGTGAGGTGTTGAGGGTGAGGTGTTGAGTGTGATTGAGGATGAGTGAGAGTGAGGGTGAGTGATGTGTTGAGGTTGACTGAGGGTGAGGCGTTGTGGGTGAGTGAGGGTGAGGTGTTGAGGCTGAGGGTGAGGAGCTGCGGGTGAGTGTGGGTGAGGCGTTGAGGGTGAGGCGTTGAAGGTGAGAGAGAGTGAGGTGCTGAGGATGAGGGTGTGAGGGTGAGTGTGGGTGAGGCGTTGAGGGTGAGTGAGGGTGAGGTGTTGAGGGTGATTGAGGATGAGTGAGAGTGAGTGTGAGTGAGGAGTTAAGGGTGAGGTGTTTAGGGTGAGTGAAGTGTTGCTGTGGCGGAAAGTGTTTGTTTGTAGTTGTAGTGTGATAGTGTGTTGACGGTGAGTGAGGGTGAATGAGGGTGATGTATTGAGGGTGAGTGAGTATGACAGTGAGGTGTTGAGGGTGAGGTGTTGAGGGTGATTGATGATGAGTGAGATTGAGGGTGAGTGAGGAGTTAAGGGTGAGGTGTTGAGGGTGAGTGAAGTGTTGCTGTGGTGGTAAGTATTTGTTTGTTGTTGTAGTGTGATAGTGTGTTGACGGTGAGTGAGGGTGAGTGAGGATGAGTGAGGGTGAGTGAGGGTGAGGTGTTGAGTGTAATTGAGGGTGAGGTGTTGAGGGTGAGTGAGGGTGAGGGGCTGAGTGTTATTGAGGATTTGAGGCTGAGTGTGGTTGAGGTGTTGTATGTTATTGAGGATGAGTGAGAGTGAGTTTGAGTGAGAGTTTAAGGGTGAGGTGTTGAGGGTGAGTGAAGTGGTGCAGTGGTGGTAAGTGTTTGTGTGTTGTTTTAGTGTGATAGTGTGTTGGGGGTAAGTGTGGTTGAGGGTAATTGAGGCAGATGTGTTGAGGGTGAGTGAGGATGAAGTCTTGAGTGTGAGTGAGGATGACGTTGATTGAGGGTGAGGTGGTGATGGGCTGAAGGTGAGTGAGGTAGAGGCGTTGAGGGTGAGTGAGGGAGAGGTGTTGAGAGTGAGGGTGATTGAAGGTTTGAGGGTGCGGTGTTGAGGGTGAGTGAGGGTGAGTGAGGGTGAGGTGTTGATGGTGATTGAAGGTGGTTGAGGGTGATGGTGATGTGTTGAGGGTGAGTGAGGGTGAGGTGTTGAGGGAGAGTGAGGGTGAGGTGTTGAGGGTGAGTGAGTGTAATTGAGGGTGGGTGATGAGTTGAGGCTGAGTGAGTGTGAGTGAGGGTGTGATTGGCAAATGTGAGTGTTTTGCATGTGTGAATAGTTATTTTAATGTGAAGTGTGTTTGTGTTTTTGTATGTTGTTGTAGTAGAATGATGCTGTTGTGGTGGTGTAGAGTGATGTTGGTGTGTTGATGAGTGATGTTAGTGTGGTGCTTCCTAATGCTGTTGTTGTGATGTGTTGATGATGAGTTGTGGTTTGTTAGTGTTCAACTATTACCACCACAGTATAACTTGTCCCAACAACAGTTGCAATTCTCACAACAACCTAATTTGTGATGTCCACCAATGCAACACGCAGCAATACCACCTTATCATTCGGCCCCCCCACAGTAACATTGAGCAACAACACAGCATAACTCGGCACCAGCACAGGCGTATTTAGCACAACAACAGTCTCATTCATACATACTACTGTAGTGCGTGCAAGTTACAAAGTATGTGTATTTTGTATATGTGTTTGTAATGTCAAATGGATAGGCTGAATGTTGTATGTGGGTGTGACTATGTTGTATAAATTGAGTGTATTACTTACAATTTGCCTTTTGTATAGCAAAAAATACCATAGAAGTTGTAAAATTTGTATCCCACACTTTTTTTATTTATTTAAAAAAAAAAAATATTTATTGTTTAACTTTGTACAAAAATAAGATCCTGGCAACATGCAAAATTTAGTCAGAACATATTTCATCGTCTTTTTCTTGCAGAATCTTTATGATTTGGCCATTACAAAAGACAACTTCAAAAGTTTGTGGCAAAAAGTGGACAAGGGCATCTCCGATGTTGTCAACTTCCTCATCTAACATAAACCATTTAATTAAGATCTGGTTTTCGATGGGCATAGATTGATATTCGTCTGTGTTTGTCACTTTTATTGTGATAATACTATTTTGCTCTGTAGAGCTTTCAACACCATAAATTAGAATGTCCATCTTTTCCTCTGGTGGGGCTGTTACCTGTTGAGAGAAAATAAAAGCAACAATTAGTTTTTAAATTTGTATACTTTATGTTTTGTGTAAGGCCTATAGTGGGTGAAAGGAACAGAGTGGTTGAAAGTGCCAGATTGGGTGAAATGGACTGAGTAGGTGAAAGGGTCCCTGTTGTTGATAGGGTTTGAGTGGGTGATAGGTCGAGAGTGGGTGATAGGTCTAGAGTGGGTGATAAGTCTAGAGTGGGTGATAAGTCTAGAGTGGGTGATAAGTCTAGAGTGGGTGATAGGCCTAGAGTGTGTGAAAGGGCCAGAGTTGTTGAAAGGTCCCGAGTGGGTGATAGTTCCCGAGTGGGTGAAAGCTCCCGAGTGGGTGAAAGGTCCCAAGTGGGTGAAATGTAAAAGGTCCAGAGTGGGTGCAAGGGGCAGAGTGGGTGAAAGGGCAAGACTGGGTGAAAGTCCAAGAGTGGCTGAGAAGAGATAGTTGACAAAAGTTTTGTTTGTTGTGCTTACCTCCATTTTGCTATGGCGCGTTGTATTCAATATTTTTTGGCAATTGAATTCATGTACAGTGACGTGAGTCAGGGTAACATATTTCCCAAGATGTATTTTAAATTGTGACGCTTCTCTCCACAGTGTCACTTTTATATCATCAGTTGCATCTTTTATTGTAATCGATTTGAGTGGGGTATCTTGCCCATTGATAAACACAGTCTTTGCATCCTCTTCCTACACAAAAAGAAAGCATTCTATTAAATAGTGACTGTAAAAACACATATTGCTAGTGCCTTGTATGAAAGGCAATATAATGTATCACATTTAACGACCCAAATGAACATCCTTTCTAAAAGATTGAATTGTTTATTTGAAAAAATGGCTTTGTAGAGAGTACTTGTGTTTGTAGTATACACCAAAGCACTGCCATCTTATAGTTTCCAAAAGTCATACTTGCTACTATGTGTGAAGAGTGTATAATTCTAATTTTTTTGAGTTAGTTATTGAAGTTACTAAAGGTGTAATGTGTGTGTAAGTCAACTATGCATTTTTTAAGTAGACATGATGACATGAGTGAGGGTGAGGGTGAGTTATTGAGTGTGAGGTGTTGATAGTGAGTGAGGGTGAGGAGTTGATGGTGAGTGAGGGTGAGTGAGGATGAGGTGTTACGTGAGTGTGAGGGTGAATGTAAGTGAGGGTGAGTGAGGGTGAGCGAGGGTGAGAGGGTGAGGGTGAGAGATTGAAGGTGAGTGAGGGTGAGTAAGGATGAGGGTGAGTGTGAGTGAGGCTGAGTGAGTGTCATTTAGGGTGAGGAGTTGAGGGTGAGAGATTGAGGGTGATTGATGTTGAGAAGTTGAGGGTGAGTAAGGATGAGGGGGAGTGTGGGTGAGTGAGGGTGAGTGAGTGAGGGTGAGGTGTTGAGGGTGAGTGAGCGTGAGGCTGAGGGTGAGGCTGAGGTGTTGAGTGAGAGTGAGGTTGACTGAGGAGTTGAGGGAGAAGGGTAAAGTTTTTGAGGGGGAGGTGTTGATGGCTAGTGAGGGTGAGTTAGGGTGAGGAGTTTAGTGTGATTGAGGGTGAGTGAGATTGAGGGTGAGTGAGGCGTTGAGGCTGAAGTGTTGAGGGTGAGGTGTTGAGGGTGAGTCAGGGTGACGTTTTGAGGATGAGTGAGGGTGACTAAGGGTGAGGCATTTAGGTAAACACAGTGTTTGCGTTCTCTTCCTAAAGAAAAAGTAAGCATTGTATAAAATAGTGACTGTAAAAACACATATTATTAGTGCGTTGTATGAATGGCCATATAATGTATTATATTTAGCGACCCAAATGAACATCCTTCCTAAATGATAGCAATATTTATTGCAAAAAATGGCTTTGTAGAGAGTACTTGTATTTGTAGTATACAGCAAAGCGCTGGCATATTATAGTTTTCAAAACGCGTACTTTCTACATAGAGTGAAAGAGTGTATTTGTAGGGTGAATTAGGACTCAGGATTTCAATCTAGGAGTTAGAGTGTGGATTAGGATAGTTTATTTCTATTCTTCTTTTTGTTGTTGTATGTGTGTGTGTGTGTGTGTGTGAGGGTGAGTGAGGGTGTGTGAAGCTGAGGGTGTGTGACGGTGTGTGAGGGAAGCTTGCACTGCTGCTGTCGGTGGTGTACCTGTTCCATGTGTAAGGGAAGCTTGCACTGCTACCGCCTGTGCTGTACCTGATCTATGTGTGAGGGAAGCTTGCACTGCTGCTGCCTGTGGTGTACCTGATCTGTGTGTGAGGGAAGCTTGCACTGCTGCTGTTGGTGCTGTACCTGTTCCATGTGTAAGGGAAGATTGCACTGCTGTTGGCTGTGCTGTACCTGCTCCGTGTGTGAGGGAAGCTTGCACTGCTGCCGCCTGTGCTGTACCTGATCTATGTGTGAGGGAAGCTTGCACTGCTGCTGTCGGTGCTGTACCTGTTCCATGTGTAAGGGAAGCTTGCACTGCTGTTGGCTGTGCTGTACCTGCTCCGTGTTTGAGTGAAGCTTGCATTGCCGTTGCCTGTGCTGTACCTGCTCCGTGTGTGATGGAAGCTTGCACTGCTGCTGCCTGTGCTGTACCTGATGTATGTGTGAGGGAAACTTGCACTGCTGCTGTCGGTGCTGTACCTGTTCCATGTGTAAGGGAAGCTTGCACTGCTGTTGCCTGTGCTGTACCTGCTCCGTGTTTGAGTGAAGCTTGCATTGCCGTTGCCTGTGCTATACCTGCTCCGTGTGTGATGGAAGCTTGCACTGCTGCTGTCGGTGCTGTACCTGTTGCATGTGTAAGGGAAGCTTGCACTGCTGCCGCCTGTGCTGTACCTGATCTATGTGTGAGGGAAGCTTGCACTGCTGCTGCCTGTGCTGTACCTGCTCTGTGTGTGAGGGAAGCTTGCACTGCTGCCGCCTGTGCTGTACCTGATCTATGTGTGAGGGAAGATTGCACTGCTGCTGTCGGTGCTGTACCTGTTCCATGTGTAAGGGAAGCTTGCACTGCTGTTGCCTGTGCTGTACCTGCTCCGTGTTTGAGTGAAGCTTGCATTGCCGTTGCCTGTGCTGTACCAGCTCCATGTGTGATGGAAGATTGTGAGATCTGGCATAACGGAAGGATTGGTAGTGCGTGCACCGCTGCTTGGGGTATCTGCGAGATTTGTGTAAGTAAATGGAGAGTGGGGTGACAGTTGGAAGAGAGAGTGAAACAGGCAGAAACGTGGAGAGTTAGAAGAAAGAGCGAAGGAATCTAAGCTGCGAGATGTGGCATAACAGAAGGATTGGTAGTGCGTGCACCGCTGCTTGTGGTATCTGCGAGATTTGTGTAAGTAAATTGAGCGGGGGGTGAGAGTTGGAAGAGAGAGTGAAACAGGCAGAAACGTGGAGAGTTAGAAGAAAGAGCGAAGGAATATAAGCTGCGAGATGTGTCATAACAGAAGGATTGGTAGTGCGTGCACCGCTGCTTGGGGTATCTGCGAGATTTGTGTAAGTAAATGGAGAGGGGGTTGAGAGTTGAAAGAGAGAGTGAAACAGTCAGAAACGTGGAGAGTTAGAAGAAAGAGCGAAGGAATCTAAGCTGCGAGATGTGGCATAACAGAAGGATTGGTAGTGCGTGCACCGCTGCTTGTGGTATCTGCGAGATTTGTGTAAGTAAATGGAGAGGGGGTTGAGAGTTGGAAGAGAGAGTGAAACAGGCAGAAACGTGGAGAGTTAGAAGAAAGAGCGAAGGAATCTAAGCTGCGCGATGTGGCATAACAGAAGGATTGGTAGTGCGTACACCGCTGCTTGGGTGTACTGTGTGTGTAAGGCAAGTATGCATTTTTTTAGTACATATGATGACATGAGTGAGGGTGAGGGTGAGGGTGAGTGATTGAGTGTGAGGTGTTGAGGGTGAGTGAGGGTTAGGGTGAGTGAGGGTGGGGTTGAGGGTGAGTGAGGATGAGTGAGGATGAGGTGTTATGTGAGGGTGAGTGTGAGTGAGGCTGAGTTAGGGTGAGGTGTTTAGGGTGAGTGAGAGTGAGGGAGTGTTGAGGGTGAGAGATTGAGGGTGAAAAGTTGAGGGTGAGTAAGGATGAGTGTGAGTGTGGGTGAGTAAGGGTGATTGAGTGAGGGTGAGTTGTTGAGGGTGAGGCTGAGGTGTTGAGGTGTTGAGTGAGAGTGAGGGTGACTGAGGAGTTGAGGGAGAAGTGTAGAAGTTTTGAGGGGGAGGTGTTGAGGGCTAGTGAGGGTGAGTGAGGGTGAGTGAGTGGGAGGTGTTGAGGGTGATTGAGGGTGAGTGAGATTGAGGGTGAGTGAGGCATTAAGGGGGAATTGTTGAGGGTGAGGTGTTGAGGGTGAGTGAGGGTGAGGTGTTGAGGGTGAGTGAGGGTGAGAAGTTGAGGGTGAGTAAGGATGAGGGTGAGTGAGGGTGAGTGATTGATGTTGAGGGTGAGGCTGAGGTGTTGAAGTGTTGAGTGAGAGTGAGGGTGAGTGAGTAGTTGAGGGAGAAGTGTAGAGTTTTTGAGTGTGAGGTGTTGAGGGCTAGTGAGGGTGATTGAGGGTGAGTGAGGAGGAGGTGTTGAGGGTGATTGATGTTGAGTGAGATTGAGGGTGAGTGAGGCATTAAGGGTGAATTGTTGAGGGTGAGGTGTTGAGGGAGAGTGAGGGTGGGGTGTTGAGGGTGAGTCAGGGTGACTGAGGGTGAGGCATTGATGTAAAGACAGTCTTTGCGTTCTTTTGGGAAACCCAAAAAGAGCAATTCTATAAAATAGTGACAGTAAAAACACATAGTAGTAGTGCGTTGTATGACTGGCAATATAATGTATTAGATTTCACGACCCAAATGAACATCCTTTCTACCATATTGCATTTTTTTTTGTAAAAAAAGGCTTTGTGGAGAGTACTAGAATTTGTAGTATACCCCAAAGCACTGGCCTAATATATTTCCCAAAACTCTTACTTTCAACATAGTGTGAAAGAGTGTATAATGCAACCTTTTTTGAGCTTGTTAGTGAAGTTACTAAGGGTACGATGTAGGTAAATCCCATTTACCTATTTTGAAATACCGAATAATACCGATTTGGTATTTAAAAATGGGTAAATGGTATGTAGGTCCCAACATCTGTATTCGTACCGAATCCTTAACAATTCTTAAAATACCGAATCGGTAAATACCGAATAGGTAATGCCCATTCATTCCTATGGGCTTTGAAGCCCATAGGAATGATTAGGCATTATCGATTTGGTATTTACCGAATCGGTAATTAAAGAATTCAGAAGGGTGCAGGGGGTGTCACTTTGACACCCTCTGGCATCCCCAAAAACGGCACAGGTGCCATGTGGCAAGCATACCTGCCCTAAGAGCAGGTCTGCCTGTCACATGACATAGGTGTGCTATTTAGACTTGCAATTTAAAAAAGTAAAAAATAAATAAGATATGTCATTTACAATACTAATAAGTCCAACTTTTCAAATGCGAGACAATATTTTTTTTTAGTTGACATGATGACATGTTTGTGTTCATACTTACGGCAATTATTGTCCCTGAAACGGTCATCAGGCTTTTTAGACTTGCCCGTTTGATTTCCTTGATGGGAGAAGCCGATGGTGCAGGCGGATGCAAAATGTTGTTTGCTTGTTGGATCAGGCCATCCTCGATTGCCATTGCGGGAAATTTGGTTACTTTAGTTTGTTTTGTAATTAAAATTGTTTTGTTTTTGATAATAAAGTTTCGTATCAGTAGTCCACAGTTATTTTTCGTTTGCTCATATAAATTTTCTTGGTAACAAGTACATTTTATTGTTCCAGTTTTATCTGCTAAAGCCAAATGGAATAAAATTTTCTGCTCTTGTTTAGCATTTTTGTACGTAGTTTTCCCTGAGCAGTTGATGACATTAACTCTTATTGGTTTCTGGTATGGTTTGTTGTCATCGGTATTAATGTTCATAATTTCTTCAATAGACATCATCTGAAATAGAAAATGTGACATAACATGTTAAATACAAACCCATATTGCTTTATGATCACTGTAATAGCATTCTAAAGTACCATAGTTGTGTAGTTGGACATTTGTATATATATGATCTAAAATGGATTGGTAGTTAGTTGTGTAACTGTTAATGAGTTGTTGACATTGTAATTGCGTTTCAAAGAATCCAAGTAATTGCTTGCTGTTTGCATTTTGTTGAGATACATCCACATTGAAATCACCTATAATAATGAATTTGTGTGTGGGGTAAAAATCCGTAATATTTTTGATGAAATCAAAAAGAGAAGTTATACTTTTTAGGGGTGGTTTGTATAAAATAATAATAAGGTAATCTGTGTTATCAATCTGTAGAGTAAAATGTAAAATGTCAATCCCTTCAAGTGTCTCATAAATAGGCAATATAAATAAATCTTTTTTGTAGTACATAATCATTCCATGGTTTGTGTTGTATGTATGAAATTTATCAAATATAATGTGATGATATTGTTCTATCGTGAAATCATTAGCTGTAGCATTTCTTGTAGTGTTGATCTCAGTTAAGCAAATAATGTCTGCTTGTAATATATTGCTATCCGCTACCATAGATGAAAAATGTTTCTGTAGTGATCTGATATTGTGTGCAATGATATTGAAATGTGCACTGTATGTACGTAACTGTGGGATATGTATTTCAAGTGGCATTTCTGTCCTTAATCTGTGCATTTCCTCATTAACTTGTGGATGTACTACAATTTTACGTTCATCAAAATTGTGTACATATACATTTTGTATTGATTTTGCCCTGCTAATAGCAACATAATGCAAATGATGAATCTTGCTGTTATTAAAGTGTATATAAAGTGGTTCGAGAGTTGCACCTTGTGTGCGATGTATAGTGCGTGCTGATGCTTGGCGTAAAGGAAATTGCTTGCGTATAATGGTAATAAATTTTTTAGTGTATTGGAAATGTCTAGCTATAGCATGTATTGGTGTCCATGTATTTTGTATTTGTGAATGAAATAAGTGTTTATATTGTTGTCTGGTTGTTTGTCCTATAGTGGGATTGTCAAATAACAACCAAACGATAATAGGTGTATTGTTAATCAATTCAACTAATTGTACAACACCAGTTGCGCCATTTGTTAAACCATCATTGACATCCACATTGCAACTTAAATCATAACGAAGTTGTAAGGCAATGTGTAATGTATGTGAAAGGCCCATTGTTTTCTGTGGATCTTTGGGCAGTTGCTTAAGAATCGTTTTTTTCACATTTTCAGACAAATCTGAACTGACGGTATCGCTTGCTACTGTTATGTAGACTGGATAATCTTTGCAATGTTGTTCTAAAACCTTTTGGTTAATTTCATTAACTTCTAGATTAGTTGACATGATATATGGAATTGTTTCTAATAAAGTCTCATCAGGTTGTATTTCCCTTTGCTTAATTTGTGAAATATCTTCCTCAGTATGCTTGCCTTCTCTCAATCGGTTTAGTAATTCAGCAAATTGTAGATCTTCTTTTTGGCGCATAATTTTTGTTAATTCAAAAATTTTAAAATGTTCTTTCCATAAGTTAGCACTTAAAGGACCATACATTTGTGTAGAATCCTGAAAAATGTATCTGTCAAATACAGGTTTTAATTGGTAAAAGTCACCAATGGCTAAAATAGAAATTCCTCCAAATGGTTCATTAGATGATTTAATTTCTTGAAGCCTGTTATGTATAAAATTCAACATATTGTGTCCTACCATTGAAATTTCATCAATAATAACAACTCTAACATGCATCATTTCCATTTGTAGAGCAGTTCTATGTTCATGACTCAGTTGTTTATAAGTCAAACTTTGCGACACAGGTATTTTGAAAGTGCTATGCAGTGTTTTTCCATTAATATTATGGGCAGCCTTTCCTGTTGGAGCAGTAAGTAAGATATAAACATTATCTGGATTTTCACCGGCCTTAGTGTTATAATAGCGTAGTAAAGTTTGATATAGTGCAGATATTACAAAACTTTTCCCAACACCAGCCCCTCCAGTGCAAAAAGTATAGCATGGAGTGCTTGTAGTTTTAAACCAATGCAAGTGATGGTAAACAAATTTAAGTTGTTCTTCCGTTAAGTTTTGCATAAGTTGTTGGTATTTTTCATTGAGTAAAATAACGTTAGTTAAGCTTTGTTCTTCAGTTGTAGTTCTAATTCCTAAATCTAGAGCCAAATCATATCTATTATTATGTTCTGGATTTTGGTCTTCTGTCTGTATATTAACAGTTGGTGATAGAGGAGGTGAAATTACATTTTCATGACACTGTTCATGAATAATGTTTGTAACTTCGCCATGCTGTTTGTTATAGATTTTTAGTTGTGTGTCAACAAATGATTTAACTTCCAGATACCTCTCATAGTAAGTTTCCTTGTTGATTAGTATTTTTTCTTCTTCCCTCCATGGATAGTGCAACATTAATATTTCTCTATAATACTCTTCTGGTTCATTATTTTTGCTAAATCTGCAAAAGCGTATTATTTTCCCTTGTCTGCGCTTATTTAAAGCATAATCATAATTCTGTTTCTTTTGTTGTTTATTTCCGTGACTACATTCTATTTCTAATTCTTCCTCATCTGAGCTGTAAAAGTTTTGTTCTGCAAGTAAATCTTCGCAATCATTTATTTCTTTCCCATGTGTTTTTTTCTTCACATAGTTGAAATTAGCCGCATAGTCTGCTAACGTGCACATCTCTAATGATTGTGGCCGTTTGCAGTACTTAATAATAATATTTTCACATTGAATGTCAGTTGAATTTTCGGGCAAGTTATTAATAGTTTCGATATCGCGCATTAAATAAGTTCTTTTCTCTGGACGGCTAGTATTAATAAATACAAATGATCGTGAGCTTTTCCGTAATGGTATTTGAAGAATTAGATATGCTGCTTCTTGAGCACTAATTTCTGTGCAGTTGAGGAATTTGTTTCCTATGTGTTTAAGTTGATCTTTGATATTACTATTGCTTGTTACCTCTTTAGCAGCTTGCGCTAGAAGTTTGCTAATTCCTCTTTGCGATTTACTGATATATGAGATAATATAGACTGCACAAGCATAAGGGTCTAGTATAAACTGCAAGTCTATGTTTGCTCGCCAAGCTTCTAAAAGAGTACTATTGTAGTTATTGATGAAGCATTCGCCTGGTGTTCTTTTAAAAAAAATAGTTGTTTTTTGTAAGCTAGTTTGTATAGAAGTAATATATTCTTTATCATCCATTTTAATGAACTCTAAAAATTCCTCAAAAGAAAGTGTATTAAAAGTAGTATTATTCATAGCTTCATGTATTATTTTCATATTATCTTGCCATTGCTTATTTGTCTCCTCAAGTGTTAATGGCTCTAATATGAGCGTTGTTGACATTGGATATTTGGGATATTGATATTTGCATGTCCGTTGCTGTTTACGTCTGCAATTTTTGGTGTGACCATGCCTTTGTAGATTTATTAACGGTTGTAAAACAGGGTCCTCAGACTTATGACAAGTGATATATTTGTCAATAAAGCTATTGACTTCTTCGACTGGTGAAACACCATACAATGGTGCTTTGTTTACCCAGAGTAATGCATGTATATGTGGAGAACCTCTTTGTTGGAATTCGACTCTGTAAAAGTAGTCTACTATTTCCCCAATTGGATTAGTGCCATTCAGCAAAACACAATTAAAGAATTTCCTAACTTGATAGTCAAACTGTCTTGCACATGTTATTGGATCTTCTTGTATTAATTTACTTTTAGTTTCCCAAGACATGTTTAAGAATTCTTCCTCTGTACATTCCTTTAAGTTTCTAACTCTCAATAGTATATTTATTAAATGGTGCCATTTTGTTTCAGCAGCAGATAAAGTCAAAAAGAAAGTGGGTATGCCAAGTTGCCTTATCATTGCAAAAATATCTTTTTTGCAACCTTCCCAATATGGAGGTGAACTGCGTATAGTTTTTAATACTTTGTACCCCTCATTAAACTGAAAAACATTGGCAATATTACATTTAATGTCTTTAGCAGTTATTTTATTCCCATCTGTAAAATGTTTTCTGATGGAAATGTTGATTTTACCATGGATCTGCTTAATATGTAATTTCTTCAGTTTAAAAAACATATTACTAATAGATTTAGCGACTCTTCTATCATAACTCCTTAACTCTGCTTGGCAAATAGTACTATAATGTACCGGTATGTGTCTTTCCTTATTGTTAGGCCTTCGTTCACCACAAAAAATAGTAGGGAAAGCCAAAAACTCTGAATCTTTATCCTCATATAAACCTCTTGGCGTGTTATGTTCAGCTGGAGCGAAACTTAACACATTCAGCGAATTACTAGTAATAGTTTCATTTGTTAACATAGTATCCAAATTCCCAGCTTCTATGTTGTCAGAACTATCAGATGAATTGTTTGTCTCAGAAGTCTCATTGTGAGATTCTATTTCTGGAAGTATATACTCCCAGTCAGGGTTAATCGTAACACCATATTCATTAAACATTGTACTATTTTTAGCTAGCCAAGTAGCTGCCTTTTTTACTGTATTTGGTCTAATATTCTCATAATGTGTATATGATTTATAGATTAATTTCCTTTTTAATTTCACTGGGATTGTCATGGCGTCATTAATTTGCCTTGGTAAAATTGTAACAGTTGTCATAACATCTGCAGGTACATTAACTACTGCACCTGATAATGATTTTTGAAAACCGCGTGGCAGACTCCGAATTTGTAAGAATGGTATCCTAGGTGAAACTAATCTTTCTTCTAAATCATATAATTCTAATTCAACTGGTACATTTGGGAAGCCCATGCCATTTACAATAGAACATGGTGGTATTTTGTTTTTGCGAATGTAATAATAGCAAGTCTTACATATAAAATTGGTTTTCTTGTTACTAATGTTACACTTGTTGAAAATTTCAGATTGGCTAACACTGCGTATATTTAGCAACGTTTGTTTATGCCACAGTTGATTGCAAAGAGTACAAATGTACTCTGGGCCATGCAATATTTCCCGGTGGAATTTGCGAATGATTGTATGGTTTTGTTTACCTCGTTTCTGTCTTTGGCCCTGCGTGAAGATGGGGATGTTATTATCAGTAGCACTTAGTTGACTGTTGGTAATGTCTTCTTCAGCTGTATTAACTTTTTTTCTTTGTACAACTTTAGTTGGACATGTACTTGAATCCCTTTTTCTTTTCCGAGACTGTTTATTTGTTCCCTGTATAGCTTTACTATTACCTGGTAATTGTGCTAAATGATTACTATTGCTATTCCCTCCCTTACTTTTATTCAGTAAATCATCAGAAGACATTGATGTTGATGTTATCGTCTGATTAGGAGTACATTCAGTAGTATGTACCCAAATTTTTCTTTCTTGCGGTAGGTGACTATTTTTTTTATGCACAGTAAGTGCTTTTGTAAAGGATTTCCTTTGAATGACTTTTATATCTATTGGTGTTAATTCAAATTGGACACATTGCTCAGCCTGATGTGTAAAGTTATATGCTAGTTTCATAACATATTGAATTAGGCCTTCAAACGAATTAAATGCAATTGTAACACATGTTCCGTTTGAATGAGGCATGCCTTCATGGTCCCTACTATGTGAATCAAATACAAAGTATGATTGCATATGTTTGAAAATAGCTATTACATAAACATTCATACAAAGTAGAACACCACAGTGCTTATTAATAGTAACATTTAATGCTGTGCTAATATCTGGGTAGGCTTTATCAAAACGTTTAAGGACATCACCGTAGTAAGCATTCCGTAGCAAAAGTGAATATATCTCTTGATTGTGGTCTATATACCTTGGCAGGTCATCTGGATGCATAAGTGTTTTGTTGTTAATAGAATGCATTTGGAGATATAAAGCGTCCCCACGGTCCATTATATAATGCAGATCATTAGAGTTCCAAGTAGTTACTGGCTTGCATAAATTGTGCAAGACAGCAAAAGCACTATTTGGTAAGCATTGCTTACCTTGTGATTTGCTATTAAATTTGCTATTCCCTTGATGGTAACTTGCTTTCAAGCATCTCTGCATCTTATAAGTTATACTGAAATGTTGTTATCAACAAATGTAAATTAAGAAGGTTTGTGAACTAACAAATTTTTTTGGGGACTGTAAGGTCTGAACTTTTAACACATTTTAAACTAAGTGGCAAAGTAGTATTTACCTTAACTTCTGTTTCTTTTGTTGTTGTTTTAATAATCTGAAAGGAGAAAAAAAATACATAATGTTTAGAAGAGATTTTTTCGAATTTTTCCCATAAAGGGCACATTAGCATGTAAATAGTGTTTTAAAGACCTGTTAAGAGCTCTAGTGCTGCTGTGAGTGTATGCGCCACGGGTGGCACACAGGCAGGGTGAGATGATAGAGGGAGAGAGAGGGAGTGGGAGGAAAAGGGGGACAGAGAGAGAGTGAGTGAGTGCGTGAAAAGTTCATACTGAGAGACGTAAAAAAATGTGTGTGTGTGTTATCTTGTAACTTGGACTGGTTAATGTGTTGCATTGAATCTGAGAATGAATGCGGTGTGCGTGTAATATTGAAAGTGTACCCAGTTAGTGTGCAAGTAATGTAGAAAGATAGAGAGGGAATAAAGGGGAGACAAATGGAGAGTTATATACAAAGACAGAGAGGAAGGGAAAGTTAGGGAAAGGAAGGGAAATGGAGGGAGAGGAAGAGAAAGGGAGTGAGATGCAGGGTGATAGGGAGGGAGACGGAGAGGGAGGGAGAGAGGAGGAAAAACAGAGGGGGAGTGAGACAGAGGGAGGAACACAGTTAGAGTGAGACAGAGGAAGACAGGAGAGAGGGAGGGGGAGCTATAGAGAGGGAGAGAGAGCTATAGAGATGTAGGGAGACCGCGAGAGAAAGAGAGCGATAAAATTATGTGTATGCCGGGAGGGCTCAGTGCACGAAGCCTTCGGCTGCAGGGTCCTGTGATTAACTTCATGGTCAGTTTTATGTTGTTGCTGTCGCCCCGACCCTTAACCAATAACCCTGCCCCCACCGACGCGTTCCTTGGACACAAAGTAAACAGTAAATTATTCACTGAGTGGCGTTGCGTGGCTGAGTGGCGTTGCGTGGGTGAGTGGCGTTGCGTGGGTGAGTGGCGTTGTGTGGGTGAGTGGCGTTGCGTGGGTGAGTGGCGTTGCGTGGGTGAGTGGCGTTGCGTGGGTGAGTGGCGTTGCGTGGGTGAGTGGCGTTGCGTGGGTGAATGGCGTTGCGTGTGTGAGTGGCGTTGCGTGTGTGAGTGGCGTTGCGTTGTGTGGGTGAGTGGCGTTGCGTGGGTGAGTGGCGTTGCGTGGGTGAGTGGCGTTGCGTGGGTGAGTGGCGTTGCGTGGCTGAGTGGCGTTGCGTGGCTGAGTGGCGGGCGTGGCTGAGTGGCGTTGCGTGGCTGAGTGGCGTTGCGTGGCTGAGTGGCGTTGCGTGGCTGAGTGGCGTTGCGTGGCTGAGTGGCGTTGCGTGGCTGAGTGGCGTTGCGTGGCTGAGTGGCGTTGCGTGTGTGAGTGGCGTTGCGTATGTGATTGGCGTGTGTGAGTGGCGTTGCGTGGCTGAGTGTCGTTGCGTGGCTGAGTGGCGTTGCGTGGGTGAGTGGCGTTGCGTGGGTGAGTGGCGTTGCGTGGCTGAGTGGCGTTGCGTGGGTGCGTGGCGTTGCGTGAGTGGCGTGGCGTTGCGTGAGTGGCGTTGCGTGGGTGAGTGGCGTTGCGTGGGTGAGTGGCGTTGCGTGGGTGAGTGGCGTTGCGTGGGTGAGTGGCGTTGCGTGGGTGAGTGGCGTTGCGTGGGTGAGTGGCGTTGCGTGGGTGAGTGGCGTTGCGTGTGTGAGTGGCGTTGCGTTGCGTGGGTGATTGGCGTTGCGTGGGTGAGTGGCGTTGCGTGGGTGAGTGGCGTTGCGTGGGTGAGTGGCGTTGCGTGGGTGAGTGGCGTTGCGTGGCTAAGTGGCGTTGCGTGGCTGAGTGGCGTTGCGTGGCTGAGTGGCGTTGTATGGCTGAGTGGTGTTGCGTGGCAGAGTGGCGTTGCGTGGCTGAGTGGCGTTGCGTGTGTGCGTGGCGTTGCGTGTGTGAGTGGCGTGTGTGAGTGGCGTTGCGTGGCTGAGTGGCGTTGCGTGGCTGAGTGGCATTGCGTGGGTGAGTGGCGTTGCGTGGGTGAGTGGCGTTGCGTGGGTGAGTGGCGTTGCGTGGGTGAGTGGCGTTGCGTGTGTGAGTGGCGTTGCGCGTGTGAGTGGCGTTGCGCGTGTGAGTGGCGTTGCGTGTGTGAGTGGCGTTGCGTGCGTGAGTGGCGTTGCGTGGCTGAGTGGCGTTGCGTGGCTGAGTGAAACAGGCAGAAACGTAAATGGAGAGGGGGGTGAGAGTTAAAAGAGAGAGTGAAACAGGCAGAAACGTGGAGAGTTAAAAGAAAGAGCGAATGAATCTAAGCTGCGAGATGTGGCATAACAGAAGGATTTGTAGTGCGTGCACCGCTGCTTGGGGTATCTGCGAGATTTGTGTAAGTAAATGGAGAGGGGGGTGAGAGTTAAAAGAGAGAGTGAAACAGGCAGAAACGTGGAGAGTTAGAAGAAAGAGCGAAGGAATGTAAGCTGCGAGATGTGGCATAACAGAAGGATTGGTAGTGCGTGCACCGCTGCTTGGGGTATCTGCGAGATTTGTGTAAGTAAATGGAGAGGGGGGTGAGAGTGAAAAGAGAGAGTGAAACAGGCAGAAACGTGGAGAGTTAGAAGAAAGAGCGAAGGAATGTAAGCTGCGAGATGTGGCATAACAGAAGGATTGGTAGTGCGTGCACCGCTGCTTGGGGTATCTGCGAGATTTGTGTAAGTAAATGGAGAGGGGGGTGAGAGTTAAAAGAGAGAGTGAAACAGGCAAAAACGTGGAGAGTTAGAAGAAAGAGCGAAGGAATGTAAGCTGCGAAATGTGGCATAACAGAAGGATTGGTAGTGCGTGCACGGCTGCTTGGGGTATCTGCGAGATTTGTGTAAGTAAATGGAGAGGGGGGTGAGAGTTGGAAGAGAGAGTGAAACAGGCAGAAACGTGGAGAGTTAAAAGAAAGAGGGAATGAATCTAAGCTGCGAGACGGAGAGGGAGGGAGAGAGGAGGAAAAAGAGAGGGGGAGTGAGACAGAGGGAGGAACACAGTTAGAGTGAGACAGAGGAAGACAGGAGAGAGGGAGGGGGAGCTATAGAGAGGGAGAGAGAGCTATAGAGATGTAGGGAGACCGCGAGAGAAAGAGAGCGATAAAATTATGTGTATGCCGGGAGGGCTCAGTGCACGAAGCCTTCGGCTGCAGGGTCCTGTGATTAACTTCATGGTCAGTTTTATGTTGTTGCTGTCTCCCCGACCCTTAACCACTAACCCTGCCCCCACCGACGCGGTCCTTGGACACAAAGTAAACAGTAAATTATTCACCTGCGAGAAAGCTTGTGAGTAGCCATGTAATAGAGGGTGTGGGCGAAAGTCCCCTTGATCGTGTGTATGAAAAGTTTGTTGTGGTGTGGCGAAGTGTTGCGAACGGATTATGACTGTACTATTCCCCCTAATGTTCCAATGTGCCTGTGAATAGTGTATTAAGTGTAAGGTCAAGTTTTATTTTGGGTAGGCAGCTAATCCTGGCTAATGTGTTATTGGATGTGTGATTGTGAAAATGTAATACTAGTAGTTGTACGAGCGGCTGTTTCCGTGTGTCAGCTTGTAACTTGGATTATTAACTGTGCAAGTAAAGCTGCGAATGAATGCATTCTGCGTAAATGTTGTAAAGTGTTGCCTGTTTACGTGCAAATTAATGTGCAATTAGAAGTTCTGACTGAAAGTTTGGTGCTGTAGTGGCGAAGTGCTATGATGTTACATTGCGTAGGAGTTGCACGTGCTGTATAAGGGTGGCAGTCAGTGTTTTGCCTAATGTGACAGGCTGTGTGTGATTAGTGTAAGATGCAGTGTTTTGCCTAATGTGACAGGGTGTGTGTGATTAGTGTGCTATAGAGAGGGAGGGAGACGAAGAGAGAAAGAGAGCGAGAAAATTATGTGTATGCCGGGAGGGCTCAGTGGACGAAGCCTTCGGCTGCAGGGTCCTGTGATTAACCTCATGGCCAGTTTTATGTTGTTGCTGTAGCCCCGACCCTTAACCACTGACCCTGCCCCCACCGATGCGGTCCTTGGACACAAAGTAAACATTAAATTTGTCCCCTGAGAGAAAGATTGTGAGTAGCCATGTAATAGATGGTGTGTGTGAAAGTGCCCTTGTTCGTGGAATGTGTGCATGAAATTTTTTTTGTGGTGTGGCGAAGTGTTGCGAACGGTTTATGGCTGTACTATTCTCCCGAATGATACAATGTGCCTGGGAATAGTGTAGTAACTGTAAAGTGAAGTGTTTATTTTTGTAGGCCGCAAATCCTGGCTAATGTGTTATTGGGTGCGTGTTTGTGGAAAGGTAATACTAGTAGTTGTACGAGCGGATGTTTTCGTGTGTCAGCTAGTAACTTGGATTACTTAATGTGTGCCAGTAAAGCTGCGGGTGAATGTTGTAAAGTGTAGCCTGTTTGCGTACAAATAAATGTGCAATTTGAAGTTGTTCCTGAAAGTTTGGTGCTGTAGTGGCGAAGTGCTATGATCTTAGATTGCGTTTGAGTCGCACGTGCTGTATAAGGGTGGCAGTCAGTGTTTTGCCTAATGTGACAGGCTGTGTGTGATTAGTGTAAGATGCAGCTCTGTTGACTCTTGAGTCCGATCATCCAGTTTACTGTTTTGCTATGAAGCTGTAAATGAAAGCATAATGAGTGTTCTAATGTGGTCGCACTCATTTCGGCGTGCGTGTGATATAGTATGTGTTCCTAACAGTGTGTGCGTGAAAAGTTAATACTAATAGATGTAAAAAAAAGGGTGGGTATGTGTCATCTTGTAACTTGCACTGGTTACTGTGTTACATTTAATCAGAGAATGGAAGCGGTATGCATGTAATCTTGACAGATAATCTGACAAGGTGTGTGTGAGTAGTGTAAGCTGGAGCTCTGTTCACTGTTCAGTCCGATCATCCTGTTTACTGTATTGCTGTGAAGCAGTGAAAAAAATAGTAAGGAGTGTTCTGTTGTGGTTGCACTCAATTCGCCGTGCGTGTTATATAGTATGTGTTCTTAACCGTGTGTGCGTGAAAAGGTAATAGTAACAGACGTAAAAAGGTGTGTGTGTCATGTTGTAATTAGGAGTAGTTACTGTGTTGCATTAAATATACGAATGAATGGGTGTGTGTCAAACTTATGTTGTGCCTTGAATTATTGGAAGGAATGTTCTGTGTGGCGAGTCGGAGTGTTAGGAACGGAAGTAAAAATTGTGTAGAAGAGTGAACAGTTGGCTGTACTTACATGATATATGTTGGTGCGCAGTTTCTTCCCCCCTATCAAGGAAATCTTGAAAGCGTACCAATAACCTACAAGAGATAACGATAAAAAAAACAATATGTATCGGTTGGTTTAAACAAAGGTATGACCTGTTTGAGAAATTCCGTAGTCCTTTGCTAAGTATTACCATAGAAAATGTAGATTTGCAAACAAACATGTCGCAGAATAATTTAACAGAGGTGCGATGTTGATATAGTAACAGTTGTAATAAACGCAAGTAAATGTATCAATACTGTCCCTTAGATGTATAGAAATAAAACTTGCATGCACTTACGTTCTAAGATTGAATGCCGTAATTTTTCAGTGGCTGTTGGTCGATAGCAGCAAGTACAGCGCCGTTCTGTAAGTCGAAGTTCTGTCCTCGCAGGTAAAAAGAGAGTATGACTTAAAGTGACCCGTCCCTCTGCTTAAATAGGGGGTAACGATGCAAGAATATTTTTTTTTTTTTTTGGTTTAAGAAAGGATCAAAGCTTTTAGTCCTTCCCTTGCCCCAAGGAAAAGTCACACTAGCTGATGTGCGCGACTTGGAAGTGTGAATGTTTGAATGTGTATGCAGATGGAGTTTCGACATTGGCGCGCCAGTAGACTTCCCTGGGCAACTCCCTTAAGGCCACATAAGATTTTGCTCGGAACTGACAAAGCAAAGGGCCTTTTTTTTTTTACGTTAGTGTAATTAGACTTCAACTGTCTGCTCGAAGTTACACTTAAAAATGGCATATATAAAGCATCCAAAGTATACAAAGTTTCACTTTTAAACATACAACTCTTGTAATATACTGGCTCAAAGTTGTGGCGTTTATGTTTAGTATGAAAATACTGAAAATTGCTGCGGATGCGTCCATAAATGTGTGTGTGGCAACGTGAAAATACAGTGGGTGAATGAGAAAGATGGTCGATGATTTTGTTTGGCAAAAAAGAAATGTAAAGACAGGTGTGGTGCTGAACGGGTCAGAGGCCGGATGCAATATTTGCCATAAAAGTTGTGTTCTTTCGTTTTATTATGAAAATCGTGAACATTGCTGCGTAAGTGGCGTGTGTGTGGCGTTGCGTGTGTGAGTGGCGTTGCGTGTGAGTGGCGTTGCGTGTGTGAGTGGCGTTGCGTGTGTGAGTGGGGTTGCGTGTGAGTGGCGTTGCGTGTGAGTGGCGTTGCGTGGCTGAGTGGCGTTCCTTGGGTGAGTGGCGTTGCGTGTGTGAGTGGCGTTGCGTGGGTGAGTGGCATTGCGTGGGTGAGTGGCGTTGCGTGTGTGTGTGGCGTTGCGTGTGTGAGTGGCGTTGCGTGTGTGAGTGCCGTTGCGTGTGTGAGTGGCGTTGCGTGTGTGAGTGGCGTTGCGTGTGTGAGTGGCGTTGCGTGTGTGAGTGGCGTTGCATGTGTGAGTGGCGTTGCGTGTGTGTGGCGTTGCGTGTGTGAGTGGCGTTGCGTGGCAAAGTGGCGTTGCGTGGGTGAGTGGCGTTGCGTGGGTGAGTGGCGTTGCGTGGGTGAGTGGCGTTGCGTGGGTGAGTGGCGTTGCGTGGGTGAGTGGCGTTGCGTGGCTGAGTGGCGTTGCGCGTGTGAGTGGCGTTGCGCGTGTGAGTGGCGTTGCGCGTGTGAGTGGCGTTGCGCGTGTGAGTGGCGTTGCGCGTGTGAGTGGCGTTGCGCGTGTGAGTGGCGTTGCGCGTGTGAGTGGCGTTGCGCGGCTGAGTGGCGTTGCGCGTGTGAGTGGCGTTGCGCGGCTGAGTGGCGTTGCGCGGCTGAGTGGCGTTGCGCGGCTGAGTGGCGTTGCGCGGCTGAGTGGCGTTGCGTGGCTGAGTGGCGTTGCGTGGCTGAGTGGCGTTGCGTGGCTGAGTGGCGTTGCGTGGCTGAGTGGCGTTGCGTGGCTGAGTGGCGTTGCGTGGCGTTGCGTGTGTGAGTGGCGTTGCGTGTGTGATTGGCGTGTGTGAGTGGCGTTGCGTGGCTGAGTGGCGTTGCGTGGGTGAGTGGCGTTGCGTGGGTGAGTGGCGTTGCGTGGGTGAGTGGCGTTGCGTGGGTGCGTGGCGTTGCGTGTGTGAGTGGCGTGTGTGAGTGGCGTTGCGTGGCTGAGTGGCGTTGCGTGGCTGCGTGGCGTGGCGTGGGTGAGTGGCGTTGCGTGGGTGAGTGGCGTTGCGTGGGTGAGTGGCGTTGCGTGGGTGAGTGGCGTTGCGTGGGTGAGTGGCGTTGCGTGGGTGAGTGGCGTTGCGTGTGTGAGTGGCGTTGCGTTGCATGGGTGATTGGCGTTGCGTGGGTGAGTGGCGTTGCGTGGGTGAGTGGCGTTGCGTGTGTGAGTGGCGTTGCGTGTGTGAGTGGCGTTGCGTGGCTGAGTGGCGTTGTGTGGCTGAGTGGCGTTGCGTGGCTGAGTGGCGTTGCGTGGCTGAGTGGCGTTGCGTGTGTACGTGGCGTTGCGTGTGTGAGTGGCGTGGCTGAGTGGCGTTGCGTGGCTGAGTGGCGTTGCGTGGCTGAGTGGCGTTGCGTGGCTGAGTGGCGTTGCGTGGGTGAGTGGCGTTGCGTGGGTGAGTGGCGTTGCGTGGGTGAGTGGCGTTGCGTGGGTGAGTGGCGTTGCGTGGGTGAGTGGGTGAGTGGCGTTGCGGGTGAGTGGCGTTGCGTGGGTGAGTGGCGTTGCGTGGGTGAATGGCGTTGCGTGGGTGAGTGGCGTTGCGCGTGTGAGTGGCGTTGCGCGTGTGAGTGGCGTTGCGCGTGTGAGTGGCGTTGCGCGTGTGAGTGGCGTTGCGCGTGTGAGTGGCGTTGCGCTGCTGAGTGGCGTTGCGCGGCTGAGTGGCGTTGCGCGGCTGAGTGGCGTTGCGTGGCTGAGTGGCGTTGCGTGGCTGAGTGGCGTTGCGTGTGTGAGTGGCGTTGCGTGGCTGAGTGGCGTTGCGTGGCTGAGTGGCGTTGCGTGGCTGAGTGGCGTTGCGTGGCTGAGTGGCGTTGCGTGGGTGAGTGGCGTTGCGTGGGTGAGTGGCGTTGCGTGGGTGAGTGGCGTTGCGTGGGTGAGTGGCGTTGCGTGGGTGAGTGGGTGAGTGGCGTTGCGGGTGAGTGGCGTTGCGTGGGTGAGTGGCGTTGAGTGGCGTTGCGTGGCTGAGTGGCGTTGCGTGGCTGAGTGGCCTTACCGTAATTCGACTTGAACTGTCTGCTCCAAGTTACCCTTCAAAATAGCATGAGGGGTTGAGGGTGAGTGAGGGTGAGTGAGGGTGAGGCTGCTGCGGATGCGCCCCTTAATGTGTGTGTATAAGAAATATGGTAGTTATCCAAAAGAAGGCAACATCGGAAATGTTTCACTGAAGGCAACATAAGAAATCTTTAGTCTGTACAAGCGTCGACGTAGAATAGGCCGATTTTAAATACCACGCTGTAGAGGGAAGTTGTGAAATACTAGACATGGTTATGTAAAGTAAATAATTTTTGTTAAAAAAACATCACGTTTCTAGTGTTAGTATTTTCGTTCAGTGGGATTGTTTAAGTTTAGCGAAAAAGCATCACGTTTCTAGTGTTAGTATTTTCTTCCAGTGGGTTTGTTTTTGGGGGGGTTTGTTGTTGTTCTCGAGGTAACACCCGGCTCGCATCCTGCTGTTCTAAATTAGCACATCCCCAAAGGAACTTCACAAGTGATTACAATCTTGAACACGGCGCTTAAAGTAGTCTAGCATCCTGGAGTTTTGGTAACGAAAGCCTTGGAGTCTGTGGCATGGCTTTGTGTTCATGTAAATGGTATTAAAGAATGGTCCCAGCAGGTCCGTCGTATTGTTGGGGGTTATGGCGGGTTGCGAGGACTGTTTAGTCACGTGGATGTGCTAGAGGCTCTGTGTGTTTCATTCCGTTTATAAACATGTCAAAATATTAATTTTTTTTTAGGTGCAATGCTATAGATACAAGCGCTATTTTTGGCGTAGCAGGCTGTAGAGGGAGGGGTGGGAATAGTAGGTCTGCTGATTAGGGAATGTACAAGGCCATGTAGCTTGTAATGCGTCTGTCATTATTTCATTTTGTCGACGATTTCACTTTCTAGTCTTTTTGTGTTCTGAGAGCCTGGCTGTGTGCAGGGACAGAGAGGGGAGGTGCTGGCGTCTGGGGAGGGGGAGTTGAATTGCGAGCCTGGATGTGTACGGGAACAGAGGGGAGAGGTGCTGGCGTTTGTGGGTTGTAATATTAACTGTTTTTTAGGTGCAATGCTATACATACTAACGGCGTTGCGTGTGTGAGTGGCGTTGCGTGTGTGAGTGGCGTTGCGTATGTGAGTGGCGTTGCGTGTGTGAGTGGCGTTGCGTGTGTGTGGCGTTGCGTGTGTGAGTGGCGTTGCGTGTGAGTGGCGTTGCGTGTGTGAGTGGCGTTGCGTGTGTGAGTGGAGTTGCTTGTGAGTGGCGTTGCGTGTGAGTGGCGTTGCGTGGCTGAGTGGCGTTCCTTGGGTGAGTGGCGTTGCGTGGGTGAGTGGCATTGCGTGGGTGAGTGGCGTTGCGTGGGTGAGTGGCGTTGCGTGGGTGAATGGCGTTGCGTGGGTGAGTGGCGTTGCGTGGGTGAGTGGCGTTGCGCGTGTGAGTGGCGTTGCGCGTGTGAGTGGCGTTGCGCGTGTGAGTGGCGTTGCGCGTGTGAGTGGCGTTGCGCGTGTGAGTGGCGTTGCGCGGCTGAGTGGCGTTGCGTGGCTGAGTGGCGTTGCGTGGCTGAGTGGCGTTGCGTGCCAGAGTGGCGTTGCGTGCCAGAGTGGCGTTGCGTGGGTGAGTGGCATTGCGTGGGTGAGTGGCGTTGCGTGGGTGAGTGGCGTTGCGTGGGTGAGTGGCGTTGCGTGGGTGAGTGGCGTTGCGTGGGTGAGTGGCGTTGCGTGGGTGAGTGGCGTTGCGTGGCTGAGTGGCGTTGCATGGCATTGCGTGGCTGAGTGGCGTTGCATGGCTGAGTGGCGTTGCGTGGCTGAGTGGCGTTGCGTGGCTGAGTGGCATTGCGTGGCTGAGTGGCGATGCGTGGGTGAGTGGCGTTACGAATGAATCTAAGCTGCGAGATGTGGCATAACAGAAGGATTGGTACTGCGTGCACCGCTGCTTGGGGTATCTGCGAGATTTGTGTAAGTAAATGGAGAGGGGGGTGAGAGTTGGAAGAGAGAGTGAAACAGGCAGAAACGTGGAGAGTTAAAAGAAAGAGGGAATGAATCTAAGCTGCGAGATGTGGCATAACAGAAGGATTGGTACTGCGTGCACCGCTGCTTGGGGTATCTGCGAGATTTGTGTAAGTAAATGGAGAGGGGGGTGAGAGTTAAAAGAGAGAGTGAAACAGGCAGAAACGTGGAGAGTTAAAAGAAAGAGCAAATGAATCTAAGCTGCGAGATGTGGCATAACAGAAGGATTTGTAGTGCGTGCACCGCTGCTTGGGGTACGACAAACAGGAGATGGTGACTAAAGTTTCAAACATGAGGTTGGAAGGCAGTAAAGTGAAATGTGAGGAGGCACCTCTTCAAATTGTAAAACAGACGGAGGGCATTGCTGTGGGGAGGGGGTGTAGGAGAAATGCACATTGCGGGCTGCTGCCGCCAACATGCTTGCTGTTCTGATGTCCCTGTGTTAAGACTGGCTTTAATACACTTTCAAGCACGGTATGAATTGGTTCCATAGGCAGTGCATGACGGTGTGCTATGACGTATTGTTGGAGCGGTGTTATTCTAACGAGGTCTTCGAGATATCTGTGTAACGCATTCAGCCGGTCCTTCCATTATTTGCTAGCGTTTTATTACTAAAAGAAACAAAACTACGAGTCCCAGAATGCAATGTTGTAGCTAAAAGGCCGGGACTGCTCGTGAAGTGTTATGGCTGAGTGGCGTTGCGTGGCTGAGTGGCGTTGCGTGGGTGAGTGGGTGAGTGGCGTTGCGGGTGAGTGGCGTTGTGTGGGTGAGTGGCGTTGAGTGGCGTTGCGTGGCTGAGTGGCGTTGCGTGGCTGAGTGGCCTTACCGTAATTGCACCTTCCATTGTGTCTAATTTCCGGGGAGGTACAGAAATTGCAACTCTTAGTGTTTGAGACCTGAAGTGTCTGGTGCGACCCAAACCAACACGCACCAGGTGCTGTGCCCGGATTGCCTGGGCATGACCCTGATCAATGTGCACCTGTCGGGGTACCTCCTCCTACCAAGAGACTCACCTGTGTTACTCCTCGTTCATCGGTTGTTCCCTTTTGACCCTCATCGCTGCCGACCAACTGACCTCTCTACACCTGGCCGCTTCCGAAAACATCTTGGTGCCAGGTAGTAGGGAGAGAAATTGACTGGGCTGAATGAACGCTTCTGAGACAGCTTGGAAGCAGGTCAAAAGATTGTGTGACTCCTTGTGTTTTGAGACCTGTAGGTGAACTTCCAGAGTGGATGCTAAATTCCCCTTGTTTACGTCTACCTCCTAATTAAAACTTGCTACATATCCCCACCTGCTTCCAAAGGACCCAGACTAAGTGTGACTTTGGCTGTGTGTGGCCTAGTATCTGGGAGGAGAGGGCTGGTTATCTTCCATCTGGGGGTATAGGACAATCAGGGTAAACAAGAGTGTAGAGGGAGGCTAGGTCTGTGGGGTGTTATCCATTGACCTGCTGGGTACCAGTGGCACCAAATTAGAGTGCTGAGTGCGTATGTGTGTAAGGCATTCCGTACGGACTAGGCTGATACCTGTCGCTCCGTGTTGTGGTGCGCAGTGAGTGTGTGTGAGTGATAGTCTATGGACTGCCTGAGATTTATGACACTGGTCAGCGGGGCAGCTTGATATGTTGATTTCATGTCAAAAGCACCATACTGTTGACATTGGGTGTACCCACGTGGCTCCGGGCTGTGGTGCTGTTAAAAAGTGTTCTAGTTTCGTGCATGTACATATTTTTTATATCATTGTGACCAGGGGTGTACCCTTTAACCAAGTGGAATTGTGTTATCAGGATTACTAGGGTGGGCCTGGGGTGGACAGCGTGTCGCACCCCATAAGGGTCCTCTCTCTGTGGGGTCGGTTGGATTAGGAATTGTCCCCAATGTGCATACTATTAATATCATAACAATCAGTGTCGTAACGAAGGTTGATAGAGCCCCCGTGCAAAAAAACATTGAGGTACCCCCCTCCGGAGTCAGTCAGGTGCCCTCAAGACAGGGTCCTGAGCTGAGGGGCCCCTTGGACCTCAGGGCCCCCTCGCATCGGGGGGCTTCACAGGCATATGTTATGCCACTGATAACAATATGAGTGGGCCTAATCCTGCTAATAATATGTCCAAATGTGTTGTATGCCCAAATGTACCTGATGTTCATGTTATAGTGATTGAATATGTGTTTTGAATACAAACGTTATTCATACTTAAAAATAATGAAAATAAAAGTAAAAAGAAATATGCCTGTCGCACAAATTGGGCATTCTTTCAACACATTTATTGACACTTATTCCCCACAGGCTGCCTCGCAGAGAGACATAAAACAAAATTAGAAGGAAAGAATAGAACAAAAACATTTCTGAATTCCATTTACCTGCTAAATAACACAGTATTTGAGCCTAGTTGAGTACAGTTCCCCATTCTAGTCCCTGGGGCATGTGACGCATTGCTTCCACCCAATACTAAGCGTAGTCTTCCGCCACACCCCTACACCTTCCTTCAGGGCATTGCATTTACTCTGGCGTGTTACCTTGAAAGGTACATCCGTGTTCACCTTCACACTGTGGGGTTGTGGACATGTCAATGATAACCTAATCATTGCCTCAACCAATCAGGTGAGCCCTTAGCTGCTGCCATGATTTTGTTATTAGATAATAAAAACTTTCTTCCTTAGCTTCAAGACCTCCTCGTAGTGACCACAGACTACGAGTCATTCGCTGTCGTTCACCTGTGAGTGACTACCATCCAGTGGCGGCTGGCACTGATTGGGGGTGGAGGGTGGGGAGGCTGTGACGCAGGGGAGAGAAGGCGATGAATAAAAAATTAAACATACCTCCTGTCCGCGTCCAACGTTGTCCTCGTCGAATATTTCCAATCCTTCGTCTGGCCGGAACAGGAAGGACACCAGAAACACCCAGGCTCCACAGAGCCAATCACAACGCTGTGGTTTGGTGCTCAGACAGGGAATGGGGGCCTGGGCATGTTCTCCACGCAGGTTGTAATGCCGCTTGGGTGTTGAGCGTGCTATGTGCGCATGAATGTTTGGCCAGCCTGAGACAGCCGGCCAAATATTCATGTACACATAGGGAGTGAAAACCACTCCTCCCCTGCTCCTTCAGCAGAGCAGCCCCGCCCGCTTCCCAAAGCTGCAGTGCCCGCAGCAAGAAAATATAAAATGGTAATAACATTAAGTTATAATTTTATTTTTTCTCATACTGCTGAATAGTAGTGCGGCAACGCTCCTCCGCCCTATTTGAGGAGCCGCCACTGCTACCACCTTATAGTTTGGAGAAGGTCACCCTCTGACCCTGATTTCAGGCGGCATTTGAAGGGCTGAGATCCACGTTTGATGTGCAAGGGCAGCAATTCTGTTCAATTCTCATTCTATTCCACTCTATTCTGTTCTGTTCTATTTAATACATGCAGAGCTCGTGTTCAGTAGGATGGCTTCAGAGCACTGAATAAAGGAAAAATCTGACCAGCCAAGAAGCCACAGTAATATGGAGAAAAAGTACAAACCATAGGACAGAAAATAGGAAACACAAAAAACAGAGACACCGTCTCTCCATCACTGAGCAATAAAACCTGCAGAATAGTTGAATTCTCAATGTTCTCTTAAAATATCTATGATAGGAGTCAATTCCACAGCTTATACGGCGGCAGACGAAAGGAGAGCTCTCCTACGTGTTTTCTCTCTCAACCCTTGAGGATACTGCATTGCACAAGCTCAGTGCAGTCCATGCTTGAAGAGGTGTTATGAGTGTGGGAGGCTGGGGCAGTATATAGTGTACACCTACGGCGAGGCACAGTGCACGGAGTCCAGGCTACCCTTAGTGATAGTGTTTAAGTCCCTGAAAACCAGAGCTCTCAACGGGTAGCTGTGGAGAGCAGCTAAGGCGTATACGGGAGAGTGTAAAGCAATTGCATTTACCACTTTGGGCGCCAGTAAGCTTTTTCCACAAAAAAGAACCACACCAGGTGAGTAGAAAAATACTTTTGATTTATTACTACATTCTAGACACTAACTTGGTATACCTCCTACTCGGAGGTATCAATTTCACACAAAGAATAATGACAAAACAGGTAAATATCATAGAACAACACATAGGGCACCCCACTGGGGGCAAAACATATACTAAAATAGTGGTATGCGTATGGGTTCCAAAACAAGACTAGTACCCAAGGTTGGAGCACCCCAGGGGAAGCAAGGAACCACCCAACGTGAGTAGCAAGGGACCTCAAGGGGCCCCGTATGCAGAGTGGTTACACCGGGTTATACGTCCATAGGACAACAAAGGTAAATTGTGGTTTTGATCTTAAAGTTTTTGGACCATTCCCAAAGGACCCAGAAGAAACCACTTGGAGGAAAGCAGGTTGGAGAGTCACCCCACCCATGGATACCCAGAAGATATGGATATGTACACCAGGGAGCCCGGGTCCATAAGGGTGAAGTGATGTTGGAAACCTCCTTAGACGCCAATGGAGGGTCCTGGAAGTTCGGCAGCTACAGCATCTCGCGGACGAGGCCGATGGAACCAGGTCAAAGAATCCAGATGAGTAGAACCTGAAAGCAGAGGGGACAGAGTCCAAACCACCCGGAGGTGACCAAGAAGCAGCCTGAGCACAATACCGGCCCTGGTTAAAGGTTCTTGCTGAGTTGTGGTGAGAAGAAAACAACAGCTGTGAAAACCAGGCAATGTTGTAGCAGACCAGGTGCCTCTAACGAGCTGTCACATGCTGGCTGACGAGAGCAGGAAGGTTAATGGCCATCGGGGCCACGAGCAAGCCTTGGCAAATGCAAACAACAGTTTGTGGGTGAAGATGCAGGGATGCATACCAGCAAGGTCTGAGGGACTACCCCAGTAAAGGTAAGTCAGAACCAGCCCTCATCACGATGGAGAGCCAGAAATAATTTCTGAAGCCCCCTTCAAGGGCCCTCTGGCAGCAGGCACAGGAGGTTGCAATGAAGTTAAAGCAACACACATGAGAAGAAGCCCCAAGAGGCAAGAAATGCAGACAGGACAATGTGCTTGGAGCTGTGCAGTGCTGAAGGCAGTGGCTGCTTGGAGCTTGAATATCTTCAGTGAAGAGAAGCAACAAGCCTTGGCAATGAAAAACAGATGCAGTGCACAGGGAGGTGGTCACTGTTGGCTGGAGAGGGACAACAGTCTTCCAACTTGCAGGGAGACTGTTCTGGCCTCTGGAGAACCATCAAACTACCACCTGTGTTGCTGAGCAAGAAGATATCCGTGGGACAAGAGGATCAGCAAACTGGTCGTGGACGCTGTGGTGCCTGTGGGTGCAGGGAAGTGACTCCTTCACTTCAAGAGCGATTCCTTCTGGCTGAGATGCAGGCTGAGTCCTTGATGACTCGGAGGATGCATGGCCATGAAGTTGCAGATATTTGGAAAAACAAATGGACAAAGATGCTGCAGGATTCTTCCCACTGGGATCAGTCTTGTCAAGGGTCCTGGCTTGAAAAACAGCAAAGTTTGAGTGTCCATCAGTAGAAGAGTCTTTAAACAAACGTCAGAAGACAAGCAGTTGGTTCCAGAATTGTTGTCAGTATGAATCTAAGGATCCACGCTCAGGGGAGCCCTGAAGTGACCCCACAAATGGGAAGGACCTCTTTTCTTGTGACCCACCTATCAAAGGGGGTCAGGGACACTATTCAGATGTCCTAGCCAGTCAGATCCTCTCAGGGGCCAATGTTCAACATGGCAGGATCAAGTGGCCACCTGGAGGAGCTCTGGGGCACCTCCCTAGGGAGGAGCTGGACGGGGTGGTGGTCACTCTCCGGTCCTTTGTGCGGTCTCATGCTAGAGTGGGAGCCAACAGCTCATGAACTGGGCAAAACTGGTTTATGTATGCAGGGCACAAAATGTTCCCCTCAATGCAGTCTGGTGGTGCTCGGAAGATCTCCCACCAGACCTAATCCTAAAGAAGCGATGGTCGCACCTCTCCTTCGCAGGAAATCCTTTGTTTAGCTTCCCCTGCATAAGTGAAGTTCATCAGCAGGGGGCAGAACACTGTCTAGGGTTGGCAGCAGTGCGGGCTGGCAGTCAGACCCTATAAGGCTACACATGTAGGTATTGGGGGGGTCCTCTAAGGAGCCCCCAGTACATGGTATCATGCAACTAACACTGGAATTGGCGTAGTTGCATGATTTAAACATATTTGATGCAAAACATGATCAGGTTTGGGGCAGCCGTTATGTAGTTAGACATCTCAACTTGCGAGTGTGCACTACATACCTTATAGAGAGTGTTCCACATTTACAAAGCCTAGAAAATGGAGTTTGTAGGGGTGTCTCTGCTCATGCAGGGGTACCCACACACTTAGAACTGTGCACCCTACCCTTGGATCGAAGTGCCTACTCTAGGGGTGACTTATAGGTTTTAAGTGCAGCGACCGGGATATAAGGGAATCCTTATATCTGAAGTGAAGGGTGCATGCACCCTCTCACGCAGACTGCAATGGCAGCTCTGCAGATACAGCATGCATGGGCTCCTATGAGTGGCGCAATACATGCTGCAACCCATAGAAGATTCCTGGTATACCAATGCCCTGGGTACCTTACTATCATATACTAGGGACTTATATTGGCTCCCCAGTAGGCCAATTGTGGGGTGTACACATTTAGAGGAGAGAGCACAGTCACTGGTTTCCTGGTTAGCAGGATCCCAGTGAATTACAGTCAAAACACACTGACACCAGGCGAAGGGTGGGGGTATCTATGCCAGAAAGATCCTACTTTCCTACAATGAGCAAGAGCTCTAAATTTGCATTGACGATGGAAACATTACTGAACTAGCAAGAGCTTGTTTGAAATGGATGCTTTGCTCTTTGGGTAAATCGTGTAGGGTCTTCCTAACCCCAGAAACCTAATCCAGTTTGAGTAGTCCAATGTTTGTCCTAATGGCTAAGGCTGGCCTTGCTGAAAAGAATTCAAGTGGTGCTTAGACAATCCCAGAGATAGGCTATTACAACAATTCTCCTTGGAATGTATGTGAGCTGCTACGAGCCAGGAGAGATCCTCTTTGGGAAAGACGCCAAATACTTTCTTGAGCATGCAGAGAAGCTATTACACAAAACAGGGAGTGGAGGGTCAAAGGGAAGAAGAGATTGGAGACCCAATACAAGTTCATTTCCCCAACACTATATTAGAACTTGTGAGGTCTATCAGCCAAATATATTGGCCCAACTGGCATGTGGTGCACTATGTCAGTAGGTGCTACAGTCACCTTAAGGAAAATTCCTAAGCCAGAAAAAAGAGAGTATGAGTCACATGTGTAAGGAATGCACCTTCAATAATCTATAATCATAAACTGGTCAGCAAGATCCAGAACAGCTTATTATGGATAACCATCAAACAAACCAAGTGACCCGTCATATCATCTGGCCGTCCATACTGTGACCAGGCCAGTCCTTAGATCATCAAGACCCAATGCCTTACAGTGATGCTGGATAAGGTCCACAGTACGCTATGAACCACCAATTGTTGGCCAGTTAATGATGGTTAGAAGTGGTGAAAACACAGTGCAACATGACAAAAAATGTGGTGAGTCTAAAATAGGGTGATATGTCTAAACAACTCTTTAATGAAAACAAGGCACATCCCCTAATTAAAAGAACAGGAACAGTGCAATCGACAGTATGGAAAGAATGACTGTCGCATAAGGGCCAACATGTTTCTGCCTAACGGGCAAAACGTCCCTTGGCTTTCATCAGGGCCACTGCTCTTAAATGTTGCTACTGTAACAAATCTGTGAGAAATAAATGCAACCAATCAGTGAAGAAAAAGAAGAAAAACAAATGATGTGATAATAGGCGTAGGAGCAATACCACCTGTGCCTACAGTATAATACTCATCCTCCTTGTCACTTGGATACTCAGCATGATCCAGAATGACAGGGGACTGGACCTCACCTCACCTGGACCGTGCTCAGGTATACGAGGCCCCGCGCTGTCCGTCGGTGCCACCAAAGTCTCCTGAGGCTTGCAGAGAAGCTGAAAGTGGGGGCTTACCTGTAACGTCACTTCCTTTTGAGTGTCACCTTCTATTCACCGGTAACCACAAAAGATATTACAAGGGGCTTAGAAAGATGCTAGTCCTGAACTAGCTTACAAGGGACAGAATTCCACCTGGTATTGTTACCACCAACCACCAGCAGCTCTGCCTTTCTCCCTTTCACCAGCAGGAAGTTGCATGCCTTCCATTGATGGGGGACTGTCAGACAGACCATCAGTGTCATTGCAGACAAAATGGTTCCCTGACCCAGTCTGATGTCTATCGCTAGCGTAGGAGAGAGCCCTGCAGCTAAATGGTTTGATCAGGTGCGACAGTGGCCCTATGTAGACATCGATTGTGTGCTACGTGGCTGAGCACCCGAGCACTTACATCTAATTTCCGATTTTTCACATTTGAATGAGCGAAGGGCCCGGGTTCTACAGCACATGTCTATAAAGAAAGGGAAGAATTTGAGAGGAAGGCACCAATGCCTACCTCAGACAGTCATAGTCTTAGCACTTTATGGCCCACCATATCCAAAGCAGCAGAAGAGCCAAGCAAGAATATTTCTGCTGTGCCTCCTTCATCCATAATGATCCTGATTTCCTCCAGGGCTAAGACCAGAGCTGATCTTATTCCCCCATCCAGGAAAAGCTCATTTGATAGCGACCCAGCACCAAATAATTTTCTAGAAGTTCATAAATTGGTCAGAATTTTGTTTTCTTGTCTTTTCTCTATGCGATGTTGAGAGCTCCATTAAAGACAATGGAGCAGCAGCGGCCTATAAGAACTATTAGAACATTGGAATGTTCAGAGCTCCATTGAAGACAGTGGAGCAGCAGCAGCGACCTATAAGAACTAATAGAACATTGGAATGTTGAGAGCTCCATTGAAGACAGTGCAGCAGCAGCGGCCTATAAGAACTATTAGAACATTGGAATGTTGAGAGCTCCATTGAAGACAGTGCAGCAGCAGCGGCCTATAAGAACTATTAGAACATTGGAATGTTGAGAGCTCCATTGAAGACAGTGGAGCAGCAGCGGCCTATAGGAACTATTAGAACATTGGAATGTTGAGAGCTCCATTGAAGACAGTGGAGCAGCAGCATCCTATAAGAACTATTAGAACATTGGAATGTTGAGAGCTCCATTGAAGACAGTGCAGCAGCAAAAGCCTATAGGAACTATTAGAACATTGGAATGTTGAGAGCTCCATTGAAGACAGTGCAGCAGCAACGGCCTATAAGAACTATTAGAACATTGGAATGTTGAGAGCTCCATTGAAGACAGTGGAGCAGCAGCGGCCTATAGGAACTATTAGAACATTGAAATGTTGAGAGCTCCATTGAAGACAGTGGTGCAACAGCAGCGACCTATAAGAACTATTAGAACATTGGAATGTTGAGAGCTCAATTGAAGACAGTGGAGCAGCAGTGGCCTATAAGAACTATTAGAACATTGGAATGTTGAGAGCTCCATTGAAGACAGTGGAGCAGCAGCATCCTATAAGAACTATTAGAACATTGGAATGTTGAGAGCTCCATTGAAGACAGTGCAGCAGCAACGGCCTATAGGAACTATTAGAACATTGGAATGTTGAGAGCTCCATTGAAGACAGTGCAGCAGCAACGGCCTATAAGAACTATTAGAACATTGGAATGTTGAGAGCTCCATTGAAGACAGTGGAGCAGCAGCGGCCTATAGGAACTATTAGAACATTGAAATGTTGAGAGCTCCATTGAAGACAGTGGTGCAGCAGCAGCGACCTATAAGAACTATTAGAACATTGGAATGTTGAGAGCTCAATTGAAGACAGTGGAGCAGCAGCGGCCTATAAGAACTATTAGAACATTGGAATGTTGAGAGCTCCATTGAAGACAGTGGAGCAGCAGCGGCCTATAGGAACTATTAGAACATTGAAATGTTGAGAGCTCCATTGAAGACAGTGGTGCAGCAGCAGCGACCTATAAGAACTATTAGAACATTGGAATGTTCAGAGCTCCATTGAAGACAGTGGAGCAGCAGCAGCGACCTATAAGAACTAATAGAACATTGGAATGTTGAGAGCTCCATTGAAGACAGTGCAGCAGCAACGGCCTATAGGAACTATTAGAACATTGGAATGTTGAGAGCTCCATTGAAGACAGTGCAGCAGCAACGGCCTATAAGAACTATTAGAACATTGGAATGTTGAGAGCTCCATTGAAGACAGTGGAGCAGCAGCGGCCTATAGGAACTATTAGAACATTGAAATGTTGAGAGCTCCATTGAAGACAGTGGTGCAGCAGCAGCCTATTAGAACTATTAGAACATTGGAATGTTGAGAGCTCAATTGAAGACAGTGGAGCAGCAGCGGCCTATAAGAACTATTAGAACATTGGAATGTTGAGAGCTCCATTGAAGACAGTGCAGCAGCAACGGCCTATAAGAACTATTAGAACATTGGAATGTTGAGAGCTCCATTGAAGAAAGTGGAGCAGCAGCGGCCTATAGGAACTATTAGAACATTGGAATGTTGAGAGCTCAATTGAAGACAGTGGAGCAGCAGCGGCCTATATGAACTGGCATAGGCCCCTGCTCTCAAAATGTCAAAGTTCTTTTAAACTGCATCTGCCTTTCTCTTTCCCTGCCTCTTCAAAATTCATGGAGTAGAGAGTGGTAAGTCAAAGGCAGAGGCTGTGCTGAAAGGCACACTTCCCCCTCCCCCTCCTCCTTCCTAGCTCAAAGTCACTTGAGCCTCAGAAGCAGGTAGGGATGAATGCTGATCAGCTCCTGGGCCTCCTCGGCTTTGCTGAAATACATAAAGCAGTTCAGCCAAGCCGGGGAGAACCAGGGGCTGACCTTGCTGCTGTGAATGTTCAAAAACCTAACAGCGGTATCCCTACGCATGTCTGTTAGAAGTACAACATTCACAACAATAGCTGTGAACAAAGGCCACATAGATCCCTGGGGTTTCAACCCCCTTAGGCTACGTGAGGTCTTTGGTTTACTAAGTAGAATATTCTGCCCTGATGGAGCGGAATGTTCTAATAGCTTTATAGCCCATCGTAGTGGGGCTATACTGGCCATTAAATTACAGCTCCCTTGGTAAAGGCTCAAGCCGAAGCCTTTAAAGGCTGGTATAGCCCACTAGGGTGGGCCCACTAGGGTGGGCTATAAAGCTATATTAAAACACTGGGATGTTCTGAGCTACATTAAAGACAATTTAGTGGCTCAAGGAATGTAACGGCTGGTATAAGTACAGAGCTCCACGTTTCCAATGCTCGTCTTCATGTTTCGTCCTTTTTCATTTAGAACATTCTACCTTTAGTGAGTAATGTAATGTAATGTAATGTTTACTTGTAAAGCGCACTGTTGCCTGTCGGCGTCCTGGCGCTGTATACCGCTGGGGAACCCGTCCTGGCTTTCCCTGTGGGATGGTCCCTGCTGGGAATCCCCAAGGTGGAGCCAGGCATCCCCGGCGTTGATGGGGCCGCTGTGGAGATTAGGCAAGCTAATGCCCAGAGTTGCCGAGTGGGACCCCTGGTTAGAGTAGGCACCGAGGTGAGAATTATCGAGTCCGCTGACCCTGGTCCACGACCCTGCCGCGTCGGTAATAGAACCCTGGTCCCGGGCCGACTTTTGCTTCCGGGTCTGCCGCCTTTAACCAGTGAGCCACACCACTCCACAGTGAAATGTGCTGTAGGCACCTGGACACCTAGCTTGCCATTTGCCTGTGACCTCCAGCTCCTGCTTGTTCCAGACTGATCCAGTGACTCTGCAGCTGCCTGGGTTTTCTCGCTGGGGTTTCCCCACTTACCATTCTTTCTGCCAACAAAAGCCCTGCCCACCCCAGGACCTACTTAATGCAAGCTGCAGCACAACCGCGTAGCGGACACGCATGACTGGCGTGCTGCTGGCGCACCAAATGCTAGCCCGTCGGCACCCGTCCATGCCTCGACTATTCCCAGCACCACAACCCCTGACCCTCCCACCCCGAAGATACACTATCACCGAGCTCTAAACCCTTGACCCCAGACCCCGCAGCAAACACTGCCAGCATGCTGACCCATTCTCTATGGTAGGCCCTTTCACCTGCACCCACTGCCACTTCACCTGCCACCCCTAACACATCACAGACACCACCTGAACAAAAAAAACAACTTGCATGTACCCTTTTCAACACGCACTCACTATGCAACCATTCCACTTAATTATGCGACGTCATCACCACCTGCACACCAAACATCGTCTTCCTCACCGAGACATGGCTCAAACCTACATCTGCCCCAGACATTGTCAAAGCGATCCCGACGGATATAAAATCACACACCGGGACCGCACCGACAAGCCGGGAGGAGGAACAGCCATCATTCACAAAGAGACCATATAGTGCACCACCACCCCCATGGAACATCTCAACTTCAAGCTCCACACAGAAGACAAGACAGCCAACAGAGGCACTCTTGGATACCGACCCCCAGGCCCATGATTCACCTTCTGCAACACCACCCCAGACTTCATTGTGCCCCTAGCCTTAGACTCCAAGGACTACATTTTCCTCAGATACCTAAATTTCCACATTGATAACCCCAGTGACAAAAGCACTGCATACCTCTTCGACTGTATGAGCAGCCTCAGATTGACCCAGGTCATCCACAACCCTACACACACTGCAAGACACATGCTGAACCCAATTTTAACCTCCAACAACCACATCAAATACAGCCATGTCACAGAACTCACATGGACCGCTCACTCCATCGTCCATTTCAGTATCTTCAGGCCCCACAACACCACCCCCAAGATGACCAACCCCCTCACCCACAGGAGGTGGAACATAATCTCAGAGACCAGCTGGGCAACCGGCCCCAGCACCTTCCACCCAGCTACCGCTACCAACCTCGAACAGGGAGTGAAAAACTTCAACGCCTGGATCACCAATTTTGCAGACATCGTTGTCCCTATCAAGAGCAACACCCAGAGATAATTCTCCAAAAAGGCCAGCTGCTACACCAAAGAATTCAAAACAGCAAACAGTTGGAGAAGAGAAGGTGCACCAGCCAGGACACCTCTGACAGGGCAGCCTTCAAGACCTCCCTCAAACTCTACCGCCACCAGCTGAGGGCAACAAAGAAGACAGTCCTTGCTGCATGCATTAAAACCAGCGCCAACAACATCAAGGAACTTTTAAACATTGTTAAGGAAGTCTCCAACCCGGTTGTCAGCGAAAACAACATCTCACCCTCACAGGAGCTGTCTGACAGCCTAGCCCACTTCTTCCACGGCAAGATTGCAACCATATACCGACACTTTGAACCCCAATCCACACCTACAGACTTTCTCAACAGATATGCCATCACCGTTACTGACAAAAACCACACTCTGACCACCTAGTACATCCTCTCCAACCAGGACACCACCTCCACCATGAAATCCATCCACTCAGTAGCTCCCACAGACCCATGCCTGCACCACATCTTCAGCCTCAGATATCAAAGGATCGGCCAGGAACCCACCACCCTAGTCAACACTTCTATCACCACCGCAATGTTTTCCAATGCCTGGAAACACGCCAAAGTCAGACCAGTACTCAAGAAACCCTCTGCCAACACCAGCAAACTCAAAAACTTCTAGCCAGTCTACCTGCTCACATTTCCAGCTAAGGTAATGGAAAAGATCATCAATAATGAATGAATTTGAATTTGAATTTGAATGCAGATTTGTAAAGCGCATAGCTACCCTAGGGCGTCCCAGCGCTGGCAATCAACCTATACAACACCTGGAGCAGAACCAACTACTCGACTCCTCCCAATCCAACTTCCAGAGCAATCACAGCACCAAAACCACCCTGAATGCTGCCAACGACGACATCCGAACGCTTCTTGAATGAGAAGAAACAGCAGCTTTGATCCTCCTCTCTCTTGGCAGCCGCTGACACCGTATCCCAGCAGACACTGATCAAAATACTCCACCACATCGGCATCCAAGAGGATGTGCTGAGATGGACCACCTCCTTCCTCGCCGGAAAAACCCAGAGGAACCACCTCCCACCTCCCACCTTTCACCTCTGAACCCAGGGAGATCACCAGCAGTGTACCCCAGGGATCATCTCTCAACCCCACGCTATTAAACATATATATGACCCCACTAGCCAACATCGGCAAATCCCACGGTCTCAACAAAACTTCCTACGCAGATGACAACAAACTCACCCTCTCACTCACCGATGACTTCACCACCACCAGAACCAACTTCCACAGATGCATGACAAACGCCGCCAACTGGATGAATAACAACTGCCTGCAGCTGAACACAGACTAGACGTAAGTACTGATCTCTGGAAACAGCAGCAACACATGGAACGGTTCCTGGTGGCCATCAGACCTAGGACCTGCACCCACTCCCTTCAACCATGCCAGAAACCACAGAATCATCATTGACAACAAGCTCACCATGAAATCACAGATCAACGCTGTCTCCTCCGATTGCTTTCTCACTCTGTGCATGCTACGTAAGATCTTCAAGTGGCTACCCCTACACATGAGATGCACCTTGACACAAGCCCTCATCACCAGCCGACTCGAATACTGCAATACCCTCTATGTAGGAATCGCCACGCACCTTCTACAGAGACTTCAGGCCATGCAGAATGCCTCAGCCAGACTCATCCTTGGCCTTCCCCGATGAAACTACATTACACCCCACCTCAGGAAACTCCACTGGCTCCCCGTACAGAAGAGATGTGAATTCAATCAGCTGACACATGCACACAAGGCTCTAAACAACCAAGGACCCACCTATATTGACCACTGTCTGAACTTCCACCAACCATCGAGAAGACTGTGCTCCACCTCCATTTCACTTGCCCATACTCCCCAAATGTACAGAAGCAGAAGTGGAGGAGACTCCTTTTTCCACATTGTAGGAGAGAACAGCCTCCCCACGCACCTCTGCAGCATCACCTCACATCTGGATTTCTGACTGGTTCTCAAGACCTGACTGTTCGAATAAGCCTCTGGGGCCTGCAAGCACCTGGATACCCTATCGGGTGATTAGCTGCGCTTTATAAATCCTGATTGATTGATAGTCTTATAGCCCTTCTGCCTTGGACTGCACCAGTTGTTGAAGGCCCTCTCCCTCCTTATAGGCAGGGCCTTTAACAACTGGTATAGTGTGAGGCCGCAGACTATAAGGCTTTAGTAAGGATGTGATAACTCCTCCCTTCTCCTTCTTTCCTGTAACTGTGAGATTTTTGTGACTGTGTTTTTTAAACTCATATTTATGTCTACATGAAGAATGTGTAAATCGGAAGAAGACCCGGTCGGAAGAAGACCCGGTCTGTGCCCCAGAAGAATATTGTGATAAATGTAATTGGTCCTATATATATTTATTCTGTCTGCTCTTCTCTTGGTTTCTCAGGTTTCATCTGTATGTCCTCCATACAGCAATGTCTTGGGTCCTAGTGTGGTAACGAACACTAGCTTCTGTGCTGATTGTTAGTGTTTTGTTGGTTGCATACATTATTGAAAATACTGAAAATAAAATGTCAAAACATTATGTCTGTTGTGCAGTTTAGACATTCTTTACATACATCTATCCTCACTTATCCCTTAGAGCCTGCCCCGCAGAGAGACGTAAAAGCTAAGGACAGAAAGAAAGAACAGAAACATTTCTCAATTCTATTTACTTGCTGAATGACAGAGTAATTGTACACAATTGAGTACAGCTTCCAATTGTAACCCCTGGGGGGGGATTACACATTGTTTCTGATACTGAGCATAGTCTTTCAGCTGCACCCCCGCCACACCTTCATTCAGGGCATTCCATTTACTCTGGTGTGTTCCTGTGAGACCTGACATCCTCAATGTGGTCGTCCCCCAAGCGTTTTGTCTTCACCCACTAGTTTCCTGAACTTGTTTGGTTGGCTTTAAGACTCCTTGCGCTTTACCACTGCCAACCAGTGCTAAAGTGCATGTCCTCTCTTCATTAAACATCGTATAATTGGCTTATACCTCATTGGCACATTTAATTTACTCTTAAGTTGCTAGTAAAGTGGTACTTAATGTTCCCTGGGCTTGTACAAAAATACTACTAGTGGCCAGCACTCATTGTGCCACCACTAAAGTAGCCCTTTAAAACATGTCTCAGGCCTGCCATTACAGCTTGTAGTGCAATTTTAAACAGGCAATTTGACCTTGCAAAATAAACTTTTTGCCAGGCCCAAACTTTTCTTTTTAATAAACACAATTCACCCCTAAGGTAGCCCTAATGGCCCAGAGGGCAGTGTGCATTGTATTTAAAAAGTCGGACATGTGGGCTTAGGTTTTGTAGGTCCTGATAATGTTTAGAAGGAAGGCCTATCTCTTCCATTGAAAAACGTTAGATAACCGTATTACATTTCATAAGTGCTAACTTTGGCCTGGGAGCAGATAGGTACATCATGTTTGGACATGGAAATGGATTTTGATTTAAACACCTCTTTAATGGTAAAGTGGGATTGCAAGTCACAATTCTTAAAATGCCACTTTTAGAAAGTTAATATTATTTTGCCATAACCATTTGGTGCCTTCTGAGAGTGTCCAGTGTCACTTGACTGTGAATGGCTGTGCTGTAGGTGTTTTTATATTCTTTCCAGACCTTGATAAAAAAGGGACTGGGTAAATGCAAGTTGGGCCATCCTGCCAAGATGGCGGGGATGGACCTGTTCCCTGACCCACTTACACTTCAAAGAGTTTGCCTCCAGCACACACAAAAGAACATAATACCAGCCTTTTGACACCCCAGACTTAGAGCCTTGGCAGGGTAAGGGGAGAACTTTCTATAACAAGATATGCAGGTAGTATAGGGAATCCCTCCTCTTCACTCCACAAAGCTGGCACCAGGTATAAATATTGGACACTCAGAACAACTCTCCAGTACACTACTGGACCTGTGGAAGACTTCTGAAAGGGCTATCTGGACCACAGAGGGCTGTCAAACTGCTACCAGAGGGCTGCCCTGATGCTTGATGGCCTTGCTTGCTGCTTAAAGGAGAACTGGAGCATCTCCTTCAACCCAGGACCACCAGAAGGGATCCCAAGGGCTAGTTAGCTGGCCCTCTGTGTGAGCTACAGGGACATAACAAGCTCTAGGGACCTTGCCCTGCACCTGACCTCTGCTGGAGTGAGTCCTAACCCCCCAAGTGATGCCTCTCGGGTACTTGGTTATGGTGTTGGCGGTACTCCTCCAAAACATTTACATTTATTTACCAAAACGTACCCTGAGAACTGAGAGAAGACCAGGACCTAACTGCCAGCTGATCCACCCAAGGTGCATCACCAGTCAATCTGACTGTGCAGTAGCTCCCTTTACATTCTTCTCCGCAGCACTAAACACTTTTCAGCAAGAGCTCTCAGAGACAATACCCAGCCTTGCGGAACTCTCTTCGGCTACAGCCTGCAGCTCGTCCCGCTGGAGGTTTTCAACTACCAGAAGGTTTTTTCAGTCCGAAGGTAAAAATTTTTAGCTGCGATGGGCTCCCCATTGACGATGATGTAAATGTAAATGTAAATGTGCTGGATTTGTAAAGCGCACGGCTGCCCGTGAGCGTCCCGGCGCTTGCTTAGGGAACCCGTCCTGGTATTCCCCTGCGAGAAACCCCGGCAGGGTGTCCACATGGCCTCCTTTGACTGGAAATCCAGATTTTCCCAGCATCGTCGGTGGAATCATCAAGACTTTGGGGCAGATTTATGAAGGCCTTGCTCCGCCGGTGCGTCATTTTTAACATGGGAAAAAGTGACGCACCGGCGGCGCAAGGCCTTCATAAATCTGCCCCTTTGTGTTTCCTTGCCCTGCTGAAGTCTACCTTCTCAGGGATCTTTCTTCAGAATTTTGTCTAAGTCCGAAGGTAAGCCAAGACCGTGCCCGAACCACCTTGTGTAGCAGACTCATGCTCCATTGTGATTGGCCATAACTTCTGACTTTGACCCAGTCTCGCAAGACCAGATACATGCAGTTAGCTCTTTGATCTTTTGGGTCTAAATTTCACTAAAAACATTACAATTTCATAATTCTGGTTTTACTGATTTGATTTACTCTGTTTTGTATCATTTTATTTATTAAAATGTTCTTTATTTGTCTCATTTGGTTTGGGATTCTTTTGTGTTGTTTTCATGTTAGTGCTGTTTGTAAGCCGCATACATTCTTTACTCGCTACCTCTACGTGATACCTCACTGCTTTTGTGGCTAGTTACCAGAGGGTTAAGCACACGTTAATGTGGTGACTTTTGTGGTTCACCCTGACAAGGACTGTGGCTGTTGCCTGAGTAGGGATTCAGCACACCTCAATCAATAACCCTATTGTTTTACAGCTCCGTTCTAGGGATCGTCCGTGCTCACCTTCACACTGTGGTAATATGGATTTAGTAAATGCCAACCTCTACATTGCCTCAACCAATGTGGTGATCCTTTGGTTGCTGCCATGATTTAGTTATTAGATGCTGAAAACATGTTTCCTTAGGTTGAAGCCCTCTTCACAGTGACCACAGAGCACAAGTAATTCCTTTGGGGCCGATTCACAGAACTAACTTAAGACAAAATCCTAAACTTACTACTTTTGGTATTCACAGAAGTTAGAATTTTGTCTTAAGTTTGGCTTAAGACAAACTTAAGACAGACTTAGGCAGACTTAAGACAGACTTAAGACAAAATCCTAACTCAAGTCTGTCTTAAGTCTGTTTTAAGACAAACTTAAGACAAAATCCTAACTTCTGTGAATACCAAAAGTAGTAAGTTTAGGATTTGTCTTAAGTTAGTTCTGTGAATCGGCCCCCTAGTCATTTAAGCATCAGGCTGACAGTGCTGAAAGACAGGGTTGGACACCCCCGCCCTGATTTCAGGCACCATTTGAGGTACTGATGTCCTCATTTGAGGTGCAAGGGTAGCAATTTTGTTCAATTTCCATTCTATTTTATTCTATTTTACTATATTTAATATTCTCTGATCGCATTTGAAAATACCGAAAATAAAATGTCAAAACATTATGTCTGTTGAGCAGTCTAAACATTTCTCACATACATCTATCCTCACTTATCCCTTGAAGCCTGCCTCGGAGAGAGACATAAAATCTAAAGACAGAAAGAAAGAACAGAAAAAATTCTCAATTCTATTTACTTGCAGAATGACAGAGTAATTGTGCACAATTAGGTACAGCTTCCAATTGTAACCCCTGGGGGAGATTACACATTACACATTGTTTCTCATACTGAGCATAGTCTTTCAGCCGCACCCCCACCACACCTTCATTCAGAGCATTCCATTTACTCTGGTGTGTTCCTGTGAGACCTGACATCCTCAATGTGGTCGTCCCCCAAGCGTTTTGTCTTCACCCTCTTGTTTTCTGAACTTGTTTGTGTTGGCTTTATTTATTTATTTATTTGGAAAGTTTTATATAGCGCGGACAAGATCTTTGCAGATATCAGAGCGCTTTACACAGAAGGGTACATGAGGGCGCATAGTCAGAACAATTAAATCAGAGGAGCATACAGTACAAATAAGTGAGGGCAAAGCCAATCATGTAAATCATTAAATCAATAATACAAGTATTGCAAATATGCAACGGGGTCAAACAAGTAATACAGATCGGTGCCTATTCTTAAGGAGATCTACTTAACAGTTCAGGTGTATTTTGCCATAAGGATAGCTTTTACTTCTTTCTTAAAGAGTGTAGTGGAAGAGATGAGCCTAGTTTCGGGGGGGAGTGAGTTCCAGATTCTGGGTGCCATTCCTGAGAAGGAGCGTTTATATGTTTTTTCCTTCCGGAATCTACGTGGTTTCAGCAGAAGATTGTTTGTGCCTCTAGTGTTTCTAGTGCCGCCAGAGATTGTCAACTTCTGAGTGAGGTAGCCGGGAGAGTTCAGGTGTACCGCCTTGTGAGTCATGCAGGCGATTTTCAGATGTATTCTGGCTTCAAGAGGTAGCCAGTTCAGGGATTTCAGGTCAGGGGAAATATGAGAGTGCTTTTTTGATCCAGTTATGAGCCTCGCTGCAGCGTTTAGAGAAGCTCTTAGGGGTGCGGTAGTAGTTAGCGGGAGTCCGCAGAGGGCGACGCTGCCATATTCTATTCGCGGGATGACTAGTGCTTGTACTGCGGTTTGGAAGTCATTGGCTGGGAGGAATGGTTTAAGTTTCCTCAGGGTATTGATTTGGAAATTCGCTCCCTTAGTTGCCTTGTTGATGTGTTGCTGCATGTTGAGATTGGTGTTGAGGGTTATGCCTAGAGATTTTGCTGAGTCCACGATGGTGGGTTGGACATTGAGTGCAGTTAGGTGTTTGAGCCAACTTTGAGTGGTGGAGATCTTCGCTGGAGGTGAGATCAGAAGGAACTCTGTTTTCAGAGCATTGAGTTTGAGATGATTATCGGCCAGCCAGGATTGGGTGTTTCTGATCGTTGAGTTCAGGAGCAAAATGTCTTTGGGGGATTGTAATTTGAGATATAGTTGGGTGTCATCGGCGTACATGTGAAAGTGTAAGTTAGATGCTTGCAGCAAGGTGGTGAGAGGTTCCATCACTAGGTTGAACAGAGTTGGGGATAGTGAGGATCCTTGGGGGACGCCCAGCGTTACAGGTATTGGTGAGGACATCAGGTTGTTGCTCTTGAATTTCTGCGACCTGGCTTTAGGACTCTCTGCACTTTACCACTGCCAACCAGTGCTAAAGTGCATGTCCTCTCTTCCTTAAACATGGTAAATTGGCTTACACCTCATTGGCACATTTAATTTACTTGTAAGTTGCCAGTAAAGTGATACTTAATGTTCCCTGGGCCTGTAAACAAATACTACTAGTGGGCAGCACTGATTGTGCCACCCACTAAAGTAGCCCTTTAAAACATGTCTCAGGCCTGCCATTGAAGCTTGTAGTGCAATTTTAAACTGTCAAAATGACCTTGCAAAATAAACCTTTTGCCAGGCCCAAATTTATCTTTTCAATATATACAAGTCACCCTTAAGGTAGCCCTAAAGGCCCAGAGGGCAGAGTGCATTGTATTTAAAATTTGGGACATGTGGGCTTAGGTTTTACTTGTCCTGATAGTGTTTAGAAAGGAAGACCTATCTCTTCATTGGAAAACATTAGGTAACCGTATTACATTTCATACGTGCTAACTTTGGCCTGGGAGCAGATAGATACATCATGTTTGGACATGGAAATGATTTTTGATTTAAACACCTCTTTAGTGGTAAAGTGGGATTGCAAGTCACAAGTCAGAAAATGCCACTTTTAGAAAGTTGGCATTTTCTACCGTAGCCATTTGATGCCTTTTGAGAGTGTCCTGTGTCACTTGACTGTGAATGGCAGTGCTGTAGGGTTTTTTATATTCTTGCCAGACAGTGATACAAAGGGGACTGGGTAAATGCAGGTTGGGCCATCCTGCCAGGATGGGGGGGATGGAGCTGTTCTCTGACTCACGTACACTTTAAAGCGGTTGCCTCCACCACACACAAAAGAATATGATACAAGCCTTTTGTCACCCAAGACCTGGCAGGGTAAGGGAATAACTTTCTATAACCAGATGTGGGGTTAGGATAGGGAATCCTCGACATCACTCCACAAGGCTGGCATCAGGCATAAATATCGGACACTCAAAACAACACTTCAGTACATCCTGGGCCTGTGGAAGACTTCAGAAGTGTCATATGGACCCCAGAGGACTGCCATGCTACTACCAGAGGACTGCAATGATTCTTGAAGGCCTTGTTTGCTGCTTAAAGGAGAACTGGGACATTTCCTTCAAACCAGGACCACCAGAAGTGACTCCAGGAGCTAGTTGGCTGGCCTCCTGTGTGAGCTACAGGGACATAACAATCTCAGGGGACCTTGAACTTGCACCTGACCTCTGCTGGAGCAAGTCCTAACCCCCCAAGTGATGCCCCTCAGGTCCTCATCCTTGGTTATGGTGTTGGCGGTACTCCTCCAAAAACATGGCACATAAACTTGTTTTTTACCAAAAAGCACCCTGGGAACCTAGAGAAGGCTGGGATCTACCTGTCAGCTGATCTGCCAAAGGTGCATCACCAGTCGATCTGACTTTGCAGTAGCAGTAGCTCCCTCTACATTCTTCTGCTCAGCAGCAAATACTTTTCTGCAGGACCTCTCAGAGACAATATCCAGCCTTGCAGAGCTCTCTTTAGCCACAGCCTGCAGCTTCGAGCTGCTGGAGGTTTTCAACTTCAAGAACTTTTTTTTTAGTCTGAAGGTAAAAATCTTCAGCAGCGATTGGCTTCTCATTAACGATGACGATCTCCTTGGCCTGGAAATCCTGATTTTCCTGCTGGGAGCTTTTTCTCAGCATCTTCTGTGGAATTATGAAGACTTTGTATCTCCTTGCCCGCTGAATCTTTTTTCAGAATTCAAAAGTCTGAAGGTAAGCCAAGACCGTGCCCGAACCACCTTGTGTAGCAGACCCACGCTCCATCGTGGTTGGCCTTAACTTCTGACTTTGACCCAGTCTCGCATCAAACAGATACTTGCAGTTGGCGCTTTGATCTTTTGGGGTCTAAATTTCACTAAAACATTACAATTTCATAACTTTGGTTTTACAGACACTGTTTTGGTATCATTTTATTTATTAAAATGTTATTTATTTGTCTGAATTGGTTTGGGATTTTGCTTTTGTTGTTTTCATGTTATTACTGTTTGTACTTTACACGCTACCTCTAAGTTATGCCTGACTGCTTTTGTGCCTAGCTACCAGAGGGTCAAGCACAAGTTAATCTAATGACTTTTGTGGTTCATCCTGACAAGGATTGCGGCTGTTGCTTGAGTAGGGATTCACCCCACCTCAACCAATAACCCTATTGTTTTACAGCTCCCTTCTAGGGATCGTCCGTGCTCACCTTCACACTGTGGTAATATGGATATAGTCAATGCCAAGATCTACATGCCTCAACCAATGTGGTGATCCCTTGTTTGCCGGTGTGATTTTGTTAGTAGATGCTGAAAACATGTTTCCTTAGGTTGAAGCCCTCCTCACAGTGACCACAGAGAGCGAGTAATTCCCTCATCGTTTACCCATGAGGTCGACGGTGCTGAAGGACAGACTTCGACACCCCCTGCCCTGATTTCAGACACTATTTGTGGTACTGAGGTCCTCATTTGTGGTGCAAGGGTAGCAATTCTGTTCAATTTACTTTTCTATTCTATTTTATTTTACTATGTTTAATACTCTCTGATCGCATGTCCAGTGGGACTGCTTCAGAGCGCTTAGTAAAGGAGAAACCTAATCAAAAAGCAGCAACAGTAAAAGGGGGAACTAATACAAACCAGGAACAGAGAAAATAGGTATAAAACCAGCAGAATAGTTGAGTCTTCCATATTCTCTTAAATGATCCATGATAGGGGGGCAACAACTTACCTGGCGGTGGACACGAGTGGACGTGTGTGGGCAGAACTCGCCCCTCCTGGGTCCTCAATGCTGTGTGTCTCTCCTGCCGCCGCTCGAAGATCACCGGCCGCAGTAGGAGGAGACAACAGCTCCCAGGCAGCTTAGCGGCACCACCTCACTTCCGCCCAGAATCGCGCCCGGAGGTGCAGAAAAGTGAGTGTCTCCCTCTGCGTCGCGGGACGCGTGCGGGACGCGCCGGGAGAAGCCCGGGACAAGGGCGGGACAGTCTGTGACAGTCCGGAACAGGACGAGGCTGGGCTGGGCCAAGGACCCTGGACTGTCGCCTTAAGAAACTGTGAGGATACGTAGAACTGTGAATCGGATCCGGTAATTGTGATTAGTCTCCCAAAATAATACCCCATATATTATTTTGGGCATTTAGAGTAATTTTCCCCTCTTCTTAATATTGTATGGTAGTCTTTAGGATTGCTTCTGTTATCCCTATTTTGCTAGGGTAATTCTCATTTCATAAATTGTGCTCTTCGGAATTTTATATTTTTTAAATTAGTTAATCCCATTTTTACTGGGAAGGGCCATCTTTCCTTATATTTACAATTTCTAAAACCAATGGAGGGAATATCCGCCCTGTTGTAGCCACTCTTGACAACTATCTTGTCAAAGTGGTAGATAGAAGTAACAAGGAACGTCGACAATCTTTAGGACGGGGGAGTTCTTCAGACCCTCTCCCTATTCCAACTCAGGCATCTCTTCCTCTGTCTACCCCCTCTGTGGATGTTAGCTGTGTTATAGGCTCCCCAGACCCTGTTATCATGCCGACATCCTTTGATTTAGAGCCCACACTGGCGGTGAATGAGACTCTTGACGATTCTGTGGTATCTTGTTCACCGGCCCCAAAAGTCCAGAGGGTGTTAAGGTCTGGAAGAAATGCAAGTAGGCCTGCTTTGTCCAAACGGGGGGGTAATCGTAAGAGTAAAAAAAACATCGAACCAACTCCTAAAGGGACTATCAATGACTCTGACACTGTTTCGAACAATACCCACCTGAAACTAGAACCTGAGCAGTTAGAGTTGCTGATTGGTATCATTGATGCCAAGTTCGATAAAATTATACAACCCCTACTTGATAAACTTGATATTGTTTCCGGGGAACTGAAACGGCTAGGAGGCTTTGTGCAAACACATCCTGGCCTTAACAACTGTGTGGTATCTGCTAATACGGCTCAGGGCAGCACCAGTGAGCCATTGAAGTCGCTCAATGGTGGTCCAAGCACTGATACGGTAGTGGCTACCAACCCTGTGTCCCCAATTATACCCACTACTTTGACTATAGGGAATACACTGAGAACTAATATCGTGAAGACAAAGCGTTATGGCTATTCACAGCCTGATTTACCACCTGACTGCGCACCATATGTGGCAGTCCTGACTAATGTCCCACCAGTAAGGGAGGAGGGACCTGACGGTATCCATGAAACACACGAATCGTTAAAGAATAAAACTGTGGCCTGGCTTAACAGAGAATGTGGTTTTCCAGTTGCTTTGGCAGACCAGATTTTGGCCACCACCAGAACCAACTGGATAGGAACTTCACATAAGAACATTTTGGGTGATTGTGTCATTGTCAATTTCCCCATCTTGCTACCACCTCTTTGATTAGAGCGACCTCTCACCCACCGAACGACCAGGGTATCTCACTCCGTCCCTTGGGTTATTTTTATAGACATTATACTGGCCAGCCTAATAATGATCATGCGTGGGGCAGTGCGAGGGGACCCAGTATGTTTAGTATGCCGAGTGGGTTCCAGGTGGCTACCTCCAATCATTTTCAATGTTTAAGTGGGTTAGACTCTAACGATTGACTGGATTATGGTCTGGCCTCCTCCTTATCCTGTGAGGATTTTGTATTACCAGGAGTAGGACCCATTGTAACAACTTCAGGGCCTGTAGTTAAAGAAACTCTGACTCATGCAGATTGTACGAAAGCCAGTATAGAGGGTGAATTAGGGGGATGTAACGAGGAATTGCCGGAAGATGATAGTCAAAGCATCATCCACCCGTCCATAACCAGTTTACGGGGTAATCATTGTATCAATATGGCAACTGGATTCTCTAGTTGCCATATTGCTAGCTGGAATATCGCGGGTTTAATGTCCTAATCTGATTGCCTGGGGTGGTCAGAATTTATGACCCTTTTTGATATCATCTGTTTCCAGGAAATGTGGTGCAAAGATTTTAAAGGTTATAATGGATTTGTCTCATATCAATTACCTGCTACGGCATCTACCTCCGGTAGAGCTACAGGTGGGCTCTTGGTTTTGATTTCTGTCAAAATCCCCTTAATTGTTAAAAAACATGTACTGGTTGGGCACATTCCCAGATCTTATGACTCTCCCAGAAGGAGGGTAGAAACATCCTTTTAATTAATTTTTACAATAATCTTTTTGACAGCACCAGGGTACAGGTGGTTAATGCTTTAGCAAGCGCCCTGGATGACATCACAATGGGCTCCAATGTTGTTTTTGATTTGCTTTTGGCAGGGGATTTTTAATACGTCTGTTTGCCCCCTCTCTAACCTTAATACATGTGGGGTGGTCAATCGATATGGAGACGGTGATCTCCATTTCCAACACAATCAGTATGGGGAGTCTCTGAACAATCTCTTAGCATCATATGACATGGTTATTTTGGCCAATGAGAAAAATTATCTAGGTGAGACAATCCCCACTTTTACAGGTCGGGGGGCCAACACTGTGATTGGTTTTATTTGTATTTGCTCTAGACTTGTGCCCGGGACTTTGGCCCCTAAAGTCGTTGACATTTTGCTCAGCGACCATGACTGTCTAACCATAGGGGCCTTTCTCTGGAAAGAGAATATGATATCTAGTATGGGGCTTATTGAGAATATTGAACCCTATAGACCTAATGGGACAAGACTAAGATGGAAAGGGGATAAAGCAGAAATGACGTCTGATTTTATTATAAATAGCTGCTTATCTGAAATCACTGAGATTCTTGAAGATATTGACGTCACTCCCGAAATAATTCGGCATTTTATTCGAATTAACTTTGTCATTGATTGCAAGCTTACTACTTCAGTTAAGCGCAAGTCAGACCTCCTAAGGGGGTGGTTTGACCAAGCATGTACTTCTGCGCTCAAAGAGCTAAAAAGGGCACTGGCATCCAAACCTAGAGATAAGAGCCTGGTTTTTAAACTTAGAGCTAGCTACAGGGTTACCCTAAAAAGAAGGAAATTGGAACTTCAGCAGGAGGCCTGGGATAATTTGTCTCAGGCAGCCGAAACTAATAATTGTACCTTGTTTTGGGCCACAGTGAATTGTCTGTTCCTTAAAGATGAGAAGGTTCCAGAATTAACATCCAAGGTTAACAGAGAAACATGGGTCTCTCATTTTTCTAATATTTTTGATTCAGACAAAGCTATGGGTCATGAAGAGGACAGTTGGCCCATCGTCCCTTTGGACATTACTGTCACGGAAGTTTTAGATAGTATCAGGGCCAGCAAAGGGGGGAAGGCACAGGGCCTGGACTGGGTGCCTATCGATATTTATAAATTAGTACCAGAGCTATGGGGCCCTCTTTTAGCTAAAAATTTTAACGCAGCAGTTTGTAATGGGGTTCCCCCTACTTGGGAAGAATCCATCATAATTCCTATTTACAAGAAAGGAGACCGGGGGGATGTGAAGAATTACCTCCAGATCTCCTTGCTAGATTCTTCGGTAAAAGTTATGAGTAGGGTGCTTCTGGTCAGGCTGGAAGAATGGGTAGAGGCCAATGGCATTTTGGCAGAATGTCAATTTGGGTTCAGAAAGGGTCGGGGGACGATCGAACAGTGTCTAAATCTCGAACTGTTGATCGGAAAGTATACGCAGGCCAAGCTGGGCACTATTTATCTCTGCTTTGCAGATTTGAGTAGTGCTTTCGACTTGGTGGACCACGCAATTCTTTGGGCCAAGTTGATTGAAATGGGGGCACCGGAGGGTATCGTTTATTTTTTAGCACGCCTTTACGCCAAACTACGTGCTTGTGTAGAATACGGTACCCATGGTGAGTGTACAACTACGTTTAGGATTGGGCGGGGTCTTAGACAAGGGTGTGTTCTCGCCCCCTTGTTCTTTACCCTTTTTATTAATAAAGTGGATTCCGTCCTAAAAACCATTGCAGCAGATGCCCCTAAAATTAACCATATTAACGTCCCGGTATTACTTTACGCGGATGACACCGTTTTATTGTCACGCACCCCGATAGGCCTCCAACGCCTGATGGATGGGTTTTCACAGTTTATAAAAGGGAGAAAGCTTGTGATTAACAAATCCAAGACTTACATCATGGAATGTGGACAGGGGCGTAAAAGGAAGTCATCTTCTTATTTTATCGATGGACATAAGGTTCAACAAATTGAAAACTTTTCATACCTGGGTATCACATTTTCGAACAATTGCAGCTGGACTAGCGAGCATAAAAATGTGAGGGCTAAGATGGTGAAGAGTGCTTACGGAGTGTTTACATTGGCCACAAAACTAGGGATAGGCGGGTTAGAGACATGCTTAAAATATTTCAGGCTAGATGTCTCTCTACCGCTTTGTATGGTGCCGGGGTTTGGGGCTTTGCCCCGGCCGGGAGCCTACAAGTGGAGGAGAACGTCTTTTTAAAAAGACTTTTGTGTCTACCTAAATCTGCCTCCAATGAACTAGTACATAGAGAACTCGGCATCCAACATCTTACCGATTTGATTCTCCTTAGACCCCTTATGTTATGGCGGTCGATCTGGATGAAAGATGAAACATCTCTATGTAGAGCCATTATCAATGACTGCCTCTCTATGGATAACCATTTAAAGATCCCATGGATTAAATACAATCTAGATAGCTTCCAAGTGATCTATGGCCTCGATATCAAATTAGACAATCACGGGGCCTCTGATTTATCCAAATCCGAAATAAAGAAGTCCTTCTTGAATCTTCTTTCTGAGAGGCGGCTTGGTAATAGTGGCAAGCTATCCAACTGTGTGTCCTATCATGGCTTAAATTAATTTGTGGGCTATCAACCTTATTTGACCCAAGTGACTAGAGCATCACATCGGTTTGTCCTAACAAGATTAAGGATTGGGATTGCCCACAAATTGGTGGCTTTCCCTTTCCAGATCAAGCACCCAGTTGGTCCTTGTCCATGTGACAATATCTCAGCACAAAGCACTATGCACTTTCTTCTGTTGTGTCAAACGTATAGGTATTTACGAATTGTTTATTTAAAACCTATTTTTGTGAAGTTTGGAGTCAGGACTGTAAACGACTCCATGAAATTACTTTTTAACTTGCATCATCCCGATGTTTGTTTTTTCACGGCTACCTTCCTTCTTAAAGCAATCAATGCAAGGAAAAGTTTGAGTTTTTAAATTATTTATTTAACCCCTTGCCTGTATATCTTGTTTTTAACATTGGAAATTGTCTAAAATGTTTTTATTTTTTATGTGCTTTTATGGACATTGCTCTTTGTTCCGAATAAAGCCTTATGAACTGAAAATGAGTTAATTCCACAGCTTGGGTCCAGTCGATGGAAGGAGAGGTTCCTACTCGCTCTCTCTAGCAAACCTCGGGGACACAGATGTGCAGAGCCTGCCCTCAGCGCAGTGCATGTCCGAGAGTGTAATATGAGAGATGTCATCCTTTGCATTATGCACAAGTCTGGCCATACCTGTATCTCTTAGAGTGTTAACTGCACCAACAGGGTGAAAGATGGAAGGCTTATATTAGATGTGCGTCCCGTGCTCACTGTGCCACTGGAATCAAGCTATACCTGGACGATGAGCTATTTTTAGGGTGAAACGGGTCCTAGGTTACCTGCTTTCTGGTTCAGGGAGGAAGTGTATTTGCAGTTCAGGGTGGACTGATCCCATTGGAGTGTTTCAACACTCCGTCCATCATCCCCTTTGGTTTTGCTTTGTTTGCCCTAAGTTGGCAGGGTATGCCCAGACGTGGGTCCCGTGCTCACTTTGCCACTGGATTCAAACTAGCCTGGCTGATGACAGCTGATTAGCCAGAAACCGGTCTTCGGAAGCTTGTTTCGGTTCAGGGAAGACCTGGCTTGGCAGTTCGGGTTGGACTGTTCCCATGAGGCACAGGGTCAGGACTGATTTACATATGGCCATGTCTGAACTGGGGTGGCGGAGTGAGCTAAAGAATGATGATGGTTTTCCCATTGGAGTAGGAGCAAAGCTGGTTTGCATGTGGGTGGGTCCAATCTGAGGTGGCATGGTGGACGAGGAGCAGTGGTTTGGGATGCAGCCCCAAACGATTGCCAAAGGCTGAGATTCATTCAAGCATTCCACCCATCCCCTTGTTGTGTGTTCTAGTTTTTCCCATTAAGCAGCAGGAAGTTGTGTCCTTCCATTGCTGGGCGGCTGTCAGACACTTCATCAGTTTCACTGGGGAACAAGGAGTTTGGTAACCTAGTCTGATGCCAGTTACCTTTGTAAATGTAATGTAATGTAAATTGATACTTGTATAGCGCACTACTCACCCGCAAGGGTCTCAAGGCGCTTGTACGAATACCGCTGTGGAACCCATCTTGGCTTTCCCTGTGAGGTGTTCACTCCTGGGCACCCCCAAGGTGGAGGCCAGGCATCCTTAGCGTTGTGGGGGCCGTTGTGGAGATTAAGCAAGCTATTGCCCAGAGTTGCAGAGTGGGACTCCATGATTGGAATAGGCACCGAGGCGAGAATTATCAGGTCCGAGGAATTTTTTAGCCCAAGACCCGCCGAGGCGGGAATTGAACCCTGGTCCCGGGCTAGACGTCTGCATCAGGGTCTGCCGCTCTAACCATTGAGCCACACTTCTCCTTTGTGGGAGAGAGCCCTGCAGCCCAGCGCTCTGATCCGGTCCGACAGTGACCTCACACTGCCCTGGAGTGGGTGAAGTGCCAGACCCCCAGGCACTTTGCATCTGATTTCAAATGTTTCAGATTTTTCAAGAGAGTAGGGCAGGATTGGAGAGCAAAGTTATACAATGGATTGAAACAAGCTGACAACTTTCCACCAATGACAACTTCGGCCAGCCATAGTCTTAGCACCTTATGAAGGGCAGCAGAAGGCTCAAGCAGGACTACTTCCGGGGTACCACCATAACACTCGGTGACCCTGCTGTCCTCCAGGGCTAAGACCAGGCGTGATTCTGTTCCTCCATCCAGGATAATCCCATTTGCTAGAGACCCGGCACAAAATAAGTGTTGACAAACATCATAAAATTGAAAGAAATTAACGTTTTCTGCTTGTTTTGCCACAGCAGATGAATGTGTAAAGGGGCAAAAGGTGTTCTTGTTATTCGGGTCAAGGTTTTCCTTTTTTCCTTTTTTTATAGTACAGGGGAAATTACTCTTTCTCCTGTTTCCCTGTTACTCACATTGAGTGACATTTTTGCGGCTGCGCTATTTAAAATCATACTTATGTCTACATGACGAAGATGTAAGCCCTGTTTGTGACCCAGAAACCTATGGTGATCATTTGAATAGATCCAATGTATATATCTGTTCTGCCTACTGTTCTCTTGTTTTTTTCAGGCTTCTCCCACCTCACAATCTTGCCCACAGCCAGGCCTGGGCAGAACTGATTGGGCTGAACACAGGCCGGAGTCCATCGCTCACTAAAGACTGTCTCCTTATTTCAGCATCAGGATTGGTTCCATCGCTCACTAAAGACTGTCTCCTTATTTCAGCATCAGGATTGGTTCTTTGAAGAAGAGTTCATGCCTCATGCCTCTGCGTCTCTTTTGATAAATGTGAACATATTCTTTGTTTTTCATTGGAGGGGCTTGGGTGTTCAATTTATAGATATACTTGACCCAGATTTTAGGAGCCAGGCATTCAGTAAAACGTGTCCAGACTCCCTTAGTATTATTTTTGTAGGCCAACAGAATCCTTATATGCGCTAAAATGTCACATTTTTTGCATCTCATTTTTTGTTTGCAAGAAATGGTACTTTCCATTTTCTGCAGTGTTCGTGGGACAAAAGTTCAGTTTGCAGACTGACCTTGTACAGCTCTCGCCGCATTCAAGAGGTTTAAAACGGTGGCTTCAGAGCACTTCCTGATCAATGAATTGAGCATTGTAAGTAACCCTGGGCGTAGTACTGCGCTACTACGCATTACTCAAATTGCAGGTAGCTCAGTGCAAAAGTGCGTAGCGTAGCAAGCATTTTTTGCTTGCTCGCGGTCCTCAACGTCAAGTTGGCGACCACGAGCGAGCAAAATCAACATCCCAGCAAGACTTTTTTCTCGTTCGCGATCAGCAACATCAAGTTGCCGATTGCGAGCGTGGAAAATAAACCTCCCGGCGAGATTCTCAACGCGGGGAGGTCAGGTTTTTCATTGCGAGTGGTCGCTTATTCTCGCTACCGCTCGCGACAAGAAACTACCAGTCCGCGTTGAGAAAGCTGCCGCTCAAGTACAAATCTACTGGAGCGGCAGAAAACGACCGCTTGCACAGGGCGGACAAGCCTCCGGCACTGTGCAATCAGTGCGAACAGCATTTTCCCTACCGCACTACGCAGTTCGCTTAGCTCCGCGTAGCGTGTGTAGTGCAAAGTGCAGTTTGCTTAGCTATGCATATCACTACTACGCAAACTACGCCCAGGGTTAAAGTCCTGTGTTGCAAATGCAGGATACCACTGAGCAGCGCCCTGATGTATTCCACGTGCTGTTAAAGGGAAAATGGTTTAAAAGACCCTACAAATAAGGATCAGCAAGGACATGAACCATGTGCCAGGGGAGGGACTGTTAAATAAAGATCTGTTGTGAGGCTTCATTTACAGTTAGGCTCGGAGATTAACATGTCCTGGAAAATATTCTAAACTAATACATATCACCACATGGCTTTATGGGATTATAGACTAAAGGCAGGGATTAGGAATTAACAATGTTTGGGGTCTATTTCGTTTTCACACACATCTTTTTCAACTCTGAGGTATTATTCATGAAGACCAGTCTAAACCGTACCATTTGTAACCCTGGGCGTAGTTCATGTAGTAGCGCTGCACGTAGCTACGCAAGCTATGCGAACTGCGTAGTGCACTGTGCAAAATGCTGTTCACACTGATTGCACAGAGCCGGATGCTTGTCCACACTGTGCAATCAGTGCAAACAGCATCTTGCACAGTGCAAGCGGTCGTTTTCTGCAGCTCGAGTAGATTTCTACTCGAGCGGCAGCTTTCTCAACGAGGACTGGTAGTTTCTCATCGCGAGCGGTCTCGAACATACGCAACCACTTGCAATGAGAAACCTGACCTCCCTGCGTTGAGAATCTCGCCGGGAGGTTTATTTTCCACGCTCATGATCGGCAAGTTGATGTTGCTGATCGCGAACGAGGAAAAAGTCTCGCCGGGATGTCATTTTGCTCGCTCGCGGTCGCCAACTTGACGTTGACGACCTCGAGCAAGCAAAAAATTACCGATACGCTATGCTACGCATGTTTGCACTGTGCTACGTGCAACTCGCGTAGTGCGAAGTAGCGCAAACTTCGTAAACTACGCAAGCGTACCGTAGTACTTTGCCTAGGGTTAACCATTTGTAGAATAACAGCACATAATACATTCTAAATCATAATAAACTATAAGTGTAAGTGGCTACTTATTAGAGGGGTCAGGGCAGGGGCTTCGCTATGTTCCTGCAGGTACAATAGATTCTTTGAGAGGTTTGTTTGATTGCAAGCACCTCTGTTCTTCCGATTCTTAGGGCAAAGCACCCAACATGGTACCCCGCCCTGATGGGGCCCTAAGGACACAGCACCCTAAATATTTGGTCTCCCTCAAATTAATTCAGAGTCCTCAGGAGGTATTTTAGAGCCCTCCTCGGAGTCAGGTCCTTGAGAGGTGCAAAGGATGCTATCCCCGCAGTTAGTAGAGTGGTCTAAGTCTTAGCCGGCAGTCACTGGTGAACCTGAAATACAGTAGACAACGCGCCCCGCCCTTTCGCCACATTTAGCACAGAGGCAATTACCACAGTGAGGAAACACAATCCATCCAATCTCTTAGGCTGAAGCATTGTACTCTTGGACTGCAACAGAACCTGCTGGTGTCTCCAAGAAACCGTTGAGTGAAACATGATCCTTGGAGGTATAGTCAGGTACCCTTAAGATACCCAGAACAGATGACTTTACTTCAGGGGCGACTCTCTTGTGCCATTCAGGCTGTACACATGAGTCCCTTTCTACCACCAAGACAGACGCGTCCAGCGTTTGCTACAAATACACCAACTCCTACAAGGAACCAGAAGAAATATAACCATGGAAATGCCAAGAGAAGTGGCCTGGACTTGTCTGCGGCTTAGGCAATGCGTGCTGGAGCATTGGGGTACATAGATTAGGGGGACGCCTGACGCATCCAGGCACACCCAGCTTCCTGACATTAATCCACAAACCACTGGCGATAGGGGGGACATCCTTTACCACAAATCTTTTACAACGCGGTACCGTTACCACGCAGGTTTTACAACAAAAGTCGTTACAACGACTTGCGCTGGAGGGCGCTGTAGGATAGGGAATAGTTTAATTTACTATCCAACCCCTTCCCTACTATCCACGGGGACTGGAGTTGGAATAGTAAAGTAAACTATTCCACTATCCAGCTCCCCCCAATGCAAATCGTTGTAACGACTTGCTTTGTAAAACCTGCGTTGTAACGGTACACGTGGTAATACCACGCGTTGTAATACCACGCGTTGTAACGACATACATCCGCGATAGGGCGTGGCATGACTGAGCAGTATGGAATTTGTTTTCTTATTACTAGGAAAGTATTTCAACTTGAAGAAGTGTATCCGGATTGGTCCACAGGATTAAAATAGGATACTGAATACATTCCTTCCTTTTGAGATGATTCAGAATTCTCAGCAGTGTCAGACAGAAGGAAGCAAATTTGCAACCTTGTCTGCAACCATGCATGGTACTTCTTCAAGAACGGTACTGCCCGAAGACCTCATGAAAATCCAAGAAGAACATGGATCCTCTGGCAGTAATTCTTGGCATGAAAATAATCTGTAATGTTGATACGGTTGAAGAGCTCGTTCTTGGTAATATACGCGACGTCCGCGACGTCGAAGCACTTCCAGCCATATATCAGACGTCTACGGAGCCACACCGTAAGATCAGGAAGACGCAGAGTTGCAGAAAATTATCTTTCAAGTCTGTGGCCAGGAACGCAATGGGAACTACAATAAAAAAAAAACATTTCATATGTATACCAGAAAATGTAGGTGGTTCCAAAGGAAAGAAAACGGATCCATCGAGACCCCATTAGGCTAGCTGAAAAAGAGGCGGGATCTGCAAGAAACATCTGCTGTGACCTCAAGATTGGAAAAGGTGTGAGAGCCCCAGAGAGATATTAATCCTTCGGAGAGCAATATCCTAATTCTCCTCAGAGAGTAGACGTAGGAGTGTGGACCACCGCAGAGCGCCTACTCCTCCCTGGGACCCACCTTATCTTCAGGAAACTACTCAAGATCTGGCTCTTCCCCACATAAGCACCATACACATTTGTTTTCACTATAGCTATGCACCTATCTTTGTGTATTACTTTATAAAACATGTAAAACAATTATGTTGTCAAGAGAAGAAAAAATAAAATAATAATAATAATAATATTCATCAATAAATAAAAATCATTTTTGGTCTACATGTACATACTTCCATTGTACATCTATGTACCTTCCATGTTCTTGGATCTGTGTGTCTGTTACTTTTCTCCTGAAAAAGCATATCCAATGCACTACCCTATTTCTCATCCTGTGCCTCTATCAATATATTTAATCTAAATATACTTACTTATTTTATGTATCTATATACTTTCAACGTACTTATGGATCTATATATTTATCACTTTCATCTAATTTAGCATTTCCAATGCACTAGCCTATTTCTCAGCCTATACTTCGCTCAATATATCTTCTAGCCCTACCTTCTGACTCATCTCAAACTTCTTTCTACTACTCCTTCTAATGCACTACCCTATCTCTCATCCTATAGATCTATCAATATATCTTCTACATCCACTCTCTCATTTATTCCAAACCCCATACCACTACTATGATCGCCAAAATAACCTTTCATAGACTCTCTCCTGCTCTACCCCTCCTTGCATCATCTGACACCTCATTTTACTACACCGATCCCCTAAAACAAACATTTCTAAACTCTCCCCTCTGACTCCTTCCCTCCAAAACTCCTTTTTACTCATACAAAAGCCTCTTCCTACTGCTAAGACTTAAAAAAAAAATCCTTCACTCTTTTATCCCTCCACTATCCTTTTTCAATCAAAATTAACAGACTAACATGTTTCACTTCTCAAATTCCATATTCCATATTCAACTATACTAATATACTGCCCAAATAACTGAATAACATATCTTCTACTCAAATTACTTCATATTTATACTATACTCATTTTCAACACTAATCCTTTATGGGTTCCGGAGTGGAGTGCTACTCGCCAGAAAAGCGCTTCAACACCCATCAGGGGTAACAAGTGCTATATGAATGCAAACCTTTCCCCTTTTATCCATCCGCTATCCCTCTCACTCCAAGTAACAGACCAATTTCCACCACTGAAATTACCTCATATTTCACCATATTAATTCACCACTAATCCTTTATAGGCTTCCTGAATAGCAGCGTCAACAAGCGAGCGATAAATAAATAAATACAAACCTTTGTCCTACTCTATCCTTCTGCTATCATTCCAAATCCAAAACCCTGATTAACCAATCCACCACTTAAAATGAACTTGCATGTTTCACTATACTAATTCAACACTAATCCTCTGTGGGTCTCGGAGTAGCGTGCTACCCGCCAAAAAAGCGCTTTTGACGCCTCATCAGGGGCAGTAAGCGCTATATAAATGCAATTACAATACAATACAATATAATCTCTTCCAAACCCAAAAGGAGACACTGCGAGGAGAAAGGAGGCCTCATAATAGAGGACCTTCTGCAGAGCGAGGAGGAAGCAGCGACTGTCCCAGGTTGTGCGGTAAAATCACAGCAATCGCCAGATATTAAGGACCTCCTGAACACCGAGCAGAGCAACAACTTTATTCAGGTTAACACCCCAGATGGGTCTTTAAATGAAGCAGATTTAATTCGTGTAACTCAGACTTGATTTGAAGGAGATATGAAGTGGACTGTCACAGTGATAATTGTGTCAGTGTAATAAACAGATTTCTGTGACATAATGCTAGCTGAAGTCCTGCAAGTTATAATTGGGCCTTTAGTTGGGAGGGGTGCGCCTAGGGGAGGGGGGTAATTCACTAGTGCCCGGCCACCTAATTAATGGGATGTGACATAGCAGACATTACAGGTGACTCCAGCACAATCTAACAAGTATTGAAAATGCAATAGGTCTTGCCTTTGATTAATTTAAAGCCATTTGCTTTGCTAATGGTATTGTATAGCAAAGCAAATGGCTTTAACTTGATAAAAGGCAAGACTTAATGCATTTTTAGGTCTCGACCTACAGCATTGCTTTAGAAAATCTTGTTTGTCGAGATTATAGTAAGGGCTTTCAAAAGTCTATCCAAACTGCCTGCGGATCGGGTACAGTTTATGTGAGCCAGGCTCATGCACATTCCAGCCCCATCGCACACCATCTGTCTGAGCCTCGGCATCAGACTTCAAAGGAAGCCGCTCTCCTGCCCCCGTATCAGACTTCAAAGGAATCCGCCCCCCCACGCAATGCCGAGAGCTTGTTATGACCTAGTCCTGATCATCTATCTCTGAGTACACTTTCCCTGCTCCCTAACACAGGCTTCTCCACTATAATCAATCAATCAATCAGAGTACTTGTAAAGCGCGCTACTCACCCGTAAGGGTCTCAAGGCGCTGAGGGGAGGGAGTGCCGCTACTGCTCGAAGAGCCAGGTGTTGAGGAGTCTTTTGAAGGTGAGTAGGTGTTGGATCTGTCGTAGGTGGGCAGGGAGGGTGTTCCAGTTCTTGGCGGCGAGGTAGGAGAAGGATCTGCCACCGGAGGTCGTTCGTTGGATGCGGGGGACAGCGGCGAGGGTGAGGCTGGCAGATCGGAACTGGCGGGTGGGAGTGTAGAAGCTGAGTCTGCTGTTCAGGTAGGTTGGTCCGGTGTTGTGGAGGGCTTTGTGTGCGTGGGTGAGGAGCTTGAAAGTGATCCTCTTGTTGACGGGGAGCCATGTAGGTCTCTCAGGTGGGGGGTGATGTGGCTGCGGTGGGGGACATTGAGGATCAGCCGGACGGAGGAGTTTTGGATGCGTTGTAGTCGCCGTAGGTGTTTGGCTGGGATTCCTGCATAGAGTGAGTTGCCGTAGTCCAGTCTGCTGCTGACGAGGGCCTGTGTCACCGTTCTTCTTGTTTCGGTCGGGATCCACTTGTAGATCCTGCGCAGCATGCGGAGGGTGTTGTAGCAGGAGGAGGTAACGGTGTTGACCTGTTTGGACATGGAGAGGGAGGAGTCGAAGATGAAGTCTAGGTTGCGTGAGTTGTCGGTGGGTGTCGGTGCTGGTCTCAGTGTGGTCGGCCACTAGGAGTTGTCCCGGGCTGAGGGCGTGGGTCCGAGGATGAGGACCTCCGTCTTGTCCGAGTTCAGTTTCAGACAGCTGCTTCTCATCCAGTCGGCGACAGCCTTCATTCCCTTGTGGAGGTTGGTTTAGGCAGTGTGTGGGTCCTTGGTGAGGGAGAGGATGAGCTGGGTGTCGTCGGCGTAGGAGATTTTGTTGAGGTCGTGGTGCGGGCCACTTGTGCGAGGGGGGCCATGTAGACGTTGAACAGCGTCGGGCTGAGGGATGAGCCCTGGGGGATGCCAAAGATGATGTTGGTGGCTTCGGATTGGAAGGGTGGGAGGCGGACGCTCTGGGTTCTGCCGGAGAGGAAGGACGTGGTCCAGTCGAGGGCCTTCTCTTGGATTCCGGCTTCTTGGAGGCGTGTCTTTAGGGTGCGATGGCAGACCGCTTCGAAGGCGGCTGAAAGGTCTAGGAGGATGAGGGCTGATGTTTCACCATTATCTAGTTGGTGCCTGATGTCGTCTGTGGTGGCGATGAGGGCTGTCTCGGTGCTGTGGTTTTGTCTGAATCCGGACTGGGACGGGTCCAAGATGTTGTTGTCTTCGAGGTGGCGGGCCAATTGTATGTTGACTATTTTCTCGATGAACTTCGCCGGGAACGGAAGCAGGGAGATGGGCCGGAAGTTCTTGAGGTCCTTGGGGTCTGCCTTGGGCTTCTTGAGGAGGGCGTTGATTTCGGCGTGCTTCCAGCTTTCCGGGAATGTCGCTGTTTCGAAGGAGATGTTGATGACCTTCTGTAGTTGGGGTGCGATGGCTGAGTCTGCTTTGTTAAATACGTGGTGTGGGCATGGGTCTGAGAGAGATCCTGAGTGGATGGAGTTCATGACATTGCGTGTCTCGTCGTCGTTGACGTTGGACCAGGAGGTCAGGCGGTTGGTGCTGGTGGTTTTCGCAGGGGAGGTGGAGTCTGGTGTAGTCGGGGCGGTCGTGGTGTTGAAGCTGTCGTGGATGTCAGCGATCTTGCGGTGGAAGAAGGTGGTCAATGAGTCGCACAGTTCTTGTGAGGACGAGATGTCGTTGGCGTTGGCACTGGGGTTGGAGAGTTCCTTTATGATGCTGAAGAGCTCTTTGCTGTCGTGTGCATTGTTATCCAGGCGGTCTTTGAAGAAGGATCTCTTGGCTAGTCTGATGAGGTGGTGATGTCTGCGGGTGGCATCCTTGTGGGCTACATGGCTGTCCGGTGTGTGTTCGTGGGGCCATTTCTTCTCCAGTTTCCGGCATGCACGTTTGGAGGTCTGGAGCTCGTTGGTGAACCAGGTGGCTCTCTTGCTGGCGTGGTTGTTGGAGGGTTTCTTTAGCGGGCGAGGGTGTTGGCGCAGTCGTCGATCCACTGTCTGAGGTTGCGGGCTGCGGCGTCTGGATTGGTGGGGTCGGTGGGTGGGTTCTGGGCGAGGGTGGTGATCAGCTGGTCTTCGGTGACTGTGCTCCAGCAGCGGCTAGGCTGCTATTGGATGTGGTGGTGCGTGGTTGGTTTTTTGAATGTGAAATGGATGCAGCGGTTGTCGGTCCAGTGGAGTTCAGTGGTGTGGTTGAGGGCGACGTGGGTGCTTGTGGAGAAGATGGGGTCCAGCGTGTGGCCGGCGGCGTGGGTGGGTGCGGTGATGAGTTGTCTGAGGCTGAAGTTGACGAGATTGTCGGAGTTGGTGTTGTTGTTGTTCTCGAGGTAGAAGTTCAGGTCCCCGAGAAGGATGTAGTCCGTGGAGGCGAGTGCGTGAGTACTGTCGAGGTCGTCGATGGAGTCGCTGAACTGTGCCCGGGGTCCGGGGGGGTCTGTACAAGAGTGTTCCTCTGAGGGTGGTGTTGGGGTCAGTGTGGATCCTGAATTGCAGGTGTTCGGCGGTGTTGAGGGTGTCATCTGCGTGGGTAGCGACCTTGATGGTGGACTTGTGGATGATGGCTATTCCTCTTCCGATTCCGTTGGCGCGATCCCTGTGAGTGATCTTGTAGCCGTCCGGGATGGCTATGGCGATGTCGGGCGCCGAGGAGTCGTTCCACCAGGTCTCGGTCAGGAAGGCCACATCTGGGGCGGAGGTGTCGGCAGATCCCAGAGCTCAACGGCGTGTTTGCGTGCGGAGCGCGTGTTGAGGAGTAAGCAGCGGTGGTGGTGGGGTCCAGTCCTTGGAGGTTTGGTGGCTCAGTTGCAGGTGAAGCTGCAGGTGTGGCAGGAGAAGGGTCCATGGGTCTGTTTCTGGGCGGCCTGGAAGCAGGTGTGGTTTCGGCCGGCGTTGAGTGTGTGGAGGGTGCTGGTGTCGTAGCGGAGTCTGGTGTCGTGGCGTTCGCGGGATCCAGGGGTTCTGGCGCTGGGCACGGTCCAGGCGCGGACGGGCGCAGACGGGCTTGCCTTAGGTGCGCCTTTGGCGCGCCAGCGGCGTGGTCGCGCAGCGTCCGGCATATATGGGGAGGTGGGAGGGAGAAGCAGCTGGGAGGCGGGAGCTGGGAGCAGCGAGTGGGCAGGGGGCAGGGCACAGGAGGGGAAAAAGGGTGGTACAGAAGGCAAAAGGGCACAGAGGGGGGAAAAGAACGAGTGGCACAGAGCACAAAATGGTGCACACAGGCAAAAGGGGCACAAGAGGGGGGGAACAAGTGGCACAGAGCAAAAAAATGGGGCACACAGGCAAAAGGGGCACAAAAGGGGGGGGGGAACGAGTGGCACAGAGCACAAAAACGGGGCACACAGGCAAAAGGGGCTCAAAGGGGGGAGAAACGAGTGGTCCAGAGCACAAAACGAGGCACACAGGCAAAAGGGGCACAAGGGGGGAAAAAACGAGTGGCACAGAGCACAAAATGTGCTCTGTAGGGTCACAGAGAGGGGGAGCAGTGCCACAGAAGCCAAGGACAATTACCAGCGAGTCGGCGGCGGCAGCAGGGGCACACAGTCAGAGCTGCGTGGAGGGGGAGCGACCTACCAGGACCCTCTTTTCGTTCATTTTACTCAGCTCTCATCTTTAACCCAGCCCACAGACACACAAACACAGACACACAAACACAGACACACATACACACACACCCCGCCCCACCCGGCCACGCAATGCCGAGAGCTTTACTGACACTTTCATTTTAATTCGGTTCTGGAAACGCAAAATACGTTCATAGGCTGTAACATGTCTAAACGTATTTTAAGGTAAATTTCACAACGTTTTGATTTAAAGTGGAACAATGCATGTGCCTAAATAGCAGTAAAGCTTTTTCGGAGGAAATTGGTGGCGAAAACTCTCCGTGAGAAAATTGGTCTCAAGAATCAAGAAAAGTTTTGGTGACGTCATTTTGCAGCACTCATTTTAAAAAATCGTAAATCCTACTTGCTACAAATAAATATAACTTACTTTGAGCACGAATTGTGAAATGTTAAAAGTCACTCTGACAACAACAATGCTTTAGCTAGGTGGAAGTTCAATGTGTCACATCACGGCACGCAAGAAACATTTTTTTTGGGGGGGGAGATTTGTGCAAGCGCGAGGTGCCTAATTGACAGCGTGCTCTTACCGTGTGAAAGGAAACATAACAATTTGCAATCCCAAATGTGTAGGAATGTACACATTTTGTGAGCGCTCGGAGAACAGACGTCTCGCGAATGACAGATGAGAACAGCATGGGGGAAATTCTCCTGTTAACTTTAAAACGGCTCTTGGGATGGCTTCACGGCGGAGGAATGCGCCTAGCCCCTATCATTTCATTCTATCGGACCTGAACCCGCACCAAGTAAATGAAAACAACTGCTTTCAGAGACACCATGGCCCGACCTCACTCATCCTCATACCCTCACCCACCCTCACACACCCTCACTCCCCCTGACACCCTCACTCTCACACCCTCACCCTCACACACCCTCACCCCCTCACCCTCACACATCCTCACACACCCTCACTCACTCTGACACCCTCACCCTCACACCCTCACCCTCACACACCCTCACCCGCACCCCTTCACCCTCACACACCCTCACACACCCTACTCACACTCACACCCTCACCCCCCTCACCACCCTCTCACCCTCACACACCTTCACATACCCTCACACACACTCACACACCCTCACACCCTCACACCCCCTCACACCCTCACACCCCCTCACCCTCATACCCCCACACCTTCACATCCCCTCACATCCCCTCACCCTCACATCCCCTCACCCTCCCTCACCCCCTCACCCTCACATCCCCTCACCCTCACAGCCCTTCACCCTCACACCCCCTCACCCCCTCTCACCCTCACGCACCCTCTCACCCTCACACACCCTCTCACCCACCCTCACCCTCAACCACCCTCACCCTCACCCTCACAACCCCTCACCCTCACACACACTCACAGTTTCACCCTCACCCCCGCACCCCCTCACCCCCTCACACCCCCACACGCCTCACCCTCACACCCCTCACCCTCACACCCTGCCCCTCACACACCCTCACCCTCACTCACCCTCAAACACCCTCTCACCCTCACACCCCCTCACCCCATCTCACCCTCACACCCTCACCCTCACCCTTACACCCCCTCAAACCCCCTCACACCTTCACCCTCACACACCCCCTCACACACCCTCTCACCCTCACACACCCTCACCCTCACATCCCCTCACACCCTCTCACCCCTGACCCTCCTACCCCCTCACTCTCACACCCCTCACCCTCACACCCCCTCACCCTCACACCCCCTCACCTTCACACACCCTCACACACCCTCTCACCCTCACACCCACTCTCCCTCACACACCCTCACACACCCTCACACACCCTCTCACCCTCACACCCTCACCCTCACACCCTCACCCTCACACCATCTCACCCTCACAGCCCCTCAAACCCCCTCACACCTTCACCCTCACACACCCTCTCACCCTCACATACCCTCACATCCCCTCACATCCCCTTCACCCCCTCACACCCCCTCACACCCCTGACCCTCATACCCCCTCACCCTCACACCCTCACACACCCTCACCCCCTACACCCTCACCCCCATCACCCTCAACTTCCCTCACCCTCACACCCCCTCATCCTCTCACCCACCCTCACACACCCTCTCACCCTCACACACCCTCTGACACACCCTCATCCACCCTCACACCCCCTTACACCCCCTCACCCTCACAACCCCACACCCCCTCACCCTCACACCCCCTCACCCTCACACCCTCACCCTCACACACCCCCTCACACCCCCTCACCCTCACACCCTCACCCTCACACACCCCCTCACACACCCTCACCCTCACACCTCCTCACCCTCATACCCTCACCCTCACACCCCCTCACCCTCGCAACACCCTCACTCTCACACCCCTCACCCTCACACCCCCTCACCCTCACACCCTCACCCTCACACACCCTCACCCTCACCCCGTCACCCTCACCCCTGTCACCCTCACCCTCCCTCACACTCACACCCCCTCACCCTCACACCCTCACTCTCACACCACTCACCCTCACAACCCCACCCCCTCACCCTCGCAACCCCACACTCTCACACACCCTCACCCTCACACCCTCACACACCCTCACCCTCACACCCCACACCCTCACACACCCCCTCGCCCTCACACACCCTCACACCCCCTCACCAGCATAGCATAACAAAACATAGCATAGCATAACAAAACACAGCATAGCATAGCATAACAAAAAAAGCATAGGATAGCAAAACATAGCATAGCATAAAAAAACAAAGCATAGGATAGCAAAACAAAACATAGCATAACAAAACAAAACAGCATAGCAAAACACAACAAAGCATAGCATTGCATAACAAAACACAACAAAACATAGCTTAGCATAACACAACATAGCATAACAAAAAAAAGCATAGCATTGTTTAACAAAACATAGCATAGCAGAACAAAACATAGCAGAACAAAACATAGCATAACATACCAAAAGATAGCATAACATAACAAAACAAAGCATAGCATAACAAAACATAGCATAACAAAACATAGCGAAACAAAACAAAACATAGCATAGCATAACAAAACACAACAAAACATAGCATACATAACAAAACATAGCATAGCAAAGCATAGCAAAACATAGCATAGCATAACAAAATACACCAAAACATAGCATAGCATAACAAAACACAACGTAGCATAGCACAGCATAATGAAACATAGTATAGCAAAGCATAGCAAAACAAAATGTAGCATAACAAAACATAGCATAACAAAACAAAGCATAGCATAATAAAATACAACAAAACATAGCATAGCATAACAAAACATAGCATAGCATAACAAAGCATAGCATAGCAAAACACAACAAAACATAGCATAGAATAACAAAACACAACAAAACATAGCATAGCATAACAAAACAAAGCATAGGATAGCAAAACTAAACATAGCATAGCATAACAAAACAACGCATAGGATAGCAAAGCAAAACATTGCATAGCATAACAAAACATAGCATAACATAACAAAACATAGCAAAACAAAACAGAACAACACATAGCATAACAAAACATAGCAAAACACAACAAAACATAGCATAGCTTAACAAAACACAACAAAACATAGCATAGCAAAACAAAACATATAATAGCATAGCAAAACATAGCATAGCATACCAAACACAACAAAACATAGCATAGCATAGCATAACAAAACATAGCATAGCATAGCATACCAACCACAACAAAACATAGCATAGCATAGCATAACAAAACATAGCATAGCAAAACAAAGCATAGCATAATAAAACAAAACAAAACATGGCATAGCATAACAAAACATATAGCATAGCATAACAAAGCATAGCATAGCAAAACATAGCATAGCATAACAAAACCTAGTATACCATAACAAAACACAGCATAGCATAGCATAACAAATCAAAGCATAGGATAGCAAAACATAGCATAGCATAACAAAACAAAACATAGGATAGCAAAACAAAACATAGCATAGCATACAGCATCACTCAGCACCACCACAGCATCGCTCAGGTGCACCACAACATCACTATGCGCTACCACTGCATCACTGAACGCCACAGCATCACTCGTTCGCCATCACAACATCACTCAGTGCCACCACAGCATCAATCTGTGCAACCATTCAACAACAACTGGTTCAAATATGTTCTCTCAATGTTTCAAGCTTTATTACAAATGTAACAAAAAAATATGTTAATATTTCACTTCTGTTCTTGGATTTTCGTCACAATAAAATACACTGAACATAATCTTCACAAAAGTTTTTTACAAAAGTTTAATCTATTGCCATTATAAATTACAATAACTTTTATTTAAGTATTAATTATTAAAAAAAATGAAAAGCCATTGTTACTTGTAATATCAATACATGTAAGTCACGTAAATACAACACATATTGCATTACAAATGCTATAGGTGTCACATTTGCGAAAGTTATAACTATTGGCATTGTAAATGACAAAGCTATTAATTTAGCTATTTTCAAAAACAAAACATAAATGAAAAATGTGTCATTTACAATACCAACAGCTCAAACTTTCCTAATGCAAGACCTATTGCATTGCAAATGCTTGTTAATGCTTGTTTTAACCTAAGTGCACTAGCTCAGACGTTGCTTCCCACAGACTCTCGTGAATGGTGACGGACTGCTGGCTGCTGCTTTCACTGCGCTGGTCCTGTGTCTCACACACATTTCTGTTGCTGAGCACTGACGGGCGGACAGCGAGAGAGATGATAAACCGCAGGAACAAGATTCCCATAGAGAGAGAGAGGGAGCATGGCTGAGAGGGGAGAAAGGACAGCTCAGTTATGGAAATCGCTGCCTGCCAACCTGTTGCTGAATTATTCAATTTAACTACGTTGTTCCAATTGTACAGACAGAAATTAAACAAAGGAGCAATTCCACATTCTTCAGGAACCGTGAAGTCTTTTTGAACTGTGCATTTGAGGAACTTGTGTTTTAAACAGGGTATTTACTAACTTAATGTGGTGTCTCCCATACCAGCACGTCACCTGCTGCTGAGTCAGCCCAGCTTAAGAGCCTATAACTGCTACGTGCCCCATATGTTGCGAACTGTGTGTCAGTCATGGCCAATTGATAACATTTCAAATATTTTTTTTAACAATTTAAGTAATAAAAATAACGTTTACATCACGTCTTCAATAGATGGGTGTGTCCTTCATTTGTGCGAAAAACTAGTATACACGTCAAGAGGTTGTCGATGGGGAAATTGGATGCTGGGAATTGACTTACCCCACACTCTGAGCTGCTGCAAATCTCTGTTTAATTAAGGCCATAAAAACGCAGCTGGCTAATGAGCAAGCGAGATCCCATGCTTTGTTCTCATTTAAGGTAAACAAAGATGGCGTAGGGCTGCCCACATGCGCGTGCATTTGCATTCATAATCGATTCAACATTTGCACGTGTACGGAGGGACAAAAAATGCATGCGCATGTGGACAGCCCAACGCCATCGTTGTCCCTCCGTACGCGTGCACATGTTGAATCGATTACAAAAAGCACTTGCATGGCGAGAGCAGCACTGTGCGCTGCTAACGCCAAGCGAGACCTAAAAACTAAGTATGCTGGGACAGAGAACCAATTCTACATGTAATATATTTGTATGATGAACCCCAACTTCACAAGCAATGCCAGAGGCTTACATTGATTAACACATTTTTTGAGTATTTTTTCTTATCGGGGGATGGGCGCCTCCTGCCCGTCTGCCTTGAACACTGTTTTTTCCAGTTTTTAAACTTGATAGATCATGGTGATTGCTTTTGGGTTATCTGGAATCCCAACTAACAATGTAAAACATGCAGTTCTGGATGCTCTTAATGTGGACTTATTGACACAACATATGCCACAAAATTACAATAAAGAGGTAGAAACATTTTTCGCTGAAACTGTTGCCACTGAGTCACAATATTTCACCGTCTTTACATTTGCATGGATACAATATGGGTTCACTCAACACATGGGGCCCGATTCACAGAACTAACTTAAGACAAAATCCTAAACTTACTACTTTTGATATTCACAGAAGTTAGGATTTTGTCTTTAGTTTGTCTTAAAACAGACTTAAGACAGACTTAAGTTAGGAATGTGTCTTAAGTCTGTCTTAAGTTTGTCTTAAGACAAACTTAAGACAAAATCCTAACTTCTGTGAATACCAAAAGTAGTAAGTTTAGGATTTTGTCTTAAGTTAGTTCTGTGAATCGGGCCCATGGTTCTCAGCGGGCATTATTGAATTGCTGCATGTAAATGTAATTATGAACATATACATAAGCAATGAGCAATTTGAAGAACTTTTAACACACACACGTATACATTAGTCACAAGAGCTGCAGGTTGCAAAATTAATTTTTGAACATCAGAGAAATTTTAATTTTAAATGTGAGATTCTCAGGTATTGAGTTGTCAAGTGAGAGCAAAAGACTTACTCCTGAGTTCCTTGAAGAGTGAGGCGCACTTGAACCTCCTTGCACACTCATAACTTTACAAATAATTCTGATTTCTTTACATGTTAATGTACGTTTAAGGTTTGTAAAATACCTGCATTTACGCCTGCCAAGAATTCACAAATGGATCCATGGCAGGCGTAAATGGATTCACTGCTGCAGATGTATCGGTCGCCAATCGAATGAAATCTGCAGTTTTATAACCCACTCAAGAGGTTGTAAGTGGGCAGAGCTGGGTTTGAATTGGAAGCTTCTGACCAATCACAATCACATACGTTTGTGGACCTTCCCAATCTCTACTCTGATCCCGTTCCTCCTGGATGAGATGTGAAGATGATTGGTCGCCCCAAGGTTTGCTGGGGCTGGAGGGCATGGACTTGGTTTTTGTAGGGGAAGAAAAAAAGTGCATTCGCTCAGGAGGTTCCATTCCCCTTTTGCAGAATGAGACGTTATGAAGAACTCTGCACAAGGGGAATTGGATCCGGTGGGACAAGTCACGTGATGTTCCCAGAAGTACGCCTAGAAGCCTGCACCTGGCAAAGCCTTCCAGGCATTCTACCAGGAATATTGGTGAATTGACACCCGTATGTAGGCAAACTTCTACCAATGCAGAATTAATGCTTTTTCATGAACCAATTTAAGAGAGGTGGGTGACCCAATATACCCTTGCGGGCTCGGGCAAATAATGTAAAGTAAAAAGTACGGCAAGGGAATTTGTTTCAAACAAATAGATAATTTACATAAGTCAGACTGTATCATATACGAATAAATTTATCTGACCAAACCACTTTGGGATCTGTGCATGATTTGTCTCAAATTCTTATTTGTGAGACATGAAATAGACAATCAAAATGAAACAATAGCAACACGGGAAATCTTTATGGGAAAATATTCTTTTATATATGTAAATATTTAGAAGTTCATAGGGTACAAATGATATCAGAGATTTAATTAAACATTTCAAATGCGTAAAGGAATAAATGAATTGACCTCCCAAACATTTGAATAAAAGTCCAATCAAGATGAATTAATAACAAATGACTCCTATTGTTCTAATAGTGAATATCAAATGCGTGATTAGTAGCCAACGTAGAGACGTTGATTGGACTTTTATTCAAATGTTTGAGAGGTCAATTCATTTATTCCTTTAGGCATTTGAAATGTTTGATTAAATCTGTGATATGATTTGTACCCTTTGAACTTCTAAATATTTACATATATAAAAGAATCTTTTTCCATAAAGATTTCCTGTGTTGCTATTGTTTCATTTTGATTGTCTATTTCACGTCTCACAAATAAGAATTTGAGGCAAATCATGCATAGATCCCAATGTGGTTTGGCCAGATAAATTTATTCGTATATGATACAGTCTGACTTCTGCAAATTATCTATTTGTTTGAAACAAATTCCCTTGCCGGTACTTTTTATTTAACATTTTCATGAACCAGGCATATATTGTACATTAAAGGGCAATCAATAGCTTCCACCTATAGGTCTTATTTAAGCTCGGAGGCAGGAGAGTGCTTCCACCATCTTCAGAAAATTCTCACAGTGGCACAAAGAGCTATAAATAATTCAGCAGACTCACAACTCAAGGGAAGCATATCTTTATGGTTCCACCAACACCAACTTTGGAAGCTTCACCAAATGTAGTGTGCCTTATGGCGGGTCTCTATGGAACGCGCCAGGAGCGGAGGGGTCTAAGACAGGCAATCTAAGGTTACTTGACGATAAGTCTTACATCAACAGGCAAACTTGTAAATGCATATTAGACCACCAAGGGAATATTACACAGTATGCTATGGTAAGAGATCAGCACGACCAGCAATTGGCATGGGGCAAAGACATCTGGCTGTGGTGGAGCAACAGAAGGAGTATGTGAGGACATGGAGTTTCCACCCCCCAGCGCCTTGAGACCCTCACGGGTGAGTAGCGCGCTTTATAAACCCATGATTGATTGACTGGAGTTTTAAGACACTACTGCTTCGGAGACTCTACTACCCGAATTGCAGAAAGATGCCCGGTTAAGGTTTCCACACTTATTGTTTCTGCTTTCAGGTTTATAACATAGACTTCAACCCATTGGGAATCCACTGATCTGAGAGACTCATGAGGGAAAGCAGCAAAGGCTAAACAGCTGTGGATACGGATTACTGCCTTGAAAAACTAGCTTCTATTGGAAGATGCATGGAAGATGCACGGCTTCTATTGGAAGATGCATGGCTTCTATTGGAGGATGCACGGCTTCTATTGGAAGATGCAGGGATTCTATTGGAAGATGCACAGCTTCTAATGGAAGATGCAGGGATTCTATTGGAAGATGCATGGCTTCTATTGGAAGATGCAGGGATTCTATTGGAGGATGTACAGCTTCCACTGGAAGATGCAGGGCTTCTATTTAAAGAAGATGCACGCCTTCTATTGGAAGATGCACGGCATCCATTGGAAGATGCATGGCTTCCATTGGAAGATGCACGCCTTCTATTGGAAGATGCACGGCATCCATTGGAAGATGCATGGCTTCCATTGGAAGATGCACGGCTTCTATTGCAAGATGAAGGGATTCCATTAGAAGATGCATGGCTTCTATTGGAAGATGCACGGCTTCCATTTGAAGATGCATGGCTTCTATTGGAGGATGAACGGCTTCTATTGGAGGATGCACAGCTTCTATTGGAGGATGCACAGCTTCTATTGGAGGATGCACAGCTTCCATGGAAGATGCACGGCTTCTATTGGAAGATGCATGGCTTCTATTGGAAGATGCACAGCTTCTATTGGAGGATGCACAGCTTCTATTGGAGGATGCACAGCTTCTATTGGAGGATGCACAGCTTCTATTGGAGGATGCACAGCTTCTATTGGAGGATGCACAGCTTCTATTGGAGGATGCACAGCTTCTATTGGAGGATGCACAGCTTCTATTGGAGGATGCACAGCTTCTATTGGAGGATGCACAGCTTCTACTGGAGGATGCACAGCTTCTATTCGAGGATGCACAGCTTCTATTGGAGGATGCACAGCTTCTATTGGAGGATGCACAGCTTCCATGGAAGATGCACGGCTTCTATTGGAAGATGCATGGCTTCTATTGGAAGATGCACAGCTTCTATTGGAGGATGCACAGCTTCTATTGGAGGATGCACAGCTTCTATTGGAGGATGCACAGCTTCTATTGGAAGATGCACGGCTTCTATTGGAAGATGCACAGCTTCTATTGGAGGATGCACAGCTTCTATTGGAGGATGCACAGCTTCTATTGGAGGATGCACAGCTTCTATTGGAGGATGCACAGCTTCTATTGGAGGATGCACAGCTTCTATTGGAGGATGCACAGCTTCTACTGGAGGATGCACAGCTTCTATTCGAGGATGCACAGATTCTATTAGAGGATACACGGCTAATATCGGAGGATGAACGGCTTCTCGTGGAGGATGTACAGCTTCTATTGGAGGATGCACAGCTTCCATTAGAGGATGCACTGCTAATATCGGAGGATGAACGGCTTCTCGTGGAGGATGTACAGCTTCTATTGGAGGATGCACAGCTTCCATTAGAGGATGCACTGCTAATATCGGAGGATGAACGGCTTCTCGTGGAGGATGCACAGCTTCCATTGGAGGATGCATGGCTTCCATTGGAGGATGCACAGCTTCTATTAGAGCATGCACAGCTTCTATTGGAGGATGCAAGGGTACTATTGGAGGATGCACAGCTTCTACTGGAGGATGCACAGCTTCTATTGGAGGATGCACAGCTTCTATTAGAGGATACACAGCCTCTATTGGAGGATGAACGGCTTCTATTGGAGGAGGCACAGCTTCTATTGGAAGATGCACAGCTTCTATTGGAGGATGCACAGCTTCTATTGGAAGATGCAGGGATTCTATTGGAAGATGCATGGCTTCTATTGGAAGATGCAGGGATTCTATTGGAAGATGAACGGCTTCTATTGGAGGATGCACAGCTTCTATTGGAGGATGCACAGCTTCTATTGGAGGATGCACAGCTTCTATTGGAAGATGCACGACTTCTATTGGAAGATGCACAGCTTCTATTGGAGGATGCACAGCTTCTATTGGAGGATGGACAGCTTTTATTGGAAGATGCAAGGCTTCTATTAGAAGATGCATGGCTTCTATTAGAGGATACAAAGCCTCTCTTGGAGGATGAACGGCTTCTATTGCAGAATGCGCTGCTTCTATTGGAAGATGCACAGCTTCTATTGTAGGATGCACAGCTTCTATTGGAAGATGCACAGCTTCTATTGCAGGATGCAAAGCTTCTATTGGAGGATGCACAGCTTCTATTGGAGGATGCACAGCTTCTACCGGAGGATGCACAGCTTCTATTGGAGGATGCACAGCTTCTATTAGAGAATACACGGCTAATATCGGAGGATGAACGGCTTCTCGTGGAGGATGTACAGCTTCTATCGGAGAACGCACAGCTTCCATTGGAGAATGCATGGCTTCTATTAGAGGATGAACAGCTTCTATTGGAGGATGCACAGCTTCCATTAGAGGATGCATGGCTAATATCGGAGGATGAACGGCTTCTCGTGGAGGATGTACAGCTTCCATTGGAGGATGCATGGCTTCCATGGGAGGATGCACAGCTTCTATTAGAGCATGCACAGCTTCTATTGGAGGATGCAAGGGTACTATTGGAGGATGCACAGCTTCTACTGGAGGATGTACAGCTTCCATTGGAGAATGCACGGCTTCTACTGGAGGATGCACAGCTTCTATTAGAGGATACACAGCTACTATTGGAGGATGCATGGCTTCTACTGGAGGATGCACAACTTCTATTGGAGGACGCACAGCTTCCATTGGAGAATACATGGCTTCAATTAGAGGATGAACAGCTTCTATTGGAGGACGCACAGCTTCCATTGGAGAATACATGGCTTCAATTAGAGGATGAACAGCTTCTATTGGCACAGCTTCCATTGGAGAATACATGGCTTCAATTAGAGGATGAACAGCTTCTATTGGAGGATGCATAGCTTATATTGGACGATGCACAGCTTCCATTGGAGGATGCATGGCTTCCATTGGAGGATGCACAGCTTCTATTAGAGCATGCACAGCTTCTATTGGAGGATGCAAGGGTACTATTGGAGGAGGTTCCATGTTTAAATATCGATTACAAAAATATAGTTTACAAAAATATAGATGTAAAAATATCGATTACAAAAATATCGACTCCCTATACTTAAACAGGTAAGTACAAAAATTTAGATGTAATAAATATAGATGTAAAAAATATCGACTTTAAAAAATATTATAACTTAAATTAAATAATTAAATATTATTAATATTATTAACAAAATAAATTACATTACATTTATATTTTAACTATTTATAATAAATAAACTTAATTTAATCATTATAAACTTAATAAATGTGTACATATACATATATTTTCTTAAATACATTTTATTATTATCTTTATTTAATTTATAAACTTTAATAATTATATAAAAATAATTTAAAAACATATATAAAACATTTTGAATAAAATAACATTTTCTATATTTAATTAACACATAAAAGTATTTAAAAATAATAATACATACATTTAATAACAAAATTAAAACATTAGTATTTAAAACATTTGATAGCGAAGGGGTAAAAATTACTATTCCCACTCCAAAGGGTGCAACAGTAGGGAAAGCGCTGGATAGCGTAGGGGTGAAAATTACTATTCCCACTCCAGAGGGTGCAACAGTAGGGAAAGCGTTGGATAGCGTAGGGGTAAAAATTAATATTCCCACTCCAGAGGGTGAAACAGTAGGGAAAGCGTTGGATAGCGTAGGGGTAAAAATTACTATCCCACTCCAAAGGGTGCAACAGTAGGGAAAACGTTGGATAGCGTAGGGGTAAAAATTACTATTCCGACTCCAGTGAGTGCAACAGTAGGGAAAGCGTTGGATAGCGTAGGGGTAAAAATTACTATTCCCACTCCAAAGGGTGCAACAGTAGGGAAAGCGCTGGATAGCGTAGGGGTAAAAATTACTATTCCCACTCTAGAGGGTGCAACAGTAGGGAAAGCGTTGGATAGCGTTGGGGTAAAATTTACTATTTCCACTCCAAAGTCTGCAACAGTAGGGAAAGCGCTGGATAGCGTAGGGGTAAACATTAGTATACCCACACCAGAGGGTGCAACAGTAGGGAAAGCGTTGGATAGTGTAGGGGTAAAAATGACTATTCCCACTCCAGAGTGTGCAACAGTAGGGAAAGCGTTGGATAGGGTAGGGGTAGAAATTACTATTCCAACTCCAGTGAGTGCAACAGTAGGGAAAGCGTTGGATAGCGTAGGGGTAAAAATTACTATTCCCACTCCAAAGGGTGCAACAGTAGGGAAAGCGCTGGATGGCGTAGGGGTAAAAATTACTATTCCCACTCCAGAGGGTGCAACAGTAGGGAAAGCATTGGATAGCGTAGGGGTAAAAATTACTATTCCCACTCCAAAGGGTGCAACAGTAGGGAAAGCGTTGGATAGCGTAGGGGTAAAAATTACTATTCCCACTCCAGAGTGTGCAACAGTAGGGAAAGCGTTGGATAGCGTAGGGGTAAAAATTACTATTCAACTCCAGTGAGTGCAACAGTAGGGAAAGCGTTGGATAGCGTAGAGGTAAAAATTACTATTCCCACTCCAAAGGGTGCAACAGTAGGGAAAGCGCTGGATAGCGTAGGGGTAAAAATTACTATTCCCACTCCAGAGGGTGCAACAGTAGGGAAAGCGTTGGATAGCGTAGGGGTAAAAATTACTATTCAACTCCAGTGAGTGCAACAGTAGGGAAAGCGTTGGATAGCGTAGAGGTAAAAATGACTATTCCCACTCCAAAGGGTGCAACAGTAGGGAAAGCGCTGGATAGCGTAGGGGTAAAAATTACTATTACCACTCCAAAGGGTGCAACAGTAGGGAAAGCGCTGGATAGCGTAGGGGTAAAACATACTATTCCCACTCCAGAGGGTGCAACAGTAGGGAAAGCGTTGGATAGCGTAGGGGTAAAAATTACTATTCAACTCCAGTGAGTGCAACAGTAGGGAAAGCGTTGGGTAGCGTAGAGGTAAAAATGACTATTCCCACTCCAAAGGGTGCAACAGTAGGGAAAGCGCTGGATAGCGTAGGGGTAAAAATTACTATTCCCACTCCAGTGGGTGCAACAGTAGGGAAAGCGTTGGATAGCGTAGGAGTAAAAATTACTATTCCCACTCCAGAGGGTGCAACAGTAGGGAAAGCATTGGATAGCGTAGGGGTAAAATTTACTATTCCGACTCCAGAGGGTGCAACAGTAGAGAAAGCGTTGGATAGCGTTGGGGTAAAATTTACTATTTCCACTCCAAAGGGTGCAACAGTAGGGAAAGCGCTGGATAGCGTAGGGGTAATAATTACTATTCCCACACCAGAGGGTGCAACAATAGGGAAAGCGTTGGATAGCGTAGAGGTAAAAATGACTATTCCCACTCCAAAGGGTGCAACAGTAGGGAAAGCGCTGGATAGCGTAGGGGTAAAAATTACTATTCCCACTCCAGAGGGTGCAACAGTAGGGAAAGCGTTGGATAGCGTAGGAGTAAAAATTACTATTCCCACTCCAGAGGGTGCAACAGTAGGGAAAGCATTGGATAGCGTAAGGGTAAAATTTACTATTCCCATTCCAAAGGGTGCAACAGTAGGGAAAGCGTTGGATAGCGTAGGGGTAATAATTACTATTCCCACTCCAGTGAGTGCAACAGTAGGGAAAGCGTTAGATAGCGTAGGGGTAAAAATTACTATTCCCACTCCAGTGGGTGCAACAGTAGGGAAAGCGTTGGATAGCGTAGGAGTAAAAATTACTATTCCCACTCCAGAGGGTGCAACAGTAGGGAAAGCATTGGATAGCGTAGGGGTAAAATTTACTATTCCGACTCCAGAGGGTGCAACAGTAGAGAAAGCGTTGGATAGCGTTGGGGTAAAATTTACTATTTCCACTCCAAAGGGTGCAACAGTAGGGAAAGCGCTGGATAGCGTAGGGGTAATAATTACTATTCCCACACCAGAGGGTGCAACAATAGGGAAAGCGTTGGATAGCGTAGAGGTAAAAATGACTATTCCCACTCCAAAGGGTGCAACAGTAGGGAAAGCGCTGGATAGCGTAGGGGTAAAAATTACTATTCCCACTCCAGAGGGTGCAACAGTAGGGAAAGCGTTGGATAGCGTAGGAGTAAAAATTACTATTCCCACTCCAGAGGGTGCAACAGTAGGGAAAGCATTGGATAGCGTAAGGGTAAAATTTACTATTCCCATTCCAAAGGGTGCAACAGTAGGGAAAGCGTTGGATAGCGTAGGGGTAATAATTACTATTCCCACTCCAGTGAGTGCAACAGTAGGGAAAGCGTTAGATAGCGTAGGGGTAAAAATTACTATTCCCACTCCAGAGATGCAACAGTAGGGAAAGCGTTGGATAGCATAGGGGTGAAAATTACTATTCCCACTCCACAGGGTACAACAGTAGGGAAAGCGCTGGAACCCAAAAAAATAAAAAAACAAAGTATCACATTTTTATTAAATTTAATTTCCAATATAAACATAATTAATATATACATTTAAATATATTATTATTAACAAAGATAATAAAAAATATATATTTACACATTATTTAACACTATAATATCCACCACACACCTAAAATTAATTACACAATTACATTTAATATTTACTAATTAATTAATGAAAATTAAAGTATTTTTTTAATTAATTAGTTAATTATTTAATTGACATATTTCACAGCATATACACTTATAAACACCACAACACAAACCTAAAATTAATTACACATTTACAATTAATAATTACTAATTATTTAATTGTAATTAATTTATGCAGTATTTAATAATTAATCTATAACAATTTAATTACTTCACACCATTTTCACATATAAACTCCACTACACACGCCTAAAATGAATCAAACAATTAACATAATTAATTAACATAATTAATTAATTAACATAATTAATTAATAATTGACTAATTGAAATTAATTAACACATAATTAATAAATTAGCACATTAATAATCAATTAATTTTATATATTTATATGACTTCCCACCCTATTCCCCTATAAACCCACAACCCGCTACAGAACTAATAACACAAAATTCAACATAATATACATTAATAACTATTAAAATTCTACAACATATATTAAAATGACAAAAATTCTCATTAAAAACACTAAAATACATAACATTATTAAAAAATCGATATTTTTGTAAACTATAGTCGATATTCTGGTCAAACTATATTTTTGTTATCGATATTTCTTCAAATCGATATTTCTGCGGGGATATTTATGTCAGACGATATTTCTCCGTCGATATTCCTGCTCTGCACCATTGGAGGATGCACAGCTTCTACTGGAGGATGTACAGCTTCCATTGGAGAATGCACGGCTTCTATTGGAGGATACACGGCTACTATTGGAGGATGCACGGCTTCTACTGGAGGATGCACAGCTTCCATTGGACAATACATGGCTTCAATTAGAGGATGAACAACTTCTATTGGAGGACGCACAGCTTCAATTGGAGAATACATGGCTTCTATTGGAGGATGCACAGCTTCTATTAGAGCATGCACAGCTTCTATCGGAGGATACAAGGCCTCTACTGGAGGATGTACCACTTCCAGAGCAGAATGCACAGCTTATAGTGGAGGATGCACAGCTTCTAGTAGAGGATACACGGCTACTATTGGAGGATGCACAGCTTCCATTGGAGAATACATGGCTTCTATTAGAGGATGAGCAGCTTTCATTGGAGGATGCCCAACTTCTATTGGAGGACGCACAGCTTCTATTGGAGGACGCACAGCTTTTGTTAGAGGATTCAGGGTTTCTATTGGAGGACGCACAGCACGCACTAACTTACAAGAATGAGGACGTTTGCTCCAATAGGTAACTCAACTGCTGATCAAGCTGCAAAAATAACAGTAGTAATTAGGTTCAAACTAAAAGAGACCCAGATATAGCTTTGCAGACAGAGTCATCTTATCGGACAGCAGCCACGTCTTTTAGCTTCTCAGCAAAGTAATAAATAACTCCTGCAGGCGGTGACGAATCAAATCTGCCCAACTTGATTCAATCCACAGAGGTCTTGAAGGAATAAGCTGAGCACATCCAGCTGCTCTAAACATATTAGGTGAGCAGTATCTATAGATAACAGCCCCAAAGGCAACCCAACAACAGTAGAGTGCTGGTTTCATCTGGAGAAGCGTTGGAACACAGCATAGTAGAACATCTGCTGTTCACATTTGGATTTCTCTCCATTCTTGGCTCACAAATGTGCAAGAAAGAACACATTTTTCAAGAGGTTATTGCAAAGCAAGAAAGGATGGCTTTGTGTTAAGAGTTGAAATCGTCTTCATTGAGAGTTTGTGAAGACATAGGGCCCGATTCACAGAACTAACTTAAGACAAACTCCTAAACTTACTACTTTTGGTAGTCACAGAAGTTAGGATTTTGTCTTAAGGTTGTCTTAAGACAGACTTAAGTTAGGATTTTGTCTTAAGTCTGTCTTAAGTTTGTTTTAAGCCAAACTTAAGACAAAATCCTAACTTCTGTGAATACCAAAAGTAGTAAGTTTAGGATTTAGTCTTAAGTTAGTTCTGTGAATCGGCCCCATTGCTTTTGCATCAAAGTATTCTGGGAGCCTATCTGTTTTCGGATAATATGGACAGCATATGACGTTGTTTGGGAGATGCCTCTGAACTGTTTGTTAAAGACTTTATAGTCTGAAAAACTTGGGACTTCAAGCAATGTTTTGAGCTGCAATTCTTTGTGAAGGAACAGCGACCTTCTAACCAGGACATTGTTGATACTGTCATATATTTATTTGCGCACTAACATATAGTGATGCTCTAATAAGTGATACATGTCATGCTAGGAGAAGGAATATAAGGTATTATAATGAGTGTCTAATTACTTTTGATTCTTTCCAAGCTGGAATCAGAGAGAGCCATTGATTCCAGTCACCGTTGCGATGGAGTAACCCGTCCGCCAAGATCTAACTCAGGCTCAGAGAGTTGTTCTGAAGGTATATCTTTCACGGCATAACTTATACGCAGGAATTCAATGGCAGGTTACTAAAGGCTTCCTGTTTACTTTTAGATACACATTCCAAGTCTGGCGCCGTCTGTACTCAGCAATGTCACGAAGCAGGGTAGTGATATCCAGTGTCTCTGTTTTCTCTCTTATTCAATGTCGCCTTCCAGGTTCTACTGTTTGCCGATCATATCGTATTAGGTGTGGTCAGTAGCGCTTGTGGTGGGAGGTGGAAGAGTGCAGCGCTACTCTTCCTGGTTCAGACAACATAAATCATTCAGTGGTGTGAACATATATGGTGAATTTCGGCTTAGTATTTCCTATCCATGCCCTGCCTGAGGATTTGTGTTTACTCTCACCTACTAGTAGACTTTGGTATTAGAACTTTCAGGCATGAAATTGCTTTTTTTCAATTACATTCCTGTTTTTCACAACAGTATATAACGAGATGCTATTTTCCTGCTGTGCCTACCAGATACTTGCGCCCTCCCTGACTAGACATTTAGAATATCCCCATGAACGTTTCTTTACTTTTTTTTTATCTGTAAAGACCAGCAATTTATTTATATTCAAATGTTGTTAAGTCTTGGTTGTTTCCATGATTTGACTTGTTCTGTTTTCCCCCTTATTCTATTGGTGTATATGACCTATCACCACTGGCCCTGCACTGTTTTACTGGCCATCCCTTCTTCTTTTTGACTTATCTTTTTTCCTACTTTTATTCCTAGAAGTTTTAACAGCCTTACTCTGTACCCGTATGACTTAAACATATCGTTAGACAGAATATCAAGGGCAATTATATCTTATTTATGTTTGTAAAAAGTATTGATGTTTAAAATACTGTATACTTACATATCACTGTATATAACATTGTTTCTATGTATATGGTTATCTTGTAATTTTTTTATTAATGTATACATAAATATATGTTAAATTATTGTTATTTAAATTTATATTTAACTATACATTTTTTAGGAGTTTATTCGTGGAGGGACAAGATAGTGTTTTTATTACTTTTTGTACATGTATTTGGTCATTAATCATATTATTACTTAGGTCCTCAGCCCAACCCTGTTCAACGTTTACATGGCTCCTCTCGCGTGCATCATAAGAACCCACGGCATCAGCATTCTCTCCTATGTCGACAACACTCAGTTCATCCGCTGCCTTACCCACTAATACAACACCACCAGAACCAACTTCACTGCCTGCATGTCCAACTTGGCCAACTAGATGCAAGAGAACTGCCTCAAACTCAACAGGGACTTAACGGCGATACTGATCTTCATAAGTAAGAGCTCTCCAGGGATTCGTCCTGGTGGCCCCCCAACCTGGATCCCACGCCCACCCCCACAGATTATTCTAGAATCCTCTGCATTGTCCTTGATGACAAATTCATGATTAACAAACAAGACAGCGCTCTGATTGCAATCAACAAAAAGCATCCAGCCAACGTGTTTCGTTCAAGCAATCTTGAACTTCATCAGGGCTCGTGTTTGTATGTTGTTGAATATCATTTTTGATTTGTCTTAGTCCATCGGTTATTTTCAATAGTTTTCATTTGCTGTCGTAGACGTACGTCAAAGTTACTAATAATTTTCCATGGGGATAATTAAAATTTCCCTAATCCAATACCGATATCAGTCAGTGACTGCGGGGTGTTGCAGAGTTTTTCCAATTGCATTCCAAGTCCAACTCTGTCCGAACGACAGCAAGCCAGCCAGGGGCTGCCTGATGCAGGTAGGGCCTCAGCAAGGCTTTTGGAAATACAAGGCGAGACAAGAGAAACACCTGCGTGCACGGTGTCGTGATGTCATGAAGCAAAGATGAAGGCTTTTTCAGTGCTGTGGCTGTGTCAGAATTAGAGGTTGATGGTAAACTCCGCTCTGCCGGTGTGGAGCAGAGTTTTCCAGCAACACTACTATAATTGCTCTGCTGAGACACTACCTCACAGGTCAAAGGTGTTTGTGCAGCCCTGTTCATGCATTTGCAGGCTAACGCTTGCTCCCCACACATACTCAGGGCCCGATTCACAGAATGAACTTAAAACTCAATCCTAAACTTACTACTATTTTGGTATTCACAGAATGCACTTACTACTTTTGGCATTCACAGAGTCAACTTACTACTTTTGGTATTCACAGAAGTTAGGATTTTGTCTTAAGTTTGTCTTAATACTTAAGACAGACTTAAGACAGACAAGACAGACTTAAGACAGACTTAAGACAAACTTAAGACAAACTTAAGACAGACTTAAGACAAAATCCTAACTTAAGTCTGTCTTAAGTCTGTTTTACGTTTGTCTTAAGACAAATTTAAGACAAAATCCTAACTTCTGTGAATACCAAAAGTAGTGAGTGCATTCTGTGAATACCAAAATTGTAGCAAGTTTAGGATTGAGCCTTAAGTTCATTCTGTGAATACCAAAAGTAGTTAGTGCATTCTGTGAATACCAAAACAGTAGTAAGTTTAGGATTGAGTCTTAAGTTCATTCTGTGAATCGGGTTCGATTCACAGAACTAACTTAAGACAAAATCCTAAACTTACTACTTTTGGTATTCACAGAACGCATTTAGTAGTAGTAAAGTTAGGATTTTGTCTTAAATTTGACTTAAGACAAACTTAGGACAGACTTAAGACAGACTTAAGACAGACTTAAGACAAAATCCTAAGTCTGTCTTAAGTCTGTCTTAAGTCTGTCTTAAGTTTGTCTTAATTCAAGCTTAAGACAAAATCCTAACTTTACTACTACTAAATGCCTTCTGTGAATTTCAAAAGTAGTAAGTTTAGGATTTTGTCTTAAGTTAGCTCTGTGAATCAGGCCCAGGGTGATGGTGTGTCTGTGGATATTGACAGGTTCTCCTCCTGGATTAGGGGGTCAGTCCTGGTGCAGGATTTTCTATTCAGTAGGGATGGCTGTGGCGATGTCTGGTGACAACGTGGGGTTGAATCAGGTTTCAGTGAAGAAAAGGAGGTCTAATGTGTTGGAGTCGATGAGGTCCCAAATATCAGTTAAGTGCTTGTCGAGTGAGCATCTATTGAGGAGCATGCATGCACGTGAGTGTTGTTGTGCGGGGGTGGGTGGGTGGTGCTGTGTGAGTGGGGGTGTTGAGATCTGACTTGGCAAAGGGTGCAGTGTGTGTGGGCAGTAGGAGTGGGTGTGTGGAGGAATGTGAAGAGGCAATGCGAGCAGGCAAAGGGTCCCACTGTGGACAGAGGTGCAGCTCGGCAGTAGGGTTTGTGGCGGCTTCTGTGGTTGAGCAGGTGGAGTTCGCTGGCAGTGTAGCTGTGGGAGGCATTTGGACCAGGAAGGACTTTGAGGGGAAGATCCTGACACCTGCACAGTAGATACTTTTCCACTCAGAAGAACACGCTTCAGTCATGTTGCATTGACTAGTATCAAGAGAAACTATATACATTAGGTCCATTTTACATTTTTTTAGCTCTTTGCTACAACTGACCACATTCTAACGAGAACCCCGGCCAGTTGAAATGACAATTATTTTTTATCTTTTGCTGTGTTGTTTGCTATTTTGCATTAAACACTAGTTGGACTTTAGGCCTCATTTTTAACACTCCCTAAATGCATATTTGTGCCCAATTTGGCATGGAGAAGCTAACCTAACAGTGGGTGTTTACCCTTCACCTAAGACCTATCCTGATCTCAGGGTACAATGGCCCACCACTGAGGATCACTCTAGCTTCAGACCAGCCTGACTTACAATTCCATCCACCACCAAACTCTTAGCCATCAAAGGCTTGTCATATTAAATAATTCTAAGGAAGCTGTACAGTAAAGAAGGAGCTGGCCCTACCAATCCCCAAGTTAGTAAACAGCAAGGCTTAAACCGGTTCTCCTTGGAATGAGGCGCCACTGGGAGGTACTTGCTCACGCCTGACCGGTGACTGACCCCAGCCACTTCAACTATTACCAAATAATGAGACCTTCTTCTATTCTGGAAATATCTGACCCAGTAATGATGAGTACCTGCATGCTTGTTTGTTAACAGAAACAATAATCAACATACCTGTGACAACCACAATGTCAAACAATGCTGTGCTGTAGACAAAGGCTACAGAAACACACACATACCTGAACTCTTGAACAAGTTAAAGAAGGAGTCACTCTCAGATTGTTATCAGCTAAAACTTGCCCAACTTGAATTACATGAAACTGTTAGCACCTGATCAACAAAGTGACAGTATGTACACAGCTATATTCATGAGTCCATCCCTGCACTCATAGGTATAATTATAGAGTTGTAGGATGATTTATATTTACATACATAAATGATTTGCAAATTATCAAGCTTTATACATTTATTGTTGTTTAATTTTTGTAACAAATTGAACTGTTAGGGAGTTAATGCTTATTATGAGACTTGTTCTATGAATCAGGCTTGGTTTCACAAGCAGTGTTCACATTCTATAGACAAGTGTCCATAACCTATAGCTGAAGAATAATACCACTGGTTTATTGTTATCCTAGCTAACTTCACATTACTTTCGATGTCTCATAATCCGCTTTGATAACATTTCAGCACCATTTAATTACTGGGGGCACCTCTCAATAGCACACTGGTGAAATCATCAAAGTGTTACATGTCATTGTGCCTGCTTCTGTCATGCTGAAACCACCTATAGATTGTTCATGCTTTGCACCTTGTGAATGCCTCAACTGTAGCTTAGGGCACCACCCAATTGGTAAGGGTGGGCGTAAACCAGTTAATTTGCTATATCGTAATTACGTGAAATTACCTAAAAATTCTGTGAAATTCCATGTAAATACTTAAAAATAGTAACTGGACATTTAGTGCTATGTTGGTAGGGCAAAGAAGCCCCCTTATTTACACAATGGATGTGAGGATGCATTTTATTATTAAAAAAAAGTGCTAATTGCAATAGAACATGAATAGCAGCAACCTCCCCCCAACTTCATTCTGGTATTTAGCACTATTTTCTTAGCACAAAATGAGAGGTAATGAAATGACACTGGTGAGGGCTTAAGAAGGTATCAGTAGTGAGTTCTTTGAGCAGCTGGCACTGGTGGGGGTGTGAGAAGTTATCAGTGATGAGGTTTGGTTCTAAGGAGCTGTCACTAGTCAGGGGTGTGAGACATTATCAGTGGTGAGTCCTGTGAGGAGCTGTCACTAGTCAGGGGTGTGAGACATTATCAGTGGTGAGTCCTGTGAGGAGCTGTCACTAGTCAGGGGTGTGAGACGCTATCAGTGGTGAGTCCTGTGAGGAGCTGTCACTAGTCAGGGGTGTGAGACATTATCAGTGGTGAGTCCTGTGAGGAGCTGTCACTAGTCAGGGGTGTGAGACATTATCAGTGGTGAGTCCTGTGAAGAGCTGTCACTAGTCAGGGGTGTGAGACATTATCAGTGGTGAGTCCTGTGAGGAGCTGTCACTAGTCAGGGGTGTGAGACGCTATCAGTGGTGAGTCCTGTGAGGAGCTGTCACTAGTCAGGGGTGTGAGACATTATCAGCGGTGAGTCCTGTGAGGAGCTGTCACTAGTCAGGGGTGTGAGACATTATCAGTGGTGAGTCCTGTGAGGAGCTGTCACTAGTCAGGGGTGTGAGACATTATCAGTGGTGAGTCCTGTGAGGAGCTGTCACTAGTCAGGGGTGTGAGACATTATCAGTGGTGAGTCCTGTGAGGAGCTGTCACTAGTCAGGGGTGTGAGACATTATCAGTGGTGAGTCCTGTGAGGAGCTGTCACTAGTCAGGGGTGTGAGACATTATCAGTGGTGAGTCCTGTGAGGAGCTGGCACTGGTGGGGGTTTGAGTATTTATCAGTGGTGAGTCCTGTGAGGAGCTGGCACTGGTGGGGGTGTGAGACGCTATCAGTGGTGAGTCCTGTGAGGAGCTGTCACTAGTCAGGGGTGTGAGACATTATCAGTGGTGAGTCCTGTGAGGAGCTGTCACTAGTTGGGATTAAAGGTGAGGGAAATGTTCTGTTACGCCTGCAGAATCGGCAAAAATATGGTCACTCCAAGTTACTCTTTAATGCCGAGTTCTGGCCAAATTCCGCCAATCGCCGTGTGGTGGAATATTTCTCCAGAATGCTCCAGAAAATGCTAGCTGGTGAACGTGAGTGAGATTTCGCGTACCCTAGAGCGATTTTCGAATGCAGGCCGTCGCCGGTGTTTGTGGTCAGATGGCCACTGTTCGAGTAGATTTGCTGCAGCTTGAGTAGATTTTCTACTCGAGCGGCAGCAAAATCACTTTTAATGGCTGCGTCCTCTTGTACAATGCATAGCGCCGTTCAGGCTGATTTTCAGCGCTGTTCGTACTATCGACACTAAATTGTAGCACGAGCGGTGCTGGCTGCATATTTTCCACCCATTGCTGGAATTCCCTGGAATTTCTTGGAGTTTTTCTGTAACTCTGCGGAATTCTGTTCAGTGAAATTCCGCAAGTTCCGCCCACCCCTAGTGGGGATGCGAGAAGTTATCCGTGGTGAGTTTTGAGAAGAGCAGGCAGTAGTGGGGGTCTGAGAATATATTGGTGGTGAGGTCTGAGTGGTGCTGGCGGGTGCGTGAAACGTTATCAGAGGTGTTCTGTGAGTTTCGAGAGGAGCTGGCATTAATGGAGGTGTGAAAGGTTATCAGTGGTGAGTTTCGAGAGGAGCTGGCATTAATGGAGGTGTGAAAGGTTATCAGTGGTGAGTTCTGAGAGGAGGTGGCACTGGTGAAGGTGGGAGAACCTATTAGTCGTGTTCTGTGAGGAGCTGGCACTGGTGAGGGGTGTGAGAAGTTATCAGTAGTGAATTCTGAGTGGAGCTGGCAGTGGTGGTAGTGTGAGAAGTTATCAGTGGCGAATTCTGAGTGGAGCTGGCACAGTTGGAGTGTGTGAGAAGTTATCAGTGTTGAATTCTGAGTGGAGCTGGCACAGTTGGAGTGTGTGAGAAGTTATCAGTGGCGAATTCTGAGTGGAGCTGGCACAGTTGGAGTGTGTGAGAAGTTATCAGTGTTGAATTCTGAGTGGAGCTGGCACAGTTGGAGTGTGTGAGAAGTTATCAGTGGTGAATTCTGAGTGGAGCTGGCTCTGTTGGAGTGTGTGAGAAGTTATCAGTGGTGAATTCTGAGTGGAGCTGGCAGTGATGGTAGTTGTGAGAGGAGCTGTGGGTGGGGATATGAGAAGTTATCAGTGTTGTGGTGTGAGGACCTGGCATTATTGAGGTGTGTGAGAATCTATCAGTGATGATGTTTGGGTCTGAGAGCTGACACTGGTCAGGGGTTGAGAATCTATCAGTGGTGAGTTCTGTGAGGAGCTGACGCTGGTGGGGGGGGTGAGAATATAGCAAATGTGAATTCTGAACTCCTCCTCCTACTGCCGTAATGTGACCTGACATGCTGTGCTGCGCGTAAGCATGGGCGTAAAATCCGTTCCGCTCGCGAAATTTGCGGATTTTCGGCAAATTCGCAATCCGCGAACTCTCGCGAATTTGCCGAAAATTCATAAATTCGCAGGCAGCGGATTTTTTTTGCTTGGTGATACAATTTTGCAGCGCGCGGCGTTCACTTACCGTCATTCAGCGTTGGCAGAGTTGTTTTTCTCCATATTTTGTGTGTGCTGCGCCATTTTGGATCTTGCTGCGGGATCCCGCGGGAGTTTGGCGACCGCGATTACGTCATCGCGGCTTGCCACCTTGCACAGCACGCATCGCGAGAGTTGGCAATTGCGAACACGTAGATGCGGCGGGCAGCAACAATCTCGCACTCGCGAAATTGCAAAATTTGCAATTCTGCACAAGAAATCCACCAGCAAGCAGCATAAACCTTCTGGAAATGATGATTTTTATCAGAATAATTCATCAGGTTGACATTTGCCTGCACTTTTTTTTGCAAGGAGTCCATTTTGGGGGGGGGGGGAGGAAGGAAGTGCCCCACCGTCTCCAACTTCCTGTTCCTGTCCAGCAGGCTCCTCCCAGTGCTTTCTTCATGTGCTGGTCACTTTCATTTGGATCTTGACCTGGAAGGATTACTTTTTGTGGATGCTGCTGGATATTTGGATTTGAGGCCTTTTTGACTTTCTTTGGATCACTTTTGGATTAGAAATCAACTTTCACAAGTAAGTTTGTTTGGGGCATTACAGTTGCTGCAACTACAATTTTGGAACTTTTTCAGAACATTAAATAAAATATATTGTGGGTAGCCACAGTATCCAGTAGGACCAGGGTTAGTTATGGGTGCATGATACAACTGTTTTGTTGAATTTAAACATCATTGAGGCCATGGATGGGCTGGGATTGTGCTGAATTTTGTGGTTTTTGTCGATTTTTTGGGGCTGCTGTTGGGGCCTTTTGCCCAGGGGTAGTGAGTGAGTGGTGCATGGACTGGGTCTGCCTGTGGGGTCTCTTTAATGTAAACATCCTGGATGGCATTGGATTGTGGTGATGTTTGTGTGTTTTTCGTTTTTTTGGGGTGTACTGTTGATGTGGACTGGCCATGTGGGTGGTGGTGGCCATCTTGAGTGCTGGTACAGGCAACATGTGCTTGGGGTGCAAGGGGCCATTTTGAAGACAGGCAGTGTCTGAGGCCTGCACCCATTTTGCCTAGCTTTCATCCATTATGCCCAGGGGTAGTGTGGGGTGTCTTCTTGAATTTAAACATCATTGAGGCCATGGATGGGCTGGGATTGTGCTGAATTTTGTGGTTTTTGTCGATTTTTTGGGGCTGCTGTTGGGGTCTTTTGCCCAGGTGTAGTGAGTGGTGCATGGACTGAGTCTGCCTGTGGGGTCTCACTCTCTTTAATGTAAACATCCTGGATGGCATTGGATTGTGGTGATTTTTGTGTGTTTTTCGTTTTTTTGGGGTGTACTGTTGATGTGGACTGGCCATGTGGGTGGTGGTGGCCATCTTGAGTGCTGGTACAGGCACCATGTGCTTGGGGTGCAAGGGGCCATTTTGAAGACAGGCAGTGTCTGAGGCCTGCACCCATTTTGCCTAGCTTTCATCCATTATGCCCAGGGGTAGTGTGGGGTGTCTTCTTGAATTTAAACATCATTGAGGCCATGGATGGGCTGGGATTGTGCTGAATTTTGTGGTTTTTGTCGATTTTTTGGGGCTGCTGTTGGGGCCTTTTGCCCAGGGGTAGTGAGTGGTGCATGGACTGAGTCTGCCTGTGGGGCCTCACTCTCTTTAATGTAAACATCCTGGATGGCATTGGATTGTGGTGATTTTTGTGTGTTTTTCGTTTTTTTGGGGTGTACTGTTGATGTGGACTGGCCATGTGGGTGGTGGTGGCCATCTTGAGTGCTTGTACAGGCAACATGTGCTTGGGGTGCAAGGGGCCACTTTGAAGACAGGCCGTGTCTGAGGCCTGCACCCATTTTGCCTAGCTTTCATCCATTATGCCCAGGGGTAGTGCTGGGTGTCTTCTTGAATTTAAACATCATTGAGGCCATGGATGGGCTGGGATTGTGCTGAATTTTGTGGTTTTTGTTGATTTTTTGGGGCTGCTGTTGGGGCCTTTTGCCCAGGGGTAGTGAGTGGTGCATGGACTGAGTCTGCCTGTGGGATCTCTTTAATGTAAACATCCTTGATGGCATTGGATTGTGGTGATTTTGGTGTGTTTTTCGTTTTTTTGGGGTGTACTGTTGATGTGGACTGGCCATGTGGGTGGTGGTGGCCATCTTGAGTGCTGGTACAGGCAACATGTGCTTGGGGTGCAAGGGGCCATTTTGAAGACAGGCAGTGTCTGAGGCCTGCACCCATTTTGCCTAGCTTTCATCCATTATGCCCAGGGGTAGTGTGGGGTGTCTTCTTGAATTTAAACATAATTGAGGCCATGGATGGGCTGGGATTGTGCTGAATTTTGTGGTTTTTGTCGATTTTTTGGGGCTGCTGTTGGGGCCTTTTGCCCAGGGGTAGTGAGTGAGTGGTGCATGGACTGAGTCTGCCTGTGGGGTCTCTTTAATGTAAACATCCTGGATGGCATTGGATTGTTGTGATTTTTGTGTGTTTTTCGTTTTTTTGGGGTGTACTGTTGATGTGGACTGGCCATGTGGGTGGTGGTGGCCATCTTGAGTGCTGGTACAGGCAGCATGTGCTTGGGGTGCAAGGGGCAATTTTGAAGACAGGCAGTGTCTGAGGCCTGCACCCATTTTGCCTAGCTTTCATCCATTATGCCCAGGGGTAGTGAGTGGTGCATGGGCCTAGTCTTTCTGTGGGGTGTCTTCTTGAATTTAAACATCATTGAGGGCATGGATGGCCTTGGATTGTGCTGAACTTTGCGTTTTTTTCAACTTTTTATGGTGTATAATTGATGTTCCTCTGTCTTCCATTGCTTTTAGGTGCACAAGAGAACCACGAGTGCCAGGAAGAAGTCCCGCTGCGGTATGTGCAGCACAACGTCACGTGTGGCCACAGACAACTCTGCAACTTGCGCAACTGCGGCCTGCTGTTCTGAGTGACATCTGAAGAAGATGGCCCCAAAAAAAGTTCCCCGTAGCTCCTCTAGCAAGAAAGTTGCCAGAAAGGAGCAGAAGAAGCAAGTTACCAAGGAGACTGGTGTGCCGCCCGCCACATTTTTTGGGAATAAAAAAAAAAAGTACGCCTGCAGCAGCAGCGGGATCTGCTGGGGACCCACCTGGGAGCAGCACCCCCGCTCCATTCGGCTCAGTGCCACCACCACCACGCCAACTTAAGTCCAAGCCCTTGAGTGCTGCAGAGGCAGCCAGTCTACTTGTTCAATCACCATCGACCAGTGATGTTGGCTCATAGCAAGAAAGCAGCAGCAATGTCCCTCAATCAACACATGTTGTTGTAACTCATCTGACGAGTGTTGAACAACCACAGCCGCAACAACAACCACATGTGCAAGTACAAGCCCAAGTACATGTGAAAGGAGAGGCAGCGCAAGGAGATGTGCAAGCAGAGGTGCATGGAGGGGCACAACAAGTGCACACAATAGTTGTTCCTCCAGAAGTAGGGGCACATCAGGAAATCGACAATCAAGCCGAGGTATCATTCGAGGAAGCCACTCCTCCTGATGATCATTCATTGTCTTCCACATCCCGAGCAAGGAAAAGATCAAGGGTGGTGTCTACATCTTCTTCAAGCCCACCTCCTTCTGATGATATGGATCTTACTTGGGAACCAGCACCACTGCCGTCTGAGAGTGAGGCTGAGGCACACTATGATCTGACAAAGGTAGCTAAGCGTAAAAGGAAGGTCGTCGAAACTCTCATAGTTATGGAGTGTGATGACGCTCAACAAGAAGTGGCGTATACTCCTGCTGCTGAAGACTCTCACGACGACGACACAGTCATCACAGGCTTCACTCCAGCCTCAGCGGACATGCAGCAAACAGACATTTTGACCCTAGCCCGACAAGCTGCTGAGCGTGATGATGTTGTCGACGAGGAGGCAATGGGAACACCACAATCATTGGAGTTAACTAGTACACCACCACCTACCGCTTCCATATTTCTTCCTCGCCAGAAGGGACCTCCATCCACCTCGACCTCAATTAGTGGTGGGGAAAGTGCACAACATAGGAAAGTTCAGCAATACGCATCCTCCACTTCATCTGGCATTAGCAGCATGACCACCACCAGTATCGCCTCCTCCGGCCCCCACAGACATTTCAAGTCCGCAGTTTGGGACTTCTTTAGTGTTTGCCCAAAAAAGGAAAACCTAGCCATTTGTAGCATTTGTAAGCTTGCAGTTAGTCGTGGTAAGTTTGGTACCAACTATGGGACTGGAGGCCAGAGAGGTCATCTTGAGAGACAGCACGCTGTCCAATGGTTTGCTCACCTGAAGGAGATCAAGGAAGCCCGAATTGCAAGTCAAGAAAACGTTGATGTTCCATCTGATGATGACGAGGAGGAAGAAGCGTCACACACTTCACTTACACCCAGTACCCCTGTCAGCACACCCCCTGTGAGCCACACTAAGAGTGTGGGACAGAGTGAGACAACAATGCGAAAAAGTTAATCAGCGAGCGTAACTGGGTCGAAGAAGTCATCATCATCCCGTAAAATGGTCCAGGGCAACATTAGAACCATGTTGTTTTCAGACGCGCCATATGAACGCAACCACCCAACGGCGCGTCTGTATAACACTAAGCTGGCTAAAATGCTAGCACTGGACCTTCTCCCTTTTTCTTTTGTATAAGGGGTTGGTTTTCTAGAATTAGTGGCAGCGCTCTGCCCTAAATAGAAGGTTCCTAGCCGGTTCTATTTTGCCCGAGTTGCGGTTCCAGCACTACATGAAGATGTGCTGGAGGTGATTGGGGCAGCTTTGCAGAAGAGTGCTGTTCACACTATACATCTGACAACAGACATGTGGACCAGTGGCGCAGGCACTGATTACATGTGCATCACTGCACTCTGGGTCTCTTTTTCAGGGGTTAAAGCAAAGCTAAACGCAGGTGTTGACCTGGACCAAGTTTTTACAGCTGCTCGGAAACATGCAACACTAGCCATGTTTGGCTTGGAGAAACGTCATACAGCAGAAAACATTTTGAATGAGTTTAATACAAAGGTCTTTCACTGGCTGTCCCCCAAAAAACGCCAGATTGGTTATGTTTCCACGGATAATGGCGCCAATGTAGTTTAAGGCCATGGATCTGGGTCACTATTTCAGAGTGCCGTGTTTGGCGCACTGTATAAACCTGGTTGTTAAAAAATTCTTGAGTGAAGACAGTCCAGCGTGCGAGTTAGTGGCCACCTGCCGAAAAATGTGCAACCATTTCAGCCATTCTTTTAAGGCCCGGAAGCATCTGAGGAGCCTGCTACATGAACGTCAAATGCCAGTGAAAGCACTCAACCAGGAGGTGCCAACACGTTGGAACTCAACCTTCTACATGCTTGAGCGTCTGTATGAGCAGTTTACGGTACTCGATCAGTATTTCTTAACACTGGGTACAGCTCAGAAGAACCTGAGGCTAGATGCGGCGGAATGGAAGCTAGTTAAAAGCCTGACAGACATGCTTCGTCCTTTTGAGGTCTTCACGCGTGCAGTCAGCAGGGAGGACTGTAATTTGGGAAAAGCTATCCTATTGTTGCGCTTGCTGGAGCACAAACTGAAGGCGGTGTCTTCTAAGTTTCAAAAAGATGAAGAAAAGCAAGAAGCTTTTGTTTTGGCGGAGAAATTATTAGAGCGCCTACTTGGCGATGAACGTCTTCAAAAGATCCACTCAGAACAGCATTACATTTGTGCTACTATTCTGCAACCACGCTACAAGAAGGCGCTGGCAGGCAGAGCATTATTTCCTTTTGGTGATGAAGATGTTACAAAGTACAAACATTGGCTAGCGGTGTCAGCCATGAGGTTGTTGTATAGCTCCTATATATCCCTATATCGTGTTAAGTTAGCATAGGTACGTTTGAGATTTAAACGCCATTTTTCCTTTCTTGCAACTTCTGCACACGACCCTTATTTGTTGACTTAGCTTTCAACCTAGTAGTTTGCCGTGGTGAATGTGAGAATAATATGTTATTGCTCTGATATCTGCTTTGTTTAATAAAACATGTCTGCACGGAGAGTGCTGAAGTTTCAGGAGCAACACGATATGGAATTGTTATGAGGTCTGATCTCCACGCCTTCATAGTCATAACACAAGTGCAGCCTTTGCCAACTTGGGATTGAGGCGGGATTGATATTGCTTTGCACGAGAATTGTTAACACACTTGATGCGGTGCACATGCAGAGAGAGCTGGTGTATGCTGATGTGATTCCTTCATGCTAGGACACTAAGGTATGGGCCCGCCCTAAAACAACCCAAAGAGACCTTCTTAGATAATAATATAATATATGTGTTAGGGAGGGTGAGATATAAGTGTTGTTAACTCTTATTCATTACAGCATGTTAACATGCTGTCACCATTCGCTTTTTATGTCTTAGTAACTATGCTGATAATTTTGCTACTGATAATAAGTATACTTGTATTATCAAAGATACTGCGCCTGAGAAGACGGCATTAGTAAATAAACATTTCAAATGCACATGTGTCTTCTTTACTCCATGTTCTGGTTTGTAATGATAATATAACGAAAGAGTGTTCATGAGTCCCACGTATCCTGAGGTACTGTAAGTTCATGTTCTGGTTTGTCTAAACATTGGGTGTTTGATATGTCCAATGAGACACTGTAGCTAGCTCGGTAAGGGGTGAGTTGGTTGCTAAGGTAAGTTTTGGGACATCCTAATTTGCCGAGGTTCCACTCCTCTGTGCACAGTTCTGTGTGAGTACAGAAACCCTGCAACATGGCGCCCAACGGTTTCGGTGGTCTTATATCATGACACTCGAGTAGTTTATCATTCATGCCTTAACCCCTTCACGTCCGTTTCCGGAAAACGGGGTGTTGGTGAAACCTACCTATTTTTTCAAATAGGTCTTTCTTCAAGCTTGATTCTTACTTAAACGGTTTCTTTGAATTACTACCCAGTTGTGCTACAAAGTATTCTTTGTGTTTTCTTATTTCCAATTCTGTAATGGCGGCAGCGGTGGCTATTGCGCAGCATAGTCGCGTAGCGGTACGCAACCATCTTCAGACGTACCAGGTCCCAGTAGATGGGATGGCTGTGATTTTCGTGGTATGTGCAGATCCGGCGTTTCCTTACGAGTTGTTTTACTCTTGGGTTACGTTTCCGGCTGTGGACGCTAATTCTGGTTTGTTCCACTCCTACACCGCCTCGGATGTCCCGGCTGAATATACGCCGTACAGGGCATTGGAAATACCTATTGATCATTGGCAGCATCGAGTTTGGTTTGATGGCGCCCTCCCCCACTCTATGTCCCCTGCGAGGTTAGGCCCACTCTCGATTCCAGGTACTAATTGGCCTGCGTTGGGTGGCTTTACCCCGCACCCGAATCACGGGGCTTGCACCCTGGCAGAAATTCGCAGGCTGCATGTAGTTTCCATTTCCGTGATTCGTGCTTTAGTGCAATACATCGGTCGACATCTTCCTGGTGGTCCCCAGGGGGGTGCGGCCGCTCCCATGGAACGAGGCGGAATGCGTCTCAATCCAGTGATGGTAAATTCGGTTTTTGGTGCGCGTCCGGTTGACAACGATGACTTCCCATTCTGGCTAGCAGAGAAGTTTGATCAACTGGAGGCGGTTTTTCCGAATTCTACTCCTGCTGATAAACATAGAATGTTGACGATTACTCTACCGAAGGATATTACTCCTGAACTTGCTGACTGTGACAGCTGGGGAAAAACATTTGCGGCAGTTTATACAAGGTGCTTCGGCACCCCGTCTATGACTGCCCTGCCTGAAATCGTTAGACGTGTTCAGAATGATCACGGTCCAGAGGCAGCGGTTGAATTGGGTATGCGCCTGTGTGGTTCTTTTGAGATTGTAAGTGATCTCATTCTCTCCAATGTTAAAGGAGATGCAGTTAACTTTCAGGTGTCGAATGCTTTGGCTGCTCTGCCCGATGCCGACAAACCCCGCCAGTTAGCAAAGATTGTGGTGGCCGCTTATAAAACGATTGGCCGCACAAGTAGAGGTCTGAAATATTTTCCAGTGAAGGAGAAAAAACAACCACAGGGGCAATCTGCAGTGACAGATGCCCAGCCAAAGTCCAAGAAACAAAATTGGCCTAAAAAACAGACACAGGGGAAGCAGACAACGCAGACTCAGGGTACTTTTCCTGCAATACAAGCTCCTGCGCCACCCGAAAAAGTTTATGATTTGCGCGACCGCGCGATGATTAAATCGCCTGATCGTTTTCAGGGTTCTGATCAACGCTCTCCTCGTTCCTTTCAGGACATATCGGCCCCGAAGACCGGTGGAGGAGGAGGGGGTGGACGTGGACGTGGTGGCCAACAAGGACGTGGTCAGTCCCGCCAGACGGACGGCGCAGTGAAGCAGGAGGATTCTACGCCTAGGCGTCCGCAGTTTGCGAAAAAGAAAGTCGCAGCCTTAACAGCGCATCGATATGCCACAGATAGTGAGAACGCGGCTTCGGAATCTGACGTGGGCTCTGACCTTGCTGGACAGCGCGGCGGAGATAACCATAGTCAGAGAGGCGCTGCGTCCACTACTGAGGGTGACAGCGACTGATGTCTACGTTGTGATAGAAACAGCGGATACGAGACTTGCTCCCCCTGAAAGACTATATGAAATTGTCCTGTTAATTGAAGGTGACATACAGCGTACCGTTAAAGGTGTGTTTTGGGAGAATCTGTCTTCTACATATGATATTTTACTTTCGGAGGCTGACTGGCCCCCACCTTTTGTGCTCGCGGCGCCGCGAGGGGAGGAGGTGATCCTGCCCAGTTTCGCGAACACTGTCTCGAAAGAGCATGCGCAGCATTTTGCAGAAGAGTGGGCTCGGGCTCTCGCGCCGGCTCTGTACCGTAACCAATGTGGTTGGGATAAATTGTCGCCTTGCCACGAAATTCCGTTGCGGTCTCAGCCGCAGCCTCAACCTCAATATCCCATTCGGCGTGAAGCAAAATCTTCCGTCGCGGAAATCCTTGAACAATTGGAATATCAGGGAGTTATTGAAACGTGTGTGTCACCGATGAATAATCCCCTTTTTACTGTGAATAAACCTGACGGATCATATCGTTTGGTTTTGGATTACCGGCATTTGAACTCGCATTGCCGTAACTGTGCAGTACAGAATACCCACGGCTCTGCCCTAGTGGATAGTCTCGTGCGTAAGCGTTTCAAGACAACGCTTGACATATCCAATGGTTTTTATGCCCACAGATTGGACAGCTTTAGCTCCCAATGGACCAGTTTTACAAGCGCTGGAGTCCAAAAGCAATTCCGGCGTCTTCCAATGGGCTACAAGAATAGTCCTGGTGTATTTACCGCTCGAATTGTCTCTATTCTGGAGGCACTCGACCCTGATGCTTTTTCGTATGTGGATGACATATATCTCACAGACGACGATATTTGGGAGCATCTGTGTCGTGTAAATTCTCTTGTTTGCAACTTCGCAGACATGGGTTACAAATTCAACTTTGCAAAATCGCACATTGCTGAACACACAGTGTTGTTTTTGGGCTATGAGCTCAACAATGAAGGTAGAGGTTTGGCTCCTCACTTCTTGGAGAAGTGCGCACAATTGCGCGCACCAACAACTCTGAAAAAATTACAATCCTTACTGGGCTTTTTGAATTTCGGCAGAACTTACATTCCGGAATATGCCCAGCGTATCAAGCCTTTGTATGCTTTGATACAACCAACTTTCTCAAAATCATGCTGGCTGCCTGAGCATTCAGCCATTTTGCAATCCTTGCAGGCTGATCTGCTCGCTTCTAAATATTTACTGACTCGTGATAACCACACCAACCTGGTCATAAGAATAATTCCTGGGACGGTGGGTTTCACCTACCTCACTTTTAATGAAGGTGACACAGTACCTATTGCTTACAAGTCACACTTGTACACCTCGGCTGAGATGCGGTTTCCCACCATAGAAAAGGTTTTAACTGCTGTACAGATGGCTATTCTAAAGGAACGAGCTCTGTCACAGGGGAAACGCATGCTAGTGGTAACACCCTGTCCTCATTTGGAGGCAGTCACGAAAGCCAGTGTACCAAATTCAAAGGCTTTGCACCCTCGGTGGATTCAGTGGGCTGCGTCATTGTCATCCACGGATGTCATGTTTATTTTTGACGCTTCCTTACGGTCGCAGGAGTACTTGCAGTATGAATTCGTTCACCCTGCTCCTCTGGCGATGCGACCTTTGGAGGACTTCCATTGCATCATTTACACTGATGGGTCGGCGCAGGTTGCGCATGGCTCTAAACATGCCTACGTTTCCGCATGCGCCATTGTGGTCGGTGCTATGTTGAATGATGAGTTCATTTCCAGGGAGGTACACACGTTGCCCCTGGGCGATTGCACCGCACAATTGGCAGAGCTTCGTGCTCTCTTACTAGCTTTGGAGTACGCAGATCCAAGTGTTACTACTCTAATTGTAAGTGATTCTTACTACTGTGTCCAGTCTTACAATGAAAACTTGTTCTTTTGGATTCAAAATGATTTTCATGATTCCAAGGGTAGCACAATAAAACATAAAAAAATCTGGGTTCGAGTGGCAGAGCTTAAGGCTATGTTGCCACTCGTTTATGTGATTCATACTCTCGGTCATCAGCGCTTAGGAGTTCACGCTGTTGGCAACTCGCTTGCTGATGAAGCGGCGAAATCAGCAGTATCTACATACTTAGTTGCAGCAGTTACTAGGTCTAAAACCAAGATTGACAGCGACATCTTGGCAGCGATTGCTGCCTCTGAGAAGGGAAGTAAACATCCTGCGGGGTTCCCTTCGAAGTATAAATACCACTTAAGTCCCGAAAAGGTTCCTTTTGTGACAATTCCTGATGTTGGGGAACGGCTGATTCCCAACTCGGATCGCAGAGCAGACTTGATTACAGCGGCTCATGAAGGTGTGGCGTCTGCGCATGCGGGCGTCTCGGCCACTGTAACTCAATTACAATTACGTTTCTGGTGGCGGGGACTGTACAAACAGACGCGTGATTATGTCCTTCTTTGTGACATATGCCAGCAGATTAAACCTTCAACTGCTACGCGTCCGCCTCAGACTCAGTTGTACATTTCTAATAAACCACTAGGCTGTGTTTACTTAGACCACTGCGGTCCATTTTCATCTGATACTGCGTATAAATACATCTTAGTAGCAGTTGACTCATGCACACGCTTTGTGTGGTTATGGCCACATCGCAGCGCTGATTCCCGGACTGTCATCAGAGATTTGCGTATCTTTATAGGGATTTTTGCCTGTGGTACCTTCCATTCGGATCAGGGTCCGGCTTTCGCCTCTAAGGCGTATAAGGATGCCATGACTTCGATGGGGGTCCAAGTCAAGTTTTCGTCACCCTACAGACCTGAGGGTAATTCTGTAGTTGAACGAATGAACCGTGATTTAAAGCAATCTTTGACAGCCCGAGTTATAGGCACTGGCAGAAACTGGCTGGCTCACCTCTATGGCGTGCAGCGTGCTCTTAATAATCTCCCTAGAAGGTCTCTGGGTGGGCGGACCCCATACGAAATGCTCTTTGGCATCAAGATGTTCGTCCCTGACCTTGACGGTCTAGACTCGGTGGTTCGCGCCACTTCCTTTGACGCAGATGAACATTGCAATGTTTTACAGAATCTACAAAAGACGAGAGACGCTCTTGCAAAGGAACATTTGCCCTCCACATCGGATGATGCGTTGCAGATCCCGGTAGTTGGCTGGCTACCCCAAGTTGGAGAACTGGTTCGAGAGAAGATCGACAACAAGAAAGAGTTTGGTCCCTCATATCGAGCTCCGGTCCCAGTGCTTGGAGTGAAGGGCACGAGAACAGTCATTTTACCTCCACTTCCAGGTCGTAGGGAAAACAGGTTTATTTCTATTGACAATGTCAAGATACACAGAGTGGCCGATTCTTCTTAGCATGACACCGGCTGTTTCCTGTCCTTCCATTGTGAGAAATTCAATTATGCCCACTGCTTCTAATAATGAACCTGAGGTGGCCATAGAATTACCTGCTGTTTCCAGTCCATTATTGAATAATTTATCAGGAACTAACCTTGATGAGACAGACTATACATACCCCACTGATTTGTCCATGCCTGACCTGCAAGCTCGTTTAGCCACGGAATCCAGATTTTCTTTTGACTCTGCTTCCCTTGCCTCGAAAAAACCCTCTAAAATTGCTGTATATGCCAGCCTGTTTAAAAAACATTTTTTGATACCTCCTTGGATATACATTTGGCTGGTCCTTTTTTCAGTTTACCTTTTTATGTCAATTGGTTTTGTGTTTTATTTTTTCCGGATTATGAATGGACACTATGTCGAGGAGAGAACTTGCATTACTCATTTAAATGGAACATTGGCCCCACTTTCCTCTTCACATTCTACACATAGATTAAAAAGAGACTTGACTTTGGTTAACATCACAGCGTGGCCTGTTCTGGATGGAATCGCGTGGGATGCAGTTCGTTTTCAGATTCATGGCCCGACGGAAGTCGTTAATGTTCCTAATGTACTGAGAGTTAATATGGGGGATGTGGTGAAACAAAACATTCGTTCTGATGATTGGGATGTTAATGCTGTGGAAAGTTTGTTTTCTGATTTAAAATACTATGCTGCTTTTGATGCTGAGGATTTATATTTAGAATCTGCTAATTATGGTGAATTGTTCTGTTACCAACATTATGGCAATCACTTCTTACACAAGACATCTTCCCGAAGGGATGCGGTTAATTTTACTCAGTGGGAACATTGCCCAGCACCAACACAAGGGAGTTCAGAAACGTTTCTTAAAAAGTATACTTATTTCACTGACTTTAATCAGTCCAATCCCGAGTCCTTTTATTTTAAATTTGACAAACAGCCACTGTCCAAGGTTCGACTTACAAATACAAAATTGTTGTATTCGAAGGCCTTCCTGGATCAATTAGTTACTGGGGGGTATGAGTTATGGAAGGATACCATAGACCTTAAATCAGTTTGGGGCTCAAGGGCCTGGCAGGTACAAGGCACTGAGGCTTTGCACCGTGCATGTCTCATCCCAAATCATATGTGGTTTTTAAATGAAACCATTTCCCAGACCACATGCTTTGGATTGGCTACATCTAAAAGGTTAAACACCCCGTCTTTCCCGGAGTTGGAGGAATATGAGAATTGGAGTAATTTTACTAAATTGTCCATTAGAGAGATACAGGCTCTGCTTCTGAATTCCTCCTTTAACATTTCCAGTATGAATCCCAAGGGTTGGCTGCTTTGGCACCGTAGTGCTGATTCTTGCCAAAAGAGATTTTTAAATATGACTGACGGTTTTAAGACTGTTAGATCTGATCCCCGTTTTGATTTGAGTCATACTGTCACCTCTTACTCTGTGGGCAAGTTGTGTCAAGCTTGGCTGAAACATTCAACTTTACCTGCGGTTAAGTATCACCTTTCCAAACTGAATGCAGACGTGGATTTGAATGATTTCATTAAGGGCCCAGCTAGTGGCAGGTCGAAACGCTGGTTATATGGTGTTTACAATGAAATTTGGAAACTCTCACAAATTGAGGCTGCTTCACGCCTTAGGGCTATTGATCAGGCAAATCTTGAGAAAGTTCTTGCAGTTGTTGACAATAGCATTAACGTGCTTTCCTCAAGAATTTACACATTAGATAATATTGTGTCGTCTGTTGTTGATATTGTACATGATGAAGTATCTGTTTTATACCATGGTCAAAATCAATTACGTTCAATCATGCAGTTTGCATGGACACTTCAGACTCTGAAAATGGGTAAAGTTCCCTGGGGATATATGAATGTTTCTTCTTTATTTGCACCGTTTAATTTGACAGACAAACAACGCTTGCTTTCAATGCGTGATGCTTCCTTTTCTATGCTACATATTGAAAGGTTGGAATCTTTACCTTTTTCTGTGGCAGAATCCACTGCTGCTACGTGGCTTATCCACGGTTTAATAACGCTGCCTTTTGCTTTATATAAGTTTTCAAATTGTATGAAATATGTGCCAATAGGTCGTTTTGAACCCTTAGGTAGCGGTTTTCTTCATGAGGTCTGGTCACTCCCATACACATACAGATGTTTCAAGGATGAACAAGAAGTTTATCTAACAGGGGATGAGTGTACTGAGACGCCAGATCATTCTTTAATGTGCAGACACATACAGTTACACGGTTCATGTAACAAGGACCGACCCAATATGGCTTGCGTTTTACAGGGCACGCCAGTTCCTGCTATCATGCCCACGTTTAAATTGTTAGAGAATGGTAGTTATTTAATGCTCAATAATGAAAACTGTTGTGGTTTAATTAAAGGTATAGCTTTCATAGTAACAGTTAGTGAGCGAGTTATTTGCTGCAGAAATGTTCTTTATCCTCCCACACGTGAACATAGGGAGTCTTCCATTTGGCCACAGATACCGACCTTGGGAGCAGAATTCAGCGGCATGGCTAGAATAAGAGCTCTATTGTCCCAGAAAGAGGTGGCCTTGAGCTCGGCCCGTGAAACTTTCGTGCTTCACATTGCTAACACCCGTACGGAGGTTCAGGCTCTTTTAAACACTGATTTGCCTTTGCATTTCGGAGCCATGGTCCGTTCTATCTTTAACGCATCCTCCACAACGGTCCTAGCACATTTTTTTAAAGTTGTTAGCGGTGGTCTCGTGACTTCCTTTGAGAAGATTTTTGGAGTCATCCCTGCCTTCTTCCATTCTATTTTTTCATCCTTATTTGGAGGGTTCCCGTTTTTACTTGCATTAGCGGCTGGCGCATTGGTGGTTTTCTGCCTTTTTAAATATGGATGCCCTTCCTGTGCAAGACCACGCTCAGCTGCTACTGACGCGGTTTCGCAACCGCATGCTTGATTATTATGGCACGCTGCCGTTGGCGACTCTAAGCACGGCTTTTGGATTATCTTTTCGGTTCTCCTATTTCACCTGTGTCCAGCCTGTATTTCGCTGCCTGACCTGTGATTTCCTTTGGGCCATTGATTTGTGTCTCTGCGGACCACTATCTGCTGACGTCGATTTTGATCAACTGATGAGTCCTATCATTGCTCACGAGTTGGTTTGTTCTGACGAAAGGGTTATGGCCTTGGCGGTGGCACATGGACTAATGGGTCCCTGGGATGTGTTGTCGGCAGCGCAAAGTTTCTTGGAACGAAGTTTTCTTGAAAACCCACCGAGCTGTCCTCTGATGGTTATAGAGGATCCGGTGCTGGAAGATCACGTATGTTCCTTTCATCTTTTAAATTGGATGGCTGAACTGTTTTCGGATGAGGACAGTGACTTCCTCCTGGAGGCTGTTGCAGCTTACTTTTCATATACAGTCTTATCATAGACACTGCCTCAAATTGGCATGCTGATTGATAGCATTTCCTTGATTTTATTGACTTTTGGTCAAGACATTTTATTTTTGCTTGCCTATTGGCTTGAGCCACAGTATACTTGTGGGCTATTTTTTAGCATTAGTTTTTATACATTGAATTTTTATTCATGCTCGTTTATGATTGGATTCTGCTCTCATGTGATGGCACTTCTGTTATCTTATTTAGTCCGTTCTCGGATCATGGGGGGGTGTTGTATAGCTCCTATATATCCCTATATCGTGTTAAGTTAGCATAGGTACGTTTGAGATTTAAACGCCATTTTTCCTTTCTTGCAACTTCTGCACACGACCCTTATTTGTTGACTTAGCTTTCAACCTAGTAGTTTGCCGTGGTGAATGTGAGAATAATATGTTATTGCTCTGATATCTGCTTTGTTTAATAAAACATGTCTGCACGGAGAGTGCTGAAGTTTCAGGAGCAACACGATATGGAATTGTTATGAGGTCTGATCTCCACGCCTTCATAGTCATAACACAAGTGCAGCCTTTGCCAACTTGGGCTTGAGGCGGGATTGATATTGCTTTGCACGAGAATTGTTAACACACTTGATGCGGTGCACATGCAGAGAGAGCTGGTGTATGCTGATGTGATTCCTTCATGCTAGGACACTAAGGTATGGGCCCGCCCTAAAACAACCCAAAGAGACCTTCTTAGATAATAATATAATATATGTGTTAGGGAGGGTGAGATATAAGTGTTGTTAACTCTTATTCATTACAGCATGTTAACATGCTGTCACCATTCGCTTTTTATGTCTTAGTAACTATGCTGATAATTTTGCTACTGATAATAAGTATACTTGTATTATCAAAGATACTGCGCCTGAGAAGACGGCATTAGTAAATAAACATTTCAAATGCACATGTGTCTTCTTTACTCCATGTTCTGGTTTGTAATGATAATATAACGAAAGAGTGTTCATGAGTCCCACGTATCCTGAGGTACTGTAAGTTCATGTTCTGGTTTGTCTAAACATTGGGTGTTTGATATGTCCAATGAGACACTGTAGCTAGCTCGGTAAGGGGTGAGTTGGTTGCTAAGGTAAGTTTTGGGACATCCTAATTTGCCGAGGTTCCACTCCTCTGTGCACAGTTCTGTGTGAGTACAGAAACCCTGCAACAAGGTTTGAAAGAGAACGGCAGCAAATTCAAGGAAGAGGCAGTACATCAGCATCAGCAGGCCATCCCCAGTCAAAAGAATCCACTTCTGCACCTGTGGCTGTGGCAGAAGTGACCTCTCAGCCGTTAAAGACACCAGCAACCGGATCATCTGCACCAGACACAACAGAAACATTGGGTGCAGAAGAGGATTGGCTAACTGAGATTGGGTTTGGTTCTCAAAAGGTCCGAGCAAAAAGTAAGCAAAGTGGAGGAAACGTGGAGAACCTTGAGTCGATGGTGCAGGACTATCTGAATGACTCAACAGAGGTCTATGTTAATGCTGACCTATTGGCGTATTGGCATGGGAAAAAAGAATTGTGGCCAGAGATCACCAACCTGGCTATAAATTACTTGTCTTGCCCACTCGCAAGCGTGTCTTCTGAACGGGTTTTCAGTGCTGCTGGTGGCATTGTAACTTGCAAACGGACCCGCCTCTCGCCCAAAAATGTGGAGAGGTCAACAATGATCAAGATGAATCAGCACCTCATACCACCAGATTACAAAGTACGAGAATACAGGACGGAAGAAGACGAGGAGGACAGCAACTTAGATGAGGGAATTTCTTTTGTGTTAGGTGACACTGACCTACTCCTGCCTGAATTCGCAGAGTATGAGGACGAACTCTTCTTCCCTGACACCGAGCCCTGAAACTGAGCCAATGAATCAATAACTTTCTTTTTCGTACTTATTCACTTTTATTCCTGTGTGTCTGTCTTTCTTTGTTTTGCACAGTTAATATAATTAAAACTTTAATCACCTGTACTTTTGCTTTTTGGCTGTTTGTGGGTCTTCTACTTGTTTTCGCCTGGGTTGACGGGTCTGGGGCCATTGCTGGGAAGCTCTAATACCGGATAAAACTGGTTTGGACAAAATCCATGAGGAAAAAGTTTTTGCATTTTCTGACATTTCGCTCAATGTAGTGTTTTCGGGGGCCTATTTGGGGGGCTTCCTGGTGTTTGTGGGTGGGTTTAGGGGTCTGGGAGCACTGCTGTGTATGGATAGTTTTGATAGCAAGAGGTTTGAAGGAAATCCATGGAGGCAGAGGGGAGTTAGGGCCTAGCTGCAGAGCGCGCGCTGAGTGATTTTGGAAATTTTCCAGAAAATTTGTAAGTCCCCACTTTTGTATATTTGCTTTTTGCCTGTTTGGGGGGCTTCTACTTGTTTCCGTCTGGGTTGACGGGTCTGGGGCCATTGCTGGGAAGCTCTAATACCGGATAAAACTGGTTTGGACAAAATCCATGAGGAAAAAGTTTTTGCATTTTCTGACATTTCGCTCAATGTAGCGTTTTCGGGGGCCTGTTTGGGGGGCTTCCTGGTGTTTGTGGGTGGGTTTCTGGGGCTGGGAGCACTGCTGGGTATGGATAGTTTTGATAGCAAGAGGTTTGAAGGAAATCCATGGAGGCAGAGGGGAGTTAGGGCCTAGCTGCAGAGCGCGCGCTGAGTGATTTTGGAAATGTTCCTGAAAATTTCTAAGTCCCCACTTTTGTATATTTGCTTTTTGCCTGTTTGGGGGGCTTCTACTTGTTTCCGCCTGGGTTGACGGGTCTGGGGCCATTGCTGGGAAGCTCTAATACCGGATAAAACTGGTTTGGACAAAATCCATGCGGAAAAGTCTTTTGGCACTTTTTGTAACTTAGGGTTCGTTAGGGTTAGCCCTAGCAGCAGGATTGTATGTGTTTCGGGGTGTTTTAGATTTTTGCAACTGAGTTCTGGGGTCTTAGAGCACTCGTGGGAATGTGTAATTTTGGTTGCAAGTGATTTGAAGAAAATCCATGGTGGGAAAGGGGGGATTTGGCATAGTTAAAGAAAGCGTTTGCCACTATTCTTAACTTAGGGCTCGTTAGGGTTAGCAGTATTTGTATTGCATGGTTTTGGGTGGGGGGCTGTTTGTGGGGGGGTTTGCGAGTCTTGGAGCGATGCTGGGTATGGATACTTTTGCTTGCTTGCAAGTGCTTTGAATACAATCCACGGTGGGTAAGGGGGGATTTGGGCCTACTTTTACTTTCAAAGTACGTTTTGTCACCAGTTTTCTTCTAGGCCTCGTTTTTTTAGATCTGATTGGGGGTCTTCTACATTTTTGCCACTGGCTTTAGTAAGGGTCTGGGTGGGAGCACTGCTGGGAAGGTCTAATTTTGTTCTGAAACACAGTTTACAGTACACCTAGCTTGAGGGGAAAGATCCGCTAAATTAATTTGCCCATACTTATTTATCCTTCAAAAGGAGACTCAGACAGAGTAAGCACTTTCAAAAATATTGTACTGTCTATTAGGAAACTAATAGTGTGACTTTTTGCACTACACAGCATACATACCTTATATTTATTTGTCAGTGGTGTTCTAATATCACTTCCTGTTTTTCCATCAATAATTACTGGCCGGGTTTCAGTCTGTCCAATGGGAAAAAAAGGATGAAGTCAGACTTCACATTAGCGAGCCGCAATTCAGCATCCGCCAGGCAGGCAGTGGACAGGGTGTCTTCTGGTCACCAACATTGATGGACGAAGCGTCAGCTGGAATGGAGGAGTGCCGCTAATAACAGGAATGGTTTGATGCGTGCAACTTACTTACCAAATTCAACAGGACAACAACAACATACAGATACAGTATCCATTCTTTTCAACTTATTTTTTAAGTAATGTTATTGCTGTGAACTTCTATGAGTGTGACTCTGCATTTCTTGGATCTCTCTCTGCTTCTAAATTGATCCCTACAGCCATTCTATAGGTTTTACTTCGGCTATTTTTTAAACCTAATTTAATGTAAGAAGTGTTTCTCTGAGTGCAGAGATAGGCAAGTGAAAACGCTGCAGCCCTGTACTGTCGCATTCTGTCATTCACGGTTGTCGAAAGTACTACTTACTTTTCAGTAACCATGCATGCAGTAGTGCATGCACTTCCTTTATGTCACTTAAAAGATTTATGGTTAGCTTTGTACCCAAAGATTTCTTTATCTTCAATTATTGTTTGTCCATGCTGTGCTTTTTTTTTCTTCTCTCAACAAAACTTACCCCAAAAAAAACCCCATTCCCATTGATTTTCCAAACCCTAACCCTCTTCACCCGGGCTGTGTGGTTTTGATTAATGTGTGACTAAATGACAGCAATAATTCCACACACTTGCTGGGGAGGATAAGGTCATAGCAACAGGCTGGTGAAGGAATCCGAGGATATATTCTAGACTTACTCAGCTTCAGTACTATTTCTTGTAGTAGTAGCCAATGTCAAAGAAATTCAACGCAAGTACTAGTTATACTTTCAATACTTTACCATTTGTTAGGCTACATTGTGGCACTGTTCTAGTGTACTGTCACCTGCTATATTCTCTATCGTACCGTTGTAATGCTCCAGTAAGGACAAAGCAGGTTTCATTTTCTTTTTTTCCATAGGCATGCAACTGCCACTGTGTCACACCACTAGTACCACCGCAATGAGGAAATTTCATCCGCCCAGGATTGCCAACCTTAATCGCCATTTCACGTGGAGCCAGCCCTGGGCCTAGCCCTACTTTCAAACACAATTACAGGTAAGATAAGCGTTTGGTGGGAGGTAGTATAATGGAGTATTAGGAGAGACGAGAGATTGACGGTAGTACTACTAAAGTCCTGGGACTCTTGAATTCACTTACTCTGTGAGAGGCACTTAGTGTTGAAAACATTTAGCCATTTACACTTAAAGGAAGAAAATGACACAGACTTAAGTTTCAGGAAAACAAACTTACTGGTAAACCCCCACCCACCAGACTCAAAAGCAGTAAAAAACAGGTATGCTCAGATAAAGTTTCAAAAAGTATATTTGTGTAGCCCTAACAAAATAATCTCCCGCAAGACCCTCCCTAACCCCAAAGATTGTCCTTCAAAAGTCCCAAAAACAACCCAACTCCCAATTCCCACCCCCCAAAAGTCTCTAAAAAAGGGGCAAGGGACACTACGGCAGGATGCTGTTCACTTTAGCGGCCAGGGCATCATACTCCTTGTGGAGGGTGGCATGGTCGGAGCAGAGGCCCTCCACCAAGGTCTTATATGTTAGGACCTCCTGCTCCAGGTAGGACACTCTGAGGCATAAGCGGCGCTGGCGTGCCTTGCAACTCCTGTGGGGGGCAGCTGCTGTCTTTGCTGCTCGGCGGTGGCGGTTGGCTTTGGTAGCCCGGCTCCGTATTGCTGGAGCACTGAGCTGGCTGGCAGCCCGTGGGGGCACGGAGGAGGATGCAGCTGTCGCAGTGGATGTACCAGTAGACTTTGTGTCCTCCTCCTCCAGGGCCAGCAGCCGCCGATATTCGGCGACAGTGGAATCCAGCCTCCGTTGCCGGGCCATTCGAGCCACTCCTTCCTTGTTGGTTTTTTTTATTTGGAAGGAGCAACTATATGAAGAAAGAAAGACATAGTCTGTAACCAATGCTCCTTAAGATTAACACTAAATGATTGAGCATAAAGTTGTGTCACAGTACAACTAGCAACTTGAAAGCACAGTACATAACTATTGAGGCCAGTATCTATCTAACCTCCCACTTCTTCATCCTTGCTCTAACATTAGTGGGAGTTTAAGGAACAAATTTTACGAGCACTATGGACTTCCATTACAGTCGACTATGACAGTACACCAGTCTTATTCTTATTCTTCTCTCTTGTTTAGGAAAATTGGTACGTTATCTTATGCAAGCCGGCATAATGCCAGCGCAGTGAACTTGCACCCAAGTAAAACAGACGCACACCATGATGAGTGAGACAGACTTGCGTTACTGTACCGGTCCAGTACATGCAGGTGGTGAAGCTCTTACTTTTCTATTATGGGTGGCACTGAGAATACTCTGTTAAAAGGGCTACTGCTTAATTAATTTAACTTTCACCCTACAGTGCAAATGAGTACTAGAAAAGGAAAATGAAGAAGCTAAATAATCTGATTATCTATCACTTCACATGGGATGTATTTGATTACATATGGGATGACTTTAAGTGCTTTGCTTTTTATTGAGTGAACAGTGATACACCCACACATGAATGACGTACTACTACTAAACTAAACTTATTAAGAGAGGTAGGGAGTGTCCACCGCAATAACCGGATATATGCTGTGCTTGCAGTTGCAATACAAACTACTGCTACTATTCATGGTAGTATTTGGACAAAATTACAACTTCTTTTCCTTGCCTTTCCTACACTGGAACGGACGTGCGGGTGCGGTGTTACATGCTCTTCAAAGTAACACTTAGTTCATCCAGTGACCGTCTACTCTCTCTAGATACACATATGCTATCTAAGAGTCAGATAGTACCATGAGCCAGGCATCCATCCATTCAAAGTATATGCACACATACAGTTTCTGTTTCACCCACCCAGGCTGTTCTCCTTCCACCCATCCTTGCTTCATCATTCACCCAGCCATGCACCATACCATATTCTTTCCTTCCCAGCCACCTCGGGGACCAGGCAAACACATATCATTCTTCTTTGCCAGTCATCATTAAATTTCTCGTCCTTCCACACTTACTTACACCCTTCTTTCGCTTTTCGTTCATCCCATCCATCAAGTTCATCTCAGATCTGATTGGGATTCTTCTCGCCAAAAACTTCACAGCTAAGTCGAAGTACATTTAGAGGAGGCTACTACCTGGTTGATTTATAATACACCCGTGCAGAAAGCACACTCTGCAGTCTTCAATCTCAATAAGTAAGGAATATATAGCTTACCTCTGCCCGCCACCACCGTGTGAACCCTCACAGGCACATTGGTGTCGTCCGGCACTTGCACCGCCTCCTCCCCAGAAGTGTTGTCCTCATCCAGCACCACCACCTCCGCGCTGGCCCCGCCACCAGATGTTCCACCTACAAAGTACATTTAAGATTGTTAGAATACACCACTCACTACTATATAATATTTGGTCTAGGAATAAAGAAATGTGAAAAAAAACAGAAAACAATGTAATAATTTGTGACTGTCTACTTTAAAGTAAAAATGTCCCTTTTTCCAGGGAAGGCTGTTGTCTTGCTGCACTTTTTGGCACAACTGATGAATGCTTGCTTTTTATTTTTAACACGCACCACTTTTTCTCCTAACAGACAGAAGCTTGACTTCTAAGAACACGAGCAAGATCAAGTTCAAACCAGGTGAGAGCTCGGCTCGACCACAAGAAATGTGTTCAATTAATCGTCAGCACTAAGCACTTTTCCATTTTCAGTTAAACATTTACTTTTATGACAAACTTGATTTTAATAAATGTGTTTACTTTTAATAAAGCTTTTAAACTTAAATAGACTCTGTGGTTTTTGGTCCTCCAGACTAGAGTGGATGAGCTAAAGGTTTTGGAATTTTTGCAATCATGTGTGCCTCTGACACTTCTTGACTCTGACTCCGTACTCTTGTCCTGCGTTGGATAATCTAATCATCATTGGGGATCAATCATCGGTGACTTTGGGAGCTAAATGACTCTGCCACACTATCTAGTCAGTAAGGAGATTGGGGGTTCTTCAAAGTCTGATATCACTGAGGTATGTGGAAAGAAAGTCTACCTGCGCCTATTATAATTGATAAACAATGCACTATTTAGTGTTCATAGTTCGGTTTGTGCAGATTTGTCCCTGCAACAGTAGTAGAATGGATTGTCCTCCTATCCAAACCAAAAGTAAAGTAGTATCTTATTCTTTCTTGGTGGTCATTCACCTTTTTATTGTTGGCAATTGTCAAAGCATAAACATTTAGAAGACTTGAAAAGACATTATGGACAATCCCAGAGGACTGCACTCAGTGCATAGAGCTATTGCTGACTAGAATGGGAGTCCAATGGAATTGCCAAATGTGCAATCTTAGTTAGCTACACAGACAGACTAATAAGAATAATCTAGTAATACCACAGGGAGTCATAGTCGAGGCAGGATAAGAATTTAGATCCAGTCTACAAGAAGATCAAAGACGATTTAGAAAAAATCAAATGAGGAACGCTAGGAAAAAATAGGTACTCTATATTGAAATTAAAACTTACTGGGGCCAGCAAAGGAGCCCTCGCCTGCTCGATCCTGGCCTGCATCCTCCTGAACAGCACCCTCCTCCTCCTGTGTCCTCTTGCCCTTGGGGGGAGCTGATGTACAACATTGAAGAAAGAAAGACCAGAAAACATGGATGATATTTGTCAACCAAATCAAAAATTTCAAAAGAACAATAACAAAATATTTTGGCGAAATAGCAAATAGATAGACAACTATTCCACGGGATATATTGACCAATCTCATGTGGTATACTACGTTATTCGTATTGCCTGATTTGCGGACCGTTGACTTTGAAAGTTCCTATGTAACTCACTAAACAGACTACTAAAAAGGTTTGCCTAGGCCTGGCAGGCAGCAGTCCGCAGCACGCGAAGTGACAGACAAAGTCCATCGTGCTTGCAGATCAGTGAATACTCAAACTATCAATCCACCGACCACCACCACTATTTCTTCTTATAGCCATGTGTCTAAAGGAAGTACTGGACTTCAGTCTATTGGAGCTGATTTAGAAGTCCCTTGCGGCTCATTTTCCTCCATTGTTGCGTGACTTTTGTGACGCAGCAGCAGAACAAAAGAGGCGCCATGGTGCAGCGTATATCAAAAAAAAAATGACGCATATGGGAGATGCATCACGTTGTAAAGCCCTGCGCCATCAGGGGGCGTTCCGGCGCAAGGGAGGTCGTTCCTGCGCAGGAACGAATCCTAAAAGTGGCTGAGGGAAATCTACAAGATGTCAATCAGTCACTTTTAGGACAATGATGCGTGACTCAAACCCTGCGCCTGCTTGAAGCCGACGTACGGCTTGATGCAGCATTGGGGAGATAGGGCACCCCAGAGCATTGCTGGAGCTGCGCCATCGTTGGCACGCAACTCCAGCAATGCGCCGCCTTTACGGCACAGATGCGTAAGGCTTCTGTGACGTTTTGGGCCCATGGGTGGTGGTGGTGGCATGGCGCACAATTACTGCCGCATCCCTGCTACTTTGCAGGGATGCGCCGGTAATTGAAAATATGACCCTTAGTGTCTAGCATTACGCAGTTCTTTACACTACACTCATACATAATTTCTCAGGCCAATGAAATGAACACAAAATACAAAACAAATAAGCATATTAGCAAGGCTACTGAGAAGGAGAGCAGTGCACCTGAAATGCATAGAAGATTTTGAAATATAATTTACCTACAATGTAATCGGCAGCAATATTGCTCTTGGTAAAGAACAAAGATTTGCAAATAACAGAGCCGGATAAAACAGAGTAGTGATGAAATAGCTAGAAATAGCTACTACTACTCACCAAGCCCGGGGACCTCTACGCCGAGCACGTCCAGCAAGTCGCGTTCCCGGTCCATGACATCCGTCCATCGGTGGGTGGCCTGGTTATAGGTGCGCCGGACCCCAGAGAGTTTAAACATGGCCCGGCACACCTTCTCCCACCGCTTCCGGATGCCGTAGCCGGTTGCGATCTTGCCGCCTCCCAGGATGGTCTTGGGGAGGCGGCGCTGGACGTGGAATATTAGTGCGGCCACCTCCTCCGCACTAAAAATCTCCCGGGCTGTCACTGTCTCCCCCCTCTGTGGAAAAGTAAATTTTGTCATGTTCTGTGTCCCTACGTGTCATCCATCATATGTTATGTGTGCATGACCAATATGCATATGTTATTCCCCATGTCCGATTAATGACGCAATTATAGTTGTGTCCACCTCTAGTATGCCAGTTTCCAGTTCTCGTGAATACTACGGATATCAGGCCTATGTAAAGTAATGTTGCCACGTTTCTCAGTGTGCACGTTATTTCATTATAAAGTCCCTGTTTCTAGGCCTCAACAGGGCCTGGACATCAGATTCAGCTCCTGTCTCCTGAAGCCTCGCTGAGGAGCGATACAGCCCCCACCTGTATCCCCGAACTTTCACTTACTTCCTGCCTCGCAGTGCCCGGTGCAGCTTGGCTCTGCCTCTGAGTCTGCCAAAAGTATGTTATAGTTCCAGTTATCAGTTCAGTCCTCCTTCTCTGCATTCCTAAGCTACTGAACTGCATCAATAGTTTCCGTCATTGTCTAGCCTATGCGGCTCCATATTTAGAGAAATACTGCATTTAATGGTCATTTAATATTCTTCATCACGCACTACATGTAGAATAATGCATGGTCCAGTCTTAGAATCAAATTAGCCTTTCCCCTCCTGACTTCTAGTTTATATCAACATGTTCCCTAAACATCAGATACTAGATAGGGTTTAGGTACATGTCGCTCCGACCCTTCAGACTTTAGTCTCTGCTCCTAGCACAGAGTTCATAGCCCCCAGCTTCTCCTAGTAATACGTCATTGCCAGTTTGCGCGCACCACCAGGTTAGGGGTCCCGGCTCCTTAGGTAGCCCCCCCAATGTTTCCGCCCCATTCATGACATATTCTGTTACGTCTGCACCACATGTCTATGTATACGCCCAGTTACACCTACTTTTACTCTTATCTTTCGCGACTGCTACGCGTCACGCCTTCTGCTCCACCCACTGCTACGCCTACTGCAATGTAATGCTATGTGTTTGCGTTTTGTATATAAGCTCATGTATTGTTATTAAAAGAGAGCGCGCTCATCCCAGACCCAGCCCCAGCAGCTGCTGGGCCCCTGTTCCTATGCAGGTTGTCCTGTTCCTGTCCTTATGCTGTATTAAACCTGCAAAACTCCTACTACCTCGAATCTTGACTCTTATTTATTGAGCTATCTGTTATGATATATGTCTAGTCAAAAATAGGGTATTATTTATTTATTTACCACATAATGGCGCCCGAATAGGGACCTGCCCTTTCCCCACGCGTCGGTGAAGCCACGCCGACCCCCTGACCCTCTGCAGCCGTGACGGAACCATACCGGCCACGTGCAGATATTTCTGCTTCAAGTATCCCTCAGGCCCACGGAGGAGACGGAGGAGGCGGTCCAGCATCCAAACGAGACGGTGGAGGAACGCGGCGAGTCCCGACCAGAGCCCAAGCCAAGAGTCCAAGGTCCGAGGTATCCGGAGGCCCACCCGTAACTGAAGTCCGAAGTTCGTCGTCCGTCGTCGTAACAGTCCAGTCCAGTCCAAGGCCTTCCGTTCTTGCTGCCCGGTGAGTACCATTGCTGGGGTAGTATCTAGACAGGGTCAATCTAAATTGACTCTGGTCCGTGGGTTGGTGGTACCCAGGCCCACTAACGAAGTGTTCACCTAGGTGGATACGGGTCTTGATGCGTCCCTTTATGGGACCGGTATGTTCCGTACTGTTTCAGCAGTGCATCCAGTAACTCTAGTCTGTTCCGTTCTCGAGAAATTCTTGTGTTTCTGTTCTCAGTATTCCAGGTAATATTTCTGTCCGAACTGTAATGTTATGATGTTGTTCAATGTATTTCCAATGTCGTGGTATGCCTGAATTGTTTTCCCAATTGTTATTGTTTCTCGTCTATTGTATTGTGTTCCGATTCAAGTTTACAATGTCTCTCTTTTCGAGATTACGTCAGTTAAAAACTAGAAAGGGTTTGTTAGAGGAAGCAGTTCCTGTTCCGCCCAGGGACAGTCCAGGTCACTTTATGTATCAGAAACATGGCATAAGTGCCATATTGTATCTAGATTTATGGGTAGAGTATACCAAACAGTTAGAAGAAAAGTATAGATGGCCCGTATCGGGTACATGGGATGCCGAATGCATCATGCGAGTAGAAGAAGCATTATGGAAAAAGAAAGCCAGACAGTCACAGAGAGATGCCATCGAGTTATGGCGCAAAGAAGCTCATAAAAGAACTGAAAAAGAAATCAGAAAGTCAGAACTAAGTAGAGAATCCCAAGAACGAGCCCAAGAAAGAGAATTAATCGAGATAGGTGAACGAGTCAAAGCCGAACAGTCAGACAGACAGAGGCATGCCCTCATTAAGGGTATGTATCCTCTTCTTGCTGAGGGCTTGCCAAAAGCGACCCCAGAGGCATCCAGTAATTTCCCGCCACCATTAGTTCCGACCAAGCTACGCCACAAACCGACCGCAGCTGATATTTTTATTTCGTCCTATGTAAATGTAAATGTAAATGTGCTGGACTTGTAAAGCGCACAGCTGCCCGTAAGCGTCCCGGCGCTTGCTTAGGGAACCCGTCCTGGTATTCCCCTGTGAGAAACCCCAGCAGGGTGTCCACAAGGTGAAAGCCAGGCATCCCACCACGAGGGGCCGTAGTGGAGATTAAGCAAGCTATTGCCCAGAGTCGCAGAGTGTGACCCCGTGAGTTGAGTAGGCACCAGAGCGAGAATTATCGAGTCCGTGGAATTTTGAGCTCGAGAAGGCGGGGAATCGAACCATGGTCCACGGTCGATCTCAGCTTCCGGGTCTGCCGCCTCTAACCACTGAGCCACGCTTCTCCTAGAGGACGACACAGTCCCCGAATATGCAAATCCTGTTCACGCTCCGCCCGTCCCTGTAAATCAGGTAATTCCTGCTCCTCCAGATACCGGGGTGCCCTTAACAGCTCCCCCGAGTCAGCCCGCCATACAAGTCCAGCCCACGTTACAATTACCCACCCTGCCAGGACGAAAAGCATCAGTTGATGATTCTAGTATAGGGGCCGCGGGAGGAGGTCTTCCTCAAACTCCGCCGCCATACAAGCGTTTATCAGCACTCGAATTACATGCTCAAGCGTCACAGCGTACTCCTAAAAGTAATAAGTCTGTTGCAGAAATCAGGCAAACCCTTGGCGAATGTGTCTATGACCCAGTTCCAGGCGAGTTTAATATGGTTTTATATTCCGTACGCATGAGGAGGGTGACCGAGTATCTAGTCACCTTGCCGAATATGAAAGAAGATCTAGACAGAATATATCGTTTCATCCGTACAGGGGATGATCCAGAAAGTATTAGTGATGCCATGTCTCAAAGGAAAGCCGAGATTCAGCGTATGATATTAAAGTTCTTAATTAATTGTCTAATAAGAGAACAAGATTACCCGTCTAAAGATCCAGCCGAAATGAAAATCCTGACAAAGTGGAGTGATAATATAGCCGAAGGAAAGCACAATACCATTAGTGCCATGGAAAGTATGTACAAGAAAATCCGTAGAGAGATAATAAAGATACACGAACAGCGTAAAGCAGCACAAGTAAGCGAGAAAGAAAGTACCTCTGATCCTGAAGAGGAAGACGATGAGAATACTGCCAGAATAGCGTATGTAGGAAAATCTAGATTTCCAGATCGCCATTTACGTCTAGAACACAAGTCAACTCTCCATCATCCAGCACCAGAACAAGGTTCCCTAGAACAAGTATTTCAAGCTACCGATCACATTCTGAAATCACGAATCGGTTACAGTGAGTTAAGTACTATGCATGAACAAGAACTAGTCCGATCAGCAGTCCGATGGATTACTGATTCTACCACTTTTCCAGACGAAATAGTGGCACAAATGTTTCTGAAACTGCCCCCAGCCGAGCAGCGACTGGTGGGTATGTATATGATCCAGTACCTCATTACTCTGTATGAGGGTCAGCATTCTGATCCAGGCCCGTTACATGATATCCTGAACGAATTACTCCAGTACAGATGGAGAGGACTAGGTACCGATTTAATTAGTGTCATTCTAGAACAGCGTCACAAATATAGAACATTCTTGAACCCGCATTTTGTTCATGTCTCACCCCCAGAAAGTAAATCATTCTACATAGACAGACAGAATCCGTTACGAGAAGTCCACCCAGTTAAAGGAACGGGTGGCGAAATGCAGCGAGTGTTTGTATACACTCCGATCACAAAGATGGAACTCCTTGAAATGAAGAAATTAATTCCCTGTCATGACAAAGATCCAGCAGGGTTCCATCGAGAATTAAAAGACATGCTCCGTATGGGAGAATACACATACCCAGATATCATTAAAATGTTAAAGGTCCTGTTGCCCGCAGGGGTGTATGAAAAGCTAAAGGAAAAAGAATGGGAGGTGGGAGAGAAAAAGATCGATTGGACAGTTCTAGAAGCTGAAGACAAGGCACGAGTACCAGGTACCGGTCTTGGAGATAAATGTAAAGAATTACCAGAATTATTAATTCAAGTTTTACCCAGATTATTGACAACTAGAAAAGAAGACTGGGATGCAATCTCAGCCTGTAAACAGAAACAAGATGAAGATATTAGTGATTTTTATTCTAGGTTTGAAAAGTGCTTTAGTATCAACAGTGGCCTCAAGACAAGTAGTGAGTCATACCCTCACCTTTTTGTTACTAAATTAGTCGAGAATTCAAGTCCACCAATTAAAAACCGAGTTCTGAAAGTCGAAAGCACCTGGCAAGCAAATACTCCGTCCCAGATGCTCCAGATGCTCCAGTACCACCAAAATAGAATCAGGGAAGAGCAAGAACACGAAAGAAAACGTATGAAAGACACGAAAATGAAAGTACTAGTTGCACAATCTGTTCCTCAAGACAGTCAGAAGAGGGGTCCGAATCAAGCCAGTCATCCTGCAGCTCCCGTTAAAGGGAACTGCAATTATTGTAAACAGCCAGGTCATTTTATAAATGAGTGTGCAGTTCTGAAACATAACATAGCTACTGGGAAGACTAAAGAAAGACCACGTCCGCCTAGACAGGAACAAGTTTCACAGATTCCTCAGCCACAGAATGCACAACAGACAGTTACAGTACCGCAGCCTATCGCTGCAACCCAGCACGTTACATCGCAGATGTACCAGTATGCACAGTCTGAGTATCCAGAGTATCAGCCATATTCATGAAACAGCCTAGAGAGGGAGGTAGGCTTGCCTCTCATCGAGATACCTGTAGATCAAGAAGGTCCCTATGTTCACAGTCAAGTATTAGGGAAAGACAGAAAGTTTTTGATTGATACAGGGGCAAGTAGGACCACAATTAGTCATGCCGAAGTTCCAGGGGCTCCGCTCTCAGGCTCAAGAAATGTTTCCCTTGGATTTTCCGGAAAGCCTATCGTTAATGAGATTTCAAAGCCAGTTACTCTAGAAGTAGGTCCATTGTCCCGCACTACTGACCTGTTACTTACTAAGTCATGTCCAGAAAATCTATTAGGCATTAAAACACTGAAAGAATTAGGTGCAGTTATTTGTTGTTCCCCAGAGGGAATACGATTGTTCCTACGTGACTTTAAGGGTCACTATGTATTACGAGATTTTGATTCCAGACTGTCTAATGTTCCGCAGCATTTATGGGCGCAAGGTCCAACTGATGTAGGGTACATGCAAATCACACCCTATCGTGTGACTCTCAAACCAGGTGTAGTGTTACCACGAATCAGACAGTACAGATTGCCACCCGAGGCTATAACAGCCTTATCCAAAATTATAGACGAGCTCATGGCTCAAGGAGTAGTTGTAGAAACTGACTCCAATGTATGTAATTCTCCGATCATTCCAGTCATGAAACGCACTGATCCAAATGCACCCCCAGTATATCGATTAGTGATTGATTTACGAGAACTTAACAAATGTATTATTCCTCAGTACCCAGTTGTCCCAGATATCTCTTCCCTATTGACAGCCATTGATTCCGAAGCCACGTTCTTTACAGTAATAGACCTTAAGAACGCATTTTTTAGTGTTCCTATTCATCCAGACAGCCAGTTTCTTTTCGGATTTTGTTTAAATGGAAGGAGCTATATGTTCACACGCGCTCCTCAAGGTTTCACAGAAAGCCCTAGTATTTACAGTCAAGCACTTAAGAGACAACTAGATAATATTCACATGCCAACTGACACTGCCCTGCTCCAGTATGTCGATGATCTACTGATCACAGCCCGTTCTGAACGTGATTGCGAGCGTGCGTCACTGACGGTTCTGTATTTCCTAGCCGAGATGGGGCACAAGGTGTCACCTTCGAAGCTTCAATTCTGTGTCCAGCAAGTGGTATACTTAGGACACTTGCTGTCCAAGAGGGGTAGGCAGTTGACACCAGACCGTATCCAGTTGATAGCGAGTCTTCCCCAGCCCAGAACCCAGAAGGAGGTACGTGCCTTTATCGGCCTTACTTCTTATTGTAGACAATGGATTCCCCAGTATGCATTTCTAGCCAAGCCACTGATACAGTTAACAACACAGGAGGCAGCCGTATCGACTGTTCTCCCCTGGACATCTGAACATACACTTAGTTTCAACGAGTTAAAGAAAGCTTTATGCCAAGCTCCAGTTCTAGCTACACCGAACTACAGTAAGCCTTTTACACTTTTCGTTACTGAACGTGGAGGTACAGCATTATCTGTTCTCACACAAGATCAAGCAGGACAATACAAGCCCTGTGCTTATTTTTCTAGCACACTAGACCCAGTCGCCCAGGCGTTGCCTGCGTGCCTCAAGTCAGTTGCAGCCACAGCACTAGCTATCAGACAAAGTGATTCCATAGTTTTAGGACACTCCCTGACAGTACAAGTCCCACACTCCGTGGAAGTTCTTTTAAACAGAACACAAACACAGCACTTGACAATTGCACGTTTAACAGGTTATGAATTGACACTGTTTCAGCCACACATAGATATTAGACGCTGCAACGTTCTGAATCCTGCTACACTGTTACCATCAGTTAGTTCAAATTCTGCCACACACGATTGCGTGGAAGTAGTTAACATTACGACAAAGCCAAGACAAGACCTGACAGACATTCCGTTACCAGATCCTGACCTGACACTTTATGTGGATGGTTCATGTATGAGAACTAGTACAGGAGAACTAGTCGCCGCGTATGCAGTGACTACTGACACCGAAGTTATTAAGACACACCGCATTGATACCCTGTCCGCTCAAGCAGCAGAGCTAGTTGCTCTGACACAAGCCTGCATACACGCCAAGAACCTGAAAGTTAATGTTTATACAGATTCACGTTACGCATTTGGAGTTGTACACGACTTCGGAGTGCTCTGGCAGGAGAGAGGTTTCATGACTTCTCATGGAACCAAGATTCAGCATGGATTCCTCATTCAAGCTCTGTTAGATGCCATACATTTACCGACATCCATTGCTATCATGAAATGCAAAGCACATACGAAAGTCACTGACATTATTTCCCAAGGTAATGATCTAGCAGATCGCACAGCCAAGCTTACAGCACAGACTCTAGACATTCCAGTTAACCTGACACACACTCCAGATCCGATTACATGTATGACAGTTAAGGACCCTACTCAAGATGTCATAGATATCCAGTTACATGCTACTCCCGATGAAATCAAGAAATGGTCCGAACAAGGAGGGGTCCAGACAGATCAAGGATGGTTAACGAAGGGTAGAGCCACATGGTTTCTCCCCGACTCTATGGTTCAAGTCATTATTAATACCGCACATAGTCCAGCACATTTAGGAGAAAAAGCTATGTTAGACAGTATCCAGAACATTTGGTTCAACAAGCATTTACGAGCTGCAGCCAAGCAGAAAGTCCGTACCTGTATGATATGTTGTCAGTTTAATCCAGGTAAAAGTGTCCCGGTGGAACAAGGGGGTTTCCAGCCTCCTGACCACCCTTTTGAAGTCCTCCAGATGGATTATATTCAGATGGAGCGATGTCGAGGTTTCAAGTATGTCCTTGTAGTTGTATGCGCTTTGTCCAGATGGACAGAAGCATATCCAGTCCCAGATTACACAGCCGCGACCACTGCCAAGCAGTTGGTTCGTGAATTCTTCCCTCGATATGGACTCCCTAGAGTCGTATATTCTGATAACGGTCAGCCATTCTCATCCGAACTGATGAAGCACGTTTCCCTGTTGTTAGGGTACCAGTGGAAGTTTCATTGTGTACGCCATCCTGAAGCAGCCGGTCTAGTCGAGAGACATAATCAGACTCTGAAAATTCGAATTGCAAAAATATGTAAAGATAAGGGTGTGGACTGGCTAGTAGCTCTGCCAGTCGCTTTGTTTTATATGCGCATGGTCGCACATTCCAGATCAGGTCTGTCCCCGTATGAGGTCGTATTCGGCCGCCCCCCTAACATGTGGGGTACTCCTAGACCCCGAAGTATTACTGATGTTTCATGTAATATGCTGACAGATTACCTAGCTTCCTTGATGTCTGCCCTCAACTCATGTCGTTCACAGGTTGCTGCCGCATTTCCAGACAATACCGAGGTGGCACCGCATGAAATCGTTCCAGGTTCCATGGTGATGGTCCGTAACTTTGACAGATCAAGTCCGCTGGAGCCTCGATGGAAAGAGCCCTGTCAGGTCCTCCTCACCACCCGTACAGCCGTGAAGTTGGAAGGCCGAAAAGGATGGATACACCTTTCTCACGTTAAACTTTTAAAAGGACTGAAACCCGTCTTTAAGAACATTTCCCCGGATTTTAAGGACTGTCCCGCAAAAGACATTGATACAACCCCTCCCTTGTTAGAGAAAACTCCGCAGCAGGAGTATAAGCAAAAACTCCGGTCTAGTAAAATAAGTCAGTCAGTTTGATTGTCTAAGTCCTCCCCTAGGTGAAACGGTTAGACTGTTTCTGACATGTATAAAATAGACCCCCATAGTGAGAGAGTTAGTAAAAACTCAAACCGATGTATCGTTTTTCTAAGTTTCATATTATTCATCAGCATTATGATTTCCTGCACCAGTTATGCCTTTTTCCTGTGTTTCCCAGTTCCTCATGTAAATAAGCATTCTAATGTTACAGCAGAGCACACGTTTAGTGATCTGCCTCCTCACGAATATTCATACCGCCTTGCTATGCGTAATAACTCATTTATCCGCATGTTACATTATTCACACCAGACCAGCAATGCCACTAATTGTTGGGTGTGTGGTCGACTCCCCCCTTTCCAGACGCCGAAGGGAGTTCTGCCACTTTTTCCTTATCCGTTTTCACATAATGGTTCGTGTGGAGCATGGTCCACGTTAACGTCATCCTCAACAGATATGTCTTTTCTTAACAGCACATGTTTCCCAGACAAGCAGGGTCTCCCCCACAGAACAGGTTTAGATCTAGAAAATGAAGTATATAATTTAGGTAATTATTCGTCGAATTTCATGGTCCTGAATGTTCAGTCTGATACTACTCCAGACTCACCTGCTATTTCAGTACTACCAGTCAAAGGCGAATTATGTGTCCGAAATAAGGGTTCCGTACACGTAGGACATAGTGATTGTACTACTATTGTCAAGTATAGTGACAGTGGGAAATCTATTTTCAAAGCTTCACGTCATTCTTATTTTGTTTGTGGTCAAACCGCATATGTTCGTCTGCCCCTCGATTGGGAGGGAACCTGTTACATTGCTTTCCTACTGCCACCAGTTTTTCTAGCCCCACCTGACTACCATAGGAATTCCTTCCTAGTACATACTAGACACAAGAGAAATCTCCCGATTGTCGATTATACTGAAACTGCTGCAGAACAATTCATTGATATTGATAAAGGTGTGTTCCCTTATTTAGGTACAGTTGTAAACAGTAAGCTAATCCGTAGGTTAACAAGAACCCTTGAAGCTGTAGTAGATGAGACTGCCTCTGCTCTAGGTAACTTAACCGAAGAGCAATCCTTTATGAGAATTGTCGTTTTACAGAATCGTCTCGTCCTTGACGTCATACTGGCCGATAGGGGCGGGGCCTGTAGAGTCCTCGGATCTAGTTGCTGCATTTTCATTCCAAATAACGCGCCGTCTGTTTATTCAGCTATAACCAGACTTCATAAAATTGCCCATCTGTTACACCAGAATCCAGGCACCTGGACATGGTCCGGTTGGTTCTGGAATATAATTTCCGCCTGGGGATGGAAAGTCCTGTCCTTTCTAGGTATCGCAGTAGCGATCATATTCAGCTGCTGCCTCTGTATACAATGTGGCCCTGCGATTTGCGGCATGTGTGCTACCTCTTGTATTCCTAGTCCCAAGCCCCGTTCTAAATCCCGTTCCAAGACAATTCGAGATGAACAAATGATACTGTATGAAATGATAGATGGTATCATGAATATTGATGTTTCCTGATGGAAACGTAGTGACAAGGAGGGAATGTGGAAAAGTAAATTTTGTCATGTTCTGTGTCCCTACGTGTCATCCATCATATGTTATGTGTGCATGACCAATATGCATATGTTATTCCCCATGTCCGATTAATGACGCAATTATAGTTGTGTCCACCTCTAGTATGCCAGTTTCCAGTTCTCGTGAATACTACGGATATCAGGCCTATGTAAAGTAATGTTGCCACGTTTCTCAGTGTGCACGTTATTTCATTATAAAGTCCCTGTTTCTAGGCCTCAACAGGGCCTGGACATCAGATTCAGCTCCTGTCTCCTGAAGCCTCGCTGAGGAGCGATACAGCCCCCACCTGTATCCCCGAACTTTCACTTACTTCCTGCCTCGCAGTGCCCGGTGCAGCTTGGCTCTGCCTCTGAGTCTGCCAAAAGTATGTTATAGTTCCAGTTATCAGTTCAGTCCTCCTTCTCTGCATTCCTAAGCTACTGAACTGCATCAATAGTTTCCGTCATTGTCTAGCCTATGCGGCTCCATATTTAGAGAAATACTGCATTTAATGGTCATTTAATATTCTTCATCACGCACTACATGTAGAATAATGCATGGTCCAGTCTTAGAATCAAATTAGCCTTTCCCCTCCTGACTTCTAGTTTATATCAACATGTTCCCTAAACATCAGATACTAGATAGGGTTTAGGTACATGTCGCTCCGACCCTTCAGACTTTAGTCTCTGCTCCTAGCACAGAGTTCATAGCCCCCAGCTTCTCCTAGTAATACGTCATTGCCAGTTTGCGCGCACCACCAGGTTAGGGGTCCCGGCTCCTTAGGTAGCCCCCCCAATGTTTCCGCCCCATTCATGACATATTCTGTTACGTCTGCACCACATGTCTATGTATACGCCCAGTTACACCTACTTTTACTCTTATCTTTCGCGACTGCTACGCGTCACGCCTTCTGCTCCACCCACTGCTACGCCTACTGCAATGTAATGCTATGTGTTTGCGTTTTGTATATAAGCTCATGTATTGTTATTAAAAGAGAGCGCGCTCATCCCAGACCCAGCCCCAGCAGCTGCTGGGCCCCTGTTCCTATGCAGGTTGTCCTGTTCCTGTCCTTATGCTGTATTAAACCTGCAAAACTCCTACTACCTCGAATCTTGACTCTTATTTATTGAGCTATCTGTTATGATATATGTCTAGTCAAAAATAGGGTATTATTTATTTATTTACCACACCTCAAACGCCCGCACGGGAGCCGGGCACGGGGTGCGGGACCCTTCCCCTTCTCAGGGTGCTTCCCGGCTCCCTTTACCATGGTCTGGGCAGAAATGAAGTTAAATAATAAAGAAGAAATAGAATAGGGAAGAAGAAAAGAAAAGAGTTTAAAAAGTAGTTTAAAATTAACAAAAAGTAGCAGAAAACACAAAAATATAGAGCTAGAAAAATAGAGGGATAGATAATAAGTAAAATAGATCAAAAAAACTTCAAACAAGCAAAGGATGGCAGAGATTCAGAGAGGATACAGAAAGCATGCCCAGAACCATAGCAATGAATGAGAAACAAGATGGCCGCGCCCGTTCACGACCGCGTGGGTAGGTTCGCGTGAGATTTTCCTCGCGATCACGCGCAAAATTGTACTAGCGAGCCGCACACTTTGCGAGATTACACATAGCGGCCGGAAACGGAATTACGTCACGCAAACAAGATGGCCGCGCCCGTGTACGACCGCTAGGGTAACTTCGCAAACGTATCGCTACAAGCGCCTTGCGAACACGAAAAAAAACACGAGAACATACACGCCGCAAAAAAAAAAGTGTATTCGCACGAATTCGCGGCTTCCGAAATCGATCTCGCACGGATTCACGCCCCGCAAATCGCGCGAAATTGCAGAAAAACGATTTTAGCAAAAATGAAAGCAATCAGCAGGTGCAAAAGTTCAAACTTAACATTAGTAACCATTCACTCTAGTGCTTCCTGAGGGGCCCCTCCAGAGTTCAGTTGCCTATTTGCAACTATTCTATGACCCTGCTATGACCCAAACAGCAGGCTCATAGAATAGCTACAAGTAGACCATAAAGGTCCTGTGAAAAAAAATTGCACTGCAACAGAAAGCAAATTACAGATAAGGAAGGAAGCAGGTGCCAGCCAGACTGGAAGTTTCAAAATTACTGACACATTAATCAACCCCAAATTAATTCATGGCAGTTGAAGAAGGGCAGATTTGCTTGCTTTCACTGCAACAAAAAGCAAATTACAGATAAGGAAGGAAGCAGGTGCCAGCCAGACTGGAAGTTTCAAAATCACTGACACATTAATCAACCCCAAATTAATTCATGGCAGTTGAAGCAGGGCAGGTGTGCTTACTTTTTTTCGAGTATAATAATCTAAGGTGATAAACAAACCTAATGGGTGGCATTGAGGATGTACCAGAGGGTGGCAGTGGTGAAACAGAGGGTGCTGTGAACCTGTGATGATAAACCAGACGTAGAAACAACATAGTCGGGGCCGTTGCGAGCCGAAAAGTAAGTTTGCAATTGCGAAATGGTCCACAAATCCTCGCGAACGCTCGCCAACACAAAAAACATAAAAATCCGCAAATTCGCGAGAGTTCGCGGATTTTGCGGATTGCGAATCCGTAAATTCGCAAATTCGCGTACGCTAGATCCGCTCATGTCTACACAAAAGGGGGGAAAAACGAGTGGCACAGAGCACAAAAGCAGGGCACACAGGCAAAAGGGGCTCAAAGGGGGGGAGAAACGAGTGGTCCAGAGCACAAAACGAGGCACACAGGCAAAAGGGGCACAAGGGGGGGAAACGAGTGGCACAGAGCACAAAATGTGCTCTGTGGGGTCACAGAGAGGGGGAGCAGTGCCACAGAAGCCAAGGACAATTACCAGAGAGTCGTCGGCGGCAGCAGGGGCACACAGTCGGAGTTGCGTGGAGGGGGAGCGACCTACCAGGACCCTCTTTACATTAATTTTACTCAGCTCTCATCTTTAAACCAGCCCACAGACACACAAACACAGACACACACACAGACACCCCCCCCACCCCACCCGGCTGCGCAATGCCGAGAGCTTCACTGACACTTTCATGTTAATTCGGTTCTGGAAACGCAAAATGCGTACATTGGCTGTAACATGTCTAAACGCATTTTAAGGTAAATTTCACAACGTTTTGATTTAAAGTGGAACAATGCATGTGCCTAAATAGTAGTACAGCTTTTTCGGATAAATTGGCGGCTAAAACTCTCCGTGAGAAAATTGGTCTTGTGCACTTTCCCTGCTTCCTAACACAGGCTTCTCCACTATAACCCTCTTTTCGTTAATTTTACTCAGCACTCATCTTTAACCCAGCCCACAGACACACACACAAAGACACCCCCCCCCCCCGCCGCGCAATGCTGAGAGCTTCACTGACACTTTCACTTTTATTCGGTTCTGGAAACGCAAAATGCGTTCATTGACTGTAACATGTCTAAAAGTATTTTAAGGTAAATATCACACTGTTTTGATTTAAAGTGGAACAATGCATGTGCCTGAAAAGCAGTACAGCTTTTTCGGATGAAATTGGCGGCGAAAACTCTGCGTGAGAAAATCGGTCTCAAGAACCAAGAAAAGTTTTGGTGACGTCATTTTGCAGCACTCATTTTAAAAAATCGTAAATCCTACTTGCTACAAAACTTAATTTGAGCACGAATTGTGAAATGTTAAAAGTCACTCTGACAACAACAATGCTTTAGCTAGGTGGAAGTTCAATGTGTCACATCATGGCACGCAAGAAACATTTTTTTGGGGGGGGGGAGATTTGTGCAAGCAAGAGGTGCCTAATTGACAGCGTGCTCTTACTGTGTGAACGGAAACATAACAATTTGCAATCCCAAATGTGTAGGAATGTACACATTTTGTGAGCGCTCGGAGAACAGACGTCTCGCGGAATGACAGATGAGAACAGCATGGGGGAAATTCTCCTGTTAACTTTAAAATGGCTCTTGGGATGGCTTCACGGCGGAGGAATGCGCCTAGCCCGTATCATTTCATTCTATCGGACCTGAACCCGCACCAAGTAAATGAAAACAACTGCTTTCAGAGACACTGTGGCACGACCTCACTCACCCTCACACCCTCACTCACCCTCACACACCCTCACTCACCCTGACACCCTCACCCTCACACCCTCACCCTCACACACCCTCACCCGCACCCCCTCACCCTCACACACCCTCACTCACACTCACACCCTTACCCTCACAACCCTCTCACCCTCACTCACCCTCACACCCTCACCCTCACACACCCTCACACCCTCACCCTCACACCCCCTCACCCTCATACCCCCTCACCCTCACATCCCCTCACATCCCCTCACCCCCTCACCCCCTCACCCTCACCCTCACACACTCTCACCCTCACACACCCTCTCACCCTCACACACCCTCTCACCCTCACCCACCCTCACCCTCAACCACCCTCACCCTCACACCACCTCACCCTCACACACTCTCACCCTCACACCCCCCGGACCCTCACACCCCCTCACCCTCACACCCCCTCACCCCTCATACCCCCACACCCCTCACCCTCACACCCTCAACCTCACACACACCCTCACCCTCACACCCCCTCACTCTCACACCCCTCACCCTCACACACCCTCACTCTCACACACCCTCACCCTCACACACCCTCACCCTCACTCACCCTCTCACCCTCACACCCCCTCACCCTCACACCATCCCACCCTCACCCTCACACCCTGACCCTCACACCCCCTCAAACCCCCTCACACCTTCACCCTCACACACCCCCTCACACACCCTCTCACCCTCACACCCTCACCCTCACATCCCCTCACATCCCCTCACACCCTTGACCCTCATACCCCCTCACCCTCACCCCCTCAAACACCCTCACCCACACCCCTGTCACCCTCACCCCCATCACCCTCACCCTCCCTCACCCTCACACCCCCTCACCCTCTCACCATCCCACCCTCACACCCTCACCCTCAACCACCCTCACCCTCACACCACCTCACCCTCACACACCCACACACTCTCACCCTCACCCCCCCCGCACCCTCACACCCCATCACCCTCACACCCCCTCACCCCTCATACCCCCACACCCCTCACCCTCCCACCCCTCGCCCTCACCCTCACACACACCCTCACACCCCCTCAACCTCACACCCCCTCACTCTCAGGCACCCTCACCCTCACACACCCTCACCCTCACTCACCCTCTCACCCTCACACCCCCTCACCCTCACACCATCCCACCCTCACACCCTCACCCTCACACCGCCTCAAACCCCCTCACACCTTCACCCTCACACACCCCCTCACACACCCTCTCACCCTCACACCCTCACCCTCACATCCCCTCAAATCCCCTCACACCCTCACACACCCTTGACCCTCATACCCTTCACCCTCACCCCCTCAAACACACTCACCCTCACCCCCGTCACCCTCACCCCTGTCACCCTCACCCTCCCTCACCCTCACACCCCCTCACCCTCTCACCCACCCTCACACACCCTCACCCTCACATACCCTCTGACCCACCCTCATCCACCCTCACCCCCCTCACACCCCCTCACCCTCACCCTCACCCCCTCACACGCCCACACCCCCTCACCCTCACACTCCCTCACCCTCACCCTCAAACACCCACTCACCCTCACACCCCCTCACCCTCACACACCCTCACCCTCACTCACCCTCTCACCCTCACACATCCTCTCACCCTCACACACCCTCTCACCCTCACACACCCTCTCACCCTCACATACCCTCACCCTCACACCTCCTCACCCTCATACCCTCACCCTCACACCCCCTCTGACCCACCCTCATCCACCCTCACCCCCCTCACACCCCCTCACCCTCACCCCCTCACACGCCCACACGCCCTCACTCTCACACTCCCTCACTGTTGGACAGGCCACATGAAGGGCCGCTCTCCCCCGGCCCAACCAGGCCCGAACCAGCCACGCAAGTACCACACACCACCATTACACGTCCACCGTCCCCGCAGGGACCCCTACACTCGAACCTGTTGACCGCGTAGGCCGACCCACTACCGGCCTGCGCGCCCATCCTGGGCGCCATCTTGGACACTCCACCACGAGGCCGCCTGGCCCCCGATCGACCTCAACCCTGGGCCTGGCCAGGCCTCAGACATTCCGGCACCAACATCCCCCCAGGAGGTGAGCGGGCTACTTGGCCAGTCAATGGGAGCAAGAGGTGTCGATGGCTCTCCCCCGCCAAGTACCGCTCGCCCATCGCCTCCCCGGGCGCTGGCTCCACCCCCCTGCTGGGTGTCTGAACCCCCTCATCCCGGACCTCCCGACCTCCAAGTGCGAGGGTCCGGACATCAAAGCACACCAGCCCTATAACTGGGGCAGCTCCAGAGCCGGACGGCAGTTGTATCTTGGAGTCGAGAGACGCAAAGAAGAACTCATCCTTGACGGACTACTGGCGCTGCCGTAGCTCTGTCTTGTGCACCCTCGTCTTGCCTGCTGGCGCTGCCGCGGCTTTGGGAACCACCCTATCCTTCATCGTCGTCGGGACCTGCTGGCGTGGCCGCGGACCGTTTGTAACCACCACCTTCATCGGGACCTGCTGGCTCTGCCGCGGACCGTCGTCTTCCTTCATCCATCTCGGGACCTGCTGGCTCCGCCGCGGCCCGGTCATCTACACCACCGAGCTCGAGGATTGAGAGCTATTTCCATCTCTTTGGCAACAAGACTGTCCCGCTACCCTTTTCCCAAACAGAGACCAGAATAGAGGGGACCCCTGAGTCCAGACCTCCTTGTACCATTCTACCGTACTTGAAGAATTGCCTATAAAGTATCGTTGAACTTTATCATTGTGTGGTGTCCGTCTGTGGGGGGGGGGGTTACTTGTCTGTACGATTCACTGGAGACGGCTCTCCCCGGAGACCTCTCCCCTTATCCTCGGCCGACCCTCCCGGTCCGTCTAACATTGGTGGCCAGCGACGGGATCCGAATCACCGCATAAACCGTACAGAGAGTAGCTCACCCCACGGCGAATCACGATGTAAACTAAAGACAGCGGATCAACGGAGAAATTCCAGATGGAGAAATTGGACGAGTACAGCCATCGTGAACTTAAACAGTTCTGTATCGAATTAGGTATCGCTACCACCGGACTAAATACCAAAGATGACTTTAAGCAGGCCCTGGAATCTTGGGCAGAAACCGGGGCTGCCGGAACCCCCGATCAAGACATCGCAGCACAAACCCCCATGGCCCCTGAAGAACGAAGAACGGGTCTCTCGCCAGACGAGATCCAGGAACGAGAAAGAACACGACTACACGAGCTGGAAATGGCCCGGCTCAAAATGGACTTTGAACTAAAGTTGGCCGAACAGAAAATCAACTTAGAGCACCTGCGTCTCCGAGAAGAAAGAGAGGAGAAACAGAGACAAAGGGAGCTTGAGGAAAAGAAACTGGCATATGAACATGAGCGGAAATTAGCTGAAATCGACCTACGCAAACAGAATAAAGAAGCAGGGGTGCCCGAGCAACCCCACACTCCAGGGGCAACAGAGAAGAAGGTACACATCCCCAAGGATGTCGTTCGAGAATACTTCCGAGAGGACGACATCCAGCAATGGTTTAAGGCCTATGAAATCGCTATGACTGCACACCGGATCGATAGAAGCGATTGGGGGGCCGGTCTGTGGGGGAGATTCCTCAATGAGGGCCGCGACGCCCTGCTGCAACTCCCGGACCACCAGATGACCTCCTATGACCATATGAAGGCTGCACTCCTCACCCGCTATGGCCTCACACCCGAGATGTACCGTCAGAGGTTCCGAGACTGCACCCGCATCCCAGGTACAACTTGGGTGGACTATGTCAATTACTTTAGCCGAGCCTTCGAGGGCTGGATCAAAGGAAGCAAGGTCACAACCTACGAACAACTGTTCAATCTTATGGTATGGGAGCATCTGTCGAACAATTGCTTCATTGAACTTCGTCAGCACCTCCTCGACAGCAAGTTAACGGATCCCCGGCAGCTCGCAGCCGAAGCAGACCGGTGGGAGATCACCAGAGTGAGTCGAAATGGGTCCTCCGAACAGAACCGGAACAACAATGGTCAGCACCGTCCCCGAGGAGGTGGAGGCCAAGGACGCGGAAGAAGCAACGCTCCGGTCACCCCCACTACCAGCCCCACCCCCCCGGCCAACCGGGGCAGCACCCCAGCGCGACCGGGACATCGAGCCAATGTTACCTGCCATCGATGCCAACGAGTCGGACACTATGCAAACGACCCAAACTGCCCCCAGTACCAGAGCCCAAGACCCCGCCAAGTAGCCGCTGCTGCTCTGGGGGAGGAACAGATCTCAGAGGAACAAGAAGAATATGAACAGGAACACCAAGAATGGGAGCCAGCCGCCATGGCTCTCGCCTGCCTAGGGGGGAGAGACATGGTCCCGCGGGTCCCCCTACCCGCTAATACCCAGAAGTACAGCCAATGGGTGGGCATCAATGGACGCCGGGCTGAAGCCCTTCGTGACACTGGGGCCAGTGTAACAGCCGTCCGCTGTCACCTGGTGACCCCCGAACAATACTTACCAAACATTCTCTGCCCTGTACGTTCAGCCGATAACTCAGAAAGTCTGTGTCGGATGGCCTGCGTCCCCTTCGAATGGGGAGGGGTCTCCGGCATGTTGAAGGTGACGGTCCGAGATGATGCCCCCGTAGACTGCCTCCTGAGTAATGACCTGGAAAGCTCTCCATGGGCAGCAGTCGAACGAAAAGAGCACCTGGGGATGCTGGGCGTCCCGGACTGGGCGTGCGTCACCACCCGGTCCATGACCGCCCGTGCCAACACCCGCCCAGAGGAACTCGAATGGCCGGCGCCACCGCCTCCGGTCGCCCCCGCCGAAACCACCGACCGTGACGTCCCCCCCGAACCAGCTCAACCTCCAGACCTCGCTAACCTCGACCAGTGGCCTCAAGAGGGGGGGCCCACGCAAGAACAATTTCGCCAAGAACAAAAGACCTGTCCCTCCCTCGAGGGACTCCGCCAGCAAGCGCTAGTCCAAAGCGCAGGGGATACCTCCGGAACTCACTGGGTCTACTGGGACAATGATCTGCTGTACAGTGAGCAAAGAATCGCGGAGCTGGGGGCCAGCCGAGTCCTAGTGGTACCCCTCCGTTTTAGAGACTTTCTGCTAAACCTGGCCCACGATGTCCCCCTGGCAGGACACTTGGGTCAAGACAAAACCTATAGCCGCCTGGTGACCCACTTCTTCTGGCCCAAAATGAGGGACAATGTACACCAGCATTGCCGATCTTGCCCCACGTGCCAAGCCAGTGGGAAGAGCGGCCGCAAACTGAAAGCCCCCCTGCAACCTTTTCCCGTGGTCACCACCCCGTTCGAGAGGGTCGGAATCGATATCGTAGGGCCCCTGGACCCGCGCACAAAACAAGGCCATCGATTCATCCTGGTGCTAGTGGACCACGCCACCCGCTACCCGGAGGCTGTTCCCCTGCGGACTGTGACAGCCCCGGTAGTCGGCCGGGCTCTGATGGGGATCTTCTCCCGGGTAGGCTTCCCCCGGGAGGTCGTCAGTGACAGAGGCACGAACTTTATTTCGAAATATATGAAATCTCTCTGGCAACAGTGCGGGGTTACCTACCGGTTCACGACCCCCTATCACCCTCAAGGAAACGGCCTCGTTGAGCGGTTCAACCGCACGCTCAAAGGGATGATCGGGGGGTTGGAAGAGCCCCTCCGTCGCCAGTGGGATGTGCTGCTGCCGTGCCTCCTCTTCGCATATCGAGAGGTTCCCCAGAAGTCCCTGGGCTTCAGCCCATTTGAACTGCTATATGGACACCCCGTGCGCGGGCCGCTCAGCCTAGTTAAGGAAGGCTGGGAGATGCCCCCTCTAAAGAACCCACCAGATGTTTTCCGCTACCTCCTAACACTCCGCAACCAGACCCGGCGATTCCGAGGACTAGCAAAAGCCAACCTAGAGGCCAGTCAAGAGGACATGAAAAGGTGGTATGACCGGAATGCCTCCTCCATCGAATTTGAACCGGGGCAACAGGTATGGGTGATGTCCCCCACCGAACCCTGCGCCCTACAAGACAAGTGGACAGGGCCCTTCAAAGTGGTCGAGCGCAAGGGTCCGGCTACCTATCTCATCGACTTGGAATCTTCCCGGAACCCCCTCCGGGTCCTCCACGCTAACAGACTGAAACCGCACTTTGTACGGACAGAACTCAGCCTCCTGATGGCCACAGACAATGGGGCTGAAGAGGACTCCGAGCCCCTCCCGGACCTCCTACGAACGCGGGAGAAAGATGGTTCCGTAGAGGGGGTCCGACTCTCAGAGGCCCTCACCCGAGAGCAACACCAGGAGTGCCAAGTTCTCCTGTCACAATTCGCCAGCCTGTTCTCCCTCACCCCAGGTGTCACTTCCTGGTGTACGCACGATGTGGACACGGGGGACAGCCCCCCTATCCGCCACCGGGCCTACCGCGTGCCAGATCGGGTACGGGCCTGCATCCAGGAGGAAGAAGCCAAAATGCTCACGCTCGGGGTCATCGAGCCCTCAGACAGCCCCTGGGCCAGCCCTGTAGTACTGGTCCCCAAAGCAGCTGCCCCCGGCACCACACCAGAACTCCGGTTCTGCGTCGACTACCGGGGCTTGAATGCGGTCACCAGGACAGACGCACATCCCATCCCCCGGGCAGATGAACGAATCGACCGCATGGGAGCTGCCCGCTACCTCAGTATCTTCGACCTGACGGCGGGCTACTGGCAAATCGGCCTCACACCCCGGGCACAAGAACGTTCTGCCTTTTCCACTCCCGATGGCCATTACCATTTTACAGTCATGCCCTTCGGCATGAAGAATGCCCCAGCAACATTCCAACGGCTCGTCAATCAGGTCCTGGCGGGGCTCGAAGGATTCAGCGCCGCCTACCTAGACGACATCGCTGTATACAGCAACCAGTGGTCCGAGCACCTCCACCACCTCCGAGCAGTGCTGCACGCCCTTCAGCAAGCTGGCCTCACGATCAAGGCCAGCAAATGTCAAATTGGGCAAGGGTCTGTAACCTACCTCGGGCACCAGGTGGGAAGCGGCCTGGTGGCCCCTCTGCAGCTAAAAATTGCCGCCATCCAGTCCTGGCAGCCCCCCATTACCCAGACCGAGGTACGAGCCTTCCTGGGCCTCACGGGCTATTACCGAAGGTTCGTGAAAGACTATGGTACTATCGTGAGACCCCTCACAGAGCTCACGTCAAAAAATCAGCCCCAGAAAGTCAACTGGACCCCAGAGTGTCAAGCTGCATTTGAACAATTGAAAGCCGCCATGTGCTCCGCCCCTGTGCTCCAGGCCCCCGACTACAGCCGGGAGTTCATCGTCCAGACGGATGCCTCCGACCATGGCATTGGGGCAGTCCTGTCTCAAGTGAACACCGAAGGCCGTGATCAGCCGGTGGCCTTCATCAGCCGGCGACTCCTACCACGGGAACAACGCTGGAGCACCATAGAGAGGGAGGCCTTCGCGGTGGTATGGGCCCTCAAGAAGCTCCGGCCCTACCTTTTTGGCACACCCTTTCGGGTACAGACCGACCACCGACCCCTGCAGTGGCTGATGCAGATGCGGGGGGAAAACCCGAAGTTACTACGCTGGTCCATCTCCCTACAAGGGATGGACTTCACAGTTGAACATCGGCCTGGGCCAGATCACGCCAACGCAGATGGCCTGTCCCGGTTCTTCCGCCTCGACGAGAAGAGTCCCCAAGTGAATGGGTAACTCTCCCCGCCTTCAGCTGGGGGGGACGCATGTTGGACAGGCCACATGAAGGGCCGCTCTCCCCCGGCCCAACCAGGCCCGAACCAGCCACGCAAGTACCACACACCACCATTACACGTCCACCGTCCCCGCAGGGACCCCTACACTCGAACCTGTTGACCGCGTAGGCCGACCCACTACCGGCCTGCGCGCCCATCCTGGGCGCCATCTTGGACACTCCACCACGAGGCCGCCTGGCCCCCGATCGACCTCAACCCTGGGCCTGGCCAGGCCTCAGACATTCCGGCACCAACATCCCCCCAGGAGGTGAGCGGGCTACTTGGCCAGTCAATGGGAGCAAGAGGTGTCGATGGCTCTCCCCCGCCAAGTACCGCTCGCCCATCGCCTCCCCGGGCGCTGGCTCCACCCCCCTGCTGGGTGTCTGAACCCCCTCATCCCGGACCTCCCGACCTCCAAGTGCGAGGGTCCGGACATCAAAGCACACCAGCCCTATAACTGGGGCAGCTCCAGAGCCGGACGGCAGTTGTATCTTGGAGTCGAGAGACGCAAAGAAGAACTCATCCTTGACGGACTACTGGCGCTGCCGTAGCTCTGTCTTGTGCACCCTCGTCTTGCCTGCTGGCGCTGCCGCGGCTTTGGGAACCACCCTATCCTTCATCGTCGTCGGGACCTGCTGGCGTGGCCGCGGACCGTTTGTAACCACCACCTTCATCGGGACCTGCTGGCTCTGCCGCGGACCGTCGTCTTCCTTCATCCATCTCGGGACCTGCTGGCTCCGCCGCGGCCCGGTCATCTACACCACCGAGCTCGAGGATTGAGAGCTATTTCCATCTCTTTGGCAACAAGACTGTCCCGCTACCCTTTTCCCAAACAGAGACCAGAATAGAGGGGACCCCTGAGTCCAGACCTCCTTGTACCATTCTACCGTACTTGAAGAATTGCCTATAAAGTATCGTTGAACTTTATCATTGTGTGGTGTCCGTCTGTGGGGGGGGGGGTTACTTGTCTGTACGATTCACTGGAGACGGCTCTCCCCGGAGACCTCTCCCCTTATCCTCGGCCGACCCTCCCGGTCCGTCTAACACTCACCCTCACCCTCACACACCCACTCACCCTCACACCCCCTCACCCTCACCACCGTCACCCTCACCCCTGTCACCCTCACCCTCCCTCACCCTCACACCAACAACATGTAGCATAACAAAACATAGCATAACACAACAAAGCATAGCATAATAAAACACAACAAAACATAGCATAGCATAACAAAACATAGCATAGCATAACAAAGCATAGAATAGCAAAACACACCAAAACATAGCATAGCATAACAAAATATAGCATAGCATAACAAAGCATAGAATAGCAAAACACAACAAAACATAGCATAGAATAACAAAACATAGCATAGCATAACAAAACAAAGCATAGGATAGCAAAGCAAAACATAGCATAGCATAACAAAACAGAACACATAGCATAACAAAACATAGCAAAACACAACAAAACATAGCATAGCTTAACAAAACACAACAAAATATAGCATAGCAAAACAAAACATATAATAGCATAGCAAAACATAGCATAGCATACCAAACACAACAAAACATAGCATAGCATAGCATAACAAAGCATAGCATAGGGAGGTTTATAGAGCGCCTGGGTACGCACACCGGCGTGTCCCCGCGCTATGGTAAGTGGGAGTAGCAGAGTCAAAGCAGCGGACGGAGCCAGTCTACTGGACAAACAGGTGAGTTTTGAGTTTTCCCCTGAATCTGGACTCTGATGATTCCAGGCGGAGTTCCAACGGGAGCCTATTCCAGCTTCTCGCTACTAGAAACCGGAAGGACCTGCTGCCCATACGTGCCTTTTTTACTTTGGGAATTTTTAGTAGCCCGAGGATCTCAAGGCTCGGGCTGGCTCGTAGGGAGTAATAAGGTCCTGTAATGGTTTCGGTGCCTTGCTGCCTACAATACGATTTACAACAAGGGGTGGTGATGGACAGAGTCTCTGAATTAAGCAGAGTACTCTCACCCAGTCAAGAGATCAGGGCTAGATCCAACACCGTTTTTTAGCTCATTGCACCATCCCAGTTTCAGAACCTGGCTGTATGCAAATTAGTCTGTCCCTGGCCCAGTGCATCATGGGAACAGGGCAGACCAGACTACAAAAGCCAATTCTTACACTGGGAAGGAAACAAGCTTCCGGGGACCGGTTTCTGCCATTTCAGGCGTCTTCGGCCCGGCTTGCTTGAATCCTGATGGTGCAATGAGCAAGGGACTCACATCTGAGTATACCCTTCCACGCTTAGGGTGGACAAAATAATTTACAACAAGGGGTGGTGATGGACAGAGTCTCTGAATTAAGCAGAGTACTCTCACCCAGTCAAGAGATCAGGGCTAGATCCAACACCGTTTTTTAGCTCAGTGCACCATCCCAGTTTCAGAACCTGGCTGTATGCAAATTAGTCTGTCCCTGGCCCAGTGCATCATGGGAACAGGGCAGACCAGACTACAAAAGCCAATTCTTACACTGGGAAGGAAACAAGCTTCCGGGGACCGGTTTCTGCCATTTCAGGCGTCTTAGGCCCGGCTTGCTTGAATCCTGATGGTGCAATGAGCAAGGGACTCACATCTGAGTATACCCTTCCACGCTTAGGGTGGACAAAATAATTTACAACAAGGGGTGGTGATGGACAGAGTCTCTGAATTAAGCAGAGTACTCTCACCCAGTCAAGAGATCAGGGCTAGATCCAACACCGTTTTTTAGCTCATTGCACCATCCCAGTTTCAGAACCTGGCTGTATGCAAATTAGTCTGTCCCTGGCCCAGTGCATCATGGGAACAGGGCAGACCAGACTACAAAAGCCAATTCTTACACTGGGAAGGAAACAAGCTTCCGGGGACCGGTTTCTGCCATTTCAGGCGTCTTCGGCCCGGCTTGCTTGAATCCTGATGGTGCAATGAGCAAGGGACTCACATCTGAGTATACCCTTCCACGCTTAGGGTGGACAAAATAATTTACAACAAGGGGTGGGGATGGACAGAGTCTCTGAATTAAGCAGAGTACTCTCACCCAGTCAAGAGATCAGGGCTAGATCCAACACCGTTTTTTAGCTCATTGCACCATCCCAGTTTCAGAACCTGGCTGTATGCAAATTAGTCTGTCCCTGGCCCAGTGCATCATGGGAACAGGGCAGACCAGACTACAAAAGCCAATTCTTACACTGGGAAGGAAACAAGCTTCCGGGGACCGGTTTCTGTCATTTCAGGCGTCTTCGGCCCGGCTTGCTTGAATCCTGATGGTGCAATGAGCAAGGGACTCACATCTGAGTATACCCTTCCACGCTTAGGGTGGACAAAATAATTTACAACAAGGGGTGGTGATAGACAGAGTCTCTGAATTAAGCAGAGTACTCTCACCCAGTCAAGAGATCAGGGCTAGATCCAACACCGTTTTTTAGCTCATTGCACCATCCCAGTTTCAGAACCTGGCTGTATGCAAATTAGCCTGTCCCTGGCCCAGTGCATCATGGGAACAGGGCAGACCAGACTACAAAAGCCAGGCTGAAATGCCAGAAACCGGTCCCCGGTAGCTTGTTTCCTTTCCAGTGTAAGAATTGGCTTTGTAGTTTGGTTTGCCCTGTTCCCATCATGCACTGGGACAGGAACAGACTAATTTGCATACAGCCAGGTTCTGAAACTGGGATGATGCAGTGAGCTAAAAAACGGTGTTGGATCTAGCCCTGATCTCTTGACTGGGTGAGAGTTTTCTGCTTAATTCAGAGACTCTGTCCATCACCACCCCTTGTTGTTAATTATTTTGTCCACCCTAAGCGTGGAAGGGTATGCTCAGACATGAGTCTCTTGCTCACTGCACCATCAGGATTCAAGCAAGCCGGGCCGAAGAGGCTGAAATGCCAGAAACCGGTCCCCGGTAGCTTGTTTCCTTTCCAGTGTAAGAATTGGCTTTGTAGTTTGGTTTGCCCTGTTCCCATCATGCACTGGGACAGGAACAGACTAATTTGCATACAGCCAGGTTCTGAAACTGGGATGATGCAGTGAGCTAAAAAACGGTGTTGGATCTAGCCCTGATCTCTTGACTGGGTGAGAGTTTTCTGCTTAATTCAGAGACTCTGTCCATCACCACCCCTTGTTGTTAATTATTTTGTCCACCCTAAGCGTGGAAGGGTATGCTCAGACATGAGCCCCTTGCTCACTGCACCATCAGGATTCAAGCAAGCCGGGCCGAAGAGGCTGAAATGCCAGAAACCGGTCCCCGGTAGCTTGTTTCCTTTCCAGTGTAAGAATTGGCTTTGTAGTTTGGTTTGCCCTGTTCCCATCATGCACTGGGACAGGAACAGACTAATTTGCATACAGCCAGGTTCTGAAACTGGGATGATGCAGTGAGCTAAAAAACGGTGTTGGATCTAGCCCTGATCTCTTGACTGGGTGAGAGTTTTCTGCTTAATTCAGAGACTCTGTCCATCACCACCCCTTGTTGTTAATTGCCTACAATACGATGGCACATGCACAGAGCCTTAAACTCAATTCTGCTCCTCACCAGAAGCCAATGAAGTGCCTGCAACGCTGCCTTTGAGGCAGATCTTCTAGGTAGCCTCAGAACCAAGCGAGCCGCGGCGTTTTGTAACACTTGAAGGCGGTCAAGGCTCTTTCCCGTGGCACCCAAGTAAAGAAGATTGCCATAGTCCAATCGTGCAGTTACAAGGGCATGCACCAGCGCCTTACGAGCCTCCGTAGGAAGAAGCTCGAGAATCTTCCGCAGGTCTTTCAGGACGCCAAAGCATACCCCCACCACCCGACTAAACTGGGGCTCGAATGTTAATTCAGCATCGAGCCATACGCCCAGGTTTTTGGCTTCCTGACAAGGATTAGGGGCCGACCCCAGACAAGACGGCCACCATGCCGATGACCACACCGACGGGCCCCCCCACCACGAGCACTTCCGTCTTGCTACCATTCAGCCTCAGGCAGTTGGTCGACATCCAGGATGCAAGCTCCTGCATGCAGGCTCTGAACCTGTCAGCAGCAAGATCAGGCGCGCGCGATAGGGAGATGACCAGCTGCGTGTCGTCGGCATAGGACACTTTGCCCAACCCATAGGCCTCAACTATGGCTGCCACTGGGGAGACATATAAATTAAATAAAGTTGGGCTCATGGACGAACCCTCCGGTACGCCCTGCCCCAAGTTGATCACTCTAGAGTAACAGTCCCCCAGCCTGACCTGGAAACCCCTGTCTACCAGGAAGGACTGGATCCATTTCAGCGCGGCACCTGAAATCCCACCTCCATTCAGACACTGCAGCAGGGTGACATGTGCTACAGTGTCGAATGCCGCACTTAGATACAGGAGGATCAAGGCCATAGTTTGGTCCTCATCCACCCCCTGTCTTATGGTCTCGACTGCCATAAGCAGGGCCGACTCAGTAGAGTGGCGGGGTCGGAATCCAAACTGAGTAGCGTGAAGGAGGTTAGCTTCCTCCTCATATTCCATCAGCTGGATATTCACGACCGTCTCCGCCACTTTAGCCATATAGGGTAGAAGTGAAATGGGCCGGAGGTTCTCCAATTTCTCAAAGCTGATATTCGGCTTTTTTGAAGAGGGAGCACTACCGCCTGTTTCCACCCTATAGGTACCGTATGAGTCCCAAAGGATACCTCCAGCAGATGTCTAATATAAGGCTCAAGAGTCATCAGGCTTTCAACAAGTTGCTTGGGCGAAGCGGGATCCCTAGGGGAACCCGACTTTATCGATCTGCATATCTGTATAAGTGCCTCTGGGGAAGGGGTAGTGAAGTTCTCCAGTCCATATCATCCCCTGACTACCCCTGCATCTTCTACAAACTCGGACCCTGTTATAATTTGTCCCGGAAAAGAGGAATACATTTTTGCCACTTTTTCTGCGAAGAATTCTGCAATACGGTTGCATGGGTCCACAGAGCAGTCCATGGGCGCAGCGGCGGACTTAGCGTTGGAAATAGATTTATAGATTTTGAACAATTCCTTCGCGGAGTTCTCCGCCTCCCTAATCCTCTTAGCAAAGTAGGCTGCCTTAGCCTTTCTAATCATCCCATGGTAGGGCCGCCTCTTCGCTAAGTACTCCTGTTTGGCCTGGCTCGAGAAGGCCACCCTCCACTGCCTCTCATAGCGCTTACATGCCGCCTTCGCTAGCCGTAGCTCATCATTAAACCAAGGAGCCATTCTCTGTGTGCGGCGTCCCGCATTGGTCAAACAGAGTGGGGCGGTACAGTCCAAAGCCTCTGTAATGCGCTTATCCAAGTTGCTACTAGCTGTTTCCATATCCACCCCGCCCGGCCACCCTCCTTTGGTAAGTGCTTCGTCAAACCTAGCCTGAGAGAATTTCGCCCATTTCCGGCTAGTTACGGGGTGCCTGTTCCAGTGCTCTTGCACCCGGAACCTGCACCACAAAAGGCACCAGAAAGTGGTCTGACCAGGGAACCCGGATGGTGGGTTTAATCTCCACTTTCCCCCAGTTAGCAAATATCGGATCCAATAAATGGCCCTGCTGATGGTTGGGGGTTTTTACTCTCTGGTCTAGCTGTAGTGCCTGCAATTCCTTAAAGAAACCTGCCGCCCCTCTGTCTAGAGGGTCTTCCATATGCATGTTCAGATCCCCTAGCACGAGGAACTTGTCTCTGCGTAGAGCGGCTTCAGTAATTCCTTCTACCAAGCTGTCTGTGAACCTGGTGTGGGGACCCGGAGGTCTGTAAATCAGAAAGCCCTTCACTATAGTACCTGCATTCACCCTAATAGTGAAGGCACCTGCCTCACTCTGCGTAACCATCGTTTGCTCCATTTGACAGCACAGAGGCTGCTTGAAAACAATGGCTATGCCTCCACCTCTACCAATAGGCCTGTCTCGCCTAACCATCAGATACCCTTCCGGCAAAGCCTCGATAAGATCCGGATCTGAGTACGCATCTAGCCATGTTTCCGTGAGGAACAAGAGATCAAATTTTTTTCTATAAGTAGATTATGGATGTGCAGTCTATGTTTATGCAGAGATCTAACATTGAGTAACCCACCAACCAGGCTGGTGTACTCCTGTTTTTCCCTACCTCCCGTACTACACACAAATTGACAATGCTTACAGCCAGTGTCCTCCTCCACTCTCATGCTATGAAGGCATGAATTGGGGGTACTTCTGCAGAGACGCAGGAGTTGATCGCTGCTCCACTGCGTTCTAACCATAGGCTTCCCAGGGGTTGGGTCCCTGGCCCGCGCCAGGCCGCGGACGCCGGCTCGCCCCCTGCGCTGGTCCGCTGCGCTGCCGAGTAGGCATCCGTCTTTTAACCCCCAAGCGTCTAGGAAGACTAGAGTGCTCACCGTCCTCCCCCGCTCACCGGAAGTGGCTGGCTCGTACCTTCCACGCTCTCTGCACAATCAGTGCTTGTCACCAGCGTCAGAACGGGGCGGGAAGGAAGAAAACGAACCCAGCCCCCCTGCGCGATGTTGCTGCCTTCAGGTAGGAGACCTCAGCAGCCCAACTGTGCCACCAGTGAATGTTTTAAAAATACCTGCGGGGTAGCTGCCAGGAGACCTCAACAGTCCAGCAGTACAGTACAGTGCAACAGGTGATTTAAAAACAATACACGGAGGGAGCCTAATCGCTCTCCTCCCTATGCCCCCTCTCAGTTAAAAGCAAGGGTAAAATCACACCACAGGTCGCGTTAGCGCTGGCGCCATTAAAGCAGCTGGGACACTGCCACTGTCCACTCACCACATGCATAGCATACCAAACACAACAAAACATAGCATAGCATAGCATAACAAAACATAGCATAGCAAAACAAAGCATAGCATAATAAAACACAACAAAACATAGCATAGCATAACAAAACATAGCATAACAAAGCATAGCATAGCAAAACATAGCATAGCATAACAAAACCTAGTATACCATAACAAAACACAGCATAGCATAGCATAACAAATAAAAGCATAGGATAGCAAAACATAGCATAGCATAACAAAACAAAACATAGGATAGCAAAACAAAACATAGCATAGCATACAGCATCACTCAGCACCACCACAGCATCGCTCAGGGGCACCACAACAATACTATGCGCTACTACAGCATCACTGAACGCCACAGCATCACTCGTTCGCCATCACAACATCACTCAGTGCCACCACAGCATCAATCTGTGCAACAATTCAACAACAACGGGTTCAAATATGTTCTCTCAATGTTTCAAGCTTTATTACAAATGTAACAAAAAAAATGTTAATATTTCACTTCTGTTCTTGGATTTTCGTCACAATAAAATACACTGAACATAATCTTCACAAAAGTTTTTAAAAAAAAGTTTAATCTATTGCCATTATAAATTACAATAACTTTTATTTAAGTATTAATTATTAAAAAAAATGAAAAGCCATTGTTACTTGTAATATCAATACATGTAAGTCACGTAAATACAACACATATTGCATTACAAATGCTATAGGTGTCACATTTGCGAAAGTTATAACTATTGGCATTGTAAATGACAAAGCTATTAATTTAGCTATTTTCAAAAACAAAACATAAATGAAAAATGTGTCATTTACAATACCAACAGCTCAAACTTTCCTAATGCAAGACCTATTGCATTGCAAATGCTTGTTAATGCTTGTTTTAACCTAAGTGCACTAGCTCAGACGTTGCTTCCCACAGACTCTCGTGAATGGTGACGGACTGCTGGCTGCTGCTTTCACTGCGCTGGTCCTGTGTCTCACACACATTTCTGTTGCTGAGCACTGACGGGCGGACAGCGAGAGAGATGATAAACCGCAGGAACAAGATTCCCATAGAGAGAGAGAGGGAGCATGGCTGAGAGGGGAGAAAGGACAGCTCAGTTATGGAAATCGCTGCCTGCCAACCTGTTGCTGAATTATTCAATTTAACTACGTTGTTCCAATTGTACAGACAGAAATTAAACAAAGGAGCAATTCCACATTCTTCAGGAACCGTGAAGTCTTTTTGAACTGTGCATTTGAGGAACTTGTGTTTTAAACAGGGTATTTACTGACTTAATGTGGTGTCTCCCCTACCAGCACGTCACCTGCTGCTGAGTCAGCCCAGCTTAAGAGCCTATAACTGCTACGTGCCCCATATGTTGCGAACTGTGTGTCAGTCATGGCCAATTGATAACATTTCAAATATTTTTTTTTAACAATTTAAGTAATAAAAATAACGTTTACATCACGTCTTCAATAGATGGGTGTGTCCTTCATTTGTGCGAAAAACTAGTATACACGTCAAGAGGTTGTCGATGGGGAAATTGGATGCTGGGAATTGACTTACCCCACACTCTGAGCTGCTGCAAATCTCTGTTTAATTAAGGCCATAAAAACGCAGCTGGCTAATGAGCAAGCGAGATCCCATGCTTTGTTCTCATTTAAGGTAAACAAAGATGGCGTAGGGCTGCCCACATGCGCGTGCATTTGCATTCATAATCGATTCAACATTTGTACGTGTACGGAGGGACAAAAAATGCATGCGCATGTGGACAGCCCAACGCCATCGTTGTCCCTCCGTACGCGTGCACATGTTGAATCGATTACAAAAAGCACTTGCATGGCGAGAGCAGCACTGTGCGCTGCTAACGCCAAGCGAGACCTAAAAACTAAGTATGCTGGGACAGAGAACCAATTCTACATGTAATATATTTGTATGATGAACCCCAAGTTCACAAGCAATGCCAGAGGCTAACATTGATGAACACATTTTTTGAGTATTTTTTCTTATCAGGGGATAGGCGCCTCCTGCCCGTCTGCCTTCAACACTGTTTTTTCCAGTTTTTAAACTTGATAGATCATGGTGATTGCTTTTGGGTTATCTGGAATCCGAACTAACAATGTAAAACATGCAGTTCTGGATGCTCTTAATGTGGACTTATTGACACAACATATGCCACAAAATTACAATAAAGAGGTAGAAACATTTTTCGCTGAAACTGTTGCCACTGAGTCACAATATTTCACCGTCTTTACATTTGCATGGATACAATATGGGTTCACTCAACACATGGGGCCCGATTCACAGAACTAACTTAAGACAAAATCCTAAACTTACTACTTTTGATATTCACAGAAGTTAGGATTTTGTCTTAAGTTTGTCTTAAGACAGACTTAAGACAGACTTAAGTTAGGAATGTGTCTTAAGTCTGTCTTAAGTTTGTCTTAAGACAAACTTAAGACAAAACCCTAACTTCTGTGAATACCAAAAGTAGTAAGTTTAGGATTTTGTCTTAAGTTAGTTATGTGAATCGGGCCCATGGTTCTCAGCGGGCATTATTGAATTGCTGCATGTAAATGTAATTATGAACATATACATAAGCAATGAGCAATTTGAAGAACTTTTAACACACACACGTATACATTAGTCACAATAGCTGCAGGTTGCAAAATTAATTTTTGAACATCAGAGAAATTTTAATTTTAAATGTGAGATTCTCAGGTATTGAGTTGTCAAGTGAGAGCAAAAGACTTACTCCTGAGTTCCTTGAAGAGTGAGGCACACTTGAACCTCCTTGCACACTCATAACTTTACAAATAATTCTGATTTCTTTACATGTTAATGTACGTTTAAGGTTTGTAAAATACCTGCATTTACGCCTGCCAAGAATTCACAAATGGATTCATGGCAGGCGTAAATGGATTCACTGCTGCAGATGTATCGGTCGCCAATCGAATTAAATCTGCAGTTTTAAAACCCACTCAAGAGGTTGTAATTGGGCAGAGCTGGGTTTGAATTGGAGGCTTCCGACCAATCACAATCACGTACGTTTGTAGACCTTCCCAATCTCTCCTCTGATCCCGTTCCTCCTGGATGAGATGTGAAGATGATTGGTCGCCCCAAGGTTTGCTGGGGCTGGAGGGCACGGACTTGGTTTTTGTAGGGGAAGAAAAAAAGTGCATTCGCTCAGGAGGTTCCATTCCCCTTTTGCAGAATGATACGTTATGAAGAACTCTGCACAAGGGGAATTGGATCCGGTGGGACAAGTCACGTGATGTTCCCAGAAGTACGCCTGGAAGCCTGCACCTGGCAAAGCCTTCCAGGCATTCTACCAGGAATATTGGTGAATTGTGAATTGAAATCCTTTGTGAAGGAACAGAGGTTATAATCAAAACATTGTTGATATTGTCATGTATATATTTGAGCCCTAACATATAGTGAGGCTCTATTAAGTGATACATGTCATGCTAGGAGAAGGAATATAAGGTATTATAATGAGTGTCTAATCACTTTTGATTCTTTCCAAGCTGGAATCAGAGAGAGCCATTTATTCCAGTCACCGTTGCGATGGAGTAACCCGTCCGCCAAGATCTAACTCAGGCCCAGAGAGTTTTTCTGAAGGTATATCTTTCACGGCATAACTTATACGCAGGACGTCGATGGCAGGTTACTAAAGTCTTCCTGTTTACATTTAGATACACATTCCAAGTCTAGCGCCGTCTGTACTCAGCAATGTCACGAAGCAGGGTAGTGATATCCAGTGTCTCTGTTTTCTCTCTTATGCAATGTCGCCTTCCAGGTTCTACTGTTTGCCGATCATATCGTATTAGGTGTGGTCAGTAGCGCTTGTGGTGAGAGGCGGAAGGGTGCAGCGCTACTCTTCTTCGTTCAGACCACATGAATCATTCAGTGGTGTGAACATATATGGTGAATTTATGCTTAGTATTTCCTATCCATGCCCTGCCTGAGGATTTGTGTTTACTCTCACCTACTAGTAGACTTTGGTATTACAACTTTCAGGCATGAAATTGCTTTTTTTCAATTACATTCCTGTTTTTCACAACATTATATGGCAAGATGCTATTTTCCTGCTGTGCCTACCAGATACTTGCGCCCTCTCTGACTAGACAATTAGAATATCCCCATGAACGTTTCTTTACTTTTTTTATCTGTAAAGACCAGCAATTTATTTATATTCAAATGTTGTTAAGTCTTGGTTGTTTCCATGATTTGACTTGTTCTGTTTTCCCCCTTATCCTTCTGGTGTTTATGACCCATCCCCACTGGCCCTGCACTGTTTTACTGGCCATCCCTTCTTCTTTTTGACTTATCTTTTTTCCTACTTTTATTCCTAGAAGTTTTAACAGCCTTACTCTGTACCCGTATGACTTAAACATATCGTTAGACAGAATATCAAGGGCAATTATATCTTATTTATGTTTGTAAAAAGTATTGATGTTTAAAATACTGTATACTTACATATCACTGTATATAACATTGTTTCTATGTATATGGTTATCTTGTAATTTTTTTATTAATGTATACATAAATATATGTTAAATTATTGTTATTTAAATTTATATTTAACTGTACATTTTTTAGGAGTTTATTCGTGGAGGGACAAGATAGTGTTTTTATTACTTTTTGTACATGTATTTGGTCATTATTCATATTATTACTTAGGTCCTCAGCCCAACCCTGTTCAACATTTACATGGCTCCTCTCGCGTGCATCATAAGAACCCATGGCATCAACATTCTCTCCTATGTCGACAACACTCAGTTCATCCGCTGCCTTACCCACTAATACAACACCACCAGAACCAACTTCACTGCCTGCATGTCCAACTTGGCCAACTAGATGCAAGAGAACTGCCTCAAACTCAACAGGGACTTAACGGCGATACTGATCTTCATAAGTAAGAGCTCTCCAGGGATTCCTCCTGGTGGCCCCCCCCCAACCTGGATCCCACGCCCACCCCCACAGATTATTCTAGAATCCTCTGCATTGTCCTTGATGACAAATTCATGATGAACAAACAAGTCAGCGCTCTGATTGCAATCAACAAAAAGCATCCAGCCAACGTGTTTCGTTCAAGCAATCTTGAACTTCATCAGGGCTTGTGTTTGTATGTTGTTGAATTTCATTTTTGATGTGTCTTAGTCCATCAGTTATTTTTAATGGATTTCATTTGCTGTCGTAGACGTAAATTACTGATAATTTTCCATGGGGATAATTATAATTCCCCTAATCCAATACCGATATCAGTCAGTGACTGCGGGGTGTTGCAGAGTTTTTCCAGTTGCATTCCAAGTCCAACTCTGTCCAAACGACAGAAAGCCAGCCTGGAGTGGCCTGATGCAGGTAGGGCATCAGCAAGGCTTTTGGAAATACGAGGCGCGACAAGAGAAACACCTGCGTGCACGGTGTCGTGATGTGATGAAGCAAGGATGAAGACTGTTTCGGTGCTGTGGCTGTGTCGGAGTTAAGGGTGGGTGGTAAACTTCGCTCTGCCGGGGAACAGCGTTTACAACGCAACTTTTACCATGCATTACCTTTACCACGCAACTTTTACAACGCAAGTCGTTACAGCGACTTGCGCTGGGGGGGGGCGCTGTAGGATAGGAAATAGTTTAATTTACTATCCAAAACCTTCCCTACTATCCACGTGGACTGGAGTTGGAATAGTAAATAAAACTATTCACTATCCAGCGCCCCCCAACGCAAGTCGTTGTAACGACTTGCATTGTAAAAGTTGCGTGGTAAAGCCATGCGTTGTAAAAGCATGCGTAGTAACGACAGACATCCGCTCTGCCGGTGTGGAGCGGAGTTTTCCAGCAACACTACTATGATTGCTATGCTGAGACACTACCTCACAGGTCAAAGGTGTTTGTGCAGCCCTGTTCATGCATGCGCAGACTGACGCTCGCTCCCCACACATCCACACATACTCAGTCTCTTGCCTGTGAAGTGGTGCACAACAAAGATGATGGTGGCGCAAGCACCAATGACTGCAAGAGCTAGTCAGGAGGACTCTGTGCTGCCACAGCAGGAAAGGGACAAGAACCATGGCCACCGTTGCCCTCTCTCTGTGAAGCCTCATTGGTGCTCTCCACCACCTCCATGCAGCCAGGGGCTTCTCCACCTTCCTCCTGCTGGTGTTAGGTGAGGTTCGCATACACGGCGTGGAAAGTGAACTACTCTGAATTTCTCAGGTCATTGGAGGGAGCACGCGGTGCATAGCAGTGTTGTGGTATTGACTGGTGTTATTAGTTACTGTTTACATGTGCATACCGCACACTGTATTTTCTTGTGGTACGCATCGCAGCACTTTCTGACAGCTCGGGGTGACATTTACAAAAGGTGTTGACGTTTAGATCGGAGACCGCAGTTTGGTTCTGGAGTGGAGATGTAGGGTGCACAGACCACTGAGATCGCACCCCTCTCTGCCGAGCCACCATGACAAGTAGAAACATAACCCTACCACAAAGAAACCCAACAAAGTGGCAGATTTACGAGTTCTGGGTCATATCTGCAAATCAGCAGGGATGCGCCAGAAAAGATGTGACACGCAACTCCCTCTCAGCGCCACCACAAATGCGTCCCATTTACAATGCGGTGCACCGTGGCACAAGGAGAGGGCGATGCGTGTCGCATCCTGTGGCGTAAGGGCAGCGGATTGCTGGAGTCGTGTCGCATGCGCGAGGTGGCTGTAGCAATGCTCAGAGGTGCCCTATGCCTAACATGCTGCATCACTCCTTACATTTGCTTCAAGCAGGCGCAGGGTTTTGACGTAGCATGGATGGAAAAGTGACTCAGTGACTGCGTCCTTTTTACGAGTCTTCCTGCGCCGGAATGCCAACATAAAACCTAATGCAGGTTTCATGTGGCGCAGGGCTTTACAACGTGACGCATCTCCCTAGATGCGTCACTTTGTAAATAAGGCATCTCCCTAGATGCGTCACTTTGTAAAAAAGGCGCAACGTGGCGCATGGTTTACGCCACCGCTGCGTCACAGAAGTGACACAATGGCGGCGTACATGTGGTGCATGGGGCTTGTAAAAAAAACTGACTTTAACCTGTAACCTTACTTAAGCTACATCCACGATCGTTTCCCAGTTCAACCCCATGTAACCATAACTAAACCCCAGCCCGACAGTACTTCAACCCATAACACTTATCAGGTAAGAACATGGAAGTAGTTCTCTCTGAACAGCCTCTTGCCCCATCCTCTGAGCCACTGCTCACGTTTGAGAATTTTAGAGAGCAGCTCTGAGTATGTGGTGAAAGAAGAACAGCTGAGCATACGTAGGCTGCACTGCCTGCACTGCGCTATAACTCTGCATTGGTCATTTGGTGTTGCTTGGGAATGCCTTGCATGCTTCCTACTAGTCTCCAACATTTCTCACTGGCACAGAGTTCCTGGTCACAAGCATTACCAGCTTTAGTCTAAGAGTAGTGGAGTTGGGCGCCGTGATGACGCTGCCGTGCAATTACATTTGATTTAGCAAATCAAAAGTCTAGAATGACATATACTGCTGTATAGATATGGGGCAGAATTACAAGGAAGTGCCGCAGCGTGGCACCGCAAGCCCTTCGGCTGCGCTACGTTGCTGCACTTCCGAAGCACAGGGATGAGACATATTTAGAAGAATATGTTGCATCTCTGTGCTTCCGCCTGCGCGGGTGCACAAACTGCAGCCATGCGTCGGCGCAGGCACCCTTGCATCATGGTGCAAGGATGCCTGCATTGTGGGGAGATTGTTTTTGTGCAGAAAGGGGCACCTTCCTTCACAAAAACAATCACTACAGGCGCTTTTCTCTTTCAATGCATGCTGTAGAATGCAGCACACATTGAAAGAGGAAAAAACAAGGAGAAATAAAAAAATTCTCCTCGGTGCGCCTCGGTACGCCACCTCTAGGGCGGAGTAGCATTCAATCAATTATTATTATTATTATTATTATTATTATTATTATTATTATTATTATTATTATTATTATTATTATTATTATTATTATTATTATCAATCAAGCAATCATGACATTTGTATAGCACACTACTCACCCGGGGGGTCTCAAGGCGCTGGGGGAGGGGGGCCATCACTGCTCGAAGAGCCAGGTCTTGAGTTGCTTCCTGAAGGAGAGATGGTCCTGGGTCAGCCGGAGGTGGTTGGGGAGGGAGTTCCATGTCTTGGCTGCCAGGTAGGAGAAGGATCTTCCACCGGCGGTGGCTCGGCTGATGCGTGGGACGGCGGCGAGGGCGTGGCTGGTCGACCGTAGCTGGTGGGCGGGCGTGTAGAAGGTCAGGCGGTCATTGAGGTACTTGGGGCCCAGGTCGTGGAGTGCCGTGTGTGCGTGGGTGAGGAGTCTGAACGGGATCCTCTTGCTGACGAGGAGCCAGAGCAGGTCTCCCAGGTGGCCGGAGATGTGGCTGTGTCGGGGGATGTTCAGGACGAGCCGTGCGGAGGCGTTCTGGATGCGTTGGAGTCTTTTCTGAAGTTTGGCCGTGGTTCCGGCGTAGAGGGCGTTCCCGTAGTCCAGTCGGCTGGTGACGAGGGCCTGGGTGACCGTCTTCCTGGTTTCAGTGGGGATCCATCGGAAGATCTTGCGGAGCATGCGCAGGGTGTTGAAGCATGATGACGATACGGCGTTGACTTGTCTGGTCATCGAGAGGGAGGAGTCCAGGATGAAGCCCAGGTTACGTGCGTGGTCCGTTGGCTTGGGAGTGGAGCCCCGGGCGGCGGGCCACCAGGAGTCGTCCCAGGTGGAGGGAGATGGTCCCAGGATGAGGACTTCCGTCTTGTCTGAGTTCAGTTTCAGGCGGCTGTTCTTCATCCATTCGGCGACGTCTTTCATCCCCTCGTGTAGGCTGGTTCTGGCGGAGGCTGGGTTGTTGGTGAGGGAGAGGATCAGCTGGGTGTCGTCTGCGTAGGAGATGATGTTGAGGTTGTGTTGGCGTGCGATGGCTGCGAGGGGGCTCATGTATACATTGAAGAGGGTAGGGCTGAGTGAAGATCCTTGTGGTACTCCACAGGTGACTTCGGTGGCCTCGGAACTGAACGGGGGAGGCGGACTCTCTGGGTTCTTCCGGCGAGGAACGAGATGACCCACTCCAGCGCCTTCTCTTGGATCCCAGTGTTGCTGAGGCGCTGCACTAGGGTGCGGTGGCAGATGGTGTCGAACGCTGTGGAGAGGTCCAGGAGGATGAGGGCCGCTGTTTCCCCGATGTCGAGCAGGAATCTGATGTCATCCGTGGCTGCGATGAGGGCGGTCTCGGTGCTGTGGTTGGCCTGGAAGCCGGACTGCGAGTGGTCGAGGGATCCGTTCGCCTCGAGGAAGGCGGCAAGCTGTCTGTTGACGGTCTTCTCGATGACTTTGGCAGGAAAAGGGAGGAGCGAGATGGGTCGGAAGTTCTTGAGGCCGGTGGGGTCTGCTGTTGGTTTCTTCAGGAGGGCGCTGAGCTCGGCGTGCTTCCAGCTTTCCGGGAAGGTGGCGGTGTTGAAGGAGGCGTTGATGATGTCTCTGAGTTGGGGTGCGATGATGGAGTCGGCCTTGTTGAAGACGTGGTGGGGGCAGGGGTCGGTTGGGGATCCGGAGTGGATGGTGTTCATCGTGCGGATGGTGTCTTCGGTGCTGACCGGGGTCCAGGTTCTGAGGGTGGTGGTGTGGGGTGATGGTTTGGTGGTAGGGTGTGTGGTCGGAGCGCCGAAGCTGTTTGTATTTCGGCGATCTTGCGGTGGAAGAATGATGCGAGTGAGTTGCAGAGGTCTTGCGAGGGAGTGATGTCGTTGTTTCCGGCGTTGGGGTTGGAGAGCTCTTTGACGATGCTGAAGAGTTCCTTGCTGTTGTGGGCGTTGTTGTCCAGACGTTCTTTGAATGCTGTTTTGGATCAGCTGGTGGTGTTTGCGGGTGGTGTGCTTGAGGGCAGTCCAGTTGACTGTGGTCTGGTCGTTGCGCCAGGCTTTCTCGAGGGTGAGGCAGTTCTTCTTGGAGTTCATGAGTTTGTCGGTGAACAAAGAGGCTTTCTTGCTGCCGTGTCTGCTGGGAGGGGTCTTCAGTGGTGCGAGGACGTCTGCGCAGTTGGTGATCCATTGTGTGAGGTTGTTGGCTGCTTCGGTGGGGTCCGTTGTGCTGGCGGGAGGGTTCTGGCTCAGGGATGTGGCGAGCTGGTCGGCTGTGATCTTGTTCCAGTTCCTGCGGGGAACCTGTTGCGGGTGGTGGTGGGTCGTGGTTCTTCTGAAGCTGAAGTGGACGCAGCTGTGGTCAGTCCAATGAAGTCCGGTGGAGTGGCTGAAGGAGATGTGCTTGCTGGAGGAGAAGACTGGGTCGAACGTGTGGCCGGCGTAGTGGGTGGGGGTGTTCACCAGTTGTTTGAGGCCGAGGTTGGCGAGGTTGTCCAGCAGGGTGGTGGTGTTGCTGTCTTTGTTGTTCTCCAGGTGGAAGTTGAGGTCCCCTAGGAGGATGTAGTCATCGGAGGAGAGGGCGTGTGGACTGATGAAGTCTGTGATGTCTTCGCTGAAACAAGTGCGTGGTCCTGGGGGTCTGTAGATGAGGGTGCCTCTGAGTGTGGTCTTGGGGTCGGTGTGTATCTGGAAGTGGAGGTGTTCGGCGGCGGTGAAAGTGTCGTCGGAGCTGGTCATGATGCGGATGGTGTTCTTGTGCCCGATGGCGATGCCTCCTCGAGTCTGGTTGACGCGGTCCCTCCGGGTGATCTTGTATCCGTCCGGGATAGCGATGGCAATGTCGGGCGCTGAGGAGGCGTTCATCCAGGTTTCCTTGAGGAAGGCGACGTCTGGTGATGTAGTGTCGAGCAGGTTCCAGAGTTCGATGGCGTGTCTGTGGACGGAGCGGGTGTTGAGCAGGATGCACTTGAGGTGGTTGCTGTTGGTGTTTGGCTTGGCGGGTGCGGTGCAGGTCCGGAGGCAGGTGAATTTGCAGGCTTGGCAGGTGAAGGGTCCGTGGGTGCGTTTCAGGGTGGCTCGGTAGCATGCTGGCGATCGGCCGGTGTTGAGTGCGTTGACGGTGGTGGCGTTGTAGGTCCGTCGTGTGGTCTGGCGATGGCAGGGGTCAGGGGTCCTGGCGCTGGGCGCAGGCCAGGCATGGACGGGCGCAGACGGGCTTGCCTTTGGCGCGTCTTCGGCGCACAATCGGCGCACCCGCTGCACGTGAACGCTGCGCGTACGCGCGGACTCTGCCATAAATGGAGAGTGGGGGGGCAGGGCGAGGGAGGAGCAGCTGGGAGGCGGCAGCGGGGTGGCGAGTGGGGAGGGGAGCAGTGCGGTGATGCTGGAGGGAACGGGGGTGGGGCCACGGGGAGCAGAGGCAGGGAGTGGGGAGCGGGGTGGAGCAGCGGGGGAAAAACGGGGGTATAGGCACAAAAACAATCAGGGGCACAACAGTTGAGAAAGAAAACAATTACTGGCACAACAGCGAGATCAGGGGCACAACAGTAGAAAAAAAACAATTACTGGCACAACAGCGAGATCATGGGCACAACAGTGGATACAATACGGGCAGCGGCGGTGGCAATGGGGACCGGGCACACGAGGATGGGCCACGCGGCGGGTGGAGCGACCGGCTCTGACCAGGTCAGGTCAGGTCACAGCTCCCCGCCTCGCGGACACAAGCTCATGTATCCAGTGGGAGGGAGGAGCAGCTGGGAGGCGGGAGCGGGGTGGCGAGTGGGGAGGGGAGCGGTGCGGTGATGCTGGAGGGAACGGGGGTGGGGCCGCGGGGGAGCAGCGGCAGGGAGCGGGGAGCGGGGTGGAGCAGCTGGGGAAAAACGGCGGTATAGGCACAAAAACAATCAGGGGCACAACAGTTGAGAAAGAAAACAATTACTGGCACAACAGCGAGATCAGGGGCACAACAGTAGAAAGAAAACAATTACTGGCACAACAGCGAGATCAGGGGCACAACAGTAGATACAATACGGGCAGCGGCGGCGGCAATAGGGACCGGGCAGACGAGGATGGGCCACGCGGCGGGTGGAGCGACCGGCTCTGACCAGGTCACACGCATCTCCAGATTTACGATTTCTCATAAATCTGGAGATGTGTCTTGTTCCATGGGTGTGCGTGGGAACGCCCACAGCAACACCCACAGCAAGACCTATGGAACGCCCCTTCAATGCAAAGTGCTGCGTGTGAAGGGGCCGTATTGACAAGGAGAGGAAAAGCCACTGAGGGTGGCTTTTCCTCTCCTTGTAAATATGGAGGAGCCCCCTGTGCCACCAGTACGTCACGAAAAGTGACGTACTGGTGGCGCAGGGGGCTTGTAAATCTGCCCCAAAGTTTTTATGAAGCACTGCAGTGTGTGCCTTTCTAGCCTTTCTACTGGCTTCATAACATCTTTATAATGGATGACATTGCAGCAGGTACACAGTGTTCATAATTCTACTGTTTCTTGTCTTTAGCATGCAAAGTATTGAGTTGCCAGAAGGTTTATTTTTTTAACGATTAGTCAAGTATATTTCTTTCTGATGTTTAAGGGATTTAAATCTGTCACAGTGACTTTTAGTTTTATGAAAAATTAAGCGGTCATGGTTGTGCGAAGCAATGCAGGAGCACAATGCTTTGCCTACAAATGAAAATCAACTCTTAATCCACGGCCATATTCCAGATTACCTAGGTGCTAAACGGATTAAAAGTAATAAGAGAAGGGAGACAATAAATGGAGGTAAAAGGCGTATCATTATTTTTGTCTAATAAAATCCAGAAGATGGTGCGTAAACACTGGGGTATTCTTAATACAGCCCAAACAAATATAACATTACCTTTATTTTCTTTCAAAAGAGCCCGCAGCATTAAAGACAGTCTGGTCCATACTAGACCTAGATTCAAACTACCTGATGCACACAATACACTTTGGAACACCCAGCCAGTACGTGGTCATTTTCCGTGTGGCTCTTGCAGTGCCTGCCCCCAGACGTACAAAACAGACCAGGTTGACATAGGTACTGGAAAACCCTGGCTACTACGCAATCACACGAACTGTAACACAGAAGGAGTGATATATTTGATCACCTGCCCTTGTTCACTCCAGTACGTTGGGCATACTACAAGGAAAATGAGGGTCCGCATTAGCGAACACAAGAGTACCATTCGGTGCCATAAGCAATCCACCTGCCTCACTAATCATTTTTTGGATAAGAAACATCGACCTGAAGACCTCAGAAGGGTGATTTTGGAACACCCATATATTCCATCTCATATCAGTGATAAAACAAAGTTTTTATTTATTAAAGAGCAGAAATGGATTTTTAGGCTTCAGAGTGATAGTTTTGGGTTGAACGACTCCATTCCCTGGATTTCGGTTTAATTAGTGAGCCTCTAGCTACATTCCCTGATATGTATCATGACAGGGACTATGGTCCATAACTGCCAGTCCTTATAACAAGGACTACCTGATTAAAAGTCTAAGCCTGTGTCGATCCGACAGCATTATGATTGTCATGATTGACAAGAGGCTGTTACATTACACCTTCCCTGTCTTTGACACAAGGCTTCCGAACTTTTATTTAATTCGTTTTTCAATTAAACCATTTTGTAGTACCATTTGTACTCTTGCCATTAATCTTGCCAGATCCCGTTCTAACATCAGGTTTGCAATCGCTGTAATGCAAATAAATGAGATAAGATTACAAATTCCAGACGCAATGAGAGTCTGACGGTTGTGCGAGTGATTAGTGTTTCGCCGAGTGACTGACATGGCATGCGCGCTCTCGTTTCACTACATGCATGCGCGTCTGAATAGTGCCGTGATTATACCAACCACAACAGCGCATGCGCTACAAAGTTTCAGACGCAATGAGAGTCAGACGGTTGCGCCAGTGACTAATGTTTCGCCGACATGGCATGCGCGCTCTCTTTTCAATACACGCATGCGCGTCAGAACAGTGCCATGACCATACCAACCACAATAGCGCATGCTCTAGCTGCACAGCGGAAAACCCGACGGACAAATACTTCCGGGTTTAGCGTATCTTTTCTGATTCGATGAGCCAGTTCCACCTCTACGAGCCAATTAAGCTAATTGGTGATACTATTTAAAGGGTGCGTCCTGTTCCGTTCGGTACCTCCACTTCCTCTCGGACGCCTGAGAGAGGTACCGACGGACAGGTAAGGCTAATTTTTGGCGCCCCTACTAGCGTTCTCGATGTATAGCCTCTGAAATATCTTTTCCCTGGGGTTTATTTTTTTATAAATTTTATAAAGTTACTCTAGGTATCTATTGATAAAAAACACTCCATTAGAACACCCAGTTCTGGGTGAGTTCTGTCATGGTGCATTTTTAACTTTGTTCACAGCTATTGGTTTGATATATAGGATGCTACACAACTAGGAGTAGGAGGCATTTAATTTATTATAAATATCTGCTTTCTTGTGCACCTTAGAGCGGGGCCTCATATTCCCGAGCGGATGCCGGGCGAGGTGAGGTTTTCTCCTCGCAAATGCGTGGTGAGTATTCACAATCAGAAAACATGTTTTGTGAATGAGTCAATAATTACTCTTAAGCAAACAAGGTGAAATTCACCCTGTTTTTGTGTATGGTTTGTACAGTTTCATGTGAGAATGTGACTATATACATGCATATAGATGGTTGTTTTTATATTTCTTCACAGGATTGAAATAGAATGTTTACCTTCCACATGGACATTGGGGCTCCAAGTTCATGGTAGATATATGCTTTCCTTAAAATTATTAATTCTTTCACTTTTTCACTTTTTGGTTTTTGATATTCACTCATATTTGCTGCAGTAGCTTATAAATCTAGGTCCTGAAGAAAGCCTTGACAAATAATATCTAAAAGGCTGAAACATGTTGACCACCTGCAAAGCGCCATAGCGTAGTCATAAGCTTCAACTACCAGGCGTGTTTTTAACATTAACACTCAGACATGTTTAATAAATTTTGTTTTGCCTGAGTCGCTAATTTTAACTTATTCACCACAAGCACTGCACATTCACTTCAAACACCATCTTATGAGCAGCAGTTGGCTAGAGTGTCTATTGTTTCATCCATTTCCACACCATCACTGATTGGTTTGGGCAGCAGTATTGGATGTTGTAACAACTTTCCCATATGATGAGACTCCGCCAAATAAATGGGTGGTTTGATGGGAATATCTCAGCCATCTGTGACTCTACATACTTGTTATAGCCTACCCTCTCAGTTACTTGTATAGATCACTCACTTTAGACCTTTCATTCTCTTTGGTTTATTAGATATTGTCTCAGGAGATGAGATGATAGGTCTTTAAACATATCTCCATAGACCCTCTTTACAGATTTTGTTTATAAGTATCATTATTTATGGCAGTAAAGTTGCGTTTTAGGTTATCTTGAAAGATGCAGTTAAAAGGGGTTCTTTCACACATTCACTGCAGGTTAGGAGCTGAGGAATTTGTAATTACTCGCCATAAGCGAATCAAGATGCCACTGGTAAAAGGATTCTAACAATTACATGGAGGAGACTCATCTTACATTGCAGCTGTAAGTCCACCTCTTTATTCCTGTGATCACTGTTGCCTCCATGTGCTACTGTTTTGTTCTCATAATGACTTGAATTCTCTCAAGAGAAGAGGCTAAAGGGAAGCTCCCCGCTCATTACAATGGCCCTTGAATTATTTCGCACAATATGGTCTGGTCCTCCGAAAGCGTGGGCAGGATGTAGGGGTGGGCGGGACTCCACGGAATTTCTCAGAGTTTTTAGTAAAACTCCGCAAGTTCAGCCCACTCCTAGTAGGGATCCTGATTGCGAGACATCCAGGAGTTTATGGCATTCTAGGTGATCACAGAGCTCTCTGTTGATGGTCTTCTTGATGACTTTGGCTTGGAAGGGGAGCAGCGAGATGGGTCGGTAGTTGCTGAGTTCTTCGGGGTCAGCTGAGGGTCTTTTGAGGAGGGCGCTGACTTTGGCGTGTTTCCAGCTATCTGGGATGGTGGTTGTCTTGAGAGAAGTGTTGATGATGGAAGTGAATGCAGCGGTGATCGGGACTTTGGGGGCCCCTGAGTGGATTGTCTCCATTATTGCTGCGGTGTCCTTGACGGACAGAGGGTTCTATACTGTCAGGTGCCTGATTCACAAAGGTAAAGTTAGACCAAAAGTCTAACTCAGACCAAAAGTCTAATTTTGCAACTTTACAGTATTCACAAAGGTAAGTTACTACTCGTCACTTTACAACTAGTAGTTCTACTGGTAGTAAGTTTACTAGGAGTAACTTACCTTTGTGAATACCAGAAAGTTGTAAACTTAGACTTAAGTAGTAAACTTAGACTTAAGTCTAAGTTTACTATGCTTTGGCATTCACAAAGGCAAGTTACTACTAGTAATTTTACTACTAGTCATTTTACTAGTAGCAACTTTCCTACAAGTAGCTTTACTACTAGTAGGTTTACTAGCAGTAAAATTACTAGTGGTAACTTACCTTTGTGAGTAACAAAACGTAGTAAAGTTAGACTTTTAGTCTAAATTAGTTCTTTTGGTCTAACTTTACCATTGTGAATCGAGCCCTCAGTTAGTAGTCTTTAATTGATAAGCTTAGCAGGCTGGGAAGGTCAATGGGGGGTGGCTGGGTTCGAAGTTGCTGTAGATCTTGTTGATTTGTTTCATGGAGGAAATCAGACAGGTTGTTGCAGAGTTCTTCTGTAGGGGTGATGGTATTGGTTGAGACTGTTGGGTTGGTGAATTCCTTGACATTGGCGAAAAGTTGCTTGCAGTTGTTTCGATTATCAGGGTCAGGGCCTTTTTCTTGGTTTCTTTAACTTGATGGTGGCAGTGTCTAAGCACAATGAGCTGAGTGGGGATGAGATGCACTCCTAGTAATCCAAAAGTTAATCAAGTGTAAACCATAACTCCTTTCAAACATTATCAGCGTGCAAAACTTGCTTCGCGCTTCGTCCCATTGCGCTGCAACATTACTTAAACAACGAAGGAACCTTCATAGGTTCCACCAAGCTGCACAGCCACATCGCTGCCTGAATCCAATGAATCAAGTTCATATGTTTAAATCTACTTTTTCCATTTTTTCACCATTAATTTTCATCCTTCTTTCTTGCTTTCCATTCATTTTATTCAATCCATGTTAAACGTAAATCTTCAAGAAGGCTCAGAAGCATAAGGTGGGTTCGTTGTCATGATTTATTATGTTTTGACAAACCCAATGCATTTCGGGACTGAATTCCCTTCGTCAGGGGCATCTAAAAATATAAGCAAATATATATACTTTTAACCATTATTGTCATCCAAGCATTTCACTAATATTCACACAACGCACTAAATATAAACATGAAACAACACATACAAATGTCAATGATAGGCCTCTCTATAAAGAGCTGAAAATTCATCTGACTTTTGGCACAATCTGTAAGAGGCAATATTTTGTACAAAAGTCAGATGAATTTTCAGCTCTTCTGAGTACATTAAACCCACACTGATGCCAGTGTGGGATTTAATGAAAAAGGCACTCAGAGGGCATCTTAGAGATGCCCCCTGAAAATGACTTAACTCAAGTCTCCTGGATTAATGGCTGCTCACCAGATGCCACCACCAGACATGTTTCTGGACTCCTGGGTCGAGAGCCTGCTGCTCTCAGGGGTCTGAAACAAAGCACATCCTGGGACGATTTGCCAAGCCTCCTCCCCCAGGATGGGCAGGGTCCACGAAGGGGAAGCTTCAAAGCTGTGCTGCCTTTGTGAGTTACCCCAGCCATTGGCTGCTACCATTAACTGGCCCCCACCCGTTCTGACCACCCCCTTTCGGCGGTAGAAACAGCGGTTAAACCAAGTGAGGAAGGGAGATGTGCCCACCTTTATCAACCCCACCCCTCAGATGGGGGAGGCGAGATGAAGCACAACTCTTAGGCCCCGCGATCTTGCAGATGGGGTGACCGAGCCAACCCCAAGGAAGGGACACATTGGTCCCGACCTTTACTTACTTGTAACACCGCTATTATTTAGGGGCAACCCTGAACCTTACTTCTTCAGACAAGAATCGACCAGAAGAAGAGAAGAAGAAGGACCGAAGAAGCTGTGATGAACTAAGAAGAGGAGGACACCCACTGACTTGCCCCAGCTCTACCGGCCTCTCCGCACCTCGAACCTGCTCCACTGAAATCCCGGTGTGTCCTGCAGCCAGCAGCCTCAAGAACCCAATGGACCTGCCCTGCCTTCCAAAACCAAGATGTTCGCTCTCGAAAGAACTGGATTTGCTCACCCACAGACTCTGGCTCCGGCCAAATCTGACAGTCTGCACCACTCTGCACCCCACGGCCCAAGTTCGAGTCACCCAACACCACAAGGAGGTCTCCCCGGGGATCCTGACCTGAGATCTGGTGATCTCTGACCTGCCTTGAATCTCCAATCAACGCCTGCAGCCTCTTTCTAGAGAATCCCCGCAACCACGACCGGAGCTGGCAAGAAAACCTGACGCCTTAAGACACCCCTGCACCTGACATCCCACGGCTTTTGGTGGCCCAACCGACATAGTCCCACTCCCAGCATCCCAGGCATCCCAACTTTCCTCTCCAACCAGTGGTCACCTCCAGAAGATCTTTGTCCCCAAACCTGCAACCAGAGAATCTCCACTGGAAACAACAGGGCACCCAACGCCAAAGCTGCACCCTGCACCTAGCCGCCCCTGTGCCGCTGTGGGTGCATCATGTGGTGCAAACAAGATCCCCCTTTGCCCTGAGCCTAACCCCTGGAGCTTTGCTCCCACAACCTTGTGGCCTGCTTGTGAGCAGCCACCAACCGGAGGCCCCCTATCCCCCATTGGATAACATTGGGACTCTGCACTCTGCAATCAGCCACCTTAGTGCCGCTGAGGGTGTTCTGAGAGTGCTTCCTCGAGCCTGGGGGAATCGGGGCTCTAACCCCAGAATTCCAACTCTCACAAATAAGTAGTTACCTGCAAACAGTTAACCTCATTTCCTTCCATAGGATTGCATTGACTGTTTTTCCTTGAAAGTTCTTGGAGTTGGTTTGTATGAAACATTGAAAAACTGCAAATGTACTCAAAGTTAAATACTTACCCTTTGTCTAAGAAAGGTCCCAATGTGATATCTAGGCATATCACACTGATTAGCAAAAGTAACTTTAAAAGTAATCTATAAAATGTACCGTGCACAATAATCTTTATAGTAACTAAAATGTAATTTTGAACTGTTGACTTACCTGTAATTCAACCAACTGCATTTGAGCCTCCATTCAACTGTAAGTCACTGCATGAGATTTTCCAAAGTATTATTTCACTTACCTGCACCAGACTTGGCTTGGTTCTAGAAATAAAATAACTAAATTATATTTTTGATACAAACAAATTGGTCTGAGTTCAGTCTTTGAGTGTGTGACATCATTTCTTGCCTGAGTGTGTACAACAAATGCTTAACACTGTCCTCTGATAAAGCCTCACTGCTCGCCCACGCTACCACAAACAGAGAGTAAGGTGCTATCTACTTTTACCTCTGCCTACCTATGGGGTTCCACTGGACTCTGTGCACACTATACCTCATTTTGGTATAGTATATACAGAGCCAGATTCCTAAAGTAGGGCCGTGTGCGAGTTGGAGGAGGCCGATGTTCTGTAGACTTTTGAGCAAGTCCACGGAGTTGCAGTCCGTGGGGTCGTGGAGGTGAAAGTTGAGATCATCCATGGAGTTGGAGTCTGTGGGGTCATCGAGACAGAAGTTGAGATCGCTTGGGAGTATGAAGTCTTTGGTGCCAATGGCGAGGGGTGCGGTAGGCAAGGGTGCATTTGACAGTGGTTTTACTATCAAAGCTTGAAGTGCATATGTTCCATAAAAGTGGCTTATGGGTCAGTGTGAGAGGGTCCGATTCACAGAACTAACTTAAGACAAAATCCTAAACTTACTTCTTTTGGTATTCACCGAAGGCATTTAGTAGTAGTAAAGTTAGGATTTTGTCTTAAGTTTGACTTAAGACAGACTTAAGACAGACTTAAGACAGGCTTAAGACAGACTTTAGACAAACTCCTAACTAAGTCTGTCTTATGTCTGTCTTAAGTCTGTCTTAAGTTTGTCTTAAGTCTCTCTTAAGTCTGTCATAAGTCTGTCTTAAAAGTAGTAAGTTTAGGATTTTGTCTTAAGTTAGTTCTGTGAATCAGGCCCAGAGTGATGGTATCCCTGTGGATATTGACAGGTTCTCCTCCTGGATTAGGGGGTCAGTCCTGGTGCAGGATTTTGTATTCAGTAGGGATGGCTGTGTTGATGTCTGGTGCCAATGTGGGGTTGAAGCAGGTTTCGGTGAAGAAAAGGAGGTCCACGGTGTTGGAGTCGATGAGGTCCCAAATATCAGTTAAGTGCTTGTCGAGTGAGCATCTATTGAGGAGCAAGCATGCACGTGAGTGTTGTTGTGCGGGGTGGGTGGGTGGAGCTGTGTGAGTGGGGGTATTGAGATCTGACTTGGCAATGGGTGCAGTGTGTGTGGGCAGTGGGAGTGGGTGTGTGGAGGAATGTGAAGAGGCAATGCGAGCAGGCAAAGGGTCCCACTGTGGACAGAGGTGCAGCTCGGCAGCAGGGTTTGTGCGGCTTCTGTGGTTGTGCAGGTGGAGTTCGCTGGCAGTGTAGCTGTGGGAGGGATTTGGACCAGGGGGGAAGATCCTGACACCTGCACATTAGATACTTTTCCACTCAGAAGAACAAGCTTCAGTCATGTTGCATTGACTAGTATCAAGAGAAACTATATATATTAGGTCCATTTTACATTTTTTTTAGCTCTTTGCTGCAACTGACCACATTCTAACGAGAACCCCGGCCAGTTGAAAAGACAATTTTTTATATCTTTTGCTTTATTGCTTGCTATTTTTCATTTAACACTAGTTGGAGTTTAGGCCTAAATTTTTTACACTCCCTAAATGCATATTTGTACCCAATCTGGCATAGAGAAGCTCACTTAACAGTGGGTGTTTCCCATTCACCTATCCTGGTCTCAGAGTACAATGGCCCACCACTGAAGATCACTCTAGCTTCAGACCAGCCTGACTTACAATACCTTCCACCACCATTTTGTCAGCCACAAAAGGCTTGTCATGTTAAATTATTCTAAGGAAGTTGTACAGTAAAAAAGGAGCTGGCCCAACCAATACGCCAAGTTAGTAAACAGCAAGGCCTAAACCGGTTCTCCTTGGAATGAGCCGCCACTGGGAGGTACTTGCTCGCCCCTGACCGATGGCTGACCCCAGCCATTTCAACTGTTAGAAAAGAATGAGACCTTCTTCTTTTCTGGAAATATCTGACCCAGTAATGATGAGTACCTGCATGCTTGTTTGTTAACAGAAACAATAATTAACCTACCTGTGACAACCACAATGTCAAACAATGCTGTGCTGTAGACAAAGGCTACAGAAACACACACAAACCTGAACTCTGGAACAAGTTAAAGAAAGAGTCACTCTCAGATTGTTATCAGCTAAAACTTGCCCAACTTGAAATACATGAAACTGTTAGCACCTGATCAACAAAGTGACAGGGCTCGATTCACAGAACTAACTTGAGACAAAATCCTAAACTTACTACTTTTGGTATTCACAGAAGTTAGGATTTTGTCTTAAGTTTGTCTTAAGACAGACTTAAGACAAAATCCTAACTTAAGTCTGTCTTAAGTCTGTCTTAAGACAAACTTAAGACAAAATCCTAACTTCTGTGAATACCAAAAGTAGTAAGTTTAGGATTTAGTCTTAAGTTAGTTCTGCGAATCGGGTCCATTGTGTACACAGCTATATTCATGAGTCCATCCCTGCACTTATAGGTATAAATATAGAGTTGTAGGATGATTTATATTTACAGCAGAAATAAAGGGACCCCCTCTGAGTAAGTGTAAGGTCAGAGAAAAGAGGGGAAAACAACACCTATATCTATATAATAAGAATTTAGACAGAGAGAAAGGAAGAAATTGTTCGGGTCTCAGAACCAGACTTCTATGAGACCCGGCACTGGGTCGGGTCTCATAGAAGTCTGGTTCTGAGACTCGAACTTTGGCAGCAGAGAATTAACAATATCTTCCTTTCTCTCTGTCTAAATTCTTTCCTTACCATTAACAGATGTTATGTTATAAATGTATGAGGATGAGTGAGTGAGTATGATTGGAATGGGTATGTGTAGTTGGGTTTGATTCAGGAGGACGATTTTTATATGTATATATATTTTTGTATGTGATAAAATTGTAGGCAATAATCGTGGTTATAAAAGAAATGTACCAATGATTAGATGCATTTGGACTTTTGTCTTATGAAATGAATTTTGGATTTTGTGTAAAATGATATAATGAAAAATATAAAAACAGAAGAAATGCAATGCTTTTACAATAAAAAAAATTGAAAAAATGTTGAAATAATCTATATTTTGGTATTGGCATACTTTCAAAGTAAACTTTTTGGTCATGAGGGAAATTAATATTTAGATATAGATGATGTATATTTACATACATAAATGATTTGCAAATTATCAAGCTTTATACGTTTATTGTTGTTTACTTTTTGTAACAAATTGAACTGTTAGGGAGAAAATGCTTATTTTTAGACTTGTTCTATGAATCAGGCTTGGTTTCACAAGCAGTGTTCACATTCTATAGACATATGCCCATAACCTATAGGTGAAGAATAATACCACTGGTTTATTGTTATCCTAGCTAACGTCACATCACTTTTGATGTCTCAGAATCCACTTTGATAACATTTCAGCACCATTTAATTACTGGGGGCACTTCTCAATAGCACACTGGTGCAATCAGCAAAGTGTTACATGTCATTGTACATGCTTCTGTCATGTTGAAACCACCTATAGATTGGTCATGATTTGCACCTTGTGAATGCCTCAACTGTAGCTTAGGGCACCACCCAATTGGTAAGGGTGGGCGTAAATCAGGTAATTTGTTATATCGTAACTACGTGAAATTACCAAAAAATTCTGTGAAATTCCATGTAATTACTTAAGAATAGTAACTGGACATTTAGTGCTATGTTGTTGGAGCAAAGATGCCCCCTCATATCCACAATGGATGTGAGGATGCATTTTATGATAAGAAATAGTGCTAATTGCAATAGAACATGAATAACAGCAACCTCACCCCCCCACACACTTCATTCTGGTATTTAGCACTATTTTCTTAGCACAAAATGAGAGCAATGCAATGACACTGGTGAGGGCTTAAGAAGGTATCAGTAGTGAGTTCTTTGTGCAGCTGGCACTGGTGGGGGTGTGAGAAGTTATCAGTGATGAGGATTGGTTCTGAGAATCTGTCACTAGTCAGGGGTGTGAGACATTATCAGTGGTGAGTCCTGTGAGGAGCTGGCACTGGTGGGGGTGTGAGAATTTATCAGTGGTGAGTCCTGTGAGGAGCTGGCAGTGGTGGTGGTGTGAGAAGTTATCAGTGGTGAGCTCTGAGAGGAGCTGGCAGTGGTGGTGGTGTGAGAAGTTATCAGTGGTGAGCTCTGAGAGGAGCTGGCAGTGGTGGTGGTGTGAGAAGTTATCAGTGGTGAGCTCTGAGAGGAGCTGGCAGTGGTGGTGGTGTGAGAAGTTATCAGTGGTGAGCTCTGAGAGGAGCTGGCAGTGGTGGTGGTGTGAGAAGTTATCAGAGGTGAGCTCTGAGAGGAGCTGGCAGTGGTGGTGGTGTGAGAAGTTATCAGTGGTGAGCTCTGAGAGGAGCTGGCAGTGGTGGTGGTGTGAGAAGTTATCAGTGGTGAGCTCTGAGAGGAGCTGGCAGTGGTGGTGGTGTGAGAAGTTATCAGTGGTGAGCTCTGAGAGGAGCTGGCAGTGGTGGTGGTGTGAGAAGTTATCAGTGGTGAGCTCTGAGAGGAGCTGGCAGTGGTGGTGGTGTGAGAAGTTATCAGTGGTGAGCTCTGAGAGGAGCTGGCAGTGGTGGTGGTGTGAGAAGTTATCAGTGGTGAGCTCTGAGAGGATCTGGCAGTGGTGGTGGTGTGAGAAGTTATCAGTGGTGAGCTCTGAGAGGAGCTGGCAGTGGTGGTGGTGTGAGAAGTTATCAGTGGTGAGCTCTGAGAGGAGCTGGCAGTGGTGGTGGTGTGAGAAGTTATCAGTGGTGAGCTCTGAGAGGAGCTGGCAGTGGTGGTGGTGTGAGAAGTTATCAGTGGTGAGCTCTGAGAGGAGCTGGCAGTGGTGGTGGTGTGAGAAGTTATCAGTGGTGAGCTCTGAGAGGAGCTGGCAGTGGTGGTGGTGTGAGAAGTTATCAGTGGTGAGCTCTGAGAGGAGCTGGCAGTGGTGGTGGTGTGAGAAGTTATCAGTGGTGAGCTCTGAGAGGAGCTGGCAGTGGTGGTGGTGTGAGAAGTTATCAGTGGTGAGCTCTGAGAGGAGCTGGCAGTGGTGGTGGTGTGAGAAGTTATCAGTGGTGAGCTCTGAGAGGAGCTGGCAGTGGTGGTGGTGTGAGAAGTTATCAGTGGTGAGCTCTGAGAGGAGCTGGCAGTGGTGGTTTTGTGAGAAGTTATCAGTGGTGAGCTCTGAGAGGAGCTGACAGCGGTGGTGGTGTGAGAAGTTATCAGTGGTGAGCTCTGAGAGGAGCTGGCAGTGGTGGTGGTGTGAGAAGTTATCAGTGGTGAGCTCTGAGAGGAGCTGGCAGTGGTGGTGGTGTGAGAAGTTATCAGTGGTGAACTCTGAGAGGAGCTGGCAGTGGAAGTGGTGTGAAAATGTATCAGTGGTGAGCTCTATGAGGAGCTGGCACTGATGGGTGTGTGTAGGTATCAGAAATGAGGTCTGAGGAGCTAGCACTGGAGAGGGGTGTCAGGCATTATCAGTGGTGGGTGCTGTGGGGAGCAGGTACTGGTGGGGGGTATGGGAATTTTTCAATGTTGAGTTCTGTGAGGAGCTGGCACTAGTGGAGAAGTGAGAATCTATCAGTGTTGAGGTCGGAGAAGAGCTAAGACCGGTGGGGGGTGAGACTTATCAGTGGTGAGTTCTATGAGGAGTTGACATTGGTGGGGGTGTGAGAGGTTATCAGTGGTGAGTTCTGCGAGGAGGTGGCAATAGTGGAGGTGGTGTGAGAAGTTACCAGTGGTGAGTTCTGAGAGGAGGTGGCACTGGTGGAGGTGGGAGAAGCTATTAGTCGTGTTCTGCGAGGAGCTGGCACTGGAGGTGGTGTGAGAAGTTATCAGTGGTGAGCTCTGAGAGGAGCTGGCAGTGGTGGTGGTGTGAGAAGTTATCAGTGGTGAGCTCTGAGAGGAGCTGGCAGTGGTGGTGGTGTGAGAAGTTATCAGTGGTGAGCTCTGAGAGGAGCTGGCAGTGGTGGTGGTGTGAGAAGTTATCAGTGGTGAGCTCTGAGAGGAGCTGGCAGTGGTGGTGGTGTGAGAAGTTATCAGTGGTGAGCTCTGAGAGGAGCTGGCAGTGGTGGTGGTGTGAGAAGTTATCAGTGGTGAGCTCTGAGAGGAGCTGGCAGTGGTGGTGGTGTGAGAAGTTATCAGTGGTGAGCTCTGAGAGGAGCTGGCAGTGGTGGTGGTGTGAGAAGTTATCAGTGGTGAGCTCTGAGAGGAGCTGGCAGTGGTGGTGGTGTGAGAAGTTATCAGTGGTGAGCTCTGAGAGGAGCTGGCAGTGGTGGTGGTGTGAGAAGTTACCAGTGGTGAGCTCTGAGAGGAGCTGGCAGTGGTGGTGGTGTGAGAAGTTATCAGTGGTGAGCTCTGAGAGGAGCTGGCAGTGGTGGTGGTGTGAGAAGTTATCAGTGGTGAGCTCTGAGAGGAGCTGGCAGTGGTGGTGGTGTGAGAAGTTATCAGTGGTGAGCTCTGAGAGGAGCTGGCAGTGGTGGTTTTGTGAGAAGTTATCAGTGGTGAGCTCTGAGAGGAGCTGACAGCGGTGGTGGTGTGAGAAGTTATCAGTGGTGAGCTCTGAGAGGAGCTGGCAGTGGTGGTGGTGTGAGAAGTTATCAGTGGTGAGCTCTGAGAGGAGCTGGCAGTGGTGGTGGTGTGAGAAGTTATCAGTGGTGAACTCTGAGAGGAGCTGGCAGTGGAAGTGGTGTGAAAATGTATCAGTGGTGAGCTCTGAGAGGAGCTGGCAGTAGTGGTGGTGTGAGAAGTTATCAGTGGTGAGCTCTGAGAGGAGCTGGCAGTGGTGGTGGTGTGAGAAGTTATCAGTGGTGAACTCTGAGAGGAGCTGGCAGTGGAAGTGGTGTGAAAATGTATCAGTGGTGAGCTCTGAGAGGAGCTGGCAGCGGTGGTGGTGTGAGAAGTTATCAGTGGTGAACTCTGAGAGGAGCTGGCAGTGGAAGTGGTGTGAAAATGTATCAGTGGTGAGCTCTGAGAGGAGCTGGCAGTGGTGGTGGTGTGAGAAGTTATCAGTGGTGAACTCTGAGAGGAGCTGGCAGTGGAAGTGGTGTGAAAATGTATCAGTGGTGAGCTCTATGAGGAGCTGGCACTGATGGGTGTGTGTAGGTATCAGAAATGAGGTCTGAGGAGCTAGCACTGGAGAGGGGTGTCAGGCATTATCAGTGGTGGGTGCTGTGGGGAGCAGGTACTGGTGGGGGGTATGGGAATTTTTCAATGTTGAGTTCTGTGAGGAGCTGGCACTAGTGGAGAAGTGAGAATCTATCAGTGTTGAGGTCGGAGAAGAGCTAAGACCGGTGGGGGGTGAGACTTATCAGTGGTGAGTTCTATGAGGAGTTGACATTGGTGGGGGTGTGAGAGGTTATCAGTGGTGAGTTCTGCGAGGAGGTGGCAATAGTGGAGGTGGTGTGAGAAGTTACCAGTGGTGAGTTCTGAGAGGAGGTGGCACTGGTTGGGGTGTGAGAAGTTACCAGTGGTGAGTTCTGAGAGGAGGTGGCACTGGTGGAGGTGGGAGAAGCTACTAGTCGTGTTCTGTGAGGAGCTGGTACTGTTGGAGTGTGTGAGAAGTTATCAGTAGTGAGTTCTGCCAGGGGCTGGCACTATTGGAGTGTGTGAGAAGTTATCAGTGGTGCATTCTGAGTGAAGCTGGCACTGTTGGGGATGGCAGAAGTTATCAATGGTGAGTTCTGTGAGGAGCTGGCATTGGGGGTGTGTGAGAGGTTATCTGTGGTGTTCTGTGAGGGGCTGACACTGGTGGTGGTGTGAGAAGGTATCAGTGGTGAGTTCTGTGAGGAGCCGGCACTGTTGGCAATGTGAAAAGTTCTCAGTTATGAGTTATGGGAAGAGCTGTCATAAGTGAGGTGTAAGAATCTATCAGTGGTGAGGTCTAAGTGGTGATGGCAGTGGTGGGGGTGTGATAATTTATCAATAGTGAGTTCTGTGAGGAGCTGGCACTGGTGGTGGTGTGAGAATTTATCAGTGGTGAGTTGTGTGAGGAGCCGTGGGTGGGGATATGAGAAGTTATCATCAGTGTTGAGGTCTGAGGACTCAGTGGTGAGTTCCGTGATAGGGGCTGGTTATAGCACTGTGGAGCGGGTGTAAGGGCCGACCAATAAAGGTTAGTCATATAACCCAAAGAAGTGGCTTTGGAGTGGTTCCTGCTGTGGGGGCATTTGGACCTTAGTTCCCTGAATTTAAGGTGAGGGAACTCCTCAATGGTGTACAATTGAAGGAAAGCAGCGAGAAGGAGACGGGTTGCAAAGGGTGGTAGCAGCGGCAGCGCTACTGCACGGCTTGAGTATTGATTTGCAGAAGGAGCAGGTAAGTGAACCTTCTTCTCAATTCTTAAAGTATTTTAGAATTTGGCTGGAACCTTTTGTAAACAATTGAAAGGTTTGCCAGAGATACCTCCCCAAAAGAAAAACGGCATCAAGCCCCCGGCGACTGCAAAAATTAAAAAGGCTGGTGGCGTGATAGTTAATACACTGGAAATTAGGGACTCTTGAGGCCCTGAGACGGTTCTGTCCTTAAGCCATGATGAGGCAAGCCATGTTGGTGCTGAACGTTCTTCCACATTTGGAAATGTGGGATCATCTGCAAAAACCCTGGCAGTTTCGATCAAGGACTTTGTGGGAAATTACTTTATATCCATTGCGATCCAGGATTCCGCAAATGTGGGTCAAGTGGCTGCCCATGTATGAGGTCCCCTGGAGGTATTTGGTGCTCAGGAAAAGGAGGCCCTTGACTTGATTGGAAATGTTGCAACAATGTGGAGGCAGCACCAGTCAAATAGTAAACAGTTGAACATCTGGTTGTATCGATAAATCTGAAGTTGAACCTGACGTCGTACATTTTTTGCAGTTTTTGGTATACTTCATCCACTTCATTATTTTCTTTGCCCTGACGAAGCTCCCTGGGTGGGGAGCGAAACGCGTTGGCTGTCTTGTGCACTTTTGAAAAGAAGAAAAATAAAAGAAACTTTTGATAAAACCAGATGCTTCAGCTGTTTACTATTTGACTGGTGCTGCCTCCACATTGTTTCAAGTTGTTATCTGGAAATCCAGTGGGACCGAAACACAGCAGGCCCTGGAGGTTTAACAGCACAGAACTCTAAATACTGTTTGGGACTTTTGAAGTTTGAGGTGCTCACTGTATAGTCCGCTGTGTTGGTCAGTGTTTGGTTTTGATTGGAAATGTTGATGGGATGCAGCTACACCATACCTCTGCACCCTGTCTGTTCTATCCTTCTGATTTGAGCTTTGCAAGCTCTGTTACAGGTGTAGGGATTAGCGGGGGTTCACCGCGGAACAAAAGTAATAGGAAAGTACCCGTTATCGTTCAGCCTCAGTGAGTGGCGGCTGATATAGCAGGTTTGTCACTTCACTTTGGGAACAAGGGACAATGGCCACCTCCACTGCAAATACTTACTCCTTATTGACTTGTCAATCACCGATGCTGGATGTTCTCCTTTTAATGCCGAAAACACTGCATGGTTTATTTGAGTCCACCCCGCTACAAATGAGTGTCTAAGAGCAGAGGCGGGCATACTTAAGGAGATTCTCTGTGAACTAATGTCTATAAACTCCTGTGTGCTACTTGTGAGGCTGGTAGCCTTGCAAACTCTGGAGCTCGCGGAGACGGTACCGATGCCAGGGGGTGATCAGGGTAGCTCTACTGAGTATGTGTCTTGAAGACCAATGCTGGTGAGAAGATGGAATCATGGGTGGATCAGGAACTGGCATCTATGGTAGTAGTGGGCGGAGTCAATGGAGCTGCACTACGCGGAATTCCGCGGAGTTGCATAAAAACTCTGTGGAATTTAGCGAATCTCCTCTACGCCCGAGATATCAGTCTGTCACATTGCATCTTTTGCTTACGAAGACAGCAAACCTCCATACAATGCATCGTAACTCCGAAGCATGAAATATTCAGCCAACACTGCCAGCAAAGAAAAACTGAAATCCTGGGCTTATATATATATATACAAAGGTCTTTCATGAATTTATGACCTTGCGTGGGAGTGGGCGGGCTTGCTGATGCTACTCACCTCGCTGCCTTTGGCCTTGCTCTCGGGCATGGCGACTGATACCCTCAAAGGCTCCCGTGATCTCTTCACCAGTTGGCTCCCTTCGGTGCCACCCGATGCCCTCAAAGCCTCGTGTGATCTCGGGCCAGTGGGCTTCCTTCAGTGGCACCTGAGGGCTAAGGGCAAGTCTCGTTTTTCCTCCCACTCTCCACAGCACGTGAAGCACACTGCTTCCGGCTCTATTTCCGGGTGCCCTGTGACATATGTCCTCACTTTCAACCCAGTGCTCCTCAAAAACTCGTGGCTACATTGGCTTTCATAAAAATCTCTCTCACCTCCAACAGCGACACCTAAACAGAAACACCGTTTGGGAGAGGTCAGCAGTCCAGTTCTTTATAAGAACTCTATGGTTCCAATGGTACTAGAGGCATTAAAGGGACATGAGGCACATCTTGAATAGTATTCGGCAGGCAGACTGGGTGTACTTATCAGCATGATTATCTGAGTTAGCGTTCTAGGGGCCGATTCACAGAACTAATTTAAGACAAAATCCTAAACTTACTACTTTTGGTATTCACAGAAGTTAGGATTTTGTCTTAAGTTTGTTTTAAAACAAACTTAAGACAAACTTAAGACATACTTAAGACAAACTTAAGACAGACTTAAGACAGGCTTAAGACAAACTTAAGACAAACTTAAGACAGACTTAAGACAGACTTAAGACAGATTTAAGACAAAATCCTAATTTCCGTGAATACCAAAAGTAGTGAGTTTAGGATTTTGTCTTAATTTAGTTCTGTGAATCGGGCCCCTAGTGTTTCTATCAATGGACACATTGTATACCAATATTAACCCCCAATAGTCTTATTGTTCACTGACTTCACAGCCTTCCACTTTATAGCAGGACTGTATTGGTTGAGCCACATCACAACCCGTTGAGCTTTCCCGTCAAACCTTTGCCTTTCCAACAAAAGCTTGCTTGCCCCGGCCCCTGGGCCATTTGAGTGACATGTACCAGGCTATAACACCAATGCCATTATTATGATTAACTCGCTGACCTCAATTATACAAAAGATTTCAAAAGTTTTAAGGAACTATATATGGGAACAGGATGGAACAATATAGTGCTGTTAAGCTGTATACCGGGTACCACCCTTCCTGGAGAAGGTGCATGTTCTTTTAAGACAAAATGGTCACAATCAGCACCGCCATTTTTAAATGCCAGTCCCTGCCCAGTCACATTGAGGGCCACCACTGACCCTGGAGATGCGACCATTCTCAGAGGTCTATCCCCTGTTCATCTTAAGTGCCCACAGAAAGCCATCAGTGGGCACAAAACCCCACTCCTACTTTCTAGAATCAGGTTTGTTGGAAAAGGTAGGGTAATGGGTGGGTTTAGGGTCATTCCTAGGTGGACCCACCTGCAAAAACTGATGAACACACAAAACTCCTGGGTCACATACTCATTGAAAATTGTTTGCCTACTGTAAATACTTGTTAATTTACTCCTCTCATGGGCAGGAGTAGGTCGATTTCAAAGGTAGGAGTCTGAATATTTTACCTGTGGATGAACAAAAAAAAGGTTAAGCATGGAAATAAAAACTAGTGTCAACTTTCAATACGAACAATTAACCTCTGTGTTTGTGTATTGTATGCATTTATGTATTCTGTACTCCTGGAAAGCTACAACTGTCTTAATTTTCAAACAGTATTTCTGTGACTGTGTGTGCTCAACATACAAATAGAAGTAAATATGTGGGATACAATCTTGGTCTTTTTCCCAAACCTTTTGTGATTCTGACTGACAGTAATTCACTCCTTAGTGCCCAACGATTTCTCATTTCACTTGTTTTCTGACGGGAGTTTACCTCTGAGGTCTTCCATCCCCTGCTACAGTCAGATAGTGCCTCAAAGGAGTTCTCATAAAAGCACTAGTGCATATCTTTTCATTCCACAAATAATAGTGCTTTGAGGGGACTATTGATTTAAGTACATTTCGTGGAGTGAATGACTGGCTAAAAATACCAGCAGTGGATGGGAGACATAAATAGAGTCCCTCGGGGACCTGTGGGAATTGTATTAGAGTGTATAGTTGAGTAGTGAAAACACGGGGGGTTTTACATCTCAGAATGGATTTGCCAAGGTTGACATTACAGACTATGGGCCCGATTCACAGAACGAACTTAAGACAAAATCCTAAACTTACTACTTTCCGTATTCACAAAAGTTAGGATTTTGTCTTAAGTTTATCTTAAGACATACTTAAGACAGACTTAAGACAGACTTAAGAGACTTAAGACAAACTTAAGACAGACTTAAGACAAACTTAAGACAGACTTAAGACAGACTTAAGTTAGGAGTTTGTCTTAAGTCTGTCTTAAGTCTGTGTTAAGACAAACCTAAGACAAAATCCTAACTTCTGTGAATACCGAAAGTAGTAAGTTTAGGATTTTGTCTTAAGTTCGTTCTGTGAATCGGGCCCTACATCTTATTTAGGAACTTTAAGTGTTCGTGGTCGACAAGCCCTCGCAGGCTTCCGTTCTCTTGCTCAGCTCTAACGCCTCCATGTCTTTTACTAGACACAGCATTGTATTAAGGGGAGAGTCACGATCACCATTTCTCATCATGCCGCAGCCAGTGATGTGACAAATAACGACGGTCGCTAATCAGGAGAGCAGTGCAGGTTAATCAGTGGGAGGTTTAATGAGACCCTGAGAATATTAAATAGAAACGGCCTTGACGATCTATTTGTAGTGAAAGCGTGACCCCTGATAGGACGCACCAGGTCATCTCACAAGAGCTTATCACGCGCTGGAAGTAGCCAGAGATGAATTGATTGACATTGCTATATAAGATTAGGGGTGGGTGGCAGGGGCAAACTCCACCACATGGCTGAATCTGAGTTTTTTGCCGAACTCCGCGCTCGCAGCGGAGTGCGGATTTACAAACTTTTGCAAACTCCGCCAGTCCCACATTTAGGCCAGCTTTATAGGAGGAAAGGCAGGGGGATGAGGAAAAGAACCTCTCCCTGGAAGCCTAGGTTAATGGTAGACTAAGTAAACAGTCCCAACTTGTAAGCGGGAAAAAAGGAGAACACATTTAGGGGAGAAGAGTCTGACAAAAAGGGCCTAGGATAGAGTAAAGGAGGCCTCTGCCCAACTGCAGACAGGTTCAAGGTCTCTTAGCAAAGGATTAAGTAATCAATGAGAAAGAAGGGAATGAAGGGCCCCAATGGAACAGGGAAATTGGTTCATATGTAGGTGAGAAATGTGTCCCAGCACAAAGAAATTAGTTTTAAGTTAACAAAGTGCCAAGATTTTCCAACGGCCAGTCAACTAGAACTTGAATTAGTCCAAGATCAGGCCTCGATCTTTCGCAGGGATCCCAGAGCAATGTTCTTGTATTTGGTTGTGACCCATGAGGGAAAAAAGCAAGTAAATTAAAGCCACTGAACAGGTTGAGCTTGTGAAGAGTATTAAGAGGTTATGTCAAGTGATATAGAGCACGTAGCCATCAGAGAATCCAAAGCAGGAAGACAAATTATGAAAGTTAGTTTCAGTTCTTCAATTTTTTGGGGTTTGCTATGGAAAGCTAGAGAGGAGCCTAATAATCTCGGCCTAAGAATTGTTCCTGTAACCAGTGCTTCATTTGAGCTGGTGGTTTCTGGTGCTCAGCACCAGCATGTAACCATCAACACCAGCGCTTTTCATGAGCACCAGTTAAGGACACATTCATTTATGCTGGGGAGATTAAGTGATTTCCCCAGAATCACAGGATGTTGAGCCGACAATGAGAATTAGGATTTTTCTCAGTTTAGGAGTAGTAAATTAGGACTCATAAATTGAGAAAAATCCTAACTTTAAGACTTTCGATATTCACAGAAGGCATTTAGGAGTCCTAAAGTTAGAACTCCTAACTTCTGTGAATACCGAAATGAGTAAGTGCCTTCTGTGAATACCAAAATGGTAGTAAGTTCAGTATTTTGTCTTAAGTTAGTTCTGTGAATCGGCCCTCAGCGATTAGAGTTGCCTCTAATGGCTAATCATGCTGGCCTCAATTTGGAGCAATTAGATATGGTAATTGGAGTGGAGGTAATCCTGTCCCACTCTCGTTTGGTGGGCTATAATCGGGGTACCCTTGAGGGAATTATTCCATCCCACTCAAGAGAAGGAATGATAGACCCAATCCCACTTTACAATTTGTGCGTCTAAGCGTTGATAGGGTGAGCGTCTGCTCGTGGGAGATAGAGCAGGTGGATTAGGTAGTTGCCGCACCTGCCAGCTTGGGATGGAAAACCTTTGCAATTTGTAAAAGGGGGAACGCAAATGGGACCTGTGCGCGTAAATGGTGGACTGATGACACTGGTATCAACCAAATGCAGCAAAGGAGCGAGAGTCATACGGACAAGTAGCGAGTGGTTTCTGGCGTACTCTTTGTATCTGTATGATGGGTGCCACGGTAGAGTTTACTAATTGTTGATTTCTATGTCAACCAGTGTGAGTTCTGTAAGGAGAGGTGGAAAGCATTCCAGAGGGATCTGACACCCTTGACAGAACACCTGGTGCACCCTGATTCTCCTATTTGGGGATTTGAATCATCGTCTTGCCCATGCCTTGGTAGAGATCGATGAAAGTGTTATGCTAGAAAGCTATGGAATCCTCAATGCAATTTTCCCACAGTGTATTCAATCTAAGTAATATTTGCAAAGTAATAAAATTTCTCTCCGCACTAGGAGTTGTGTGCCTAAGTAAAAAGTGGACCATGTTTCCAAACCAGGGCAACTTTTTACTTATAAAGACACTCAGTGTGAGTGTTTGGCAAGATGTGGAAAACTGTATGGATGTGTGCTTGCTGCAGGCAATGTTTGTTTTAAAAATCAAGGAGATCAATAGTAAAAAAACAGACCATAAAACAGACCCAGAAACAGCCAATAAACCAGCCCATACACTGACCTGGCAGACCAGCCCATCTGGAGCTGCCTGATTGCCCAATAGGCCAGTCCGAACTGGAGTGTTACCACTGTTTCCCAGAGGCATCCTGATCTGTGCGCCCCCTGCAGAGGCCTGAAATGACATCTTGAATCAGCTAGGGGGCGTCTGTTTGCAGGAAAGAGCAGAGCATATACTCATGATGCTTGGGGTTTACTGCCTGGTACTCCTTGAGAGTAAAATGACCCCCTTGTTACTCGGAGTCCCCGATTTTGGGTGAATGACTTGGGCCGTGCTTGAGCAGGCACCTGAACACCCACGTATTCTACAGGAATATACGATCAAATCCCGCATTCTTTATCTCCGCGGGGAATCACAACGCGGTCGTTATCATGACCGCGTTGTGATTCCGCATACCATTACTCCACAAGTCGTAACAACGACTTGCGGAGGGGGGGCGCAGGAAGTTGGAATAGTGTAATTCACTATTCCAACTCCAGTCTGTGCGGACACTAGGGAAGGTGTTGGATTTCAAAATCCAACACCTTCCCGCCCTGCACAGATCTCTCATGCCTGTAAACAACGGTAACAATGAAACTTTATCTCCGTGGGGAATCACAACGCGGTTGTTATCACAACCGCGTTGTGATTCCCCGCTGAGATAAAGTTTCGTTGTTACCGTTGTGATTCCGCATACCATTACTCCGCAAGTCGTTGTTACGGCTTGCGGAGTAATGGCATGCGGAATCACAACACGGTAGTGATAACGACCGCGTTGTGAATCCCCGCAGAGATAAAATTTCGTTACCGTTGTTTACCATTCTACAGGGATGAGAGGTCTGTGCAGGGCGGGAGTGTTCATCTGTTTCACTTAATATATTAAAAGTGTGAGGAAGGCACAGTCAACGGGACAGTACCGTCTGTCAAACTTTTAACATATATAAATATATATATTTTTTTTAATCCCAGAGCGGGATTTTATTTTTGGAAATAGAAAAACTAATGACCCCTACACTATGAGAGTTGTCTTTCATGGTGTGGGGGTCATTTTGCAGTTTTCACTGCCCCTTGCCTCCAGGTTTTACCCGGCAGTGAGGGACAGTGAAAATTGGCCATTCTAGTGCACACTGAGATGTCTCTGTCCCTGACATACTTAAGGTCCGCTCATCTGTAAATCACTCAGGCGGACTTTCAGTTTGCCCAAGGCGGTGCTCTGCCTCCTAATTTAGCCCCATTGTATGCTTTAACATCTCAACCTATAGCTCTTTTCAGAGCGCCCTCTGTTGGTGGCACAAGGGCCAGTGTCCAGGAACTACTTGCAACGGAGAAAGCAGATCATTCTCCCACCTCGCGGCCAAGACATGGAACACCCTCCCCATCCACCTACAACAGACCCAGGACCTGCTGACCTTCAGGAGACTTCTCAAGACCTGGTTGTTCGAGCAGTAGTAGCACCCGCTTCCCCCTTAGCGCCTTGAGACCCTCACGGGTGAGTAGTGCCCTCTACAAATGTTTGATTGATTGATTGAATGTCTAGCCACGGAAGAGAGGGGGCCACTAGCCGTACATAGTGGTACCTTGGAATCCGCTTCACCCAGAGACAGGGTTGGCCACTGAATGACTCCCAGCCGCTCCCCTGCAGGGATGGCGTCTCCCATTGTTTTTGCAGCACGTGCAAACTGTCTCATTGTCGCAAGCCAAGGTGTAACTTTCGCTTTTCTTGGCTCCAGTTGCCGCATTGGCAAATGAAGCCAGGAAATAACCTAGCTTTCTCTTACTTCCCTCAAACCACAACTTTAGTTCCTACTTGGGAGGCTGCAGGTGGCACCCGTCGCTTCTTGGGTGCGCGCGTGCCAGGGTTCATCAGGGTCCTTGGTTCAGTGCCAGGCTCAGGAGGGTGTGACGGCTTACAGGACTGTCACAGCATTACCACACGTGACGTCATCATACGGTGAAGAAAACCAAGCCCTGGTTGACATCATGCACAGAGAAAGTCAGCGCGAGGTGGCCCCCAAAGTCCGACTTTCAGGGGTGCTCTTTGTTATGCTGAGCCATGTTGCATTGTCTTGTGCTGTGTTATGTAACGCTTGTTACATTGTGTTACTTTATCTTACTATATGTTGCTTTGTGCTATTTTAATTCTGTTGTACTATGTCACCTTGTGTTGCTTTCTGCTATTATAGTGTGTTATGTACTGTTAATATATGGTATGTCATTTTATTTTATATCTTTGTGTTTTGTTCTGTCATAATATGATGCCTGCTTTAGGGGTGACTTACAAATGTTACTGCAGTGTTAGGGGACATGGCACACAGGTGTGAGACATGTCATGTTTTCACTTTTTTTTAGAACACCTTGTCATGCAACCTGCAGTGGCAGTATGTATGAGTTTGGTGCTGGGTCCCTTAGAATTAAGCATGAGCTGAAAATTTGTTCCGCTCGTGAAAATTACGGATTTTTGGCAATTTCGCGATCCGTGAATCACGCGAAATTGCCAAACAATCCTCAATTCGCAAGTTTGCGAATTATTTTTGCTTGTTCGCGCTTCAAAAATACAATCTTGCGCGCGCTGCGTTGACTTACCTTGATTCTGAGTTTGCCGAGTTGTTTTCCTCCCGCAAACAAGATGGGCACGGCCAAAAACGACCGCACGGGTAAGTTCGTGGTAGCCGCGCTGAAAAAAAAAACAGCGAACACACCAAAAAAAAAAGAAAAGCAAGTTCGCACAAATTTGCGGATTTTGCGGAACGCTAATTTGCTTTCATGCGAATTTGCGTACCGTGAATTCGCAAATTTCGCCCATACTTACTTAGAATGGCTCAAGATATGCTGCAGGTCTTATGGACAGCATTCAGTGCCTATTCCCTAGGTACCAGAGGTACCACTTACTAGGGACTTACAGAGGTGCTAAAGGCCTGGTCACTTGTGGATCAAAAGACCAGTTGTAATGTTTTGGGGAAAGAACACTGGCACTCGGGAGCTGTTCAGCAGGAACCCAGTAAATTTCATTCAAAGTTGTATGCAATACCAGGCAAAAAATGTGTGTGTGTGTGCGGGGGCTACAAAAACAAAAAAACTGTTTCCTACAGACTTTCCATGAGCGCTGCTTTCTGCTGCACACATAGAATGAAGAATAAGCTGCTAAGAATTCTTTTTGTGCCGGAAGGTGCCCGTTCCTGCACAGAAACAATCTTACCCCTAATGCAGGCACCCTTGCATCATGGTGCAAGGGTTCCTGTGTCGGTACTAGGCTGCACACAGTGCGACAGTGAGAGGAGGAAGCAGAAGTGCTCTCTCTATTGTATGCAATGCAACATAGCGCAGCACAGCTTTCATTGTTGTGTTGCCCAAAACATTGGTAAATGTGGTAATGCATGTACATTCAAAAGACGAAGAAATGCAGAAAAGTACAGAAAAACAGGAGGAGGCTGCAGGGTCCTCTAATGTTGTCTCAGGGACATCTCGTCTGCTCCCTCTGGGATTCTGTCCGGTTTTCTGGGGTAACAACAAGCCTCTGTGGTGAAAAGAGGAGTCCCTGCGTTTTTGATGAGGTAGTGGTTGTGAGAGCATACATAACCAACCAGGTCACAACTTGCATTCCACCCCACCCTAATGATCCTGGACTGTTGAGAAAACGGTGCTCCAGACTATTTATTTATTGTTTATTAATATTGTTATTTGACTTAGTTTTGCATAGGGAGGGAAAGTTACAAAATAGCCTTTATGTTGCCCAGTAAGCAGTGGAGGTCTGGAATGTGTGGGAAGATGTGAACTTCTACGGTGGATGACGCTCTCATTGAAAAGGCGCGTTGGGTGTCTGTGTCTCTCAGGTGTGTCACCTGTTGGCTGCTCCTCTTCGTTGTTGGGTGTCTGTGTCTCTCAGGTGTGTCACCTGTTGGCTGCTCCTCTTCGTTGTTGGGTGTCTGTGTCTCTCGGGTGTGTCACCTGTTGGCCGCTCCTCTTCGTTGTTGGGTGCCTGTGTTTCTCAGGTGTGTCACCTGTTGGCTGCTCCTCTTCGTTGTTGGGTGTCTGTGTCTCTTTGGTGTGTCACCTGTCGGTCGCTACTCTTCGAGGTTGGGTGTCTGTGTTTCTTAGTTGTGTCACCTGTTAGCCCCTCCTCTTTGTTGTTGGGTGTCTGTGTCTCTCAGGTGTGTCACCTGTTGGCCGCTCCTCTTCGTTGTTGGGTGTCTGTGTCTCTCGGGTGTGTCACCTGTCGGTCGCTACTCTACGAGGTTGGGTGTCTGTGTCTCTCAGGTGTGTCACCTGTCGGTCGCTACTCTACGAGGTTGGGTGTCTGTTTCTTAGTTGTGTCATCTGTCAGTCGCTACTGTTCTTTGTTGAGTGTCTGTATCTTGTAGGTGTGTCATCTGTCAGTCGCTACTATTTGTTGTTGGGTGTCCGTATCTCTCAGGTGTGTCACCTGTTGGTCGCTACTCTTCAATGTTGGTTGTCTGTGTCTGTAGAGTGTGTCACCTGTGGGTCGCTACTTTTCGTTGTTGGGTGTCTGTGATTTTTGGGTGTATCACCTGTTGGCCCCTACTCTTCACTGTTGGTTGTCTGTGTCTGTAGAGTGTGTCACCTGTGGGTCGCTACTTTTCGTTGTTGGGTGTCTGTGATTTTTGGGTGTGTCACCTGTCGGCCGCTCCTCTTCATTGTTGGGTGTCTGTGTCTGTAGAGTGTGTCACCTGTGGGTCGCTACTTTTCGTTGTTGGGTGTCTGTGATTTTTGGGTGTGTCACCTGTCGGCCGCTCCTCTTCATTGTTGGTTGTCTGTGTCTGTAGAGTGTGTCACCTGTGGGTCGCTACTTTTCGTTGTTGGGTGTCTGTGATTTTTGGGTGTGTCACCTGTCGGCCGCTACTCTTCACTGTTGGTTGTCTGTGTCTGTAGAGTGTGTCACCTGTGGGTCGCTACTTTTCGTTGTTGGGTGTCTGTGATTTTTGGGTGTGTCACCTGTCGGCCGCTGCTCTACTTTGTTGGGTGTCTGTGATTTTTGGGTGTGTCACCTGTTGGCCGCTCCTCTTCGTTGTTGGGTGTCTGTGTCTCTCAGTTGTGTCACCTGTTGGCCGTTCCTCTTCATTGTTGGGTGTCTGTGTCTCTCAGGTGTGTCACCTGTTGGCCGCTCCTCTTCATTGTTGGGTGTCTGTGTCTCTCAGGTGTGTCACCTGTTGGCTGCTCCTCTTCGTTGTTGCGTGTCTGTGTCTCTCAGGTGTGTCACCTGTTGGCCGCTCCTCCTCGTTGTTGGGTGTCTGTATCTCTCAGTTGTGTCACCTGTTGGCCGCTCCTCTTCATTGTTGGGTGTCTGTGTCCCTCAGGTGTGTCACCTGTTGGCCGCTCCTCTTCATTGTTGGGTGTCTGTGTCTCCCAGGTGTGTCACCTGTTGGCTGCTCCTCTTCGTTGTTGGGTGTCTGTGTCTCTCAGGTGTGTCACCTGTTGGCCGCTCCTCTTCGTTGTTGGGTGTCTGTGTCTCTCGGGTGTGTCACCTGTCGGTCGCTGCTCTTCGAGGTTGGGTGTCTGTGTTTCTTAGTTGTGTCATCTGTCAGTCGTTACTGTTCTTTGTTGAGTGTCTGTATCTTGCGGGTGTGTCAGCTGTCAGTCGCTACTATTTGTTGTTGGGTGTCTGTATCTCTCAGGTGTATCACCTGTTGGTTGCTACTCTTCACTGTTGGTTGTCTGTGTCTCTAGAGTGTGTCACCTGTGGGTCGCTACTTTTCGTTGTTGGGTGTCTGTGATTTTTGGGTGTGTCACCTGTCGGTCGCTACTCTTCACTGTTGGTTGTCTGTGTCTCTAGAGTGTGTCACCTGTGGGTCGGTACTTTTCGTTGTTGGGTGTCTGTGATTTTTGGGTGTGTCACCTGTCGGCCGCTACTCTTCACTGTTGGTTGTCTGTGTCTGTAGAGTGTGTCACCTGTGGGTCGCTACTTTTCGTTGTTGGGTGTCTGTGATTTTTGGGTGTGTCACCTGTCGGCCGCTGCTCTACTTTGTTGGGTGTCTGTGATTTTTGGGTGTGTCACCTGTTGGCCGCTCCTCTTCATTGTTGGGTGTCTGTGTCTCCCAGGTGTGTCACCTGTTGGCCGCTCCTCTTCGTTGTTGGGTGTCTGTGTCTCTCAGTTGTGTCACCTGTTGGCCGTTCCTCTTCATTGTTGGGTGTCTGTGTCTCTCAGGTGTGTCACCTGTTGGCCGCTCCTCTTCATTGTTGGGTGTCTGTGTCTCTCAGGTGTGTCACCTGTTGGCTGCTCCTCTTCGTTGTTGCGTGTCTGTGTCTCTCAGGTGTGTCACCTGTTGGCCGCTCCTCTTCGTTGTTGGGTGTCTGTATCTCTCAGTTGTGTCACCTGTTGGCCGCTCCTCTTCATTGTTGGGTGTCTGTGTCCCTCAGGTGTGTCACCTGTTGGCCGCTCCTCTTCATTGTTGGGTGTCTGTGTCTCCCAGGTGTGTCACCTGTTGGCTGCTCCTCTTCGTTGTTGGGTGTCTGTGTCTCTCAGGTGTGTCACCTGTTGGCCGCTCCTCTTCGTTGTTGGGTGTCTGTGTCTCTCGGGTGTGTCACCTGTCGGTCGCTGCTCTTCGAGGTTGGGTGTCTGTGTTTCTTAGTTGTGTCATCTGTCAGTCGTTACTGTTCTTTGTTGAGTGTCTGTATCTTGCGGGTGTGTCAGCTGTCAGTCGCTACTATTTGTTGTTGGGTGTCTGTATCTCTCAGGTGTATCACCTGTTGGTCGCTACTCTTCACTGTTGGTTGTCTGTGTCTCTAGAGTGTGTCACCTGTGGGTCGCTACTTTTCGTTGTTGGGTGTCTGTGATTTTTGGGTGTGTCACCTGTCGGTCGCTACTCTTCACTGTTGGTTGTCTGTGTCTCTAGAGTGTGTCACCTGTGGGTCGGTACTTTTCGTTGTTGGGTGTCTGTGATTTTTGGGTGTGTCACCTGTCGGCCGCTCCTCTTCATTGTTGGGTGTCTGTGTCTGTAGAGTGTGTCACCTGTGGGTCGCTACTTTTCGTTGCTGGGTGTCTGTGATTTTTGGGTGTGTCACCTGTCGGCCGCTGCTCTACTTTGTTGGGTGTCTGTGATTTTTGGGTGTGTCACCTGTTGGCCGCTCCTCTTCATTGTTGGGTGTCTGTGTCTCTCAGGTGTGTCACCTGTTGGCCGCTCTTCTTCGTTGTTGGGTGTCTGTGTCTCTCAGTTTTGACACCTGTTGGCCGCTCCTCTTCATTGTTGGGTGTCTCTGTCTCTCAGGTTTGTCACCTGTTGGCTGCTCCTCTTCGTTGTTGGGTGTCTGTGTCTCTCAGGTGTGTCACCTGTTGGCCGCTCCTCTTCGTTGTTGGGTGTATGTGTCTCTCAGTTGTGTCACCTGTTGGCCGCTCCTCTTCATTGTTGGGTGTCTGTGTCTCTCAGGTATGTCACCTGTTGGCCGCTCCTCTTCATTGTTGGGTGTCTGTGTCTCTCAGGTGTGTCACCTGTTGGCCGCTCCTCTTCGTTGTTGGGTGTCTGTGTCTCTCGGGTGTGTCACCTGTCGGTCGCTGCTCTTCGAGTTTGGGTGTCTGTGTTTCTTAGTTGTATCATCTGTCAGTCGCTACTGTTCTTTGTTGAGTGTCTGTATCTTGAGGGTGTGTCACCTGTCAGTCGCTACTATTTGTTGTTGGGTGTCTGTATCTCTCAGGTGTGTCACCTGTTGGTCGCTACTCTTCACTGTTGGTTGTCTGTGTCTCTAGAGTGTGTCACCTGTGGGTCGCTACTTTTCGTTGTTGGGTGTCTGTGATTTTTGGGTGTGTCATCTGTCGGCCGCTCCTCTTCATTGTTGGGTGTCTGTGTCTCTCGGTGTGTCACCTGTCGGTCGCTACTCTTCGAGGTTGGGTGTCTGTGTTTCTTAGTTGTGTCATCTGTCAGTCGCTACTGTTCTTTGTTGAGTGTCTGTATCTTGAGGGTGTGTCACCTGTCAGTCGCTACTATTTGTTGTTGGGTGTCTGTATCTCTCAGGTGTGTCACCTGTTGGTCGCTACTCTTCACTGTTGGTTGTCTGTGTCTCTAGAGTGTGTCACCTGTGGGTCGCTACTTTTCGTTGTTGGGTGTCTGTGATTTTTGGGTGTGTCACCTGTCTGCCGCTCCTCTTCATTGTTGGTGTCTGTGTCTCTCGGTGTGTCACCTGTCGGTCGCTACTCTTCGAGGTTGGGTGTCTGTGTTTCTTAGTTGTGTCATCTGTCAGTCGCTACTGTTCTTTGTTGAGTGTCTGTATCTTGCGGGTGTGTCCCCTGTCAGTCGCTACTATTTGTTGTTGGGTGTCTGTATCTCTCAGGTGTGTCACCTGTTGGCCGCTCCTCTTCGTTGTTGGGTGTCTGTGATTTTTGGGTGTGTCACCTGTGGGTCGCTACTTTTCGTTGTTGGGTGTCTGTGATTTTTGGGTGTGTCACCTGTCGGCCGCTACTCTTCTTTGTTGGGTGTCTGTATCTTGTGGTTGTGTCACCTGTTGGTCGCTATTCTTTGTTGTTGGGCGTCTGTGTCTCTCTGGTGTGTCACCTGTTGGTCGCTATTCTTCACTGTTGGTTGTTGTGTCTCTATGGTGCTTCCCTGCCCGTCGCTACTTTTAGTTGTTGGCTGTCTGTGCCTCTCAGGTGTGTCACCTGTTGGCCCCTACTCTTCATTGTTGGGTGTCTGTGTCTCTCAGGTGTGTCACCTGTTTGTTGCTACTCTTCATTGTTGGGTGTCTGTGTCTCTCAGGTGTGTCACCTGTCAGTCGCTCCTGTTCATTGTTGGGTGTCTGTGTCTCTCAGGTGTGTCACCTGTTGGCCGCTCCTCTTCATTGTTGGGTGTCTGTGTCTCTCAGGTGTGCCACTTGTTGGCCGCTCCTCTTCGTTGTTGGGTGTCTGTGTCTCTCAGGTGTGTCATCTGTTTGTTGCTACTCCTCATTGTTGGGTGTCTGTGTCTCTCAAGTGTGTCACCTGTTTGTTGCTACTCCTCATTGTCGGGTGTCTTTGTCTCTCATGTGTGTCACCTGTTTGTTGCTACTCCTGATTGTTGGGTGTCTGTGTCTCTCAGGTGTGTCACCTGTTTGTTGCTACTCCTCATTGTTGGGTGTCTGTGTCTCTCAGGTGTGTCACCTGTCAGTCGCTCCTCTTCATTGTTGGGTGTCTTTGTCTCTCAGGTGTGTCACCTGTTTGTTGCTACTCCTCATTGTTGGGTGTCTGTGTCTCTCAGGTGTGTCACCTGTTTGTTGCTACTCCTCATTGTTGGGTGTCTGTGTCTCTCAGGTGTGTCACCTGTTTGTTGCTACTCCTCATTGTTGGGTATTTGTGTCTCTCTGGTGTTTCACCTGTCAAGCTCTACACTTTTTTGTTGAGCGTCTGTGTTTCTCAGTTGTGTCACCTGTCGGTCACTACTCTTCTTTGTTGGGTGTCTGTGTCTCTTGGTGTGTCCCCTGTTGGTTGCTACTCTTCTTTGTTGGGTGTCTGTATCTTGTGGTTGTATCACCTGTTGGTCACTATTCTTTGTTGTTGGGCGTCTGTGTCTCTCTGGTGTGTCACCTGTTGGTCGCTATTCTTCACTGTTGGTTGTTGTGTCTCTATGGTGCTTCCCTGCCCGTCGCTACTTTTAGTTGTTGGGTGTCTGTGCCTCTCAGGTGTGTCACCTGTTGGCCCCTACTCTTCATTGTTGGGTGTCTGTGTCTCTCAGGTGTGTCACCTGTTTGTTGCTACTCTTCATTGTTGGGTGTCTGTGTCTCTCAGGTGTGTCACCTGTCAGTCGCTCCTGTTCATTGTTGGGTGTCTGTGTCTCTCAGGTGTGTCACCTGTCAGTCGCTCCTCTTCATTGTTGGGTGTCTGTGTCTCTCAGGTGTGTCACCTGTTGGCCGCTCCTCTTCATTGTTGGGTGTCTGTGTCTTTCAGGTGTGCCACCTGTTGGCCGCTCCTCTTCGTTGTTGGGTGTCTGTGTCTCTCAGGTGTGTCACCTGTTTGTTGCTACTCCTGATTGTTGGGTGTCTGTGTCTCTCAGGTGTGTCACCTGTTTGTTGCTACTCCTCATTGTTGGGTGTCTGTGTCTCTCAGGTGTGTCACCTGTCAGTCGCTCCTCTTCATTGTTGGGTGTCTTTGTCTCTCAGGTGTGTCACCTGTTTGTTGCTACTCCTCATTGTTGGGTGTCTGTGTCTCTCAGGTGTGTCACCTGTTTGTTGCTACTCCTCATTGTTGGGTGTCTGTGTCTCTCAGGTGTGTCACCTGTTTGTTGCTACTCCTCATTGTTGGGTATTTGTGTCTCTCTGGTGTTTCACCTGTCAATCTCTACACTTTTTTGTTGAGCGTCTGTGTTTCTCAGTTGTGTCACCTGTCGGTCACTACTCTTCATTGTTGGGTGTCTGTGTCTCTTGGTGTGTCCCCTGTTGGTTGCTACTCTTCGTTGTTGGTTGTCTGTGTCTCTCGGGTGTGTCACCTGTGGTCGCTGCTCTTCATTGTTGGTTGTCTGTGTCTCTTGGGTGTGTCCCCTGTTGGTCGCTACTTTTCGTTGTTGGGTGTCTGTGATTTTTGGGTGTGTCACCTGTCGGCTGCTCCTCTTCATTGTTGGGTGTCTGTGTCTGTAGAGTGTGTCACCTGTGGGTCGCTACTTTTCGTTGTTGGGTGTCTGTGATTTTTGGGTGTGTCACCTGTCAGCCGCTACTCTTCACTGTTGGTTGTCTGTGTCTGTAGAGTGTGTCACCTGTGGGTCGCTACTTTTCGTTGTTGGGTGTCTGTGATTTTTGGGTGTGTTATCTGTCGGCAGCTGCTCTACTTTGTTGGGTGTCTGTGATTTTTGGGTGTGTCACCTGTTGGCCGCTCCTCTTCATTGTTGGGTGTCTGTGTCTCTCAGGTGTGTCACCTGTTGGCCGCTCCTCTTCGTTGTTGGGTGTCTGTGTCTCTCAGTTGTGTCACCTCTTGGCCGTTCCTCTTCATTGTTGGGTGTCTGGGTCTCTCAGGTGTGTCACCTGTTGGCCGCTCCTCTTCATTGTTGGGTGTCTGTGTCTCTCAGGTGTGTCACCTGTTGGCTGCTCCTCTTCGTTGTTGCGTGTCTGTGTCTCTCAGGTGTGTCACCTGTTGGCCGCTCCTCTTCGTTGTTGGGTGTCTGTGTCTCTCAGTTGTGTCACCTGTTGGCCGCTCCTCTTCATTGTTGGGTGTCTGTGTCTCTCAGGCGTGTCACCTGTTGGCCGCTCCTCTTCATTGTTGGGTGTCTGTGTCTCCCAGGTGTGTCACCTGTTGGCTGTTCCTCTTCGTTGTTGGGTGTCTGTGTCTCTCAGGTGTGTCACCTGTTGGCCGCTCCTCTTCGTTGATGGGTGTCTGTGTCTCTCGGGTGTGTCACCTGTCGGTCGCTGCTCTTCGAGATTGGGTGTCTGTGTTTCTTAGTTGTGTCATCTGTCAGTCGTTACTGTTCTTTGTTGAGTGTCTGTATCTTGAGGGTGTGTCAGCTGTCAGTCGCTACTATTTGTTGTTGGGTGTCTGTATCTCTCAGGTGTATCACCTGTTGGTTGCTACTCTTCACTGTTGGTTGTCTGTGTCTCTAGAGTGTGTCACCTGTGGGTCGCTACTTTTCGTTGTTGGGTGTCTGTGATTTTTGGGTGTGTCACCTGTTGGTCGCTACTCTTCACTGTTGGTTGTCTGTGTCTCTAGAGTGTGTCATCTGTGGGTCGGTACTTTTCGTTGTTGGGTGTCTGTGATTTTTGGGTGTGTCACCTGTCGGCCGCTCCTCTTCATTGTTTGGTGTCTGTGTCTGTAGAGTGTGTCACCTGTGGGTCGCTACTTTTCGTTGCTGGGTGTCTGTGATTTTTGGGTGTGTCACCTGTCGGCCGCTACTCTTCACTGTTGGTTGTCTGTGTCTGTAGAGTGTGTCACCTGTGGGTCGCTACTTTTCGTTGTTGGGTGTCTGTGATTTTTGGGTGTGTCACCTGTCGGCCGCTGCTCTACTTTGTTGGGTGTCTGTGATTTTTGGGTGTGTCACCTGTTGGCCGCTCCTCTTTATTGTTGGGTGTCTGTGTCTCTCAGGTGTGTCACCTGTTGGCCGCTCCTCTTCGTTGTTGGGTGTCTGTGTCTCTCAGTTTTGTCACCTGTTGGCAGGCTCCTCTTCATTGTTGGGTGTCTCTGTCTCTCAGGTGTGTCACCTGTTGGCTGCTCCTCTTCGTTGTTGGGTGTCTGTGTCTCTCAGGTGTGTCACCTGTTGGCCGCTCCTCTTCGTTGTTGGGTGTATGTGTCTCTCAGTTGTGTCACCTGTTGGCCGCTCCTCTTCATTGTTGGGTGTCTGTGTCTCTCAGGTATGTCACCTGTTGGCCGCTCCTCTTCATTGTTGGGTGTCTGTGTCTCCCAGGTGTGTCACCTGTTGGCCGCTCCTCTTCGTTGTTGGGTGTCTGTGCCTCTCAGGTGTGTCACCTGTTGGCCCCTACTCTTCATTGTTGGGTGTCTGTGTCTCTCAGGTGTGTCACCTGTTTGTTGCTACTCTTCATTGTTGGGTGTCTGTGTCTCTCAGGTGTGTCACCTGTTGGCCGCTCCTCTTCGTTGTTGGGTGTCTGTGTCTCTCAGGTGTGTCACCTGTCGGTCGCTGCTCTTCGAGGTTGGGTGTCTGTGTTTCTTAGTTGTGTCATCTGTCAGTCGTTACTGTTCTTTGTTGAGTGTCTGTATCTTGAGGGTGTGTCACCTGTCAGTCGCTACTATTTGTTGTTGGGTGTCTGTATCTCTCAGGTGTGTCACCTGTTGGTCGCTACTCTTCACTGTTGGTTGTCTGTGTCTCTAGAGTGTGTCACCTGTGGGTCGCTACTTTTCGTTGTTGGGTGTCTGTGATTTTTGGGTGTGTCACCTGTCGGCCGCTCCTCTTCATTGTTGGGTGTCTGTGTCTCTCGGTGTGTCACCTGTCGGTCGCTACTCTTCGAGGTTGGGTGTCTGTGTTTCTTAGTTGTGTCATCTGTCAGTCGCTACTGTTCTTTGTTGAGTGTCTGTTTCTTGAGGGTGTGTCACCTGTCAGTCGCTACTATTTGTTGTTGGGTGTCTGTATCTCTCAGGTGTGTCACCTGTTGGTCGCTACTCTTCACTGTTGGTTGTCTGTGTCTCTAGAGTGTGTCACCTGTGGGTCGCTACTTTTCGTTGTTGGGTGTCTGTGATTTTTGGGTGTGTCACCTGTCGGCCGCTCCTCTTCATTGTTGGGTGTCTGTGTCTCTCGGTGTGTCACCTGTGGGTCGCTACTCTTCGAGGTTGGGTGTCTGTGTTTCTTAGTTGTGTCATCTGTCAGTCGCTACTGTTCTTTGTTGAGTGTCTGTATCTTGAGGGTGTGTCACCTGTCAGTCGCTACTATTTGTTGTTGGGTGTCTGTATCTCTCAGGTGTGTCACCTGTTGGCCGCTCCTCTTCGTTGTTGGGTGTCTGTGTCTCTCGGGTGTGTCACCTGTGGGTCGCTACTTTTCGTTGTTGGGTGTCTGTGATTTTTGGGTGTGTCACCTGTCGGCCGCTACTCTTCTTTGTTGGGTGTCTGTATCTTGTGGTTGTGTCACCTGTTGGTCGCTATTCTTTGTTGTTGGGCGTCTGTGTCTCTCTGGTGTGTCACCTGTTGGTCGCTATTCTTCACTGTTGGTTGTTGTGTCTCTATGGTGCTTCCTTGCCCGTCGCTACTTTTAGTTGTTGGGTGTCTGTGCCTCTCAGGTGTGTCACCTGTTGGCCCTTACTCTTCATTGTTGGGTGTCAGTGTCTCTCAGGTGTGTCACCTGTTTGTTGCTACTCTTCACTGTTGGTTGTCTGTGTCTCTAGAGTGTGTCACCTGTGGGTCGCTACTTTTCGTTGTTGGGTGTCTGTGATTTTTGGGTGTGTCACCTGTCGGCCGCTCCTCTTCATTGTTGGGTGTCTGTGTCTCTCGGTGTGTCACCTGTCGGTCGCTACTCTTCGAGGTTGGGTGTCTGTGTTTCTTAGTTGTGTCATCTGTCAGTCGCTACTGTTCTTTGTTGAGTGTCTGTTTCTTGAGGGTGTGTCACCTGTCAGTCGCTACTATTTGTTGTTGGGTGTCTGTATCTCTCAGGTGTGTCACCTGTTGGTCGCTACTCTTCACTGTTGGTTGTCTGTGTCTCTAGAGTGTGTCACCTGTGGGTCGCTACTTTTCGTTGTTGGGTGTCTGTGATTTTTGGGTGTGTCACCTGTCGGCCGCTCCTCTTCATTGTTGGGTGTCTGTGTCTCTCGGTGTGTCACCTGTGGGTCGCTACTCTTCGAGGTTGGGTGTCTGTGTCTCTCGGGTGTGTCACCTGTGGGTCGCTACTTTTCGTTGTTGGGTGTCTGTGATTTTTGGGTGTGTCACCTGTCGGCCGCTACTCTTCTTTGTTGGGTGTCTGTATCTTGTGGTTGTGTCACCTGTTGGTCGCTATTCTTTGTTGTTGGGCGTCTGTGTCTCTCTGGTGTGTCACCTGTTGGTCGCTATTCTTCACTGTTGGTTGTTGTGTCTCTATGGTGCTTCCCTGCCCGTCGCTACTTTTAGTTGTTGGGTGTCTGTGCCTCTCAGGTGTGTCACCTGTTGGCCCCTACTCTTCATCGTTGGGTGTCAGTGTCTCTCAGGTGTGTCACCTGTTTGTTGCTACTCTTCATTGTTGGGTGTCTGTGTCTCTCAGGTGTGTCACCTGTCAGTCGCTCCTGTTCATTGTTGGGTGTCTGTGTCTCTCAGGTGTGTCACCTGTCAGTCGCTCCTCTTCATTGTTGGGTGTCTGTGTCTCTCAGGTGTGTCACCTGTTGGCCGCTCCTCTTCATTGTTGGGTGTCTGTGTCTCTCAGGTGTGCCACCTGTTGGCCGCGCCTCTTCGTTGTTGGGTGTCTGTGTCTCTCAGGTGTGTCATCTGTTTGTTGCTACTCCTCATTGTTGGGTGTCTGTGTCTCTCAGGTGTGTCACCTGTTTGTTGCTACTCCTCATTGTTGGGTGTCTTTGTCTCTCAGGTGTGTCACCTGTTTGTTGCTACTCCTGATTGTTGGGTGTCTGTGTCTCTCAGGTGTGTCACCTGTTTGTTGCTACTCCTCATTGTTGGGTGTCTGTGTCTCTCAGGTGTGTCACCTGTCAGTCGCTCCTCTTCATTGTTGGGTGTCTGTGTCTCTCAGGTGTGCCACCTGTTGGCCGCTCCTCTTCGTTGTTGGGTGTCTGTGTCTCTCAGGTGTGTCATCTGTTTGTTGCTACTCCTCATTGTTGGGTGTCTGTGTCTCTCAGGTGTGTCACCTGTTTGTTGCTACTCCTCATTGTTGGGTGTCTGTGTCTCTCAGGTGTGTCACCTGTTTGTTGCTACTCCTCATTGTTGGGTGTCTGTGTCTCTCAGGTGTGTCACCTGTCAATCTCTACACTTTTTTGTTGAGCGTCTGTGTTTCTCAGTTGTGTCACCTGTCAGTCACTACTCTTCTTTGTTGGGTGTCTGTGTCTCTTGGTGTGTCCCCTGTTGGTTGCTACTCTTCTTTGTTGGGTGTCTGTATCTTGTGGTTGTGTCACCTGTTGGTCACTATTCTTTGTTGTTGGGCGTCTGTGTCTCTCTGGTGTGTCACCTGTTGGTCGCTATTCTTCACTGTTGGTTGTTGTGTCTCTATGGGGCTTCCCTGCCCATCGCTACTTTTAGTTGTTGGGTGTCTGTGCCTCTCAGGTGTGTCACCTGTTGGCCCCTACTCTTCATTGTTGGGTGTCTGTGTCTCTCAGGTGTGTCACCTGTTTGTTGCTACTCTTCATTGTTGGGTGTCTGTGTCTCTCAGGTGTGTCACCTTTCAGTCGCTCCTGTTCATTGTTGGGTGTCTGTGTCTCTCAGGTGTGTCACCTGTGAGTCGCTCCTCTTCATTGTTGGGTGTCTGTGTCTCTCAGGTGTGTCACCTGTTGGCCGCTCCTCTTCATTGTTGGGTGTCTGTGTCTCTCAGGTGTGCCACCTGTTGGCCGCTCCTCTTCGTTGTTGGGTGTCTGTGTCTCTCAGGTGTGTCATCTGTTTGTTGCTACTCCTCATTGTTGGGTGTCTGTGTCTCTCAGGTGTGTCACCTGTTTGTTGCTACTCCTCATTGTTGGGTGTCTTTGTCTCTCAGGTGTGTCACCTGTTTGTTGCTACTCCTGATTGTTGGGTGTCTGTGTCTCTCAGGTGTGTCACCTGTTTGTTGCTACTCCTCATTGTTGGGTGTCTGTGTCTCTCAGGTGTGTCACCTGTCAGTCGCTCCTCTTCATTGTTGGGTGTCTTTGTCTCTCAGGTGTGTCACCTGTTTGTTGCTACTCCTCATTGTTGGGTGTCTGTGTCTCTCAGGTGTGTCACCTGTCAATCTCTACACTTTTTTGTTGAGCGTCTGTGTTTCTCAGTTGTGTCACCTGTCGGTCACTACTCTTCTTTGCTGGGTGTCTGTGTCTCTCAGGTGTGTCACCTGTTTGCTGCTACTCCTCATTGTTGGGTGTCTGTGTCTCTCAGGTGTGTCACCTGTCAATCTCTACACTTTTTTGTTGAGCGTCTGTGTTTCTCAGTTGTGTCACTTGTCGGTCACTACTCTTCTTTGTTGGGTGTCTGTGTCTTGTGGTTGTGTCACCTGTTGGTCACTATTCTTTGTTGTTGGGCGTCTGTGTCTCTCTGGTGTGTCACCTGTTTGTTGCTACTCTTCATTGTTGGGTGTCTGTGTCTCTCAGGTGTGTCACCTGTCAGTCGCTCCTCTTCATTGTTGGGTGCCTGTGTCTCTCAGGTGTGTCACCTGTTTGTTGCTACTCCTCATTGTTGGGTGTCTGTGTCTCTCAGGTGTGTCACCTGTTTGTTGCTACTCTTCATTGTTGGGTGTCTGTGTCTCTCAGGTGTGTCACCTGTCAGTCGCTCCTCTTCATTGTTGGGTGCCTGTTTCTCTCAGGTGTGTCACCTGTCAGTCGCTCCTCTTCATTGTTGGGTGTCTGTGTCTCTCAGGTGTGCCACCTGTTGGCCGCTCCTCTTCATTGTTGGGTGTCTGTGTCTCGCAGGTGTGTCACCTGTTGGCCGCTCCTCTTCGTTGTTGGGTGTCTGTGTCTCTCAGGTGTGTCATCTGTTTGTTGCTACTCCTCATTGTTGGGTGTCTGTGCCTCTCAGGTGTGTCACCTGTTTGTTGCTACTCCTCATTGTTGGGTGTCTTTGTCTCTCAGGTGTGTCACCTGTTTGTTGCTACTCCTGATTGTTGGGTGTCTGTGTCTCTCAGGTGTGTCACCTGTTTGTTGCTACTCCTCATTGTTGGGTGTCTGTGTCTCTCAGGTGTGTTACCTGTCAGTCGCTCCTCTTCATTGTTGGGTGTCTTTGTCTCTCAGGTGTGTCACCTGTTTGTTGCTACTCCTCATTGTTGGGTGTCTGTGTCTCTCAGGTGTGTCACCTGTTTGTTGCTACTCCTCATTGTTGGGTATCTGTGTCTCTCAGGTGTGAGACCTGTGTGTTGCTACTCCTCATTGTTGGGTGTCTGTGTCTCTCAGGTGTGAGACCTGTTTGTTGCTACTCCTCATTGTTGGGTATTTGTGTCTCTCAGGTGTGTCACCTGTCAGTCGCTCATCTTCATTGTTGGGTGTCTGTGTCTCTCAGGTGTGTCACCTGTTGGCCGCTCCTCTTCATTGTTGGGTGTCTGTGTCTCTCAGGTGTGCCACCTGTTGGCCGCTCCTCTTCGTTGTTGGGTGTCTGTGTCTCTCATGTGTGTCATCTGTTTGTTGCTACTCCTCATTGTTGGGTGTCTGTGTCTCTCAGGTGTGTCACCTGTTTGTTGCTACTCCTCATTGTTGGGTGTCTTTGTCTCTCAGGTGTGTCACCTGTTTGTTGCTACTCCTGATTGTTGGGTGTCTGTGTCTCTCAGGTGTGTCACCTGTTTGTTGCTACTCCTCATTGTTGGGTGTCTGTGTCTCTCAGGTGTGTCACCTGTCAGTCGCTCCTCTTCATTGTTGGGTGTCTTTGTCTCTCAGGTGTGTCACCTGTTTGTTGCTACTCCTCATTGTTGGGTGTCTGTGTCTCTCAGGTGTGTCACCTGTCAATCTCTACACTTTTTTGTTGAGCGTCTGTGTTTCTCAGTTGTGTCACCTGTCGGTCACTACTCTTCTTTGTTGGGTGTCTGTGTCTCTCAGGTGTGTCACCTGTTTGTTGCTACTCCTCATTGTTGGGTGTCTGTGTCTCTCAGGTGTGTCACCTGTCAATCTCTACACTTTTTTGTTGAGCGTCTGTGTTTCTCAGTTGTGTCACCTGTCGGTCACTACTCTTCTTTGTTGGGTGTCTGTGTCTCTTGGTGTGTCCCCTGTTGGTTGCTACTCTACTTTGTTGGGTGTCTGTATCTTGTGGTTGTATCACCTGTTGGTCACTATTCTTTGTTGTTGGGCGTCTGTGTCTCTCTGGTGTGTCACCTGTTGGTCACTATTCTTTGTTGTTGGGCGTCTGTGTCTCTCTGGTGTGTCACCTGTTTGTTGCTACTCTTCATTGTTGGGTGTCTGTGTCTCTCTGGTGTGTCACCTGTTTGTTGCTACTCCTCATTGTTGGGTGTCTGTGTCTCTCTGGTGTGTCACCTGTTTGTTGCTACTCTTCATTGTTGGGTGTCTGTGTCTCTCAGGTGTGTCACCTGTCAGTCGCTCCTCTTCATTGTTGGGTGCCTGTGTCTCTCAGGTGTGTCACCTGTCAGTCGCTCCTCTTCATTGTTGGGTGTCTGTGTCTCTCAGGTGTGCCACCTGTTGGCCACTCCTCTTCATTGTTGGGTGTCTGTGTCTCTTGGTGTGTCCCATGTTGGTTGCTACTCTTCTTTGTTGGGTGTCTGTGTCTTGGGGTTGTATCACCTGTTGGTCACGATTCTTTGTTGTTGGGCGTCTGTGTCTCTCTGGTGTGTCACCTGTTGGTCACTATTCTTTGTTGTTGGGCGTCTGTGTCTCTCTGGTGTGTCACCTGTTTGTTGCTACTCTTCATTGTTGGGTGTCTGTGTCTCTCTGGTGTGTCACCTGTTTGTTGCTACTCCTCATTGTTGGGTGTCTGTGTCTCTCTGGTGTGTCACCTGTTTGTTGCTACTCTTCATTGTTGGGTGTCTGTGTCTCTCAGGTGTGTCACCTGTCAGTCGCTCCTCTTCATTGTTGGGTGTCTGTGTCTCTCAGGTGTGTCTCCTGTTTGTTGCTACTCCTCATTGTTGGGTGTCTGTGTCTCTCAGGTGTGTCACCTGTTTGTTGCTACTCTTCATTGTTGGGTGTCTGTGTCTCTCAGGTGTGTCACCTGTCAGTCGCTCCTCTTCATTGTTGGGTGTCTGTGTCTCTCAGGTGTGCCACCTGTTGGCCGCTCCTCTTCATTGTTGGGTGTCTGTGTCTCTCAGGTGTGTCACCTGTTGGCCGCTCCTCTTCGTTGTTGGGTGTCTGTGTCTCTCAGGTGTGTCATCTGTTTGTTGCTACTCCTCATTGTTGGGTGTCTGTGTCTCTCAGGTGTGTCACCTGTTTGTTGCTACTCCTCATTGTTGGGTGTCTTTGTCTCTCAGGTGTGTCACCTGTTTGTTGCTACTCCTGATTGTTGGGTGTCTGTGTCTCTCAGGTGTGTCACCTGTTTGTTGCTACTCCTCATTGTTGGGTGTCTGTGTCTCTCAGGTGTGAGACCTGTTTGTTGCTACTCCTCATTGTTGGGTATTTGTGTCTCTCTGGTGTTTCACCTGTCAATCTCTACACTTTTTTGTTGAGCGTCTGTGTGTCTCGGGTGTGTCACCTGTCAGTCGCTGCTCTTCGTAGCTGCAGCTGCTGATGGGTGAGTGATTGGCACAGAGTTTATAGAGTCCTCTTATTTATTTATTTATTTTTATGTTCTTATATAGCGCTCGAATCACCCGGAGGCATCTCGGCGCTTGCCTTGGGAACCCGTCCTGGCTTTTCCCTGTGAGATAGCCCCTACAGGGCATCCCCAAGGTGAAAGCCAGGCATCCCGCCGCGGGGGGGCCGTTGTGGAGATTAAGCAAGCTTAATGCCCAGAGTTGCAGAGTGGGACCCATGATTAGAATAGGCACAGAGGCGAGAATTATCGAGTCCGTGGACATTTGAGCTCAAGACCCGCCGAGGCAGGAATTGAACCCTGGTCCCGGGTCTGACCTCTGCTCCAGGGTCTGCCTGCTCTAACCAGTGAGCCACACTTCTCCACAATGTGTGGAGTGCTTGGAAGTTTATTAGAAGCAGAGCGGAACCGGAAGCGGGGGTTGCCCTGTATTTTTTGCCATCATTGGGAGTGACTTTGAGAAGGGACTCTTCCAGTGTTGGACTGAGACAGAAGAAAGGCCCCGGCCGCAAGAGAATGGTGGCCTCATTTGAAAATGGGTAGATAAATATTTGGAAATCGATCAACTCTGAACTTTTAAGAAGTGCTGTCGAGGTGCTCCCTAAGGGGCGGGGAAATTCAGACGTTTATGCTTACTGAGGGTCATATGTGATTAGTAATCTTAGGGGAATGCAGAAGTGAAATACATCATGTTCCTTTTCGATAAAAAAAGAGTTGACACTTCCCTGTCTTTCGACCTACAAAGCACTATTGTTCCATTGACATTAACTTCGATGACATCATGACATCAACAAAGCACCTTCCTCATTCCCTCAACCTTCCACCCTCCTTTGGTCTCTCCTGGTCCCACTTTCACCTCTCCTCTCCACTCAGTGTTTTAGGCGTCTGCATTATCTTATTCCGGATTTGAAGATGTGATGGACAAGCTTCAGGCAGCGCTTTGAAGCAAACGGAGGATGTGTTATGATTATTTAAATGTCATGCATCAGATTATTAACATATTGGAAGCGTCATATGAAGAGAGGCTGAATGCACACGGTCCAATAGCTGTCTTAACCCTCCAGCAGGCGCCTTAGCCTCCTGAGCTAGCCTTCCCTTAGTTCCAGTGATCGTGCAGATAGAGATGGTTAAATGTTCCTTCTGCGGTTAATTTAGGTAAACCAGGAGGTGCAAAGCTCCAGTCCTGCTGCTGCAAACTTAGACTTTCATTCTCCTAGGGCGGATAAAAAGAAGCTGTTGGGTTGGGTCTTCCTAACCTCTGTGGTGACAGGTGGTAAGTAGAAACACCCGTAAAGGTGGGTGTGCCTGTATCTATATTTGCACCATTTTTATAAAATAAATAGCTGCCAGAAAGAGGCATGTCACTTTAAGGGAGGCAGTGCTTAAACTGAGGAATTAACTTACAGCAAAAGTGGCAACCCTACCCCTGTCGCATCTGACAACCCCCAGGCATACTTCCAAGTCGCCCACGTGGCTGCAGTCCTGACAAGTGTTTTTGTTATTTTCTCTTGTAAAGGTGGGTCTCTTTGCTGATGCCATTTTCGACACAGAGGCAGAGCCCAGGAGTGGATGGCACAGGACATACCTCTTGCTTCCATGTCTGCTAGAATTAGACCCATGGTCCCCCCTTTTAAATTCATTTTTTTTAAAAAGGTCTCTGCAAGTGGGGTGGGGATTAACAGCAGCATGCATACCTGGTGCAACTTTATGAAATATTTATTTGCACAGACTGATTATGGACCAGGTGCTGGCTGCTCAACTCAGGACAAACAGGAGAAGGCATTGCTGCCTCTAACAGATGGCCCTTTAAAAATGGCGGACAGATGCAGTCTGGGGGGAAGAGTCAGAAGAACAGCCTTGGGGTGGTTCGATCTTTAGGAAACATTGCACGGGTTACAGGTGGTGCTTGGAACAACTGCGGTGTCAGGAGCTGTCGTACCTCTTAAGTCCATGGGGGGGGAGGGGGGGAGGGAGGAGGGTGCATATTTTCTTCCTATGAGTAAAATACCTGAGTAAAAAGGAGAACACAGGCAGGCATGGCGTGAGCTGGCCAAAAGTGATCTCGAAGAAATGGGATTTGAGCTCTCACCTGAATCTGGGAAGGTCAGATCTCATGTGTAAGAACAGAGGTAGAGAGCTCCCTCAGGATGAACCATGGCCAGGAAAGGCCATCCCTCTGAATATCTTACAAGTCAGGCAGCTATTAAGTTAAGATCAGAAGAGTGAGATATCAGGTTGGAAGATAAGGGACAAAACTTTGACTTGGAGTTTGGAGATCAGTCATTTAAAACTTTGTGGATGAAGCAGGTTATTTTGAAATCTCCTCTTCATTTCTTAGGAAGCCCAAGGGTGGCGTTCGGTGCAGCCATGATGCTGTCGTGTTCCAGAGGATGCTTCTGTACTCTCTTGTATTTGGATATTGACTTGTGAGAGACTCTAGTGTAGAGGCTTTTGAAGCAAAAAAGGTGAGAAAACAGTTCAGAAAGAGCATAGTACCCTTCCACTAAACACTAGGGCCCCATTAGGATGTCGGGCGGATCGCCACCACCGTGCGGGTGGTGGCGATCCGCCCGACATCCTTCCCCGCCCGCCACCCATTTCCCTCCCGCCATATTACTATGGCGGGGACAGTGGTGGACGGAATGACCGTCCTCCGCTTTTCCGCCCGGTCAAGGAGTTGACCGGGCTGAAAAGGGTTTCATATGGTGGCGGTGTCTGTTAGACACCGCCATCCATATTAGGGTGAAGGCGGGGACATGCATTGCCGCCACGGAAAGGCATGCAGGAATGTCTTGTGGGGGCCCGTTGCGGGCCCCCAGTGACTCCAGGTGGGATGGGGTGGGGGGTGCACATGGGAGGGTGCCTGTCACGTTGTGCATTGAAGTGCACAATGTGCATTTTTAGCATTGCGGCGGGCGGTGCTTTTAGCACCGCCAGCGGCAATGTTAAAAATGCGGGATGCACCCGCCAGTGTGGCAGGCGCATCCTAATGGCCCCCACGGGACCGCCGCCCTTATGGTGGGCGGTCCCGTATTACGTTGGGATGGCAGGCGGACAAAGTTCGCCCGCCATTCTAATGGGCCCCTTAGGTTTTTTCCAATAATTTCTACACTATGGCTAGATAGAGCAAAACATACACATCAAAGAGTACCTAGTTTGTATGTCCAGCTCAACAGCTCTTCTTCCGCTGTGTCCGGCACACCATACATCAACGCATGACAGAACCAGTCAGGCGGTCAGCATTTCTCCTCTCATACTTCTGCAGACTTCTTGCTGCACAGGCAAGGGATTACAGCCCTCTTTCCCACAGGCCCCACCCATCCACATCCAGCCAATTAGGTGCTGCTGGAGCTTCAGTTTGGATTTAGCAGTGAGTGTTCATTCACACATTCAGTGCTCTCAAAACTAAGCAGGATAGATTTGGGGAACTTGGGTAAGTCATGTGTCAGCAACTGAGCTCTGACTGGCGGCAGTGGATTTATTTTCACATGTGAACTGTGCCCAGATACCGAGCATCGAGCTGCGGCACCGCGAGGAGTCTCAGAGTGATTAAGGACTCGATCTGCACTGACGGCAATACAAGGACACCTAACAGAACGGTGCCAGACTAGCATGGCGTTTACCCAGGAATTACAACACAACAAAACGTTCTATGCCGCTGCATGAGGACTTATGCCCAAAATCTGTAGGAGCGCCCTAGCCCATACCACGACGGGACATCCACTGACCACTTATTCCATGCTCTCTACCTTGTCCTGATGAAGACCCCAACAGGAGGCAACACTTACCCTTCAGCACACAAGGGGTCAAAACGTAGACTACGCCAACCTGACACACCATAGGATCCAATGCAATGAATGTTTCTTACCTATGTGCGATGTATTTTGAGAACATTAATACTACCTTGATTGTAAAGGCGTATTTGATTTTACTGTGATGTTTTCAATGTCACACCACCTTTACCCAGTCCCTCACAAACCTTTCACTCCCTATCCCTTCTACTCCGAGAGCACTTTTTAATGTAATGAAATCACAATTACATTGAATGGATATCAATCATAATACGATGAATTCCTCGTTTGAAATTTAAATGAATGAACTTTCGTTGAGAATAAATGCAATTTGACTAAGAATATTGCATTTGTGACTATATTCAACTGTACTGAATTATATGTGGTGTCCATTGGTAGGAAGTAACTACTTTTGTATATATTTGATTGATAACTCGGACCATTCCCCTTTTTGTACTTACCAAAAGTAGTAAGTTTAGGATTGAGTCTTAAATTCATTCTGTGAATCGGGCCCCCTGCCTTTAATGCACTGTAAATACCACTGAGCTGTCAACACTCCCCAGTAGAGTTCAGAACCTGCAACCCAGCCCAGCATCCCACATGACATAGAGGAACCAGAGTGGCAGCATTGGTGCTCACAGGAAACAGATTACAACACGCCTCTTTGTTGCACAGATGTTGTTTATGAGGAGAGCCTGTGTAAGTCTGTGCTCTGCTATGAGTGGACCAAAGAAATGCAGGAGAGAGAAAGGCAAGAGACACACTCAATGGAGAGTGAACCTCAAGCGACCGCATCAGTCATCAACTTTAGGGCTCCATAGAATATCCCTATCCATCTGTCTGCTGGTGTGTTGAGATAGAGGGGGTAATCCAATTAAACAAATGATGAAGAATCGGGGGTGCACAGCAAAGGTAAGTAACTTTAGAGAACCAATTGTTCAGTTTAGGGTGCTCACGAAGGGTGGTGTTATCCGTCAAAACACCATCAGATAATCCTCAAGTTGTGTATGCAGGAACTGCGAATACATCCCCTTCAGAATGGCACACCAAGAGTGATCACAGAAGTGATTCAATGTTCAATTATTTTTATTTTGTATATACTTGTTTTCAGTATTTGTAATGTTCTGGGCTGATATTAACAGCATATCAGAAGACAGCATGTGCCGGTACATTTTAGAGAACTCATTCCCCAATGCATTTCGGGCGGTGAAGCCCTTGGTCACGGAGAGCTGTGGAGGAAGATGAACAGGGTAGGAATAAGTGAATAGTCGGAGAAAAAGCTATGGGGAAAGTTACCAGTGCTAACGGTGTGGGGGCTTAGGGGCGTTGCTTAAAAAGTGCTCGAAACTAAAGTGAGGGTACAGGAAGTGTAACAGACCATTACCGCGGGTGTACAAAAATTAATATATTAACAACAGACAACTCGATGAACGAGTAAATATGGTCTAGCAAACTTACTTCTAGGTAACGCGTAGCGCACAAAAAGCGCTGTCGATCAGCTCGTGGGTCTGGTTTGTCATGCGCCGGTGTGCGAGGTTAGTAAATGAGCAGATAGGTAGAAAGCGGCGTAGGACTCATACATTGAGAGCTCACAGTGAGACGTATATATGGGGGCCATATTGGAATGGTAAAAAAGAATATCAGGGTGGTTAAAAAGAAATTCAGGGTGGTGAAAGGAAAGGTGAAAAGTAAAGAAACAAGGATTACGGCGAAACAGTTATGTACAGTCAATATATAGTGATTACAAATAACAGCTAAATTCAAAACGATCATTAAGCCCATTGGGCTTCTGAGTCTGTAATAAGTAAATCCATTCCAGTTCTCTTTTTAACAACAGTTTGTTGTTATCAGTTCCTTCACACTTAGGGATGACTTGTAAGACAATGAATTTCAATTGGGCGATGGTATGGCGTGCATCAGCAAAGTGCATAGCTACATTGGATTTTTCCATTTTTAGCCGTATGTTGGACTTATGTTCATTGAGGCGAGTTTTTATTTTGCGCTCTGTTTTGCCAACGTATAGTTTGCCACACGGGCATTTCAAGGCGTAGATCACATTGGTGGTGTCGCAGGTGGCATCAACTGAAAGTTTAATGTTGTGTCCTTTCATGGGATGTTGTATGCTATTGCCTTTGATGACATTGTTGCAGTGATTGCAATTTAGACAGGGTTGGGTTCCACGATGATGTTTAGGTGTCTCAGAGGGCCTTCCAAGTATTTCTTTAAAATTTCTGCTTCTTGTGTGTGCGAATATGGGTGGTTTTTCAAAAATGCCCTGAAAGTCAGGTTCGTTCTGCAGTATGGGCCAATGTCGGCGTATGATCTTTTTATATGACGCGCTGGCTGTAGAGTACTTGGACACAAGTACCATACGTTGTTCGGTGGCTTTGTGAGTTTTTTTTAGGCTGTCTGACTCAGAAATGTTGGCAACACGTAGTTGTGCTTGGTGGAGTATGTTCTCAGGATACCCTCGGTCACGAAACCTGTTGTGCATTTCCTTAATACGAGTGTCAACAATAGCATCGTCCGATACTATGCGCTTGACGCGCAACATCTGAGAAAAAGGTAGATGCTCCTTCAAGGATCCTTGATGAAAGCTAGCAAAGTGGAGTGCGTTATTACGGTCTGTGCTCTTCCTATGTAAATCCGTGCTGAGGCCTTCAGGAGTATTTTTTATAAGAACATCCAAGAAAACTATTTCCTCTTCACTGATTTGCCATGTGAGGTTGATGCGTGGGTCTTTGTTGTTGACTTCAGTCAATAAGTTGTGAAGAGAATCTTTGGTGTCGGACCACAGGATAAATAGGTCATCTATGTACCGTACGTACATTTTTGAATGGTTTTGGAAGCTTGAATTGGTGTACATGTAATGTCTTTCCCACTGTTCCATGTATGTATTCGCGTATGACGGGGCAGCGCAGTTTCCCATTGCCATTCCGGAGAGTTGCAAAAACCACTGGTTGTCGACTTTGAAGTAACTGTGGTACAGAATGAATATTAACAGTTCCATCAAGAACGTTTGTATGGATGGATCAATGTCACTGTTGAGTAAGGTGTGTTCAATGGCTTCAATTCCCCCTTGGTGGGGTATAGAAGTATATAGCGAGCTCACGTCAGCTGTACAAAGAATGAAAGAAACAATGAATCTTTCATTCTTTGTACAGCTGACGTGAGCTCGCTATATACTTCTATACCCCACCAAGGGGGAATTGAAGCCATTGAACACACCTTACTCAACAGTGACATTGATCCATCCATACAAACGTTCTTGATGGAACTGTTAATATTCATTCTGTACCACAGTTACTTCAAAGTCGACAACCAGTGGTTTTTGCAACTCTCCGGAATGGCAATGGGAAACTGCGCTGCCCCGTCATACGCGAATACATACATGGAACAGTGGGAAAGACATTACATGTACACCAATTCAAGCTTCCAAAACCATTCAAAAATGTACGTACGGTACATAGATGACCTATTTATCCTGTGGTCCGACACCAAAGATTCTCTTCACAACTTATTGACTGAAGTCAACAACAAAGACCCACGCATCAACCTCACATGGCAAATCAGTGAAGAGGAAATAGTTTTCTTGGATGTTCTTATAAAAAATACTCCTGAAGGCCTCAGCACGGATTTACATAGGAAGAGCACAGACCGTAATAACGCACTCCACTTTGCTAGCTTTCATCAAGGATCCTTGAAGGAGCATCTACCTTTTTCTCAGATGTTGCGCGTCAAGCGCATAGTATCGGACGATGCTATTGTTGACACTCGTATTAAGGAAATGCACAACAGGTTTCGTGACCGAGGGTATCCTGAGAACATACTCCACCAAGCACAACTACGTGTTGCCAACATTTCTGAGTCAGACAGCCTAAAAAAAACTCACAAAGCCACCGAACAACGTATGGTACTTGTGTCCAAGTACTCTACAGCCAGCGCGTCATATAAAAAGATCATACGCCGACATTGGCCCATACTGCAGAACGAACCTGACTTTCAGGGCATTTTTGAAAAACCACCCATATTCGCACACACAAGAAGCAGAAATTTTAAAGAAATACTTGGAAGGCCCTCTGAGACACCTAAACATCATCGTGGAACCCAACCCTGTCTAAATTGCAATCACTGCAACAATGTCATCAAAGGCAATAGCATACAACATCCCATGAAAGGACACAACATTAAACTTTCAGTTGATGCCACCTGCGACACCACCAATGTGATCTACGCCTTGAAATGCCCGTGTGGCAAACTATACGTTGGCAAAACAGAGCGCAAAATAAAAACTCGCCTCAATGAACATAAGTCCAACATACGGCTAAAAATGGAAAAATCCAATGTAGCTATGCACTTTGCTGATGCACGCCATACCATCGCCCAATTGAAATTCATTGTCTTACAAGTCATCCCTAAGTGTGAAGGAACTGATAACAACAAACTGTTGTTAAAAAGAGAACTGGAATGGATTTACTTATTACAGACTCAGAAGCCCAATGGGCTTAATGATCGTTTTGAATTTAGCTGTTATTTGTAATCACTATATATTGACTGTACATAACTGTTTCGCCGTAATCCTTGTTTCTTTACTTTTCACCTTTCCTTTCACCACCCTGAATTTCTTTTTAACCACCCTGATATTCTTTTTTACCATTCCAATATGGCCCCCATATATACGTCTCACTGTGAGCTCTCAATGTATGAGTCCTACGCCGCTTTCTACCTATCTGCTCATTTACTAACCTCGCACACCGGCGCATGACAAACCAGACCCACGAGCTGATCGACAGCGCTTTTTGTGCGCTACGCGTTACCTAGAAGTAAGTTTGCTAGACCATATTTACTCGTTCATCGAGTTGTCTGTTGTTAATATATTAATTTTTGTACACCCGCGGTAATGGTCTGTTACACTTCCTGTACCCTCACTTTAGTTTCGAGCACTTTTTAAGCAACGCCCCTAAGCCCCCACACCGTTAGCACTGGTAACTTTCCCCATAGCTTTTTCTCCGACTATTCACTTATTCCTACCCTGTTCATCTTCCTCCACAGCTCTCCGTGACCAAGGGCTTCACCGCCCGAAATGCATTGGGGAATGAGTTCTCTAAAATGTACCGGCACATGCTGTCTTCTGATATGCTGTTAATATCAGCCCAGAACATTACAAATACTGAAAACAAGTATATACAAAATAAAAATAATTGAACATTGAATCACTTCTGTGATCACTCTTGGTGTGCCATTCTGAAGGGGATGTATTCGCAGTTCCTGCATGCACAACTTGAGGAGATAGAGGGGGTCTCACTGGATGAAGGGGTGGGCAGAACCAGACCTACAGGGAGGGTATCAAAGTGATGAGCTGAAGAAGTTCTTGTTTGATATTTATAAATTCTAAAGTGCTGCGCATCCCACACGTCAATGGTGATCCATTCCTCAGCAACAAACTGCTCACGCCACATGAAGCTGCGCAGAGTGTTGAGGTGTGTCTGCGCACAAGCCGCAGTGCTCTTGTGCTCCCGAAATGAGGCATTGCAGAGCCTCTAAGTGTGTGTGTGTGTGTGTCTGTGTGTACAAACAGCAGTGCTCTTGTGCTCCAGAGAAGAGATGAGGCAGACCAAAGTGTCGATGTCTGTTTGGGCATGTGCTCTGGACGTGAAGCAGAGCAGAGTGTTAAGGTGTGTAGGGGTGGGCGGAATTCGCAAATTATTGCGAAAATGTCAAAAATCTCGGCAAACAGGCGGAAATATCGCGAAGACGCAGAAGTTTTTTTCCCGCCCGTTTGCGTAATTTTCTGCGTGATCGCATTGGAAATGACGTGTTTGCGTCCTCACGCTCTCGCTCATGGTGGAGAATGACGTGTTCGGGTTCTCTTCTCTCGCTCCTTGTCGCGTTCGATATGACTTGTTCGCGTACTCGCGCTATCGCTCGCGGTGGAGAATTACGTGTTCGAGATCTCATACTCTTGTCTCGCGGTCCATGATCGCGAGATGAATGACGTGATCGCGGGCGCGGTCTTGGGCGAGATAGCGCAAAATGGCTACCAACAATCCAACATCTCGTGGAGCACGCGACCGGATCGGGAAAACTTGTCGGCGAACGCGGGGATCCAGGTAAGGCGATCGCGCACGCGAGAACGTCTTTTTACAGTGCGAGCATGAAAAAATTTCCGGTTTGCTGCGGATTGCGGAAATTTTGGCATTTTCACGCTCTCCGCGGAACGTGAAAATGGCAAATTATCGCAATTTCCGCAAGTGGAACGGAAATTGACGCCCAGGCCTAAATGTGTCTGTGCGTGTATGCACACGCTGCCAGTGTTGTTGTGTTCCAGACATGAAGCTGTGCCCGAGTCTACGTGTGTGGGTGTGTTTATGTGCGTGAGTATGTGCAAACACGCCACAGTGCTCTTGTGCTCTAGACATGAGGCTGCACAGAGTGTTTACGTGTGTGTGTGTGTGTGTGTGTGTGTGTGTGTGTGTGCACACCGCAGAGCTCCTGTGGGTGGCTACTTGCTGCCTGTGCAGTAAAAATAGAGCTTGTATTTGTTCCTGGGCCCATGTCAGCACATCCTCCTCCTCCATAGTCACAGGAAATGCAGTGGAACTAGGCCACCTTTTGTCCCCATTAAAAGCACCGGTGTGGTCCCCCTCCCTCCCCCAGCCATTTCCATCTCCCATCCCCGTCTGTGAGGCACCTACGCCTTCTGCAGACTCGCTCTGTGTGCAGCCTGCTGGTTCAGACACTGGCGGGGCCAACGTCACATTTCAACCTTCCAGCATCGACAAAGAGTACCATCAACTCTAGAAATCAATAAGTAATAACGGGAACACAGCTGCAAATCTATGTCAGCAAGTTCCAAAGCAGGCAATGAAGCATGTTGCACAATCCAGTGAACAGTGTGACAACCTTCTAAGACACTCACTGCTCAGTTGTGTAACACACTCACCTGCACTGAGAGATCTGACTCCACCTGAGTGACATTGCAAGAGGCCTAACCTGTTGTCAGACGTGTGAGTGACTCTGCCACAGCCCTACCGTCCTTCCAGAAGCGTCAATCCGTAGGGATATCTGCCTCCGGCTGGCTTAGTGAAGTGATCCGTCCACTTTAGGGGTCCATGTTCGATTTCAGGGTCACAGGTTCAAATCCCAGTGGCTTCACTCAGCCTTTCATCCTTCTGAGGTCGATAAAATAAGTACTATTGAGTTGGGTAACAATAAACATCTGTTATTCAGCGCCAAGATACCCTTGGGTTCACGTGCACTTTACAAAGTCACATGTTAATGAATAATCCACCGTCAGATGGTGGATTATTCAGGGAGGGTGGGAGATCCCGGTCTCCCACTCTCCCTGCTACTTTGAGCTCAGCCCAGGATGGAAATTACTCAAAAGGAAACTCCTGGGATCCAGAGTCTGCTCTGCACAGTTGCCATAGTAACTCTGCAAGAACTGGTGGCATCCCTGTGGCTGGGTGGAGAGTGGCAGGTCTGCCCCCAGCACTGGGTGGAGTTCTCCATGAAAGACCAACGTGGAAGGGGGACTGGACTCTCGATGCAAGGAACTGTTCTCTCATTTGGATGCTGAGAAACACCACAGCCTGTTAGGGACACTGGCATTGTGGACACTCACACTTTACCACTACTCGCCGGGTGCACTTCCAGCGCCCTCGCATGTTGGGAATCCCACCATCACACACGGCATTGATGGATTTTGCACCAGGGCGTTTTCTGCCAATCTGCGCTTCCAAAGGTGGGTTCAGCGACTTCAGTGGAAATCCCTCTTCCCCCTCGCAGAAAAAATCTGAGGGACAGATTTACAAGAAACTGACGCATCTGTAGAGATGCGTCAGTTTCCCTGCGGACGCCTGCGATAGCCTTGCGTGACCATAGATATGCCGTATGAACAATACGGCGCACTATGGTGCAAGGGTTGACAGATGAGACTGAAATTCTGAGGCATCTGTTACCCCAAAAGACACGCATTGCTGGATTTGTGTCGCAAGCCCGACGCAACTCCAGCAATGCATGTTGAGGAGTATTCTTATTGTACTGCGTAGATTTCACTTCACCCCTTCTACGAGGCTTTTTTGAATTGCAAAGCCCCCCTATATACATTATACTTCACGCAGGGATAATGAGACACAGGTCTTTACACCGTGACACATCTCCCTATACGCGTCACGTAGTAAATGAGCCACATTTTTACGTCGCAGCTGCGTCCGAAAGAGTGACGCAATGGCAGGGCAAAAATTTCGCAAAGGGCTTGTAAATCTATCCCCAAATATGGCAGAATTGAGTCTGCAGTTTTAGTGGAGGACGATAACCCTCCACAGTAGTGGGAGATAGAAAACCCAGCACCAAGCTATAAACCTGGCCCAAAGACATTGATTTTAGCCTTTGCCGACCCATGTGCCCTAATGCCTGTGGGCATTCCTTACATGTGCTGGCAAAAAAGATATTTCTGTCTAAGATTTTTAAATTGTCTTTAAATGATATTTATATCGAATTTACTACCCCTGATGAGGCGTTAAAGCACTTTAGGGTGAGTAGCAGCTACCCGGGAGCCCAAAGTTAGTGGTCAGTCCCTTCGTTTTTGGGGTTAGTTTTGCATGCCCACTGCATGCGTTCACCTCGGTTTCTTTGAGGCGCATAGATGTGATCTTTAGATGGGGCTATGGGAGGATCAACTGCTTGCTGGGATGAATAGATCATTTTATGGCTTGCACAAAAGAGCCTAAGACAGACAGGCATGAGATTCAGAGGGCCCGATTCACAGAACTAACTGAAGACAAAATCCTAAACTTACTACTTTTGGTATTCACAGAAGGCATTTAGTAGTAGTAAAGTTAGGATTTTGTCTTAAATGTGACTTAAGACAAACTTAAGACAGACTTAAGACAAACTTAAGACAGACTTAAAACAGACTTAAGTTAGGATTTTGTCTTAAGTCTGTCTTAAGTCTGTCTTAAGTCTGTCTTAAGTCTGTCTTAAGTCTGTCTTAAGTTTGTCTTAAGTCTGTCTTAAGCCTGTCTTAAGTCTGTCTTAAGTTTGTCTTAAGTCTGTCTTAAGTTTGTCTTAAGTTTGTCTTAAGTCTGTCTTAAGTCTGTCTTAAGTCTGTCTTAAGTCTGTCTTAAGTTTGTCTTAAGTCTGTCTTAAGTCTGTCTTAAGGCTGTCTTAAGTCTGTCTTAAGTTTGTCTTAAGTATGTCTTAAGTTTGTCTTAAGTTTGTCTTAAGTTTGTCTTAAGTCTGTCTTAAGTTTGTCTTAAGTCTGTCTTAAGTCTGTCTTAAGTTTGTCTTAAGTCTGTCTTAAGTCTGTCTTAAGTCTGTCTTAAGTCTGTCTTAAGTTTGTCTTAAGTCTGTCTTAAGTCTGTCTTAAGGCTGTCTTAAGTTTGTCTTAAGTCTGTCTTAAGTCTGTCTTAAGTTTGTCTTAAGTCTGTCTTAAGTCAAACTTAAGACACAATCCTAACTTTACTACTACTAAATGCCTTCTGTGAATACCAAAAGTAGTACGTTTAGGATTTTGTCTTAAGTTAGTTCTGTGAATCGGCCCCAGAGTAATTTATATCCAGAAGAGGCAGGGTGAAGATAGAAGGGAAGCAGAAGTGCATTTAAAAAATAAGTAATGGAAGTAAGGTCAATTTTCCATGCAGTATGTTAAGGAATATAGCAGGATGAGAGTTTTTGCATGCAGTTCGTGGAAATACACCTGTTGCAAGTAATAGTTTTAAAATCTGCTCCCAAGAAATGTAGCCTACACAATCTTTCTAGAGGCACATAAAAGGTGACCCAGACACAATGAAAAAGGAAGCTTACTGCTGGTTGAGACCCATATACTGTTAAGAAATATGGAAAATAAGCACTTTCCGTTACCAGGAATTAAGATTTGAAAACACAGCCCAGAGAGATCCCTTTTACGTACCTACCACATTAGTATATTCACTACTATAAATGGTTGTTATAGGTTATGCAAATCTCATGCATAATGCATAAACTTTGCATATAATATGAAACTTATGTTAGGCAAACACCCAACAACTTAAAAATATAACAAGACAATAGATAAACACAGTGCAAAAATCATTAGTATGTTCAGTGCATGTTTGAGTCCCATTCAATACCTGGGGGCAGATTTACAAGCCCCTTGCGACATTTGTACAACACTGTTGCGTCACTTCTGTGACGCAGCGTCATCGTACACAATGCGCCACCATGCGACACATTTACTACGTGACGCATCTAGTGAGATGCGTCACGTTATAAAGCCCTGCAATACATTAAACCTGCGTCAGATATAATGTATGCAGGTGGGCGTTCCGTCGCAAAGAAGCCTCATAAAAGTGACACAGTGAAATCTACAAGATTTCACCGAGGCCACTTTTACGTCCCGGCAGCGTCAAACACCTGCGCCTGCTTGTAGCAGGCGTAAGGAGTGACGCAGCGCTATGGGTATGGGCCACCCCGAGCCTTGCTGGAGTTGCGTTGCGCTTGCGACACGACTCCAGCACTGCGTCACCTTTACGCTGACAGATGCGTCACACATCTGTCACACATCTGTCTCTTCTTGCGCCACGGTGCGCCGCATTGTAAATACTGCGCATCCATGGTGGTGCAAAGGCTTCCTAACATGACGCAAAATAGAAAAGGGGGTCTTAACATATACGTGGAATAGGGCAAAGCAATGCCATTATATGACAATGAATGTCTGGTATGTTTTTTTCCATGTCTTTGTCCAGCAATGCCGGAATTATGTGGCATCATTGGACTGAATTATGCAGTAGAATTCGTCAAATTATGTCTGTTTTTTACATTTTTGTTTCATTTATTTTCTGAATAGTAACACTTCAAAAATACATCGATAAACCATCAAATGATATAAAATTCATAACACTAAAAAAGAATTATAAAAACGTTAAAAATAAAGTCTAGATCATGCATATAATAAAAACGTTAAAAAAAGTTTAGATCATGCATATACAATGTTCGTGATAAAAACCGCGTCAGTGGCGGCAGCTGTAGTGATTTGGCGTAAGATAAGCAGGGGGCTTAAACATGGGTCTTATAATTTGCCTTCTTGCATCTCTTACCAGTGGGCAGACCACAGGGAACATGTTTAATGACATTGAAGTTTCTTTTGTCCCAGAGGTTCTTCTGTAGTGGTAAACCCCAGTTTTAAGGTTGATTTGAAATGTCTAACATGTGATCCCATAGCTTCCTGGAGGTAAAACTGTCCTTTTACCCCTGAAGCAGAACAAGGGGTCAGGGTTAATATGATCCTGCAATGTCAATGGGTCATAATATGTTCAAAACCCCTTTCCCAGGCTTTGCTTTTTAACCCTTTGGCCGCAGCGGTAATTCCGCCGTGGCTCTGGGGGGGTAGGTGGGGTCGCGCGGCGCCCCATGCTTGTGACGGAACCAGTCCGTCACGAGCCACGGGCGCGCCGTGCTCATGACGGAGTGGTTCCGTCACGGTCCTGCCCGCTAATTAATTCAGCAGCGCAGGCATGGAATTGATGCAGTGTGGGCGGAGCGGCCGCGGCGTTATGGAACCACTCCGTCATGAGCACAGCGTGCCCGTGGCTCGTGACGGAGTGGTTCCGTCACAAGCACGGAACGTGTTAAACATGTTTTCAACTTCGGTGCTGAGGGACCAGGCAACTGGTTGAGTTAGTACTAGTTATTTCCGTGGAAGTAAGACCAGTTTGTTGGAACTGTGATTCACCAGAGTGGGAGACGAAACTCTTCAAACAAAAGATTTCTGAGAGCCCCAAGTAAGGTCATTTGGAGGTCGCGCCAAGAACTACAACTTGGGCGTAGCCTCGATATGGAACCCAATCAGGTTGAGTTCCGGTGGGTTTGCTTTGAAAGGTATATTTTGTTCTATGCTTGTATATAATTTCCTTGTCTTCCTTTCTAATTTCTGCATGTTATCCAAGGTTTCTTCGTTAAGTAGTCCTACACCATCTAGCCAAATAACCGCTACTGTAATCACTGTAAGTTTTGTATAAGGATTTAAGATTACATTTTTTTCAAGGATTAAGAAAATGTGAGCGAGCCCAGCCCTACCAAGGTCACATTTGCTGAGAAGCCAGAGGATACTGTCATGTCACATTGTTTGAGAAACAAGTGCCTTGATGGACATACAACATACACACTATCCAATGACACATTACCTAGTTTACAAGTCCATATTAGTAGCCGGACACCCACAGGCCATACGCGCGGTCTTTGTCAGCAGGCTGTGACTCTGCATACTTAGGTAGAGCTTTCACTTGTCTGTGTAGCCCTGTCGGTGCCAAATCCAATGTAACAATGTCATCTGTCATCTTTGTACTTACTACCATTCCTATCTGATTTTAGAGTGTATCTGTTTGTATCTTTCCTTGAATGACTACAACTTGTACATGTGAAATTTGTTCCTGTTTATATCTCGCCTTTGAGTGACTTTACATCTTGTACATTTGCAATTTTTTTCCCTATTTGTATCTTTTATGTAACTCATGTAATCCACAGTCCTTATGTATCGCAACTGGTTCTTTTGTAAAGCGCTCTGACGCCTTTGGGTAATGTTCGCGCTATATAAAATCGCATTAAATAAAATAAATAAATAAAATACAATCTGGGTTCATTCTTTGAACCTGTGGGGCTGTCCTCCTGTTGCCAGTCTGTAGGGCTGTGATGTTTTCTAGCGGTCCTCTCTGGATACCCCAACTCTTTATCTGTTGTCCACCGTGTAGCGCAATCAACACGAGAAGGGAAACTGGCGTATCACTTACAATGTTTACCCTTTCCCAAGTACACATGTATCTGTTAATATCTTTGACACCATTGGATTATCACCATTGGATTAGGCCTCCGCATCTATTACTCTAACAGGAGTATGTAGCCTCCTCGATCCAGACCTGCAGATGTTTCATCGTAAGTTTGGTGAACATCCACCCGTAACGTTGGGAGGGTTCCGGTCAGTCATTCCCAACACCACTTCCTGAACCCTAGTGGTTCATTGGAAGAATTAGAAGATGAGACCATTCCCTTGAACCTTATACTGGATCTAGCTGAGATCTAGCTGTAGAGTATTCATTGATGGAATCACAGGCACAAAACGTTTAACTTCCAAAGGTACAAAAACATTTATTAAAATGACAGAAATATGAACAAATTTACAATTGTACATCATACATTTTATAAAAGAGAAAAAACAATTAAAATTATTCATGAACTAATGAGACGGTTGGACAATTTCTTGTGACCTGCACAATCAAACGGACAGACAGAAGTTGCAAAACATATAAATTGTAAAATACAAAGTGTACATTCAATACTTCAATTTGATCTCTCCCTGGTCTTGTGAACTGAGACTTGAAAATCAACAAAGGAGGTGAAGGTTTGAATTGTACTAGGTTTTAGGCGTCGACGCATTTCGGTGGATATAATGTATTTCTCTTCCACCTTTTTCAAGACTACAAGTTCGGTGTCTGTCTTGTTTTGAGGCTTTGCAATTGTCCTGTGTTTAGAAGTGTCGTGGTGAATTCTATAAAAACCACAACATAGAATGACAGTTGAAGTACTTCTCAGCGCTGTCGAAGGTGTTCCCTCTATACTATCGGATTAGTAGAGTTCGTTTTCATTAAGAAGGTTTAAAATTATTAGGGCGGCTGGTCCTTTTTACCGCAGTTGAATAGGAATATTAATATGGATTTCAAGCGTCTGGGCAGTGGCCTCGGCTGGAGAAGTATTCTCTCCTAATCCAGCTGTGTGGGCGGATAAATCACGCTGCTTCGGGGTTTCCGGTAAGAATTAAACATCCTTTTTTAGTGTTTACAAATGTCTGAAACGCGACTGTCAGCACTTTGGGCTAGACTTTAGGGGTACTTTGGAATACTAATAAGCAACACCATTAGTTCCCCGCACACGAGGAGTTAGAGCGGGTGTGAGGTTTTTAACTTCTTCCATGGTAAGAAGGTTATTGTGTGCAGGACCAGGAGCTCCTTTAACCTTTATCAGGGTTTTAAGTGGTTGTTCCTGATTTGTTCTGTATAAGTCAACAAAGTAAGTACCCAACTTGGTTCACCAATGGGCCAAGCCTTCTTAGGGCTTCAGTGCCTGCCACCTGAGCCAAGAACCTTCTAATATTTCCTTTTTAAGACATCAATAAGGGTACAGCAGTGTTGGTCAATTTCAGTTTCTTTAGTCCGCTTCAACATATATGCCTGATTATAAAGCAAATGCAATAAAAACAATTGACGGATGGAACGCTGAGCCGTGTCAAACACTCACCCCCAGTCAGAGATCTGGGCCTAAATACATATTAATGGTATGTTAAATGTTCTTATAAAGCGCTCACATGCTCAAATGGGCATATTGGCACTAGCTGAGTGAACAGATGCAGGAATATGTAAAAGAGGGAGTCTAGCATGTAGAGAAAAGCCATGATTTAGACGCCTTCCTAAAAGCAACAAAAAGATTAGGCATGGCTTTAATGTGTAATGGAAGGATTTTCCATGCTTTATTATCTGAGCACAAACCCTATACCTCCCCAATTCACATATCTGAATCTGGATATTACCAGCCATTGGGCCATGGTAGAGCGCAAACACCAACTTGGTGAGCCCCAAGTAAAACTCCTCCTCAGGACGCCCAGTGCCTGTCCGGTGCAGTGCCTTAAACAAGGTATACAAAGCTTTAACCCCTTGCCTGTGGGGCTGATTCCCCCGCTGTGCTGGGGAAGGGGGGGCGCGCACATCGCCCCGGTGCTCGTGACGAGCCCAGCTCATCATGCAGCACGGTGGCGCTGTGTTCATGACGAGCTGAGCTCGTCACGGGCACACCTGTTTCCTTAGAACGTTCAGTACAGCGGGGGAATTAGCACCGCGTGCGAGCGTTGCGGCCGTTATGACGAGCTCAGCTCGTCATGAGCACACGGCCACCATGGCTCATGACGAGCTGACCTCGTCATGAGCATGGGAGGGGTCAAAGACGACCCTCTGTCTGACAGGGAGTCAATGGAGAGAAATGATATATTTTGAAATGGTCTGATATTTGGGAATCTTGCACAGCACCCGGGAGGCAGCGTTCTGTAAGGTTTGCAACCTATTGAGAGCCTGCTGATGAGCATTGAAAAAAAGCCAGTTGCTGTAGCTGATCTTTGAGGGAACAGGAGTTTTCTGAAGATGGCCAGGTATAAAAGGAAGGATTTTCTTAATCATTTTTAGAAGGAAGAAAGCGGCTGTTGTCAGAGCATTGGTCTGGTCAGTGTTAGATAGTTTGTTGTTTATTAGAACTCCCAAATTCTTGACACATCTAACAGGTGAAGGAAGTGAGCCAAGTTCAGATGGCCACCAATCAGAGCTCCAGAAGGAGGGCTGGGCTCTAAATGCCAGCACCTCAGTCTTCGCAGAGTTCCATTTAAGACAGTTCTTTGTTAACCCGGGGGCCATCGCTTTCATACAATCACAAAATCTCACCGCCACTCCCCTGTCCTTAGTCTCCAATAACACCACAATTTGTGTGTCATCGGCATATGATATCAACGCAAACCCAAATGATATTATTAGTTTGGCAAGGGGAGTGACATAGATGTATGTTAAATAGAAGAGGACTGAAAGAAGGCCCTTGGGACACCCCATTATATTGAAGAGAACCCACCTAATCTGATTGATGGTTCCAGACCCGAGAGGAAAGAGTTCATTGGTTTTTGCTCACCGCCATTCCAGTTTGGACCCAGCCTGATTACAAATCAGGCAGCATTCATTGCAGAGATTTCCAGGGGTGGGAATTACCTTTACTGGCCTGTATCTCCGCATGGACTTCCATCTATTATAAGTTAGACCCCTCAGAATGAGGGATAAATGTCTGGGTGCAGACTTACTATCGTGACATTGCACGGTATATTTCTTATTTTGATGGTTTCAGTGATTCCATTTGCTACATGATCAGAGCAGATGGTTAATGGGAGCAGTAGGTTCCCTGTAGGGTGAAGGTGGGAGAAAGGGGCTTGGAGGGTACAGAAGGGAAATGGAAGAACATTTTTTGCAGGTAGAGCAAGCAACGTCACCCGTTTACCAAAGATAAGATTTGTCAGGAACCAGGGGATAGGGATTGGCTGCTGTTGGAGCAAACATCTCATGCAATTGTTTCATGAATCAACCAACCAAAGATTTATAAAGCACAGCAAGTCACCCGTGAGGGTCTCAAGGCGCTGGAGTTGCTAACTGCTTCTTTTTTTAAATGAGGACAAAGCAAGGAAAAAGCATTAAAAACAGGGGAAAAAGCAAGAAGAAAGCAGTGAAAACGAGGGAAAGCCAAGGAGAAGACAGGAGCAAGAGCATTGAAGCCCCACGGGGAGAGCTGGGCCTGGGCCATCTATAATTATCAACCATTAAGATCGGATCTAGTGTTACCGCACCCAGGAAAACCGGGTGTACGGGCCCCAAGCCCTTCATGATCAGGTGGAACCGAATTCCATATGATAAGGCTTTTCACCTGACTCATAATCCGGTCAATAGCCTTTAGCTTCTAATTGCTCTGTGTTCCACTGGGCGTTTACGTGCCTCGTTTAATTTTAGAAGTAAACAAGTCTGACAATACTAATTAATACTTCATAAACAGTAAATTTGCACAAATATGTAGAGAACCACACCTGGGCAGATCTTCCCGTCAGTTCAGTAGTTCAAGGGAGACACCTGGACACCATGTGATAGCATTTTTATTTTAATCAGTGTGCCTGTCATTTACTCAGATAGGAGATGCATACATTAGAGAGACATACTTACCACTCAGTAGAATTAATGTATGGGCAAATAACAGGGCGCCCAACCCTTGGAGGTTGTGTTTCACAGGGGTTACTTTATAGCTGCTCATAAAGTAGTGAATTATTAATTGTGAACCTCTACTACACAGAGTATGTTTAGCAGGTGTCTTCACCCTCATCTGTGAGATACAACTTTATGGCCTATTGTAAAGTAATTGACAGTGCTTATCACAACAAGGGTTGTATAATGTGGGAGTTTCAAGGTTCCATCATTTGTGTACTGTGAGAAAGCCTGAGGCTGCATAGGTCTGAGGGGTGATCCTGGCTTTTGAAATCACCAATACTCTGGGAAAAAGATAATTTATTGTGATTTGGAGTGGATGAGGTCCATTACCTTCTCCAACAGCGGGGTGTTTGTAGGTCCTGGAGGGACACATATGTTAATTAGTACTAGATTTATCTTATCATGAACAGATTCCTGCATTCTAACGTAAGGCACTCAAGAAACTTACCAAGTGGCAAAGCGGCGACTAGGCTCAGGATGCGAAATCCTCGGGGGCAATGGTATCTTCCAAGCTGAGGACTCCATTTTTCTGGAAGTGAAGATTATATGGCTCTTCTTCAGGAGAATACATGGAGGAACAGAGAACCTGCCTTGCTTTTGTGCAGTACGGCTTTTCTTCAGTTTGTATATGCCAGGGTGTAGTGCTGTTTCCCCCCCTGATCAAGACTACTTTTATTATTGAGGTTCATATTAGGGGTGAGCGGAATTTGCGTAGCCGCGTTACGCAAAGCTCCGTGAAACGGTGATAAATCTCCGCAAGCACGCAGAATTTCTGCAAACACGCTGAATTGCTTTTTCCTACCGTTCGCGATGCTTTTTTCCTGTTTGCGAACGCTGTTTGCGTGCTCGGGGGTAATATCTCGAAAACACGCATTTTGAAAGTGCGAACAAGGAAAAAAATTCCCCTAAGCCACGGATCGCAGAATTTTTGGCATCTCTGCGTTCTCTGTGGAACTCAAAATTAGTCAAATTCCGCAAATTCCGCGAGCGGAAGAGAATTTACCTCCCAGGCCTAGTTCATATTAGGAAGTCAGGAGAAGCAAACTCTCTTCACACCTGTGTTTCCACACTGAAGAAGCTATGTCACTGTCTCTAGGTTAGTGATAGCTTATTCCTCTTCTCTGCTCGTCACTTTTCCTGAGTAGCCTTCCCTCTGTGTCCTGCTCCTTCTCTGGTCTCCAGTGTCCACATCTTCCTTGATTGTACCTTCTTCCTTCTCTTCTCTCCTGCAGGTCCTGGTCTGTCATCTCTGTGCCAGTCAGTTCAACCTCTTCCTCAGCGGTTGCTCAAAGATGGAAACCCTTATTCTCTGGATGCTCTGTCCGCCTCCATTGCTACACTCTTAACAATTTTGTCTCATCAGTTCTTGTCTCAGAATTCATTACCTAAGCTTCTTCCGGGTGCCTTACCATCTACACACCCTTTAAGACTTCACCAAACCTATCTCAACTACAGTCAAGACCTCCCATCTTCAAAATCAGTACTAGTCACCGCTCACGCAGAATCTGTTACTACCTGTTGGTTTCAAGGAGGCACGTTAGTTCTGAGTGTGTAGGTAATCCCTTCACATCTGTTCGACCTTGACAGCTAATGTTTATCCTTTGTATGACCTGGTAGTACAAGAACAAATCTGTACGGTCCCATTCTATGGCATAACTAATTTAGATAGCCAAAAGACACACAAGTGATGGAAGGAATGTGGAACAAATCAAGCTTTCACCCCCAGTCAGGAGATCTGGGTTAAATCATTGTTATTTTGCTCACTTTGCCACCCCAGGCCCTGCTACCCATGGGAAGAGTCCCGCCAAGGCTGAACTCTTCCCATGGGGAGAACGTCAAGACTGATTTGCATATGACTGGGTTTAGACTGGAATGGCATGGGGAGCAAAAATCAATGGATGTAGGCCCAGATTTCTACACTGGGGTGAATGTTTGACATAGTTCAGCATTCTGTCCATCAATTGTTCATTTTTCATTTGTCACCCTGAGTGGGATGGGGATGCCCAGATATGGATCCTGTGCTCCAAATGCCACTGAAGTCAAGCTAGCTAGGCTGATGAGTGGTGATACCCAGAAACTGGGCCTAGGATGCTTGTTTCCAGTGCAAGGGGGACCTGGCTTGGCAGTTCGGGCTGGACTGTTCCCATGAGGCACAGGGTCAAGACTGATTTGCATATGGCTGGGTTTAAAGGCATGGGGAGCAAAAAAAAACCAAGTAATTTAATCCAGAAATCTTGACTGGAGGTGAATGTTTGACATTGTTCATCATTCTGTCCATCTGTTATTCTTTTGTAATGTAATTTAGATAGCCGGCACAAATTGCCCCTTAGTGTACACAAAGCTGGAGAAGTAAATACAGCATCATCTTCAAGATCGAAATCCTGGGTAACCCCCATTTATTGAAAGACGCAGAAAGAAAACTCATCACTGTGCAATAAATACCCTGAGCCACCTCTATTCCCGGATATCACATAGAGATGGGTGTTGGGTAGAGTGAAAGGAATCAGCTAAATTGACCCAGTGATCTGGATACTCTGTAATTTAATGTAGCAGCCCCCGGGACAGTCTTCCAGGCACTCTCTTGTAAAGCTGTTTTTTGTCATGATGAAGTAATATTGCTACAACTCGATTCAATTACTACATGTGGTAGTAGTGAGACTAAAATGCTTAATATGAAGCTTCAAATCATACAATAATTCTTAGGGAGAGGAATTGGCCTAACGGCTAGGGGGGTTGACCTCGGAGCGGGGGAACTGGGTTCGAGTCTCGGCAGGGACGCTGAACATTCTGTGCAAATCACTTAATCTCCCAGTGCCTAACAAAAATGAATGTGTCCTCATGTATAAGCAACTGGTGCTCATGTAAAGCGCTCTGATACCCGATACCTTCGGGTCAAGTTTGCAAAATGACAAGTTCCATAGGATATAATGGGATTGTAATTTGGTGGACGGGATATCAATCATGTTTGTGATAGAGTAACCCTCTCCGCCAAGATCGTAATTGGCCCATAGTGACTGGCACATCGGGTTCTATGTCATTCACAGACCGCTTCTTCAACCTTTGTTTAGTTTTTAAAGTCTTGTCGTTGATTTATCTAACTGTAAATGTATTCTACTATTATACGAATCAGGGACAGAGTGTCTAAGATTGCATGCGAATGTACAAGATTGTAATGACCAACACAGCCACCTCTGGCACCTCCCAGGGTCTCTGTCATCACACCCATCTCTCTTTCTCTACAAAACTGTAGACACCATTATTGGTTCCTTCTGCTCATCTTCAACCAAGCTGCGAATATGGAGTTGCTCCATCTTTTCATTGGTGGGAGGTGTAGGATCAACCTGAAATGTGATTGGTTGTGCGTTTGTTGACGCATGTGGAAAAGTTAATATAGTCAATGACTTGTTCTGTTAGAGGTTTTACCAGAGACTGCAGCATGAGTTGAGATGATCACTTGAAACTCACAATATCATCAATTACAATCTGTCCAAGGCTCCCAAAAGTGGAGTGTGGGGGTTCACCTGAACAATTAGGTAATATCGGCAGCAGGCCTGGGCGGTAAATTCCGTTTCAATCGCGGAATTTGCGGCATTTGGGTAATTTTGCGTTCCGCGGAGAACGCAAAATTGCCCAAAATTCTGCGTTCCGGGACTTCGTGAAATTTTTTGCTTGTTCGCGATCTCAAAATGCGTGTTTGCCAGATATTTACCCCCCAGCACGCAAACAGCATTGTGAACAGGAAAAAAGCATTGCGAACAAGCAATTCCGTGTGTTCGTGGAATTTCCGCTTTTTGCGGAGATTTTTACCGTTTCGCGGAAATTGGCGTAACGCGATTACGCAGATTCCACCCACTCCTAAATTTCGGCAGTCCTGGGATTCATTAATTTTCATTTGAAAGGATTTCATTTATAGCAGGTTAGTGACGTTATCAGTAGGGGTGTGCGTAACTAGTGTAATTCCGTGTAGCTTAATCTTGCAGAATTACCTAAGAACTCTGCTAGATTACGCAGAATTATGCGAGAGAACTAATTCTGCATTTAGCGCTATATGTTAGCACCAAAATGGACATGAGGTGTCATTTTTGGAGCAAGAAATAGCGCTTAATTCAACAGAACACATTTTTTTTAAAAAGGGCGTTTGGGGTAGGATTTTTTCCAACGTACTCCTGGCATTTAGAGCTATTTTCCAAAATGGATGCGAGGCTGCATTTTGCGCTACGAAGCAGTGCTAAAAATGTCTTTGGAGATTCAGAGAATGTGAGATCTGAGAGTTGTCATTAACCTTAACTTCAGCTAACAAAGGACATTCATGCCTTGGGACTGACCATGCATGTTTGGAAGAGATGGCACCCTGTCCACTGTTTGGACAGGGAAATCCTTGTTCGTCTCAGAGATGATAGAAGACTTAGCAGGGGCTCGACAAGGAACTATGAGAGGGCAGTAATCAGTCAGTATCACTCAGTGTGCATTCAATGGTTTATTCCCTTCTTTGACAGGAGGGAAGAACAACTTGCTAAAGTAAGTAAGTAAGTATACTTGTAAAGCACACTGTTACTCCATCTCGGAGTGTCCTGGCGCTGTATACCGCTGGGGAACCCGTCCTGGCTTTCCCTGTGTGATGGTCCCTCCTGGGCACCTCCAAGGTGAAGCCAGACAAGCTATTGCCCAGAGTTGCAGAGTGGGACCCATGGTTAGCGTAGGCACCTCGGCGAGAATTACCGAGTCCGTGGACATTGACCCAAGACCCTGCCGCGTCGGGAATTGAACCCTGGTCCCGGGCCGATCTCTGCTTCAGGGTCTGCCGCTTCTAACCAGTGAGCCGCACTTCCCCAGGTGGCTCTTACCGAACAGTTTCCTCGTTCATATGGGTATGACCAGATATGCATAAGGGATGAAACTGTATATTAGACGATCCTATTTAACAAGCAGTCAACAAGCAGTTCAATCACTATTTCAAAACAAGACAGTCAAAGATCATTTATAATGCAGCAGGATTTCGCCGAATCGCGGAGTGGAAGAGAATGTCTCTGAATCCAGCTCAAAGACAGGTTCAGCTGGAGATCCCTGACAGACAGTGACTTGACATCAGGACAGATGAAACAAAATACAAGGAAGCTCTAGCTAAATACAAACAGCTTATCATCACGGAAAAAAGCAACTTCTACCTATCACAGATACAAGCCGCGCAACACTCTTCCAAACAGCTGTTTAAGGTGGTAAACAAACTATACAATCCTCCCGCAGGTCCCAGCACAGACACCTCCCAAACTCTCTGTAACTCCCTTGCTAACTTCTTCTCAGACAATGTTACTGCCATCTACTCCAGTTTCACCTCGCACGCCTCCCCAAACCCACCAATATCCTCCCCCCCTCATCTCCTCTTCCCCCACGTTCGCCAACTTCACCCAATCTTCCCCTCGCAGAACTTATCTCCACTATAAAATCAGGATCTCCTCTTGACCCTTGCCCACCATCCATTTTAAAACTCATCCCTCATTCCATAACTGCCTACCTCACCAACATCTGCAACTCTATGTTCAATACGGGCTGCTATCTCTCAGTCTGGAAAAAAGCTATCATAAAACCCCTGCTTAAAAAACCTACCCTTGACCCCGCAGCCTCAGAAAACCTCAGACCTATTGCCTGCCTACCATTCCCTTCGAAAATCTTCGAAAAAATAATGAATAGTCAACTATTGGAGTTCATTGAGCACAACCACCTATTGGACGAAACTCAATTTGGGTTCAGGAAGGGCCACGGAACTGAAACGGCTCTCATCAAGGCAACCAATGAGATCAGGATGATCTTGGATCAAGGCGGCGTGGCAGTCCTCATACTATTGGATCTGTCCGCCACTTTTGACACGGTCGACCACGCCACTCTTATCGACCGTGTCTCCTCCCTGGGCATCAACCGCACTGCAAGGGCCCTCCTGGCTTCATTCCTTGCCGACGGTTCCCATTCAGCAAAAATAGGTAACTTCTACTCCCCATTGTTCACGCTCCCATGTGGAGCTCCACAAGGATCCTCGCTAAGTCCGACCTTATTTAACATCTATGTGTCGGACTTGGCCAGGATCATCAAAACGCATGGGATGAGGCTAACTTCATATGCTTACGACACCCAATTAGTGTTAGCAGTGCACAACGACGGCGAAGCAGTGGCAGCAAGATTCCAGGAGGGAATGCTAGCCATCAGCGCCTGGATGCTGAGCCACTGCTTGAAGTTAAATTCCAACAAGACGGAGGTAATGACCTTCGGACCCCTCACCCGAGGTTGGTCCCCCACCTGGTGGCCTAATGAGCTAGGACCCCCTCCAACACCCGTCACAAAGGTCAGAAACCTAGGGATCATGTTTGATGACAAACTGTCGTTTATTGACCACTTCAACTCAGTCGTCTCCTCCTCCTTCTACAACCTAAAAAAAATTAAGAAATTACTCCCCTTCCTCCCATCCTCCGCAGGCAAATCCCTGATGTCCACATTAATACTCTCAAACATAGACTACTCTAACTCACTCCTGTTGAATGCGCAACAGAAAGTCCTCAATAAGCTACAATTGGTCCAGAACTCGGCAGCTAGAATCCTAACAGGCATCCCCAAGTTCCACTCCATCTCACCCATCATCCGTCAGCTTCACTGGTTGCCCATCAGAAGCCGGACAAAATTCAAGGCACTATGCAATGCATACAAGGCAATCAATAACACGGGACCACAGTTCCTAACACAATCTCTAAGTCTATACACCCCCAACAGACCTCTACGATCCTCCTCAGCCCACCAACTCCCGGTTCCCCGCACCAAGAAGGCCTCTTGGGGAGACCAACGTTTCCTAGTCGCCACAGCCAGACTCTGGAACACCCTTCCACTTCCTATAAAGACTAGCCCCACACTTATCATATTCAGGAAACAATTAAGGACCTGGCTTTTCTCCCAGTAGTTCCACTCTCAAGCGATTATCCTCTGAATTTCTCCTACAGCGCCGAGACACCCCAGGGTAGTTGTGCGCTATATAAGTTGCCTAAACATAAACATAAACATGAAATGCATCACTCCTCACTTCTTACCTGCTAGGCATAGTTGGGTACCAGCCTCCCTTATAATTTATCAACCAGGGAACATATGTGTCACGACCCGCACTCTGATAGATTGAGGACAATCTCTCTCCGTTCTAGGCCTGGGCGGTAAATTCCGATCCGCTTGCAGAATTTGCGAAATACGGGTAATTTGGCATTCCGCAGAGAACGTAGAATTGCCAAAATTTCTGCAATCCTCAGCTTTGCGGAATTTTTTGCTTGTTCGCGCTTTCAAAATGCGTGTTCGCGAGATTATTCCCCCGAGCACGCAAACAGTGTTCGCGAACAGGATAAAAGCATCGCGAATGGGCGGAACAAGCAACTCCGCGCGTTTGGAGAATTTTTTCGTGCTCGCGGAGATTTTTTTACCATTTTGCAGACCTTTGCGTTTGCGAGACTACTCAAATTCTGCCCACTTCTACTCCATTCTAGGGGGCCCAAAGTACGGATGCGGAAGGCGCGGCAGGTCCCGCAAAATAACCATGCAGGGGTTCAGGAGTATATCTTGTGGCATTTGTTGTGAGAACTAAGTCAGCAATCAAGTGCCAGTCAATGTCTCCTGAGAAACTGCTATTAATTTAATATTGAGGTTAGTTCTTTTGCTGATTTCAAAGTGATGGGGTTTAGCAATGAGAACCAAGTGACAGTCTAGCTGGAGTGCAGGAAGTGTGAAAGGAAAGGCTGTAGTGTAGGATGTCAAATGTTTTCTAACACACAACTAAATTTAATATATGTGTGTAAATTAACTTTACATATATTTTGAAATATATCAGCAGCAAGGAGAATAAAAATGAGGCAGATTGTACTTTCCAAGTGTTATTGTTTATGTGCCATATATTTAGCAGTAAAGCTGGAAGTCTGGTGCAAATCTATGGCCTCTTCAAGAACCCATCTGAATGGCAAATGTATTCGGTAAATGTTTGCACCAAACTTTAGACCCATAACTGGAACAATGTGCCCTACAATGCACCAATAAACACACACTGCTCCCCTGCAAGTCTTCTTCTGAATGGGCATACCTCATTTGGTACACATATTATTTGTGTAACACTTTGTATTTCTATGACCCCCATGACGTTGGACTGTAGTGACATGAGATTGGTGGAAGCACCTCCACTCTGAAAATAGTTCCAGAAACACTGCCCCTTCTCCCTACTGGTCTGCTCACCCCATCAGGTTATCTAAATGACTCTAACGTGGACCCGATTGTAAGAGGAAAAGGGACAAGGAGAGGTAGAGAGTCACACTTGTGCAGGTTGGTTGGTGGAAAACCCAGAACACAATGTCATGGCTCAGCATCTTTGTCTAAAGTTCAAAGGAATCAGCTATTCTCCACTTGGGGGAGAGATAGCACAAATAGGGGAAGACAACACAGTAAAGGGATTGTGTTGTAAATTACAACTTCAGGAATCTTATGTCATATGAAATGGTGAGGGTTAGATTCCAGTCAAGTTCAGTTGATGCTGGCTGTCTTGCGAACACCACCTTACCGAATTGATCTTATCATTAAATGACTTTGACTTAACATAAAGAGTCTTTTTTTTGTTTGTGGGTTTTTTGTACTTTTAGCTGTGTTTTCCACTTGTGTGTAGATTTGGGTTTTCTTACATTGTTTTAGTATTGTATTATTTTGTGGTATGTTGCTTATTTTATGATGATTAAGTGTAATGAATATGTATTTTTGTGAAGTAATGCATTTTGTGGGTGGGTTTTCTTTACAAGTTTCTGTCTACGAACATTATCCTATGGGCATTGGAAGTTACCATTCCGTACCAATATTTTTAACGTTCCTTTCTTTTTTTCGCGGTTTCCAGGAACGTTTATTATTTTAGACACTTTTTCACTTAAAAAAAAAAACTATTGGTATTATTATGTACAAGCCCTTTGCACTGCCGGTGATGCGTCACTTTTTTTATGCTGCAGCGGCGCAGTGTGCTGGCCCATATTTACAAGGCCATTTTGCGTGGCTTTTCAAGGCGCTTGTGAATATGGCACCACTCACGCATTACTCTGTGTGAAAGGGGCGTGCCATGGGTGTTGCTGTGGTTGTTCTCACACCACAGCCATGGATTCTGATGCATTCTTACATTTGCAAGGTTTCATAAAACTGGAAATGCACCCGAATCCGGCACCTCTCAAGGTGAGGCGTAAGATTGGTGCAACAAGGAGAAATACCTTTATTTCTTCTTGTTTTTTCCTCTAATTATGGGTGCTGCATTGTGCAGCACACATAGAAGTAGGAAAACACCCTCAATATTTTTTTTGTGCAGGAAGGTGTCCCTTCCTGCACAAAAAAAAGTATTGCTCGACCACCAGGGAGGCGTTTGTTTGCTGATACCCATCACTTTGAAATGACTGTTTTAGTGCTCAATGAAAAGGGAATTGTTTGAATTATTAATCTCAAAAAGCCAAACAAATTTCAATATTTTACTTTCATAAACTACAGACACCGCAAACTATTTTAGTTTAAACCATAAAACTGTGAACCTTCAATCTCTTTCCTGCACCTTTAAGCTCCAGCCGCTGGCTTTAGCCCATGTAGCTGTGCATTCTCGGAGGCGGGGAGGTCTTCTTGTGAGTGACGGGTCCTGGTGTCTGACCTCGCCTAGCCTCGCGCGACAAGGAGCTCTGTCACTTGTGGAAAAGTGAGGGCTGACTTATCAAAGTTTACCAGGAAGCTTGAGCTGTGGAGGAGGTACATGTGTCATGGAGGTGACCATTAACCTGTTAAGTGCTGCCGTCGGCTGTTGAACGTTCGGAGCACTCCCTGGCTAGTGCTGCGCACGTTCAATGGCCGACACAGCCCCGCCCGATTTTTAAAACGGCCGCACTGCAGCGAAAAAACGGCCGCGGTTAACGGGTTAAAGCACTTGGAAGTTTTTGAACCGCTCTTTCCCCTTTCTTCCACAGTGAAAGCATTGTATTTTAGAAAGGGTCGGTGTTTGTCATGAGATCTCCAGGATGTTCTGCTTCCAGAACTTATAAACATATGACCCGGAAACTCGCTACCTGCCTATAACTCCATGCAAAGACATCCCTGTACTTCCTCCCACCACCCAATAAATGGCCAATTTCACGCCGATGCAAACAATACCCTTCACAATGGACATCACTGTCTCTCCCATCCAGGGAATTATCGCCCAGATTAATCAAAGTCCCGTTTTGCGAGTCCTTAATAGCGATTATTAAGGAATCGCTATTAAGGACTCGCAAAACGGGATTCATGTAGAAATCGCACAAATTATAGCGATTTCTACTGCCTCCTTATTTGCGAATCGCAAATTGCTAATCGCAAATAAGGAATGGCTTCCCCATTCATTCCTATGGGCCTAAAGGCCCATAGGAATGAATGGGGAGTCATTCCTTATTTGCGATTAGCAATTAGCGAATCGCAAATAAGGATGCGATTTCAAGGGTGCCAGGGTGTCCAAAGGACACCCTGTAGCACCCCTGAAATGCTCATGTACACTGGTGTTGCGCACACACATGTCCAAAGGACATGTGTGTGTGTAACATCCAACTTAGAAAAATGCACTAAAGTGCATTTTTCTGAGTTTTCGCTATTTACCACGAAGTTACACTTCGCGGTAAATAGCGGCCCAATATTGCGATTTCGCAATTTTTAAAAGGTTCATGAATAGCATTTAAGGAATCTCTAATTGAGATTCCTTAAATGCGATCGCAATTTGAGAAATTGCAATTATTTGCAATTTTTCAAATTGCGAGTTCATGAACCATTGATGAATCTCAAATGCCATTTTTGCGGGCGCAAACGGACGAATTTTGCGATTTGCGCCATTTGCGCTCGCAAAAATGCTTGATGAATCTAACTGTTTGTCACTACCAATGTATCTCAAAAGACTTCAAACAACTTCAGACAGGCATTACCACCATTCAGCACTGAATACCGATATCACGTACCCTGGCAAGGCCACTCACTTCCTTCAGACATAGGGCTAGGTGTAGGTAAAGTACATTTACAGATTCTAAAATACCGAATTTTACCGATTCTGTATTTTAGAATCGGTAAATGCAATGTAGGAAACAATTCGGTAAAAAGTATCAAATCAGTACGATTCGGTATTTACCGAATCGGTATTTACCAATTCGGTAATTCCCATTCATTCCTATAGGCCTGGAGGCCCATAGGAATGAATGTGAATTACCGAATCGGTAAATACCGATTCGGTAAAATAGGGAAACATTCAAGGGTGGCAGGGTGTCACATTGACACCCTGTTGCACCCCTGAATAGTGCTTGTGTGCACATTTGGCACACCTACATGCCCTAAGGGCATGTATGTCTGCCAGATGGCACTGTTGAAAATGCACAGATTTGCATTTTCAAAGGTATTCGTTATTTACCACCAACTACTAGTTGGTGGTAAATAACGAATCCTTAAAGCACATGAGCACTCTTTGAAGTACTTCCTACATGCCATTTACCGATTCGGTAAATACCGAATCGGTAAATAATGATTCGGTAAATACTGAATCGGTAAATACCAATTCGGTATTTACCGAATCATCCCCTACATAGGAAATGGCCCAATATCGGTTGGCAAGCCTGAAATTTACCGAATTTCGGTTTTACCGACCGGTAATGGGCCACCTACATCTGGCCCATAATGATTTGAACCACAGCAGCTTACGAGACCTTGTTCAATTCAAATAGTTTGTGAAGGAAGCTGAGCAAGTAAGCAGGTGTCCCAGAACAAAGCGGAGGGGGGGGGGGGGACACAGACAGGGCCGGACTGGGAACAGAAAACGGCCCTGGCAAACTGCTCAGCCGCCCCCTCCCCCCTGGGGTGAGGGGGAGTGAAGCTGAGCAGTTTGCGGGGGCGGATTCAGCCGATTCTGTTATAGGGGGCCGATATTGCCGACCTCCGGTAACAAAAATGGCCCCCCAGGGGCCCAAAACCGGCCCCCACCCTAGCGGCCTACTGGGGAAACGCCTGGTGCCCGCTATGGCCAGTCCGGCCCTGAACACAGACAATTGAACAGAGAGAGCCCACAAAATAGCCAATTAGATTGTCTTACTAACAACATATCAGGCAGCCAATTAGAGTGGCGGCTGTGGTGTCAAAGGGACAGATTTATGCTCATCACAACAAGCACTACTAAATAACAGTTAGATCGACAGCCCATTAAAGAGACTGTGCCAGTGTTGGGTCCCATGCTGGTTAACAAAACAGCTTAAATTATAGGCTATTATTGTAAGTAACCTACTCCTTTGTTATTTATGAAGAGTTTGACTTTAAAGTGTAGAATCTCATATATTCTTTTGGCTTGTTTACTAAGTTTAGGGGCAATTTGGCTGACAGATTGGTCAATTTGTAGCTCTTGGCAGCTGTGCTCTATAAATGTAGATTGTAGGTTGGGTTCTACCTTTTATTGAAAATTATAGCAACAGCTTTGTATGGCTGTTTGGGGGTAAATTGTTCAAACGGTTTGAATCATGGCTTGCTCAAAGTCTATGATTATTTTGTTGGGGTAGTAGTTATTTGTTTTGGTTTATATTTAATGTGGTTAAGAGTTTGTAGTAGTGCTGCTTTTATTATTTGGTAGTAGAGAACTTATAAAAGGGATATTTGTGTTTTGATTTTCACCATGCATGATGAGTTTCGGGACACATTTGAATGGTGCCATCTATCATCCAGGTTTGACAATGACTTAGTTTTAGTAAGTTATTTGCTGTAGAAAATATTAAGATTTTTTTTGCATAGTTTAGGTTATGTACAGGGAAAGGTACTTTGTTATGTGTCAATATCAAATGTTCAAGTATATCTATGTTTTTGTACCTTCTAGAGGAAAGAGGCGTATCCCTGGTGGCTTTTTTAGTTTGTACAATTAAACATTTTAAAGTGTGAATAGGTGGCAGTTGGCCTGTGATGTGTTAGGGGTCTTTAGGTAGTATATCTATAAGGATTTTGGTTGTGATTGTGGAGCTAGTCCTTCCTTTCTTTTATATCCTGCGGTACCTCCCGTACTTCTTTTTCTGTAACATTTGGAGGGTGATTGTGCTCTCTTACATAAATTACAACCTCATCATTAGCAGGTGCCCTCCCATAGCATGCATTAGAATAGTATATGGTACGTTTCCAATTTATATTTTCTGCTGATGTACTTTCTTGGCAATAGGTATAGCTCATGTGATTTAGTAACTGCTTTCCTTTCTGCGAGGTTGTTTTTTGCAGCCTCTGTCATTGTATCTGAAAGTAGTGTAATAGTATAAATATATACAATGCTTGTATGTTTATTATTTACATGTAAAACTATGCAACTACTACTATTTTGTATGCTGCTTACAATTATGCTCTGTTTAGATGTTTTATACTGTTTTGCATCTTTTCCATTAGGGTGTTTTAATGTAGAGCATGTGCTTTCGTTTCTATTGGATGATAAAATAAAACAATTGTTTCATTTTTAATGTTAATTTGTTGGCAACTTGTAAGGGTTGAGATCGTTAGGTTTATTTTTACATGCTATTTGGATGAGTTAATAGTTTTTTATGAATTTATGTATACATTTATTTTCTTATGTCTTTTTGCTGGTTTCTGATTCTTATTGTTTTCTAGCAGTTTACCACTTTCCAAGTTGTGGTGTTTTCTTTTAGGAAGTCTATGCAAAGAGAGAGAAGTTGGGGTGTATTATGAATTATTTGCTATTTTACAATTTGAAGTTTACTAACAAGTATGTTTTAGTTTAAATATAAGTTTTATTTACGCGGTTAGCTAGTTGTTGAGATGTTTATATTTCTTCTTTAATGGTCTGGTCAGAGAATCCAGCAGAGTTTCCTCATCTTGCAGTGTTTGTCATTTTTGAAGTATTTAGTTACAATTAGTGCGCCTTTTATACTGTTGATTTTACTTGTTTGTCTGATTTTATTGGCTGACGTTGTTTATACTTCGATTTTATTGGTTGCTTTACTTTTAGTTAGACTTTTTTTTAATGAGTTATGTCCTTCCATGATACGCAAATTTTGGTTTAATTTATAATGTAATGGATATAGTATGATAGCTTTGAATAAATATTTTGTATGGATATATATATATATATATATATATATATATATATATAATATATATATATATATATATATATATATATATATATATATATATATATATAAATATTTAGGTTGTTGTCTAAGTGTTTCTAGATAATGGTAATATTTTTGGGGGTTGTATTGTTATGAATGTAGTTATATAATTTACTTGGTGAATGGTAAAGACTTTGGTGTGTGATATATTCATATTTCATTTAAATGTGTGTATAAAATGTTTGAGTGTTGTATGTAAAAAGTGCTTTTTTTATATTTATTAATGATAATTAAATGTTTTTGCACTATTACTATAACCAATATTGTATGAATTATTATTTCTGACATATTATAGGTTTATTTAAAGTGAAAATATTTGTGTCTCTGATAATTGTCTTCTGCACCCACAGTTGCTCAAGCTTGTATTAATATCCGGAGGTTCATTTACTATTACATCACACAACGCAGGGTTGTAAGGGAGCTTGCAAGGGAAATCTGACATATTTACAAAGATATGGAGCATTTCTGCTCTCTTCTTGTTCTGCCGCACTGGGCGCTGCCTAGCGCCAGAGCAAGGATGCCCGTGTTATGGGCAGGATTGTTTTTATACAGTAAGAGACCCCTTCCCGCACAAGAACAATTCATGGAGGCTTATTCTTCCTACCATGTGCTGCAGAAAGCAGCACACATGGAAAGAGGAACAAACAAGCAGAAATACAGATGTTTGCTTGTGATGCCTATCCTGGGTAGGCACACCTTTTTGGCTAACACTCATGCTTACAAGTCTTTGTAAATCTGGATTTGCATACAGATGTATGGGTGGATGCATGAAGCACCCATGCACAACTCATGTAACACCTACCCGATGCAAGGTAAAGCAAGGCTGTGCTACTTTGTTACAACGCATTGCATTACTTGCCATTTACTAAACCAGGCAGAGTCATGCAAAGAGGCCTTGCATAGCTTAGTAAACGCCAAAAGTAATTTTGGAGTCGGACTGTACCACAAAGGTTATGCCAACCCAACGCGAAACGATAGAACATCTGGGCCCCGATATTCACCTTGTTGGTGTCCAAATTGTTGAGTTATGACAGACGTGATATGCAAAGTTACCCAGCTAAGGCTTGATTGAGAATTTGGTGGAAATATCAAGCCCTATTTCTGTGGGATGGGGTACCTCTGGTGGAGAGTGCATCAGTGTGATTTTCTACTCCGCAGGGTTGGTGCAGTAGCAGACATGAATGTAGTGTTTACTTAAGAAATTTGAGGATTTCCCTTTACCACCCAACTCGAAATTTGACCTTTGATTTCTAAATTAATGTGGTTCATTATAAATACAAGTTCACGAAAACACCCACAACAGCTTGACCAAAGCTTGGAAATCTGGTGGCAAAACACAACATTTTCCAAAAGTCCCATTATCAATTCATAATGGTGCCCTTACTTTTAAAATACCAGATTAATGAGGAACTCGCTTTTAAATCTCCCTCTGAGTAACTTCTAACAGCTCAAGTCCTTCAGTTGAACTACAAGTCTAGGTCAGAATTACCTGAACCATAAGTGAGGTGCAACCTTTTTACCTTAATTCAAATCATATTTTGATTTAATGTGTCTGAAATGTTCAGTACACAGAGTTCAGGAAGTATTTATAGGGAAGAACACAGGTATGTGCTCACAAACCTGCCATTGTCTGAGCCAGTAAACACCGCCAGGTTAGAGGCAAAGACCAGGTACTTGGCAGAGGTGAGATTACTTAACAGGTTTTAAAGAAACCTGGGAGGTGATGTTTATTAAAAAAAACAATAGGGACACATTTTTGACATTGTCTGAAGTTTGCAAGTCGAAGTCTTAACATTCTTGGTGATGTGAACAAAACACCACAGTTAAATATGTGTTACTGAGTGCAGTCTTCAGCCTGGATACTGACAAGGCCACGTTTGATGTGGTGTACAGAAGGACTGGCTCTGTGCCATCCAGGGATCTTACATAAGCAAAGGCCAAGCCAAGTAGGGCATGCGTTAGGCGCTATTGATTGTCGATTGCAGTATGGCCTCAGAGTGATGGTGCGGTTGCCATGCAGGAGAGAGGGAGACATTTTGGCAAACGCTGGTTGGCTGTATTTGGTCTACACGAATCTAGTGAAAATGTTTGTGATTGTATTTATTTATTCATTTCTGCACCAGAGGAAGCTGAGTGGTTGTGCATCAGTCTTCGATTCTAGAAGGGTTTTTACAGTAAAATGGTGGTGGTTAAGTTATTGTTGGAAGTGAGTGAACCACAGAAAAACAGTTTTGGGTGGCATGGATGATGCCTTTGGTGTTTTTGTTTTATGTAGTTCACTTGTTACAACTGTTTAGCCTTGACCAGACAACAGCAACAGAGTGGTGTACATAGAAAAGCACATATACAGTCTGAATTAAAAACAGGGAACACAGAACAACAAGCATTGGCAAGCCACCAGGTCTGGTGTATAACTAGAAGTACCTGGCTGCTCCAATTCGGGCCCTCATTCATCCAGCTGTGCAATCGGTCACTCATTCCTAATTCTTGCAGTCAGTCAACCATATTTGTCTGATCATAAAAACAGTGCCTAGATGCTTCCATGCATTTGCTCACTTATCCATGTGTGCATCATCTTTGCCGTAAGAAAAGATGCATCCACCCATTCATCCACCCATCATCTCACATTTCCACTTACCCATTCGTCCATTCACAGTGGCACAAACACAAATTCAACCATTTATTGGAGATGCATATTTAGCTAGACCTATTGGCTTTGTGGGTAGTCTGTGAGGGAGTGAAATGTGGCTAGTCTGTGTGAGGGAGTGAAATATGGCTAGTCTGTGAGGGAGTGAAATGTGGCTAGTCTGTGTGAGGGAGTGAAATATGGCTAGTCTGTGAGGGGGTGAAATGTGGCCAGTCTGTGAGGGGGTGAAATGTGGCCAGTCTGTGAGGGCGTGAAATGTGGCCAGTCTGTGAGGGGGTGAAATGTGGCCAGTCTGTGAGGGCGTGAAATGTGGCCAGTCTGTGAGGGGGTGAAATGTGGCCAGTCTGTGAGGGCGTGAAATGTGGCCAGTCTGTGAGGGGGTGAAATGTGGCCAGTCTGTGAGGGCGTGAAATGTGGCTAGTCTGTGAGGGGCTGAAATGTGGCTAGTCTGTGAGGGGGTGAAATGTGGCCAGTCTGTGAGGGGGTGAAATGTGGCCAGTCTGTGAGGGGGTGAAATGTGGCCAGTCTGTGAGGGGGTGAAATGTGGCCAGTCTGTGAGGGCGTGAAATGTGGCTAGTCTGTGAGGGCATGAAATGTGGCTAGTCTGTGAGGGGGTGAGAGTGCAGTCAGTATTGTAAGACTGGCAGTGTGTGGGATGTGTGAGAGCCCAGTTGGTTGCTTGGGGCTGCTTCTCTTAGGGTTATGACAATGCTGTCTGTAGTTCATGATTTTCAGTGTGAGTTGTGTGAGAGTGCTGTTAGCAGGGTGATACTGCTGGTATGAGGGGTTTGTGAGAGCCCGTGGCTGCTTGTGTGTGAAAGAATAGCTAGTGTTGCCTGTAGAGTGAGACTGCTAGTCTGTGAAGACTAGGAGAGATGTTTGGTGGTGTGAGGCTGCTTCACTGTGAGGGTTTGAGAGTGCTCCCTGTAGTGTGTGATTGCTAGTCTGTGAAGGATGTGAGAGTGCTTCTAGTATGGTGTGAAGCTTTTGTGTGAAAAGTTTAAAAGTTCTGCCAGTAGTGTGAAGGTGCTAGTCTGTGAAGGATCTAAATTAGAGATGAAGACAACGGGCCCGATTCACAGAATGAATTTAAGACGCAATCCTAAACTTACTACTATTTTGGTATTCTCTGAATGCACTTACATAATAACTTTATTCGCAATTTAAGTCATAAAAGTATACATAAAATACACAATTTTAGATTAAAAATCCATAAAAACATATACATAAATATTAAAAGGTATTAAACTACATTGGACTATTGCCGAATATATTCTTACATTAGTTCATAAATCCTAAAAACAAACTCATCAGTGTGCATTTGGTCCAGGGGAGTATTACAGAAAAGTTCATAAAACAGCCCTCAAAATATTGCAAGAATAAATCAGCTGAAATTCATATGCCTCCCGCTATTTGTTTTGTACGAATTACCCAGGCCCATTTCAGAAATTTAGCCATAGCGACAGCAATTAAAGGCATCGGGTCAGTACATAAGATTCTTAGCGCCTCTTGATATCTATGCATACCAAACAATTTGCATATAGGTTTTATCCACATCGATCTGGGTGCCGAATACAAAGGACAAAAAAAAAGAAAGTGACTTAATGACTCTTGTTCCTCCCCACACTTAGGGCATCTGTCGTTACCGTTTTCTCCTGCCCCTTTAGCTGTAAAAGATCTTACAGGAAGGGTACCTGCTCTTAGTTGGAAATAGAGCTTACGGTCCTGCTGTTTTCCGATAGTGTCCCAATATGGTTCCAGCTTCGGTCGGGCTTTTATTTCCAGAAATCGGCTAATTAAGTGCGAGGAGAGTCCCTTTGTCCTTGCATCTGTAAGCACCATCTCCCAATACTTTTTTTTAACAATTTTTTGGGAGGGGAATATAGCGTTTTCTGGGTCGTCCCAGAGTTCCTTCATTCCCATTTTGAAAAGTAAAGACCAAATGGCCTTCAGCCAAGGAATTTTCTGGCATGAATCCATGATCATTATTTCCCTCATCCCATGGGCATAATGCCGTAGTTCTTCAGTGGACCGTAGACTGTGCCAGTACAGTAATTGCCGTAGGAAGGCCAGATCTTGCACCGTCTTTTTTCCAAGATCCCACATTAGTGGTGTTATCGGGGTACTTATGGGAACACTTGTAGCTTTCCGCAGAAATTCATTTTCTGCCAGCGTCAGCTTTCTTAAGTCCTCGAACCCCCAGAGTTCAGCACCAGAAAGTGCCGAACTTACCACCTTCATCCCGTATATTTCCAACAGTGGGCTAATGGGCTTTGATAACGAAGAGGATTTTTTTTTTAAAAGAATGCCTGCCTGTTGGCGATGTTTTAACACTACAATATCTAACTGGCTAGACCACCCCAGATCTCTCTGGAGGGTGACCCCCAGATATGTGAAGGCATTTACCCTCTCCAACGGGGAACCATTCATATGTATCGGCCCTCTAAAAGGTCTAGCAGACCCATGGGTTTTACGGCCTGCAAGGACCATAAACTTGGTTTTTGCAGTGTTTATTTCTAAACCCCTATCTCGGCAAATGCACTTACTACTTTTGGCATTCACAGAATGAAATTACTACTTTTGGTATTCACAGAAGTTAGGATTTTGTCTTAAGTTTGTCTTAAGACAGACTTAAGACAGACTTAAGTTAAGATTTTGTCTTAAGTCTGCCTTAAGTCTGTCTTAAGTCTGTCATAAATTTATCTTAAGACAAACTTAAGACAAAATCCTATCTTCTGTGAATACCAAAAGTAGTAAGTTTAGGATTGAGTCTTAAGTTCATTCTGTGAATCGGGCCCAACAACATTTGTTAATTCAATACACATTTAAAATGACCAGTAACTGCTGCCCAAGTTATTCGTATAGCTTTGGGGGCAGGAATAGTCTGAATTGTCACACAGGTAGGGTCTGACGGTTAGTACTATAGTTGTGTTTGTTCTCTGGCATGGGCAATGGGTGGTGCAAGCTGCAGTGGCCTCCAAACCAGGGCCCGGGCACTTTTTTTTTTTTTTATTATAAATCTTTATTCGGTTTAATCACAATGGAAAAACCATAAAAGAACACAGAATAACATGCATTCATAAACAAATACACAAATTACAAACAGTTCAGTAAAAAATGGATTTCATATAAAAAGCGAAAAAGCAAGAAAAAAGTTATTCAATGTGTGCAAGGTGCCGATTGCAAGTAGATACGACTTTTTCCTAGAGGTTTTTCCTGTGTTTCACGATACACTTTAGGAAGCTGCTAACAAAATAACAGACATTCACTGTTTCTAACATTTGTAGTCTTAAAAGAGCGGGTCGACACTGTCTCATTCCCCAAGATTTAAGTATTGGTAGAAGCCAGATCTTTCTGTGGGCTTGATGGTATTTACAAAGCAGGATCACATGCAAGTTCGACTGCACTGAAATTCCGTCACAGGAACAAGGCGGTAAACTAGCGTGCCAACAATTTTGTGTCGGGAAGGTGACCATTCTGAAAAACATGTTCAGCCTAAATCTCGTAATTAACATTCTCTCGTAAGTTGTTAGTTGTAGTTCAAGATACGGATGAATGACAGAAGACACTTGAATCATGTTAGCGTGGATCACTGCCTTTTTCGAGGAATTGGCAACAAGTCTTAGCAATTCAAGATGACTTAGTGCTTTCTGTTTCAAATCTTTTTTTGAGATGTCCATAATGGAAGCCGGGTCAAGATAGTAGTTCTCAAGGCCTAAATCCTTGAAAAAATTCCTGACATATAAGAGCCACTTTATTTTCAAGGAGTTATCCAGACTCATTGCGTCTGCGATGATAGCTTGTGACAATGCATTTTTATTTGACAACCAGATGCGGCGCCACAGCATCAGGGGTTCTATTTTGATTAGATCTTCCAAATAAGGAGTGGCTAGTTCTTGGTGCATTGCGTAAATTGAGGTGCCTTTGGGGGTAGCTAACAAAAATCTTAGGAATGTATTTTCCACCTTCTGAATAGTACTGGTGTCTGTGTACCCCCAGACTCCTGCACCATATGTTGCAATTGCCTGGCATTTAGCCTTGTATATCTTAAGGAGTTCTCCTATTGGTCTTTTTCCTAACCTCTGGGAGAAAGATGTTAATGCGGCAATAGATCTCCTAAATAAGAGTGCCCTAGTGTTAGTAGCTTGCTTCCAACTAAGCTGGTCATCTATCATAACCCCCAAATAGGGATAGTGGGGGGTTGGTTCTAGCTTTTGGTTATTCAGCAGAATAGGATATGTTCGTTTACGACCTCTACCAGCTGTCATGACGAACGTTTTTTTCACGTTAACCTTTAAATCTAAGTTGCCCATAAAGGACGTGTATCTGCTCACTGCTTTCTGGAGTTCCCCGGGGGTACGAGCTAAAATTACCGCGTCATCCGCATAGAGCAGAGCGGGGACCAGGCGGTGATTTATGCGTGGGAGGTCCTGGGCCCCCCTCAACATCTCCCCCTCCAATCCATTGGTATAGAGAGAGAAGAGGAAGGGGGCCAGGACGCACCCCTGCCTAACCCCACGCTCCACTCTAAACGGGGACGTCAGCTCACCATTAACGCCAAAGCGAACTCTAGCCGTGGCCCCGGCATAGAGTTCTCTGAGGAAATCTAACAGGGGGGGATCTATCCCTAATTGGGCTAGGACCTTCCACAGCTTTGTGTGTGAAACACAGTCGAAAGCTGCGGAAAGGTCTACAAAGGCCATATATATTTTGGTGGGAGTGGCCTGGGTGTATTTCCCCATTATTAAGGTGAGGTTGAGGACCTGTTCCAAAGTCCCGAAACCTTCTCGGAAGCCAAATTGAATATCCGAGATAATGCCCCTGTCCTCAGTCCACTGCTGGAGACGCTCGAGTATCACTCTCCCCACTACCTTCCCGAGCGAGTCCAGCAGTGAAATGGGCCGGTAGCATTTTACGTCTTGCCGATCCCCCTTTTTGAAAATGGGGACCATTATAGATTTTGTCCAGGAAGTTAAAATTCCCTCACTCGCTGCTGCTATGCATACTCTGGTTAAAATAGGAGCCCATAGATCTTGGTTGCCTTTGAAAAGGTCCACAGGGACCCCATCGGGACCTGGTGCCTTACCTGCCTTACTGCTCTGCAAAGCATCTATGAGGTCTGGGATGTCAAAGGGAACCAAAATAGGATAGTTCACATTAGGGGATAGGGATTCTGATGGTAGAGTATTTTTAAAAATTCCACCAAAGTGAGAGACCCATGTATGTTCATCAATGGCGACCTCTATCTTCGGGGTATCCTTCTCTATCAGGAACGGGGATCTGACTGTACGCCAGAACAAGTCACTGTTTTTTGTGACTGCACCTTGATGGAGATCGTCCCATAATTTTTGTTTGAGTTGGGCCGTTCTCATCTTTCTTTCCCCTATATATTGGCGCCTCAGGAGCTGGATCAAGGCCACATCTCGGGGGTTGTTTTTAAGCGCAGATTTTAGCTTGGATAGGGCCACTGTGCAGTTATGATTAAACCACTTAGGTTTATTATCACAATTTGACTTAGGTTGAAAGGTAAGTAAGTCCTTTACGACCTCTAATATTACGTTAAAATTTCTAAGGACTTCCTTATTACTAGTTGTAAGATCCAGGCATTTCACTATATTAGAATAGGACCGAGTGATTAATTTTTTCAGTATATCTGCTGGGTTGATTTTGGCCCATTTAATAGTCAGTCCATTATAGTTACCAACCTGAACCCTATTCTGCTTAAGGGTGATCGCCATTTCCGATTTATGGGAGGCATTAGCTGGCACAGATAATGTTATTACTATAGCTGCGTGATCGCTGAGGGGGGTAGCTATAACCTCAAATTCCTTCAGCTTCATCATCAGATTTTGGGAAAGAAATATAAAATCTACTGTGGTCATGTGACCTCTACCCACATACGTCGGCAGAAATTCGTTCGAGTCTGCATTAGGATGGTTGGCAATCTGAAGATCCAAATCTGATAAGGCGGTATTAATTATGTTTCCTGGTTTGGTGTGCGCAAGGTGAGATAGTGGAACATTAAATTCGTCCACTATCCCACAACACTCCAGATTAGGAGCTGTACAAGGGTGGAAATTAAAATCACCTCCCCAAATTATATTGGTTGTCCTATTTGTGGGGCTCCGGTAAAGGATTTGTTTCAATTTGTCAGTTAAGGTGGTAATAAGAGTAATAAAATTTTCATCTGACAAATTGTTATATGTATTAACCAAAATGATTGTGTCCTTATTGGGGAGGGTTAATGTTAAAATTTGATGGTTGGGGTCCTGGGAGGGTGTGGCCACCTTTTTAAAAGGTAGGGAGTTAGAAATGTAGGTGACGAGACCACCTTTTGGTCTACCCATAGTACTAGTTAGTGCTGGGACATTAAAGGTTTTGTAGCCTTGTAGATGTAATTCTTCTACAGACCATGTTTCCTGGAGACAGATTATTTGATTTGGAGATAGGAATTCCTGGGCTGAGCCATCATTGATTTTATTTCGTAGGCCCGCAATGTTCCAGGAGGATACCCTAATATATGGGGAATCATCACCAGAATCTGGTTCTAGGGTAATGAAATCTTTATCACCGATAGCTTGTGAAATGGTAACAGGCTGTGGCGAGGAAGGTAGTTGGGTATTAATAGAAGAGATTTCTGGTAGTGGTTATTAATAGAAGAGATTTCTGGTAGTGGCCTCCAAACCAGGGCCCGGGCACTTCTTTTTTTACAAATGAAACACTGTCCATGGAAGGGCGAGATTTTGATCGATACCTTATCACTATTGATCTAAACCCCGATCTGGTCGACTGAACCTTTGTTGCCTGTCATTGAGGGAAGAAAGTGCATCTCTTACCAAGTTAGTTCACCCAATAAAGGACTCCGCTCCAAAAGATCACAAACAACTTCTAGCTTTCAAAGGTTTATTGTAAGGTTAGGATAAGCTGCAAATACAGGCATCTCAGAATGAGATTCACGAGATACACAGGTCCAACTACATACATGTGCTCTCTGAAAGCCCTCAGACGAGCAACGGAAATTACCAGCACAAGTTCTAAGAATAATAAAGCTATCAGCATTGACGCATATTGAGATCTCTCCTTCATTTAAGTTGGAGGAAAACACACAGGTTAGGCTGTCCCTACCCTGCTCTAGATGGTATCCCTACTTAACCAAGTCTCAACCTAACAAAAGGTGTCAGCAGTGAATGACCCCCAAGGGAAGTCACTCACTCTTAGTCTCTTGGTGAAAACCTATAGTTCTCCAGTCATGACCCCTCTCTGCCTACCCATCCGCTCTCTAAAGGGTCCTCAGGCATCTGCTCTAACTCCACCCAGGGGTGCTGTCCCTAATACAAAACAGTCAACAACATTTGAGACGCCCCTCGTGAGACGCCCCTCACGTGGTGTAGCTTCTGGCTTTTTCCATGCTGCTTTGTATTGGGCCTCATACGTTGGAGTTGACCTTGCTTCTCAGACTCTTCTCCGGCCCGCTGATACCCCTTAAACATTCCGGAACCCTCCTCCATGTCTGGGCCGTCTTCTGAACAGACCTCTATTCATTTTATTTATAATTGGATCCCCCCTTTTCTCTTGCAGACAGACATCTGCAGCCAAGATCCCAACTCTCATAGACTTCCAAAAAGTTTCGCAACATTTCTCGGCCCAGACCAGTACGTGTAAATCAATGTTAAAACATTTCAGGCCTACAGCATTTCTCATAATAATTATAGCATTCAACTTCTTCATTAATTAAAGCATGTTAATACTCTTATTCTATTATTCAGTAAACACATCTATACATCATGGCCCATTAATGCAATGACCAAAACATTAGTGCAATCTATGTCGTGAAAAGAAACACCTTCCCCTTCCCTTCTAGCTCTGGCCCTGAGGCCTACCACATTCTGCGTTTAACCACATGCCATCTTACATTTTAGCAGCTACACGACATGGATTCAGGAATAATCACATCTAATAAAATCATATAGTGTCACACATTTCTGTATTAGTTCCACTTCTACTTAAATCTCTACATTAGCTATACATTCAGAATATAATTGCAGATACTACTAGCACTCATGGCATTTCTCCTCATGATTTGTGCTTACTACGGGTAAGTGTGATGCACTCATACATTTAGGTCAGTTTGCGCTCTCTCAGTTCCCCCCTTTGATGACCTCTCGGGGTCATCACTAACATTTAAACTGCAGTTATTGCTAGCATAACTTGTCTCTGCGTTTCCAGAGCCCTCAGACTCCTGTACTGATTATCTTGTATGGCAGCCAATCTCTGCAGCTGCTCTCTTTGGGCCCTTTCTGACCTTTTTGCTCTGTACCATTTGAATACCCTCACCAATCCCCACAATAGGATCCCACAGATCAATATTATGATGATAGGTTTTAGTATATACCACACAAAGCTTTTGCCTAGGGTGGAGATCCACCCTCCAACTTCACTCATTCCGTGGCCCACCTTTTCCCAGACATTTTCTCTACTCAAGTCTTCGATCTCCTTATGAATATCAGTTATGTTCCTAATAACTTTCTCAAGGGGCTTTGAATTGTCTGGAATGTAAGTACAACATTCCTGGACCTTCAAAGCCTTACAGACTCCGCCCTCTTTTGCTAGTAGGACGTCTAACGCAAGACGGTTCTGAAGAACCATAGCCCTTATCGATTGCATCTCTCCTTCTACCAGCATTAAGGACTGAGCAGTGCTGGCAGACAACCTGTCGACGACTGTTGCCAGTCGTCTAATTTTAACATCATTAAGGATTAGTCCCAAAAGAGGGAACACAGCTCCAAAGACATCTCCAACCATTTCTGCATCTCCTATATCTCTCCTTCCCCTCGATGATGTCTTGCCCTCGATGATCTCTAAGTCTTGTGCATGATATATTTTGGGGAAGACAATTGCTAGGTAACATGATCCATACCAGTTGTCAGGTAGTCTCACGTAGGCATTTCTTCCACATACAAAATACACATTTGGAATCACTTGCATTCCCTTCAGGAAATCTTTAGTATAGTACTCTATATTGAAAGCATGTTCACAGCTGACTTCTCCCACGTATACATTTTCGTAATACGTTTTGGCTCGGTGAAGACATAGCTTTCCTCTCTGCGTCTTATCTAAAGCTATTGGACCACTACTACCCTTTCTCTTGTGTGCCTTCTCTTCCTCGGTCCAATCTGTTTTCCATTGTCCTGATTTTTTCAAAATCTTTTGTCTCCTGTAACGATCATCCACCTGCCCTATGAACTTCTTCTCGACTTCTGACACTTTGCATGTCAGGTTATTTCTACGGGCATGTGAAGTATCTAAGGTAATCCAAGGAATGAAGAACTTGGCCAATCTGTCTTCACTTTTCCAGTAGTCCCATTTGTTCATCTGCTTATAATTTGGGACTTCTGGCAACACTGAATCATAATTGGAGAAATAGTATTCAAAACTATCTCTCCCATAAAATATACTAAGCAATAAGCTACATGTAATGCCATATGTCAGCGGGAGGTGATGATATCTAATGCCTTCATCTACAGACGCCGGCAACTGCATGCAGACGTAACAGTCCTTAACCTCCATGGCATCCACGTATTCATATAAGAGTTTAGCATAAGCATTTGACCTAAAGTCTCCTTGGGACTCATCTACGTGTAACCTGCGGGCTTCTGCAGCTAATAACGCTTTCTCTTGAGTGTTTTCCCTTTTCTCACCAGCAACAGTGGGTGTAAGCGTTTCTACAGATTTCACATCAGTTACCTTCGCCTCTTCCTCATGTCCCTTTACATAAGAAATTGTTACCACTAAAGCTATTAATATTATCACTCCTACTATTAGTGTACCTATTATACATTTAGCTCTGCGGTTCTGGGTGCCGGCTTCCATTTCGTCAGACAATATGGCTCTCTCTTATCTTGGCACAAAGTTCTTTTCTTCTCGTTCCTTTACAGTCTCTTTTTACTCTTTTTGTCTTTAGAATCCACACAACTGGAAGCTGACAACCTTCTTCGCAAAGGTCCTTTAACAGTTCAATAAAGACAACCCTAGCCCTTCTCCATCAACTCAAGGGAAGGTCCCTAATATTCTCTGCTTCCTGGGCGCTAGGTAATCTTCTTTTTTCTGCTCGCTTTATTTACAAAGTCCTTTAAGCATCTACTATCAGGTTTGTGCCTGCAGCTTCGATAGCAACGTTCAGTATTTCCAAACGAAGATTGTGCTCTTCATGGGCTGTTATCGTTGTACCAAAGTCGGGGAATTGCAATTCTGAGAGAAACATGTGTTTTAACTTGCTGAGGCGGGGAGGTCTGGGGAGCATGAATGTTAGTGACCCTTCTTGTTCGACTCCGGGTACCAACAGTCGTATTTCCACGGTGACGATGGGCTCAGAACTGGACACCACCACCGCTCGGATCCTCCCTGTCTCCTGTTTCAAAGACATTTGTCGCCAGATATGTCCACTCAGGGGTGGAGTATCTTCTGCTAGGCACACGCACTCTTCTTGACCTTCTTCGGTCCGGTGCTTCAGCGCCCTGAGCACCTTCTTCCGGGTCTGAGTCTTCTGATATCGGAGGAAGGGTTATCTCTGGAGTTGACCTCAGGCTAGAGCTCCTTCTTTGCGGCCAATTAGCTTCTCCACGTGCCCTTCTACTCCTTCTCCTTCTTGTCTGTTCTCGCTCTCTGTCAGACTTGTCAGTGTCTGACTCGTACTCCCAGCTACTTTCTCCTTCTGTAGCGTCGTCTGTTTCGCTGTTGTACTGACCGTCCTCAGCTTGGTCAGACTCGTTCCCTGCTTCCGCTGGCACCTCTACAGCTTGGCTAGCCCCCTCTATGGCTTCTCGGTCCTCTGCTGGACGTCTATCCGAGAGAGGAGCTGTTTCTTCCAGAGGTGCTGGAACCCTTCGCGTATGTGACGCGTGGATCCAATTGGGCAGGCCTCCCACCTTCACAGCCGTGTTCGCGATCAGGATGATCTGGAAGGGCCCACGCCAACGAACATCCAGGCAGCTTCTTCTCACATGTTTTTTCACCAGGACCCAGTCCCCAGGATACAGGTCATGGCACGGGCCCTGGCACGATGGAACCTCGGCAGCCTGCACCTGAAGGGACACAGAATGAATGGCGTCAGACAGCCCCTTACAATAGTCCAGGATCATATCATCTGTGATATTTAACAGTGCAGTAGTTGGGACAGATGGCAGCCTCATTGCTCTCCCCATTAACACCTCATGTGGTGACAACCCCGTTCTTCTGTCTGGGGTACTACGAAGGCTCATGAGGACCAATGGCAGGGCGTCAGGCCAACTCAGGGTCGTTGAGGAACACACTTTTGCAATTCTGGCTTTGATCGTGCCATTGATCTGCTCCACAATTCCTGAGGCTTCTGGTCGGTAACTGCAATGCAATTTCTGATCTATGTTCAGAGCCGCACAAATCATCTTCACAAGCTCGCTGTTGAAATGCGTTCCCCTATCTGATTCCAAAGAGGCCGGCACCCCGAAGCGCGGAATGAGTTCCCTAAGCAGTAACTTGGCCACTGTGAGGGTGTCGCACCTACGTGTAGGGTATGCCTCAACCCATCTGGAGAATACACAAACAACCACCAGGACATAGCGGAGGCGGTTGCACCTCGGCATTTCAATGAAATCTATCTGCATTCGATTGAATGGACCTCCAGACCTTCCTATGTGGCTTAGTGCAACTGGTGTTCTTTTCCCTACGTTCAGCTGCTGACAGGTCACACAACGCTGGCACACTGCTTCTGCTGCTATTCTAAACTTAGGATTGTACCAGGTCTGTCTAAACACTCTCAGCATAGCGTCTCTCCCTAGGTGTACGGGACCATGTATGTGTCTGGCCATTGGGCTCACCATCTCATTGGGCAACACTGCTCTGCCATCTGCTGAGACCCAAAAATGGGACTCACCCACTACACATCCTGCCTTTTCCCATGTTTCTTTTTCAAAATCAGGAGCATTTTCTTGCATGGTTGTCAGTTCGTCCCAAGTATCAACAGTTTCCAATATCATGGCTAATTCAGTCCTTACATTTATTCCACCCACTTCCACCTCTGTGAAAGAGTACCCTTGTTCCGCGCAATACCGCGCGACTTCGTCGGCATATCTATTGCCTTGCGAGACGAAGTCCACATTTCTGGTATGTGCGGTGCACTTTACAACTGCGATACCTGCTGGACATTGCAACGCCTCTAACAACAGGCGCACAAACTCTCCATTGCGAATGGGAGAGCCTGAAGAGGTCATGAACCCTCTTTGAGACCATAACTGCCCGTAATCATGAACCACCCCATAACCATATTGGCTGTCGGTGTATATGGTGACTCGAATTTGATTGCTTGCCAAGCAAGCACGTGTCAAGGCAATAATCTCGGCTACCTGAGCGGAGTGTACTCCTTCCAGGCACCCAGCTTCTACAACTCCAGTAATTGTACAAACAGCGTAAGCTGCTCTCAACTGCCCAACTTCGTCTCTTACACATGAGCCATCGACAAAGAAAATTTCGTCTGGGTCGGTCAGTGGCTCATCTACGATGTCGGGTCTGGGTTTGGTGCATAGTTCAGTCACATCGAGGCAGTCATGGTCTGTACATTCATCATCATCCTCGATATCATTTGGGAGTGGCATCAAGGTGGCAGGGTTCAAAACAGAGCATCTCCTGAGGGTCACATTCTCTGCAGCAAGAATAACTTGCTCATAGCGCGTGAGCCTGCTGTTGGTCAGATGCTGTGTTTTGGTCCTGGTCATCAACAGTTCAACAGAATGGGGCACGCACACCTCTAACGGGTGCCCCATGACGATATTTTCACATCTCTCAATGCTGACACCCGTTGCAGCAACGGATTTGAGACATCCGGGCAACGCTGCGGCTACTGGGTCTAAAGTAGCCGAGAAATAAGCAACTGGTCTACGGGCATTCCCATGGATTTGGACTAACACAGACAACGCGCAACCTTCTCTCTCACAACAGTAAAGCAAAAATGGTTTATTGTAATCAGGCATTCCCAATGCCGGAGCACGACACAGGTCCTCTCGCAGCTGTAGGAATGCCATCAAACAGTCTTTGTCCCATGGTACCGGATCGCTCACCTCCTTATGCGTCAGTTTTTGCAAGGGCTTTGCTTTCAGTGAAAAGTTCGCGATCCACTGTCGGCAATAACCCACCATCCCTAGGAACATCCTGACCTCTCTCTGTGTCCTAGGCGCATTCATTTTCATGATCGCCTCTATCCTGTCTGGTGACACCTTTCGTTTGCCTTTCTCTATTCGGTGTCCCAAGTACTGCACTTCTGTCAGGCAGTACTGCAACTTTCCCGGGGACACCTTGTGCCCATTGGCAGCTAGGTGATTTAACAAAGCAATGGAGTCCTCCCTGCAAGCTTCTTCTGTTTCTGACGCCACGAGGAGGTCGTCTATGTACTGGACCAGAACTGACTTCTGGGGCAGCACTAGACTTTCAAGATTTTTCTTCAAAAGCTGGTTGAAGATCGATGGGCTTTCTGTATACCCCTGAGGAATACGACACCATGTTAGGACGCGACCCTCCAGCTTAAATGCGAAAAGAAAATGGCTTTCTTCGTCCAGAGGGATCGAAAAGAAAGCCTGACAAAGATCAATCACAGTGAACCACTCAGCTTGGAATGGAATCTGAAACAGTATCACTGATGGATTCGGTACCACTGGACAACACGAAACGACTATGTTATTAATCTTTCGGAGGTCCTGCACTATCCGGAATTTCCCATTTGGTTTCTGCAGACCCATAATCGGGGAGTTGCATGGACTACCCACGATTTCTTTCAGTATTCCCTGTTTAATCATGGACTCGATCACGGGTTTTATGCCTGCAATCGTTTCTGGAGTCAATTTATATTGGGGTGTTCTTGGGAACTCAGCATGCGGTTTCACTACAATTTTCACTGGGTCCACCCCTTTGACCAATCCAATCTCTTCCCCAGTGAAGTCCCATACTTCTGGTGCCACTGTCTCTCTCAAGTCCCAGGGGAGCTCATCTACTGTCAACGTAGGGTACAGCTCCACGCATATTCTTGAGTTTGCAACTTTGAAGTCTGCGTCATCATCATTGGTCAATACCTCCACTCCCTGAGGTGTACAGTATATTGTACAATTCAATTTACACAACAGGTCTCTGCCTAGCAGACACACAGGACTTGAATCGCAAACCACAAACTGGTGCTCATCGCTGTACTTCCCTATTTTCACCTGTACCGGTTCTGTCAATTGGCTGGTTATTCTCCTGTTTGCGACCCCCACCACTTGTATGGTCTCTCCAGACATGGGCAGGTCTGGAACTGCAGCTGATCTGATCGTGGATCTAGTGGCTCCTGTGTCCACCAGAAATGTCGTGGGGCACCCTGCTACTTCTGCTTCGACATAGGGTCCCCTCTGGTCCACCTCCAAGGCTGCCCCGAGGGTGCAGTCTTCCCTTTCCACTCTCTGTCCGGTTAATGGGTCCACATAATAGCACTCTTCTCCTCCTACAAACAGGGGCATCTGTCTATAAGTCTTACCCATAGTCCCTACTCGGGGAGGTTGCGGGAACTGGGCTCGGGGAGGAGCCCCCCCCCCTTTGAGCACCTTTCCCTGGTATGGCGTCACCCCTCTTGTAGGCGCGCTCTGGACCTCTTCCTCCTCTATCTCTTGTTCTCCTATCTCTACATTGTAGGGACACTCGCGTTTCCAATGTCCCACCTCGTTACACTGGTGGCACCTAGTCGTTTTCTTCAAGGCAGCTACGTCTATTCTGGGTCTAAAGGTGGAACTCTCCTCATTGCCCTTGTTCTGACTGTACTGCTTCTTTCCTCCTGTACCTGTTCCTTGCTGCTGTTGCTGCTGTCCCCCCTTCCCTGCTGCCTGCATCTGTACCACCATCAACTTTTCTTTTAGTTTCTTAGCCTTGGAGTCTATCTCATCACAGCAGTACCTGGCATATCTCAGTATTTCGTCTAGGGGTTTATTTTGCCAACAAATCAAGTGTTGCTGAATCATTAAACTAATATCCGGTCTCAGTCCCAGGACGAACTTGGACACAAATTGCCCTATGTCTTTTGGATCCATTACATCCAGACCGCTATACTGTTTAAACGCCTTCAGCAATCTCTCGTAATATTCGTGGACTGTCTCTTTGGGTTCCTGTCTAGTTCGGTCTATTCTGACCCAATCTATGTCTTGCATTGGCACTTTCTCTTTCAGCCAAGTCATCACTCTCTCGAATTTTGCCATCACAATCTCGGACGGCCCATTAGTCTTAGCATCTCTCTCCGGCTCCGTTGTGGGCCACTCAGCGCTAACCTTGCATGCTGTCCACAGATCTCCTGGTACTACAATGTCAAACAGCGTGTTCAGATCTATCCATAGGACCTTTGAGATTTTTACAAATCTCTCAACTTGCTTGTACCACTCCACTGGGTTTTCCCGCAATTTGGGGAAGGAGGTGGTAAAAGCAGCTAAATCTCCCCTACTCCAAGGGACATGCACATAATTCCCATTTGCGACTTCACGCAAAGGGTATGCTCCTATTCCCTGCAGCCTTCCTGGTGTCGTACCAAGCGTGCTTCTCCTGACGGTCCCTTTCTTGGACCACCTCTCTTCCCACTTATCTAGTGCCCTCCATGTCCTTATTCCAGTGATCAGTTCCCTTATGTGCGTTTTCAGCCCGATCGTTCTCCTCTCATCTAGGTCTCGATCTGTGTAATGTAGCCTGTGGTTACCCTGTAATGCTTTGGTTCTTGACAGGTCCACCATATATTTGCCTGCTAATTCGACTAACTTCTCATGGATTGCTCTCGCCTTTCGAGTGATGTCCTTTGCCATATACAGTATTTCATCCTGCTCATACATTTCCATTCTCTCTAAAGGCAGGGTACCATCTACCATGTCATCCAGGTCTGACCTTAAGCTGGCGACATCGAGTCTCTTGGCTTTTATCTCAGCTCGCAATATGTCTTTCGAAGGGGGCTCACTGGTCTCCCTACCATCCCAACTCCGAGCTCTACGTTTGGGCTCGGGAGAGTTAATGAGTGCTCTCCCTTGCTCCCATCTCTCCAGGTCCCATGCTCGGCCATCCGATCTTGGAAGGTGATGGAACACGGGCCTGTTACCCCCACTCTTGCTCTGCCCACTCTCTCCTTCTTCTCTCCTTTCACCGTACGCCTCTCTGTTATTTTCCCTCTGGTCGCTACTCTCCCTTTGCCTAGTATCGCTCAGTATCCGATACGATCCTTCCTGGTTCCCCATATTCCCTGGGCTGCGCTCGTGTCCGTCATCACAGGGACTATGGTGCGACCTCTCACAACTCCCATTCAGTTCTCTGGTGCCGGGCACACAGTGGGTACACTTAAAGCTGTTTCTGTACTCTTGCGTTCTCCTCTCCCCTTCACTGAGTGTTGGGCGCGCCACCCCTCCACTCCCGGGGCCCCCGTTTTCCAGGTCCGTTCTATCTCCACTCCGGGCCCAATGGGTGACTCCCCTACTATCTCTCTCTCTCCAGTCCCACTCCGGGCTGCTCTCCCCAGCCCCGCAGTGAGTCCGAGCTCTGCTGTCCTGACTTTCCCTTTCAGCTTCCGCAGCTATGATGCTCTTGTGAGCCTCCACTGCCTCATCCCACTTCTTCATGTACTCATTTAGCTCTTGAAAGGATTTTCGTCCAGATCCCCTCATATCCACTGGCCATCTAGGGCCCCCAGGATCCCCTCCTGGATCCCCTGCTGTGTGCACCGGGGTGCTCCACTCTCTTGGTATCGGCATCTGACTTGGGAAATTGATCGTATCGTTCCTCCTTGCCGTCTCTGCTCTTTCTCCGTCCTTCCGTACCCGTTCTTCCCCTCTTGCTCTCTCTGGGTCATATATCGATATTATAGGACCTATGGTAACAGGTACCTGTAGTGCATCTGGTAATGCGTAGGATGTGGCGCACTCCGTTTCCGGCGCTCTTTGTACCACAAACCTCCCGACTACCTGTTGCACCTGACTAGGCTGGGACAGCTCTTTCTTTGCCTCAGGATCCCACTCTGAACTGGGAAGCGGTCCATGCTCTCCTGCATTGCCCCCCTTTTCTCTTTCACTATGCTCGACCTCTCCCCCTGCTCTATTATACGGGGGTGGCCTGTCTGTCAATAATCTGTTTATCAGGCTGTCCTCTGTTTCGCTCTCATCATCTTCTTCTAGGGGGCTTTTATTTCCGGGCACCTCTAACACTGGGTACAGTTTATTGACTTCCATGTTATGCACTCTCCATCTTTTAGCATCCGCATCCCATCTGGCATCCTGCACTGCCCTTACCGATCGTTTCACCCTTTCTTGTCGTCTGTTCATATTCTTTACATGCGCTGCCCTAATCCATGCATCAAGGGCTTCAAACTGGGTCGGTCTAGGCAAGGGTCTCATTGAGGTCATGACTGATTTTAATCGATGTAACACCTCTAATCTGAACGTCCCGTACTTCGGGAACGTCAGTTCCTCATTTCCTTCCGTAATCTTACTCCACTCTGTTATCCAAAGGATCGTATGCAGCCCAACATTCACTGCCATGTAACGAGCCGGCGTACCCTCCGGCGGGGCTTCTTCCCCTTCATCCGATCCCCGCTTCTCTTTTTTAAACGCCGCTCTCAGCCATTTAAAACACTTCATAATTATACGCACAATATCCAGCCTCGCTACTCTGTTTACTTCCTGATGACAATCCACCAATCCTAGCGCGGCTTTGCTAACTTGGCCTATCGCAGCGCGGTCTTTCTCCGGTCGGCCAATCACAGCGCGACACTTTCTGACGTCTTTGCTAGCTGGCCTATCACAGCGCGGTCTTTCTCCGGTCGGCCAATCACAGCGCGACACTTCCTGACGTCACTTTTCTCCGCTTCGCAGCAGCACCCCTCCTTTCTCAACTCGTCTCCCGGTCATGCATGCGTCCCATTCATACACCGAAAAATGACTACTTCCGACCAAGCGGTCACTTCCCTCGACTGTACGTCCACAGTCTATATGTAATTGTCAACACAACTGACGAAATGTCTATCGTCTCTCTGATAGGTTGCTTACACACACAGTAACCTCCGACCAGCGTCCGTTACTCACGCACTCACTCTTACGTTCCCCCTATCTCGGTCTTTCGGGTGATCAATGGTACCTCATGACCCCCTTCACACTAGTTGACAATTACTCTGGGTGTCCGATACACCCGAACCACTTAAGCTCTCCTTGAACTTAAGATTTCCACCGGTTGCGCGCGCTCACAACCTGTTCCACAGTCACTCTACAGACATTCAACTCCGCCAGACATTACAACATAGATACAATACAAAAACACCGCAATCTAACACGCATGACCCTTTATACTCACTCTCGACCGATACTGCTGCTTTTTCTGTCTCACGTCATCCGGATCTTCTTCGGCGGGCGGTTCTTCCGATCATCGATCTCTAAGGGCCTTGGGGTAAGCTAACCTGGCCTAGGTCACCGTCCTCAAGAAGGCAACCATCCTCTATAGCTACCAACTGGAAGGGCGAGATTTTGATCGATACCTTATCACTATTGATCTAAACCCCGATCTGGTCGACTGAACCTTTGTTGCCTGTCATTGAGGGAAGAAAGTGCATCTCTTACCAAGTTAGTTCACCCAATAAAGGACTCCGCTCCAAAAGATCACAAACAACTTCTAGCTTTCAAAGGTTTATTGTAAGGTTAGGATAAGCTGCAAATACAGGCATCTCAGAATGAGATTCACGAGATACACAGGTCCAACTACATACATGTGCTCTCTGAAAGCCCTCAGACGAGCAACGGAAATTACCAGCACAAGTTCTAAGAATAATAAAGCTATCAGCATTGACGCATATTGAGATCTCTCCTTCATTTAAGTTGGAGGAAAACACACAGGTTAGGCTGTCCCTACCCTGCTCTAGATGGTATCCCTACTTAACCAAGTCTCAACCTAACAAAAGGTGTCAGCAGTGAATGACCCCCAAGGGAAGTCACTCACTCTTAGTCTCTTGGTGAAAACCTATAGTTCTCCAGTCATGACCCCTCTCTGCCTACCCATCCGCTCTCTAAAGGGTCCTCAGGCATCTGCTCTAACTCCACCCAGGGGTGCTGTCCCTAATACAAAACAGTCAACAACATTTGAGACGCCCCTCGTGAGACGCCCCTCACGTGGTGTAGCTTCTGGCTTTTTCCATGCTGCTTTGTATTGGGCCTCATACGTTGGAGTTGACCTTGCTTCTCAGACTCTTCTCCGGCCCGCTGATACCCCTTAAACATTCCGGAACCCTCCTCCATGTCTGGGCCGTCTTCTGAACAGACCTCTATTCATTTTATTTATAATTGGATCCCCCCTTTTCTCTTGCAGACAGACATCTGCAGCCAAGATCCCAACTCTCATAGACTTCCAAAAAGTTTCGCAACATTTCTCGGCCCAGACCAGTACGTGTAAATCAATGTTAAAACATTTCAGGCCTACAGCATTTCTCATAATAATTATAGCATTCAACTTCTTCATTAATTAAAGCATGTTAATACTCTTATTCTATTATTCAGTAAACACATCTATACATCATGGCCCATTAATGCAATGACCAAAACATTAGTGCAATCTATGTCGTGAAAAGAAACACCTTCCCCTTCCCTTCTAGCTCTGGCCCTGAGGCCTACCACATTCTGCGTTTAACCACATGCCATCTTACATTTTAGCAGCTACACGACATGGATTCAGGAATAATCACATCTAATAAAATCATATAGTGTCACACATTTCTGTATTAGTTCCACTTCTACTTAAATCTCTACATTAGCTATACATTCAGAATATAATTGCAGATACTACTAGCACTCATGGCATTTCTCCTCATGATTTGTGCTTACTACGGGTAAGTGTGATGCACTCATACATTTAGGTCAGTTTGCGCTCTCTCATCCACAGTGCTGACATAAACCCCTAGCCTCAAGCAGAGAAGAACACTTTGATCCTCCTGCTGAGATAAACTACGGGTTCCCCATGGAAACACGGACTGCAGCAGTCCATGCCATGCAGGTATTGCCTTTGACGTTCCTATTGTGATGCCTATTTCCTGATCTGGCGGGAGGTTCCTACACAGGTTTTGTGGTCCCACTCCGGTCAGGTACTGCTGCTACCTTTGGTTTTAGCGCGCCGTTTTCCAGCGCTGTGGTTTTAATATTCTTATTGCTGTTGGCGTTTGCCAGCGTTTATTTTTTCTTTTATTTGCTTCCTGCTCTACCTGGGGAAAGGGGTCCCACCTCCCTCTTACCGCACTTAAAAGGATAAACGCACCGCCGCTTTGGCGGGTCCGGGCTCCGAGGGTGGTTCAGCTCATCTGCATCGGGCGCCATCTTGGATTGGCGCTTTGGCGCTTTTGGCGGGCGCCATCTTGGAGCGTACTGACGCTCGCTCGGGTCCAGGGGACGCCTATTTAAGGCGGACTCGGTCACTTTGACGGCGGTCAGGTACTGCTGCTACCTTTGGTTTTAGTGCGCCGTTTTCCAGCGCTGTGGTTTTAATATTCTTATTGCTGTTGGCGTTTGCCAGCGTTTATTTTTTCTTTTATTTGCTTCCTGCTCTACCTGGGGAAAGGGGTCCCACCTCCCTCTTACCGCACTTAAAAGGATAAACGCACCGCCGCTTTGGCGGGTCCGGGCTCCGAGGGTGGTTCAGCTCATCTGCATCGGGCGCCATCTTGGATTGGGGCTTTGGCGCTTTTGGCGGGCGCCATCTTGGAGCGTACTGAGGCTCGCTCGGGTCCAGGGGACGCCTATTTAAAGTCGTCCTCTCCGCGCAGCGGGAACGCGCAGTGGAACGCCGTCGCTTAGCCGGAGTCGTGCCTGAGTCCTGCCCGTCTGCGCCCGTCCGCGCTAAGGACGCGCAGGACTCTGGCTAGGCTCCGTTAGTGCGGTGTGTGGTCTGCCTTTCTCAGCTATGTTGGTGTATTCCAGTGAAATTTTGCGGGACCTGGGACGACGGACTGTAAGTTGCAGTCTTCCCCCTATACATCCTTTAGCTGGCCCCCACCATTGTGCCGGCTGTCGGTGGACTTTGGATCGTCCCACCTCCACTTTATTTACTCACCCGGTGGCGGATCTACGTAGCAACCATCCTGAGCATGCCCTCCGCATCTTCAGTCTCAATGCCAGGTCTCTGGTGCTTCATTATCAGGCCGTGTATGACCTGTTACAGGAAGAAGCCCCGGACATCGTGGCCATCACTGAGACGTGGCTGAAGGATGACGATGCGGCCATTATTAATCTGGCATTCCCCTCTGACTTTACGGTCTTTACCCTTAATCGATCTACTAGGGGAGGGGGTATTGTTCTTGCTATTCGATCCAGCTTCACCTGCAGCTGGTCGGCGCTGACCATCGCGGGGTGTGAAAGTGCGGTGTTCAAGATTCTTGTCACCCCACATTTTTCACTCTCGGGGATGGTGGTTTATCGTCCCCCAGGGAGCGAAGTGGCGTTTAGAGCTGCCTTCCCTGATGTGGTTAGCTCCTTGGTGGTAGGCTGTCCCAATTTTTCTATCTTGGCGGACCTTAACCTGCACTTCGATAAACCTAACATCCCTACGGTCAGCGGCATTCTTGCGGATTTGGAGGCCCTTCAGCTGGCGCAATTGGTTCAACAGTCCACTCACACCGGTGGCCATACGTTAGATCCTTTCTTTACCAACTTGGCAGATGCTTCTGTCACTGCCGTCTCACCCCTTGGCTGGACAGACCACTCTTTGGTTGCCATCAGTACCCCCTTGCCGGGAAGGATTATTATCCCCCCTGCAAAACTGGTCGTAAGTCGGCATTGGAGTAAATTACGGCTGGAGGACTTTCATCGTGTCCTCGCTGCAGAGCCATTAGATCCTTTTGTAACTGTTGATACAGGTTACAATGGGTTCTGCGCTTGGATCTCCAAGGCGCTTGACGCCCTTATTCCTCTTACCGCCTGTAAGATCAGTTCTAGGGACTCTAGTCCGTGGTACGACGGCGCCTTACGTGCACTCAAGGGCAACTGTAGGCGAGCAGAGAGGGCTTGGCGGAAGGCGTACGATATGGGGAAAAAAGCTATGTATCTCGCCTCCGTCAAATCTTACCATCGGGCTGTTTGCCGAGCTCGGGCAAGTTACTATACTGCCGAAGTTGGCAACAGCTCCAACCCCTCTAAAACCATCTTTAAACTGATGAAGGATCTCTTAGCTAAACGACCCGGTGCTCCGACGACTGGCTCCACCGCTCACTGTGAGGCCCTTGCTGTGTTCTTTCAGGATAAGGTCCAAAACATCTATAAGACCTTTCCATCTACAGGGCCTCCAGTGGAATCTCCGACCAACATCTATGGAGATATCGTTTTGCACGGACTGCCCCCGTTGACATCTGAAGGGTTTGACATCTTGGCGAAGCAGGTCAAATCTGGGTCCCCCGCTGACCCGCTTAGTGCGACTCTTTTTAGAGATCAGTCGTTCGTGGGACGGACCGTTGTACACTCCTTGATCAACATCTCGCTGGAGTCGGGCACGGTTCCCCTTAGCTGGAAGCGGGCGGTGGTTTCTCCCATCTTAAAGAAACCCTCATTGGACCCAGATAAGCCTGAAAATTATCGGCCTATCTCTCTGCTCCCTTGGCCTGCCAAAGTGTTGGAGGCCCATGTCAACAAAGTTCTTTCGGCCCACCTTATCCAGGCTAACATATTGGACCCCACCCAGAACGGCTTCCGTGCTGGTCACAGCACGGAGACCGCCCTTCTCTCCATGGCGGAACATCTTCGCACAGTGATGGATGTGGGACAGACAGCGGCGCTCGTTTTATTAGACCTGAGCGCCGCGTTTGACACTGTTTCCCATCCTATCCTGTTGCATCGCCTGGAGGAGATTGGGCTGGGTGGCACTGCCCTCCAGTGGTTTCGCTCCTTCCTGGACGATCGTTTCTTTAGCGTTGCCCTGCCACCGTTCCAGTCCCAATTCCATCCTCTGAAACAGGGGGTCCCGCAAGGCTCCTCGCTGAGTCCCACGCTGTTTAATCTATACGTGAGACCGCTGGCTGAGGTCGCCAAGCAATGGGACATGACCATGGTCTCATATGCTGACGACACTCAGCTAGCGGTTACGATCAGCGGGGATGCGGACCGGGATGCCCCCAGGTTTCAGAGTGGACTTAGGGCGGTGGCAAGCTGGATGAAGAACAACTGTCTCCAGCTCAACGCGAAGAAAACAGAGATCATGATCGTCGGTAGGAGGGCGGAACTGTGGGGGGACAGGTGGTGGCCTGCTGAACTGGGGCCGGTCCCCTGTCCGGTCACTGAACTAAAGAACTTGGGAGTATGGATGGACCCTGCTCTCAGCTTTGTGGGCCACTCGAAGAAAATCGCGGCCTGCTGTTTTGGCATCTTGCGGTCGTTGCATCCCATTCTGAAGTTCTTTGACCATGGTACCAGGCAGCTGATAGTCCAGGCTACTGTGTTATCCCGCCTGGACTATGCAAGCTCTCTCCTGGTAGGGACCAATGTGGCTGAGATTACCCGCCTTCAACGCGTGCAGAACGCCGCGGCGAGAGCCATTGTTGGCTTACCTCGAACGAGCTCCGTCTCTGGCACACTGAGATCGTTGCACTGGCTGCCTATCAAGTCACGAATCCAGTTTAAAGTGCTGTGTCTGGCGTTCAAGATCTTGAGGGGAGGGGGTCTGCAAATCCTTGCGGATCTTCTGTCTTGGTATGTTCCTACCCGCTCTTTGAGATCTGCGGGCCAAGCACTTGCCGTGATCCCTCGAAACAGGCTGTGTCGGGTTGGTGGCCGATCCTTCCGGGTCAGGGCATCCGAGCTTTGGAATTCCCTCCCAGTTGAATTGCGGTTATTAGACGATCTGTTAGCGTTTCGCAAAGCGTTGAAAACCTTTCTCTTTTAATAAACTTCCTTGTTTTTATCTGTTGTGTTCCCTGTAGGTGTTGCACATGTCCTGCCATGCGCCAGGACGCCCCTTAGCTGGGGCAGCTGTGCGCAATACAAATATGTGTAACATAACATAACATAACATAACTCCTGCACCGTCAAACTCATAATAAGTCCCTTCGATAACACCAATTCTAGTAAGTGTCTATTATATATTGATAATTGTACTAAAATTTAAAGGTCTCGGCTAACCTCAGACCTGAAAAATGGCTGCCCCATGAAACAGAAATAAGGAAAAACATTACAGTAATAAACAGGAAACATATGGATTATAAAAAAGAAGAGAAAAAGTGCTTTTTAGCCTGTGTAACACTAGACCTTTTAATTTTACTAAAACAATTTATATAATAAACTTAGTTAAAGAGGCTTTCAGCCACTCTCTTCACCCATTGGTCTGTTGTTGTGCCATTGCCATTTTGCTTCGAGCTACTACAGCATAAAGTATGGGGCCTACTTAAGCCTCTGGTTAACATTCCTTTGAGTGACTGCCTTTTGCTCTTTCGCAAGGTGGACATGCACACAATGTAGTTCACTTTAGTGCCAGTTTTGCCTGATGTGATAGTCGGATGTATTGAAGTGCACGCAGGGAACATTCCAGCTTTATCAGATACTGTCTCCTTCCAGTGCTGTTGTAAGTTCCTTCTGCAGTGGATCGCTGCTGTTGCACAGTATACCATATTGTTTCCTGGACTGTGTCATCAATGGTTCTTTGATAAACTTTGCCCCACGAAGAAAACCGAACTTTGTCATGTTAAAATTGCAGGACACTTGTACCAGTTTCATTTAAAATTATTTAAACATAGATGAAGTGTAAAATGGGTTTTAGTAACTGATATTTTATACTGTGAACCAACTTTCCTTCCTTCTTTCTATTTTCTTTTGTCCCTTTCTTTGTTTTCTTTTTTGATTCCTTTTTTGTTTCCTTCTTTCCCTCTTTCTTTTTGTCTTCTTTTTTCAGTATTTCTTTCTTTTTTGCTTTTTCTTTTTTCTTTCCTTCTATATTTCTATTTTGCTTTCTTCCTTTTCTCTTTTTATTTTTTCCTTTCTTCTTTCCTTTCTTCCATTCCTGTTTGCCTCTTTGTCTTCTTTCACTTTCTTTCTTTTTGGCTTCTTTCCCTTGTCTTTCCTATTTTCTTTCTGCCTTTCTATACTTTTTTCCTTCTTTCTCTTTCACCTTTCATTTTTCTTTCTTTCTTTCTTGTGTTCTTCCCATTTTTATTTCTCTTTTTGCATCTTTACTTCTTGCCTTCTGTACTTTTCCTTCTTTCTTTTCTTCTTTCTTTGCTGCCTTCTTTCCCAATTATGTTTCCTTCTTTCTTTTTTACCTTCTTTCCTTTGTTCTTCTTTGTTGCCTTTTTTCTTTCAACCTTGTTTCTTTCATTGTTCCTTCTTCATTTCTTGTTCCTTCATTCTTATTATTGCATTCTTTTAGTTTGTCCTTCTTCCTTTTTCCCCCAACTATCTTTATTTCTTTCTGTTCTTTCTTCGTTTCATTTTGCCTTCTTTCCTTTCCTTTCTTTTCTTCCATCTTTCCTTTATTTTTAACTCTTGTTTTCTGTCTTTTCTACCTTCTTTCTTTCTTTCCTTCTCTCTTTCTTTGTTTCTTTTCTTCTATCCTTTTACTTTCTTTTGTTTTCAAACCTTCCTTCCTTCCTTCCTTTCTGCCTTCCTTCCTTCCTTCCCCTTTTTCGTCTGTAGTGCTTCCTTTTTTTCTGACTTTCTTCCTTTTCCTTTCCTTTCCTTTCCTTTCCTTCCTTCCTTTCTTGCCTTCTTTCTCAAAGGCTAGGCTAGCTGCTAATGTCACACCAATAACGTTTTAGGTTTGTGCAACCCAGACCTTTTAATTTTACTAAATATATGTATAACATCATTACTTGTAGGGGTTTTCAGCCATCCTTTTTCCACAAGTCTATGACTGTGTCATTCATATATTTCTTAAATCTTCTCCAGCATGCATCAAGGGGCAATGTTAGCCCACTCCAGTTGCTGACTGACTTCAGCATGAGTTACTGCATGCTGCCCTTGCACAAGGAGCACATCCACACCCATGGTAGGTCCCTTCAGTGCTGGGTGTACCATGGTGATGTGTACTTTTTAGCAAACAGAAAAACCATTTTGTATTTAGCCATTTTTTTAGATTTAATGGGGGCCCAGAAGCTTCCTGAACAATAAAGTTTTGCGAAACCTTGACAAAAGAATTGTCAAAAAGTTGGCTGCCAACTCCAGACCTATTGGATTTGCCAATGTTTTTTTTTAGTTTGTAAACTGCAAGTGCTGCAGTTATCTACTGGTGCAGATGTTCAAGTAGGAGGCTAAAGCCAGGGTGAAAGACTTCCCCAGGTGTTTCTGGAGCCTACATTTTGTTTTATAATGAAGAAGCTTTATTGGTTTCCAAACAACACACAGAACACTGCACAGCACCATTATTTAGACAGTACTACATTACAAATAAACACAAGTCTGATTGTAAAGATCAAAACCATAGTATTCTCACCATCTGCCCCAAATCTTCCCATGCTTCTGTGGGCAGCCCCCTGTGGCATAGATAGGATTTTCATTTTGGTCACACCAGTCCACTTCCACCCTCCATTCCACCGATGAGGGGGCCTGCGAAGAATTCCACCGGGCAATATCGCTCTTGGCAACCAGAGAGGTGAACCCAATGAGTGTCCATTCTGCCCATGGGCCCCCAAGATCATCAAGGATGCCCAGTAGGGCCACCCTAGGGGTAAGAACCAAGGGTCAGTCAAGCACCTTTGAGAGTTCCTGTGTTATCTTCTACCAGTTGTGAACCACCACATGGTAAAAGTCTGCGCCGGGAGCAGAACAAAGGAAGCAGGTGGCCTGGGGATTTCACCGGCTCGATGGAGTTGTACAGGAGTCATGTAAGTCAAATGGAGGTAATTTAGCTGGATCTGTTTAAACCGGGTGGAGACAGCCAGCATGGGGTCCATTCACTTCTAGAGACACCCCGCAGCCTTCGACTCGGACTTTGTGGCACCTACCAGAGATAGTAGGCCATTACAAGTGTGGCCGATGCAAAGCATGCAGCTTAACCATCGAAACCAGACAATTTAGGTACAAACACCACACAGTCGACTTAAAAACCCACACAAACTGCAACACTACTGACGTCATTTATACCAATATCTGCCCTTACAATCAGATATACATAGGGCAGGCACGCCAGAAGGTCAAAGTGTGTATCCTACCGCAGTGTAGCAGGGTCAGGTGTGGCGTTGTTGGGGCACCGCCGGTAGAGCATTTTCAGACATTGAACCACTCACCATAAAGTATCAAATGGGTGGTCCTTGGAAATGTTTCATTAGGCATCAGTGGAGGGGACATTAACTCAGTTCTCAACACCCGTGAATGCAAATGGATGCACTCCTTAGATACAGTGCGGGATGGGTTAAACGAGCTGGATGCCACCAGCGCACAACTGTCATGTCTTTCAAACGAATGAACCTGTTTTCTTCCCAATGAATGGAGAGCCTATGTTATGTAAAGCATCTTGTCAAAGTTGGCTGTCGAAGTGTTACACCATAGATCGGTTCTTTTAAACCAATATGTTTGCATTGCTGCTTGATCAAAAACCATCTGTTCTGTTCAAACACATCTGTGTTCCATTTTAATCATGCATGGGAGATAGTCCTCATCTAATCTAACTTTAGGACTCCTAAACTGAGAAAAATCTTAACTTTAAAAATATTGGTATTCACAGAAGGCATTTAGGAGTCCTAAAGTTAGGACTCCTAACTTCTGTGAATTCCGAAATGAGTAAGTGCCTTCTGTGAATACCAAAATGGTAGTAAGTTTAAGATTCTGTCTTAAGTTAGTTCTGTGAATCGGGCCTGTGTTATTTGTTGTTATTCCCCACACGTTTATGACAACGATGAAATTGTAACCACCCACACGGTTGCTGCAATCAGGGCTAGTACGGCCTTCCCCCTGGGTTGGATGGCGGGTCAGCTTTCACGCTGACATCCACCAAGTTATGTCAGCCTTTAGCGGCTGATCGACCTACGTGCCGAACTGGCACGTGCACGTTGACAGCCCCGCAGTCTCTATTTAATGGGACGTGGCAATGGCTCCGCTTGCGAGATACTCTACTGACTTTGACCAAGTGTGGAGGTATGTTCCTTTCCCCGCTCTTCTCTATGCCATTTGATTAGTTACTTGTCTATCCTTCAAGGGGCACAGTGGGGCAAACTATCCTTTCCTATGTTTCCTCACTGGATCGTTCATGGAGGTTTCTGATTGATTCTTCCCTATCATTATCGTGCATGTTCCTGAGTACGTTTATTCATTTCAATGACACTGGGGACGGAAAATAAGATAATTTTTTTTCACATCCTAGACCATGCTGTTGCTGATATACTTGTGATGTTTATTTTCCGCACACACAGAGCCATAGATCCGTCTCTTCGGCATAGGAGCTTGTGAGCCCATTACTTTGAGTATTTCCACCAGATTTTTCTAGGTGGACCAAAGGGTAATTATTATTGCCTCTCTTTGATTAATGAACTACGGTTATTCATCCCATCACCTCAATTAGCAAGGCCACTTCTATTTTAAACCATCCCTAGGTGTCTCCTCTTGTCCTGATGAAGGCCCTACTGTAAGGACTCAAATTCCCTACGCACACCCTCGGGGTCGAAACGTCAACGGTTTTACATGTTTTTCATGTGTAGATAACAGCGATTGATTCACCGTGTCACTAAAATACTATGGTTCTCATGTATGTGTAGCCTTGAAAGTGGCTGGATAGGTCACCAGTATTTGTTGATGTATGCACTGCACATTGCCCTTCCTTTTTCACCAACCTTCAATATCGCACATCGTTGTTCACTCCCTCTTCTCCCTCTGGAGCACCTCATCACAATCATGCAGACAATTGTTCTGTTATTGAATATGAATATGATCATGTTCTAAACACGAATAAATTATAATTTTGATTTAGATGATGTTGAATCCAATGTTGAGTTTATTTTCGCTGTGACTGTTTATTTTTGTACTGTACGGTGGATATTCGGGTTCCCCCATTGTTTTGTAAGCCATAAATAGGGCCCTATGTCTTTTTGAGAGGAAGTGTAAGGGTGTTGGCAGCTAAGCTTTTGAGTATGTCCTATTAATAGAGACATAATAAAAGATGTTTGCACTATGTACAGTCTGACTGTGTAATATTAAAATATATAATTTGAAAGCATTTGTTTTATCATAAACACTACGGGTCTGATTTAGAGGTTGGCGTGTGGTACTCTCAGGCAGGGGATGAAGGACATTATGTCTTCTACCCTGACAAACTATCACCAGCTACATTTAGAGTTTACCACTGTCCCCTGGTGACCTCTGTACCTTCAGAGGAACTGCATTCAAGAAGTTTGGTAGATGGCTGCTGTCGGATTTGATAGCCGTCCACTAAACTTTTTTGTTTTTCAAAAACAATCTCCTAAAGTTGGAGTTTATTTTTGAAATAAAAATTACTAGCTACACCCACTCTCGGGGAGTTTGTCCCTGCCTGGGTGTACTGTTTATTTTATATTTTCTGTCCATGACTGGTAGGTGTACTGTGGCGGTGACAGACAGAAACAAGCATTGGCATAGCCAATAGGTCTCGCCTTTGGGACCTTATACGTATTTAGCCATGCAGCACATTATCGTGAGTGCTACGGCACCAAAAACCACTTGCCCTGCTCAGCAAGGCATGCCCCCTCCCTGGAAGGTTGTCAATATCTAAGACTGCGAGTTGAGTAGTGGCTCGTTTCTCACCTTTGTGAAAGTATAAAGAAGCCACGAGGAAGGAGGTTGAGCACACCAGGGGAGAATTTACACTCCGCCCAAGTATACTTGGGTGACCACAAAAGTAACAAGCAACAGGAAGGGTATGGATGGTGGGGAGGGTCAATGTCACTTTTGTTTTCTTGCTCTTGTTTTTTACTCTGCGCCCTCAATCAGGGCCGCATCTAAAGTAAATGATGAACAGTACGAGTGTCAATGAATGACGGCTTACAAAAGGGAAATTATTCTTTTGGCAGAGGACTGAAAGAGAGGGAGGGGCCCACAAGGCATGGGACAATCACTAACACATACCTCAGCATTTGGCATGATTATTCTTTTAGACTTTTATACAAGTCGCACTAGAGTGCCCATGTTGTGGTAGCAGCTCAGCCTCTACATGAATAGTGCTACTTTGCTGACGGTGGTGGCAGTAAGCAGTTCTTTTGTATTTATGTAGTAGAAAATGCAAACTAAGCAGTATGGTGTGCGCTTTGCTTGTTGGTAGTTGTAGTTCACTACCAACATGTAAAGCGCACACTTGACGATTCAATGACAATTCAGTATTCAGGCTGACAGACTTAAGACAGACTTAAGTTAGGATGTTGTCTTAAGTCTGTCTTAAGACAAACTTAAGACAAAATCCTAACTTCTGTGAATACCAAAAGTAGTAAGTTTAGGATTTTGTCTTAAGTTAGTTCTGTGAATCGGGCCCTGTGTATTTATATTTTTAATAATTTTAAAGAATTTAATTTAAGTTAATATTACATCCTCCTGGGTTTCATTTTAAGTCCCTGCCTCCATTATTTCCTTGGGAGGCTGTTGCAGAACCAGTTCATGTCCATGTGTGGTGCTTGACTTACTACTGTGTTTTTATTTTTGGTAGTATCTTACACTCAGAGCTTATTGAATAAGCAAAAAGTAGTAAAGTTACTCAAAAGTGTAACTTACTCAAAAGTGTAACTTACTCAAAAGTGTAACTTACCATTGGGAAAGTGTCTATAGGATTCAGAGAGAACTTGGACAGTTTACAGAAGAGTAATTCACAGTGTCTGGTCCCATTCCCTGAAGGTATGTGGACACCTACAAAGCATTGTGGGTGAAGCCAAAGTAAACTGTATGTTTCAGTAGCTGAGCCACACCTCACAGGTAGTAAGGGAAAGTTGATGCTCCCAGTGGGCCAAATTCCCTGTCCTTGTCACTTAAACCTGCTCCGTACAGCAACAGGGCACCCCCCTTTAACTCTCAAATGGGAAACCTACCCTTCTAAGCCCTCTGCATGAAAATTATACATTTTGGAAGCACATGGCTTGTATAAATTATGCCCCTTAAAGTTCCAAATAAAATTATGAGTTTTACATAGGCCTGGGTGGTAAATTCCGTTCTGCTTGTGGAATTTGTGGAATTTGGTAGTTTTGCGTTCCGCGGAGAAAAAATTCCTGATTCGCGGCTTCACAGAATGTTTTGCTTGCTTGTACTTTCAAAATGTGTGTTCGCTAGATATTTCCCCTGAGCACGCAAACAGCGTTCGCGAACAGGAAAAAAGCATCGCAAACGGGCGGAACAAGCAATTCCGCGTGTTCGCGGAACTCTGCGTGCTCTTGGAGATTTTTAACCGCTTCGCAGAGCTTTGCGTAGCGCGACTACGCAAATTCCGCCCACTCCTAGTTTTATGGAGAGTTTTGTAATAATAAAACTTTATTTCCGTAGTTTTCCCCCACACGTCATCAGGTGCCACCACGATAATGTAACAAGATTAGACTTTTGGAAATAAAACAAAACAAGTTAACCTTTGCAGGCTTCTGGGAGCTGGACTGCTTTTTATGTCAACCGTGAACCAAGATGCCTGACTGTGCCTGGGACAGTCTCTGCTCACCAGGCTTCAAGCCTTTTAGTGCCCATCAGTGTACCTGTCGCCCCACCTGTGTGGGTTCCTGGTTCATTCATAGATGCCAAAGGGCCTTTGCTGCTTGACAATTCATGACCGCCAACCCCACAGCCCCGTGGACAGCTGATCCGGGCACCAGATCGATGCGCTGTGGCTAGGAAGAGTCCATGGCAACTCTGCAGTGATGGAAACCAGAAGAACCAAGAGGCATATTAGCAAGGCCTTTTTCGCCTCTTTAGCGGCACTTTTTGCCGCTAAAGCAGCGATTTTTTTTATTGCCCTATCAGCAAGTTTTCGCTAGCAAATGTTAGCAACAGTTTTCTGGCGATAGCGGCCGGTTTTCCTATCGGCTTGCATGTCAGCGATAATTATCGCTAATGACATGCAAGGTAGGCGTTCCCAACTAAAAGCGACTGAAAACAGTCGCTGACACACCTTCCCCCTATTAGTAACGCAGGCAAAGCGATAAAAAAACTCACGCAAACCGCGAGTATCGCTGGATTTTAACACCTGCTAAAATCCTGACTTAGCCATTGTTTTCTATGGGAGGTGGATTCTCCGGCTGAATCCTCACCTGCCTATTAGCAACCTTTTCCTTAGCGATGAGAATTCATCACTAGAATTCCTGCGTTATTGATGGAGAATCGCCGCTATCGCTGGCTTATTATCGCTTTGGAGATAAGCGTTGCTAATAGCTCGTTATGTCCGTGATCTAAACCAGCGATAACAAATACAGCGCTAAGCGCGCTTTGCAATGATTATCTCAAGTCCTTGCTAATATGGCTCATAGTTTTATTTCTGATGGTGAGAAATTAAACAGCTCCAGGCACATGCTTACTTAGACAGAGAAAGGTAAGAGAGACGAGCGACAGCAGGGTGTCGAATTGTGCAAGAAAAGATGGAACACTTCGCCTCGGAACTGGTGATCAGAGAGAGGGACACCCTCAGGGAAGGACCGAGAACAGGACAGCGGGAGCTCAAAAATGATGGTGCGAAAAGAATGAATGCACAAGGACAACAAGCATTGGCAAAGCTAATATGCCTCACCCATGGGAGAGCTATTTGATTTGCCAATGACTTTTAGCTATGCTGTACCACAGTGCGGCTGTCGTGCAGCATGGTTAAAAGTTAAAAAAAGTTTAAAGAAGTGCTATGATGCAGCAATGTCATAGTGCTTTTTTTTAAACGTATATCTAGAAAAGTTTAGATATACTATTCTTAACTCCACATCGACAAACCTTTCAGAAATATGTATAGTGAAGTTACATATAGTGTGTAAACCTATAATTGCCTATATAAACTACCCTTCACCTACCAGAATTTGGGCTACTGATATATCATGAAGGTAGTCAATATTCTATAGGTGAAGGTTGCTACAGATAGATAGGTTTAGATTTAATATTCATTAATCCACATTGGCATACCCTGATGATATACATGTCTATAGGGTAGGTAGATGTGGGCGTATGATGTGCGTGTATCTGCATCCTTAGAAACACCAGACCTCATGAAGATTCCTCTCCCTGGGTCATCCTTTCTACAGTTACTCACTATTACGTTGACTTGCAATGGAGTTACCATGGCAAATATGACCATGTCTGCCACCTTGAGTTTGCTCTGTTGCTTTCAGAAGGGTTAGCTTAGCAGGAAATCAAGGAGATTTTCTTGACATTCAATATGTGGTTGGGAAAATTAACCAATTTCCAGACTCCTAAGTCCCCATCTAGTTGCTGGACACATTGCACTGGTGAGGGTCCGCTGAGGTTGGTATTCAGTTGAACCTCACGTCATTCTGTGACCGTGGTCAGCATGCCAACAGGATGCTTCACTTGGCGTGTAGAGGAGGAGGCGCGTTTCCAGCGTGAAGATTGTGTTCTAGAACACAAAGTGATAGAAGAGGATATTGGCACCAAGGTGTATTTCTTGGCCTCTACTCTATTTACTATGCAAAAGCGCACACATAACATCCTGTGACCTTTCGTCTGAGTCCGGTGGGCGTGTCCTGCTCCTTGTGGTTCACACCACCTGCCACGTTCACCATATCATTACCACATCTTCTTTTAACTGTACTCAGCATCTGTTTGTGTCCTGGCTCTCCCTCCAAGATCACCTTTTTTTGGGTGGATCAGTTAGTGCTTCATTTGTAAAAGAAAAAGTGCCGGGCCCAACCTTTTGTTTAGATGCCTGCGATCAACTCTATCAAATGTCAGGGTTTCAAGTCCTAAGGCTGTGTAGTCTTGATTCCACCTCATGCTTCTTTAACCCACCACCACACACTCCCTGCCACTTTATCTCCCTCTTACAGGTCTTCCTTTCTCTTCCTTTGTTACTGATTTAAATTTTTTCTCTTCCTCCACTTTCCCCCTTTTGTGTTTTTCTCCACTTTGCTCTGGATCTCAGTCTGTTTAGGAAATATAAGTGGCAGTCCCTGGAGATGAGTGCCGGTGGGCCCCACCTGCATCCCGGCTCAAATTAAGCACTGAGTTAGTACAGCTGGATGAGGCAGACATGAGGTCCATCTTCCTCAGCTTTCATCCCTTTGCCAGAATTTGTTTTGAATAGATGAACGTTTGAGGATATGATGCTGGGGATGGCTAAATTTAGCCTTTCACAATAATATTGCACCAGGACACTCTCAAGGGCATCTGTGTCCTTTATAAATCCCGCTCATCATCATCATGTTCCCCTAACATGTGCAAGTGTTGCTTGCTTTTCACAATCAACTAGGGGTGGGTGGAATTTGCATAGTCACGCTGTGCAAAGCTCTGCGAAACAGTAAAAAATCTCCACGAGCACGCAGAGTTCCAGGAACACACGGAATTGCTTGTACCGCCCATTCACGATGCTTTTTTCCTGTTCCCGAACGCTGTTTGCATGCTCGGGGGGAAATATCTCGCGAACACGCATTTTGAAAGCGCAAACAAGCAAAAAAATTTGCGAAGACGAGGAACGCTGAATTTTTGGGAATTCCGCTTTCTCCGCAGAATGAGAAATCACCCAAATTCCACGAATGGAACGGAATTTACCGCCCAGGCCTACAATCAACATGAATAGTCAAACATTTATCAATTTGAAGTAATCGTTTTAGCTTAAAGCTGGGATCCAGCAGCCCTGCACATCTCATCCAAGAACTCGCCTGACCTCCACTTAAAACAAGATTGATAGCTGTTCCCTTTCTCACTTGTGACCTGAGCTTTTTCCGAAGCCTAACTGTGAACACTGTGGAAACAACTTCTGTCTTACACTGATGGAGACTTTTTTCTTTCAGTCGTTTTGGGTACCAACGTGTCCTCCTTTCAAATGCTTTGTGTTGGAGAATGTCACCTAGTGTCTCCTGTCTTTCCTACTCTCTCTTTTTATCTCACCTTCTATTTCCCTCTCTTTGACTCCATCTCTTTTCCTTCTTTGTCTCCTTCTCCTCTTTCCTTTTCCCTCACTGTATCTTCACTAACTCTCCTCCTGTATGCATGTGATAGTTGTATAGCACAAACCCAGCTGAAAGCATTTGCAGAGTCAAAGGAAAAAGATACTGTTAACTTGTCGCTTCTAGGAGCGAGCGTCTCGTGTGAGATGTTGTGGTCTTTAAAGAGGTGTATCTTCTTCACTTTCTTAAATCAGAGCAGAACTGGGTCAGTCGTAAGATACACATATGGAGGCCGATTCACAGAACTAACTTCAGACAAAATCCTAAACTTACTACTTTTGGTATTCACATAAGTTAGGATTTTGTCTTAAGTTTGTCTTGAGACAGACTTAAGACAGACTTAAAACAAAATCCTAACTTAAGTCTGTCTTAAGTCTGTCTTAAGTCTGTCTTAAGTCTGTCTTAAGACAAACTTAAGACAAAATCCTAACTTCTGTGAATACCAAAAGTAGTAAGTTTAGGATTTTGTCTTAAGTTAGTTCTGTGAATCGGGCCCATGTTGTTCTAGGTCTTCCTGCTTCCTTTCAATCTGCCTCTTTCTCTTCTTCTCTTTTTTTTTGCCCCTGTCTCTTAAGTTTTGACTCATACTTGCTCTCTCTCTCTCTGCCTCTCTTTCTTTATTTCTGCTTCTTCATCCTTTCTAAATTCAGTTCCATGCAATGATTCCGTTTTTTTCCTTGGCGGGATTCACACAGCTCTGTGGGTTCACAGCCGCTACACTACTGTCTCACACACAAGTCTTTGGGTATACTATCTAGTGATGTCACAGGCTGACAGGTTCTGCTGGATATTCTACCACTTCCCATTCTTCTCCAAGGAAGACAATGGGGCCGATTCACAGAACTAACTTAAGGCAAAATCCTAAACTTACTACTATTTTGGTATTCACAGAATGCACTTACTACTTTTGGTATTCACAGAAGTTAGGATTTTGTCTTAAGTTTGTCTTAAGACAAACTTAAGACAGACTTAAGATAAACTTAAGACAAAATCCTAACTTAAGTCTGTCTTAAGTCTTTTTTTTAAGACAAAATCCTAACTTCTGTGAATACCAAAAGTAGTAAGTTTAGGATTTTGTCTTAAGTTAGTTCTGTGAATTGGGCCCAATCAGGCCACGGAAGCTTTTTGTGTAACTTTTTATGTCTGGCTTCACTGTGCAGGGTCGACAGATGTAATATGATCAATCTAAAAAAGAGCTTTCAGGAATGCTACAAACAGGGGCTTTGGCTCCGCCCCCATTTTGGTAACCAGGAGTACATGTTTTGATTGGGCAGAAGTTGTGTTCTTCCACAGAAAAGAGAGTTTCACTTCCACCCAGCTGTGATTGTTTTGTTTCATTGTTCAGCTGCCTGAGCAGGCAACAGTATGGCTGCCTGAGCTTGAATTTTCTGAGAAATACACGTGCCATTGTCATGCTCTTAAAGTGTCTTAGATAATTAGATAATTGATATTGTTTTTCTCTGGCAGCAGCACATATAGGAGGAGTGCAGTCATGATCAATGGATTGTTGTCATGGTACCTTCCCCCTTCCATAATTAACTTTAGTTTAAGCATCAAAGTGCTGTGTGTGTTTGAGAGCAGCAGGAGATTCCAGGTAACACTAATCTGCCTTTTTTTTTAGGTCTCGCTTGACGGTGCAACTGTGGTCAACAAAAAACAGAGCTTTCAGACTACTACTGACTGGTTTAGGACACACCCATGTGCTGGTTCACCTGAGTATAGGTTTTAATTGCTCTGAATTTGGTGGTGTCTGCAAAAATCCAGCTTGCATTGCATTTTTGGTTAGTGATAAAGATTATACTCGATACAGAAGGATTGATTTGGCTATGGTGGCAAGAAAATGATCATGGCGGTGGGCCTGATGTGTTTATTATGGAATGTTACGCTAAAGGCAGTAGGCCTGGTGTATTTATTGTTAAAGTCCTACATAAAAGCCAATAGGCATTGAAAGGTGGATTGTTATCACTCTGTATTAATGCCGATAGATAGGTATTTTGTTACATGGAATCTCACAAATTACTTTAGTAGGTAATGGTTTTTGGTGATGATTACCTCCTTGTGACTAGGCCTGCGCAGTAAATTCCGTTCTGCTCAGGGAGTTTGCGGATTTTGGGTAATTTTGCGTTCCGCGGAGAACACGGAATTGCCAAAAATTCCAAGATCCACGGCTTCGCAGAATTTTTTGCTCTTTCAAAATGCGTGTTCGTGAGATATTTCTCCCTGAGCACGCAAATAGTGTTCGCGAACAGCAAAAGATCACCGCGAACGGGCGAACAAGCAATTTCGCATTTTCGCTGAACTTTTGCGTGCTCGTGAGGATTTTTTACAGTTACGCAGAGCTTTGCGTAGCGCGACTACGCAAATTCCGCCCACCCCTACTTGTGACTAACTGTGGATAGAAGGTTTGCTATCTGAGAATACTTCTTAGTGGCTCTTTGGAAATATTGTATTTTGCCTTTTTCAACTGTAAATTTGTGAACCTTTATAATTTTATGACAGTCTGGTGCTGGCCTTTATGCGAAAAGTCTACACTCAAGACTGTAGGCCTGAGTTGGTTATGCTGACAAGCCAATGACAGCCGCTAAAGGCTTGATTGGGGTGCAGGGACCTTTGATGCCAGAGGACAGAGGACATGGGTCTGGCCTGTTTATTTTCAACAGTTATTATAAAGACAGTAGGCTTGTCTTATTTATTGTGAAATGTATATGATAAAGCCAACAAGCCGCTCACAATGGATTGTTATTGCATTTTGTCACAGGGCGTGGAAAGGTATTTGGTTACATGTAATCTCACAGATTACCATAAAAGGCAGGGTCTGAAAAACCCTGGGAGTAGAATTTCACTGCAATGTTTTTAGTTAAGCCCTAATGAGAGGGATTGTATATTGTTTTACCAACTGTAATTTGGCAAATATTTGTAATTTTATAAAAGCATACTTGAAGTTTGCTTGCCTAAGCACACCGCAGTAGACATGTGTTGTTTAAGGTCTTAAGCCATAGCATGCAGCAAACTTATCAGTCATGTGGGAAACGTTATGTCAGATTCATTAGGTGTGATCTGTTTATAATGAAAAGGAATGACAAAACATGTAGGCCTTACTTATTGTGAAAATCATGCACTAAAGGCAATAGGCTTTTAAGGTTTAATTGTGATTACAGTGTGCTAAAGCCAGTAGGCGGACATTTTGTTACATGGAATCTTGCGGATTACCGTAGTAGGCAGGAGTTTTGGTATTAGTAACCCACAGGAACAAATCATGGGGAAAGACATTTTGCTGTGTGGTAATCCCCAATAGGCTGTATTAGTAGGAATTAAATATTGTTTTGAAAAGTGCATTTTTGTACATATTTGTGACTTTATTACAGTGTACCTGATGGATGCCTTGTGGGAAGGCTTTTGACCAACACAGTAGGTCAGCGTTGGTCATAGTAACAAGCCAACAAGAAAATTTAGAAGCCTGTTTGCTTATAATACAAAGTTACAATAAAGGTAGTAAGCCTGACATACTGATTGTGAAAACCATACGTTAAAATAATTAGGCATGTAATGGCAGATTGTTTTTACGCTGTGTTAAAACCAACAGGTGCTTATTTTGTTACAGGGAATCCCGCAGATGCGAAAGAAAGAATGTTTGTGTTGGTTTCCCCTTGTGTGCAAACCTCGGTTATAGAAGACTAGCAGCTCGCCCCGACCTTGTCCGGGAGCAATCAGGCTTCCTCGATCCCCACCTGCCCCGACATAGCAGCCCGTCCCGAAATGAGTGTTCAGGGACCCCGCCCACCCTGGCCCCCGCCCGCCCGCCCCGGCCTTGTGCAGCAGCCCGGCCCCCCGCCCACCCCGACATTGTCAAGCAGCCCAGGCCCCCACCCACCCGCCCCGTCCCCCGCCTGCCCTGCCCGGAGCCTTACCTCAGCCGCTGCTCCTCCCCCGCGCTCCTCATTTCACCGCCCCGCCGCTTACCGCTCCTCCCGCCTGTCCGCCGGTTCTCACCGCCATTCCGCCATTGGTCACCGCTCCTCCCCCGCGCCATGTCCGCCGCTCCTCCTCGCGTTCCTGGACGCCGCTCCTCCCCGCACTCCTGACGTCAGCACACAGGTCGCGGCCGGCGCTACTTCGAAGGGACTACTTTTTTATGTTAATTTTTTAAATAACGCATATTTTTATACTTTATATAGCCTATGTCCATCTGCACACCCTGACGATTACAATGATGTATCTATCGGGTGTGTGGATTGGCGCTGTGGTTCCCGAGTTTACCCGCCTCAAAGGTGCAAAGTTCTTCCTTTATAATAGTAGTATAGATTTGCACTGTCAGAATGCTTATTAGGCCCTCTTAGCAGAGATAGTATTTTGCTTTGCCAACTGAAATGTTGTATATTATGTAATTTTATGACAGAGTGCCATTGGCTGTCCTGGTCGAAAATGTAAGCTCAGTACAGGAGCCCCAATTGGTTATGATGACAAGCCAATCATAACAGACCTGCTTGGTTCACTAGGAAAACATATTTCTGATACCATAGGTTTGATCTGTTTCTTATGAAAAAGTAGGCTACACTAAGTACACATGAAGTGTTAATTGTGAAAGCATATGTTAAAGTCAAATTCTAGCGGGATAAGGCAGACTTTTACTGTAATAATTCTTGCTGCAATCTCTTCTTAGCTGTCTGTCTGCCAGGTTCTTGTAATATAAACACAATAATACATATATACATCCATTTATAAAAAAATATGTATTCATATAGATACAAATAGAGGCCCTTTGGGTCAGCTCTGTTCTGCGATTGGTCCATCTGAGTGTCATTCACTCGCTGCTTCCTTGCATTACAGCATACTGAGCGGGGCAATGATTCAGTCCGCGTCAGTCATTGGCTCTTTGCCCTGTGAATAATGCAATTTTCCGATCACATGTGTACAATCACCTGAAAACAAGTGCACTTTAGTGTCAGAGCTCATTGGCTAGTCCTTTTCTTTTAAATGTTTTCCTTTGATAGTTTCCCTTTAACTTCTTTGCTCCTCCTTTTTTAATCATTCTTAAGAGTATACTCCTGCCCTCCAGGCTGCGCTGAGGGTTTGCCTGCCAGCCACTCCTTTCATCGGTAGATTGGCGCACGCCACGTGGCCACTACCTGTAAACCAGGCGGCCATTGTGACATGATGTTGTGCATCGAGTATCACTGTATTATGATGCACAGACTGCTAACAATTTGGATCTAAATATGATGGCCATGCTGGAACTTTAAAACAACAATAGACTTTCTAAAATACCTCTGCAAGACAGACTCCCACTGCTATGGTATTGCAAGTATATGCACATCATGTTTAGACAGCAAAATGTTTTATTTGTACTACTTCTATTATATTATCTTGCATGGGGTGATGAGTTTGTGTATGCAGTATTGCGGTTATGTCAGTGGGTGAAAGAATGAGTCAGTAATGGATGAATGGATGCATGAGTACAAAGATGAAGGGCAGCGTGCATGTAATGGTGAGCCACCAGGCACTTTTATTCATTGGCATTGCCAGTGCTTGTTGTTTCACAAACATGCTTTGCACATCTTTGTGGTTCATTAAATTCCTACTCAATCCTTGGTTGGGTGGGGTGGTTCAGCCTTAGGTATTGGTTACCTATGTCCATATGCTGCCATTATAAACCAGTTTATGGGCCAGTGGGGCCACCATAGACTCTTGAAGGCAGCGGTGAGGCAACAATGCAAGACCACTACATGAATAACTCAGCAGCTCGCCACAGGAAGCAACTTTGGTCTGAACAGGTAGGTTCCTTTCTTAGGCCTTGGCTTTTTGGTGTTGGTTGGTGTTGGTGGCAGTGGGAGCTAAAATGAATGCTATTTCTCGTATGATTCTCACTGGGGTCATGTTTACATCTAAATGGTGCAGCGTTGCACTGCGAGCAATAGGGCAGCGCTGCACTGCGTCATTTAAAAAAACTCAGGGATGCTCCCCATTGACACAGCGCACCCCTGTATTTTCCCTTGTACCAGCATCAAAAAAGCTGTCTAGTGCCAGCATTGCACTGTTGTGCAAGGGTGTCTGCATTGCAGGGATGATTGTGTCTATGCAGAAAGCAAGATATTCTTGAACAAAAACAATCATTAAAGGTGTTTTGCTCCTTCTATGTGTGATGTAGAATTCAGCCCTCAAAGAAAGAGCAATAAATTAGAAGAAATAAAAGTATTTCTCCTCGTTGCGCCACTTTAATGCCTCCTTTTGAAAGTTGTTAGTTTTTGGAGCTGCCTCAGGTTTCTGGGGCATTGTCAAAAAGCAATGGATGTCGCGGTGGAACGCCCACAGCAACACCTATTGCATGCCTCCTTGGAACTGAAAACGGAGGCACGGAGGCCCATATTTACAAGACGTCTTTGCGCTGCCTTTTAAATATGGAGCAGGGAATCGCGCCACCCGAGCACTGGAAAAAGTGACACCCTTGTAAATAGGCCCCTGAAGTCTCTAATTTGAAGTCTGTGAAATATGTCTCTCATTAGGATGTTATTTCTTTTTCTGGTAGTGATATTTTTTCAAACCTGGCATTACTTAGTTTCTTGGATGGTTAATTTCCTATACCATGCTGTATGCTATAGGAGTGTACGTCCGTGTTGTGCCTCATTTCGGGGGTCACTTAATTTGTCTCCCTCTCCATTCACTTATGGTTTTACTTATGCTCAACTCCTTCATTTGCTGCAGTCCAAGGTTTTCTGCAGCTTTGCTCTGACCCCAGCACGAGGCAAAGTGACACTTGCTGCTTACTATATAGTGCAAAAGGTGCTTTCCACTAGAAAACTGCACTTTTCAGAGGGCCAACCCCAATTTCTGCTGCTTTGCGTCAAGGGGTGCTACACGGATGGATCGATGTAAAATCCTATGGGTTTGATGCAGTACCCAATCTACTAACAAAGAAAGAACAGTGGTGTAGCATTAGCCCCCGCAGCCTCCACAGCCCCAGCAGTACAGGGGTGGCCCGGAGATCCAGAACTGGACTCACAATTAGGGGTGGGTGGAATTTGCGTAGTCTCCGCTAGCAGGCAAAAGTTCTGAAAACACGTGGAATTGCTTATTCCGCCTGTTTGCAGTGCTTTTTTCCTGTTCACGAACACTGTTTGTGTGCTCGGGGAGAAATATTTCCCGAACACGTATTTTGAAAGCACGAACAAGCAAAAAATTCCGCAAAGCCGTGGAATTTTTGACAATTCCGCTTTCTTCGCGAAACGTGAAATTACCCAAGTTCGGCAAATTCCACGGGCAGAATGGAATTTACTGCCCATGGCCTACTCACAATGGACCCAGACACCGTTGGAGTGAGAACTGGTGGCCGCCTGCCAGGTGGTCACTCTTGTTCTTCCAGTTGTGCGGGGGAGCCCAAGTCAGCTGAAAGCCCGCACCGTGATGAGAGTAGCCAATGGAATCTGGGTGTGAGGAGCATATTTTTAGACATTATGATTCTTTAGAAGGAACAAGACTCATGCACCAAGATTGCACAACTGTCACCCTGTCAAGGGCCTCTGCACCATTCCTGAGGCAACAGGCTGACATGGCTGGTCTGTTCAGTATTTCCAGTGCAGACGTACACCGGCTGAAGCTGTGACCACTACACCGCTGCCCCTCAACTGGCAAATCCATGGTGTGGAACTACTACACCGCAGACAAATACAAAAACAAGCATTTACAATGCAATCGCACTCGCATTTGTGAAAGTTAGAGCTCTTGCTGCTGAAAATGACAACATTTTTTACTTTGCTTTTTTGTATGCAGTGGAGTGATGATATTTGCATAGCGCTATTGCAATTTGCATGCCCTTGTGGTGATGGAGAATCAGAAAATAGGAAATAGGTTATGAGGGAGGGGAGACAACAGTAAAATGCTGGAAGAAAAAAAAAATAACAGCATCCTGGAAAATGCAAATACTCACAGGGAATGCAAGATTAAGTAAACCATGTGAAATGCAAGCAGGAACAACATGGTTACCTTAGCGCTTTTACACTTATTATTCGGAAATAATTGAGTGTCTGTTTTTGCCTGTAAAGTTAAGGACATGACTGCAGGAGCCGAAAGGGACTTGTTTCAATGTCCATTGCTTATATTCTTACAAAATGTAAGCAGCATGGTTTAAAAAGACCACATCGGTACAAAAGGGGGCGGTGATGGACGGAGCATCTGAACCAATCAAACACTCACACCCAGTCAAAAGATCTGGGTTTGATCCATCACCGTTCTTTAGCCCACTCTGCCACCCCAGTTCAGACATGGCCATATGCAAATCAGTCTGACCCTGTGCCTCATGGGAACAGTCCAGCCCGAACTGCCAAGCCATGCCTTCCCTGGACCGGAAACAAGCTTCCTAGGACCGGTTTCTGGCATTCCAGCCGTCCTCAGCCCGGCTTGCTTGAATCCAGTGGCAAAGTGAGCAAGGGACTCACGTCTGAGCATACCCTGCCAACTTATGGCGGCCAAAAGCGGTACAAAAGTGGGTGGTGATGGACGGAGCATCTGAACCAATCAAACACTCACACCTAGTCAAAAGATCTGGGTTTGATCCATCACCGTTCTTTAGCCCACTCTGCCACCCCAGTTCAGACATGGCCATATGCAAATCAGTCTGACCCTGTGCCTCATGGGAACAGTCCAGCCCGAACTGCCAAGCCATGCCTTCCCTGGACCGGAAACAAGCTTCCTAGGACCGGTTTCTGGCATTCCAGCCGTCTTCAGCCCGGCTTGCTTGAATCCAGTGGCAAAGTGAGCAAGGGACTCACGTCTGAGCATACCCTGCCAACTTATGGCGGCCAAAAGCGGTACAAAAGTGGGTGGTGATGGACGGAGCATCTGAACCAATCAAACACTCACACCCAGTCAAAAGATCTGGGTTTGATCCATTTGGGAGGCATCATCCCAAATGCAAAAATCGTAATTTAAGGAATCTCTAAATTAAGATTCCTTAAATTGCGATTGCATTTAAGGAATCCCAAATTGAGATTCCTTAAATGCAATGAATAAAAGTAAAAAAAATAGCGAATTCGCTAATAGGAGTAGCAAATTACCATGAAGTTGAACTTCATGGTAATTTGCTAAAACTTTGGAAAAAGCACTTTTGTGCATTTTTCAAAGTTTCATGTTGCGCACACACATGCCCTTAGGGCATGTGTGTGTGCAACATATGTGCAGAGATCAATTTCAGGGGTGCAAGAGGGTGTCATTTTGACACCCTTGCCCCCTTGAAATTGCATGAGCAATTTGCGAGTACCTACTGGTACTCGCTTATTGCTCATGCAATCTCCAATTCATTCCTATCGGCCTGGAGGCCCATAGGAAGGAATGGTACAGCATTCCTTAATTGCGACTAGCAATTTGTGAGTAGCAATTGAGGAATGTTTAGGAGTCGCTATTTTAATAGCGATTCCTACATGCATAGGCTTTTGCTATTCCTAAATAGCGATTACTTAAAAATCGCTATTTAGGAATAGAAAAAGGCTATGTTGATGCATCTGCCAGTTACTTGTTTAATGCAAAAATAGTGAGAATCACAGCAAATAATCAAGAAACAATTATCATTTGAACCAACCAGAGCTCTCGGCTAAAACGCGTCCAAATTTGAATGATTGTTATACATTTTCCTTTAATACAAGACTATGGGCCAGATGTAGGTGGCTAAATACTGGTCGGTAACACCGAAATTTGGTAAATTTCTACGTTACCGACCGGTATTTAGCCATGTGCGATGTAGGTGACTTTAAAACTACATGCAAAATAAAGAATCGCTAAATAGTGATTCCTTATTTTGATCTTGCATTCAAGGAATTGGTAATACCGATTCCTTAAATGCAATGTACGTAGCACTAAAAACAGTGCACCTCGGCCTTAAGGAATCGCTATTTAACACCAACTTCAAGTTGGTGGTAAGTAGCGATTTCCTTACAAAAAGCACTTTTTTGCTTTTTTTAATGTGCCATGTGGCACACATCCATGCCTTTAAGGCATGTATGTGCGCCACATGTGCACACATGCACATTTCAGGGGTGTAACAGGGTATCCTTTGGACACCCTGGCACCCTGAAATCCCTGCTGCTATTAACGATTCAGTAATACCGAAGCGCTAATAGGGAATCTCTTCCCATTCATTCCTATGGGCCTCCTAGCCTATAAGAATGAATGGGTAGGTATTCCTTAATAACGAATCGGAATTAATGATTCGTTATTAAGGAATGTTAAGGAATCGCTAATATTTTAGCGATTCCTACCTACATTCCATTTAGCGAGTCCTTAATAGCGATTCGGTAATAATCGCTATTAAGGACTTGCTGAATGGAAGTTACCTACACCTGGCCCTATGTTGTGCAAACATGGGACAGAAACTTGTTACTCTCAGCTGAACTTGTCCAATGAGCAGGTGGCAAGGTCTTCTCACTGAGAATACGCGAGACGTCCTCGATGGACACACCGCTGACTTCATTCATTTCTTAGAGCGATGCTTTTGGTACCAACATCGAAACAGATGCGGGACTTTATTATATGATGTAGGGAATCTGAACATGTATTATCTCTCATAAAATAGATTTTAGGCCTAATATAGCCATAAAACTCAGCAATTATACTGCAGCACTGGGGAACCTAAATTAATAAGAGTACAGCATTTATATTTAATTATAGCACACATAGGAACCGGTTGTGATGTACAGCTGCAAGAGAACACTAACGCTAATGCAAGAAGAGGGCAAGATTATGTTATCATCACACTGCCTTGGACTCTGGTGGGGACCTTGAGGAAGCACTTGTGACAGCACTGACCAGTGCAATTTCTTTTCCTTTGAGAGACGGAATAAGAGAACCAAAGCGTCTGGAGACAGCAGTCAAGCACGGGAAGCGACAAAGGCAACCGGTCCCAAGCCAGAGTGCCTTGACACCTGAAGGCAGGCAGGGCAGACAGGTACCTGTGAGTGATATGAATCTTCTCATTAGAGGGGCTCTTGCTTAGTGCATATTCCTGAGATGGCCGTCTCACGCTGACTGTGCTCAACGTGTTTCAGTATTTTCTTTTTGCGGGACCCTCATCATGCATAATCTGGAGCCCTTGAGTGCACATGCTTATTTTTTACCCTTTTTCTTTTTTCTTATCACTTTTTTCCCCTTTTATGTCTAGCCCTTGGGGGTAAACTCCACTTCGTAGGTAGAGTTTACGAAGTTTTTGCTACTCTGTGCTTCACCTGCCGAAAGCTCCTTCTATGCTGCCTGGCATAGTTTATTGGCCAGGGAAAATAATGTATTTCCATTTCTCACATAGGGCCATTTATAAATGTGACAATTAGTCACCCCAGCTTGCAGATGCACTGAAGGGAAATCAAGTGGAGGCAGCGTCTCGCTGAGACCCACCCTGGCTGGGGAGGAGATGAAGGCAGGAACTGGAGGCCAAATCCTGTTATGAAAGGCAGTGCAACTGCTGCTTGGGAGTGGGATGGGAATGCGCAACAAAATTTGTTTTATTTATTTACATGTTTACTTACCTCCGTTCATCCATATTCCGGTGTTTACTACCCCCCACCCTGCCCCTGCCCCACCTCACCGCCCCACGGAACTCCCTCCACAGGCCGCTACTGCCTTCATGGGGGTCTGAGGCTCTGCCGAAAGTGAAACTCCATCACGTGCGGAACTCTGCAAAATTCCACAACGTTTGTCAGCAACTCCACGGAATTCCGCAGAGTGGAACTCTGCGAGCTCCGCCCACCCCTATTTATGTCCTGATGATTGACTGCATAATAATGACAATTTTTCTCCATTACATGGTTTGAGATCTCTTTCTGCCCATCAGTTTGGTGATGGTTAGCTTGCATACTTAAAATTCGTCATTCCTAGGTGATTTAGCAAGGAGCTGCAGAAATTGTCTCCGGTCTGTCGTGAGGAATTCCGTCAGATCATTCAAACAAACACTGACTTTGAGAAATTGCTGTCCCAATACTGATGCTGTTGGTAATCCTTTCATAAAATAATCGATTACAATGAACAGTACAGTACAGGCTTGTGGTTAGGGCAGGTTAACAATATAGTCCATAGAAACTTGGGCTTAAGGAAGCTTAGGCAGAAACACACACTTTTGCATAATCACACATTACTCAATTCTTCATTTATTGAGCTATAAACTATTTTGTTATGGACTACCAGACATTCCATATTAACACCAACACCCGTTTACCTGCATATAGAAACCACAGCAATGGAGCGCACACCGCTAGCCCCTCCTCCGGATCGCCCCTCGGGACTCTGGTACTTGTAGTTCAATAGTGGATCACCCAGGTGGGTGCAAGTCGGTACTTGTTGGACTGATGAATCTCTAGACCCGATACATGTCCCGGGTTTTTGGGTATCGCCCGAGACATGGCTCGGGTTTCGGGATAACTTCCCTCATCAGTAGAGAAAATTGTTAGGGGTGGAGGAGAAGGCCGCCAAACAACCATCAATGGCTTCGATGCCCGAACCGGCACGCAGGGCAGCATCCAGGAGCCCGTCGGCTCAACGCTCAAGGGAGCCAATTAATAGAAACCACAGCAATGGAGCGCACACCGCTAGCCCCTCCTCCGGATCGCCCCTAGGGACTCTGGTACTTGTAGTTCAATAGTGGATCACCCAGGTGGGTGCAAGTCGGTACTTGTTGGACTGATGAATCTCTAGACCTGATACATGTCCCGGGTTTTTGGGTATCGCCCGAGACATGGCTCGGGTTTCGGGATAACTTCCCTCATCAGTAGAGAAAATTGTTAGGGGTGGAGGAGAAGGCCGCCAAACAACCGTCAATGGCTTCGATGCCCGAACCGGCACGCAGGGCAGCATCCAGGAGCCCGTCGGCTCAACGCTCAAGGAAGCCAATTAATAGAAACCACAGCAATGGAGCGCACACCGCTAGCCCCTCCTCCGGATCACCCCTCGGGACTCTGGTACTTGTAGTTCAATAGTGGATCACCCAGGTGGGTGCAAGTCGGTACTTGTTGGACTGATGAATCTCTAGACCAGATACATGTCCCGGGTTTTTGGGTATCGCCCGAGACATGGCTCGGGTTTCGGGATAACTTCCCTCATCAGTAGAGAAAATTGTTAGGGGTGGAGGAGAAGGCCGCCAAACAACCGTCAATGGCTTCGATGCCCGAACCGGCACGCAGGGCAGCATCCAGGAGCCCGTCGGCTCAACGCTCAAGGGAGCCAATTAATAGAAACCACAGCAATGGAGCGCACACCGCTAGCCCCTCCTCCGGATCGCCCCTCGGGACTCTAGTACTTGTAGTTCAATAGTGGATCACCCAGGTGGGTGCAAGTCGGTACTTGTTGGACTGATGAATCTCTAGACCCGATACATGTCCCGGGTTTTTGGGTATCGCCCGAGACATGGCTCGGGTTTCGGGATAACTTCCCTCATCAGTAGAGAAAATTGTTAGGGGTGGAGGAGAAGGCCGCCAAACAACCGTCAATGGCTTCGATGCCCGAACCGGCACGCAGGGCAGCATCCAGGAGCCCGTCGGCTCAACGCTCAAGGGAGCCAATTAATAGAAACCACAGCAATGGAGCGCACACCGCTAGCCCCTCCTCCGGATCGCCCCTCGGGACTCTGGTACTTGTAGTTCAATAGTGGATCACCCAGGTGGGTGCAAGTCGGTACTTGTTGGACTGATGAATCTCTAGACCCGATACATGTACCGGGTTTTTGGGTATCGCCCGAGACATGGCTCGGGTTTCGGGATAACTTCCCTCATCAGTAGAGAAAATAGTTAGGGGTGGAGGAGAAGGCCGCCAAACAACCGTCAATGGCTTCGATGACCGAACCGGCACGCAGGGCAGCATCCAGGAGCCCGTCGGCTCAACGCTCAAGGGAGCCAATTAATAGAAACCACAGCAATGGAGCGCACACCACTAGCCCCTCCTCCGGATCGCCCCTCGGGACTCTGGTACTTGTAGTTCAATAGTGGATCACCCAGGTGGGTGCAAGTCGGTACTTGTTGGACTGATGAATCTCTAGACCCGATACATGTCCCGGGTTTTTGGGTATCGCCCGAGACATGGCTCGGGTTTCGGGATAACTTCCCTCATCAGTAGAGAAAATTGTTAGGGGTGGAGGAGAAGGCCGCCAAACAACCGTCAATGGCTTCGATGCCCGAACCGGCACGCAGGGCAGCATCCAGGAGCCCGTCGGCTCAATGCTCAAGGGAGCCAATTAATAGAAACCACAGCAATGGAGCGCACACCGCTAGCCCCTCCTCCGGATCGCCCCTCGGGACTCTGGTACTTGTAGTTCAATAGTGGATCACCCAGGTGGGTGCAAGTCGGTACTTGTTGGACTGATGAATCTCTAGACCCGATACATGTCCCGGGTTTTTGGGTATCGCCCGAGACATGGCTCGGGTTTCGGGATAACTTCCCTCATCAGTAGAGAAAATTGTTATGGGTGGAGGAGAAGGCCGCCAAACAACCATCAATGGCTTTGATCCCCGAACCGGCACGCAGGGCAGCATCCAGGAGCCCGTCGGCTCAACGCTCAAGGGAGCCAATTAATAGAAACCACAGCAATGGAGCGCACACCGCTAGCCCCTCCTCCGGATCGCCCCTCGGGACTCTGGTACTTGTAGTTCAATAGTGGATCACCCAGGTGGGTGCAAGTCGGTACTTGTTGGACTGATGAATCTCTAGACCCGATACATGTCCCGGGTTTTTGGGTATCACCCGAGACATGGCTCGGGTTTCGGGATAACTTCCCTCATCAGTAGAGAAAATTGTTAGGGGTGGAGGAGAAGGCCGCCAAACAACCGTCAATGGCTTCGATGTCCGAACCGGCACACAGGGCAGCATCCAGGAGCCCGTCGGCTCAACGCTCAAGGGAGCCAATTAATAGAAACCACAGCAATGGAGCGCACACCGCTAGCCCCTCCTCCGGATCGCCCCTCGGGACTCTGGTACTTGTAGTTCAATAGTGGATCACCCAGGTGGGTGCAAGTCGGTACTTGTTGGACTGATGAATCTCTAGACCCGATACATGTCCCGGGTTTTTGGGTATCGCCCGAGACATGGCTCGGGTTTTGGGATAACTTCCCTCATCAGTAGAGAAAATTGTTAGGGGTGGAGGAGAAGGCCGCCAAACTAACGTCAGTGGCTTCGATGCCCGAACCGGCACGCAGGGCAGCATCCAGGAGCCCGTCGGCTCAACGCTCAAGGGAGCCAATTAATAGAAACCACAGCAATGGAGCGCACACCGCTAGCCCCTCCTCCGGATCGCCCCTCGGGACTCTGGTACTTGTAGTTCAATAGTGGATCACCCAGGTGGGTGCAAGTCGGTACTTGTTGGACTGATGAATCTCTAGACCCGATACATGTCCCAGGTTTTTGGGTATCGCCCGAGACATGGCTCGGGTTTCGGGATAACTTCCCTCATCAGTAGAGAAAATTGTTAGGGGTGGAGGAGAAGGCCGCCAAACAACCGTCAATGGCTTCGATGCCCGAACCGGCACGCAGGGCAGCATCCAGGAGCCCGTCGGCTCAACGCTCAAGGGAGCCAATTAATAGAAACCACAGCAATGGAGCGCACACCGCTACCCAAAAACCCGGTACATGTATCGGGTCTAGAGATTCATCAGTCCAACAAGTACCGACTTGCACCCACCTGGGTGATCCACTACTGAACTACAAGTACCAGAATCCCGAGGGGCGATCCGGAGGAGGGGCTAGCGGTGTGCGCTCCATTGCGGTGGTTTTTACTAATTGGCTCCCTTGAGCTTTGAGCCGACGGGCCCCTGGATTCTGCCCTGCGTGCCGGTTCGGGCATCGAGGCCATTGACTGTTGTTTGGCGGCCTTCTCCTCCACCCCTAAACCATTTTCTCTACTGATGAGGGAAGTTATCCCGAAACCCGAGCCATGTCTCGGGCGATACCCAAAAACCCGGGACATGTATCGGGTCTAGAGATTCATCAGTCCAACAAGTACCGACTTGCACCCACCTGGGTGATCCACTACTGAACTACAAGTACCAGAATCCCGAGGGGCGATCCGGAGGAGGGGCTAGCGGTGTGCGCTCCATTGCGGTGGTTTTTACCCGTTTACCTGCAGCCAGAATTACCTGACATAGGTGAATCGTGAGACTACGACAAAACCTTTTCCGGTAGCTAGATATATGTACTAAAAATATGCTTTCCTAACAAAATATGATCACCTGTTTGTTCCTTTTTCCTGTTGCTTATTTGTATTTCTTGCATCCAAACGTAGGGATTGATTGTTGCCAGAATGTTCTTTGGACCCTGAAGGTCTACCTTAACTCCTTCTTCTGCTTGGGGCTTCATCATCAAAATGGTGAGTGCCTTGGTTGATTCAAGCGCTTCCTTTTTGTCTCCATAATGCTTTCGCCTTATAATGTCTTTTCCTGGTCTATATATAATCTTATAAGAAAATGCAGAGATGAAAAGGGACCACCTGGTTTGATGATCAGTTGCTCATTTAATTGATTTCTTGAAGATATGAATGCTATTATTTGTCCAAACCAAAATTTAATTTGGTGAGCCTTCAAAATAGTGTCTCTAGAGTATAGAAGGCGTCTTCTATAGTTGGAAGTTCTCCGTCATATGTAAATGTAAATGTATTTCGATTTATTTAGCGCACGAATCACCCAGGGGTCTCAAGGCGCTTGCTTAGGGAACCCGTCCTGGTATTCCCCTGTGAGATACCCCAGCAGGGTAGCCACAAGGTGAAAGCCAGGCATCCCACCGCGAGGGGCCGTAGTGGAGATTAAGCAAGCTATTGCCCAGAGTCGCAGAGTGTGACCCCGTGAGTCGAGTAGGCACCGGAGCGAGAATTGTCGAGTCCGTGGAATTTTTGAGCCCGAGACCCGCCGAGGCAGGGAATCGAACCCTGGTCCACGGCCGATCTCAGCTTCCGGGTCTGCCGCCTCTAACCACTGAGCCACGCTTCTCCACCATATGTGGTGTAGTTATGTTAACTGGCAGTCAAAATGTGTGAATTATACGTTATTGGGTGGGCGCGCTCTTTGATGGGATTTCATTGGGATGGAATATCTTTAGTTGCAAAAGCAGAAGCATCTGTTTCTAGGTGAAGCGTTTCTGATCATCTGGGTGGCGGGAGGTTTTATTTGTAGTAATGGCTTTTTTCAGATAACCGAAAAGGGCCTTGAGTTCTTGCATTGAAGACCCTAAAAATAAAACATTTGTTTACTGAGAAAGGTTTAGGTAGCTCATTGGCAGAGTTAGCGTTTGGTCTTTCCGATACCGCCTTTTCTGGATCCATGTGAGTGCCCTTTTCTGCAATAACGAAACCTAAAGAATAAAATGAGAGATACGTCTTCCTCCAGGTTGGCACACCAGACATGTTTACAAAGACAACAAAGGACTTCTTCATCTTCTGCCAGTGTTCTCCAGTGTTTGCGAAGAGATGAATATGTCACCCAAGTAAACAAATGACAACAAATGTGTCGAGATATCTCTAAAGACGTCATTCACAAAATGTTGGAGTACAGCTGGAGCAACTAACACACACGCACACTTGTGCATGCACGCACACACACACACGCACACACGCGGATACACATACACATGCATGCATGCACGCACACACACATACAAGTTTATGCAGCACATTCTTTTGGTGTAGGTACATCAGGACTGAAAATCGAACCACTAATATTGCCTCGGAGTGGGCTCCCGATCAGCCCGGTCCATTTCCCCTTCTGACCCTTTCCCAAGGCCTGGGGAAGTAGGTCATTCTCTGTCTGCCAAGCAAACTCCTCCCATTCCCACTCCACCCATCCCCACTCCGCCTTGCACCGGTCACCTTACATATATTTACCACCTACTTAGAACAGGTGGTAAATGTTTGCAAAACACTCCACGGAATTGGGAATTTCATGTTGTATTCTGCCTGCTCTGTGTCTGCACAGTTGTTCCCCATTACTTGAGGTTTAACTGGTCATACATGGATACATGTGTGAAGAATTACTAGGTGGTAATAGGAAATTCTGGCCACCTGGTTCTTTTCCATACATACCAGCCCAAGTTGTAATCGGGGCATAAATCATTCAAAAACATAAAAACAGAGAGACTAACAATGCATGCTGTATGTCTCAATGAGGAGGTCTCTGAGGAATCTAGCCGTAGCCGATACACCTCACTGACCCAGGACAAGGGCTCAAGAGAGAACGTTTCAGGACAGATTTATGTATCGAGACAACATACATTTAAAAACAATCCATCTAAATGTAGCTCTTTTACATAGTCCGTGGTTATCATGAAAATAGGAAGCTTGTTTCCGGTCCAGGGAAGACATGGCTTGGCAGTTCGGGCTGGACTGTTCCCATGAGGCACAGGGTCAGACTGATTTGCATATGGCCATGTCTGAACTGGGGTGGCAGAGTGGGCTAAAGAACGGTGATGGATCAAACCCAGATCTTTTGACTGGGTGTGAGTGTTTGATTGGTTCAGATGCTCTGTCCATCACCACCCCCTTTTGTACCGCTTTGGCCGCCCTAAGTGTGGCAGGGTATGCTCAGACGTGAGTCCCTTGCTCACTTTGCCACTGGATTCAAGCAAGCCGGGCTGAAGACGGCTGGAATGCCAGCAACCGGTCCTCGGAAGCTTGTTTCCGGTCCAGGGAAGACATGGCTTGGCAGTTCGGGCTGGACTGTTCCCATGAGGCACAGGGTCAGACTGATTTGCATATCGCCATGTCTGAACTGGGGTGGCAGAGTGGGCTAAAGAATGGTGATGGATCAAACCCAGATCTTTTGACTGGGTGTGAGTGTTTGATTGGTTCAGATGCTCCGTCCATCACCACCCCCTTTTGTACCGCTTTTGGCCTCCATAAGTGTGGCAGGGTATGCTCAGACGTGAGTCCCTTGCTCACTTTGCCACTGGATTCAAGCAAGCCGGGCTGAGGACGGCTGGAATGCCAGAAACCGGTCCCAGGATGCTTGTTTTCGGTCCAGGGAAGACATGGCTTGGCAGTTCGGGCTGGACTGTTCCCATGGGGCACAGGGTCAGACTGATTTGCATATAGCCATGTCTGAACTGGGGTGGCAGAGTGGGCTAAAGAATGGTGATGGATTAAACCCAGGTCAGTTGACTGGGTGTGAGTGTTTGATTGGTTCAGATGCTCCATCCATCACCACCCCCTTTTGTACCGCTTTTGGCCTCCATAAGTGTGGCAGGGTATGCTCAGACGTGAGTCCCTTGCTCACTTTGCCACTGGATTCAAGCAAGCTGGGCTGAGGACGGCTGGAATGCCAGAAACCGGTCCCAGGATGCTTGTTTCCGGTCCAGGGAAGACATGGCTTGGCAGTACGGGCTGGACTGTTCCCATGAGGCACGGGGTCAGACTGATTTGCATATGGCCATGTCTGAACTGGGGTGGCAGAGTGGGCTAAAGAACGGTGATGGATTAAACCCAGATCTTTTGACTGGGTGTGAGTGTTTGATTGGTTCAGATGCTCCGTCCATCACCACCCCCTTTTGTACCGCTTTTGGCCGCCATAAGTGTGGCAGGGTATGCTCAGACGTGAGTCCCTTGCTCACTTTGCCACTGGATTCAAGCAAGCCGGGCTGAAGACGGCTGTAATGCCAGAAACCGGTCCTCGAAAGCTTGTTTCCGGTCCAGGGAAGGCATGGCTTGGCAGTTCGGGCTGGACTGTTCCCATGAGTTTTGGAACTCTGCTCTGTGATTCATTGAAATAACTCTAATCACTGGTAAATGCAGTAGACTCTTAGAGTATATCCATTCATTTCCCCTCCCTATGTATATAGGGATAACTCCAATCACTAGTATATGCAGTAGACCTTTGTACTCTCTACCATTCCTATGTGACCCTTAGAGTATATCCAGTCATATCCCTCCCTATGTATATAGAGATAACTCTAATGACTAGTCTCCTATGTGACTTTTAGAGTATATCCATGTGTATCCCCTCCCTATGTATATAGAGATAACTCCAACGACTAGTCGCCTATGTGTCTGTTAGAATATATCCATGTGTATCCCTTCCCTATGTATATAGAGGTAGCTCTAATCACTAGAATATGTAGTAGTCCGCGTTGCTCTCTACCCTTCCTATGTGACTTTTAGAGTATATCCAGTCTTACCCCTTCCCTATGTATATAGAGATAACTCTAATCACTAGTTTATGCAGGAGTCCGCTGTGCTTTCTACCATTCCTAAGTGACTCTTAGAGTATATCCATGTGTATCCCCTCCCTAAGTAGATAGAGATATCACTAGTATAGGCCTAGATTTTATCCATTTGTATCTCCTCCTTGTGTGACTTTATCTCTTGTACATTTGCAATTTTTTCTGTTTGTAACTTTTTATAACGCATGTAATCCTAAGTCTTTCTATAACGCATGTAATCCTCAATCCGTATGTTTTCAACTGGTTCTTATGTAAGTCAACAATTTGCAAATTCTTTTTGTACCGTCAGTCCTTATTTTTGAAACTGGGTCCTATGTAAAGCGCTCTGACACCTTCGGGTAAAGTTCGCGCTATATAAAATCGCATAAATAAATAAATAAATAAATAAAATGAGGCACAGGGTCAGACTGATTTGCATATAGCCATGTCTGAACTGGGGTGGCGGAGTGGGCTAAAGAACGGTGATGGATTAAACCCAGATCTTTTGACTGGGTGTGAGTGTTTGGTTGATTCAGATGCTCCGTCCATCACCACCCCCTTTTGTACCGCTTTGGCCGCCCTAAGTGTGGCAGGGTATGCTCAGACGTGAGTCCCTTGCTCACTTTGCCACTGGATTCAAGCAAGCCGGGCTGAAGACGGCTGGAATGCCAGAAACCGGTCCTCGGAAGCTTGTTTCCGGTCCAGGGAAGACATGGCTTGGCAGTTCGGGCTGTACTGTTCCCATGAGGTACAGGGTCAGACTGATTTGCATATAGCCATGTCTGAACTGGGGTGGCGGAGTGGGCTAAAGAACGGTGATGGATTAAACCCAGATCTGTTGACTGGGGGTGAGTGCTTGCAATGGTCAAAGGCTCCGTCCATCATCCCCTTTCGTTTTGCTCTATCATGAAAATATGGCATTGATGCAGAACCTGTTGATCTATTTTGGACACAATTCCATAGGGTATTTACATTATTTTGGAGACAAAACCAGCATTCATGTCATTCCTTGTAGGGAACTAACATACTCATATAACTACAGTCACACACACCAATCCAACTATAAGCACTCAGAACACAACTAACCTGGAACAGGAGCACCATCACCCAAAGACACAAGCTGCCTGAAGATCCACTCCAAATGCCAGCGCTTTGTCCACCACACCCGTGCTCTACATTTGCCCATTCTCAAGGATCCACACATTTCTCATCATCTCTTTGTCCTTCAAGGTTCGTAAGAAGACTGAGTATCCTTTGATTACTTCGTGATAAGCGCTACCATCCTTCCACCAATCAGATCTTACTCTCATAAACACTCTTACATCCCCCATAGGCTTCTTATCTGCCATCTGCTCCTTGATCATCTCGTCACCACCAAGGCAGTTACCTTACACGCTTCCCCTCCATCATCCACCACAAGTCATACTCCTTCTGGAAGAGACTATTCGTCCTCTTTTAATGCGACCCTGTAATCCAGTGCTGACTTTACCCAAAGCCTAGGTGGACTCTTCACTTGACGGTGTCACTAGCGGCACCAATCAAACATTGCTTTCTTTTTCAACTTTATTGTGGAGGTGGGTAGAATGTTTCATTCCGCCTGCAGAATTGGCAGAATTTGGCGACTCTGCGTTAGTCTTGTAACAAAGAGTTTCGGCCAAATTCCGACAATTGCCCTGTGGTGGAGGGTTATCCTGCAGGGTTCCAGAAATGTGGGTGCGAGGGAGATCTGGCATCTCCTAGTGCCATTTTCTAATATGGTTGGTCTGGGTTGGTTGCGAGTAGTCAGAGAGCTGCTTTATGAGTAGATTTGCCACATACATATTTTCTACCCATTGGTGGGACCCCATGGAATCTCACTGAGTTTTTGTGTAACTCCGCAGAATACCCCTGCTTTCTTTTGCACTTTACAAAACAAACTTCACATGCTGAGTAGTACTCAAGTTGGTACTTACAGTGATACAGACAAGGATAGGGAGCTCTAACCATCAGCACGTGAGGTATACCACATGGATTCAACATTTAGCATAGTTTTTCCAAAAGGCCATGGGCCATCACTCTCTTTGGGAGAAAGCCTTAACACCACAAGTTATGTATCTTTACACTCCATGACACATCTCATAGGGTCTTGTTCACGCATCTCCTTTATGTGGCTCAACTTCGGATGCAGCCTCACGTCCCAAATAGCTCCTAAGTGTATCCCATATATCTCTACATTGTGACATACTGGGTAAGAGCATTGCATATGTATCCAATGGATTATTAAAATATATTAACTCCATCAGGCATTCCCAAATCGTGAGTGTCCGGCTCCTACCTAGACACATTACCGCCCTCCTCTTGGGTTTCCGGAAGGCGATGGCTGAGACTCTTCTGAGATGGGCAGTTCCTTAGCAAGCCCGAGCAATGCTATAAGACCAGAGAGCAAAATGGCTCCATATGTCATCACAGAGAGTTTGTGGAATAATGGATTTCAGTGGCTCACAACTGGTTGCCGTGCCAAATGCATGAATCTGCCTCTGAGTGGGGACTTTGAGAGTGCGCTAACTCCACCGCTTGGCGAAGGATCACACTTTTATCAGGTTTTAGTACAACCTATGCAGGTATTTATAATCAAACAATCTGTCTACTGTTTCATGATATTGCTTTGATGTGGATGCAACAGTAGAGTTATTGTTCGTCAGCAAATCCCTTCACTAGATTGGCTTCCATCTTTCCTCTCACCACAGTCACCAGCATCTACCTCAGGCTAGCGGCCATGCTGCGTAACTTAGAGGCCAAGCTTCACGTCGTATCGACAATGCGCGTGAGCGCTGCAGTGTTGGTAGTTCTTTAGGAAAAGTAGGATAACATTCAGTGAATGCTCGAGTCTAAAATACATAAATACATTAAATTGCGTCATGGCACCAACGCCCCTATGTATGAAGCTATTTAGCATTTCCTAATGGACCGAATCACTATATCATGCTATAAAGAAATGCTGAATAGCCTTTCCTTATGTGCAAAAGGGAGAAGCATGGTCTCAAATTGCGGTTTCCACCCCATAAAGGTTGCATTTTACGATTAACAAAATAGTTAATCGCAAATAGGTATTTCCTATTTTCGATTCCCTACCCGCATGTACAAACATTTCCCAAATGCGAAATGGGCATTTAGGAAATGCTATTTCCGTCAAATCCAATCCGATGGTAACCAGGTGCAAAATAAAAAAAGCACCCAAAATGCAGTTTTTGCAGTGCCATAGAGTGCAAACTCACCCAAGGTCATTGGAGCTCTTCACACATGCACCACTTTCTTTTTATTTAGATTTAAGGATGGGCCTTAGGCCCATAAGTATGATTGGTTTTTCATTTCGAAATTTGAGATTTCTATTAGGAAATCACAAATTTGGAAATTTCCAAAAATTGTGATTTCCTAACAGCGATTGCGACTCCTTAGGAGTCACTATTAGGGGATCACTATTTTCGTACATTCCAATGTGCATTTCCCAAAAAGTGATTTTTTTAGGATTCGCTATTTCGGAAATGCACAATGGAAGTTTCGTACATATGGGCCCTCGTTCCTTAAATATGAATACACCCAGGTACATGCATCGTCCATTTTATGTAAGATCTTTCCATTGCCTCTGAGCCTTTCTTCCAGCCAGCAACTGAGGATTGCGGAACAATGGAAGCTGTGGGAACCAACCAATCAAGTATTCCTTTTCCCCCTCCTAAAACTCTTCCCCACTTCCTGCCCACCACTATACCAGCAGAATAAATCTTCTGTGGGACTTCACCCCCCATGCCTCCTATTCTAACACTAGGCCACTTTCCCTAATCTTGGCTGGCAAAATAATCTTTCCGCCAGAACCAGAAATGTGCCACTTCGAATGCTTATTTCTTCTGCCCCTCTAGACCAGAATCACAAACAGCGAACCGAATAGGATCAGGCCTGCAATGGAGAGAGCGCACCACAAGGGTTGGAGTCACACAAGAAACAAACTGCCCATGCTCCCTTCGAGGATGGACTGATTCCAGTCAGCCTCCTTTTCCTTGAGGGACACCACGCTCCAGTGCGGTCCCCGGATACTGGACCCCACGATGCGTCACTCTAAGCATACCTTCCCACTCCTCAATGGGTTCTCGAGCTCCCAGATTTCAACTCATCTCCATGTCACGTTTGATGGATCCGCTGACCTCGGATTCTACTGGTGGCCTCCATTTTTTCCCAAACCAGGATTGTTGCATGTCTTCGAATGTGACTTCACTGACACACTGATACTCTACTTCTCTTCTTTCGCCCTTTTGTGCTTGAATACTAACTTTCTTAGTCCTGAGGATGACCCTGGGAATAGTGGATATAGGGTTGAAACGTCATCATCTTTTGGGGTTCTTAGAAGAAGACATGTCGTCAATGAAGCATGTATTGGAGCATGTCTTATCAGTTCTATCATAGTTTGACCAAGCTATAAGTCATCTTATTTTCTATACATACTTTTGTCGCTTCAATAAATGCCGCTGTGTGATCACTCGTGCACAGGCAACCCGGGTAATACTTGTGACAATTTTCGAAATAGTGAAGATTAAAATGCATTTTTTAAAGAAGTGCTATTTGGGACTGTGATTGATTCGATGCAGAGATAACCTCTCAACAACATAGAGGGTCAGAGGGAAACAGAGATCAGGTTCACCCTACGTTCATCACAACTGCACGAAACAAAGGACCCTGAAGGGTGAAAACACCTGCGCCCGAGCCTAGTGTGAGATGCGCTCCCGTGACCACCAAACCCAATGGTCATGAGAGTACATTCACCCTAGGCTCAGGCGCCAATGTTGTCATATGCCAGGTTTATTTGTTTCATGCAGCTTCAATGCAGATATAAGACAAATATTACTACACCTTATTTTACTATTAGTGATAACACTGTGATCCCACGCAGTTGTTTATTGTTTTATGCCCTCCTTTCCCCTTTGACTGTTCAGGCAGCTTGTGTATTTGTTACACAAATCAATAAAATGGTCATATAGCAGTGTGTGAGCAAAACTCCACGGGCCCGATTCACAGAACTAACTTAAGACAAAATCCTAAACGTACTACTTTTGGTATTCACAGAAGTTAGGATTTTGTCTTAAGTTTGTCTTAAGACAGACTTAAGACAGACTTAAGTTAGGATTTTGTCTTAAGTTTGTCTTAAGTCTGTCTTAAGTTTGTCTTAAGTCTCTCTTAAGTTTGTCTTAAGACAAACTTAAGACAAAATCCTAACTTCTGTGAATTCCAAAAGTAGTAAGTTTAGGATTTTGTCTTAAGTTAGTTCTGTGAATCGGGCCCTGAGTGCTGGGAATGGCGTTTGCAGCTGGTGAATGTGAGGCGGCTAATATATGAATGACGCGTACAGCAACAAATGACTTGGGTGCCTGAAATATTGCCTCCCCCACCCCATATCGTCTCTCTGTGTCATTCTCTAGCCAAACCTAAAAACTGTGCTTCAAAATCGAATCCTGCTTTTCTATTTCTCTTCCTTTCCTTTTTCTTTTTTTTTCGTCTCTTCTTTTTTCTTTTTCTTCTTCCTTTTGGTTTTCTTCCATCTTTATTTACCTTTCATTTCTTGGTCTGGCTTGATAATGCAGCTTTTGTTACCAAATCTTTAAACTATACGTAGAGTGGGCTTGGGTTCCGTCCCACAGGGGTTTACTTTTATTCTCTCATCTCCTGCTATTCACTGTTGGTGTGTCATTCCACCTTCTATAGAGAGCGTGCATTGCACTGCCCGAGGGACTATTTTGCATCTCGAAAGTGCACTGAATTATCACAAAATACATTTTTTATCCAGTAAGTGCGTTTGAGTGTTCACTGCAGCAGTCTTCGTTTTATTTAGTACGTAAGATGCACCCCCCCCCCCCCCCCCCCCTTATCTCTCTCATGTCTCCATCTCTCTGCTCCCCTTGCAGTCACTCCCCGTCACTCCTGGCGGGCTGCAGTGGCCCCGGCGTCCTCTGGGGGGCGCCTCGTGTGCACGTCAGCCACATGTGAGCTCCGCTCCGAGGCGGGCCGGGGTGTCTGGGACGCCGCAGTCCGAGGCTGACTGTCGGCTGGCGAGGGAGGAGTCTGTCCGGGAGGGAGGGACCCACGGACGGTGCCCTGCTGCCAGCAGGTGAGAGCGGAGGGAGGGACACGAGCCGCAGCCAGCGCCGTCCCAAGCAGGAGCCACAGAAACCACATGAGCTAACCCGAGGAGGGGACCCCCTGCCCACCGGTGCCCGCAGCACCCGCCCTGTGCCCACCGGTGCCCGCAGCACCCGCCGTGTGCCCACCGGTGCCAGCAGCAGCACCCGCCCTGTGCCCACCGGTGCCCGCTGCACCCGCCCTGTGCCCACCGGTGCCCGCTGCACCCGCCGAGTGCCCACCGGTGCCCGCAGCAGCACCCGCCCTGTGCCCACCGGTGCCAGCAGCAGCACCCGCCCTGTGCCCACCGGTGCCAGCCCTGGGAGCGGAAGCCCTCTCCGCCCCCCCTGGACGCCCTGGGCTCCCCGATGCCCCCTCTTGCCCCTGACAGGTGAGGCTGTGCGCAGCCCCTGGAGCGGATGCCCGGCTCCAGCCATGCTCCAGGGGGGCTGACCTCTGACCCTGCCCATGGGGCGAGCCCTCGGCGCCCTCCTGACCCTGCTCTGTTTCAGCCTCGGAGGTGCCCACGCCGTGGAGTACATCACCGACGCCCCCCGACTGACGGCCAACTTCGTAAGAACCCTTTGCACTTTTACCAGCGTGTGTGTCCTGGAGAGCAGGTGTGTGTCACTGCACTGAGAGTGTGTGTCCTGGTGAGTGGGTGTGTGTCACTGCACCGAGAGCGTGTGTGTGTGCCCTGGTGGGTGGGTGTACGTCACTGCAATGAGAGTGTGTGTCCTGGTGAGTGGGTGTGTGTCACTGCACCGAGAGTGTGTGTGTCCTGGTGAGTGGGCGGGGGTCACTGCACCGAGAGTGTGTGTGTCCTGGTGAGTGGGTGTGTGTCACTGCACCGAGAGTGTGTGTCCTGGAGAGTGGGTCTGTGTCACTGCACCGAGAGTGTGTGTGTCCTGGTGAGCGGGTGTGTGTCACTGCACCGAGAGTGTGTCCTGGTGAGTGGGTGTGTGTCACTGCACCGAGAGTGTGTGTCTCCTGGTGAGCGGGTGTGTGTCACTGCACCCAGAGTGTGTGTGTCCTGGTGAGTGGGCGGGGGTCACTGCACCGAGAGTGTGTGTGTCCTGGTGAGTGGGTGTGTGTCACTGCACCGAGAGTGTGTGTCCTGGAGAGTGGGTCTGTGTCACTGCACCGAGAGTGTGTGTGTCCTGGTGAGCGGGTGTGTGTCACTGCACCGAGAGTGTGTCCTGGTGAGTGGGTGTGTGTCACTGCACCGAGAGTGTGTGTCTCCTGGTGAGCGGGTGTGTGTCACTGCACCCAGAGTGTGTGTGTCCTGGTGAGTGGGCGGGGGTCACTGCACCGAGAGTGTGTGTGTCCTGGTGAGTGGGTGTGTGTCACTGCACCGAGAGTGTGTGTCCTGGAGAGTGGGTCTGTGTCACTGCACCGAGAGTGTGTGTGTCCTGGTGAGCGGGTGTGTGTCACTGCACCGAGAGTGTGTCCTGGTGAGTGGGTGTGTGTCACTGCACCGAGAGTGTGTGTGTCCTGGTGAGTGGGTGTGTCACTGCACTGAGTGTGTGTGTGTCCTGGTGAGCGGGTGTGTGTCACTGCACCGAGAGTGTGTGTGTCCTGGTGAGTGGGTCTGTGTCACTGCACCGAGAGTGTGTCCTGGTGAGTGGGTGTGTGTCACTGCACTGAGAGTGTGTGTCCTGGTGAGTGGGTGTGTGTCACTGCACTGAGTGTGTGTCCGTCCTGGTGAGCGGGTGTGTGTCACTGCACCGAGAGTGTGTGTCTCCTGGTGAGTGGGTCTGTGTCACTGCACCGAGTGTGTGTGTCCTGGTGAGCGGGTGTGAGTCACTGCACCTAGAGTGTGTGTGTCCTGGTGAGTGGGCGGGGGTCACTGCACCGAGAGTGTGTGTGTCCTGGTGAGTGGGTGTGTGTCACTGCACTGAGAGTGTGTCCTGGTGAGTGGGTCTGTGTCACTGCACTGAGAGTGTGTGTCCTGGTGAGTGGGTGTGTGTCACTGCACCGAGAGTGTGTGTGTCCTGGTGAGCGGGTGTGTGTCACTGCACCGAGAGTGTGTCCTGGTGAGTGGGTGTGTGTCACTGCACCGAGAGTGTGTGTGTCCTGGTGAGTGGGTGCGTGTCACTGCACCCAGAGTGTGTGTGTCCTGGTGAGTGGGCGGGGGTCACTGCACCGAGAGTGTGTGTGTCCTGGTGAGTGGGTGTGTGTCACTGCACCGAGAGTGTGTGTCCTGGAGAGTGGGTCTGTGTCACTGCACCGAGAGTGTGTGTGTCCTGGTGAGTGGGTGTGTGTCACTGCACCGAGAGTGTGTCCTGGTGAGTGGGTGTGTGTCACTGCACCGAGAGTGTGTGTCTCCTGGTGAGCGGGTGTGTGTCACTGCACCGAGAGTGTGTGTGTCCTGGTGAGTGGGTCTGTGTCACTGCACCGAGAGTGTGTCCTGGTGAGTGGGTGTGTGTCACTGCACTGAGAGTGTGTGTCCTGGTGAGTGGGTGTGTGTCACTGCACTGAGTGTGTGTGTCCTGGTGAGTGGGTCTGTGTCACTGCACCGAGAGTGTGTGTCCTGGAGAGTGGGTCTGTGTCACTGCACCGAGAGTGTGTGTGTCCTGGTGAGCGGGTGTGTGTCACTGCACCGAGAGTGTGTCCTGGTGAGTGGGTGTGTGTCACTGCACCGAGAGTGTGTGTCTCCTGGTGAGCGGGTGTGTGTCACTGCACCCAGAGTGTGTGTGTCCTGGTGAGTGGGCGGGGGTCACTGCACCGAGAGTGTGTGTGTCCTGGTGAGTGGGTGTGTGTCACTGCACCGAGAGTGTGTGTCCTGGAGAGTGGGTCTGTGTCACTGCACCGAGAGTGTGTGTGTCCTGGTGAGCGGGTGTGTGTCACTGCACCGAGAGTGTGTCCTGGTGAGTGGGTGTGTGTCACTGCACCGAGAGTGTGTGTCTCCTGGTGAGCGGGTGTGTGTCACTGCACCCAGAGTGTGTGTGTCCTGGTGAGTGGGCGGGGGTCACTGCACCGAGAGTGTGTGTGTCCTGGTGAGTGGGTGTGTGTCACTGCACCGAGAGTGTGTGTCCTGGAGAGTGGGTCTGTGTCACTGCACCGAGAGTGTGTGTGTCCTGGTGAGCGGGTGTGTGTCACTGCACCGAGAGTGTGTCCTGGTGAGTGGGTGTGTGTCACTGCACCGAGAGTGTGTGTGTCCTGGTGAGTGGGTGCGTGTCACTGCACCCAGAGTGTGTGTGTCCTGGTGAGTGGGCGGGGGTCACTGCACCGAGAGTGTGTGTGTCCTGGTGAGTGGGTGTGTGTCACTGCACCGAGAGTGTGTGTCCTGGAGAGTGGGTCTGTGTCACTGCACCGAGAGTGTGTGTGTCCTGGTGAGTGGGTGTGTGTCACTGCACCGAGAGTGTGTCCTGGTGAGTGGGTGTGTGTCACTGCACCGAGAGTGTGTGTCTCCTGGTGAGCGGGTGTGTGTCACTGCACCGAGAGTGTGTGTGTCCTGGTGAGTGGGTCTGTGTCACTGCACCGAGAGTGTGTCCTGGTGAGTGGGTGTGTGTCACTGCACTGAGAGTGTGTGTCCTGGTGAGTGGGTGTGTGTCACTGCACTGAGTGTGTGTCCGTCCTGGTGAGCGGGTGTGTGTCACTGCACCGAGAGTGTGTGTGTCCTGGTGAGTGGGTGTGTGTCACTGCACTGAGAGTGTGTGTCCTGGTGAGTGGGTGTGTGTCACTGCACTGAGTGTGTGTCCGTCCTGGTGAGCGGGTGTGTGTCACTGCACCGAGAGTGTGTGTGTCCTGGTGAGTGGGTCTGTGTCACTGCACCGAGTGTGTGTGTCCTGGTGAGCGGGTGTGAGTCACTGCACCGAGAGTGTGTGTTTCCTGGTGAGTGGGTGTGTGTCACTGCACCGAGAGTGTGTGTCCTGGTGAGTGGGTGTGTGTCACTGCACCGAGAGTGTGTGTCCTGGTGAGTGGGTGTGTGTCACTGCACCGAGAGTGTGTGTGTCCTGGTGAGTGGGTGTGTGTCACTGAACCGAGAGTGTGTGTGTCCTGGTGAGTGGGTCTGTGTCACTGCACCGAGTGTGTGTGTCCTGGTGAGCGGGTGTGTGTCACTGCACCTAGAGTGTGTGTGTCCTGGTGAGTGGGTGTGTGTCACTGCACCGAGTGTGTGTGTGTCCTGGTGAGTGGGTGTGTGTCACTGCACCGAGAGTGTGTGTGTCCTGGTGAGTGGGTCTGTGTCACTGCACCGAGTGTGTGTGTCCTGGTGAGCGGGTGTGTGTCACTGCACCGAGAGTGTGTGTGTCCTGGAGAGTGGGTCTGTGTCACTGCACTGAGAGTGTGTGTCCTGGTGAGTGGGTGTGTGTCACTGCACCGAGAGTGTGTGTCCTGGTGAGTGGGTGTGTGTCACTGCACTGAGAGTGTGTGTCCTGGTGAGCGGGTGTGTGTCACTGCACCGAGAGTGTGTGTCCTGGAGAGTGGGTCTGTGTCACTGCACTGAGAGTGTGTGTCCTGGTGAGTGGGTGTGTGTCACTGCACTGAGTGTGTGTGTCCTGGTGAGTGGGTGTGTGTCACTGCACTGAGAGTGTGTGTCCTGGTGAGTGGGTGTGTGTCACTGCACCGAGAGTGTGTGTCCTGGTGAGTGGGTGTGTGTCACTGCACTGAGAGTGTGTGTCCTGGTGAGCGGGTGTGTGTCACTGCACCGAGAGTGTGTGTCCTCGAGAGTGGGTCTGTGTCACTGCACTGAAAGTGTGTGTCCTGGTGAGTGGGTGTGTGTCACTGCACTGAGAGTGTGTGTCCTGGTGAGTGGGTCTGGTTCACTGCACCGCGAGTGTGTGTGTCCTGAAGAGTGGGTGTGTGTCACTGCACTGAGAGTGTGTGCCCTGGAGAGCAGGTGTGTGTCACTGCACCAAGAGTGTGTGTGTCCTGGTGAGTCGGTGGGTGTCACTGCACCGAGAGTGTGTGTCTCCTGGTGAGCGGGTGTGTGTCACTGCACCCAGAGTGTGTGTGTCCTGGTGAGTGGGCGGGGGTCACTGCACCGAGAGTGTGTGCGTCCTGGTGAGCGGGTGTGTGTCACTGCACCAAGAGTGTGTCCTGGTGAGTGGGTCTGTGTCACTGCACTGAGAGTGTGTGTCCTGGTGAGTGGGTGTGTGTCACTGCACTGAGAGTGTGTGCCCTGGAGAGCAGGTGTGTGTCACTGCACCGAGAGTGTGTGTGTGTCCTGGTGAGTGGGTCTGTGTCACTGCGCCGAGAGTGTGTGTCCTGGTGAGTGGGTCTGTGTCACTGCACCGCGAGTGTGTGTGTCCTGGAGAGTGGGTGTGTGTCACTGCACTGAGAGTCTGTGCCCTGGAGAGCAGGTGTGTGTCACTGCACCGAGAGTGTGTGTGTCCTGGTGAGTGGGTGGGTGTCACTGCACCAAGAGTGTGTGTCTCCTGGTGAGCGGGTGTGTGTCACTGCACCCAGAGTGTGTGTGTCCTGGTGAGTGGGTGGGGGTCACTGCACCGAGAGTGTGTGTGTCCTGGTGAGTGGGTGCGTGTCACTGCACCGAGAGTGTGTGTGTCCTGGTGAGTGGGTGTGTGTCACTGCACCGAGAGTGTGTCCTGGTGAGTGGGTCTGTGTCACTGCACTGAGAGTGTGTGTCCTGGTGAGTGGGTGTGTGTCACTGCACTGAGAGTGTGTGTCCTGGTGAGCAGGTGTGTGTCACTGCACCGAGAGTGTGTGTATGTCCTGGTGAGTGGGTCTGTGTCACTGCACCGAGAGTGTGTGTCCTGGTGAGTGGGTCTGTGTCACTGCACCGCGAGTGTGTGTCCCCTGGAGAGTGGGTGTGTGTCACTGCACTGAGAGTGTGTGCCCTGGAGAGCAGGTGTGTGTCACTGCACCGAGAGTGTGTGTGTCCTGGTGAGTGGGCGGGTGTCACTGCACTGAGAGTGTGTGCCCTGGAGAGCAGGTGTGTGTCACTGCACCGAGAGTGTGTGTATGTCCTGGTGAGTGGGTCTGTGTCACTGCACCGAGAGTGTGTGTCCTGGTGAGTGGGTCTGTGTCACTGCACCGCGAGTGTATGTGTCCTGGAGAGTGGGTGTGTGCCACTGCACTGAGAGTGTGTGCCCTGGAGAGCAGGTGTGTGTCACTGCACTGAGAGTGTGTGTGTCCTGGTGAGTGGGTGGGTGTCACTGCACCGAGAGTGTGTGTCTCCTGGTGAGCGCGTGTGTGTCACTGCACCCAGAGTGTGTGTGTCCTGGTGAGTGGGCGGGGGTCACTGCACCGAGAGTGTGTGTGTCCTGGTGAGTGGGTGCGTGTCACTGCACCGAGAGTGTGTGTGTCCTGGTGAGTGGGTGTGTGTCACTGCACCGAGAGTGTGTCCTGGTGAGTGGGTCTGTGTCACTGCACTGAGAGTGTGTGTCCTGGTGAGTGGGTGTGTGTCACTGCACTGAGAGTGTGTGTCCTGGTGAGTGGGTGTGTGTCACTGCACTGAGAGTGTGTGTCCTGGTGAGTGGGTCTGTGTCACTGCACTGAGAGTGTGTGTCCTGGTGAGTCGGTGTGTGTCACTGCACCGAGAGTGTGTCCTGGTGAGTGGGTGTGTGTCACTGCACTGAGAGTGTGTCCTGGTGAGTTGGTGTGTGTCACTGCACTGAGAGTGTGTGTCCTGGTGAGTCGGTGTGTGTCACTGCACTGAGAGTGTGTGTCCTGGTGAGTGGGTGTGTGTCACTGCACCGAGAGTGTGTGTCCTGGTGAGTGGGTGTGTGTCACTGCACCGAGAGTGTGTGTGTCCTGGTGAGTGGGTGTGTGTCACTGCACCAAGTGTGTGTGTCCTGGAGAGTGGGTCTGTGTCACTGCACTGAGAGTGTGTGTCCTGGTGAGTGGGTGTGTGTCACTGCACCGAGAGTGTGTGTGTCCTGGTGAGTGGGTGCGTGTCACTGCACCGAGAGTGTGTGTGTCCTGGTGAGTGGGTGCGTGTCACTGCACCGAGAGTGTGTGTGTCCTGGTGAGTGGGTGTGTGTCACTGCACTGAGTGTGTGTGTCCTGGTGAGTGGGTGTGTGTCACTGCACCGAGAGAGTGTGTGTGTCCTGGAGAGTGGGTGCGTGCCACTGGACTGAGTGTGTGTGTCCTGGTGAGTGGGTGTGTGTCACTGCACCGAGAGAGTGTGTGTGTCCTGGAGAGTGGGTCTGTGTCACTGCTAATGGTTCTCTGCAACAACTGTTCACTGTAGTGTTTCTCATATAAAGTGTTTCTCTGCCCACCTGTTCTCTGTAGTGTTTTTGCAGTAAAGACAGTTCTCTATCCCAGCTTCTCTCCATAGCGCCCCCTTGGTCACAGTATTTCTCTGCCCCAGCTGTTCTCTGTGGTTGTTTTTCCAGTAAAGATACCTCTATGCAGCTAATTTTTCAATGCTGCTCTCTCTGTAAAGTTTTTTTCTCTGTACCAACGAATCCCCCCACTACCTTCTGAGTAAAGACATTTCTCTGTAACCACTGTTGTGGTTTTCCAGTAACAATATGTGTCGGTAAGAACTGTTTCCTGCAGCGGTTTCTAGGTGCGACCGAGGCTTGGGCTCCAGCTGGCACTGGACTAAGTTTGAGATGTGAGGATAAAACGCCGGTTAGTTTGGTCTCCCAGCAGCAGTGGCACGTCCTGATTGTGTGTGTGATGTGAGGAACACTGAAGGGAAACAAGCATTGGTGATTTGACCTGTTTGTGTGGTTGTAAAACGCAGGGGACTCCTCGGGAAGTAATTATGAGAAAGAGACATGGGAGAAAACGCTTTCTCGAGTTCTCTAAAAAGAGAAAACATGTCCTCAAAAGTTATAACAGTCTGCGAGCTATTAGGACGTCTGTGGGTCTTGGTGAATACTTGCTTTAATTTTCATATCTTACCGAGGCCGTGGATGGGGTGCGTGGAACATACAACTAAGTTATTTCAAAATGTCACTAAACAATGCTGTCTGTAACAGATGCACAGTATGACGCCTATTATCACTCAGGTTGAATAATAAAAGTGTGGAAGATGTCTCCCAATTCATATGACATCTGTGCGTCTGTGCATGGTACTGTGTATGTCCTGAATACCCCCACGCAGGGGTTTAATGCAGAGAATTGCATCTTATGTATGCATGGATGTGGTACTCATGCAGCGTGGCCCGGCTAGCACCAATGTGCGTAGCTGCAAAGTTCCTTTGAAATCTTGCAGAATCTCTATGGACACTTTGCAACTTGACAACGCTTTACTTTTTCCCACTAGCTCAGAAACTTTGTGACTGTTGAGATACAAGTTGCCGGTACAGTCAAAGCATCATTCTAACACGAGCTCAAATCAACATAAGATTGAGAGGACGTCGATTGTGTGACGATCATGTAGACACCTTCATGAGATATTGGGGGTGGCACCAGAGAGGGAGTCCCTGGGCAGACTGCAGGGACATGTTATTGCACCTGAGATGGATGACCCAACTAGTACGTGGTTGGTTTGTGAGACATCAGATACCATAGAGTGGTGTAGTCTGGGAATATCGAGTCCCGAACATCAACAAAGTGGAGTAGTGTGGGAATATTGAGTTCAAATTATCGATGAACCAGAATATCGTTACAACAATGTCGAGGGACAAATTATCAAAAGGTAAAGTTATAAACATTTTCTACACCTGACTCCACATTTACATACCTTGGTGATATGCAGCTCTTCAAGGCACGTAGATTTGGAGTTAAGAATAGAAATCCATACCTGCCTCAGTGCACTTACGTTTTGGTATTTAATCTCTTGAAATAGCTGCAATCAGTGCTATAAATGGAAAAAAATAAGTGCAGGTACTCACCAAATTGAGATGTGGACAAAGGGGTGGGGCTTGGGTGTTGAGGCTACTGGGGGTGCTATGGGACCAGGCCAAGGGCACACATTTAATTGAGATTTAATTGGTGTGCAGATGTGCATAATGATACTAAAGAATATCTGGTTCATTTTTAGTACAATTTTTCCTTATAGGTACAAAAAGGTACATTTAGGATTAAAGTTGGCTTCTCATGGGTAAACACCTAAATCACATATGACTTGCACAAGCTATTTTCCTTAACATTTATCAGGAACGGTTAACTATGGTTAACCCTCTTGTCTCATTGCCGCCTAGCAGACATCACCCAGCCTGTCCTAGATGGCCCAGCTTTGCCTCACAGTTCCTTACCTACTGTAAAGTCCGATCCCCTCTTTCTGGAGCTGGGCACACTGATGAATGCTCAAGCCAGGATGCCTGGCTCTGACTCAGTTCCAGATTCTCTTGCACCCTCAAGCCCAAAATGAACTGAACTTTGACAGCACATCTGCCTGCCAACCATTAAACCCAGATCTTTTGACTGGGTGTGAGTGTTTGATTGATTGAGATGCTCCGTCCATTACCACCTCCTTTTGTACCGCTTTTGGCCGCCATAAGTGTGGCAGGGTATGCTCAGACGTGAGTCCCTTGCTTACTTTGCCACTGGATTCAAGCAAGCCGGGCTGAAGACGGCTGGAATGCCAGAAACCGGTCCTCGGAAGCTTGTTTCCGGTCCAGGGAAGATATGGCTTGGCAGTTCGGGCTGGACTGTTCCCATGAGGCACAGGGTCAGACTGATTTGCATATAGCCATGTCTAAACTGGGGTGGCAGAGTGGGCTAAAGAACGGTGATGGTTTAAACCCAGATCTTTTGACTGGGTATGAGTGTTTGATTGATTCAGATGCTCCATCCATCACCACCCCCTTTTGTACTGCCAACCATGCTCTAGCCTCATGTGCAAAGAATAAAAACAAAATAGTAACCTTAGATCATGGCGCGACTGGGATCACAAACCAGCCCGGGCAATTACGTCCAACCAGCTTTGAGAGGGGGTGGGGGGCAGAACTCTGCTGCTGCGCTTTTGGTACAAGGGGCCGATTCTGCATCACTGCTGCAAAGCTGGCCTCCTGTAACAAAAACAATCCCCACAGTCCAAAACTGGCCCTGGCCCACCGGGGAAACGCCCGGTACCGGCTACGGCTAGTCTGGCCCTACCTTTGTTGTAATACAAGAGAGAGAGAAAGAAATAGCCGTTTAGAGACTGAATTCCACAATGGGAAAGCAGAAATTCTGTGATCAATCCTGGCTTCCCCACATGACCAAATTGTGTGATCATAGACAAAGATTTTATCTCACCAATCCTCCTTTTTCTTCATTAGCACATATGATAGTATATTCAAATACACAAGTTCAGGATGTGTGCTATACAATCACATTGTGTATTAGATTTAATGCACTATAATGTTGCTTCTTTCTTGAAAAGAAAATAGGCCCTATATGATATACACCTGAAAAGTGGCTTACTTCCTAGATCAGTACTGGCATTGTTGACATGGTGGGATGCACCGAGGTGAAATGTTTCCACATCAAAAAAGACACTTTTATTTCAATGGTAATGTTTTCAAGTTTCGACTTATGCACAGGCTTGTAAGGCCAAGCTAGACTCTAACGGGGCTCTCCTTGGTAATGCCGGGCTTGCCACTTCAGACAACACTCACTCATGCAAGAACACGCACAGTGACGTAGTAGCACTCGTGCACGCAGACAGACAGCGTTTTTTGGAAACACTTGCATTCGCTGATGTCCACATTACTAAACCTTCATTTCCACCCACTCTGTACTGCGTCACTATCACCACCTTCCTCCTCACTCTGGCTCCAAACAAGTGCTGCCGTACTCTGCTATGCCAGCAGGAATCCGTCTCTTAGATTTCACGTCAAGTCACGAGACATGGCTGTATGCTGCCCTGCTCCCACACCTACTGTGCTATTGATTCCACAGAGCCTGAGTGGACCCTGTGCCAATAATCACAGTGTGACTCGGGCCCCTCCCAAACTCCCTGCCAGCTCTGAATGAATGCATACGGGTCGCTGCTCAATTGGCACATTGTAAGGTTAGATTAGCACTCGATCATCCGAGTGATTCAATTAAACGGACCGCCTCGTCAGCTGTGTTGTTCTCCTTTTTATACATACCGATTTCACTGAGCTTGGCATGCTGCTCCATGAGGGGAAACAGCCTTTACAACGCTACTTTTACAACGCACTACCATTACAACAAAGCTTTTACAACGCAACATCCATTACATCGCATGCCATTACAACGCAACCATTACAATGCATGACACTACAATGCATACCACTACAACGCATGTCATTACAACGCATACCATTACAACGCATACCATTACAACACATAGTACCCGTACACTATCCAACACTTACCCTACTGTTGCACCCCCTGGAGTTTGAATAGTAATTTTTACCCCTACACTACCCAACACTTACCCTACTGTTGCACCCCCCTGGAGTTAGAATAGTAATTTTCACCCCTACACTATCCAACACTTACCCTACTGTTGCACCCCCCTGGAGTTAGAATAGTAATTTTTACCCCTACACTATCCAATACTTACCATACATGCAATGTAATGTTATGCGTTGTAATGGTATGCGTTGTAAAGGTAGTATGCGTTGTAATGGAATTCGTTCTAAAGGTAGTTTTAAAAAATTCATTGTAATGGCATGCGTTGTGTTGGAATGCGTTGTAATGGATGTTGAGTTGTAAAAAATGCGTTGTATAGGTATGCGTTGTAAAAGTATGCGTTGTAACATCATACATCCCTCCATGAGTACCAGTACTCTCTTTGGACAAGGAGGAGTTCTGGTACTCATGTGCAGAACATTTAGAAGTGCCGGTACTTAGTGCCAGTGAGTACTGTCCCATTTAAAGCCCTGAATATTCCCGCCCGTTGATATTCCGGATTCGATAATCCCTACTACAATCACGAAGGCCTAGGTCACACATACAAGAACACATGCCAAGATCTCATCAACAGGGTCGTCCAATCAATGGTGTCGAAGGCCGCAGAGAGATCCAGAAAGCACGGATATCCTGTGTCTGCACCGCGAGGGAGTCCGATCCTCACGCTCTTGTCGCCGCTGGCTTTGGGCCGGTGAGACCGCCGCTGGAGGCGGGGCCATTTGAATGACAGGCAGAGGAGAGATAAGAGCTGCCTGCAGAGATCTGCATGTGGGCTGCACTTTCAGGAGATAGTCAGAAGAGCACAACTGCACTGATTAATGCACTTGATAGAGAGAGCTGTGATTTGCCTGCTGATAGTTGTGACTCAGGCAAAAGTAGCATAGAGGGTTAATGGTCCTGCTGCAAAGCATAAGGTGTAGCATGCATATCACAGATTTGTATTTTTTGTAGATAGCTCAGTGGGTTCTGCTTTTTTGCATATATTCAAAAGTTACCAGTTTTCGTACATACCACAGTGTCCTATGACCTGGTATCAAAGTGCTGCATGCCAACTGCAAGGAGTCGGTTTTTAACCTGTCTGTTGTTTTCTCAATCTTTCACTTCACCATTTTTAGGTTGCTAAAAAAGGATTCCTGTGGGTGGTAATACATTTATGTTAGGGCCGATAACCCCCACCACTGTGTTGCATTTTATATCCTAAACTTGTGGGTAGATTTACCAACACTTTGTGCTGGAGTTGCATCAAAAAGTGACACAAAACTGAATTAAAGTGTTTATTTGAGATTTACTTCCAGCACAGATCCTTAATTGTGTTAGGAAGTAGCCACACAATAATTTGAAGTCGCACTGTGCTCTACTTTGCCCTACTTTGTGTCAAGGGCATGTCCTAGGGGAGGTGCATGGACGTTCCCTAGCAACCATCCATGGCTGTTGATACTAATCCCAATCTACTATCAACGGTACAGAAGGGGTTTTTGCTTCGAAATATTACTCCTCCTTGAAGCAGACATAACTGTTTAGCACATATACAAAGTGTTAAAGTGTTAACCGCCATCAAAGCATAGAACTTTGTACTGGAAGAGGTTTGCACACTCTTGTGTTGGAGATGTTTCTACACTCCTGTGGCAGTGCTGTTTTCGCACACTCTTGTGGTGGAGCTGTTTTCACGCACTCTAGTGGCAGAGCTGTTTTCACACACTCTTGTGGTGGAGCTGTTCTCACAGACTCTAGTGGCAGAGCTGTTTTCACACACTCTTGTGGTGGAGCTGTTTTCACACACTCTTGTGGTGGAGCTGTTTTCACACACTCTTGTGGTGGAGCTGTTTTCACACACTCTTGTGGTGAAGCTGTTTCCACACACTCTTGTGGTGGAGCTGTTTTCACACACTCTTGTGGTGGAGCTGTTTCCACACACTCTTGTGGTGGAGCTGTTTCCACACTCTCTTGTGGCAGAGCTGTTTTCACACTCTCTTGTGGCAGAGCTGTTTTGACACTCTCTTGTGGTGGAGCTGTTCTCACAGACTCTAGTGGCAGAGCTGTTTTCACACACTCTTGTGGTGGAGCTGTTTTCACACACTCTTGTGGTGGAGCTGTTTTCACACACTCTAGTGGCAGAGCTGTTTCCACACACTCTAGTGGCAGAGCTGTTTTCACACACTCTTGTGGTGGAGCTGTTCTCACAGACTCTAGTGGCAGAGCTGTTTTCACACACTCTTGTGGGGGAGCTGTTTTCACACACTAGTGGCAGAGCTGTTTTCACACACTCTTGTGGTGGAGCTGTTCTCACAGACTCTAGTGGCAGAGCTGTTTTCACACACTCTTGTGGTGGAGCTGTTTTCACACACTCTTGTGGTGGAGCTGTTTTCACACACTCTTGTGGTGGAGCTGTTTTCACACACTCTTGTGGTGGAGCTGTTTCCACACACTCTTGTGGTGGAGCTGTTTCCACACTCTCTTGTGGCAGAGCTGTTTTCACACTCTCTTGTGGCAGAGCTATTTTCACACACTCTTGTGGCGGAGCTGTTCTCACAGACTCGAGTGGCAGAGCTGTTTTCGCACACTCTTGTGCTGGAGCTTTTTTCACACACTCTTGTGGTGGAGCTGTTCTCACAGACTCTAGTGGCAGGGCTGTTTTCGCACACTCTTGTGGTGCAGCTGTTTCCACACTCTCTTGTGGCAGAGCTGTATTCACACTCTCTTGTGGCAGAGCTGTTTTCACACTCTCTTGTGGCGGAGCTGTTCTCACAGACTCTAGTGGCAGAACTGTTTTCACACACTCTTGTGGTGGAGCTGTTTTCACACACTCTTGTGGTGGAGCTGTTTTCACACACTCTTGTGGTGGAGCTGTTTTCACACACTCTTGTGGTGAAGCTGTTTCCACACACTCTTGTGGTGGAGCTGTTTTCACACACTCTTGTGGTGGAGCTGTTTCCACACACTCTTGTGGTGGAGCTGTTTCCACACTCTCTTGTGGCAGAGCTGTTTTCACACTCTCTTGTGGCAGAGCTGTTTTGACACTCTCTTGTGGTGGAGCTGTTCTCACAGACTCTAGTGGCAGAGCTGTTTTCACACACTCTTGTGGTGGAGCTGTTTTCACACACTCTTGTGGTGGAGCTGTTTTCACACACTCTAGTGGCAGAGCTGTTTCCACACACTCTAGTGGCAGAGCTGTTTTCACACACTCTTGTGGTGGAGCTGTTCTCACAGACTCTAGTGGCAGAGCTGTTTTCACACACTCTTGTGGTGCAGCTGTTTTCACACACTCTTGTGGGGGAGCTGTTTTCACACACTAGTGGCAGAGCTGTTTTCACACACTCTTGTGGTGGAGCTGTTCTCACAGACTCTAGTGGCAGAGCTGTTTTCACACACTCTTGTGGTGGAGCTGTTTTCACACACTCTTGTGGTGGAGCTGTTTTCACACACTCTTGTGGTGGAGCTGTTTTCACACACTCTTGTGGTGGAGCTGTTTCCACACACTCTTGTGGTGGAGCTGTTTCCACACTCTCTTGTGGCAGAGCTGTTTTCACACTCTCTTGTGGCAGAGCTATTTTCACACACTCTTGTGGCGGAGCTGTTCTCACAGACTCGAGTGGCAGAGCTGTTTTCGCACACTCTTGTGCTGGAGCTTTTTTCACACACTCTTGTGGTGGAGCTGTTCTCACAGACTCTAGTGGCAGGGCTGTTTTCGCACACTCTTGTGGTGCAGCTGTTTCCACACTCTCTTGTGGCAGAGCTGTATTCACACTCTCTTGTGGCAGAGCTGTTTTCACACTCTCTTGTGGCAGAGCTATTTTCACACACTTGTGGCGGAGCTGTTCTCACAGACTCTAGTGGCAGAGCTGTTTTCGCACACTCTTGTGGTGGAGCTTTTTTCACACACTCTTGTGGTGGAGCTGTTCTCACAGACTCTAGTGGCACGGCTGTTTTCACATACTCTTGTGGTGGAGCTGTTTTCACAGACTCTAGTGGCACAGCTGTTTTCACACACTCTTGTGGTGGAGCTGTTTCCACACACTCTTGTGGTGGAGCTGTTTCCACACTCTCTTGTGGCAGAGCTGTTTTCACACTCTCTTGTGGCAGATCTGTTTTGAGACTCTCTTGTGGTGGAGCTGTTCTCACAGACTCTAGTGGCACAGCTGTTTCCACACTCTCTTGTGGCAGAGCTGTTTTCACACTCTTGTGGCAGAGCTATTTTCACACACTCTTGTGGCGGAGCTGTTCTCACAGACTCTAGTGGCAGAGCTGTTTTCGCACACTCTTGTGCTGGAGCTTTTTTCACACACTCTTGTGGTGGAGCTGTTCTCACAGACTCTAGTGGCAGAGCTGTTTTCGCACACTCTTGTGGTGCAGCTGTTTCCACACTCTTGTGGCAGAGCTGTTTTCACACTCTCTTGTGGCAGAGCTGTTTTCACACTCTCTTGTGGCAGAGCTATTTTCACACACTCTTGTGGCGGAGCTGTTCTCACAGACTCTAGTGGCAGAGCTGTTTTCGCACACTCTTGTGGTGGAGCTTTTTTCACACACTCTTGCGGTGGAGCTGTTCTCACAGACTCTAGTGGCAGAGCTGTTTTCACACACTCTTGTGGTGGAGCTTTTTTCACACACTCTTGTGGTGGAGCGGTTGCTGGCTCCTGTATCGCTCTAACAAGCACCAGATTGACTTTGGGCCAACAGGCCAGAAGTTGGCCTCATCAGACTGGTGGGCAGAAGGTTTATTATTTAACACTGGTTGGAATATGGTCTGTTTACATACCATGGGGAGATTCCATTCGGCCTACTCGTTCTGTAAGTAGAAGGCAGGGTCCTGGTTACTATTCCAATAACAGACATAGCAGTAGACGTCTGTGTTAGAGATAGTAGCAGTTAAAACTATTATTAATAAATATGGTGGTCTGTAGAGACATGTCCTCAATCAAAATTCTAGCTCTTTTTGGGGTCCAACCGGTGAAGCGAAGCAGCAGGTCAAAGAACTGTTTCTAGGGAACTTTAGCCGTCCTTTGTTATGCGTTTGCCCCGGTTAACTAGTGGGTCAGGGGGTTGTTCAGGCCCTGTGATGTCAGACTGATGTGTCCCCCTTTGGGTCTTGATGAGGTAGTAGCAATGGGTCTTGCACAGCTCCTCTGGTGACACGCGTGTGCTGTCTGTTGGGGGCACTACCTGCATACCTTGGACCGCCGCAGGGGGGGGGGAGGGCAGACAAGGCTGATACTCCCACCCTCTGCCCTGCAGCAGCTGTGATGTGCCTCTTGCCTCCTGACCTAGAATTATCGGGTCTGGGGTTGTCAGACCTCATACTTCCAGACCCTGGACCTCCCAGAACTGTAACCTGGGGTATTTCACCCAGAGTTGTCACTCGGGGGAAATACCCCATCTCATAGGGGGACATGTGTGTCCTGGGGGAAACAACCTTTACAACGCAACTTTTACAACGCACTACCATAACAACTAAACTTTTACAATGCAACATCCATTACAACGCATGCATTTACAATGCAACAATTACAACGCATGACACTACAACGCACACCACTACAACGTATGTCATTACAACGCAGTCATTACAACGCATACCATTACAACGCATAGCATTACAACACATAGTACCCTTACACTATCCAACACTTACCCTACTGTTGCACCCCCTGGAGTTAGAATAGTAATTTTAACCCCTACACTATCCGACACTTACCCTACTGTTGCACCCCCTGGAGGTAGAATAGTAATTTTACCCCCTACACTATCCAAAACTTACCTGATATGCAATGTAATGTTATGCGTTGTAATGGTATGCGTTGTAAAGGTACTATGCGATGTAATGGAATGCGTTGTAAAGGTAGTTTTTAAATTTTCGTTGTAAATGCATGCGTTGTAATGGAATGCGTTGTAATGGATGTTGCGTTGTAAAGGTAGGTGTTGTAAAAGTATGCGTTGTAGCGTCATACATCCGTGTCCTGGTTTCCCTCCTAGTGTTGGCTTCAAGGTGCTTAGCCCTGGCAAGTTTACAGCCTGGATGAATAAAAGGAGTGCTGAGGTCTCTTTAAGTGAGGCATTTGTGTTGGGCACAACTTGAGTTGAAAATAAGAAACCTCCCTCGGCCCATGCAGGTCGCTTTACACAAAGTGTGGGCACCGCTGAGCATGGCCAGGTGGGCGAATCGTACCAGGAAACAGGGGCACACTCCACTGGGGCCAGCCTGCATGTTGGACCAGGGTATGTGATAGCTGCTGATGCGGGACCCGCCTGAGAAAACACCCCCCCCACCCCATGTCCTGCACTGTGTTTATTTCTGAGAGATGTAATGTGTGTATCTGTCAAGAATACCGCAGGCTCTGTTCATAAATAAAAGCTGGAAATGATGCTGCTCTTGTAGACATTTGGATAAATATCTGACTTGTCTGGAAGTTAGAGAAGAATCTAGGACTGTCACAATTCCCCAGGAGTTCCTCTGGTATAATGCTTTGCATTCCAGGTCACTCCCACGGGAAAGCATTTTTAGCATGCGTGCCTGAGCCTTTTGAGTACAGTTAAGTTACGAACGTTTGATGATTATATTTTTTTATTCATTTCGCCATAAAATACTTTTTTTCTTGTAGACAAAGCCCTTCCCTTCGAGCCCAGGGGTTGTAGAGTGTTCCCAACCTGGACACACAGTTCTTTGTGCCCGTCATAGGGAACCGTCTTCATCCACACCCACTGTGAGGTGGCGAATGCACACAAACTCACAACTTTACCCCTTCTTTCCAACCGAAGTAGGCATCCTTGTCCCGGAGCACTCACAAACTAGGCCTGGGCAGTAAATTCCGTTCCGCTCCCGGATTTTGAGATATTTGGGTCATTTCGCGTTCCGCGGAGAATGCAGAGTTGTCAAAAATTCTGCAATCAACGGCTTCGTGGAATTTTTTGCTTGTTCGTGCTTTCAAAATGTGTGTTCGCGAGATATTTCTCTCCGAGCACACAAACAGCGTTTTCGAACAGGAACAAGAAATTCCACATTTTCGCTGAACTTTTGCGTGCTTGCGGAGATGTTTTACCATTTCGCAGAGCTTTGCGTAGCGCAACTACGCATATTCCGCCCACTTGGAGCACATCTGATCGCACTTTGTATTACTCTACAAGTGCAAAGTTACGTGTTAACACTTTCAAAGTATAAATTCACGTGTTATAAGTTAAAATGTGGGTTTATACTCGTGAATTGAAGTGTTTGTGTCCCTAAACTGAACTTATGTTTGTGAATTGCCCCGTCTGTGGGTGGAAGACAACACATGAAAAGGAGTGTGTGTTCTTGGCTTTGGAGTGCTGCAGCCACTGTACTGTGAGCCCTTCTGATGTCACACAGGTGTGTGTCCTTCTGAGAGGGCAGTGTATCAGTGGCAGAGAGTCTGTGTGTGCGTGTCTGAGTGTGTGTGTGTGGGTGTGTTTGTGTGTGTGCGCCTGTGTTACTCTGTGTGTGCGCACGCTCCTGTCTGTGTTAGCGTGTACTATGTGTGTGTGTGTGTGTGTAGTGTCCCTGAGTGCGTTGCTGTGTGTGTGCGTGTTTCTGTGTGTTATAGAGGGCATGCGTGTGTTACTCTGTGTGTTAATATGTGCGTGTCAGTATGTGCGTGTATTTACGTGCTCGCCTGCCGAAGGTCACACGTCTCAGCGCGCATTCCCTACCCCTCTGTGTGTAGCTGCTGTCTAGGATAGCGTGAGCGTGTGTAGGTGTGTCAGAGGGTGTGTGTCCTCTCAGAGGGTGGCTGGTGTCGTGTCGGAGGTTACCACGGTTCTCGGGTTCGTCCCTGGGCCTCTGCCCGGGGCATGAACAGGCCGAGCCGGTCCGGTGACACTCAGAGGCCGTCACTCCCTCCTATTCCGCCCGGCGTGTATGTATTCAACTTTAAATAATGCAGCCCACGCCTCGCGCTGACACGTCATCGGGCTCCAGCAACAGCCAGTCTCACAGGTGAATAATGTTCATTCTATGGGTCTCCTATAGACAAGCCCCTGGCAGCTCTCCAGCGTGGTCACCACCGCTCAACCTACTGAGCTATCGCTTAGAGTTCATTGATTTATGCAGGGGGTGGGCTGTATCGGCACGTTGATCCTAAAACACATAGCTAAGTAAACTTGTGTGCCTATAGTTTTACTCCCTCCTATGTACTGCCCTACTCTACCCTTCCCTCTCTCCTTCCATTCCTGGTCTACCTCTGGGCCTATAGATTCCACCACCCTTCTCAGGTATCTGTGTGCCTGTAGATTCTGCCCCACTAACTGTGGGCCTGGAAAGTCTTGGCATACTCTCATGTACCTGTGTGGCGGCAGATTCTGCCACTGAACCTGTGTGCCACCAGATTCTGTGCCTGTGGGTCTCTAGATTCTGCCTCTGTACCTATGTGTCTATAGATTCTGCCTCTGTACCCTTGGGTCCATAGATTCTGCCTCTGTACCTTTGGGTCTCTAGATTCTGCCTCTGTACCTTTGGGTCTATAGATTCTGCCTCTGTACCTGTGGGTCTATATATTCTGCCTCTGTACCTGTGTGTCTATAGATTCTGCCTCTGTACCCTTGGGTCCATAGATTCTGCCTCTGTACCTTTGGGTCTCTAGATTCTGCCTCTGTACCTTTGGGTCTATAGATTCTGCCTCTGTACCTGTGTGTCTATAGATTCTGCCTCTGTACCTTTGAGTCTATAGATTCTGCCTCTGTACCTGTGGGTCTATAGATTCTGCCTCTGTACCTTTGGGTCTATAGATTCTGCCTCTGTACCTGTGTGTCTATAGATTTTGCCTCTGTACCTTTGGGTCCATAGATTCTGCCTCTGTACCTGCGTGTCTATAGATTCTGCCTCTGTACCTTTGGGTCTATAGATTCTGCCTCTGTACCTGTGGGTCTATAGATTCTGCCTCTGTACCTTTGGGTCCATAGATTCTGCCTCTATACCTATGTGTCTATAGATTCTGCCTCTGTACCTTTGGGTCTATAGATTCTGCCTCTGTACCTTTGGGTCCATAGATTCTGCCTCTGTACCTATGTGTCTATAGATTCTGCCTCTGTACCTTTGGGTCTATAGATTCTGCCTCTGTACCTGTGGGTCTATAGATTCTGCCTCTGTACCTTTGGGTCCATAGATTCTGCCTCTGTACCTGTGTCTATAGATTCTGCCTCTGTACCTTTGGGTCTATAGATTCTGCCTCTGTACCTTTGGGTCTATAGATTCTGCCTCTGTACCTGTGGGTCTATAGATTCTGCCTCTGTACCTGTGGGTCTATAGATTCTGCCTCTGTACCTTTGGGTCTCTAGATTCTGCCTCTGTGCCTGTGTGTCTATAGATTCTGCCTCTGTACATGTGTGTCTATAGATTCTGCCTCTGTACCTTTGGGTCTATAGATTCTGCCTCTGTACCTTTGGGTCTATAGATTCTGCCTCTGTACCTGTGGGTCTATAGATTCTGCTTCTGTACCTTTGGGTCTCTAGATTCTGCCTCTGTACCTATGTGTCTATAGATTCTGCCTCTGTACCTTTGGGTCAATATATTCTGCCTCTGTACCCTTGGGTCTATAGATTCTGCATCTGTACCTTTGGGTCCATAGATTCTGCCTCTGTACCTATGTGTCTATAGATTCTGCCTCTGTACCTTTGGGTCTATAGATTCTGCCTCTGTACCTTTGGGTCCATAGATTCTGCCTCTGTACCTATGTGTCTATAGATTCTGCCTCTGTACCTTTGGGTCTATAGATTCTGCCTCTGTACCTTTGGGTCCATAGATTCTGCCTCTGTACCTATGGGTCCATAGATTCTGCCTCTGTACCTATGGGTCCATAGATTCTGCCTCTGTACCTATGTGTCTATAGATTCTGCCTCTGTACCTTTGGGTCTCTAGATTCTGCCTCTGTACCTATGTGTCTATAGATTCTGCCTCTGTACCTTTGGGTCTCTAGATTCTGCCTCTGTACCTATGTGTCTATTGATTCTGCCTCTGCACCTTTGGGTCTTTAGATTCTGCCTCTGTACCTGTGTGTCTATAGATTCTGCCTCTGTACCTTTGGGTCTATAGATTCTGCCTCTGTACCTGTGGGTCTATAGATTCTGCATCTGTACCTTTGGGTCTATAGATTCTGCCTCTGTACCTTTGGGTCTCTAGATTCTGCCTCTGTACCTTTGGGTCCATAGATTCTGCCTCTGTACCTATGGGTCCATAGATTCTGCCTCTGTACCTATGTGTCTATAGATTCTGCCTCTGTACCTTTGGGTCTCTAGATTCTGCCTCTGTACCTATGTGTCTATAGATTCTGCCTCTGTACCTTTGGGTCTCTAGATTCTGCCTCTGTACCTATGTGTCTATTGATTCTGCCTCTGCACCTTTGGGTCTTTAGATTCTGCCTCTGTACCTGTGTGTCTATAGATTCTGCCTCTGTACCTTTGGGTCTATAGATTCTGCCTCTGTACCTGTGGGTCTATAGATTCTGCATCTGTACCTGTGGGTCTCTAGATTCTGCCTCTGTACCTGTGTGTCTATAGATTCTGCCTCTGTACCTATGTGTCTATAGATTCTGCCTCTGTACCTATGGGTCCATAGATTCTGCCTCTGTACCTTTGGGTCCATAGATTCTGCCTCTGTACCTTTGGGTCTATAGATTCTGCCTCTGTACCTGTGTGTCTATAGATTCTGCCTCTGTACCTTTGGGTCCATAGATTCTGCCTCTGTACCTGTGTGTCTATAGATTCTGCCTCTGTACCTTTGGGTCTATAGATTCTGCCTCTGTACCTGTGGGTCTATAGATTCTGCCTCTGTACCTTTGGGTCCATAGATTCTGCCTCTGTACCTATGTGTCTATAGATTCTGCCTCTGTACCTTTGGGTCTATAGATTCTGCCTCTGTACCTTTGGGTCTCTAGATTCTGCCTCTGTACCTTTGGGTCCATAGATTCTGCCTCTGTACCTATGGGTCCATAGATTCTGCCTCTGTACCTATGTGTCTATAGATTCTGCCTCTGTACCTTTGGGTCTCTAGATTCTGCCTCTGTACCTATGTGTCTATAGATTCTGCCTCTGTACCTTTGGGTCTCTAGATTCTGCCTCTGTACCTATGTGTCTATTGATTCTGCCTCTGCACCTTTGGGTCTTTAGATTCTGCCTCTGTACCTGTGTGTCTATAGATTCTGCCTCTGTACCTTTGGGTCTATAGATTCTGCCTCTGTACCTGTGGGTCTATAGATTCTGCATCTGTACCTGTGGGTCTCTAGATTCTGCCTCTGTACCTGTGTGTCTATAGATTCTGCCTCTGTACCTTTGGGTCTATAGATTCTGCCTCTTTACCTTTGGGTCTATAGATTCTGCCTCTACCTATGTTTCCATAGATTCTGCATCTGTACCTGTGGGTCTATAGAATCTGCCTCTGCCTCTGTGGGCCTGTAGACACTGCCTCTCTTCCTCTGTGGGCCTGTAGACACTGCCTCTCTTCCTCTGTGGGCCTGTAGACACTGCCTCTCTTCCTCTGTGGGCCTGTAGACACTGCCTCTCTTCCTCTGTGGGCCTGTAGACACTGCCTCTCTTCCTCTGTGGGCCTGTAGACACTGCCTCTCTATGTCTGTGGGCCTGTAAACATTGCCTCTCTACCTCTGTGGGCCTGTAGATCCTGTGCCGCTGCCCGTGTGGGCCTGAGGATGCTGCCTCTCTGTCTCTGGACCTGTGGGCCAGTAGACGCTGCCTCTCTGCCCCTGAACCTGTGGGCCTGTAGACGCTGTCCCTCTGCCCCTGTGCCTGCGGGCCTGTAGATTTTGCCTCTGAGCCTGTGGGCCTGTAGACCCTGTCCCTCTGCCCCTGTGCCTGCGGGCCTGTAGATGTTGCCTCTGAGTCTGTGGACCTGTAGATCCTGTCCCTGTGCCCCTGTGCCGTGGGCCTGTAGACCCTGTCCCTCTGCCCCTGTGCCTGCGGGCCTGTAGATGTTGCCTCTGAGCCTGTGGGCCTGTAGGTCCTGTCCCTCTGCCCCTGTGCCTGTGGTCCTGTAGATCCTGTCCCTCTGCCCCTGTGCCTGCGGGCCTGTAGATGTTGCCTCTGAGCCTGTGGGCCTGTAGATCCTGTCCCTGGGCCCCTGTGCCCGTGGGCCTGTAGATCCTGTCCCTCTGCCCCTGGGTCCGTGGGCCTGTAGATCCTGTCTCTCTGCCCCTGTGCCCGTGGGCCTGTAGACTCTGTCCCTCTGCCCCTGTGCCCGTGGGCCTGTAGATCATGTCCCTGGGCCCCTGTGCCCGTGGGCCTTTAGATCCTGTCCCTCTGCCCCTGTGCCGTCGGGCCTGTAGACTCTGTCCCTCTGCCCCTGTGCCCGTGGGCCTGTAGACCCTGTCCCTCTGCCCCTGTGCCCGTGGGCCTGTAGACTCTGTCCCTCAGCCCCTGTGCTAGTGGGCCTGTAGACCCTGTACCTCTGCCCCTGTGCCCGTGGGCCTGTAGATCCTGTCCCTGGGCCCCTGTGCCCGTGGGCCTGTAGATCCTGTCCCTCTGCCCCTGTGCCCGTGGGCCTGTAGATCCTGTCCCTGGGCCCCTGTGCCCGTGGGCCTGTAGATCCTGTCCCTCTGCCCCTGTGCCTGCGGGCCTGTAGACTCTGTCCCTCTGCCCCTGTGCCCGTGGGCCTGTAGATCCTGTCCCTGGGCCCCTGTGCCCGTGGGCCTGTAGATCCTGTCCCTCTGCCCCTGTGCCCGTGGGCCTGTAGATCCTGTCCCTGGGCCCCTGTGCCCGTGGGCCTGTAGATCCTGTCCCTCTGCCCCTGTGCCTGCGGGCCTGTAGACTCTGTCCCTCTGCCCCGGTGCCTGCGGGCCTGTAGATCCTGTCCCTCTGCCCCTGTGCCCGTGGGCCTGTAGATCCTGTCCCTGTGCTTGTGGGCCTGTAGATCCTGTCCCTGTGCCCGTGGGCTTGTAGTGCCCCGCCCTGGCCGCGCCCTGCCCCTGTCAGCCTGTGTTCATGTCCCTCCCTGGGCCACTTGATGCTTTCGAGTTGTTTTTCCTGTTCCCCCGGTTGCTGTGTCTGGAGGGCGGCGGTGCCCTCTGCTTTCCAAGTTTACTGCGGCCTCTCCTCTCCTTGTCGCCTCCACGGCGGCTCTTGATGTCCTTGTTATTCCCCCGCGGCCTCCCCCCCTCTGCGGTTCAGACATTGTTTGTGGACAGGTTGCAGCTTCACCGCCCACGATCTCATTGAAGCGCTGTCTATCACTATTTAAATCATAATATAATTACAGCTCATGTTTCTATGGGGGTGGAGAGAATGTACCCGATCCACAGAACTAACTTAAGACAAAATCCTAAACTTACTACCATTTCGGTGTTCACAGGAGGCACTTACTCAGGGGCCGATTCACAGAACTAACTTAAGAAAAAATCCTAAACTTACTACCATTTCGGTGTTCACAGGAGGCACTTACTCATTTCGGTATTCACTGAAGTTAGGAGTCCGAACTTTACTACTCCTAAACTGAGAAAAATCCTAACTTTAAGACTTTCGGTATTCACAGAAGGCATTTAGGAGTCCTAAAGTTAAGACTCCTAACTTTACTACTCCTAAACTGAGAAAAATCCTAACTTTAAGACTTTCGGTATTCACAGAAGGCATTTAGGAGTCCGAAAGTTAAGACTCCTAACTTTACTACTCCTAAACTGAGAAAAATCCTAACTTTAAGACTTTCGGTATTCACAGAAGGCATTTAGGAGTCCTAAAGTTAAGACTCCTAACTTTACTACTCCTAAACTGAGAAAAATCCTAACTTTAAGACTTTCGGTATTCACAGATGGCATTTAGGAGTCCTAAAGTTAAGACTCTTAACTTTACTACTCCTAAACTGAGAAAAATCCTAACTTTAAGACTTTCGGTATTCACAGAAGGCATTTAGGAGTCCTAAAGTTAAGACTCCTAACTTTACTACTCCTAAACTGAGAAAAATCCTAACTTTAAGACTTTCGGTATTCACCGAAGGCATTTAGGAGTCCTAAAGTTAAGACTCCTAACTTTACTACTCCTAAACTGAGAAAAATCCTAACTTTAAGACTTTCGGTATTCACAGATGGCATTTAGGAGTCCTAAAGTTAAGACTCCTAACTTTACTACTCCTAAACTGAGAAAAATCCTAACTTTAAGACTTTCGGTATTCACAGAAGGCATTTAGGAGTCCTAAAGTTAAGACTCCTAACTTTACTACTCCTAAACTGAGAAAAATCCTAACTTTAAGACTTTCGGTATTCACAGAAGGCATTTAGGAGTCCTAAAGTTAAGACTCCTAACTTTACTACTCCTAAACTGAGAAAAATCCTAACTTTAAGACTTTCGGTATTCACAGAAGGCATTTAGGAGTCCTAAAGTTAAGACTCCTAACTTTACTACTCCTAAACTGAGAAAAATCCTAACTTTAAGACTTTCGGTATTCACAGATGGCATTTAGGAGTCCTAAAGTTAAGACTCTTAACTTTACTACTCCTAAACTGAGAAAAATCCTAACTTTAAGACTTTCGGTATTCACAGAAGGCATTTAGGAGTCCTAAAGTTAAGACTCCTAACTTTACTACTCCTAAACTGAGAAAAATCCTAACTTTAAGACTTTCGGTATTCACAGAAGGCATTTAGGAGTCCTAAAGTTAAGACTCCTAACTTTACTACTCCTAAACTGAGAAAAATCCTAACTTTAAGACTTTCGGTATTCACAGATGGCATTTAGGAGTCCTAAAGTTAAGACTCTTAACTTTACTACTCCTAAACTGAGAAAAATCCTAACTTCAACCCATTGCTGCTTCCGCTTTTTTGTGGCAGTGCGGCCGTTTTAAAAAACGGGCGCGGTCGCGTCGGCCATTGGCCGACGGCAGCACCAGCAAGGTAGTGCTGCCGTCGGCCAATGGCCGACGGCAGCAGCCAACGGGTTAAGGCTTTCAGTATTCACAGAAGGCATTTAGGAGTCCTAAAGTTAGGAGTCCTAACTTCTGTGAATACCGAAATGAGTAAGTGCCTTTTGTGAATACCAAAATGGTAGTAAATTTAGGATTTTGTCTTAAGTTAGTTCTGTGAATCGGGCCCCTTGTTCCTAGAGCCTTTTATGAACTGATGTTTTGAAGACAAACCCAGGTCCTTTGGCCGGGTGAATGTTTTGATTTTTCTGTTGAGATAATGCCTCTATTACCTGCTTCTCTTGGGGCCCCTGGGGATGCTCGCAGTCTGATGCGGGGTCCCATGGAGTGGTTAACTTAGGCCTCATTGACACCTCGAACAGTATTATATATCCAGGGCCACTGGAATTATGTGGCAGTGGGGGCACAAGGAATACGGCAAGGAGCAGTAAATTATATGGCACAGAAAGGGAAATTATGTGGCGCAATGAGGCACATTTTTAGATAGTATAACTTCATAATGTGTAATTTATACACTGCTTGTGTATTGGTTGCATCACATTAGTACTAGTTTAACACCCAAATGCAGGAAGAAACAACAGAAAAGTGGCCAGTCAAACTTTGCATTATTCCTTTCCCTCTGCGGCAAAAGACACACAATTGATGGAATGGATGGAATCAATTGTTCTTTTTGCATTTGTCACCCTGAGTGGAAAAGGTATGCCCAAAGGTGTGTCCCCTGCTCTCCATGCCACTGGAGTCAAGCTATCCTGGCTGATGAGGGCTGAAAGCCCGAAACTGTATTTCAGTCCAGGGAGGACCTGGCCTGGCAGTTCGGACTGGACTGCTCCCACTGGGTGCAGGGTCAAGACTGATTTGCATATGGCTGGGTTCAAACTGGAATGTCAGGGTGAGCAAAAAAACTATGGATTTAGGCCCAGATCCTTGTACTGGGGTGAATGTATGACATTGTTCTGCATTCTGTCCATCAACTGTTCTTTTTGCATTTGTCACCCCGAGTGGGCTGGGTATGCTCAGACGTGAGTCCCTGGCTCTCCACACCACTGGAGTCAAGCTATCCAGGCTGATGAAGGCTGATAGCCAGAAACCGGTCCTTGGATGCTTGATTCCGGTCCAGGAAAGACATGGCTTGGCAGTTCGGGCTGGACTGTTCCCATGAGGCACAGGGTCAAGGCTGATTTGCATATGGCCATGTCTGCACTGGGGTGGTGTGGAGTGCAAAAAAACGATGGATTTAGGCCCAGATCTCTGTACTGGGGTGAATGTATGACATTGTTCTGCATTCTGTCCATCAATTGTTCTTTTTGCATTTGTTTCCCCTCCACGGCATGTCAGAGTGCGGTGGCCAGAAGCATTGCTTCTACTGGAGTAAGTTGAAAGGCAGGAGTGCAACATGTGTAAAGAGACATCACGGTGACCAGTTGCAGAGGCACAGACCTGAGATGCCAGAAGGCAGCAGCTGCTTCTGAGAAGGCCTGTTCTCCAGACTCACTGTTTCTGCATTTTGGGGTCTCCCTGCCAGCAAGGATGTTGCCAAGTCGTTCATGCCTGGGTGACATTTTAGTTACACTCGCAAAATTTGCATCATTTCCACATTTCAACTCGCTTGAAAATCACGCAAACGCATTTCTTTTTTTTCTCCATTAGAGATGCTCCTTTGAACAGGAAATATCTCGCAGAGAAATATTTACCGCTCAAGCTAGTTTCCAGCTAGAAAATTCTGTAGAGCTTTATGTAAAGTTGACTCTTGAGTGAAAGATGTAATGCCAAACACTTACAAGCTGTATTTCACTCTAAAAGTATAATTTAGCAATGATTTTGTAGAATTTTGATAACTTTCACTAAAAAGGTGTGCTATGGCCCACCCTGGTGCAGATACCTTCCCATAAAGAGAACTATGCACAATATAAGTTCCCTGTTGCACCAGGACTAACCACATAGGTATTAAGGGGCACATGCGCCATTGTTTTTTGTGGTCCCAAAGGGACGACCACTATTTTTGCATTTGGAATGCATCATCCCAAATGCAAAAATCGCTATTTAAGTAATCGCAAACTTTGCGATCACTTAAATTGCGATTGCATTTAGGGAATCGCAAATTGTGATTATCTAAATGCAATGCAACACAGAAAAAAAATAGTGATTTCACTTTTAAGAAACGCAAATTACCATCAACTTAAAATTGAAGGTAATTTGCGAAAACTTTGAAAAATGCACAAAAGTGAATTTTTCAAAGTTCCAGGTTGCACACAAACATTCCCTTGAGGCATGTGTGTGTGAAACATGTTTTTTAATTGCACTTTCAGGGATGCATCAGGGTGTCCTTTTGGCACCCTTGCACCCTTGAAATTGCATGCGCAATTTGCGAGTACCTATTGGGTACTCGCAAATTGCGCATGCAATTCCCATTGATTCTTATGGGCCTGTGAGCCCACAGGAATGAATGGGAAGGCATTCCTTATTTGCGATTTTTTTTTGCGATTCCTACATGCATAAGGAATTGCGATTGCTAAATTGCGATTTCTTAAAAATCACAATTTAGCAATGGCAATTCCTAAGTTTCATGCTTGTGGCCCATAGAGTTATATTCCACTCACATCACACAACTATGCAACCAAAGGAGAAACCTCGGATGCAGAAAACCCCAGTGCTTCTAAATCCTACCTGCCCCAAACCCTGCTTAGGAGGCGCCTGCTTCTTGGTACAGACATCCACATTATGGAACAAACTCCCAAAGGACATTATCTCCATCACAAACCACTCACAATGTGACTTGTTTGCCCTCTCTCCCTGCCATGGCGTCGAAACCTCTTCTGACCTGGAGTGTCTGGGGTCTCCCTTCTGTTAGTTGTTGTTTTGAGGCGGCCCTTTTTGGTCCCTTTTCTTCTTTGTTGCTCAGGATTGTTGTTGTTGTTAGGGAGCTGTCCCTGAATCTGGGTGGCCACTTGACCACTCTAGTTTTGGTCCTAGACTCCGCCAGCCTCCCCCTGCGTCTTGCCTTGTTTGCGCTCTCTCGGTCTCTGTTTCTTGCCGCCCTGCTGCTTCTACTGGGGGCTATCGATTGGTTAGCTGCTTGCTGGGGTTGCCGGCCTACCTCTGGCTTGTTGTTGTGCGGCTTGCGGGCTACCGCAGTTCTTCCTCCCCTGCCTCGGTTCGGTCTGCTGCTTTTTGCGCTTGAGGCGTGCACCGGTCGGTTTACTTATCTTGGCGTACGTCTATTTGGCCGTTCCTTTTTGCACCTTTTTGCACCTTGCTTCGTGCCCGCTGTTGTTCCAAACTGCTGCCTGCCCGCTTCTGTCCACTGTTTTTTTTTTAGATGGCCACCCTCTCTCGTGGTCCGCTTACTCGCTTCAGGGGTGGGTACGGAGGATACGTGGTGTGAGCTAGTTCCGGTCGGCAGCTTGCGCTCGGCTGGATTGCGCTTTGCTGCTGTCTCTACTCACGGGGGCACGTCTCTTCCGCGCCGTGCCGTTGCTTCTCCAAGATGGCCGCGCGCCTGCTTCTGTGCCTTCCCTAAGATGGCCGCCCCCCTGCTTCTGTGCCTCCTCCAGGTGGGTACCGTGTACTTGTTTGTTCGTATCTAGTCTCTAGTTAGGTTAGCGTTGTTCCTACTGTGCATTGGCGGCTTGCCTATCGCTGGCGGCGCTTCTTGCTTAGGGCGCTCTTACTTGGGAGGTATTGCTGCTGTGTGCTATTCGGTTTCGCTTCTCTCGGACCTCTTGCGCTCCCCAGTTTCAGGTTTGCTGCCTCCTTGCCAGCCTCGTTCCTCGACCTGCAATTTCCTTTCACTAACGCCCTCAGTAGCAGTACCTGAGTGAGTCTGTATTTCGCTCGGGTGTACGAGCTCGCCTTTGTAGTTTAACTAAGATGGCTGCCCCCTAGCTTCGCTCCTCTCCTAAGATGGCCGCCGTGTGTTGTCTTCCTCGTCTTGGAGGTTATAGTCGCTCGATACCTTGCATGCGGGGCCAAACGCCAGGGGAGGGTCTTTTTTTTCCCCTTTAACGGGGGCTTGGGCTTCTGTGCTTCCGGTCTTCGGGCGCTCTTACTTGGTGGCTTGGTGGTCTTGCGTCTCGGTCTTTCCTCTCTACGATCTCTCCGCCATCTTGCGCTCCCCCTTCTTCTTTTCCAGCCCGCTTTCTTTTCTCTTATCCTCGCTTCTTCGATGGACGCGGCCGACTTGAAACACTTCTGGCGGTGCCCCTTGTGTTCATGCACCTCTCCTTGTGACCGTTGTCACGTTTCCTAGCGTTTCACTTCTCCTGCTCGCCGTTCTTTTGACTTGGGGGTCGGGAGCTCCGGACTTAGGTCTGCTGCCTCCTTGCCATCCAAGTCACAAACGACCTGAAAAAAAGCAAGAACGAAACCCCTGCCTCACCGGCCAAGGAGCGTGGCAGTCAAGGCGACGGAACTATCACACTTGACACACTTCTGAGGAAGATAACGGAAGGAAACGAGCTAGCAAAAGCCACAAAAAAGACAGTGGACAGTATCCAGATGGAACTGATAGCAATCAGAGCAGAGCAAAGCAAAGCCAACGGCAGAATCGATGAGGCGGAGAAAAGGATAAGCCAGCTGGAGGACCGCGCTAATGTGACCCACAAAGACCTGGGCTTGGTGATAAAGAGAACCACAGCACTACAAAAAGCCATGGCGGAGCAAGAGGACAGAAGCCGCAAAGGAAATATAAGACTCTTGGGAGTGCCCGAGGAGGAAGAAGACACACCACGGGCGTGCGCCCTAATGCTGGAAACCTTACTCCCCAAACTTACTGGACTCAGCTTTGACAGACCGCTCGAAATGGTCAAAGCCTACCACATACCAGCCAGGAAACAAGCGAACAGTAACTCTCCCAGACCAATAATATGCAAGCCGTTAAGAGACAATCACGCAGACGCGATCTTCACAGTGGCCAGGAAAGGCCGCCCAATGTTGATAAACGGGAAGAAGGTAACAATCACCCAAGATTTTTCCAGGCTAACAGTTGAAGTGAGGAAAGGCTTCCTAGCCCAGAGAGAGCACCTGCGCAAAAAGAACATTACTTTCACCTTTGCAGGCCCTTCCAAAATGCGAATAACAGACAGGCACGGGAGCAGAATCTTTGATGACCCCAACGACCTACACAGATACCTGCAAGGCCCAGCCCCAGAAGAAATGGAGCTACCAAGCCCAGGAGCAAAGCGAAGAGCATCCTCAGACGAAACGAATGGAGAGGAGGAATGATGAAGGCGCAAAACGTACACGTATGGAACTCGAACTTAAACGAACTTGACTACCTCAGACAAACGCATACAATCAACCGCAGCCACCTCAGCATCGCCGCCACAACTACGGGAAGGAAGGAGAGGAAGAACAGCAACAGCCATATCCTTTTTATTTTTTATAAAGTCCTTGATCTCTCCCTCCTCTATAGACGGACTTTTTCTGGCGTATGCACAACTCAGCAATAGAGACTATGAAAGGACTTGGGGGGGGGGGAGTGCGAGGACCCTTGCTGTTGCACACCCGATTTTCTACCGGCGGAGGGAGGGGGGGAGGGTGGGAGGGGGGCGGACAGGGGGGTAGGGCGGGACAGGTGGACAGGACGGCAGATGATACAGCAGGCAATTGTGTAACAAAAAATTCCCTTTTTCTTTCTCATTTTTCTTTTTCTATTCCCACTATATCCTTTCCTCACCTTTCATCCCATACCGTACATCCCAACCCCCAGGGGGGGGTCACAAGGCACACCACGAAACATGGACATACAGGCCAGCACCAAAACGTAAGAAAAAAAGAAACACCAGCGATAGCACGGCACCACCGTGACAGACCCAACAAAAGCTAGCCTGACCATGAACCTGAAGGTGGTATCCATGAACGTTAAAGGCCTGAACCACCCGGTCAAACGCAGGAAAATACTAGAACACCTGGCCAAACTAAAGGGGGACATCTACACACTGCAAGAGACCAAACTCTCAGAGGAAGAAGCAAAGCTACTCAAAGCAAGATGGATAGGGTAAGTACTCTGCTCGCCGGCAAAAGGGAAGAAACGAGGAGTAATAACCACCCTGAGCAAGAGGGCCAACCTAACGATACAAAAAACAAACGCAGACGAAGACGGACGCATGCTAATAACAAGCGTCCAGAAAGGCAGCGACCGAATACACGTAGCCAACATCTACGGACCAAACTCTGGAGATAAACAATTCTGGCAAGAAGTAGACAGCGAACTATCCGACTTACCGCAAGAAGACCTCCTGCTCGTAACAGGAGACATGAACAAGACGATGGATCAGGCCACGGACAGGCACCCAAACAGACCAAGCCATGACTCCCACAACAACAATACCCTGAAAGATCTGTGCATCAAACAACACCTAGCAGACCCATGGAGGCTACAACACCCAACGGCGCGCGAGTACACGTTCTACTCACACCCACACAACTCCTACAGTAGGATTGACTATATACTTATGTCCAACACACACACGCACCTAATAGAAGAAACGGAGATAGCTCCAATAACCATCTCAGACCATGCTCACATATCACTCACTCTGAGCGGCAAACACAACGAAAACCCAACGAGAAGATGGAGACTAAACGACGACATCCTGCAGAACAGAGAAAACGTGAAAGAAATTGATGAAGCAATCAAAGACTACCTCAAACACAACGATAATGGCGAAGTAGGGAAGAGCACCATATGGGACGCCCTCAAAGCCACACTAAGGGGTAAATTGATCAACATCAAATCAAGGATGAACAGAAGCAGAAACAAAAAAATCTCCGAAATAGAGGAGGAGATAAAAGCACTGGAGAGAGGTCATTGCGCAAACATAACAGACAAGAACACACTCACCTTGCTCACAAAGAAGAAATACGAACTGAACAAGATTTTAAGCGAGAGAGCAGGCTCCTGGCTAACAAAATTCAAATCCGTGAACTTGTGCGCAGCCAACAAAGCAGGGAAACAACTGGCATCCTACCTAAAGGCAAAACAAAGGCAGCACACAATCGCAGCGATAACAGACAAAACGAACAAGTCCCAAACAACAAACAAAGGAATACTAGAAGTCTTCAGACAGTTTTACCAAGAACTATATTCCGAGGATAAGAACCTGAGCAAAGACGCAGGACTCACTCTTCTCAATGACACCAATCTGCCAGAACTCAAAGAGGAAGAGAGAGTGTCGCTCGGAGCCGATATAACAGAAAAAGAAATTGAAGCAGCAATCAGCCAGCTAAAACAGAACAAGGCGCCAGGACCAGATGGATACTCCACCATGTTCTACAAAACCTTCGGCCACCACATAAAAACGCTACTGGCAGAAACATACTCGGCCTGCATACAGAACGGCAAGATGACGGAGTCCATGAGCGAAGCAAACATCACAATAATCCCCAAGGAGGGGAAAGACCCACAGTACCCTCAGAACTACAGACCCATCTCGCTAATAAACGTCGACTGCAAAATCTACGCAAAGATACTAGCCAATAGACTAAACAAACTTCTACCAGACATCATTCACAGCTCACAAGTGGGATACATCAAAAGCAGGCTATCGCAAGACAATACAAGACTACTATGCCATCTGATCAATCACACAACACAAAGCAGCGAACAGGCTGTCATGATAGCGCTAGACGCAGAGAAAGCCTTCGACAGAGTCTCCTGGCCGTTCCTAAGGAACTGCATGGGAAGATTCGGCCTGGGGGAGAAATACATAGCAATGGTGATGGCCCTCTACAACAAACCAAAAGCAAAAATAGTGGTGAACGGAAGTACATCCGAAACGCTCACACTAGGAAGAGGCACCAGACAAGGATGCCCCCTCTCTCCTGGCCTCTTCCTGCTGGCACTAGAACCCCTACTAGCTAGAATTAGAGACAATACGGAAATCACGGGCGTCAAGGTCAAAGAGAAGACAGTTAAACTAGCGGCGTACGCGGATGACATCCTAATCACAACCACAAACCCATCCCCGTCAATAAAAGCGCTCATGGACACTATAGGAGAGTACGCGGAAGCCTCAGGGTACAAACTCAACAAAGACAAATCGGAGTGCAAACCAATGAACGTCCACACCACAAGAGAGGTCCTCGGGGAATCCGGCCTGGCATGGCAGACAAAACCACTCAAATACCTAGGACTGCACTTTGGGAGAGACCTATCATCCACGCTTCAGCACAATGAGGACCTAACGCTGAAAAAAATTAAAGAAAGACTAGAACTATGGTCGCCAAAATACATAAGCTGGTGGGGAAGGATAGAAACTATCAAAATGATGATAACGCCGGCGATAAACTACACGCTAACCATGCTACCACTCCTGATGACAGAAGCCTTCCACAAGAAACTAGAAAAACTTATTAACATCTTCCTATGGAGAAACAAAAAACCCAGAATCAGCCTACACAAACTGAGACTAACCAAGGACCTTGGGGGCCTCAACCTGGCAAATTTCAAAACATACCAAACAGCCTGCCTGGCAAGGCAAGGTACAGCCTGGGTAGACGACACCCAAACATACAAACCAGTCTGGCTAGAGGTAGAGAAAGACATCCTGGGAGGCCTCAACCCAATAGCTCTTCTAACAGCAAACAGACACCCCCAAAGATCTAACCCAATACTGAAACACACGAGGGAAGCGCTGATGAAAATAGACAGACGCATGATGCAGAGTTTGAAAGGCACAGCATGGGAATCTATCTGGTTCAATACAAAAGTAACTTACCAAGGGGCGACAATGCACAACGACATATGGATCGAGAAAGGAATTAATCTCCCCAAACAGATGGAAACCAAGCAGGAACCGTTGACATTCCAAAACATACAGCAAATACACGGTCTCCCAAACCAAGAGCTCTACAACTTCCTCAAGATCAAGACAGCCATAACGAGAGCAAACCTACACAGAGAGGAACCAAGCATCATCAAATATATGCAGACCCTCAACTCAGCAGGCCACCAAACTGCAAAGATCTACAAGCTCCTGAGCCCCTCTACACTGTCGCAAAACAAGAAAATAACCAACACATGGGAAACACTCCTAGGCAGGCAACTAAATGAAAAAGAACGGGCAAAAATGTGGGGGTCAGCGACAACAAACAAAGTCACCCCACAACTAGCGCAAACCAAATTCTGGCTCCTCCATAGAGCCTACTGGACACCGTCCAAGCTCCACAAGGTCGGCATTGCAGAATCGGGTAACTGCTGGAACTGCCAAAAAGAGGAAGGAACACTCGAGCACCTCATTTTCAAATGCGTGAAAGTCAAGAAGTTCTGGACACAGATCAACACCTTCATAAACGACATGCTCAAAGCAGACCTAACAATCAGCTTTGTAAGCCTAGCAACAGAACACCTGACCGCAAACCTAAACAGCAGAGAAGAGAGAGACCTACTAGACCTGCTCCTCACAGCGGCCCTAAAAATAATCCTGACAAACTGGAAGAACACGGCCAAAGCGAACTTTAAAACGTGGATTAATTGGGTCACCTTCCTGAGAGGAGCAGACAACATAACAGGCAATTTCTCTAAGGAGCACAACGCCAAAGTACACATGTGGGGCCCACTCGACGAGCATCTGAGGAAAACCCAGCAACCATAACCACGAGTGAGGCACCCTACAACCCCCCCCCTCCTCTTCTCTCTTTCTCTCCTTCTTCTCCTTTCACTCTCCCCCCCCTCTAACCTGGGGGAAACCAAAGGGAAAAGCGCGCATTCACAAATGGACTGTATATATAAAAAAAACTGCCAATGTATATTCCACTTATATTTTTTTTTATCAATAAAAAATTTACTAAATAAAAAAAACACAAAAAAAAAAAAAAAAACCACTCACAATTCAAAGGAGCCACAAAATCCGGGCCACAACCAGGACTTCAGCACCTCAAAGGCCACAATCGGCGGTCTGTCCTTGCAAACCTGTCCTCGTACCTCTGCCTCACGTGTGTGAGTGACAAATGCTCCTACACACTTTTCCATGAAGTTTGGAGCACACTCTCTGGGCCTCACACACACTAACAGGATGCACAACTTTGAACACAGTTCTAACATCCACATGACTCTGTCAGCACTGATCTCTCAGGACACACAGCGCCTGGGACCTTAACAAGAGGTAGGGAAGGGCTGCAGGAAAACTACAATACAAAATCACTACACCCAGAAACTGTGACTGACAGGCGAATTTACTTCCTACCAAGGGGCAGGTGCTAAGGAAGGCCGGGTGACTACTGGGGAGTCCTCTCTCTCCCATGACTCAGTTCATATATGCTTCACAGGCTTGTTACAGAACAAAATCTTTCAAGCAAATTAGTAAGCCTGCGTGGTGAACTCGGCTACGCTAGCGGAGTTTGTGGAGTTTTCCGCACTCTGTGTTACGCGGAGCTCGCGGGGCGGAACAGAGTTTTTTTTCCTCGCTCGTGTTTGTCCACGTCAAGTTGGCGAGCGCATGTAAGGAAAATCCACCTCCTGGCGAGATTTTTCCTCGTACGCGACCGTCAACATCAAGTTGGCGAGCGTGAAAAAAAACCTCCCGGCAAAATTTCTCAACGCAGGAGGGTCAGGGTTCTCATTGCGAGTGGTGGCGTATTCTCGTAACCGCTCGCGTTGAGAAATTGCCAGTTCGCGTTGAGAAAGCTGCCGCCTGACTAAAAATCTACTCGAGCGGCAGAAAAGAAAGCAGCGCCCGCTTGCGCTGTGCATGGTGTTGTTCGTGATGATTGCACAGTACGGACAAGCATCCGGCACTGAAAATCACTGCGAATGTCACTTTTCTATCGCACTCTGCTGCATGCGGAGCTCCGCATAGCGTGGCAGAGTTTTTTCAACTTTGCGGAGTTTCGCGTAGCGCAACTCTGCGAACTCCACCCAGAATGACAAATTAGTATTGACTAATGATCCACTCATTTAGTACTGGATAACCAGTGGGATTGGTCACTAGTAGCTCACGTTTCAATAATCCAGTGATAGAGATGGGCAGTGACCAGTCAGTCAGTGACCAGATCAGAGATGGTCGTTAACTAGTGGATCACATTTCAGTTGCCGAGGTTGAACAGTGACCAGGTCAGAAATGTTCACTAGTAGATCCCTTTCTATTAATCCATGCTTCAATAGTGAGCAAATCACAGATGTTTTAAAACCCGAACAGAAGAGGAGCAGCCATTTTATGATCAATCTGTATCCTCTGCACCAGCTGTATATGTGAAGTTAGTTTTAGAAAATATGTACTTACCTGTCAAACTTTTAGTTTCAATATTTTATCTTCCTGGATAATCTGTGCCATTGATATTCTGATTTCGATAGTCGGGGTCCTCAGCTTTTTGGGGTATAGTTTCAGAGGGGCCGATTCACAGAACTAACTTAAGACAAAATCCTAAATTTACTACTTTTGGAATTCACAGAAGTTAGGATTTTGTCTTAAGTTTGTCTTAAAACAGACTTAAGACAGACTTAAGGCAAAATCCTAACTTAAGTCTGTCTTAAGTCCGTCTAAAGACAAATTTAAGACAAAATCCTAACTTCTGTGAATACCAAAAGTAGTAACTTTAGGATTTTGTCTTAAGTTAGTTCTGTAAATCTGGCCCAGAGAGTTGGCACAGTCCAGTCACAGGATGACAAAAAGTCAAAGGTGGATAAGGCCCTCGGAGAGGAAGTAAAGATGCTGACTCAGAAGAGGCTTGCAGTCAGTGGTCAAGGCAGACAGAAGAGAAGAAAGAAAGAGTGCAAGGGAGCTTAAAAGTTGGAAATGAATCCCTCTCTCCAGACCTTCAGACGTGAGGAAGTAGGCACAATAGCTCAGAGGGCTGAAGTGCCTGTTGTGAGACCTGAGTCCTCAGTTTTGAATCCCAGTTAGGGGTGGGTGGAATTTGCGTAGTCGCACTACGCAAAGCTCCACAAAATGGTAAAAAAATCTCCGCGGGCACGCAGAGTTCTGCAAACACGCGGAATTGCTTGTTCCGCTCATTTACGATGCTTTTTTCCTGTTCGTGAACGCTGTTTGCATGCTCGGGGGGAAATAACTTGCGAACGCGTATTTTGAAAAGCGCAAACAAGCAAAAAATTCCGCAAAGCTGCGGATCGCGCAATTTTTGGCAATTTCACGTTCTCCGCGGAATGCGAAATTACCCAAATTCTGTAAATTCCGCGAGCAGGATGAAATTTTCCGCCCAGGCCTAATCCTGGTGTCTCACACATAGACTTTCATCTTTCATCTTCTGATGCAGTGAGTACCACTGATGATTGTTAGTAAAATCTGTTATTGGTATTGCTCCAGATATGCCGACTGTGCCAGGAAAGCAATGTTACGGGAAGACCAGTGGGCGTCGCAGCACTTTCCCTGCCCCGCCTACAAGGGCGCTGCCCCTCCTTGCCCTCTGGGTGCGCAGTGGCACTCACCACCCAGTCCTGATTCATGAGGAATCCCTGGCATGTGCCACAGACTTTGCATGCCACAGCCCTGCCCATGGCTGCCCGCCTCTCAGTGGAGACCTGGGCTGGTAAACAGGCCCTTGGTGGCCCCAAGGCAGGGCTGAGCTCTAACAAACAGGTCACCGCTGCAGCCTGCCCCTGTTACAACTCACGCTCTGACTCAGGAGGGCATCATAGGCCTAGAGGTGAGGCAGCTCAGTGTGTTAATGAACCTGCTGCAGAGATCTGTGCGCACAGATCTGAAACAACTCAGGCCTTCTTCCTTCCAGGGTCGGTAAAATGAGGACTTAACATGGTGTAATTCCTACTCAAGCATTTTAACGTCACACAGAAAGGGCGTTGTGTGGTGTGTACATACAGCCGTCTTTAGGGCTGGCCTGCCCTGGGATCGCCCGTAAAATAACCCAGCATGTTGGCATATTGGTTATGCAAATAAACCTGCAGCAAATTTCTCCACTAAGAAGGTGTCGTGTGGTTTATTTATGTATGTTGCTGTATGAGAACGGATGAATGTTGCCGATACTGGCACTATGATACTTGCACTGTTTTGGGGGTTTGTTTTTTTTGCCTGTAAAGTGCCAGCAGCTGCATCATGGATTCATCCGCAGTTAATCCGCACATTCTCTGCTTCTGTCCTGTCCTGTTCTCACACCCACAGTCGAGGCTGCAAAGTAGGCGTGTAACGTGACTCACCCATGGGCAAGACGCAATGATGACTGTAAGACAATTGCACGCACCTGGGCCTGGTGTGTAGTTCGGGGGGCTGTGCCTTTCACGACACACACAGATGCCAGCCCCTCCGTCCCCTCCGTCCCCTCCAGACACTGTGAGACCACAGACACACCTCACAGCCTCACAGGCCCTTGGAACCTCCCCTCAACCCAAATCTGTGGTCAAGAACCTGGGAGTTCTGGTGGACGGTGCCCTCTCGTTTGAGGGGCACGCTAAGGCAGTGGCCGGTACTTGCTTTGGTCATCCACGCGGCCTGAAGCCCATCCTGGGACTTTTTGACGTACGTACTCGACAGATGATTGTCCACGCCACCGTGCTGTCAAGGCGAGACTACTGTAACGGGCTGCTCCTGGGCGTAAATAAAGCTGTGACTAAAAGACTTCAACGGGCACAGAAAGCAGCTGCCCGCGCGCTCTTTGCACTACCTAAGTACTGCCATCCTTCGGACCTTCTTCGCCGGCTTCACTGGCTACCTAGAGAGCAAAGAGTCTACTTAACAGCCCTATGCATGACTCACAAGACCCTCTATGGCCTGGGGCCTCAAATCCTGAGTGAGCTGTGCTCTTTGCATGCCCCCGCTCGAGCCTTGCACTCTGCGGATCTACACCTGGCTCGTGTACCGCGGGTGCGCAGGACAAGAGCAGGGGGGGGGGGTGCTCGTTCCGGGCACTGGCACCTGCCCTTTGGAATTCCATCCCTCTGACTGCCCGGAGAACCAAGACCACTGGATCGTTAGGAAAATTATCAAGGCGTGGCTATTCTCCAGCCACTAGCTCGCTTGTCCTTTCCGCTTCTGCTTGATATAGCGCTGGGACGCCTTGTTGCTTGGGCAGCCATGCGCTTTATAAACCTGGATAACATAACATAACATAACATAACATAACATAACATAACATAACATAATATAACATAACATAACATAACATGGCAGAGGTACCTGACTGGACATCTCACCCTAGAATCAAAGCATAGCGCTGGGCCACCTAAGTCAACAGAATTCTGTGGTCACATCTACATAGCGCTTCATGATTCCTGGCAGAGCCCTGAATTGCTTCTGGGCGTTTCAGTAAGAGGCTGATATGCTGCCGTTGCATGGTTGGTACAGTGTGGGTGCCAGTCCTGGGTTTTCTGCCAATCCTGTCCTAGCAGACTTCTAGATTAAGCCTGGGCTGAGTTTTCAGAGTTTTGCTACGCGGAACTTTGCGATGTGCAAACAAAATCTCTGCCGGGCTACGCGGAGTGCGTTAGTTAAATGCTGTTCGTGGTGATTTTCAGTACCAGATGCTTGTCCGCACTGTGCAATCATCGTGAACGGCACTATGCACAGCGCAAGAGAGCACTGCTGCCTTTCTGCCGCTCGAGTAGATTTTTACATGAGCTGCAGCTTTCTCAACGCGAACAAACAGTTTTTCAATGGGAGCGGTCACGAGCATACACGACCACTCGCATTGAGAAATGTGACCGCCCGCGTTGAGAAATCTTGCCAGGAGGTTGATTTTCCACACTCGCACTCGCCGACTTGATGTTGACGATTGCGAACAAGGAAAAATCTCGCTGGGAGGTGGATTTTCCTCGCTCGCCAACTTGACGTTGACGAGCGCGAGCGAGGAAAAAAACTGCGCTCTGCTTAGCAGAGCTGAGTTTTACCGATCTCCAAGTAAAGCGGAGTGTGGAAAACTCCGCCAGCTCCTTGAGCGGAGTGGAGTTCACCGCCGAGACTTATTGTAGATGCGATGACACAAGTAGTGGCACAAAAGGTGTAGAGCAGAGCCAGATGTGGCATAGACATTCATTGAACAAGTGTAGGGCCGGCCTCCCCCAGATATGTATCATAATTCAGGTCACCTGTTTGGTTCGAGCGAGCCGGAATTCAAGGTGGTCGCAGATGCCGCTTGATGCCGCCAGAGAGTTCCAGTCCAGTGTGTTCCGCCTGACCTCGCCAGTGGTGTCCTAGGAGTTACAGGGCAGTCAGTGCATAGAACGACCGTCACGGGGTGGGGGAGGGGATGGGAGAACTCCGTCACTGAAACATATCGATGATGCATGCACAGTTGCCTTTCAGGAGTCCCTGGGGCGTAGCACAGGGCAAGGGCTTAATTTCATGGGGTGCTCCCAGCGGGGGAGACACTGGTTCTATTTTTTGAGGACTAGGACTTTTTTACCTCATGAAACCTTGTCCCCAGAGCAAGAGAGAGAAAAAGACCGGAGGAAGAAAGAAGGAGGAAAAAAAGAGGAAAAACAGTGGCAAAGGGAGATTGCGGGACCCTGCAAAGGTGGGATAATGAGACAGGGGGTGTCTGGTTGTGTATTAAAGCAGCACAGGGTGGGTTCTAGACTGCACAGCCTTGGTGTTTAGTGCACAAACGTATACCGCTGGCCGGGACTTCTGGGTAAATCTTTAAGCATTGGACTGCATGGGCCCCTGTAGCCACCCTCCAGGGAGACCTCTGCCTGCTGCCACTGTCCGGGGGCCCCTGTAGCCATCCTACGGGGGCCCCTGCAACCATCCTACGGGGGCCCCTGCATCCACCCTCCTGGGGCCCTGCAGCCACCCTCCTGGGGCCCCTGCCTCCACCCTCCTGGGGCCCGTGCAGCCACCCTCCTGGGGCCCCTGCCTCCACCCTCCTGGGGCCCGTGCAGTCACCCTCCTGGGGCCCCTGCATCCACCCTCCTGGCGCCCGTGCAGCCATCCTTGGGGGCCCTGCAGCCACCCTCCTGGGACCCCCATCCAACTTAGGGCCGACGGCTTTCTGTGACATATGTGTTTCTCAGGGGCCTCTGCGCCACATTCTGCAGAGAGGCCCCCCTCATTTTACGTCCTAGGGCTTGGTGCGTGCTCCACGGGGCCAGGAAGCTTGCAGCAGCCGCGCCTTTCTCAATGGCAGAATACATGACTCCCGATGGTGCAGCAGGTACTGTGGCACCGGGGCTCAGAGGCCACTGACCCATGTCTAGTGCTGTATTAGTACTAACCCTGGTCGTAGTTTGCGAAGTAGCGCTACGCGTAGCTATCCGTAGTGCACTTTGCAATATGCGAGCTACGCGTAGCACTATGCGAACTGCGTAGTAGCCTGTTCGCACTGTGCAAGATGCCGTTTTCAATGATTGCACAGTGCGGAAAGGCATCCGGCACTGTGCAATCATTGAAAACGGCATCTTGCACAGTGCGAGCTGTCGTTTTCTGCCGCTCGAGTAGATTTTTACTCGAGCGGCAGCTTTCTCAACGCCGACTGGTAGTTTCTCATTGCGAGTGGCCGCGAGCATACGCCACCACTCGCAATGAGAAATCTGACCTCCCCGCGTTGAGAATCTCGCCGGGAGGTTTATTTTTCATTCTCGCGATCAGCAACTTGATGTTGCTGATCGCGAACGAGGAAAAGTCTCGCCGGGATGTCATTTTGCTTGTTTGCGGTCACCAACTTGACGTTGAGGACCGCGAACAAGCAAAAAATTACCGCTGCACTACGCTACGCGTGTTCGCACTGTGCTACGTGCAGTTTGCGTAGTGCGATGTAGTGCAAACTGCGCAAACTACGCGACCGTAGCGTAGTGCTTGGCCCAGGGTTAATTAGTACGCAGGTAGCAGCCGGTTGCCCAGCTCTCAACAGCATTTAAATATCAAGCCTGTTATTTTCAAAATGTGCTCGGAGGTCCTTGTTACAAGCTGTGAGGGAATACCGCCCTCACCCCTTGGCGGTGTTCATCTAGCACGGGAGTTATCACTTGTTAGCGCACTCCTGCCAGCCACTCTGGGCAGAGTCCGCCAGATTTACCGCACGGAAAATATCTCAGAAAGGGGAGCATATGTGGAGATTGGGCGCCCTACTCTGCAAGCAGCCGATGCAGCGTTGACACGTCCACCCAGGCAGGCCTTTTACCCGAAGGAGAAATGACAACGCGGTACTTCCACGGAGGGCGCATAATTAGGGAAGGGAGTTGTGTTTCTGGGAAGTTATAGCTCCCCGCCTGCCACCTGGGCAGGATATTCATTCCTGTCAGCAGAATGAACCTAATTGACTATCACGAAGCACAAACTTGGCTGCTCCCACCCACATAATTAATTTATGACAGTGACTATTCCTACAGAAATGGTACATATCACCGTGCACCAGGGCGTCTGTTCCACTCCTAGTGAAATCACTGGTGTCACAGTGCACCAGGGAGTCTATTCCACTCCTAATGAAATGACTGGTATCACAGTGCACCAGGGCGTCTGTTCCACTCCTAGTGAAATCACTGGTGTCACCGTGCATGACGGAGTCTATTCCACTCCTAATGAAATGACTGGTATCACAGTGCACCAGGGTGTCTGTTCCACTCCTAATCAAATGGAAGACATCATCGTGCACCAGGGCGTCTTTTCCACCCCTGATGAAAGGGTAGGTATGACCCTGCACCAGGGTATTTATTCCATTTCTAATTAAATTATAGGTAACACCATGCACCAGGGCCTCTTAGCCACTCCTAATGAAATGATACATATCACTGTACACCAGGTCGTCTGTTCCACTCCTAGTGAAATGGAAGCTATCGCCGTGAACCAGGGCATCTGTTCCACTCCTAGTGAAATGCAACATTTCACCGTGTACAGGGAGTCCATCCCACTCCAAATAGAATGGTACATATCAATATGCACCAGGGTGTCTATTCCACTCGTATTGAAATGACTGGTATCACCGAGCACCAGGGAGTCTATTCCACTCCTAATGGAATGGTAGGTATAACCGTGCACCAGGGTGTCTATTCCACTCCTGATGGAATGGAAGGTATAACCGTGCACCAGGGTGTCTATTCCACTCCTGATGGAATGGAAGGTATCACCATGCACCAGGGCGTCTATTCCACTCCTGATGGAATGGAAGGTATCACCATGCACCAGGGCGTCTATTCTACTCTTAATGAAATGACTGGTGTCACCGTGCACCATGGAGTCTATTCGACTCCTAATGGAATGGAAGGTATCACCTTGCACCAGGGTGTCTATTCCACTCCTAATGAAATGACTGGTGTCACCGTGCACCAGGGAGTCTATTCCACTCCTAATGGAATGGTACACATCAATATGCACCAGGGCGTCTATTGAACTCCTAATGAAATGACTTGTGTCACCGTGCACCCGGGAGTCTATTCCACTCCTAATGGAATGGAAGGTATAACCGTGCACCAGGGCGTCTATTCCTCTTCTAATGAAATGGTACATTTCAAGGTGCACCAGGGTGTTTAGTCCACTCCTAATGAAATGACGTTTGTTACCGTGCACCAGGGAATCTATTCCACTCCTACTGAAACGGTACATATCACTGTGCACTAGGGCATCTATTCCACTCCTAATGGAATGGAAGGTATCACCATGCACCAGGGTGTCTATTCCACTCCTAATGAAATGACTTTTGTCACCGTGCACCATGGAGTCTATTCCACTCCTAATGAAATGACTGGTGTCACCGTGCACCAGGGAGTCTATTCCACTCCTAATGAAATGACTGGTGTCACCGTGCACAAGGGAGTCTATTCCACTCCTAATGGAATGGAAGGTATAACCGTGCACCAGGGCGTCTATTCCACTCCTAATGAAATGGTACATATCAAGGTGCACCAGGGCATTTAGTCCACTCCTAATGAAATCATTGGTGTCACCGTGCACCAGGGAATCTATTCCACTCCTAATGGAATGGAAGGTATCACCATGCACCAGGGTGTCTATTCCACTCCTAATGAAATGACTGGTGTCACCGTGCACCAGGGAGTCTATTCCACTCCTAATGAAATGACTGGTGTCACCGTGCACCAGGGAGTCTATTCCACTCCTAATGGAATGGAAGGTATAACCGTGCACCAGGGTGTCTATTCCACTCCTAATGAAATGACTTTTGTCACCGTGCACCAAGGAGTCTATTCCACTCCTACTGAAACGGTACATATCACTGTGCACCAGGGTGTCTATTCCACTCCTAATGAAATGACTTTTGTCACCGTGCACCAGGGAGTCTATTCCACTCCTAATGGAATGGAAGGTATAACCGTGCACCAGGGCGTCTATTCCTCTTCTAATGAAACGGTACATATCACTGTGCACCAGGGCATCTATTCGACTCCTAATGGAATGTTCGGTATCACCGTGCACCAGGGCGTCTATTCCACTCCTAATGAAATGGTACATATCAAGGTGCACCAGGGCGTTTAGTCCACTCCTAATAAAAAATTGTAAGTTTCATGAGAGAGAGAGAGGGAGAATATATGCACCAGAGGAGAACCCAAAGTGCTACCTCCCCCCCTCCTTAGAGAGAGATCTTCCTCACCAGTATTATAATAGTTTTAGTAGCAAATTTCGAACGTCCTTATTAAAGTATTAGCAATACATTTCACGATTAAAACGTCACTGGTAAATTAATTGTGTGAACCCCCTATGGCTGTGATTCTTTGTTTTCCAGTGATCATTTTTAATGAGGATGATTTCAGAATTCACCTTTAATAAAGGTTGGATTCGAGTCGAACATCGACATTTTGGATTGAAAGAGATCTGATTCGATCACTTATGAGATTAGGAAATCTTTCCTTTGAGAATCTCTGGGGCAGATTTACAAGCCCCTTGTGACACTTTTACGCTGCCATTGCGTAACTTCTGTGATGCAGCGGTGGCATAAACCATGCGACATGTTGTGATTTATTTACAACGTGACGCATCTAGGCAGATGCGTCACGTTGTAAAGCCCAGCGCCACATGAAACCTGCGTCAGGTTTTATGTGGGCGTTCCGGCGCAGGGTGGGCGTTCCCTCGCAGGAAAGCCCCGTAAAACTGACGCAGTGAAATCTACAAGATTTCACTGAGACAGTTTTACAACGCTGTTGCGTCAAATTCTTACACCTGCTTGAAGCAAGCATAAGGAGTGATGCACCACATTAAGTATGGGCGGCCCCTGTGCATTGCAGGAGTTGCATTGTGCTTGCGACGCGACTCCAGCAAATCGCCACCCGCACGCCACAAGATGTGTCACGCATCTGCCCCTCCTTGCACTATGGTGCGTCGCATTGTAAATGCGACGCATCCGTGGTGGCGCAAGGGGAGGATTGCCTGACCCATCTGTTCTGGCACATCCCTGCTGGTTTGCAGAGATGCGCCAGAAGTTGTAAATCTGCCCCTCTGTATTTAGATCTTTACCCTAAAGGCTTGGGCGGCTCCGGCAAGATGCCATGTTATCTGTTATCATTTGATTTTGTCGCTGATTTCAAGTATATGTCGTCACATCACATCGAAGGCAGACACATGGATTTCATGAGCTCTGACATCACGTGCATATTTAGAACCTCCAACTATGGAGTTTGATATGAAATGCCAAAAAGCCTGGCTTATGAATGCACTCTCAAGCCAGACCTAAACATCCGTGTAGGTTAATGGCTACTGCAAGAGAAAAACACCATAAATTAAGTACATTGTTATTTAAGACACTTTAATAGCATTACAATTTAATGTGTGTGACCCTGAAAGTTCAAGCTCAGGCAGCTGTATAAATAAACACAATGATAACAGCTGCCTGGAGGGCAAGCACTCTCTGTGGATGTGCAAAACTTTCACCCAATCAAAATATGAACTTCTGGCGCCCAACATGGGGACAGCGCCAAAGCCCTCTTCTGGTGGTGCTCACATAATTGTCTGGCAGCAGCTGAGCTGAAAAAAAGCCAGACCATAAAAAGCATTGGCAAAGCCAATTGTGCTGGCTTTAAATGAATATTCTATGATAATGTGAAGCATTACAAGTAAATAGCATGAGAATGAATATGTATTTGTGTGGAAGCAAAGCACTGTAGATTGAAATTGGTACAGGTTAAGAGGTCAGGTGACAGTTACACTGTCAAGCCAGACCTACAAATGTATGCAGGCTAGTGACTGTTCTTCTCCCATCTGTGCTGCTGCTAAAGATAGACAAACCTGATCAATTATCTAGTTTTCTAAGACACATTTAAAGCATGTCATGTGTGTACCCCTGAAAGTTCGAGCTCATACAGCGTGATAAATAAACAAAATGATCACAGGTGTGTGGGGGCAAACACTTTTTTTGTGGAAGTACATAACTTCTGCCCAATAAAAACACATACTCCTGGCTCCCACCATGTGGGCGGAGCCAAAGCCCCTCTCTAGTGATGCTCACATAATTGTCTGGAGACAGCTGTGCTGTCAAACCAGACCATAACAATGAGGACCACTGCCACAGGGACTTGCAAACTGCATTTAATGTCATGAAATGTATTGCTCATAATTACACAACATTTTTTGTAACTTTGTTAACAAGACTACTGTAGTACTGTAGTGTATCTTATATATTTTTTGAGCAAGATTGTTCCCAAAAAAGTAAGGTGCTTTAGCAGCACCACGTGTGATGGATTGGACGTCATCCACTGTCAGACATTTGGGCTGATGCAAAAACAACAACCAGGTCTTGGAAAGATCATTGGATTAAACGACAGTTTATGTGACAAAATCATGCTTGTGACATCATGTTTATGAGGCATCAGAATGCGCGTCAAAATGTGCGTGTGAGAGTATGAGACTGCAGGCAGCAGTACTGGTGTGTATTTGTGACCTTAACAGTTGTGCAATAGTGAAGAAATGTGCAATAGTACTCAAGTGAATGTGACAGGATGTGTGTGTGGGGCACAATGGGCCCGATTCACAGAACTAACTTAAGACAGAATCCCAAACTTACTGCTTTTGGTAGTTTGTCTTAAGACAGATTTAAGACAGACTTAAGACAAAATCCTAACTTAAGTCTGTCTTAAGTCTGTCTTAAGTCTGTCTTCAGTTGGTCTTAAGACAAACTTAAGACAAAATCCTAACTTCTGTGAATACCAAAAGTAGTAAGTTTAGGATTCTGTCTTAAGTTAGTTCTGTGAATCGGGCCCACTGAGTATGTGAGGCAATAAGTGTGTTTTGCATTATGAGTCTCTGGAAGTGTTGAGGTGCGTGTGTTTGACAGTATATGAGTATGGGACACCATAAATATACATGTTTCGGTGCTGTGACTGATGTGTTTGGAACCAACACAAACAAAATTCGAACGATAAGAGATACACTCCTAGTTCACACACCCTGATGTTGCCCCAAACACATCAGTGATAAAAAAATAGAGAGTTACCCCTTTAAGCTATCAAGGAAAATAAGGTACTTATAACCAACACAAACAAAATTCCCTTGACCCAGTGATTCAAAAATGTTTGAGTAGCATGTTGGGCACAGGGTCTGACTGTTGGCCAGGCCCTTTGGCCCAACCCATCTGCATATGGTCAAAGGTGTGCACTGCGGGAGTTGTCCACTCGCCGTGGGTTAAACTCAGGGCCCTGACTGCAAGTAACTCCCTGAGGGGAAAATGTGTTGAATAACGTTTTTATGAATGATTTAGATGCGGCTGGCAAAATAGCTGAAGCTCTCCCAAGGCCAGACCTAATAGTAACCCTGGGTTGAAAACTACGCTACGCTCACGGAGTGTGCGTAGTTTGTGCAACTACGCGCTACGCGAATCGCACGTAGCACAGTGCAAAAACGAGTAGCGGGCCTTTTTTGCTCGCTCGCAGTCCTCAACGTCAAGTTGGCGACCGTGAGTGAGCAAGATCAACCTCCCGGCGAGACTTTTTCCTCATTCGCGATCAGCAACATCAAGTTGCCGATAGCGAACATGGAAAATAACCCTCTCGGCGAGATTCTCAACGCGGGGAGGTCAGGTTTCTCATTGCGAGTGGTCGCGTATGCTCGCGACCGCTCGCGATGAGAAACTACCAATCCTCATTGAGAAAGCTGCCGCTCAAGTACAAATCTACTCGAGTGGCAGAAAACGACCGCTTGCACTGTGCATGATGACGTTCGCAATGATTGCACAATGCGGAGAAGCATCCGGCACCGTGCAATCATTGCGAACAGCATTTCCTTACCTCACTACGCAGTTTGCGTAGCTACGCGTAGCGTGCGTAGTGCGAAGTTCATTTTGCATAGCTATGCGTAGCGCTACTACACAAACTACACCCAGGGTTACCTAATAGTATATCTTATTGCTATTATTATCATCCATGTTCCATACCTATACGCATGTACATTTTACCAGGCCTGACGGCCATCTTGAGATACTGATTTCAACATTGAATGACTGAAATTCAGTCCATTGCAAGCTGACTTTCAGATCTGAAGATTTTCTGTTCGTTGGTGCATTAGAGAAAGAGTACCATTCCGTGCACTATGGTGCTAGTGCACAAACAAGTGCCTCCTTGTGACTTCTGTGATGCTGGTGCATTAGTGGCCTTGTGTTGGGTCATTTCTACTCCTTACACTGAGGCTGAGAAGTTTCTGGTACCTTTAGTGAGCTTTTCATGTGCTGGTGTGCAGGATTTCAGAAGGGGACTCCTCAGTCAGGAAGAGGTCGACAGTGGCGGCTCATCCTCTAACGCGGAGGAGCATTGCCCCACTGTTTTTTAGCAGTGAAATAAAGGGAAAACAAAATGTTAACAACTTGTGTTACTATCATTTTATTTTCTCCTACTTCCGCTCACTTTGCGTGAGGGGACGGGGCTGCAGAGCAGTGGAGGAGTTGTAGCACCCTCCTAAGTACACAATGACTGTTTGGTCAGCCCTCTTCGGCCGCCCAAAACAGTCTTGCACACTTTGCATGTTATCCATGCAGTATGCATGACAGCCTGCGTGCAGGACATGCCCGGGCTCCCAGTCAGCGTCTGAGAGCCGAAACATGGCGCTCAGACCAATCACAATGCTGCTAAGTCATCATCGTAAAAAAATGAAGCCCTGGCTTTTTCCAAGAGAATAATCTCCTCTGTATGACCTATAGCTGCCCTAGTCAGTAACTTAGGTGTCACAGCGCCAGGATGCGTGTAGGGTTACAGTGCGCTTTATAATTTTTCATACAATACAATACAATTGTGATTGGATGACTGGGAGCCTGGCTGTGCTTCCTGTTCAGGCCAGTGAAGGAGGACTACAGAGGAGAGATGTGGCGAGGAAGCGGCGAGAAGGCATTTTTTTTTTCAATAACCGCTTCCCTGGAATCCTCCTCCCTTTCGTCCCCACCCTCCTACCTCTGATCCATGCGGGCCACCACTGCAGGTCGAGGTCTTTACCTTGAGTGGGTTATGAGCAGCTTTAAAGACATCACCTGGTGAGACTTTCAGACATACCTTGGAGCAGTGGGTGGGTGCTCTAATGTGTGACTGGCAGGTAGGCCTTGTGAAGTGTCGTATCACTGTTTATGTCTGCAGCGTCTTATATTACCACCTGATGTGATAAAGTTAAAAGGAGTGTGTTTGGTGAACTCTGTATCAATAAACAAATCTCACCCCAGCAGTGAGCAGCTCCTATCTGTGGCACTCTGGGCATGGAACAAGGTGGCAGCCATGCCAGGCAGCCTTCAGAGCGACCACTGTGGACGCCAGCAGCACCTACCCTCAAAAGGTGGCACTCGGTGCCATTGAGATGCTGTTGAGACAGAGGGAGAAAAAGTGCCTGGATACCCTCGCGGGTGACTAGCTGTGCTTTATAAATCCTGTTTGATTGATTGATTGAAAAGTCAGGAGAGCAGGCGACCAGGCTAAGGCGACCCTCAATGGAGAACAGCCATGACAACGCGGGGATTACCCCGCACTGCCAGTACAATGCGGAGATTACAACGAAAGTCGTTACAACGACTTTCGCTGGAGGGCGCTGTTGGATAGGGAATAGTTTAATTTTCTATCCAACACCTTCCCTACTGTCAACGTTTGCTGGAGTTGGAATAGAAAATGAAACTATTCCACTATCCAGCGCCCTCCAGCGAAAGTCGTTGTAACGACTTTCGTTGTAATCCCCGCATTGTAATGGCATGCGGGGTAAAAGCCCACGTTGTAATGACATACAACCCCCTCAATGGCCGTATGAGGGTCAGAGCCAAGAGAGGGAGAGAGGCGAGGCACATAGGCGGCCCTCATATGGATCCGCTGGTGTTGAAATTACTTTTAAGGCTCCGGCACACCTTCCTCGATCGGTCCTACCGTCTGGCTTCACAGATCTAGTTCCAGACACCACAGAATCCAATCAATCCTTTGCATCTCCTCATATCAGCTTTAGATCCATAAAATGAGTGAATACATTCAAGTCAGCTCCCATAAACAAACATATAGCACAGTGACTTAAACACTTTACACTGATTATAGAATGCAGCAAGGGCTTCCACACACCATATATATCTTCCCTGGCCTATCAATCTCTGCCAAAGTACAATCTAGTTAGAAATACAGAGAGAGGGAACTCTGGGATGGGCCCAATTTAGGTCAATTAGTTGAACATGTCTGCTTCCTTCCAGTATTTTGCCTAATTTACATGGCATGACAAGTTTGTTTTCATGTATCCTAGGAACTACAACTGCACCCTGGTGACGAGCAACAACAAAATGCCAAGAGTCACACTATTCAGATATTACGGGTGGTTTAATACCAGTGAAAGTGCTCGGATATTACGGGTGGTTTAATACCAGTGAAAGTGCTCGGATATTACGGGTGGTTTAATACCAGTGAAAGTGCTCGGATATTACGGGTGGTTTTACATCAGTGAAAGTGCTCGGATACTACGGGTGGTTTAATACCAGTCAATGTGCTTGGATATTACGTGTGGTTTAATACCAGTGAATGTGCACGGATATTACGGGTGGTTTAATACCAGTGAATGTGCTTGGATATTACGGGTGGTTTAATACCAGTGAATGTGCTTGCATATTACGGGTGGTTTAATACCAGTCAATGTGCTTGGATATTACGTGTGGTTTAATACCAGTGAATGTGCACGGATATTACGGGTGGTTTAATACCAGTGAATGTGCTTGGATATTACGGGTTGTTCAATACTAGTTTGTGCTTGGATATTATGGGTGGTTTAATACCAGTGAATGTGCTCGGATATTACGGGTGTTTTAATACCAGTGAATGTACTTGGATATTATGGGTGGTTTAATACCAGTGAATGTGCTTGTATATTATGGGTGGTTTAATACCAGTGAATGTGCTCGGGCATTACGGGTGGTTTAATATCAGTGCATGTGCTCGGATATTGCGGGTGTTTTAATACCAGTGAATGTTCTTGGATATTACGGGTAGTTTAATACCAGTGAATGTCCTCAGATATTACGGGTGGTTTAATACCAGTGAATAGGCTCGGATATTATAAGTTGTTTAATACCACTGAATGTGCTCGGATATTATGGGTGGTTTAACCGTTTAACCGCGGCGGCAATTCCAGGGTTGTGCGGCAGTTCAGCGGAGTGGGCGGGGCCGCGTCGGCCAACGGACGTGTGCAGCACTACGATGGTAGTTCGCGCGACGGACGTTGGCCGACAGAAGCACCAAGTGCTTGGATATTACGGGTGGTTTAATACCAGTGAATGTGCTTGGATATTACGGGTGGTTTTACACCAGTGAATGTGCTTGGATATTACGGGTGGTTTTATACCAGTGAATGTGCTTGGATATTACTGGTGGTTTAATACCAGTGAATGTGCTTGGATATTACTGGTGGTTTAATACCAGTGAATGTGCTTGGATATTACTGGTGGTTTAATACCAGTGAATGTGCTTTGATATTAAAGGTAGTTTAATACCAGTGAATGGGCTCGGATATTACGGGGTGGTTTAATAACAGTGAATGTGCTCGGATATTGCGGGTGGTTTAATACCAGTGAATGTGCTTGGGTATCCCGGCTGGTTAATACCAGTAAATGTGCTTGGATATTACTGGTGGTTTAATACCAGTGAATGGGCTCGGATATTGCGGGTGGTTTAATACCAGTGAATGTGCTTGGGTATTACGGGTAGTTTAATACCAGTGAATGTCCTCAGATATTACGGGTGGTTTAATACCAGTGAATAGGCTCGGATATTATAAGTTGTTTAATACCACTGAATGTGCTCTGATATTACGGGTGGTTTAATACCAGTGAATGTGCACGGATATTACGGGTGTTTTAATACCAGTGAATGTGCTCGGATATTACGGGTGTTTTAATACCAGTGAATGTACTTGGATATTACGGGTGGTTTAATACCAGTGAATGTGCTCGGGCATTACGGGTGGTTTAATATCAGTGCATGTGCTCGGATATTGCGGGTGTTTTAATACCAGTGAATGTGCTTGGATATTACGGGTAGTTTAATACCAGTGAATGTACTTGGATATTACGGGTGGTTTAATACCAGTGAATGTGCTCGGGCATTACGGGTGGTTTAATATCAGTGCATGTGCTCGGATATTGCGGGTGTTTTAATACCAGTGAATGTACTTGGATATTACGGGTGGTTTAATACCAGTGAATGTGCTCGGGCATTACGGGTGGTTTAATATCAGTGCATGTGCTCGGATATTGCGGGTGTTTTAATACCAGTGAATGTGCTTGGATATTACGGGTAGTTTAATACCAGTGAATGTCCTCAGATATTATGGGTGGTTTAATACCAGTGAATAGGCTCGGATATTATGAGTGGTTTAATACCACTGAATGTGCTTGGATATTATGGGTGATTTAACCGCTTAACCGCGGCGGCAATTCCAGGGTTGTGCGGAAGTTCAGCGGAGTGGGCGGGGCCGCGTCGGCCAACGGACGTGTGCAGCACTACGATGGTAGTTCGCGCGACGGCCGTTGGCCGACAGAAGCACCATGTGCTTGGATATTACGGGTGGTTTAATACCAGTCAATGTGCTTGGATATTACGGGTGGTTTAATAACAGTGAATGTGCTTGGATATTACTGGTGGTTTAATAACAGTGAATGTGCTTGGATATTAAAGGTAGTTTAATACCAGTGAATGGGCTCGGATATTACAGGTGGTTTAATACCAGTGAATGTTCTCTGATTCAGGGCCGGTTCTAGGATTTGCGAGGCCCTGGGCTAAAAGGGAATGTGCAAGGCCCCTCTAATTTAGATAAGTGGCCCCAAGCAAGGAGAACCATTCACAGACACTGGGGGAGGCCCATTGTCCAGCATTTTTGAGCTCCCACAGTTTTAACTTTTAGTCCACAAGCAATTCTCACACCTTCAGTCTGATAGGTGTGATAATTGCTTGTGGGCTATAAGTTAAAACTGTGGGGCGCAAAAATGCTGGACAATGGGCCTCCCGCGGTGTCTGTGAATGGGTCTCCTTGCAATTGGTACAAGGGGAAGCGTCTCCCTCCCCTATGCCTCCAGACTCCATCACTGAGAGTCCCGGGGAGGGGGGGGGCCCTACAATGGACCCTAATTGCAAGGCGACACCTTTCTTTAAAATGGATTGCCAAGGAAACAACAGGACACACCACCAGTGCGGGGCCCCATGCTGGTGGGCTGGGTGCGAGGCCCTGGGCAGCTGCCCATACTGCCCATGCCCAGCGCCTGCCCTGCTCTGATTTATTTTCCTTGAATTGTACTGCCTTAAGTAACACTTTGGCTTGGAGTGGCTAGTGGTTTACTAATCCCTACTCCTAAAACTCATACAGGATACCAATATTGGGCAGAAATGAACCAACAGAGTAACCGTAGTGGGTTTAATGTCTTTTATTGTGAACACCCTCCACCTTGACCTTTAGTACCCTAATGCTGCTTTCTTTGATTTGCATAATGTCCCCTGCACCCTAAGCTTGTGAACAGTTGGCTCACTGATTCCAAAGTGCATCTTTCCTTCCAAGACTTTTTGGGTTCAGACATTTTAATATATTTAGGCCCTGTGTCCACCCATCAGCCAATCACCTGATTCCTCCGAATCAGAGGAACGAAGGAGGGAGGGTGTGATTCAGTCTCACTCACAGACCTCAGGACACTGGTGTTGTGTAAGGCTGATGGAACTCTTGCTAGACAGAGCTAGAATGGTTCTAGGCTCTCGCTGTGCCCCGGGGGCACTGGTGCAGTGTAAGGCTGATGGAACTCTTGCTAGACAGAGCTAGAATGGTTCTGGGCTCTCGCTGTGCCCCTGGGGCACTGGTTCAGTGTAAGGCTGATGGAACTCTTGCTAGACAGAGCTAGAATGGTTCTGGGCTCTCACTGTGCCCCTGGGGCACTGGTGCAGTGTAAGGCTGATGGAACTCTTGCTAGACAGAGCTAGAATGGTTCTGGGCTCTCACTGTACCCCTGGGGCACTTGTGCAGTGTAAGGCTGATGGAACTCTTGCTAGACAGAGCTAGAATGGTTCTGGGCTCTCACTGTACCCCTGGGGCACTTGTGCAGTGTAAGGCTGATGGAACTCTTGCTAGACAGAGCTAGAATGGTTCTGGGCTCTCGCTGTACCCCTGGGGCACTTGTGCAGTGTAAGGCTGATGGAACTCTTGCTAGACAGAGCTAGAATGGTTCTGGGCTCTCGCTGTGGCACTGGTGCAGTGTAAGGCTGATGGAACTCTTGCTAGACAGAGCTAGAATGGTTCTGGGCTCTCGCTCTGCCCCGGGGGCACTGGTGCAGTGTAAGGCTGATGGAACTCTTCCTAGTACAGGGCTAGAATGGTTCTGGGCTCTCGCTGTGCCCCTGGGGCACTGGTTCAGTGTAAGGCTGATGGAACTCTTGCTAGTTGAGGGTTAGAATGGTTCTGGATTCTCGCTGTGCCCCTGGGGCACTGGTGCAGTGTAAGGCTGATGGAACTCTTGCTAGACAGAGCTAGAATGGTTCTGGGCTCTCACTGTACCCCTGGGGCACTTGTGCAGTGTAAGGCTGATGGAACTCTTGCTAGACAGAGCTAGAATGGTTCTGGGCTCTCGCTGTACCCCTGGGGCACTTGTGCAGTGTAAGGCTGATGGAACTCTTGCTAGACAGAGCTAGAATGGTTCTGGGCTCTCACTGTACCCCTGGGGCACTTGTGCAGTGTAAGGCTGATGGAACTCTTGCTAGACAGAGCTAGAATGCTTCTGGGCTCTCACTGTACCCCTGGGGCACTGGTGTTGTGTAAGGCTGATGGAACTCTTGCTAGACAGAGCTAGAATGGTTCTGGGCTCTCGCTGTGCCCCGGGGGCACTGGTGCAGTGTAAGGCTGATAGAACTCTTGCTAGTACAAGGATAGAATGGTTCTGGGCTCTCGCTGTACCCCTGGGGCACTGGTGCAGTGTAAGGCTGATGGAACTCTTGCTAGACAGAGCTAGAATGGTTTTGGGCTCTCACTGTGCCCCTGGGGCACTGGTGCAGTGTAAGGCTGATGGAACTCTTGCTAGTAGAGGGCTAGAATGGTTCTGGGCTCTCGCTGTGCCCCTGGGGCACTGGTGCAGTGTAAGGCTGATGGAACTCTTGCTAGTAGAGGGCTAGAATGGTTCTGGGCTCTCGCTGTACCCCTAGGGCACTGGTGCAGTGTAAGGCTGATGGAACTCTTGCTAGACAGAGCTAGAATGGTTTTGGGCTCTCACTGTACCCCTGGGGCACTTGTGTAGTGTAAGGCTGACGGAACTCTTGCTAGTATAGGGCTAGAATGGTTCTGGGCTCTCGCTGTGCCCCTGGGGCACTGGTGCGGTGTAAGGCTGACGGAAGTCTTGGTAGTACGGGCCTAGAATGGTTCTGGGCTCTCCTGGTGCCCCTGGGGCACTGGTGCAGTGTAAGGCTGATGGAACTCTTCCTAGTACAGGGCTAGAATGGTTCTGGGCTCTCGCTGTGCCCCTGGGGCACTGGTTCAGTGTAAGGCTGATGTAACTCTTGCTAGTTGAGGGTTAGAATGGTTCTGGGCTCTCACTGTACCCCTGGGGCACTTGTGCAGTGTAAGGCTGATGGAACTCTTGCTAGTACAGGGCTAGAATGGTTCTGGGCTCTCGCTGTGCCCCGGGGGCACTGGTGCAGTGTGAGGCTGATGGAACTCTTGCTAGTAGAGGGCTAGAATGGTTCTGGGCTCTCACTGTACCCCTGGGGCACTTGTGCAGTGTAAGGCTGATGGAACTCTTGCTAGACAGAGCTAGAATGGTTCTGGGCTCTCACTGTACCCCTGGGGCACTTGTGCAGTGTAAGGCTGATGGAACTCTTGCTAGACAGACCTAGAATGCTTCTGGGCTCTCACTGTACCCCTGGGGCACTGGTGTTGTGTAAGGCTGATGGAACTCTTGCTAGACAGAGCTAGAATGGTTCTGGGCTCTCGCTGTGCCCCTGGGGCACTGGTGCAGTGTAAGGCTGATGGAACTCTTGCTAGACAGAGCTAGAATGGTTTTGGGCTCTCACTGTACCCCTGGGGCACTTGTGTAGTGTAAGGCTGACGGAACTCTTGCTAGTATAGGGCTAGAATGGTTCTGGGCTCTCGCTGTGCCCCTGGGGCACTGGTGCGGTGTAAGGCTGACGGAAGTCTTGGTAGTACGGGCCTAGAATGGTTCTGGGCTCTCCTGGTGCCCCTGGGGCACTGGTGCAGTGTAAGGCTGATGGAACTCTTGCTAGTACAGGGCTAGAATGGTTCTGAATTCTCGCTGTGCCCCTGGGGCACTGGTGCAGTGTAAGGCTGATGGAACTCTTGCTTGACAGAGCTAGAATGGTTATGAGCTCTAGTTGTGCCCCTGGGGCACTGGTGCAGTGTAAGGCTGATGGAACTCTTGCTAGACAGAGCTAGAATGGTTCTGGGCTCTCGCTGTGCCCCTGGGGGCACTGGTGCAGTGTAAGGATGACGGAACTCTTGCTAGTACAGGGCTAGAATGGTTCTGGGCTCTCGCTGTGCCCCTGGGGCACTGGTGCGGTGTAAGGCTGACGGAACTCTTGGTAGTACAGGGCTAGAATGGTTCTGGCCTCTCACTGTACCCCTGGGGCACTTGTGCAGTGTAAGGTTGATGGAACTCTTGCTAGACAGAGCTAGAATGGTTCTGGGTTCTCGCTGTGCCCCTGGGGCACTGGTGCAGTGTAAGGGTGATGGAACTCTTCCTAGTACAGGGCTAGAATGGTTCTGGGCTCTCGCTGTGCCCCGGGGGCACTGGTGCAGTGTAAGGCTGATGGAACTCTTGCTAGTAGAGGGCTAGAATGGTTCTGGGCTCTCTCTGTACCCCTGGGGCACTTGTGCAGTGTAAGGCTGATGGAACTCTTGCTAGACAGAGCTAGAATGGTTCTGGGCTCTCGCTGTGCCCCTGGGGCACTGGTGCGGTGTAAGGCTGATGGAACTCTTGCTAGTACAGGGCTAGAATGGTTCTGGGCTCTCTCTGTCCCCCTGGGGGCACTGGTGCAGTGTAAGGATGACGGAACTCTTGCTAGTACAGGGCTAGAATGGTTCTGGGCTCTCGCTGTGCCCCTGGGGCACTGGTGCGGTGTAAGGCTGACGGAACTCTTGGTAGTACAGGGCTAGAATGGTTCTGGCCTCTCACTGTACCCCTGGGGCACTTGTGCAGTGTAAGGTTGATGGAACTCTTGCTAGACAGAGCTAGAATGGTTCTGGGTTCTCGCTGTGCCCCTGGGGCACTGGTGCAGTGTAAGGGTGATGGAACTCTTCCTAGTACAGGGCTAGAATGGTTCTGGGCTCTCGCTGTGCCCCGGGGGCACTGGTGCAGTGTAAGGCTGATGGAACTCTTGCTAGTAGAGGGCTAGAATGGTTCTGGGCTCTCTCTGTACCCCTGGGGCACTTGTGCAGTGTAAGGCTGATGGAACTCTTGCTAGACAGAGCTAGAATGGTTCTGGGCTCTCTCTGTACCCCTGGGGCACTTGTGCAGTGTAAGGCTGATGGAACTCTTGCTAGACAGAGCTAGAATGGTTCTGGGCTCTCGCTGTGCCCCTGGGGCACTGGTGCGGTGTAAGGCTGACGGAAGTCTTGGTAGTACGGGCCTAGAATGGTTCTGGGCTCTCCTGGTGCCCCTGGGGCACTGGTGCAGTGTAAGGCTGATGGAACTCTTGCTAGTACAGGGCTAGAATGGTTCTGAATTCTCGCTGTGCCCCTGGGGCACTGGTGCAGTGTAAGGCTGATGGAACTCTTGCTTGACAGAGCTAGAATGGTTATGAGCTCTAGTTGTGCCCCTGGGGCACTGGTGCAGTGTAAGGCTGATGGAACTCTTGCTAGACAGAGCTAGAATGGTTCTTGGCTCTCGCTGTGCCCCTGGGGGCACTGGTGCAGTGTAAGGATGACGGAACTCTTGCTAGTACAGGGCTAGAATGGTTCTGGGCTCTCGCTGTGCCCCTGGGGCACTGGTGCGGTGTAAGGCTGACGGAACTCTTGGTAGTACAGGGCTAGAATGGTTCTGGCCTCTCACTGTACCCCTGGGGCACTTGTGCAGTGTAAGGTTGATGGAACTCTTGCTAGACAGAGCTAGAATGGTTCTGGGTTCTCGCTGTGCCCCTGGGGCACTGGTGCAGTGTAAGGGTGATGGAACTCTTCCTAGTACAGGGCTAGAATGGTTCTGGGCTCTCGCTGTGCCCCGGGGGCACTGGTGCAGTGTAAGGCTGATGGAACTCTTGCTAGTAGAGGGCTAGAATGGTTCTGGGCTCTCTCTGTATCCCTGGGGCACTTGTGCAGTGTAAGGCTGATGGAACTCTTGCTAGACAGAGCTAGAATGGTTCTGGGCTCTCGCTGTGCCCCTGGGGCACTGGTGCGGTGTAAGGCTGATGGAACTCTTGCTAGTACAGGGCTAGAATGGTTCTGGGCTCTCTCTGTCCCCCTGGGGGCACTGGTGCAGTGTAAGGATGACGGAACTCTTGCTAGTACAGGGCTAGAATGGTTCTGGGCTCTCGCTGTGCCCCTGGGGCACTGGTGCGGTGTAAGGCTGACGGAACTCTTGGTAGTACAGGGCTAGAATGGTTCTGGCCTCTCACTGTACCCCTGGGGCACTTGTGCAGTGTAAGGTTGATGGAACTCTTGCTAGACAGAGCTAGAATGGTTCTGGGTTCTCGCTGTGCCCCTGGGGCACTGGTGCAGTGTAAGGGTGATGGAACTCTTCCTAGTACAGGGCTAGAATGGTTCTGGGCTCTCGCTGTGCCCCGGGGGCACTGGTGCAGTGTAAGGCTGATGGAACTCTTGCTAGTAGAGGGCTAGAATGGTTCTGGGCTCTCTCTGTACCCCTGGGGCACTTGTGCAGTGTAAGGCTGATGGAACTCTTGCTAGACAGAGCTAGAATGGTTCTGGGCTCTCTCTGTACCCCTGGGGCACTTGTGCAGTGTAAGGCTGATGGAACTCTTGCTAGACAGAGCTAGAATGGTTCTGGGCTCTCACTGTACCCCATGGGCACTTGTGCAGTGTAAGGCTGATGGAACTCTTGCTAGACAGAGCTAGAATGGTTCTGGGCTCTCGCTGTGCCCCTGGGGCACTGGTTCAGTGTAAGGCTGATGGAACTCTTGCTAGTACAAGGATAGAATGGTTCTGGATTCTCGCTGTGCCCCTGGGGCACTGGTGCAGTGTAAGGCTGATGGAACTCTTGCTAGACAGAGCTAGAATGGTTCTGGGCTCTCACTGTACCCCTGGGGCACTTGTGCAGTGTAAGGCTGATGGAACTCTTGCTAGACAGAGCTAGAATGGTTCTGGGCTCTCACTGTACCCCTGGGGCACTGGTGCAGTGTAAGGCTGACGGAACTCCTGCTAGTACAGGCGTAGTATGGTTCTGGGCTCTCGCTGTGCCCCTGGGGCACTGGTGCAGTGTAAGGCTGATGGAACTCTTGGTAGTACAGGGCTAGAATGGTTCTGGGCTCTCGCTGTACCCCTGGGGCACTGGTGCAGTGTAAGGCTGATGGAACTCTTCCTAGTACAGGGCTAGAATGGTTCTGGGCTCTCGCTGTGCCCCGGGGGCACTGGTGCAGTGTAAGGCTGATGGAACTCTTGCTAGTAGAGGGCTAGAATGGTTCTGGGCTCTCTCTGTACCCCTGGGGCACTTGTGTAGTGTAAGGCTGACGGAACTCTTGCTAGTATAGGGCTAGAATGGTTCTGGGCTCTCGCTGTGCCCCTGGGGCACTGGTGCGGTGTAAGGCTGACGGAAGTCTTGGTAGTACGGGCCTAGAATGGTTCTGGGCTCTCCTTGTGCCCCTGGGGCACTGGTGCAGTGCAAGGCTGATGGAACTCTTGCTAGTACAGGGCTAGAATGGTTCTGGATTCTCGCTGTGCCCCTGGGGCACTGGTGCAATGTAAGGCTGATGGAACTCCTGCTAGTACAAGGATAGAATGGTTCTGGATTCTCGCTGTGCCCCTGGGGCACTGGTGCAGTGTAAGGCTGATGGAACTCTTGCTAGACAGAGCTAGAATGGTTCTGGGCTCTCACTGTACCCCTGGGGCACTTGTGCAGTGTAAGGCTGATGGAACTCTTGCTAGACAGAGCTAGAATGCTTCTGGGCTCTCACTGTACCCCTGGGGCACTGGTGTTGTGTAAGGCTGATGGAACTCTTGCTAGACCGAGCTAGAATGGTTCTGGGCTCTCGCTGTACCCCTAGGGCACTGGTGCAGTGTAAGGCTGATGGAACTCTTGCTAGACAGAGCTAGAATGGTTTTGGGCTCTCACTGTACCCCTGTGGCACTTGTGCAGTGTACGGCTGATGGAACTCTTGCTAGACAGAGCTAGAATGGTTCTGAGCTCTCGTTGTGCCCCTGGGGCACTGGTGCAGTGTAAGGCTGATGGAACTCTTGCTAGACAGAGCTAGAATGGTTCTGAGCTCTCGTTGTGCCCCTGGGGCACTGGTGCAGTGTAAGGCTGATGGAACTCTTGCTAGACAGAGCTAGAATGGTTCTGGGCTCTCACTGTACCCCTGGGGCACTTGTGTAGTGTAAGGCTGACGGAACTCTTGCTAGTATAGGGCTAGAATGGTTCTGGGCTCTCGCTGTGCCCCTGGGGCACTGGTGCGGTGTAAGGCTGACGGAAGTCTTGGTAGTACGGGCCTAGAATGGTTCTGGGCTCTCCTGGTGCCCCTGGGGCACAGGTGCAGTGTAAGCCTGATGGAACTCTTCCTAGTACAGGGCTAGAATGGTTCTGGGCTCTCGCTGTGCCCCTGGGGCACTGGTGCAGTGGAAGGGTGATGGAACTCTTCCTAGTACAGGGCTGGAATGGTTCTGGGCTCTCGCTGTGCCCCTGGGGCACTGGTGCAGTGTAAGGCTGATGGAACTCTTCCTAGTACAGGGCTAGAATGGTTCTGGGCTCTCGCTGTGCCCCTGGGGCACTGGTGCAGTGTAAGGCTGATGGAACTCTTGCTAGACAGAGCTAGAATGGTTCTGGGCTCTCGCTGTGCCCCTGGGGCACTGGTGCAGTGTAAGGCTGATGGAACTCTTGCTAGACAGAGCTAGAATGGTTCTGGGCTCTCGCTGTGCCCCTGGGGCACTGGTGCAGTGTAAGGCTGATGGAACTCTTGCTAGACAGAGCTAGAATGGTTCTGGGCTCTCGCTGTGCCCCTGGGGCACTGGTGCAGTGTAAGGCTGATGGAACTCTTCCTAGTACAGGGCTGGAATGGTTCTGGGCTCTCGCTGTGCCCCTGGGGCACTGGTGCAGTGTAAGGGTGATGGAACTCTTCCTAGTACAGGGCTGGAATGGTTCTGGGCTCTCGCTGTGCCCCTGGGGCACTGGTGCAGTGTAAGGCTGATGGAACTCTTCCTAGTACAGGGCTAGAATGGTTCTGGGCTCTCGCTGTGCCCCTGGGGCACTGGTGCAGTGTAAGGCTGATGGAACTCTTGCTAGACAGAGCTAGAATGGTTCTGGGCTCTCGCTGTGCCCCTGGGGCAATGGTGCAGTGTAAGGCTGATGCTGGGGTTTGACTGGCACAGGGGTCCATACATACAGAGCTGTGGCAGTGTCCCTGGCACACTGTAGAGGGGTGAAGCTGCAGGAGCTCTGCCTGGCATGAGGTTAGAGGGCTGTGGGCACTGCCCTGGCACTCTGGGTCACGGTGAGGCAACGCGGGTTCTGCCTAGCACAGGGGTCCATACATACAGAGCTGTGTGGGCAGTGTCCTGGCACTCTGGAGCACTGAGAGAGTGGGGGCTCTGCTTGGCACTGGGGTTAACATACATACAGCTGTGTGGGTAGTGCCCCTGGCACCCCGTTTGAGAGAGCGAGGGTTCTGCCTGGCACAGGGGTCCATACATACAGCTGTGTGGGCAGTGCACTGGCACTCTGGAGGGGTGTGAGACAGCGCGGGCTCTGCTTGGCACAGTGGTCCATACATACAGCTGTGTGGGCACTGCCCTTGGCACTCTGAGCACTGAGACAGCGCGGGCTCTGCTTGGCACAGGGGTCCATACATACAGCTCTGTGGGCACTGCCCTTGGCACTCTGAGCACTGAGACAGCGCGGGCTCTGCTTGGCACAGGGGTCCATACATACAGGTCTGTGGGCAGTACCCCTGGCAGTCTGGAGCGCTGAGAGAGCGCGGGCTCTGCCTGGCACAGGGGTCCATACATACAGCTCAATGTGCACTGCCCCTGGCACTCTGGAGCCGTGTGAGAGAGCGAGGGCTCTGCCTGGCACAGGGTCCATATATACAGCTCTGTGGGCAGTACCCTGGCACTCTGGAGTGCAGAGAGGCAGCGCGGGCTCTGCCTGGCACAGGGGTCCATACATACAGCTCTGCGGGCACTGCCCCTGGCACCCTGGAGTGGAGTGAGAGAGCGCGGACTCTGCCTGGCACAGGGGTCCATACATACAGCTCTGTGGGCACTGCCCCAGGCACCCTGGAGCGCGGTGAGACACCGAGGGCTCTGCCTGGCACAGGGGTCCATATATACAGCTCTGTGGGCAGTACCCTGGCACTCTGGAGTGCAGAGAGGCAGCGCGGGCTCTGCCTGGCACAGGGGTCCATACATACAGCTCTGCGGGCACTGCCCCTGGCACCCTGGAGTGGAGTGAGAGAGCGCGGACTCTGCCTGGCACAGGGGTCCATACATACAGCTCTGTGGGCACTGCCCCAGGCACCCTGGAGCGCGGAGAGACACCGAGGGCTCTGCCTGGCACAGGGGTCCATATATACAGCTCTGTGGGCAGTACCCTGGCACTCTGAAGTGCAGAGAGGCAGCGCGGACTCTGCCTGGCACAGGGGTCCATACATACAGCTCTATGGGCACTGTCCCTGGTTCATTGGAAGTCTTCGGGCTGCACGAGCCCTTCCTGGCACCGGGTTACATCCAGTCGTGCTCCTGGCACTCTGAAGCATGAACAGCGCCAGCAGCCCTGCCGGGCACAGCTCTAATTACTAAAATTGTTTCATGAAAGACAAAAACAACCTCCAGAGCACGACAGCACGCCCTGAAAGCGGCGCTGCTTCCGGGCAGCAGCAGGTGTGTGACGCGCAGGTATTTACATACCGTCCGGGAAGTCTGAGTGTACCATGCCCGGGGCATCCTGCTGCGTCGTGCCCTCCCACGCACGCCCTGGCTGTGCCACGCACCTGCCCCGCAGCCGCGCCAGGGACTTCTCCCCGCGGCTGGCAGCGAGGGTTACATAATGGGGAGATGGCACCCACGCCCTTCTGTTCTGAGAGGTGGCACTTTCCTCTGCTCGGTCATGAAGCGAACACCTCGGTATTCACAACATCCTGAGAGTTACGCACGAGAGCAGCCACAATGAGCAGCAAAGCAGACCGCTTCACTCACAGGGGGCATCGCAGTGTGTGGAGCTTTATAGCGCAAACTCGACCGGAGGGTCGCAGCGCTTTACATGAGCACCAGTTACGTTGCACAAGGACACATTGGGGCAGATTTATGACTTCTGGCGCATCTCTGCTAATCAGCAGGTATGCGCCAGAAGAGTTGGGACGCATCTGCCCACTTGTGCGCATCCACTGACGCGCCGCATTTACAATGCGGCGCACCATGGTGCACGGATGGGCAGATGCGGGACGCGTCCCCCGTCGGAAATGCGGCGCATTGCTGGAGTTGCGTCAGAAGCGCAACACAGCTTCAGCAAGGCTCGGGGGCGCCCTATCGCTAACTTGCTGCGTCAAGCAGGCGCAGGGTTTTGACGCAGCATGGCCTTAAAAGTGACTACGTGAAATCTTGTAAATTTCACTCAGCCACTTTTAGGAGGCGTTCCTGCGCCGGAAGCCCACATGTGGCGCAGGGCTTTACAATGCGACGCATCTCCCAGATGTGTCACTTTGTAAATACCCCACAGCATGGCGCTGGCTTTGCACCACCGCTCCGTCACAAAAGTGACGCCACGGCGCCGTAAAAGTGGCGCAAGGGGCTTGTAAATCTGCCCCATTCATCTTCCATCAGCGGTATCAGAACATCTGAGAGGGGGGAGGGGAGGTCATTATAGTTTGAGGCAAGAGGGGGCGCAAAGAATCTTTTCTGCCGGTGAAGCTTCGTTAACTTTCCCATATTTGTTGTTCTCAAAGTTTCCTGGTTACCAGTGCTTGATTTTATCTCTAATTGAATCCAGGTGAATTAGAAAATGCCTTTCGTCTTTTTCAGTCTAGTTTACCTTTTTTTGTTGTGATCACAAAGAGATTGTGAAAGAGAAAGCCACGTATGCTCTAATGGCAAGTTCAGGGTTAAATTCTAAATCCTGTGCAGACCTTTGTTATAAAATTACAGGTTGTGAAATAGTTCTCACACCTTGGCCCTTTTCCCATGATGGATTGCAGTACACCAACATGCCAACATTTAATGGAGAAAGCAGCCTAGAAAAAAAGCCAAAATATGTGGAATTCGGTGTGTTAAAACAAAATCTGAAAATGATGCCTTAATTTCAAGTAAAAAAATCAAAGTAGGAGGCATTTACTGCGCCTAGTAAATACCTGTCCCTGGGGTAATGGTATTTACATTTGTGGTAAATACCCTACAATGGACCCCATGCATCAAACTAAGTACCAGTTGCAAACGGGCAGATTCTCAGAATCCGCCCCTTTGCCACCGGTATTTTTGCATTTGGGATGCATCATCCCAAATGCACAAATTGCAATTTAAGGAATCTCTAAATTGCGATTCCTTAAATTGCGATTGCATTTAAGGAATCCCAAATTGAGATTCCTTAATTGCAATGCGTTAAAGTTAAAAAATTAGCGATTTCGCTAATAGGGGGAGCAAATTACCATGAAGTTGAAATTCATGGTAATTTGCAAAAACTTTGAAAAATGCACTTTTGTGCAATTTTCAAAGTTTCATGTTGCGCACACACATGCCCTTAGGGCATGTGTGTGTGCAACATATGTGCAGAGATCCATTTCAGGGGTGGAACGGGTGGGATGTATGACGTTACAACGCATACTTTTACCACGCATACCTTTACAACGCGATTTTTACATCGCAAACCTTTACAACGCATAGCGCTTAGAGGTGCTGGATAGTGGTAAGTATAATTTTCTATTCCAACTCCAGTCCCCGTGGACACTAGGGAAGGTGTTGGATAGAAAATTAAACTTATTCCCTATCCTAGAGCGCCCCCCAGCGCAATGCGTTGTAATGGTTTGCATTGTAATGTAGTGCGTTGTAAAAATTTCGTTGTAAACGTTGTTCACCGAATGGGTGTCATTTTGACACCCTTGTACCCTTGACATTGCATGAGCAATTTGCGAATTGCTCATGCAATCTCCAATTCATTCCAGGCCCATAGGAATGAATGGGATAGCATTCCTTAATTGCGACTAGCAATTTGTAAGTAGCAATTAAGGAATGTTTAGGAATCGTTATTTTTATAGGGATTCCTACATGCATAGGCTTTTGCGATTCCTAAATAGCGATTCCTTAAAAATCGCTATTTAGGAATCGCAAAAGCCTATGTTGTTGCATGTGCCAGTCTATTCATCCAAATGTGTAATGCGGTCCTTAGCCTGTAATTGAGGTAAATAGTGCACAGTAAGCATGGGCGGATCTAGCGGATCTCGCGTACGCGAACTTGCGGATTTACGGATTCGCAATCCGCGAAGATCCGCGAACTCTAGCGGATTTGCGGATTTTCCCGTTTTTTGTGTTTGCGCGCGTTCGCGCCGATTTTGGGACAAGTTCGCAATTGCGAACTTACTTTTCGGCTCGCAACGGCCGCGACTATGTTGTTTCTACGTCTGGTTTATCATCACAGGTTCACAGCACCCTCTGTTTCACCACTGCCACCCTCTGGGACACCCATGCCACCCTCTGGTACATCCTCACTGCCACCCATTAGGTTTATTTATCACTGTAGATTATGGTGGTTGAAAAAAGCAAGCACACCTGCCCTACTTCAACTGCCATCAATTAATTTGTGTTTCATTAATGTGTCAGTAATTTTGAAAGTTCCAGTCTGGCTGGCACCTGCTTCCTTCCTTATCTGTAATTTGCTTTTTGTTGCAGTGAAATTTTTTTTTCACAGGACCTTTATGGTCTACTTGTAGCTATTCTATGAGCCTGCTGTTTGGGTCATAGCAGGGTCATAGAATAGTTGCAAACTCTGGAGGGGCCCATCAGGAAGCACTACCTTGAATGTTACTAATGTTAAGTTTGAACTTTTGCACCTGCTCATTGCTTTCAGTTTAGCTAAAATCGTTTTTTTTCTGCAATTTCGCGCGTTTTTTGGGGCGCGAATCCGTGCGAGATCGATTTCGGAAGCCGCGAATACGTGCGAATACAAAATTGTTTTTTTTGCGACGTGTATGTTCGCGTGATCTTGCGCGTGTTCGCGAGGCGCTTCTAGCTATACGTTTGCCAAGTTACCCTATCGGTCGTACACGGGCGCGGCCATCTTGTTTGCGTGACGTATTCCGTTTCCGGCCGCTATGTGTAATCTCGCAAAGTGTGCTGCTCGCTAGTACAATTTCGCGCGTACTCGCAAGGAAAATCTCGCGCGAACTTACCCACGCGGTCGTGAACGGGCGCGGCCATCTTGTTTCTCATTCATTGCTATGGTTCTGGGCATGCTTTCTCTATCCTCTCTCAATCTCTGCCATCCTTTGCTTGTTTGAAGTTTTTTTGATCTAATTTTACTTATTATCTATCCCTCTATTTTTCTAGCTCTATATTTTTGTGTTTTCTGCAGCTTTTAGTTACTTTTAAACTACTTTTTTAAACTCTTTTCTTTTCTTCTTCACTATTCTATTTCTTGTCTATCATTTAACTCTATTTCTGCCCAGACCATGGTAAAGGGAGCCGGGAAGCACCCTGAGAAGGGGAAGGGTCCCGCACCCCGTGCCCGGCTCCCGTGCGGGCGTTTAAGGGGGGAGCAAGTGGTCCCGCGGGAGATCTTCAGCGCGGAGGAAGTGGCGGCACTGATCTTCCACGTCCAGCGCCGCCTCCCCAAGACGATCCTGGGAGGCGGCAAGATCGCGACTGGCTATGGCATCCGGGAGCGTCGCAAGCGGTGGGAGAAGGTGTGCCGGGCCATGTACAAGATCTCTGGGGTCCGGCGCACATATAACCAGGCCACCCACCGCTGGACCGATGTCATGGACCGGGAGCGGGACTTGCTGGACGCGCTCGGCGTAGAGGTCCCCGGGCTTGGTGAGTAGTAGTAGTAGTACATTTACTACTCTGTTTTATCCTGCTCTGTTATTTGCAAATCTTTGTTCTTTACCAAGAGCAATAATGCTGCCGATTACATTGAGGTAAATTATATTTCAAAATCTTCTATGCATTTCAGGTGCACTGCTCTCCTTCTCAGTAGCCTTGCTTGCTACTATGCTTCTTTGTTTTGTATGTTGTGTTCAGAAGCATTTCATTGGCCTGAGAAATTATGTATGAGTGTAGTGTAAAGATAAGAACTGCGTAATGCTAGACAGTAAGGGTCATATTTTCAATTACCGGCGCATCCCTGCAAAGTAGCAGGGATGCGGCAGTAATTGTGTGCCATGCCACCACCACCCATTGGCCCAAAACGTCACAGAAGCCTTACGCATCTGTGCCGTAAAGGCAGCGCATTGCTGGAGTTGCGTGCCAACGATGGCGCAGCTCCAGCAATGCTCTGGGGTACCCTATCTCCCCAATGCTGCATCAAGCCGTACGTCGGCTTCAAGCGCGCAGGGTTTGAGTCATGCATCATTGTCCTAAAAGTGACTGATTGACATCTTGTAGATTTCCCTCAGCCACTTTTAGGATTCGTTCCTGCGCAGGTACGTCCTCCCTTGCGCCGGAACGCCCCCTGATGGCGCAGGGCTTTACAACGTGATGCATCGCCCATATGCCCATATGTGTTTTTTTTTTAATATATACGCCGCACCAACACCATGGCGAGTCTTTTGTTCTGCCGCTGCGTCACAAAAGGCACGCAACAATGGAGGAAAATGAGCCGCAACTTCCGCAAGGGACTTCTAAATAAGCCCCAACAGACTGAAGTCCAGTCCTTCCTTTAGACACATGGCTATAAGAAGAAATAGTGGCGGTGGTGGCGGGTGGATTGATAGTTTGAGTATTCACTGATCTGCAAGCAGGATGGACTTTGTCTGTCACTTCGCGTGCTGCGCACTGCTGCCTGCAGTGCCAGGCCTAGGCAAACCTCTTTAGTAGTCTGTTTATTGAGTTACATAGGAACTTTCTAAGTCAACGTTCCGCAAATCAGGCAATACGAATAACGTAGTATACCACATGAGATAGATCCCGTGGAATAGTTGTCTATCTATTTGCTATTTTTCCAAAATATTTTGTTATTGTTCTTTTGAAATGTTTGATTTGGTTGAAAAATCTCATCCATGTTTTCTGGTTTTTCTTTCTTTCATGTTGTACATCAGCTCCCCCCAAGGGCAAGAGGACACAGGAGGAGGGTGCTGAGGATTCAGGCCAGGATCGGGCAGGCGAGGGCTCCTTTGCTGGCCCCAGTAAGTTTACATTTTAATAAACAGTACCTATTTTTTCCTAGCGTTCCTCATTCGATTTTTTCTAAATCGTCTTTGATCTTCTTGTAGACTGGATATAAATTCTTATCCTGCCTCGAATATGACTCCCTGTGGTATTACTAGACTATTCTTATTAGTCTGTCTGTGTAGCTAACTAAGATTGGACATTTGGCAATTCCATTGGACTCCCATTCTATTCAGCAATACCTCTATGCACTGTCTCCTTACTGACTAGATAGTGTGGCAGAGTCATTCAGCTCCCGAATTCACCGATTATAGATCCCCAATGATCTCTAGATTATCGTACGCAGGACAAGAGAGTAGTACGGAGTCACAGCACAGTCAAGAAGTGTCAGAGGCACTCATGCTTGCAAAAATTCCAAAACCTTTAGCTCATCCCCTCTAGTCTGGAGGAACAAAAACCACAGAGTCTATTTAAGTTTAAAAGCTTTATTAAAAGTAAACACATTTATTAAAATCTACTTTGTCATAAAACTATTTAACTGAAAACGGAAAAGTGGTTAGTGCTGACGATTAATTGGACACATTTCTTGTGGTCGAGCCGAGCTCTCACCTGGTTTGAACTTGATCCTGGTCGTGTTCTTAGGAGTCAAGCTTCTGTCTGTTAGGAGAAAAAGTGGTGCGTGTTAAAAATCAAAAGCAAGCATTCATCAGTTGTGCATAAAAGTGCAGCAAGACAACAGCCTTCCCTGGAAAATGGGACATTTTTACTATGGAGTAGACAGTCACAAATTATTACATTGTATTCTGTTTTTTTAACATTTCTCCTAGACCAAATATTATATAGTAGTGAGTGGTGTATTCTAACATTCTTAAATGTACTTTGTAGGTGTAACATCTGGTGACGGGGCCAGCGCGGAGGTGGCTGTGTTGGGCGAGGACTCGGAGCACTCTGGGGAGGAGGCGGTGCAAGAGCCGGCGGACGTTCCTGTGGGGGTTCAAACGGTGGTGGCGGAAACAGGTAAGCTATATATTCCTTACTTATTGAGATTGAAGACTGCATAGTGTGCTTTCTGCACGGGTGTATTACAATTACAAATCAACCAGGTAGTAGCCTCCTCGAAATGTACTTCGACTTAGCTGTGAAGTTTTTGGTGAGAAGAATCCCAATAAGTTCTTAGACGAACGTGATGGATGGGATGAACGAAAAGCGAAAGAAGGGTGTAAGTAAGTGGGACGCGAACTTGTATGATGGCTGGCAAAGAAGAACGATATGTGTTTGCTTGGCCCCCGAGGTGGCTGGGAAGGAAAGAATATGGTATGGTGCATGGCTGGGTCAATGATGAAGCAAGGATGGGTGGAAGGACAGCAGCCTGGGTGGGTGAAACAGAAACTGTATGTGTGCGTATACTTTGACTGAATGGATGCCTGGAGCATGGTATTCTCTGACTCTTAGATAGCACATGTGTATCTAGAGAGAGTAGATGGTCGCCAGGTGAAGTAAGTGTTACCTTGAAGAGCATGTACCACCGCACCCGCACGTCCGTTCCAGTGCAGGGAAGGCAAGGAAAAGAAATTGTAAATGTGTCCAATACTACCATGAATAGTAGCAGTACTTTGTATTGCGTTTGCAATCACAGCATATATCTGGTTATTACGGTGGACACTCCGTACCTCTCTTAATAACTTTAGTTTACTTGTAGTACGTCATTCATGTGTGGGTGTATCACTGTTCACTCAATATTAAGCAAAGCACCTAAAGTCATCTCATATGTCATCAAATACGTCCCATGTGAAGTGATAGATAATCAAATTAGTTAGCTTCTTCATTTTCCTTTTCTAGTACTCATTTGCACTGTAGGGTGAAAGGTAAATTAATTAAGCAGTAGCCCTTGTAACAGAGTATTCTCAGTGCCACCCGTAATAGAAAAGTAATAGCTTCACCACCTGCATGTACTGTACCGGTACAGTAACGCAAGTCTGTCTCACTCATCATGGTGTGCAACTTTTTTTCTCGGGTGCAAGTTCACTGTGCTGTCCATGTCATTCTGCCGGCTTGCATAAGATAACGTACCAATTTCCCTAAACAAGAGAGAAGAAGAAGAATAAGACTGGTGTACTGTCATAGTCGACTGTAATGGAAGTCCATAGTGGTCGTAGAATTTGTTCATTAAACTACCACTAATGTTAGTGCAAGGATGCAGAAGTGGGAGGTTACATAGATACTGTCCTCAATAGTTATGTACTGTGCTTTCAATTTGCTACTTGTACTCTGTGACCCAACTTTCGGCTCAATCACTTTGTGTTATTAATAAGGAGCATTGGTTACAGACTATGTCTTTCTTCATATAGTTGCTCCTTCCAAATCAACAACACGGAGGGAGCAGGCTAGATTGGCCCGGCAACGGAGGCTGGAGGCCACTGTCGCCGAATATCGGCGGCTGGTGGCCCTGGAGGAGGAGGAGGACACGCAGTCGAGCGGGGCAACAACGACATCCTCGACTGTGACCACTGCATCCTCCTCCGTGACTAAGCCAGCGGGACCGAGCCGGGCTAAGAAAGACGACCGCCACCGCCAAGCAACCGAAATACCAGCTGCCCCCCACAGGAGCTGCAAGGAACGCCAACGCCGCCTACGAGTCCGCATGTCCAACCTGGAGCAGGAGGTCCTGAAGTATAAGAACTTGGTTAAGGGCCTCCGCTCCGAGCTTGCCACCCTCCGCAAGGAGTATGATGCCCATGCCGCATCATGCACCAGCACCAGCACCCTCCAGTAGTGGAGTGTCCCTTGCCCTTTTTTTATAGACTTTTGGGGGGTGGGATTTGGGAGTTGGGATCGTTTTGGGACGTTTCAAAGACAATCGTTGGGGTTAGGGTGGGTGAGGGAGATTATTTTGTTAGGGCTAAATAAATATATTTTTAAACTTTATCTGACCATACCTGTTTTTTACTGCTTTTCAGTCTGGTGGGTGGGGGGCGGGGGTGTAACAGTAACTTTGTTTTCCTGAACAGTCGTAGGACTTTAGTAGTACAACCGTCAATCTCTTGTCTACTCCGAAATAATACTCCATTATACTACCTCCCACCAAACGCTTATCTTACCTGTAATTTGTGTTAGAAATTAGTGCTAGGCCCAGGGCTGGCTCCAGGTGAAATGGGGATTAACGTTGTCAATACTGGGCGGGTGACATTTCCTCATTGCGGTGGTACTAGTGGTGTGACACAGTGGCAGTTGCATGCCTATGGAAAAAAAGAAAACGAAACCTTGTTTGTCCTCCTTACTGTAGCATTACAACGGTTACGGTACGATCGAGAAAATAGCAGGTGACAGTACACTAGAACAGTGCCATAATGTAGCCTAACAAATGGTAAAGTATTTGCTTGCAAGTATAACTAGTACTTGCGTTGAATTTATTTGACATTGGCTACTACTACTAGAAGATATAGTACTGAAGCTGAGTAAGTCTAGAAGATATCCTCGTATTCCTTCACCAGCCTGTTGCTATGACCTTATCCTCCCCAGCAAGTGTGTGGAATTATTGATGTCATTTTAGTCAGACATCAAGCAAAACAACACAGCCCGGGGGAAGAGGGTTAGGGTTTGTAAAATGGATGGGAATGGGGGTTTCTTTTTGGGTAGGTTTTGTTGAGAGAAGAAAAAAAAGCAGAGCATGGACAAACAATAATTGAAGATACAGACAATCTTTGATTACAAACTAAAGGTAAGCACATGCAGTCACACTCATAGAATAAAAGACAACAATGGATACTGTATCTGTATTGCGTATGTTGTTGGAGTTGTCCTGTTGAATTTGGTAAGTAAGTTGCATGCAGCAAACAATTCCTCTTATTGGCGGCACTCCTCCATTCCAGCTGACGCTTCGTCCATCAATGTGGCTGGTGACCACTGACAGAAGACACCCTGTCCACTGCCTGCCTGGCGGATGTTGACTGAAACCCGGCCTGTAATTATTGAACGGAAAACAGGAAGTGCTATTACAATACCACTGATAAATAAATAAAAGGTATGTACGCTGTGTGGTTCAAAAAGTGACACTTTGATTTCCCTAATAGACAGTACAATATTTTTGAAATTGCGTGCTCTGTCTGAGTCACCTTTTTAAGGATCAATAAGTATGGCCAAAATATTATAGCGGATCTTTCCCCTCAAGGTAGGTGTACTGTAAACTGTGTTTTAGAACAAAATTTGACCTTCCCAGCAATGCTCCCACCAAGACCCTTACTAAAGCCAGTCGCAAAAATGTAGAAGAACCCCAATCAGATCTCCAAAAACGATGCCTAGCAGAAAAATGGTTACAAAACGTACTTTGAAAGTAACAGTAGGCCCAAATACAGACCGTGGATTGTATTCAAACCACTTGCAAGCAAGCAAAAGTATCCATAGCCAGCATCGCTCCAACAGTGCTCTACAACAACAGAACTGCGTTGCAATAGAACCCCCCGAAACACATGCAATCCTGCTGCTAGGGCTAACCCTAACGAACCCTAACTTACAAAAAGTGCCAAAACTGGTGTTTCCTTATGGATTTTGTCCAACAAACTTCTAGCCGGTATTAGACCTTCCCAGGAATGCCCCAGGCAAGACCCGCCAACCCACCCGCAAAAAAACACCCGACAACACCCCCAAACAGCGAAAAAGCTAAATCTCATACTTACAATGTCTCTCGGCCTTCGGTCCAAACGTGGCGCTGTGCAGCTAGGTCATCATCATCATCAATCATCATAACTCCTGTTTTCCACCACGGATTTCCTGAAAAGCAAATGCAATCAAGATTAGACTGTCGCAGCAGTGCTTCGACAGAGACCCCGGCCGCAACCCACCCACGAACAGCAGGAAGCCCCCCAAAACGCTACATTGAGCAAGATGTCAGAAGAAATAGCAAAAAAAAAGGCTGTTCCTTATGGATTTTGTCCAAAACACTTCTATCCGGTATTAGACCTTCCCAGGAATGCCCCAGGCAAGACCCGCCAACCCACCCGCAAAAAAACACCCGACAACACCCCCAAACAGCGAAAAAGCTAAATCTCATACTTACAATATCTCTCGGCCTTCGGTCCAAATGCGGCGCTGTTCAGCTAGGTCATCATCATCAATCATCATAACTCCTGTTTTCCACCACGGATTTCCTGAAAAGCAAATGCAATCAAGATTAGACTGTCGCAGGCTCGCAGCAGTGCTTCGACAGACACCAAAAATTACCCACAAACACCCGGAACCCCGCCAAAGAGCACCTCAAAGGCAAGCAAGTCAGCAAAAACGGCAAGAAATTTCCACCTCATATTTGGTACAAAACACTTTTGTCCATTATTAGAGCTTCACAGCAATGGGCCCAAATCCGTCAACTCACCCGCAAAGAAGTACAACACCCCCACAAGTGCTGAGTCTTTCTTCATTGGGCGTAATCCAGCACTCTGCTTGGAGGGAAATCGCAGTCTGGAGGAGGAGGATAGAGGAGCATGTTCTTCAGAACTTGTGAACCTGAGGAATGTAGACTGCGGCACCTTCAAATCAATAAGCAAACAAGTGAAGACAGTTCTGATGATGGTCTTGTTTTTGGGATTAGGTGATTAAAGTTTGAATTAAATTAACTGTGCAAAACAAAGAAAGAGAGACACAAAGCACACAGGAATAAAAGTGAAAAGGACGAAAAAGAAAGTTCTTGATTGATTGTCTCATTTTCAGGGCTCGGTGTCAGGGAATAAGAACAAGATTTCGTCATCATACTCTGCGAATTCAGGCTGGATGAGGTCAGTGCCACCAAACAGAGAACAAATCCCCTCATCTACGTTGCCGTCCTCCTCGTCTTCATGCGGCGTGCTTTCTCGTACTTTGTAATCTGGTGGTATGAGGTGCTGATTCATCTTGATCATTGTCAGCCACTCCACATTTTTGGGCGAGAGGCGGCTCCGTTTGGGAGTTACAATGCCACCAGCAGCACTGAAAACACGTTCAGAAGACACACTTGCGAGTGGGCAAGACAAATAGTTTATAGCCAGGTTGAAGAGCTGTGGCCACAATTGTTTTTTGCCATGCCAATACTGCAATGGCTCATCATTAAGAAAGACCTCTGTTGAGTCATTCAGATAGTCCTGCACCATCGACTCAAGGTCATCAACGGTTCCTCCACTTTGCTTACTTTTTGCTGTGGCTGTGACATTTTTTCGAGAACCATACCCAAGCAAACTTAGCCAATCCTCTACAACAGCCACTGTTTTTGTTGTGTGTGGTGCAGATGATCCAGTTGCCGGTGTCTTTAACGGCTGAGAGGTCACTTGTGCCCCAGCCACAGGTGCAGAAGTGGATTCTTGTGACTGGGGATGGCCTGCTGATGCTGATGCTGATGTACTGGCTTCTCCTTCAATAACCTGCCGTTCTTTTTCATACCTCTTGGCTGACCAGGCTAACCAATGTTTGTACTTTTGAACATCTGCATCAGCAAAAGGAAAGAATGCTTCGCCTGCCAGCGCCTTTTTGTAGCGTGGATCCAGAATAGTAGCACAAATGTAATGCTGATCTGACTTGATCTTTTCAAGACGTTCATCACCACGTAGGCGCTCTAATAATTTCTCAGACAAAATAAAATGGTCTTTTTTTTTTTCATCTTTTTCAAACTCAGAAGACACCGCCATCAGTTGGTGCTCCAGCATGCACAACAATGGGATAGCTTTTCCCAAATTACAGTCCTCCTGGCTGACTGCACGCATGAAGAACTCAAAAGGACGAAGCATGTCTGTCAGGCTTTTAACTATGTCCCATTGCGCCGCACTCATCCGCAGGTCCTCCTTCTGAGATGTACCCTCTGTGAAGAAATAGTGATCGAGTACCGTATACTGCTCATACAGACGCTCAAGCATGTAGAAGGTTGAGTTCCAACGTGTTGCCACCTCCTGGATGAGTGCTTTCACTGGCATTCCACGTATAAATAGCAGTCTCCGCAGATGCTTCCGGGCCTTAAAAGAATGGCTGAAATAGTTGCACATTTTGCGGCAGGTGGCCATTACCTCGAATGCTGGACTCTGTTTATCCATCAAGAATTTTTGAACTACCAGGTTGATACAGTGCGCCAAACACGGCACTCTAACATGGTCACCCTTCAACATGGCCTTAACTACATTGGCGCCATTATCCGTGGAAACATAACCAATCTTGAGTTTTAGGGGGGATAGCATTTTCAACACCTTTTTGTTAAACTCTTCCAAAAGGTTTTCTGCTGTGTGACTTTTCTCCAAGCCAAACATGGCTAGTGTTGCATGTTTCCGAGCAGCTTTGAAAACTTTGTCCGGGTCAACACCTGCGTTTAGCTTTGCTATAACACCTGAAAAAGAGACCCAGTGTGCAGTGATGCACATGTAATCAGCGCCTGCGCCACTGGTCCACATGTCTGTTGTCAGATGTATTGTGTGAACAGCACTCTTCTGCAAAGCTGCCCCAATCGCCTCCAGCACATCTTCATGTAGTGCTGGAAACCCAACTCTGGCAAAATAGAACCGTCTCGGAACCTTCCATTTAGGGCAGAGCGTTGCCACTAATTCAAGAAAACCTACCGCTTCTACAAAAGAAAAAGGTAGAAGGTCCACAGCTAGCATTTTAGCCAGCTTAGTGTTATACAGACGCGTCAGTGGGTGGTTGCGTTCATATGGCACGTCTGAAGTAAGCATTGTTCTAATGTTGCCCTGGACCAAGCATTTACGGGCTGATAATGACTTCGTTGACCCAATTTTGCTCGCTGGTGAACTTTTGTGCGTTGGTGTCTCACTCGCTCCAACACTCTTAGTGTGCCTCACATTGGGTGTGCTGCTGACAGGGGTACTGGGTGTAAGGGAAGTGTTTGACACGTCTTCTTCCTGCTCGTCATCATCAGATGAAACATCAACGTTTCCTTGAATTTGGCCTTTCTTGATCGCATCTAGGTGCGCAAACCATTTGACAGTGTGCTGTCTCCTAAGATGACCTCTCTGGCCTCCGGTACCATAGTTGGTACCTGGCTTACCACGACTAACTGCTTGCTTACAAATGGTACAAATGGCAAACTTTGGATTTTTTGGACAAACAGTAAAGAAGTCCCAAACTGGGGACTTGAAGTGTCTGTGGGACATGGAGGAGGCGGCGATACTGGTGGTGGTGGTCATGAAGCTAATGCCAGATGAAGTGGAGGATCTGGATTGCCCAACTTTTGTACGTTTTGCACTTTCACCGCCACTAATTAAGGTCGAGGTTGACGGAGGTCTCTTCTTGCCAGAAAGAAATATGGAAGCGGGACGAGTTGGTGTACTACTTAACTCCAATGATTGTGGTGTTTCCACTGCCTCCTCATCGACAACATTATCATCATCATCACACTCAGCAGCTCTTCGGGCTAGGGTCAAAATGTCTGTTTGCTGCATGCCCGCTGGGGCTGCAGTGACCTTTATGATGACTGGGTCGTCGTTGGCAGAGTCTTCATCAGCAGCAGTATCCGCCACTTCTTGTTGAGACTCATCACACTCCATAACTCTGAGACTTTGGACGAGCTTCCTTTTACGCTTAACTACCTTTGTCGGATCATGGTGTGCCTCACTCTCAGACGGCTGTGGTGCTGGTTCCCAAGTTTGATCCGTATCATCAGAAGGAGGTGTGCTTGAAGAAGATGTAGACACCACCCTTGATCTCTTCCTTGCTAGGGGTGTGGAAGACAATGAAGGATCATCAGGAGGAGTGGCTTCCTCAAATGATACCTCGCCTTGATTGTCGATTTCCTGATGTGCCCCTACTTCGGGAGGAACAACTATTGTGGGCACTTGTGACCCTCCATGCACCTCTGCTTGCGCATCTCCTTGCGCTGCCTCTCCTTCCACATGTACTTGGGCTTGTACTTGCACATGTGATTGTTGTTGCGGCTGTGGTTGTTCAACACTCGTCAGATGAGCTACAACAACCTGTGTTGATTGAGGGACATTGCTGCTGCTTTCTTGCGATGAGCCAACATCACTGGTCGATGGTGATTGAACAACTATACTGGCTGCCTCTGCAGCACTCAAGGGCTTGGACTTAAGTTGGCGTGGTGGTGGTGGTGGCACTGAGCCCAATGGAGCGGGGGTGCTGCTGCCAGCTTGGTCCCCAGCAGATCCCGCTGCTGCTGCTGCAGGCATACTTTTTTTTTTACTCCCAAAAAAAGGGGCAGGCAGCACACCAGTGTCCTTGGTAACTTGCTTCTTCTGCTCCTTACTGGCACCTTTCTTGCTAGAGGAGCTACGGGTTACTTTTTTGGGGGCCATCTTCTTCAGAGTAGGTCAGCACGGCAGCAGTTGCACGAGTTGCAGAGGGTTCTGTGTCCAGACGTGACGTCGCGTGACGTTATGCTGCACACACACACCGCTGCAGGACTTCTTCCTGGCACTGGTGGTTCTCTTGAGTCTTTTTGTGCACCTAAAAGCAATGGAAGACAGAGGAACATCAGTTCAGTTATACACCCCAAAAAATCGACAAAGCACAGAAAAATGAGCACAATCCCATGCCATCCATGATGTTTACATTGAAGACACCCCACAGAAAGACTAGGGAGTGGGACATGCAAGTATGCAACACTCAGTCACTACCCCTGGGCATAATGGATGAAAAGTAGGCAAAATAAGTGCAGGCCTCAGACACTGCCTCTCCTCAAAATGGCCCCTTACACCCCAAGCACATGTTGCCTGTACCAGCCAGCACTCAAGATGGCCACCACCACCACCCACATGGCCAGTCCACATCAACAGTACACCCCCAAAAAACAGAAAAACAGCCAGAAATCACCACAATCCAATGCCATCCATGATGTTTACATTAAAGAGAGTGAGACCACACCACAGGCACACTCAGTCCATGCACCACCACCCCTGGGCAAAAGGCCACACCAGCACCCCCCCAAAAACGACAAAAAACAATAAAATCAGCACAATCCCAGCCCATCCATGGCCTCAATTATGTTTAAATTCAAGAAGACACCCCACAGAAAGACTAGACCCATGCAACACTCACCACCCCTGGCCAAAGGGCCCCACCAGCAGGCCCAAAAAAACGACAAAAAACAATAAAATCAGCACAATCCCAGCCCATCCATGGCCTCAATGGTGTTTAAATTCAAGAAGACACCCCTCAGAAACACTAGGCCCATGCAACACTCACTACCCCTGGGCATAATGGATGAAAAGTAGGCAAAATAAGTGCAGGCCTCAGACACTGCCTCTCCTCAAAATGGCCCCTCCCTTACACCCCAAGCACATGTTGCCTGTACCAGCCAGCACTCAAGATGGCCACCACCACCACCCACATGGCCAGTCCACATCAACAGTACACCCCCAAAAAACAGAAAAACAGCCAGAAATCACCACAATCCAATGCCATCCATGATGTTTACATTAAAGAGAGTGAGATCATACCACAGGCACACTCAGTCCATGCACCACCACCCCTGGGCAAAAGGCCACACCAGCACCCCCCCAAAAACGACAAAAAACAATAAAACCAGCACAATCCCAGCCCATCCATGGCCTCAATTATGTTTAAATTCAAGAAGACACCCCACAGAAAGACTAGGCCCATGCAACACTCACCACCCCTGGCCAAAGGGCCCCACCAGCAGGCCCAAAAAAACGACAAAAAACAATAAAATCAGCACAATCCCAGTCCATCCATGGCCTCAATGGTGTTTAAATTCAAGAAGACACCCCTCAGAAACACTAGGCCCATGCAACACTCACTACCCCTGGGCATAATGGATGAAAAGTAGGCAAAATAAGTGCAGGCCTCAGACACTGCCTCTCCTCAAAATGGCCCCTCCCTTACACCCCAAGCACATGTTGCCTGTACCAGCCAGCACTCAAGATGGCCACCACCACCACCCACATGGCCAGTCCAATCAACAGTACACCCCCAAAAAACAGAAAACAGCCAGAAATCACCACAATCCAATGCCATCCATGATGTTTACATTAAAGAGAGTGAGACCACACCACAGGCACACTCAGTCCATGCACCAACACCCCTGGGCAAAAGGCCACACCAGCACCCCCCCAAAAACGACAAAAAACAATAAAATCAGCACAATCCCAGCCCATCCATGGCCTCAATTATGTTTAAATTCAAGAAGACACCCCACAGAAAGACTAGGCCCATGCAACACTCACCACCCCTGGCCAAAGGGCCCACCAGCAGGCCCAAAAAAACGACAAAAAACAATAAAATCAGCACAATCCCAGCCCATCCATGGCCTCAATGGTGTTTAAATTCAAGAAGACACCCCTCAGAAACACTAGGCCCATGCAACACTCACTACCCCTGGGCATAATGGATGAAAAGTAGGCAAAATAAGTGCAGGCCTCAGACACTGCCTCTCCTCAAAATGGCCCCTCCCTTACACCCCAAGCACATGTTGCCTGTACCAGCCAGCACTCAAGATGGCCACCACCACCACCCACATGGCCAGTCCACATCAACAGTACACCCCCAAAAAACAGAAAAACAGCCAGAAATCACCACAATCCAATGCCATCCATGATGTTTACATTAAAGAGAGTGAGACCACACCACAGGCACACTCAGTCCATGCACAACCACCCCTGGGCAAAAGGCCACACCAGCACCCCCCCAAAAACGACAAAAAACAATAAAATCAGCACAATCCCAGCCCATCCATGGCCTCAATTATGTTTAAATTCAAGAAGACACCCCACAGAAAGACTAGGCCCATGCAACACTCACCACCCCTGGCCAAGGGGCCCCACCAGCAGGCCCAAAAAAACGACAAGAAACAATAAAATCAGCACAATCCCAGCCCATCCATGGCCTCAATGGTGTTTAAATTCAAGAAGACACCCCTCAGAAACACTAGGCCCATGCAACACTCACTACCCCTGGGCATAATGGATGAAAAGTAGGCAAAATAAGTGCAGGCCTCAGACACTGCCTCTCCTCAAAATGGCCCCTCCCTTACACCCCAAGCACATGTTGCCTGTACCAGCCAGCACTCAAGATGGCCACCACCACCACCCACATGGCCAGTCCAATCAACAGTACACCCCCAAAAAACAGAAAAACAGCCAGAAATCACCACAATCCAATGCCATCCATGATGTTTACATTAAAGAGAGTGAGACCACACGACAGGCACACTCAGTCCATGCACCACCACCCCTGGGCAAAAGGCCACACCAGCACCCCCCCAAAAACGACAAAAAGCAATAAAATCAGCACAATCCCAGCCCATCCATGGCCTCAATTATGTTTAAATTCAAGAAGACACCCCACAGAAAGACTAGGCCCATGCAACACTCACCACCCCTGGGCAAAGGGCCACACCAGCAGGCCCAAAAAAAGGACAAAAATCAGCACAATCCCAGCCCATCCATGGCCTCAATGGTGTTTAAATTCAACAAAACATTTGTATCATGCACCCCTAACCAACCCTGGTACTACTGGATACTGTGGCTACCCACAATATAATTTATTTAATGTTCTGAAAAAGTTCAAAAATTTTACTTGCAGCAACTGTAATGCCCCAAACAAACTTACTTGTGAAAGTTGATTTCTAATCCAAAAGTGATCCAAAGACAGTCAAAAAGGCCTCAAATCCAAATATCCAGCAGCACCCACAAAAAGTAATCCTTCCAGCTCCAGATCCAAATGAAAGTGACCAGGAGATGGACAAAGCACTGGGAGGAGCCTGCTGGACAGGAACAGGAAGTTAGAGACTGTGGGGCACTTCCTTCCTCCCCCCCCCCAAAATGGACTCCTTGCAAAAAAAAAGGCCATGCAAATGTCAACCTGAGGAGTGATTCTGATAAAAATCATAATTTTCTGAAGGTTTATCCTGTTTGCTGGTGATTTTCTTGTGCGAAATTGCAAAATCTCTATTTCGCAAGTGCGAGATTGTTCCTTTCCGCCGCAACTACGTGTTCGCAATTGCGAACTCTCGCGAGGTGTGCTGTGCAAGGTGGCAAGCCGCGAGTACGTATTCGCGGGCGCTAAACTCCCGCGGGAACACGCAGCAAGATCTAAAATGGCGCGTCACTCGCAAAGAAAAACAACTCGGCAAACGCTAAATGACGGAAAGTGAACGCCGTGCACCACGCCGCGCGCCGCAACCAAGCAAAAAATCCGCCGCGAGCGGATTCACGGATTTTCGACAAATTCGCGAGCGTTCGCGGATTGCGAATTTGCCGAAAATCCGAAAAATCCGCGAGCGGAGCGGATTTTACGCCCATGCTTAGTGCACAGTTCACCTTCCAATGTTACATTTCCCAGCATGCATCACCTTGTCAACTTTATCTAGTGAAAGTGTCCGCAAAACAACATGCAGCACTGATTGCATATGTTATACCTAAATCTGAGGACAACAATCTTGAAATTTACTAGGAATCCAACACCTGGTAATTACCGACCCACAGGTATTATTAAGTAAGAGGTCGGATTTTTAAATTATCACCCATTTCTGCACTACCCAGAAGGAGCCCTGTTTTCTGTAAAATATACCTTTCTAATAATCATTTTGTTAGTCCTCCTTGGATTAAAAATCAATTCTTATGCACTTCAGGAATGTCCCAACAAACTATTCCTGCTCGCGTTCTAATAGATGATCTTTTGGAATATCAGGGCCTGGATCACAGAATATCACTACAGCCACCTGCCCTCGCACGATTGAATATTGATCACTCCCTCACACCGGATATCTGAAGTAACTGAAAAGATCAATTATTACTTTCTAAAGTCTCTTCATCATTAAGTGATATGATGACAGCCAAGGATCGTTTAACCCATTTACCGCGGCGGACATTCCGCCGTGGTGCGGGCGTTCTACGGAGTGGGCAGGACTGCGTCCGCCAACGGTTGTGCGCAGCACCCAGAAGATAGTGCTCGCTTTGGCCGTTGGCCGAAGCGAGCACGGAACGGGTTAAAGAAGATGCTTTCAAAATAATATTTGAGAAATCATTAGCATTTTCTGAGGACATCCGGTCCTTAATAAAACCAGGTTGATCAGCTCGATAAGAGATGGAATAAAAGACTCCAGCTTCATAGCCAATATTTTAGCATAAAACTTACAATCACTACTTATCAAGGATATCAGCCTAATGTTCCTACAGTACTGATGCTCTTTATCAATAACTGTGAATAAACATCATTATTGCTCCCAAAATGATTCTTTGACTCTCCGTTCAGATATAAAAGAGGCAAAAATTTGAGGCAACTTTTGAGTTAAAGCATCAGAAAATTGGGAGGTGAACTTTATTGAAAGTCCATCAGGCCCAGGAGCTTCATCCTTCTTGAAGGCGGGCCCCCATGACTTCCTGTAAAGTAATGTTGGCTTCTTAGGGTTTTTAGGAATGTTAAAGAAGTAATTTTCGAGTACACATTGGGAGGGATGAGTATCTTCTGTATAAAATAAAAAATACAATAATTCTTTAAATGCTTCAGAAATGTCCTTGTCAAAGACATTTAATCAGTTCACATCCTTAAATATTTTTTTTAATAGTTTGCTTATATTTTGCCAGCTTTATTTTGTCCCCCAAAATATTTTGCTTTAGCCTTATAAGAATATTGCTGGTGCACAGGGTTGCTATTTTGTTTAGTTCAAAAAGTACAGCAGCAACTGTGTGAGAGCATCGGAGAGGATTTGAGTATAAAATACAAATGTTCTAATGATCTGGTTTTATTTTGCAAGAATATCTATGGGACATTTGAGGTAGATTTTTTGTTGCCACATATGAAATAACAAAAGCTATTCATGCAGTTTCAAATTTATCTCAAATATTGAATACAGACGTATTGTCAGAATTATTAACAAACAAAAAATAATGCATGAACATTAAATTCCTTGCAAAATAAATCAACAGCTAAAAGAACATTATTAAAGCACCATCTTACACTGAATTTTGTCACCTTCATTTGACGAATGGACATTATTACAGAAGCATCATTAGAAATAAAGCTATATCTTATTTCTCATTTGACAAGATTTGCAGCAATACATTTACTAGTGAAGATATAATCAATTCATGATAAACTGTGTGGCAATGAGAAAAATTATATTCTTGAAAATTCTCAGTGAATCAGAAATACCTCTAGCATTGATTACACTTGTAAGAGTCAAACGCTTAATTACATTCACCTTCCATGATAAAAAATGTGTTATTAACCAAGGTCATTCTTAAAAGAGCATCTAAGAGCAACCATATACCATCATCGTCATTTTCCTGTTATATTACGTCAATATTTATGTATCTGTGACATACAAAATTACAGCACCGCCTTTGCGATTATAGCTAGTGAATAAAATAAATTCCTACGCATAGCTTCTTTAATTTAAGAGATTCTGTGTCATTAGTTTAAGACTCCTGCAGAAGTGCTATTGATACATTTACGGGTCTATTACAATGTCGGGAGGATCACCACCGCCTGAATGGCGGTGGCGATCCGCCCAAGAGAATCTCCCGCCCACCTCCCAATTACCCCACTGAAGAACCGGGTTTTCTTAGAACCCAGCGGTGCCAGGAACACACCCGAAGTCTTCGGATTCACCTGTCTTGGAATACTGAGACACGGAATACTTCTAGGTGGCGTTGGAGATCAAATTTATTAGCTGCAGCTAGTAACAGTAAACCAAGCGATACAACACGGTGTACGACTCAGGAAACTGCTCATTTTTCGTAGAGCAAGACATCATCTTTTATCTAGAATTTCAGTTCATTACGAATGCACACCCACTGCGTCAAATTCTGACGAATCAAATACATTTTACACACATTATTACATTCCAAGAAGCTCACTTTACATTGTACCAACCCACAAGTTAATTATTAGGACTGTCCCAACTTCGATTACCACAAGCCGGACAAACCCATAATTGAAAGCACTACCCATGTAATGAAAAGACATAAGAAACGAAGCAATTCAGATGTTGAGTAGGATAAGATATGTGCAAAACGACTAAAAGTTAACGATATCCTGAACATTGATTGGCAATCTCAGACAACTATCAGCTAGAGAAATTGGCTTCGTGAAAGGGTCAGTTTCAGGTGACGGGGTCAGCGTCTTGCAGTTCACTCGCAAGTCGAAAAGGCCAAGTTAATAAGTACCTGAACAACGAAGCCCATGTAACTTTGTTCGTTCGGTTACCTCCATGGCCTATATGAGGGCACCACACAAAAGGGTGTCTCAAACAACGCAAACAAAATGGAGTCTGGTTCGGAAATCACGGAACCTCACCCCCATATTATGATGGCGAGGGGTACCGTGGTTGACGAGAAGACAGTCAACCGCTTTTCCGCCTGGTCGACCAGTCGACCGGGCGGAAAAGGGTTGAATATGGTGATGGTGTCTGCTAGACACCGCCATCCATATCAAAATGGCTGCAGTAACCAGCCTTTCCATGGCGGCGTTGCCGCCGCCACGGAAAGGCATGCGGTTTTTGCAGTTGGGGGCCTGTTGCAGGCCCCCAGGATGTTGGGGGTGGGGGTGCACATGGGGGTACCTATGGTACCCCCTGGATTTGCATGCACGGCATGGCAGGCACCGCGCATTGCCTGCCATGTTGTGCATGCAAATGCACAGATGCCTTTTTTGTGCTGCGGCGGGTTCTGCTGACAGCACCGCCTGCCACAATGCAAAAATGCGGGATGCCAGTGTGGCGGGCGCATCCTAATTGTACATGCGGGATCGAAGCACACATAGCGGGCGGTCCCATCTCCCGATGGCCATCGTAATAGACCCCTTTGTTTGGATAAATGAAGTAAAACCTTTCTCATTTTATGAGGTTACCTATATCCCCTACTTTCCAAGACACTACATTAAACACAGTAGCAATGGAGGAACACAAGTACATGCTTTAAGACATCACCGGATCACTGAAAGAATATCGACGGACAGAATATCGACCATCAAAAATATCGTTGAGAAAATATCGACAGTCAAAATATCGAGTTTCTATCTACAAACAGGTAAGTACAAAAATATCGAGTTAAAAATATCGTTTACAAAAATATAGTTGTAAAAAATATCGTATTTACTAAAAACAGTGTTAAATTAAATTAATATTAATAATTAATTACTAAAATATGCTTAAAATTACTTAAATTAACTTATAATAATTAAATAATTAATGAAAGTTAAATAAATATTTTTTTATTTCATATTTATTAAACATATATATATAGTAATAAAATATAATAAAATAATACCCAAAAACTGAAAACTGACCCTGAACCCTAAAAATACCCCTTTACCCAAAAACTGAAAACTGACCCTGAACCCTAAAAATACCCCTTTACCCAAAAACTGAAAACTGACCCTGAACTCTAAAAATACCCCTTTAACCAAAAACTGAAAACTGACCCTGAACCCTAAAAATACCCCTTTACCCAAAAACTGAAAACTGACCCTGAACCCTAAAAATACCCCTTTGCCCAAAAACTGAAAACTGACCCTGAACCCTAAAAATACCCCTTTGCCCAAAAACTGAAAACTGACCCTGAACCCTAAAAATACCCCTTTACCCAAAAACCCAAAACTGACCCTGAACCCTAAAAATACCCCTTTACCCAAAAACCCAAAACTGACCCTGAACCCTAAAAATAAAAACGATATTACTTCACTTACCTTAAAAACGATATTACTTCACTTACCTTAAAAACGATATTTTGTCTGTCTATATTCTGTCCTGTCGATATTTTCTCCAAACGATATTTTGGAGTCGATATTATGTCCAAACTATATTTTGGAGTCGATATTATGTCTGTGCACCGACATCACCTACTAATGTACATAAAAAAAGAACAATAGCGAAAAAGTATACATCTTGAGCAAGGTAATGAGAGTACAGATAAGTGCTTAAATAAGAATCAAAAAGACAGCTAAATGTAATTATAAAATATCCTGCAAAGCTGAGAAAAAATACCATGAAAATAGTAAGTAACCTTAATGAAAGAGAACACTAAGGGAAATATAATGCAACAATAAAAAAGTGAGGAAAGAAATTCAAAAGCAAAGCCCCAGAATTGAAAAAATACATAAAGAACAAGTTAACTAGAACTGATAATATCATGAAGATACAACTCCAACACCATTAACTCATACATGTAGCCAACATGCTATACATAACTGAAGCTAAATAATTAAGACCAGCATGCAATCTGTTCAATGTCGATTTCTTCCATCCTGTATTTTCTGAGATAGCCTTTAAGTCATTCTGGGTATTCAAAGGAAGACGTTTTCCCATTGTGAGTGACCTGAAAAAAACATGGATGAACAATCCCATACCTAGGGCCTTATTTATGAAGGCCTTGCGCCGCCGGTGCGCCACCTTTAAAATGGGAAAAAGTGACGCACCGGCGGCGCAAGGCCTTCATAAATAAGGCCCCTAATGTTTTGTTGTTGGAAAATAGGCCTCATGGATAAGAATTTGTTTTTGCAATCTGCAGAGGTTCTTCTAGGTCTCTTGAGCTATGAGAAGCTTATTACGAGACCAGGTCAGCTGTTTGTTCACTTTTGTAGCTTGGATAACTTGCATGACTCATGTTTGTTATCAAAATTATATAACAATTCCTCTAGGTTTCCCCTGTTTTTCATTTAACAGTGGCTTCTCTCCAAATCAATGAGCTCTTTGGAGATTTCCAGATGATGCAGTTATGATGTTTAAATAAAGGATAAGGGATGAGTTTAAGACGGTTACAATCTAATCCCTCCCAGCTGCCTCTAGGAGACCATAAAGTCTGAGATTATTGCGATCATTTCTATTTTCCATTTCTTCCGTCTGCTTCAACAATCTAATAACTCCAGATTCTAGTGTAATGACTCTACTGCATACATGTTGCTCATCACTGATCTTTTGTTCACAGATTACGTTTCTCCTTAGCCACTCACATATCTCTAATCTGTTGCAAGTTTTATATTTGTGGCATCTGTTAAAGGTTGAAAACCAACTCCTTTGCTGAGAATTTTATCCAGTAGAGGGTTAGAAGATGAGTCAATGTTACAGGGAATAATGTTTTGCTCTTTTTGGCTTTCCACATGGGAGTCAGGATCTTACCTTGTGTTTAGATGAACTTAGAAGCATTGTTTTTTTTGTTCATTTTCTTTCTTTGTTTAAAAGTTATGCCCCTTGATTTGTCCATACAAGGTTAAAAGTTAACAAATATATTGTTTCAGACTATTTAATCATATCACAAATATACCACAATGCATCCATTCGGCAATTAATATTAGTAATAGAAATATATCAGTAAGATAGCCGTGACTTCGCACCACAGGCAGCTCGATAGTACACAAAGGTGTAGTACATAAGATACAACCTTATAGATCTTTAGATGTAACTTCACATTCAAAGTGAGGGTATAGATAAAGAAAAAGAAATATTAGTATTTGTGAGTGTGACACTAAAGTTTACCAAATATATGCGTATCGCCATAAGGATGTTGAGATATGAATGAGCACAAAGAAACAAGCATTGTGTTTATAAATTACATTTGTTTTTATTATATTTAAAGGAGACTTCGATGACTTTGCAGTATGTAGGATTAAATTTATTGTACATGTAGATGAATGTCAAGGTTGTAGAGCACCACAAAGTATACAAAGACAGAATCCAGCAGGCTTTCAGGGACAAAGGTTTAGGAAGGTGTCAGTGAGAAAGGACTTCCAACAAATAAAATGATGCATATTTACTTGAGATATGGAGTACCAGATTATGACCTGAATAAACTAACCCTGGGCAAAGCGCTACGCTACGCTCGCGTAGTTTGCGAAGTTTCCACTACTTCATACTACGCGAATTGCATGTAGCACAGTGCAAACAAGTGTAGTGTAGTGCAGCGTCATTTTTTGCTTGCTCGCGGTCCTCAACGCCAAGTTGGAGACCGCAAGCAAGCAAAATGACATCCCAGCGAGACTTTTTCCTCGTTCACGATCAGCAACATCAAGTTGCCGATCGCGAGCTTGGAAAATAAACCTCCCTGCAAGATTCTCAATGCGGGGAGGTCAGGTTTCTCATTGCGAGTGGTCGCGTACGCTTGCGACTACTCACGATGAGAAACTACCAGTCCGCGTTGAGAAAGCTGCCACTCGAGTAAAAATCTACTCGAGCGGCAGAAAACTACAGCTCGCACTGTGCAAGATGCTGTTTTCAATGATTGAACAGTGCTGGATGCTTGCCCGCACTGTGCAATCATTGAAAACGGCATCTTGCTCAGTGCAAACAGGGTACTACGCAGTTCGCATAGTGCTACGCGTAGCTCGCGTAGTGCGAAGTGCGTAGCGCTACTATGCGAACTATCCCAGGGTTAGAATAAACGTCTTTCAAAGAAAAAAGAATCCTGCTAAAAGCAAATCTCCGAGTACATCAGTCGACCTGTAAAAACTATTTAATTTGGCTAGCTCGTAATAGCCAAAACACATTCACATGCATATGCAGATAATGCTTCAGAAAAGGGGGTGGTGATGAACAGAGTGCCTGAATTAAGCAGACCACTCTTACCCAGTCCAAAGATCAGGGCTTGATCATCACCGTTTTTTAGCTCACTGCACCATCCCAGCTCAGAACTTGGCTATATGCAAATTAGTCTGTTCCTGTCCCAGTGCATGATGGGAACAGGGCAAACCAAACTACCAAGCCAATTCTTGTACTGGGAAGGAAACAAGCTTCCGGGGACCGGTTTCTGCCATTTCAGGCGTCGTCGGCCCGGCTTGCTTGAATCCTGATGGTGCAATGAGCAAGGGACTCACATCTGAGTATACCCTTCCACGCTTATGGTGGACAAAATGATTCATCACCACCCCCTTTTCTGAATCGTTTTTGGCCACTATAGGTGTGGCAGGGTATACTCAGACATGAGTCCCTTGCTCACTGCTCCATCAGGATTCAAGCAAGCCGGGCCGACGAGGCTGAAATGCCAGAAACCGGTCCCCGGTAGCTTGTCTCCTTTCTGGTGAAGAATTGGCTTGGTAGTTTGGTCTGCCCTGTTCCCATGATGCACTGGGCCAGGGACAGACTAATTTGCATATAGCCAGGTTCTGAGCTGGGATGGGGCAGTGAGCTAAATAACGGTGATGGATCAAGCCCTGATCTTTGGACTGGGTAAGAGTGGTCTGCTTAATTCAGACACTCTGTTCATCACCACCCCCTTTTCTGAATCGTATGCAGATAATGCAGCACTGAAATTCTGATATGTAAAAATTGATTTTCCACATCTCAGAAAAGCAAAAAGGCTTTCCAGGCCCTGTTTTAGTCCCCTTAGCATGCAGCTACCAAGAGTCAAGCAAACTCCAGCATGCCAGGGCTCATAATTAAAATGTCTTTATGCATCATAAGCGTCATCGCTTAAAAAAGAAAAAGCCAGATTTCCCTGAAAGCCTCAGTGGAGTACACAATGAGAAACAAAGCAAGCCAGCAGGCCTTAAACAGCATTTAATTCAAGGAGAATTCATTTGACATGTTTAGAGAATATATACTCATAAACTTTCTGGGAAAAAGGGCACTGGGACAAGACTGGACAGAACAGGTCTCTGTCAGAGATCACTGCATGTATTTCAAGCTGAATTCCTCGTGTTTATCTCCAGATGAAATGCTTGGTTCTGCAGCACATGCCTTTTATCCATGTGAAGGAAGTTACCTCAGAAGCCTGTGAAACATCTGAAGGAGGAAGAGGCCTTGAAAGCACTCGTGTAGAGCAGTAAATATTATATCTTAAAGCAGCAAGCAGCATTCCACTGTGAGTTATATCAGTTAGGAAGTGACAATCAAACCTGTGTTGACTTTTCAGGGCTGTCGAGGGAGCAAGGTTCACTAGTCAGCAGCCATCTCTGTCTCTGCCAGACCACGTGCTATGTATGTTAATGTAAACAGCAGAAAACGTGTAACTTACAAAGGATTTATCTCTGCTTTTTTGGCTTTAAAAGCCAAGAAAGCGGAGATAAAATCATCTCCCTATCAGCAACAGGGTGCTAACAAGCAAATTCGCATGTTAGCACCCTTTTTCAGTACGCTTCCCCTTGCATCTCTAATGAGATGCAAAGGGGGCGTTCCAGAGAAAAATAATAGGAGAAATGTTGTTCAGCAACATTTCTCCTATTATCAAGGATTTCGCTAACCCTGTTAGTGATAAACAAAAAAAAGCAGCGCTAACCGCGGTTAGCGCTGCTGTTTTTTACACCTGGTATTTTCCTGACTTAGCCATGATATCCTATGGAAGGTGGATATCATGGCTAAGTTTGTGAGCCCCTATCATCAAACTAACGCCAAACTTCGAGAGATTATCGTTGGTTTTCCAGCGATAATCTCTCATTTGGCAGTTAGCGCGAGGATTTTTATCTCTTCTGAGATAAACCTTGCTAATAGCAAGTTATCTCTGCGATAATTTCCGGCGATGCTTAGCGATAAAAAATTTGTTGCTAAGCCTTGTTAGCGATAAATATCGCTAATCGTTGGTAATATGCCCCTTAGTTCTTAATAATTGTTGAAACGTTATGGATAAAATCTACTGCTATGATTGCTGTGCTGTGTAAAATGTAACGCTAAAATGTAATGTGTTATCTTACCCCATCTTTGACTGATATAGATTGAATATACCATTGAATAAAAATATTCATAGCATCAAGTTTTGAGATATCCCGTGAGTTCTTAGATAGTCCCAATATATAAACACGTACCCTCTTGTGAATAGACAAACAATTATTGCACCTTGCATTTTTTTAATCAGACGATTTTTCCACCTGATTTCAAGTTTTATAGGTTAGTAACTACAGGTTTTACAGGGGGAAGAGGGAGGTAGTTGGATTTTTGTTACAGGGGGCCGATAATGCAGCTATGTTGCAAAAATGGCCTCCATCCTGGCAGCCCACCGGGAAACACCCGTTGTTGCCAGTCCGGCCCTGACTGTGAGCTAATAACTATCATCAAAGAGCTTAATGCAAACTGCAAGCTACGGAATAGAGCGTTACGATTTTTTCCCCAGTTTTTCATTATCCTAATGTTGCAAAAAGTGTTCACTAGGGTAGAAATCAATTCTTATTAGTAAAGCCGACCCAACCATGGTGGTACGTTTTAAAATCAAGGGGCCGATTCACAGAACTAACTTAAGACAAAATCCTAAACTTACTACTTTTGGTATTCACAGAAGTTAGGATTTTGTCTTAAGTTTGTCTTAAGACAGACTTAAGACAGACTTAAGTTTGGATTTTGTCTTAAGTTTGTCTTAAGTCTGTCTTAAGTTTGTTTTAAGACAAACTTAAGACAAAATCATAACTTCTGTGAATACTAAAAGTAGTACGTTTAGGATTTTGTCTTAAGTTAGTTCTGTTAATCGGCCCCTGAGTTTGTGCTTCTCCAGACCAAGTACTCTTAAACTATACTGTCTACCAGTATGGATGACTTGTGACTCCTGCACCTTGTAGTCCTCTGTCTGATGTAACATTTCCTATACACTGATTTACACACTTATGATTGATCGTGTCTGTGTAATGTGTATGTGGTGTATAGTGCTGTGACGTCTTATGATGGTATGAGTGGTGCAATAAAACAAAAGAAATCCATGAGGGAGTCAGAGTGGTTATGGAGACTTGATGGGCACTGTTAAAGGGTGGGAGTGAAGGAATCAGTGGAGAAGGAGGTCATTGGGGCGCCAACAAAGATTGTCGCACTGGGCTCCACCAGCGCCATAGCCGGCCCTGTTTCTCAGGTGTTACCAGGTGGCCTCATTCCAGCTTTTCGTTGTGACCCCGACATGTAGGTTGGAGACACTCAGCCCATATTCAGGATTCATCGTCCAGTTTTTGACCACTGCTCTGTCTTGGCTTTTCACATGTTCTGCCTTTGGCTCTCACACACTCAACCTCTGAACTCCATGGGGCATATTTACAAGCCCCTTGCGCCACTTTTGTGTCACTTTTAACATGTGACGCAAAAGTGGCGCAAGGGACTTGTAAATCTGCCCCCATGTCTTTAATTATGAGCTTGCCTATAAAAATTGTTGTGAATATCTTCGCAATGCTTGATTAAAGAGAATATCATGATATATAAATAATGTCTTCTTTTGTTTGTGTTGCAGGATTACAAACTGAGTAAGTATCACCTTCGTTCTTTTCAGACATCAGCAATGAAGTTTACTTACCAAGGTGAGGCACTGCCTTTACTTCCGGGAGCGCGGAGACTGATACGCTGTATGACGTAGCACGTCTAGTAATGTTAATGTGCCCTTCACTGACCTCCCTTATTCCCTGTAATTGGAATCTTTAGAAGTTAAACATTAATCAAGTATGACTGAGGCACACAGTCCATTTCTATTCCAACCTTCATAAAGCCATTTGTGCCTCTCACTCATGATTTGTGGATGAAATGTGTACGTGCTGCAGGGTGTTGACACCTTACTCGAGAGGTGTGCTTCTCACTCATGGTTTGTGGATGAGATGAGTGCACGCTGCAGGGCATTGATTGATACCTCACTCGAGATATGTGCCGCTCACTCATGATTTGTGGATGAGATGTGTGCACGCTGCAGGGTGTTGACACCTCACTCGAGATGTGTGCTTCTCACTCATGATTTGTGGATGAGATGTGTGCGCGCTGCAGTGTGTTGACACCTCACTCGAGATGTGTGCTTCTCACTCATGATTTGTGGATGAGATGTGTGCGCGCTGCAGTGTGTTGAAACCTCACTCGAGATGTGTGCCGCTCACTCATGATTTGTGGATGAGATGTGTGCGCGCTGCAGGGTGTTGACACCTCACTCGAGATGTGTGCCACTCACTCATGATTGGTGGATGAGATGTGTGCGTGCTGCAGGGTGTTGACACCTCACTGGAGATGTGTGCTTCTCACTCATGATTTGTGGATGAGATGTGTGCACGCTGCAGGGTGTTGACACCTCACTCGAGATGTGTGCTTCTCACTCATGATTTGTGGATGAGATGTGTGCGCGCTGCAGGGTGTTGACACCTCACTCGAGATGTGTGCCGCTCACTCATGATTGGTGGATGAGATGTGTGCGTGCTGCAGGGTGTTGACACCTCACTCGAGATGTGTGCTTCCCACTCATGATTTGTGGATGAGATGTGTGCACGCTGCAGGGTGTTGACACCTCACTCGAGATGTGTGCTTCTCACTCATGATTTGTGGATGAGATGTGTGCGCGCTGCAGTGTGTTGACACCTCACTCGAGATGTGTGCTTCTCACTCATGATTTGTGGATGAGATGTGTGCACGCTGCAGGGTGTTGACACCTCACTCGAGATGTGTGCCGCTCACTCATGATTGGTGGATGAGATGTGTGCGTGCTGCAGGATGTTGACACCTCACTCGAGATGTGTGCCGCTCACTCATGATTTGTGGATGAGATGTGTGCGCGCTGCAGGGTGTTGACACCTCACTCGAGATGTGTGCCGCTCACTCATGATTGGTGGATGAGATGTGTGCGTGCTGCAGGGTGTTGACACCTCACTCGATATGTGTGCTTCTCACTCATGATTTGTGGATGAGATGTGTGCGTGCTGCAGGGTGTTGACACCTCACTCGATATGTGTGCTTCTCACTCATGATTTGTGGATGAGATGTGTGCGTGCTGCAGGGTGTTCACACCTCACTCGATATGTGTGCTTCTCACTCATGATTTGTGGATGAGATGTGTGCGCGCTGCAGTGTGTTGACACCTCACTCGAGATGTGTGCCGCTCACTCATGATTTGTGGATGAGATGTGTGCGCGCTGCAGGGTGTTGACACCTCACTCGAGATGTGTGCCGCTCACTCATGATTTGTGGATGAGATGTGTGCGCGCTGCAGGGTGTTGACACCTCACTCGAGATGTGTGCCGCTCACTCATGATTGGTGGATGAGATGTGTGCGTGCTGCAGGGTGTTGACACCTCACTCGATATGTGTGCTTCTCACTCATGATTTGTGGATGAGATGTGTGCGTGCTGCAGGGTGTTGACACCTCACTCGATATGTGTGCTTCTCACTCATGATTTGTGGATGAGATGTGTGCGTGCTGCAGGGTGTTGACACCTCACTCGATATGTGTGCTTCTCACTCATGATTTGTGGATGAGATGTGTGCGCGCTGCAGTGTGTTGACACCTCACTCGAGATGTGTGCCGCTCACTCATGATTTGTGGATGAGATGTGTGCGCGCTGCAGGGTGTTGACACCTCACTCGAGATGTGTGCCGCTCACTCATGATTGGTGGATGAGATGTGTGCGTGCTGCAGGGTGTTGACACCTCACTGGAGATGTGTGCTTCTCACTCATGATTTGTGGATGAGATGTGTGCACGCTGCAGGGTGTTGACACCTCACTCGAGATGTGTGCTTCTCACTCATGATTTGTGGGTGAGATGTGTGCGCGCTGCAGGGTGTTGACACCTCACTCGAGATGTGTGCCGCTCACTCATGATTGGTGGATGAGATGTGTGCGTGCTGCAGGGTGTTGACACCTCACTCGAGATGTGTGCTTCCCACTCATGATTTGTGGATGAGATGTGTGCACGCTGCAGGGTGTTGACACCTCACTCGAGATGTGTGCTTCTCACTCATGATTTGTGGATGAGATGTGTGCGCGCTGCAGTGTGTTGACACCTCACTCGAGATGTGTGCTTCTCACTCATGATTTGTGGATGAGATGTGTGCACGCTGCAGGGTGTTGACACCTCACTCGAGATGTGTGCCGCTCACTCATGATTGGTGGATGAGATGTGTGCGTGCTGCAGGATGTTGACACCTCACTCGAGATGTGTGCCGCTCACTCATGATTTGTGGATGAGATGTGTGCGCGCTGCAGGGTGTTGACACCTCACTCGAGATGTGTGCCGCTCACTCATGATTGGTGGATGAGATGTGTGCGTGCTGCAGGGTGTTGACACCTCACTCGATATGTGTGCTTCTCACTCATGATTTGTGGATGAGATGTGTGCGTGCTGCAGGATGTTGACACCTCACTCGAGATGTGTGCTTCTCACTCATGATTTGTGGATGAGATGTGTGCGTGCTGCAGGGTGTTGACACCTCACTCGAGATGTGTGCCGCTCTCTCATGATTTATGGATGAGATGTGTGCACGCTGCAGGGTGTTCACACCTCACTCGAGATGTGTGCCACTCACTCATGATTTGTGGATGAGATGTCTGCGCGCTGCAGGGTGTTGACACCTCACTCGAGATGTGTGCCTCTCACTCATGATTTGTGGATGAGATGTGTGCGTGCTGCAGGGTGTTGACACCTCACTCGAGATGTGTGCTTCTCACTCATGATTTGTGGAAGAGATGTGTGCGTGCTGCAGGATGTTGACACCTCACTCGAGATGTGTGCTTCTCACTCATGATTTGTGGAGGAGATGTGTGCATGCTGCAAGGTGTTGACACCTCTCTCGAGATGTGTGCTTCTCACTCATGGTCTGTGGATGAGATGTGTGCACGCTGCAGGGTGTTGACACCTCACTCGAGAAGTGTGCCTCTCACTCATGATTTGTGGATGAGATGAGTGCCCGCTGCAGGGTGTTCACACCTCACTTGAGATGTTTGCCTCTCACTCATGATTTGTGTATGAGATGAGTGCACGCTGCAGGGTGTTGACACCTCACTCGAGATGTGTGCTTCTCACTCATGATTTGTGGATGAGATGTGTGCACGCTGCAGGGTGTTGACACCTCACTCGAGATGTGGGCCACTCACTCATGATTTGTGGATGAGATGTGTGCGCGCTGCAGGGTGTTGACACCTCACTCGAGATGTGTGCCACTCACTCATGATTTGTGGATGAGATGTGTGCACGCTGCAGGGTGTTCACGCGTTACTTGTGAACAAGCACACCACATGGGATTTGTGCAGTTTACTCAGAATTTGTGTACATTTGAATCCAACTTGTTATCTCTGTTGTTCAATATTTACTGTGGGTTGTTCTTGTAACTGTAAGCCTCTGCTGTTCCTGGTTGTGGGCGGAATATTCTGGCTTTGAATCAGTCCCACTGCAGCTGAACTCTGAGTGTGGAATCCAGGTAACGGTGGTACACTGTGGCCATTGCGAGCACATTTATGTGTTGTACAACCTTTCAATATTTTCGATTTTATCACACTCCATATGGAAGTTTAGTTTTTTTCTGGCGAATTCTAATCTACCTAAGTGCATTATAAGTCTGTAGTTTTGAAAGAGGGGTGGGTGTGAGTGTAGCATAGGGTCCCTTCTGCCAACTTTGTTGCATTTTTTAACAAAACTTTTTGAGGTTTAGCAAAAGTTGCAAGGTTGAAAAAGGATAGCAATACACATCTTGCTAAAGTGGTTTTCGGTAAAAAAATATGCAAAACCCACATTTATAGAGGAATGTTGCTACCAGCAAACCTGTTTAGAGGAAACTCTTCCATCAAGATTATTTTGCTGGAAAATATACCCACAAGCTAGGTTGTTATAAAGGAGCCAAACTTTGGAAGTGTACAAAATGTTCGAAGTTTCCACCACAGCAGATAAAGTGATACTTTCACCCATCCATGGCATCCTCTCCATTTAGATCAATTGTGTGTTTTATCAGAGGTCCAGTGTGACTTTGACTTCATTGAAATCTATCCAAGGAATGGGGAAGGCATACAACGCCTTTAGTTTTCACACCAGTAAATGTTTGTTTCCTTATCTACAGCTTGGCCTGCTCCTTTGTGGCAGCCATCTTGTGTGCTCCTTTGTGGCAGCCATCTTGTGTGCTCCTGTGTGGCAGCCATCTTGTGTGCTCCTTTGTGGCAGCCATCTTGTGTGCTCCTTTATGGCAGCCATCTTGTGTGCTCCTTTGTGGCAGCCATCTTGTGCTTGACTAACAGCTCAAAGATCTGCACAGACTTTCTCACGCTGGTTGTTGACTTTGTGTTTAGGGAGCAGCTTTCCAAGGGTGAAGCTTCACAGGAACCTGTTGCCAGGACCCACCGTGTCACCGCCTGAGCTGTCCCTGTCCACCGTCCCCCTGTGCCCGCCCAGGAAGGTGTGCAGACCATGCATCCGGCTCGGCATCTCCATGAACACATCAGGTACAAGAAGGAGCAGATGCAAGTTTGTGTTTAGACTGTAAGGGTCTCCCTGTATGCCTGGAGAGGGGACGTGGGGATGATGCAAATAGTTTTCTGGAATACCCTGCATGGTATGAGATATTAACTTGCAAACACTGAGCTTAGGGAAAATCTTATTAAAGTGTGCATGAGTTACAAAACAAGCTTGCAACAAAGCTTTCTCTTGTGTATAGTGGAATTTCGCCAAAATTGAACGACAAATTATCTTTCTGCCAAAATATCGAGTTCTGGATATTGACTACCGTCATATTGTGATAGTAAGTACTTATCGGTAGATCTAGATTTACCATACTCAGCAGGAAAACTATACTTACCTGCTTATACTTACCGGGCACTATTCACAGAACTAACTTAAGACAAAATCCTAAACTTACTACCATTTTGGTATTCACAGAAGGCACTTACTCATTTCGGTATTCACAGAAGGCATTTAGGAGTCCTGAAGTTAGGAGTCCTAAAGTTAGGAGTCCTAAAGCTACTCCTAAACTGAGAAAAATCCTAACTTTAAGACTTTTGGTATTCACAGGCATTTAGGAGTCCTAAAGTTTGGACTCCTAACTTCTGTGAATACCGAAATGAGTAAGTGCCTTCTGTGAATACCGAAATGGTAGTAAGTTTAGGATTTTGTCTTAAGTTAGTTCTGTGAATCGATCCACCCTTACTATATGGGACCCGTGTATGTGACAGGCGGAGTGGTATCTTTGTGTCAGATCCTGCTCTACCGATCTTGAGACCAGGTGTTGGCGTACCCAGATTTGACATCAAAATGAACACTTCCTGTTGCATAAAATGCTTCTATTCTACACAACCAATCTCTGACGTCATCTGCAGTGACCCTAGGCCAGTGGCGTAGCGTGGGTGGGCCTTAGGGGTGGTTGCCAAAGGCGCAAAATTCTTAGGGGTGCAGGGGCATTCTTAGGGGTGCAAAATGTAAAAAGGAAAGTGGAAGGATAGTTTGCCTTGCCCAGGGCACTGGCAATCCATGTACGCTGCTGCCCTAAGCTGCAGTTTATAGTAAGCGGGATCATGCACGCTCTCTGTAATTGTATGTACGACAATGTTATCAACTCTATACTGCATGGGATTCTGTAATCCCTGTACAAATGCACGTTCTAATCGGCGATTAGTGACGCACTCAAAGATTAGATGTTGGAACTTGACTATTATAAGTTATTACAGCAGACGTCACAAGACCTGTTGCCAGAGGCAGTAGCCGAGGTGAAAGACATGTAAGGTGACAGAGCATAAGTGAAGCAGCTGTTTAAAGCTACAAAAAGAAACATTGATTTTCTTTCTTCTGCTCTATTTTAATAGCTTACAAAGACAAGCAAAGACAATATATTTAGTTTTGCACTCCTTAGATAGAGAAAAGCTAGAACCTTTCTGCATGTTTCTACACGTCCCAGGCTACTGCAGTTTTTAAAAAAAATAAACAGACTTGCATTGAACTGTTTCTATTATCGGTTTGCAACAAACACCTAACAGATTTTGGATATGTTAATTTTGCACTAGAGGTTATGTTTTTATTTTTGAAAACATGCTCACTTTTCCATATGAAAGAACTACGCATTAAGGTTTTAAGTGGTTTGTGGGAAAGGTGATGGTGTGCCCATGTATTATATGGGATAAAGTACACCTTGGCATACATGGTAAGGATATTGCAAGTCACCTCGGAGTTCCATAACCTTATAAAATAACTCAGACTCAGGCCTATTTCCTCTATATGGTTATCGAACTCCTCGGTGACTTGCAATACCCTTATAATGTATGAAAGGGGTTACTTTATCCTTTATATATTTGATCTTGTTGTAACCAATCTGGAGGTTCAATGCTGAGTCTGTACCCTTACCGCAGAACTTCAGGTTGCGTTTTTAAAGCCTTTTTGTATTAACTGTCCGGTTGCTTGCGTGTTTACTCTTCAAATCCAAATATGACTGACACTGACACTAAATAAATATGTACATTTGTAGCTATTGCCTCAAAATTTATTTTCATGTTACAGACAACAAGTAGACGTACTGTTGTGAAGTGTGTGGGGCTAAAGTTGTGGACATTGTCGCACTTGAACAACCAGAAACAGACTATAATTAAGCAAGAGCTTATTCTTAAGTTGTTTGAGTGCAAAGAAGTTCTAAGGGCTCTCTTGACACAGGAACAAAAGCAAAGTTTGCAGAGATGACCAGTCCTTTTAATTGGCCAACACAAGTAAAGGTAGATTTAACATCCCTGTGTATGAGTTTTCGTAACCTCGGATGACCTTTCCTACTATGACCATTTGAAGAAGGGTCATGTGAGATCACGAAACCCTATGGATATATTTGTAGGTCTAATTTATTGCTTGGGTTTATGAAATAACAAGCTTAAACTTCACAGAGTGTTTGCTTGTGTCATTTGCAAATGAGGATGGTCAGCTCAGACTTACAGTTCGAACAGTGGTTTGTTTAAATATCAACTTTTAAAAATCAAGGTACAAAAATATTCGAACCAGAATGTTGACTACCAATATATCACAGTGGTTAATATTCCGCGTGATAGAATGAACATTGGGCCAATGAGTGACCTTCATCGGTGCTGACTAATTCCACATTTCAGCCAAAAGACTATTATAGTATGATCCAAAATGGAGAGAGGTGCTCTTTTTTTAATCCTGGAATTTCTGTTTAACCCCTTGTATGTTTCGGACGGACCCCGGCCATCTGACGTCACAGTGGACGTGTGCGGACGACTGCCTGGGGCCGTCCAAATCCCGCCCACTATTCAAATCGCCCACACATGTGCACAGCATGCAAGGGGTTAATACACTATTTGTTTCTTTCCATGTTTTATTTGGCATTTCATATCATTGAGGCTGTTTGGTATTAGGCACCCTTCCATTTTTGGTACTTTGACAATCTTTGAAAGGTGCTGACATTTGGTGCTGCGTTGCGCGAGACAGCAGTACAGCGCCATATCTGCTAAGATATGCTGCTGCTGCTCTCTTCCCAAGCTCTGACACACAATTAGAATTCTTAGAGCCATGCACACGCCTTTGCCCCATAGAGCTAAGGTAATTGTGATGTTCATGTTCAGCATTAGTTCTGTACTGGAAGAATAACCTTCCAGAACAACATTTCTACGCACTGACATACTTTAGACTAGAGTGCAGCACACATGTAAACTTTGAAGGAAAAACACTTTTCTCTACTTTGTGCCTGCCTGAAAGGCATATGGGGCCTTATTTATGAAGGCCTTGCGCCACAGGTGCGTCACTTTTTCCCATGTTAAAAGTGACGCACCAGTGGCGCAAGGCCTTCATAAATAAGGCCCATGTTTTGTTGGAAAGCCCTGCCTAAAAATTTAAGTAGATGGGACTTTGTGTCAAAATCCACAGATGGTTGTGTGGGAGCGCCCTTGTTACACCC